>NW_024543222.1:2992500-4192500 GCF_018167655.1 Microtus oregoni | reverse complement strand
TGGCTTGTGAGTTTAACTGGTCTTCCTACTTGTGTAAGTATGTTCATCCTTAGTAGTGGTTCATTATTTGAATGCTTCTCTCTCTGAGGAGGCAAGGAAGAGAAGTTATTTTGTTACCATTTACTTTCTAGATTCTTTTGTTATGTTTTACTTGGTGTTTTTGTCAACGTGGCCCTGATTCTTGATCACAAACCTTTCTTGAAGTTAAGTAGGTGCAGGTAAGACTAGAAGGAGGACTTGTGTTCTCATTATCAAGAAAGGTTTAAGGACACACGACCACCCGAGTAGTACAAATCAGGATTTTAAAGTTTGGAAGGGAAAAAAGCAAGGAAATTCAGGCTGTTGCTTATTGCAAGAAGACATCTGAAATGAATTTGGATATTGAATCATTGAAATGCTCACAACATACTTTATTTTTTGTTATATGTTAATATGTAAATGTTAGCATTAAAATGCTTTTAAACTAATTACAGTGGTCCATGCCTGCAATTCTAGCAGTCAGAGCACTAAAGCAAGCAGAAGAAAAATTCCAGAGCAGATTCCTGTCTCAAAAAAAATATGTAAAAATATAAAGATGAGCCGGGCGGTGGTGGCGCACGCCTTTAATCCCAGCACTCGGGAGGCAGAGGCAGGCGGATCTCTGTGAGTTCGAGGCCAGCCTGGTCTACAGAGCTAGTTCCAGGACAGGCTCCAAAGCCACAGAGAAACCCTGTCTCGAAAAAACCAAAATAAAATAAAATAAAAATAAAAAAAATAAAGATGAAGACGGGGGGGGGGGTTGCTCAGTGGTGCAGCTATAGCACCCGCCTAGCGTTCCCAGGACCCTGGATTGATCTCTGGTATCACATAAAAATAAAAGCAAATGAAACATTTCACATGGGGGCTGGAGAGATGGCTCAGAGGTTAAGAGCACTGACTGTTCTTCCAGAGGTCCTGAGTTCAAATTCCCAGCAACCACATGGTGGCTCACAACCATCCATAATGAGATCTGGCGCCCCCTTCTGGCATGTAGGCAGAATAGTGTGTACACAGTAAGTAAATACGCATTTAAAAAAAAATTCACAAAATGTATTTTTTTATTTTGTGAGAATTTTTCATGCCATTAGCCCCACTCATTAGTGATAATTCAGAGTTGAGTAGTTTCTAGAAAACTTGTGGACTGGGGAAATCCCTCATTTGGTGGTGTTCGTGTGCATGAGTGGGACCATGGGGTTGTTCCTCAGCATCAGCTCCATCTGCTGTAATCCTGTAATCGGGAGTCGTCCTTATCGAGGAGGTAGACAGGCAGGCTGGCAAGCTTTGTTGCGTTCCTTGGCTTTTCTTAAATATATGCGTGCTGCCTCAACACCCAAAACTGTTCTTGTTAATGCATTTCTTTGCATGTGTTTTTTAAAAAATGTTTTTCTTTATTATTTATTATGTATACAGTATTCTGCACCTGCAAACCAGAAGAGGGCATCAGATCTCATTACAGACAGTTGTGAGCCACTATATGGTTGCTGGGAATTGATTGAGCTCAGGACTACCAGAAGAAGAGTCAGTGATCTTAACCTCTGAGCCATCTCTCCAGCCCCCTGCATGTGTATTTTTAAAATATTGACCCTAATTTACTTTTTGTCGTAGTCAAGCTATGTGTGGTATTTTAGTAAAAAAAAACAACTCACCAAACCCCAGCAGGGACCATGGGAGCTATGTTAGCATTTTACCAGGTTCTCTCTTTGATTCTTTGGTGATTGACTTAATCTTAAAGAAGTTGTGTAGGTGGCGCTATGAGCCTCTGATTCACTGGCACCGAGGGCACTTGTCTCAAAACCACTAGTGCGGTTTGTTCACACCAGTGTTATTGTATTGACGTCCTGAGTGCTGTGTCCTCTTTAAGTTAAAATGTAGTAGGTGGTTCCACATCTCCTCCTTGGCTTTTGACCTTAGTTGCATTTGTGTTCGGTGGAATTGTAGGCTTACTTTGGAGAATTCAGTGCCTCCATGGTTTTGACTCAGACCTCGTTGGGGTAAGGAAGAGGGCTGAAAACTGAATCGTGACAGCAATGTCGCTGTACAGTAATGTGAACACCCCAAAAGGCTGCCTTGCCCTTTAATCTCCGGTCTCTGGGGTCACACGGTCTGGTGATTTGATGCCGCCTTCCCATAGCCATCTTAGTGGCAGTGTCGCTGGCTCGCGGAGCTGCTGCCACAGCACCTAGGCATTAAGCGGTGATGGCTGTCCAAGTAACTGGGATGAATGTCAGAGAAGGGGTAAGAGTTCATAATCCTGGCTCTAGTGATTGCGGTCTGACAGTTTGGAACATGATTTTCTTCAGGAATTTCCACTGATGTGGATGGTGACATGCTGATCTTGAGCCTCCCCCAACTTGTCTCCTTTTCCCTTCTCTTTCTCTAGCACTGGGTTGTGTGGTAGGGAAGGGTTCTTGGGGTGACCCCAGCTGGGTAGACAGGCCGTTTGCTCCAACCGCTGGTTATGTATGTAAGACTCCCCAGGCCCACTCCTTTTAAGTTTAATCCTGTAAATTCTTTGTCTTGTAGGAAGATGACGATTCAGAGACTGAAAAACCTGAGGCTGATGACCCAAAGGTATTTGGTATTGGCTGTGGCGGGGTGGCTGGATTCAATCAGGGCTTTTAACATACTGACCCACTTAGTATGCCGGGTCAGGTTCTGTCCCACTAGTCCACAGAATGTGGGTATTGTGTAGGATAAAGCCAGCTGAACGAAGAACCTTAAGGCCACTAGGAATTCTTGAAGTGAGCTGCACTTCTTGCCCTGATTTTGTGAGACTCGAGATCAGAAACACAAGAGGCCTGTGTGGATCCTGTAACCCATGCACATGCTTCAAGTAGCGTGGGCTTTGGGCTCAGTGAGGGAGTGTTTCTAGAGTCAAGGCACAGGGCTCCCTTGTCTTTTGTGGTTCCTCTCAGAGGGCTCTGAGAGGGTGGGATCAACCTAAGGCCTTGCCAGAGTTGTTGAGTTCGGCCCTCGTTTTCCCGGGGATGTGCCCCTCCACTCGGAAAAGCATCAGGATGGTCTTTTTGAAAGCATCCCTGTTCTCATGGGTCTGTCCACTAGCGGTTGAGAGTAATTAACGGTGGTTCTTGTCACAGTCCTTAGCGAGCCTGTGGTAAAGAAGACCCAGCTGTTTGCTGTGCACTGGGCATTGGAATAGTACTTTTTGCAGAATCATAATTTATAGTTCATTTTTCTCCAAAGAATAATCCCATGTTTCACAGTTGCAAACTGCCCTGAGACCAGCTGAGACCTTCAAGGTGGCATAGTGAGATTTAGGAAAAATGTGCCTGGTTTTGACATAAAGCAGTAGTCTCTCATCTGTGGGTGATCGGGGTCCCAGGACACCCCACCTTCATGCCCTATAGATACCCAAATCCGTAGCTTCTCATGGACTTTATTGAAAGTGGTATATTTGCATATAATTTATCTGAATCCTCCTGCTGGTCTCAGCATCTAAAGCTACTGCGCTACCTGGTACAGTGTAAATCATTGTTACACTGTATTGTTCAGAAAATGATAAAAATCTACTCTCGTTCAACACAAATGCAATTTTGCTGGACGGTGGTGGCGCACGCCTTTAATCCCAGCACTCAGGAAGCAGAGGTAGGCGGATCTCTGTGAGTTCGAGGCTAGCCTGGTCTATAAGAGCTAGCTCCAGGACAGGCTCCAAAAGCTACAGAAAAACTCTGTCTTGGAGGGGGGGATCAACTCAAGAGTTGCTTGAATTCATAGATGTAAAACCTGTATATATGAAGGGCCAATAGTATCTGAAAAGATAGCTTGAGCCATTCCATATTGGGATGGATTCTGCCATTGCATACGACTGCATAGCCATTGGCAGAGGCTGCAGAGGACTTAGCGTATTTTACCAAGGAAGCAAGTTTGAGCACCAGCATGCAAGATAGACAGTGTGGACCCGAGAAACTAGGTGCAAACTACTTTCTCTGCAGAGTAAAAAACCCAGGCAGGAGGCTGTGGGGCAGACTGTGGCTCAAGACCGAAGGCCACCTGGAGAAGTTGGCATGTACCTGTCTGTCACTCTGTGATCCCACCAGCAAACCCTTGTGGAGAGATTTGTGAGAGAGGGACCCCAGTGAAGCTCTGTGTAAGAGCGGCTCATAAAGAACAGGACACAGACACTCATGAAGGAAGAGAAACTTGGAAAGATTGTGAGTGTGTCTTCCCCTTTCTCGTTTCCACATCAAAGTTGGAAAAATTTCTAATATAGTCTTCGTTCTTAGCTGGACCTGGTGGCTCATTCTTGTACCCTAGCACTTGGAGGGTTGAATTGAGAAGATTGGGGAGTTCGAGGCCAGCCTTGGCTACAGGTGAGGTCTGGGCCAGCCTGGACTACAGGGTAAGATTCTGTCTCAAACAAAGTAACAACAGTGGAGAAACAACACATAAATAGCTAGGTGGAGTGGTCACACCTTTAATCCCAGCACTCAGGAGGTAGAGGCAGGTGCGGCTCTTTGAGTTTAAGATCAGGCCGACCTATATAGTGAGACCCACGAAGGAAAAGGTGTAGACTTATTCTTTGACAATATTGTATGCTGGGGCCAGAGAGGTGGCTCAGTGGTTAAGAACACTAGCTTCTTTTCCAGAGGTCCTGAGTTAAATTCCCAGCACCCACATGGTGGCTCACAACCATCTTTAACTAATCCCATGGGATACAGTGCCCCCTTCTGATGGGCAGGCAAAACATACGTATACATAAATAAATAAATCTTTTAAGTAAATAAGTAAAGTGGGTCTTCCCCCTTTAGATGCCAATACTGCACCCCATTCAACCATTTGAATTTCAAATCTTGCTGTGGAGTGAGTTTCATGGAAACGTCACTGTCCCTACCGTGTGACCTCAGTATTCCTGCCCCTGCTTCCTTCCTGCTTGGGCTGACATCAGACTGTCTTCCAAGTAGAGCTCTTTTCTAATACATCTCAGTTTTGTTGTGTTGTGTTTTGTTTAGATTTGTTTATATTTTATGCACACACAGTCCGTATGGGTGGGTGCCCTCCGGTGCCGGAAGAGGTATCTAGTTCTGGAGCTGGAGTTATAGTTGGCTGTGAGCTGTCGTGCGGGTACTGAGAATTGAACTCCAGTCCTCTGCAAAAACAGCAAGTTCTTTTAACCTCTGAGCCATCTCTCCCATTCTGTTGGATTTGTTTTATTTAAATTTATATGAGGGAGTTTGTTGTTCTAAGCTTCTGATTTGAAGAATTCTAACAGAAGGACCTGCCGCTGGGGCAGATCTTTAGTTGTGTTCTTTGTTTAGCTGATGAGGTGCTGTCGTGGTGTTTATCCACTAGATGGCGCTCTCCTTTTGCACCTTTAGCTTGTTCTCTGGGGCTCTCAAAACAAATGAAAATGTAGGCTCCGGCGAACTTCTGCTCTTTGTCTACATTGATATCTCAGAAGTTCCAACTGAGACCAGGCGGCCTTTAATCCCAGCTCTGGGGAGGCAGAGGCAGGCGGATACTTGTGAGTCTGGTCTACAGAGTTCCAGGACAGGCTCCAAAACTACAGAGTAACCCTGTCTCAAAAAACCAAAAGGAAAAAAAAAATTCCAACTGAGGTGGTCTCATGCATCTGTGATTCCAGCACCGGGGCAGCAGCCCTAGGGTCCATTGACCAGTCAGTTTAGGCAGCTGGTGGGCTCCAGGTTCAGTGAAGGGCCTCATCTCAGAAAGGAAGGTGGAGGACAATGGAGAAGACACCAGGCTGCTACCTCTGACCTCTGCTTGGGCAGAGCAGGTGGTCGTGTTTGCTGTGTGAAGGTTGGGAGGGAAGGGCAGCCGCAGCCAGGTGGGACCTGAGCCAGCACAAAGCCTCATGGACGAGACTTGTCATCTCATAGACAAGAGCGCTCTGTCGTCTCTGGCCAAAGCGCTGCACTTCAGGGGCACCTGATGGCTGTGGTGTGTCCTCTCTCCGTTGTGAGTGTTCCCTGTGCCGCTCTCCTATCCAGCTGTGCTCTGGTGCTCTGGAGCACTTCCCCGTGCTGCTGTTTCCCTCCTCCCCCGCTCCTGTGGATAGAGGTATTTCCACTCACTGTCCCTGGCACGCCCTTCCGTCGAAAACAAACAAGGATAGATGACCTGAAATGAGAAGGATGAAGCGGCCTGCTGCCAACTGTCAGGGAGGGCCTGAGTTTTCTAGCTCCCTGAGGTCTTTGGTCTAGGCTCTGTGCTAGGGAAAGAATCCTAGCCTTTCTAGGAGCTACCATGGAGTAGGAGAAATTTTTGTGGCATTTTTGGAAGAGGTGTGTATGATCCCAGATAAATCAAAAGAAAATATTCTTAAGATGCTGAGAGCCAAGCTGGGCGTGGTGGCTAACTTTGAAGACTAAGGCAGGAGGGTCTCAAATTTAAGGCCAAATTAGTCTAAACAGTGAAACCTTGCCTCAAAAAAAAAAATATTCGGCAGGACATGATGGCACACACGTTCAGTTCCAGCAGCGGCTGGGGGATCTTTTAATTCCAGGCCAGTGGGAACTCCACTGTCAGACGACTAAAATTAACAAGATTGACAGGGGAATAGGTAACAGCTTGTAGCTAGGTGGCCTGGGCAGCACCCCAGCCTGGCTTCCTCACCCAGCCCATCACGACCGTGCTGCCCACTTTACAGGGTCTTAGGAGATGCGGGGGGTAGGGAGGGACATGAGCGCTTCTCCGAGAGTAAAATGGAGCAGTCAGGGCCGGCTCAAGATGCCTTTGCTGCGCAGCTGGGCAACGTGATGCGGGATGGAGGCTTCCTGTAGGTTGTGGTTCTCGGCTCACTGAGGGGCCTGGTTTTGTCCCCCTAGCTCCCAGGGTAAAGAAGTGCCGTGTGGTTCCTGTCTGAAGGAATTAGCTGTTCTCACAGTACAGTGGCTACTTGGAAAGCACATGTGTGTGAGGTATCTGGTAGATGTCAAGTGCTTCCCGTGCGAGCTCTAGGTGTGCTGTGGGACTCTGTGCGCTCCATACACAGGCTGGAAACTGCGCTGGGAGATAGTATTCGCGCTGGGCTGAGGGGGGAGTCCCTCAGGAGGCCCAGCTCAGCTGTGTGAATGGTTCTCTGCCTCCGCCCTGAAGTAGTCTGGGGCTCCCGGTCACTGCGTGTACTTGAGACTCCCTGTAGATAGACTTGTACTGGGCAGACCTCCCTCGGTAATTCTTCATCTTCCTCCTCTCCCACGTCAGTGCTAATAAGTGATGTTACTTCGAGTTGTATTTTAAATATAATTGTGGGGTGGGTATGTGACATCACAGGCAGTTAGATGTGAGCTGCCTGGCTTGGGTGCTGAGCTCAAACTCTGGTCCTTTGAGAGTAGTACGTGCTCTTAACCGCAGAGGCCTCTCCTGCCCCTCACTGTTGGTCTCTTGTGTCTGAATGAACGACCTACAAAGTGAAAGCAGCCTGCAGAGCTCGTTTCCCAGGGCTGTGTTGTTGACGGTCGACCTTGGGAAGAGCAGGAGCCAGGCATCACACGGGGCAGCAGCACAGGTGAAATCTGTGGTCTCTCCACCACACCAGCAGAGACCGCAGAGTCTTTTGGCTTGTGCAGGCTCTCTGCAGAGCTAAAGGTTTTCCTGGCTCGGCTCGGGATGTGCTTACTGTACCATCCAGGGCTCTGACGGCTAAAATGAAGGGGATACTGGGTAATCAGATGCGACCATGGCCATTTGCCGCTCATTGAAAAGAAGCTATTTGGGTTGTTTTGGTCAGCCCTGAGAACTAAGAACTCACAATAGGGAAGTGTGACCTTAAATGTGTGGGACAGTGGAGCATGGTGGCTCAAGGCTGTACCCCAGCTCTCGGGAGGCTGACTCCGAAGGGTCGCCATGAAGAAGAGGCCAACTTGGACCAAATGATAAATTACAGGTTAGCCTGGTCTACGGTGAGACACTATCTCATGCAAAGAAACAACCTTAAACTTAAAATTTTTAAAAACAAAAACAAAAAACAAAATTGTATGCTAAATAAAACAGTAAACCTGTGTACGTATGCATTCCAAAACATTTCTAAATAAGAAATTATTAAAGCCGGGCGGTGGTGACAGAGGCAGGTGGATCTCTGTGATTTCAAGACCAGCCTGGTCTACAGAGTGAGTTCAAGGATGGCCAGGGCTACAAAGAGAAACCCTGTCTCGAAAAACCAAAAATAGAAAAAAGAAATTATTTAAAAAGGAAGCTGGATGCCATGTCTCACATGGTAGTAATTCCAGTTGCTGAGGCAGGCCAGCCTGGGCTACCATGTGAGACTCTTCCTTCAAGAAAAGAAAGGCAGGGCTGGAGAGATGGCTCAGAGGTTAAGAGCATTGCCTGCTCTTCCAAAGGACCTGAGTTCAATTCCCAGCGGCCACATAGTGGCTCACAACCATCTGTAATGGGGTCAGGTGCCCTCTTCTGGCCTGCAGACATACACAGAGACAGAATATTATATACATAATAAATAAATATTTAAAAAAAAAAGAAAAGAAAAGAAAAGAAAGGCAGGGGCTGGAGAGATGGCTCAGCGATTAGGAGCATTGCCTGCTCTTCCAAAGGTCCTGAGTTCAATTCCCAGCAACCACATGGTGGCTCACAACCATCTGTAATGAGGTCTGGTGCCCTCTTCTGGCCTGCAGGCATACACACAGACAGAATATTGTATACATAATAAATAAATATTAAAAAAAAAAAAAAGAAAAGAAAGGCAGGGCTGGAGGGGTGGTTCAGTGGTTAGGAGCACTGGCTGCTTTTGCAAGAGGATCCAGGTTTACTCCACAGTACCCTCGCGGCAGCTCACAACTGCCTGTCTGTAACTCCAGTTCCAGGAGATCTGCTGCAACTGCAGGCTCCTGTACATACTTGGTACACATACATGCAGACAAAATACTCATGCAAATCAAATAAAAATAAATTTTAAAAGAAAACTGTGGAAATTTTGGCAGCAGCTCCCGTGAGCACCGCATGTTTCTGCGCTGTTCCTCCCGTGTGCACATGTTCTTCAGCGTGTGTACCAGTCAGCTGTGCAGCCAGACCTGACTGCATTACTGCATGTGTTGTAGATAAAGTGCTGCCCTGCAGGCTCTCGGGAGCGGGAACCTCTCTGTTCCTTACACGGACCAGAAGTAAAGCCCCTAACGCTCCACCTGTTGAAACCCACTAGTTGTTCACCCCCAAACTGAGGAGAGTTCAAGCAGGAGTTGGGATGTGGTGGGCTTTCCTGTCTGTCCTCAGGAAGTCTCTAGCCAAGGTCAGGGCTGGTAAAGTCTCCAGGACCAGCCCTTCCGATCAGGCCTACTCACACTTTACTCAGAGGGCACTGTAGACTCCAGGTGATTTCCTCTGATCCTCTTGGCTCTCCCACACTGCCAGAGCACCCTTCCTGACTGCCCTTGCTCCAGGTGTACTGAAGCAGAGACTCCTGGGAGCCCCACCCCTCTCCTGTGGTTCTACAGCCAGGAAGAAGCTGCTGCACGCCCGTCTGCCCCCCTATCAGCCATGCAAGCCCCAACATACCTCCTTCCTTTCGGGGCCAGATGCCGTGGATTGCTAAGTGAGGTGTGGCTGGCCTCTCCTTTCCCAGCTGGGATTCATCTTGAAATTACACGCTGCAGAAAATGGCCTGTCCTAAACCCAGCACTCTCGTCTCTCGTTTTTACCCTTGCCCCTTGCAATGTGACTGCCTGTGTGGTTTCTGAGTTTTGGAAGGATTTTGCTAATTTATTTTTTTGTTTGTTTGTTTCCTTTTTTTCTTTTTGTGGTCCTGGCTGTCCTGGAGCTAGCTCTATAGACCAGGCTGGCCTCCGACTCACAGACATCCTCCTGCCTCTGCCTCTCAAGTTCTGGGGTTTAAGAAGTGCACACAGTGACCATCTGTATTCCTAAATTTTGAGCTGGGTAGTTTCTCCCACACCATAAGGTATCAGGCTTCCTCCGGTCTCCAGGGTAATGAATCTCCTTCCTGCCAATACCTGATGGCCAGTTAGCATCGAGTCCCACCGCCCTGAGTTCTCAGGTGTGTTTCCTGTTCCTCTGCTTCTCAGCTATCGGTGGCCTGGGCTACAGTGCTTTGTGCCTGATGGCTGAGACTTAGTTTCCCGCTCTCGGCCTGGCAGTTCTCTTCACCTTGTAGCTCCAGCCTCTTCCAGGCCCCAGAGCTACCAGCTTAAAGCCCAGAGACCCTGTCCTTACGGTAGCCTTGAAGGAAAAGTGTGCTATAGCCCCGCCCCCAAGGGCTGGGTGTGGGTCCTTGGTCTAAGGTAGCACCTGTACTGCTCTGGGGGTCAGGAAGAGGGCCACCCTTGGCACATTCTAAGAAACAACAAAGCCCTGCCTCCCTGTCAAGTCTGGGTGGTAGTTGGAATAGTCAGGTACCGAAACTCTCCCCATTGGAAATGGCTTTTGACCAGACTTTGAATTCACATTCAAGCCAGGCTGGTTCCGACAGGTTTTGTGTAGTAGCGCATACATTGCCATGTGGATCCTTATATTACAGCTTTGTTTTGATTGGGTTTTTCAGTAGAGAAAGAAGCCATTTCCTTCCCTGCTTTTTCTTTAGACTGCAAGGCCAAGCTGGGGCTGGCTTAATTTGTTCTGGCAGACTCTATTTAACCCTTCCTGTGGAAGCCTCCTCTGGCGCTGGTTGGTGAGTTGAGCCTTCCTGTCTGCGCTGTCTGTGAATGAAGGCAACTCCAGTACGTCCACAATGGCCCCGCCAACTTCCGCCCATTTTCCTGCTAAGTGTGCTTTTTCCATCCCTGACTGGGCCATGTGCCCATGCGAGCCCCCTGTTCTGGGCGTTTCTCCAGACATGCTGTGTGGGAGCAGGCCTCTGGACCACCACGTGGGTTATGCTCCCACGCGGCACGGACTGTTGTGACTTCATAAGTCACCAGGCTGTCCTCTGCATACCCCATTCGTGGCCCTTGGGAGATGTTTGGTGGGAGGGGGGGGGCTGTTCAGGGAGGAGTAGGGAGAGGATTGAGACAAGGCCTCTTGCAGCTCAGATTGGCCTTGAATTCCTGGTTCTCTTGCCTCTGCCTCCCAAGTGTGATTACAGGTGTGTGCCCCCACACAGACAGAGAGTCCTGCCGGTGGCCATTGTGATGCCTTCGGGAGGGTTCCTGAGGTGGTGTATCTGTCCTGGAGAGCAGTGTGAGCTTGTCGTTCAGAACCTGCTTTGCTAGGCTAATGAGATCATTCATTAAAGGACTTAACATAAAACCTAAAATTGTTCCCTGGGATGAAATTTTCTTATTTCAGCCTCAGTGCTTAGCCCATTGTCTGACATAATAAATCTTCCACAAATTATTTATAGAATGCGTAAGTGAGCTAACTGTCAGCAATTGTCTTGTTTGTGGATTTGGTCTTTATTTGTATGTTTATCTTGAAGCAGGATTTTGCTAGTTACCTAGACTGGCCTCACTCCTGAGCAAGTGACCAGCCACACCCAGCTTAATTGTGCCTTTTCCCCCCTTTGTCTCAGGATTCAAGAGCATTCGGGTGAATGGCAAGAAAGAGGCTGCAGGGCTGGGTCTGGAGGTACAGGCCAGCACCTCGGCACTCCAGAGATGTGAGGCAGGACCGTCCACAGGTTCAGAGGCTCTGGGCTACATAGGCAGGACCCTGTCTCAAGACAGGCAGAACGGGTGTAGAGCAAGAAGTGAGGTTTCAGTTCCACTTTGCTGCATCTTCTAGATCAGAGAGGGCAAAGAGCAGGCCCTCTGAAGAAAGGGGAGGAGGAAGGCCAGGTGGTGTCGGCTCACATACATCTTTAATCCCAGCACTCGGGAGGCAGAGGCAGGCGGATCTCTGTGAGTTTGAGGCCAGCCTGGTCTATAAGAGTGAGTTCCAGGACACTGAGGCTACACATAGTAACCCTGTCTCAAAAAAGTCAAGGGGGGGGGGGGCTACGGTGAAGATTCTTTGGGGGAGGGAGATTTTTGATTTTGTGTGGCCAGCCTAGACTGGCAATTCAACTGCCTCTGGCTCTTCAGTACTGAGATTATAGGTGTGCGCCACCACACCTGGCTTTAAGAATTAAATCCTCTTTTGTTGTTTTGAGTAAACTCTGCTCAATGCATAAGATGGCCTATTAGGACTTGGTAACTTCAAGGGCTGTCACAGTCTGTGAGGGTAAGGTTGCAGATGCTACTTCCTTGGTCTTTCTCCCCGGGTGCCAGGTTACACTGTCCGGCCCGAACATCTAGTGTGCAGTACGCTTGCCCAGCACCTTGCACGCTGCCCTGTGCCCTGCCTGGAGTGCCTCCTCTATGCCTAATGCTCCCGAGGCCGGGAGGAAAGCATGGTGTGTTAGCTGGTAGAGTCCAGCGCCGTAGGCTGTGTTGTGATTTGGGTTGTCACTGGAGTGATGCCTCATGGGACTGCTGCTTCCCAGAAGGGCTGATGGAGGCCGTCCCCCAGAACCTGCTGCTCCTCACCGCCTAACTCCTGTCTGCTCACCTGGCAGCGTCTCCTGCTCCATGGTTCTTCCTCCCTCTGCCTGTCAGCTCTGTCCGAGACCAGACTGGTAATCTCTGCATGGGAGCCACATTCCAGGGTCTGTAATTGATTGCTGTGACAGCAAGGCTTCTGTCACTGACCTGCAAGTGTCAATCACAATTATTGGGGGGAGAAAACGAAATGGGCAGCTTCACAGCACTGTTTCCCAGCCCTGCTCCTTATATGTCTGTTTGAGACAGGGTCTCACTATCTCTCTGTAATCCTGACTGATCTCGAACCCACAGATACCCACCTGCCTCTGCCTCCCAGGTGCTGGGATTAAAGACGTGTCCCACCACTCTTTGTTGAGACTCTGGACTGCCTGCCTGCTTGCCTCAGACTCCTGGGTGTGTACTACCACATGGGCTCTTGTTTTTGTTTTGATTTGAGGCAAGGATGTTGTTAGGCAGCCCAAGCTGACCCTACAATTTGAAGTCGACCTGCCTCAGCCTCCTGAGTGCTGGGATCACATGCCTGTGCTACCGTGCCTCCACACGCTCAGTGTGTGAGCCCTGGTCATCTCTTCCCTCTCTCCTTGAGCTTCGCTTGGAAAGCTGTGGGCTTGGGTTTTACTGTGTATTCCTTGTTTCTTCACTGGATTCAGCCTGGGTAAAAAAGTCAACTCCACAGCCGCTCTCCCTTTCTAAGGGCTGCTATCCTCATTCCACCCCCCTCCACTGAGAGAGCCCTGAGGCTGAGGGGCTTCTGGTCTCTGCCAGGTTCTAGGTCCCCCAGCTGATACAGACAACCGTCTGGTGACCAGCTCACAGTCTAAGTTAACTTTAGCTAATTGTAAGCTAGGGGGAGAGAGCTATACAGCTCTAACAAGGATGCCCTGGGCGTTTGGAAACACTGCTCTAGGGGAAGGAAAGGAGAACAGAGGAATCTTGTGTCCTGTGTTCTCACAACTCCCCTTTCCCCTCCTGGCCCTTTTGAAGGTTGATAAGTCTCTCCTAGGGAAGATTTGTAGCGCTGGGGGGCGGAGTGTACCCTGTTTGCAGTTTGATGTTTCCCTGACTTCCTCTCTTGTACTTCAGTGCTATGGCCAGCATCATCATAGTTCCCGGATGCTGGTTCAAATTCACATAGAGCTCTTAGCATCTGCCGAGGCTGGTGGGAGGCTGTCTCTCTGGACCATTGCTTTGGTGTGACGCCCATTCCTCCCCAGTTCTGCCCACCCCACCCCCAGTGGCCAAGGCTCTTACGGGTCATTGCACAGTGCCATGGGAGTCGTTGTACTAAACTTACCTCAAGGATGAGCTGTTGTAAATTGTTCTGACTTTGTAGCAGTGCAGGGTGGGGGATTTGACTGCTTACTTGTCTTTACAGTGTTGGACCAAACTCCAGTTTGTATATGCTAGGCAAGCGCTCTGCCACTGAACTTTAGAGCCCCATCTTCACTGGTCCCCTTTCCCACTTCGCTTTCCTTCATGCCGTGGATGTCCATCAGAGAACACGTGATGCAGTAACTCCGAGCTCCTCGCTGGGTAGAGATGAATTTATTTATTTATTTATTTATTTATTTGTTATTTTTATTTTTTTGCTTTTTCGAGACAGGGTTTCTCTGTGGTTTTGGAGCCTGTCATGGAACTAGCTCTTGTAGACCAGGCTGGTCTCGAACTCACAGAGATCCGCCTGCCTCTGCCTCCCGAGTGCTGGGATTAAAGGCGTGTGCCACCACCGCCCGGCTGAGAGATGAATTTAAAAAGGCTGAGGCTCCAAGCCGTAGATCACAGGACCAAGAGAGGGAAAATCTGCTCCTGCCTATGAGTTTCCTTTGTAACAGCATTGTGTCTTTTCTCCCAGAGACAGGACTGAGCAAGCTCAGCTAGGCTAGCCAGATCCTTTAAAAAGATGTGACCCACTTCTTGGTACTCTGGGACAGATACCGTATTAGCAGTCTAGTGACTCTGGAGATTCCCCTGTGTCGGCCTGTCTGCAGGGGAAGGCGGGAGCTCCAGCTGGTCCCAGGACGTTGTCTCCTAGTGGAAAAACACAGGGAATTTTAGTCCCGCACCCGCTCACTGAAATGCTCCTTAATGTTGAGTCCTCCGTTGCTGCTACAAAGGAGCTGTTGTTGGTCCCAGAGACGTTGGCACTGTCTGAACAGCGGTTGATTTATGACTCCAACCTGAACTTGATGTGGCAGCCCTCCAGGCCTGCCTCCCAGCCCTGCTTTGCCCACCTGATTGGCAGGAGGTGGATGGTGAGGGAGACAAGTTGCTAGGCAGCCTGGCTTTAACCTTGTTGAGACTGCCCTTGCAATTTTAATGAATAGTCTCGGTGTTCAGAGAAAAGGGGATTGGGGTCTGTCTCAGAATCCGAGAAGAGGGTAGAGGGTCTGATTTTGTCACAGGGCCATGGCTGGCTTGGAGGTTGTTTGGACCCTTTAGACCACTTCCCTTCCTTCCTTGGTGCCCGGGCCCAGCTCTACCTCTGCTCACACGTGTAGGTCCTGTTGCAGAACCGTTGCTGTCCTACCTCCTCTCTCACCAGGAAGGGACGGAAACCAGATCTGAGACCTTCCGTGAACTTCTTCTCCTCTGCCATTTTGATCACTAAACTTGTTACATTGAAGATGCCTGATCTTACTGAGTTCAAGGACATTTGGGTCAGCAGAGGCAAGAGTTAGGCCTTCCTGCTGTAGCCAGCTGTCACCCTCCCAGCCATGGTTTGGTTAGGCGAAGCAGTGAACTAAGACTTTTGTTTTCAGTGTAAAATTATGTATGTATGTATGTATGTATTTCTTTGGACAGAATATAATAAAACCAACATAAGAAGTGAGTCAAGGAGAGCCAGAGACTTCAAGCCAGGGCCTTTGGGAACCTCATTTAGTCACTAAAGGGGGCTTTGAGTGGCCCCTTAGTGCTCATAATAAAGTCTGCCCTGTTTGTTTGGAGTGAAACTTAAAAAAAAAAAAAAAACTCCCAGGAGCAACTGTTCTCCGGAGTTAGGTGACTCAGAGGTAACGGATGTCCATATTTCCATCAAACATTGTCGATACTGCAGGGTTCTGAATCTGATAACGGATGTCCATATTTCCATCAAACATTGTCGATTGCAGTGTTTGAATCTGATAACAGGGTTCCCCTTATAGCCGTCCTCAGTGGTGTCTTCAGATAACCTCTCCCAACCCAGGGGGAGCCAGGGGCAGGGAACAAGTCACACAGGTGGCAGGGCCATGGTCACTGCTATGGCTCTCAGCAACATGGCTCAGTGCTGGTCCCTCCTGGGGGTCATGGAGCTCCCAGCTGCTGTGATGGGGGAGAAGTGGTCAGAGCCCTGGGGTTCCAGGAGCCTTGAAACACTGCTCACCGTTCGCATGCTGGCAGCACTTACCCCCTTCAGTGTCCACGAGAAGCCCGGGTGTCTTGGTGATGAGAGTGGCAATGGCCCGGGAGCACAGCCTTACCGCTGTGTGCTTCTTTGTCTCCACAGGATAATACAGAAGCAGAGAAGCGGGATCCCCAGGAATTAGTGGGTGAGTACCCTGGGGGCATGCACACTTCTGAGCCTCTGTGTGTGCATGTGTGTGTCACTGTTAGCAGGAGTGCCCTGGGGGTGTACACGCTTCTGAGCCCGTGTGTGTGTGTGAGTGTGTGTGTGTGTTCGTGTGTGTCCCGCTGTAAGCAGGGGTACCCTGGGGGCGTGCACACTTCTGAGCCCTTGCCCTGCTGTAAGCAGTTTCCCTGCATCCTTGTTCCCAAGGCCTTGGGCATATCCTGGGGTGCCTGGGTGAGACCTCCAGGCAACATTCTTTGGAATGGCATTCTGGGTGTGTTTTTCTGGGCTCTAGAGGGTTGCCAGGGAAGTTCAGAGTCCCGCACAGCTGGGAGCTCATCTTGGTCCTCGCTTCTTCCACTTGTGCCCTGAACCTGACCTCTCTGTCTTTGTACCCTTTGTCCCCACTGCCATATTCATGTTGCTCAGGGAGTCAGCGTGAGGCCTCTGCAGGCCCTTTACCTCGTTCCCAGGCAGGAACATGGCTCACAGCCTTGGCATATGCGGCCCTTGGTAACATTGGAGAGTAGAATGACTTGTAGGAAACCACAGTCCCTCCGTTCCCTCTGCCAGCCCCCGCATCCTAAACCTTTTAGAAAGCCATTCCGCTCCTCCGTTTGGCCATGGACTTGGGGAAAGAGCCGTCCTTCTGCACCAGCATCACTGCTCCCTGGCCGCTGCGCTCCTGCTCTCTGGTTCTGTTCCCAGTGGACACCTGCAGAGCCCACCCCTGCATCTCTGCACTGGCATTCAGGGCTTGTGCTTTCCAGCCCTGAGGTTCAAAGCGCAGAAAATTGGCTTGAAAGTGTTCCTCCAGGGTTCCGTCCACCTCCCTTTCCCACGAAGTACCATTTGTTGTGGGTTGTTGAGGAGTGACTGGTTTTCCATAACTAAGTGCTAGGAATTATTCATTCTGTTTTCCTTCTGACCCATTGGGCAAGAACATAATTACTCGGCCTTAATCCCTGGGTTCTCCGATAGATGGTTTAAGTCCTATTTTAAAAAGTTAGGGGCTGGGCCGGGCGGTGGTGGCGCACGCCTTTAATCCCAGCACTCGGGAGGCAGAGGCAGGCGGATCTCGGTGAGTTCGAGACCAGCCTGGTCTACAAGAGCTAGTTCCAGGACAGGCTCCAAAACCACAGAGAAACCCTGTCTCGAAAAAAACCAAAAAAAAAAAAAAAAAAAAAAAAAAAAAAAAAAAAAAAAAAAGTTAGGGGCTGGAAAGATGGCTCAGTGGTTAAGAATTCTCACTTGCGGGGCTGGAGAGATGGCTCAGTGGTTAAGAGCATTGCCTGCTCTTCCAAAGGTCCTGAGTTCAATTCCCGGCAACCACATGGTGGCTCACAACCATCTGTAAAGAGGTCTGGTGCCCTCTTCTGGCCTGCAGACATACACACAGACAGAATATTGTATACTTAATAAATAAATAAAAAAAAAAAAAAAAAAAAAGAATTCTCACTTGCTGTTTTGATAGAGGACCCAGGTTCTTTTCCCAGCATTCATGTCAGGTAGGTCACAAGTTCCTATAACTGCAGGCTCAGGGAGTCCAGTGTCCTGTTCTGCCTTCAGCAGGTGCTTGAGCACACGTGGTTCTCAGACACATACATCTGTGTAAATTAGAAATTAGGGTTTTCTTTCTTTATTTTTTTTAAGATTTAATTATTATGTAATCAGTGTTCTGTTTGTCCGTATGCCTGAATGCCAGAAGAGGGCACCAGATCTCATTGTAGACAGTTGTGAGCCTCCATGTGGTTGCTGGGAATTGAACTCAAGACCTCTGGAAGAACAACCAGTGCCCTTAACCTCTGAGCCATCTCTCCAGCCCGAACTATGTTTTTCTTAAACCTTAGAATTTGTTCTTTAGAAAATGACACTTGGCACCAAGTAGTGGTGGCACACACCTTTAATCCTGGCACTTGGGAGGCAGGGACAGGTGGATCTCTGTGAGTTCGAGGCCAGCCTGGTCTACAGAGTGAATTCCAGCACAATTTTCACACAGAAACCCTGTCTCGAAAAAGGAGGGAGGGAGGGAGGGAGAGAGAAAGAGAGAGCGCGCGCGAGAGAGAATGATATTTGAGGTATGACAACTTAAAGGGCAGAGGAGGCAAGGTACATATCTAATTGGGAGCCAGTGGCCTACAAGACCAGGCGATGTAGGAGCTGTAGCCTCTTCCGTCTGGGTCCCACTTCAGTCTGCTGTTCACTACTGAGAAACTTCAAGGCTTGGGCTCTGAGGAAAACCTGGCCATGAACCACTCATCTGAGCAGCGTCAGAGAGTGGGATGTGTGGGCACCAACTGGGCCTCTTCCACCACCAGCGTGACTCTTTCTCTGGCTTTGTTTTGACTTTAGATTCATGTAGGTAGTACAGACTGGCCTCAGCAACTATATGGCCCATGCTGACTTTGGACTGACTGGTCCTCTGCCTTAGCCTCCAACCGTCTAGTATTACAGGAAGTGCTGGCACAGCCAGCCTCTGTGCGTGTTTGAAACAGCTTTATTGAGGTGCAGTTCATGGAGTAAGAGTTGTGAGTTCAAGTGCGCACTGGTGGATTTGATAAGTGTGTAATTGTGCTAGCCCGACCAACCATCAGTTATACCCTTCTTAATGGTCCTCAGTGTTAACTTCCTGTGCAGGAGGAGTAAATCTCAAGAAGTGGTCTTGATGGGCAGTCAGCCCTGTTTTGACAGTTTTATGTAAATCAGGGCCCATTGGCACTTGGGCTGGATCCCTCTGTTATGAGGGCCGTCCTAACGTGAGAGGATACTGAGCAGAACTGCTCTCCACCACTGGGCAGCACGGCCTTCTCTCTGCCTCACTGAAATGAGGCAAATCACCCCAAGCTGAGCATGTGGTGCAGATCCGGATTCTCCTGCCTGGCTTTCAGTCTGGACACACTGCATCCACACTGAGGAGCACAGCCGTTCTGTTCATTTGTCTGTTTCGGCTAAGGAACCTCTCACTGTAGCAGACATGGTTTCTTCATTTGCTCCCTTGTGGGGGACATCGTCCCTCTTTCATCTGCATAGGTGTGGTACTATTTTCTCTTTGAGGGGTAGGTGGCAGAGTGGCTTCTGATTGTCATGCGATGTTTGCTGCCCCCTCTGTCTAAACTCAGCTTTTTTTTTTTTTTTTTTTTTTGGTTTTTCGAGACAGGGTTTCTCTGTGGTTTTGGAGCCTGTCCTGGAACTAGCTCTTGTAGACCAGGCTGGTCTCGAACTCACAGAGATCCTCCTGCCTCTGCCTCCCGAGTGCTGGGATTAAAGGCGTGCGCCACCACGGCCCGGCTAAACTCAGCTTTTAATTGAATCCTGGGTGTTGGATGTGTAGCTCCCACCTCTGAAAGAACAAGCAAAGAGCCAAGAAGCCAACTCATGGTCTCTCCAGTACCACAGCTCCCGACAGCTGCCGGCCTGGCCTGGAACAGTGCTGATGGGGGGGGGGGGTCCTAGTTACTCAGGTACTTACTGTCCACTGAGTACCCTGCAGGTGTCCTCAGCCCCACAGGGGCTTGCTGACCCTGATTGCTCCCTGCCATGTCCTGAATCCCAGGGACCAGCTGCTGCTCGGAACTTTCTTGGTGGCCATGGATACTGCAGATGTTTTACAGCCGCTGCTCTGAACCTACCTGGTGGCCATGGATACTGCAGATGTTTTCTGACAAAGGCATTCACAGTCTGACTCATGCTGACAGCAAGCTTCTCAGATATTAAGTCCAACCTTCCTGGCATAGCCGAGCAGCAGCTAGGGCAGAGACACTGCCCTCAAGTGTCTGTGGACATATTTATTAGCAGATTTCCTGAGAAAGTGGTTTGGGGCTCTGGCTACTCTGAGACATGCAGGGCAGCTATCGTCCTAGAACTTAGAAACAAGTCACTGAAGTCATCTTCAGTCTGTGCAGCAAACTTTTATTCTGTGTCCAGACCTGTCCCTTGTTTCTCCCCCCGTTCCTCAGGGGCTCCTCTTGCTCTACCGCATACCGCCTACCGCAGAGGGTGGGGGTTGCTACAGTAACAGTGCCACACCCTGTTTTTCTAAAAAGCTTTCCTGGCAAATGCCAAAGGGCACTCTTTGTCTCTGTCACGTGCACATATACCCTTTCCAGCCCCGGCGCCTGCCAAGGCCTTCTTGCTTTTGTTACTAACGCTCACCAAATGCCATGGCCAGCTCTTTCCAGCTGCTGCCACTCTCAGCTAGCCCCTGTGGTCTGAGCTCAGACCTAGAACTTTTGCTTAGCCCAAGGCAGGGAAGAAGGAAGAAATCAAGGTTTGGCTTGAACGCCTGCCAGAGCTGGGTGGTGCCCCACCCGAGGGCCAGTCAGGAGATTGCGGATGACAAGCGAGTAGTCCCCTTGTGGAGACTGCCCCTGAGCCCACAGCAGGACCTTTGGTCTCTGTCACCAGCCTGTACTGAGGGTGTGTCTAGTTAACCCCGCTGGCGGTGCTGAAACTCAGCCCTGCGCTTCCTTGCTAAGACTGCCGTGGGCCTGACCCCTGGTCTCTGTAGTCTGCAGAGGCCCCGAGCCGCAGTGGCTGAAGTAGAGTCATTAGTGTTTGGGACCTCTGAGGCCCTGTCTTACTCAGCACTGCGTTTGTCACAGTGATGGCAAACTGAGCAGAGCACACAGCACCTTATCAGAAGAAAACATTAATCTACCCTGGCTGCATGGATCAGCAGGCTGAAGCAGGAGAGTCGCTGAAGCCTGGACTGGGGCCAGCCTGGGCCCCGATGAGTG
Source organism: Microtus oregoni (assembly GCF_018167655.1). Taxonomy (NCBI): domain Eukaryota; kingdom Metazoa; phylum Chordata; class Mammalia; order Rodentia; family Cricetidae; genus Microtus; species Microtus oregoni. The sequence continues at coordinate 4,171,771 of NW_024543222.1, read as the reverse complement.
CTTCCCACACATACCTTTTTTATCCCTTGAGGTCTGGGATTATTTTTAAATCATGGCTAGAGAGGAGAGGCTCAGTAGCTGACCCACTCTGCTTAAACAGGGCCTGAGTTTGGGTCCCAGCACCCATATCCAGGGGCTCACAACCCCCATACTCCACCTCCAGGGGACCTGACACCCTCTCTAGACTCTGAGGGCACTTCCTGCACTCACACATGCAAAGAACCCGCACATACATAGAATTTTTTAAATTAAAAATTTTAAATAAATAAATCTAGCCTTGGGACGAAGGGACCAGGAAAGCTGTGCTGCTATAGCCCCTCCACCCAGGCATGCGTCAGCCCTAGAGAGCTGCTCCGAGAAAGAGCTTAGGTAAAGGCCTGGCACACAGTAGGTCTCCAGCAAGTACTTTGCTGCCTGCTGTTGGTGGTGGGTCTTGGTCTCTCCCTTCCTCCTGCCCCACCCTAGGCTGTTTGTTCCTTCATTGTATGGTCCTTTTCACAAGTGAATGTCAGAAGAGCACAACAGACCCTTTCACAAATAGTCCATTGTCTGTGTGCTCCAGAGCGGGACTCTGGGGGCCTGGGGTGGCCAGAGGCTACGGGGAAGGCAACAAGGAGAAGAGCCAAGGCTTGGGTGGACCGTGGCCATTCCCTGAGCAAATTGCCCTTGAGAGTTCTTCATGTCAGAATCAGGCCTTTTGTTCAGGCCCTTTTATGCACAAGCTGTTTGGGACCCCAAACCTTGAGAACCCTGAACACAGTTTCTCATAGCAGGACAGCCCCAGACCAGAAGGATAGGGCCAAGGAGCTGTGACTTTCAGAGGCTTGTGGGAGGTTAGACCTGGCTTGTACTTGAAGCTGACTTGTGTCTCCTCCAGCCCTGGGTTCAGTGTCTTCCACATTGGCAATTTGAGATTAAGCCTAGCCAGGTAGAATTTACAGTGTAGAAAACTGGCCTGTGCTTCGGATTGTGGCTCCTCCCTCTCCCTCCCCCAGCACTTCCCTGACATGCTCTTTCCTGGAGCTTTGTAGTGTGTGTTGTTTACATCTGTCCCTCTACCTCAACCCCCTTCTCCCAGGTTGACACATGACAGGCTTCTGACCATTTGATCTCAGCTCAGGTAACACTCTCCAAGATGCCCTGAGCAGCCTGCTCCCCGTTCTCACAGCCTGCTCCCCGTTCTCACAGCCTGCTCCCCGTTCTCACAGCCTGCTCCCCGTTCTCACAGCCTGCTCCCCTCTGGAGTTGGCTTGCGCTTGTGCTCTGTAGCCCCAGAGTTCCCCCTCTGTTCTCTCAACAGCCTCCTTCTCCGAAAGGGTCCGAAACATGTCACCTGATGAAATCAAGATCCCTCCAGAGCCGCCTGGCAGGTGCTCAAATCACTTACAAGTAAGCGAGGGTCTGACTGTCGTATGGGTGAAAATGCCTGGGTTACATTGTCCGGGGGGCCATGACAGGAAAAAGGGACCAAGTCAAACTGCCAGGTGGGCAGGAGCCTGTAGTCTTGGATCTCAGGAATTAGCGCCCAGTGCCACTCCTGCCATGTGCTACCTCATGGGTCCCTAGTCTGCCCTCACTGAGGTCCTAAGTCTACCTCGAGATTGGGTGAGTCTTCTCTACAGCCTCACTGAGCCAGGGGGCTTCTCAGAGGGAAATGTGCCAAGAAACTGAGGACCCATCAGAATGTAAAATAAATTCCAGAAGTGTAAGGTGCAGCGTTTAATGCGTAGTTTAATGCATGGTTTCTGTCTTCGTGTTCCTGTTGCCCACAGACCAAGGCTTTAAATACCTAAGGAACAGAGCCGTTTATCTTTACAGTTGACCATGGGAAACAGGAGCTCAGCACAGCTGAGACTTCACCCACATGGTTTTCCTCCTTGTCCCTCTGTAAGTTCCCCTGTGATGGGACCTTTCAATTAACAATAGGGTAAGTGCCGGGAGCTATATAACTGTGGACCTTTTCCACCTGCCCTGCCTTTGATCCTACTTGGGGTGCCCCCGGCTATCCCACAAGCCCATGGCACCACCCAAACGGATGGATGACTAATGGGTCCTAGAGCTAAGGAATGCAGGAGGCCGGGAGAGGGCCAAAGTCAGGACTCAGGCATAGTACAGACTTCTTCCTTTCCCAGCAGTCTCCTCCCTCGGCTGAGTTGTCTGCCTCCCTCCCCATCACCCGCAGGATGCCGTCACCCTCCATGCCAAACAAGTTCAAGCCTGTAAGGACAATTCCACAGGCCTGCCAAGCAGAAACAACCAGCCACTCAGAGCTCTTAAGTTCCGAATATTTCTTCTCTTTTGATCCTCCTGGGGGTAGGGACTGTGGCATTTAAGCAGACAGCAGAACTTCTGGTGGTCTTGGAGCCCCCAACAAGGCAGCTGTGCGGCAGGGCTCACCTGGGGCTGCTGAGCCTCCTGTGTCAGGCCTCCCTGCAGTGCCCTGATAGAACACCTAGGAAAACAGCTTCCTGCTCCCTGGTAATGGCATGCTTTATAGACCGCAGGCTTCCTCGTGCTTTTTGGCAAAAAGAAGTGCAACTTTGATCCTCTGACCAGGGGGGTGGGCTCCTCTTCTAAAAAATGCCCAGGGCAACTGTCTAGGACCTCTAATCCCTCCCACCTCTGCCCAGCAAAGTGCTCCCTAAATCTTCTGTTTCTGGAGAATCTGTGTGTGTCACTGCCACGAGCTGGACCCATGCTCTGGCCCACCACTCTCTCAGAGGAGGCCCTGAGGGCCCGCAGTCTCAACACTGATGCCCTCGCTTTAAGGATTTCTATTGCTGTGATTTAAAAACTATACCTAAGCCAGGCGGTGATGGTGCACGCCTTTAGTCCAGTATGTGTAGTAGGCAGAGGCAGGTGGACCTCTCTTGAGTTCAAAGCCAGCCTGGGCTACAGAGTAAGTTCCAGGACAGCCACAGCAGTACAAAGAAACCCTATCTCAAAAAAAAAAAAAATCAAAAACAAAAAAAAAAGCAGATTTGCCTACATGCCAATCTTATAGAAGCTTTTTCTCATAAGATTCCCTCTTCCAGCCGGGCGGTGGTGGTGCAGGCCTTTAATCCCAGCACTCAGGAGGTAGAGGCAGGTGGATCTCTGAGTTCTAGGCCAGCCTGGTCTACAGAGTGAGTTCCAGGACAGCCAGGGCTACAGAGAGAAACCCTGTCTCGAAAAACCAAAAACAAGCAAAAAAGGCATCTAAACAGTTTGAAACCAACTTCAGAATAGTCCTCCTGCCTCCCTCTGAGGTGGCGGTGCTTTCCCAGGTCTCCCAACGACTTCACATGTCGATGCTTGGACCCAGCATTACCCTTGCTCCTCAGCTCTAAGACTTTCCACTCCTCGGGGGATTGGGGAGCTGAAATTCACTCATGGGCTTGGGTGGTGGCTTCGGACTTGACCTTTCTTTTCTACTCTCTCCTGACCATCGAGAATGGGTCAGGAAAAATCAGCAGTGGATCTGGGCTTGCCTCTGCGACAGACTGGATTGTTGGGGGCAGGCTCCTGTCATGTTCGCCTCTGTCACCTTCCCAGGACAAGATCCAGAAGCTTTATGAGAGGAAGATAAAGGAGGGAATGGATATGAACTACATCATTCAGAGGAAGAAGGAGTTCCGGAACCCCAGGTGAGCGCCCGCAAGCCTGTAGGTGATGGTACATGGTGGGACCAGGAGCACCTTAAGAAGCTGTCGAGGAGAGGTCCAGCTTTGTTCCCATCTGAGCCCAAAGTGGCTTCCCCCAGACTTCATTTATACTAGATGCCCACTAGACGCATCAGAAGTTTATAAATAGAACCCAGGGTGTGAGCCACTCTGCAGTGATACCTGAGAGGCCTCCTGGGTTCTGGTCACCAACCTGGTCCTCAAAGAAGACATTCACTAGAGGTTCTTCCAACTCAAAAAACTTGGTTTTGCTTCTTGGTAAAACGTCTTAGGAGCAAAGCTATGTCTGAGTCTGTTGTTTGGGGGTCTTTGAGATAGGGTCTCACTGTGTAGCCCTAGCTGGCCTCAAACTCACAGAATCTGCCTGCCTCTGCCTCCCAAGTGTTGGGATTAGAGTGCTATCCATAAAAGTTGCCCCACTGTGCCTGGCTACATCTGGGTCTTATTCTTTCAAATGTTCAAGCAAGTAAAACACCCAAGAAAGAACATAGTGTGTAATAATGGAGACCTACGCTAGGCATTGTGTAGGTCTGAGTTTGGAGGCCCCAACCCAGCCATGCTAACTGAAGGCCAGAAGCATCTACGTCAGACATAGCATGCCATTGTTGTCTTGACCCCCTCATCCAGGCCCCCAGCCACGGTGCATTTGAGGAGGGTGCAGGGCATGAAGTGACAAGAAGGCGGACCTCCCATCAGGAGGCTGCACTAGAAGATGTGGGGTGGGTTTCAGGTTTGTCGTAGTTCCAGGAGCTGATGATGGTTCTGGTTCCACCCAGGACCGTGGGGCCAATACAGACACGGCTCACTGATTGTTCTGTTCCCTTTCCAGCATCTATGAGAAACTGATCCAGTTCTGTGCCATTGATGAGCTGGGCACCAACTACCCAAAGGTATGTCCTACACACACGGGCTGCAGAGTGGTAGGGCTTGCTGGGCTGGGTGTGACTCCCTGGAGGGCAGTACTGGTGGTCTGCAGATGCCAGGGGCGGGCTTGGTCTCTGGGTGCCAACCAGTTAGAAGCCAGGGCTAGGACTGCCGCCATATGAGCAGGTGCTCATTCCCTGACTTCTTAAGAGTTTGGTGGTTATCTGTCTGGTGGTCAGGGTGACAGCTGAAGCCCTGTGCTTTCATGAGGGCTGGGCCAAGCCTAGGAAGATCCATTTCTGGGCCCTGTGCTCTCTGGCCTTTGTGACCGCAGCTTGGCCTTCTCTTTTCAGGATATGTTTGACCCCCATGGCTGGTCTGAAGACTCCTACTATGAGGCCTTAGGTAACCTCAATTAACCCTGTTTATCTGCTCATCCACATACCCTTCCACCTGCCCATCCAGTCCGTGATCTAGTGACCCAGATTTCAGGGTCTCTATGCCAGGCCATGTCCACAGGACAACTCCCAACTTCGCCTTGGCCAGACTGACTCTGCCCTTGCTAACCATACTTGAACATAGCCATGACAGCTGGTTGGATCAGTTGTCCCCACGCTGCTGCCACTAAATCAATGTGAGCAGAGTCGTACAGCTGGGAGCCTTTGGCAGGCAAAGTCGCTTGACCTGGCCAAAGGACAGGGGAGGCCCTGTTGAGGACACTGTTAGAGCTAAGGTTTGGTGATACATGGGAGCCAGAATGCCCTGTACAGAGGAGGTATATGTTCTAAGGCCAATGAGCACAACACAGAACTGAGCCTGTAAATCACCATTTACAAGTCAGAGGCTTTTTTTTTTAATTTTATTGGTGTTTTGCCTGTATGTATGTATGTATGTATGTATGTATGTGTGAGGGTGTTGGATCCTGGAGTTACAGACAGTTGTGAGCTGCCATGTGGGTGCTGGGAATTGAACTTGGTTTCACTGGAAGAACAGTCAGTGCTCTTAACTGCTGAACCATCTCTCCAGCCCCCCAAGTTAACAGTGTTTTTATTGCAATAAAATTCTGTATCTCATGTTTCTTAATGAGTTGGAAGATACTCCCTCAGGATCAGCTGACCCTTCCCAGCCAGATGTGCAGCCCCCAGATCCTTGGTCAAGGCCCACATTCTGTGCTGACCAAGCCTAGCACTTCATCCTGCCAAGTGCAGAATGCTGAATCTATGCAGCCCTCTAGGCCAGAGACCTCCCGCAACCACACGCTGCTCATAACAGCCTGTGTCTTATCTCCACAGCCAAGGCCCAGAAGATTGAAATGGACAAATTGGAAAAGGCCAAGAAGGAGCGAACCAAAGTAAGTTCTGACCTGCTGGGGTGGAGGCGGGTGTGCGGAGCGTGCAGGTCCTGCTGGCTGAGTCTGGGTCAGAAGCCCTAGGGCTCCCTTCCACTGTCCTCTTCATTGCCTGTGAGGCTTTGAGCGGCATCGGCCATGCCCTTTCCGCCAGCAGACTGGGGTCCCCTGTCACCTGACTTGGCTTACACAAGCCTCCACTGCTTTGTTCCCATCCTGCTCCTTTTTGTCCCCATTGCAGAGCCCTGGTGGCTTTGTCTCTTGTGGGTCATTGATGCCCCCTGACCTGGTTAGAAGTTGGTACTCCTCCTCAGAGAGCGGGACCGAGACTTGCTCCCGCTGCTGCGTTTCTTGGCCTGCAGAGCTGATCTCAGCAGCCAGCTTGTTGCCTCCCTGTGGATCTCATGTCTGATAGCCACATAGCCATCATTTTGGACACCAGGCACCACTTCTGTGGCAGTGTGATCTGGGTTCTTCAGAAGTATCAGATTAACTCCAAGATCAAAATGGAGTCCTCTATGCTGTACCGTATGACAGGGTCCATGGCGGATAACTTCGTCAGGACACCAGCTCCTGCTGCCGTGTCACAACCATGCAACCATGGCCACAGGATGCTCCCTTTCCCTCCAGACTGAGGGACTGCAAGGCCTTGTGCACTGCTGCCCGCCCCCGAGGTCGTTGTTGGCAGACCAGGAATGTGGGCGCTGGTGTGAGAGGATAAACTACATTCTCATTCTTAACCCTTGAGTGAATCTCCCTTCTTTCTCTTTCCCTCTCCTCTCCAAACCCCAGGCGTACTGCAGGGACATGTCTGCAGCGCCTGGGGACCACAGCTGTCCTTCCCCTGTGCGGAAGACACCACTTCCGCGGTGGTGTGAGGAGGAGGGACCTGGGGGGAGTAGTGCAGGCATGTGCAATGACCTGTGATGCTGGCGGGACCCAGGTCTGTCAGGGAAGGTCTTGGAAGAGTGATGAAAGCCCCTTTCCCTCCCCCAGGTGCTCCTAGCCAAGGTGGTTTTCAGGGCCTCTTTTGTGTAAGTGCCAAACTCCTGTCCGCTGGGAGCAGGCGGACGGCACAGGGAATGGACACACCGCTCTGCGCTGGTCTCACTGTCCTCTCTCTCTCCAGATTGAGTTTGTCACGGGCACCAAGAAAGGCACCACAACCAATGCCACGGCCACCACCACCACCACGGCCAGTACAGCTGTTGCAGGTAGAGGCCGCTCGTCCAGTCCCAGCACTGCCTCAGGGACACCAGATAGAGCAGGGGCTTCCTGGGTTTGCCTGAAAAGGTCTGTGCCCAGGCTCGGCCTTGCTATGTTCTCCTGGATGAGAGCATAGCAAGTCCTGGATCCTGGAGTAGGTTCCAGATTCCTGGCTCCTCTCTGGGTTTCTGCACCAGGGACTCCTGTTTCTGTCCTAAGCCTCTGAGCTGGTAGTAAAGGGGTCCTGCCTTTGGGGTCCTGTTCTGATTGGTTTTGAGCTCCATTTCTCTCTTGTTGCCTCAAGATGCCCAGAAGAGAAAGAGCAAGTGGGATTCTGCCATTCCCGTGACAGCCATAGCCCAGCCCACCATCCTCACCACCACAGCCACGCTGCCAGCAGTGGTCACTGTCACCACCAGTGCCAGCGGCTCCAAGACCACCGTCATTTCTGCTGTGGGCACCATTGTGAAGAAGGCCAAGCAGTGACCAGAGGGCACCCCCAGGATTTGGCAGGACTGTGCTGCCCAGTGACTGCTGCCCACTGGGAGGTGCCACTCTGTTTCAGGACTAAGATGTGCTCTCCACGTGCCTTCCAAAAGGAGCCTTTACGTGACATTCCAGCCGGAAGGACATTGCAGCAGAGGCAGTGGGGTGCATCGGACAGTCTGTCCATAGACCTCTTGGGGTCTCACCCTATTGAAAGTACTGCATTCTTAGGTCCCTGCACGCCAGGTGCACTGGCCTCTCCCATGCTGTGTTCAGGCAAACGAGTGCCCCTCCGTCTCAGTCAGGATTATTGCTCAGGGTGAACCATGGCATGACAGAAACTGAGAGTCTCAGAGGGGTGGCCCAGGGAGTTACTGTGGTCATTCCCAGCGTGTGCCCAGGGGCGTGAGCAGGTGGGGGCAGACACAGGCTCCTTCCTGATTTCTGCTTTCCTGACCCGGAAACCAGATCTCAACAATTCTCAGGCAATAGCAGAGGCCTCTGCTCCCATGGGTGCAGTTAAGCGCTCCCCACATTGCTTCTAATACACACCCAGGCTTTTGAAATCAGGCCAGTTAACAGAGGGCTGGGATGTGACTCCCAACCTGCCCAGGGCAGGAGCAAGGTGTGGGCACCTGGCCAAGGCCACTCCAGTCCCTCAGTGCCAGTGAGTGTGGCCAGCAGGATCCACGCAGTGGTGGTGATGAATCACCTCCTGCTCTGGCTCTGGCGGCAGCTCATTGTTTATGTGAAAGCCTGCTCTTGGGAAGGTTTCTGCCACCCCACCCTTCCTCTGTCGTTATCTCTGCCCAGCAGCAGCCCCTGGGTAGCACCAGTCGCCACTCTTAGGACCCAAACAGGTTCATCAGCCCAAGATGCCAGAGGGGAATGCTTGCCTCTCATGCCCCCTGGCAGCTCTCCTTCCCACACAGCGGAAAGGCTGAGTGTCGGAGGAGGAAACCAGGCTGTGAAGGGACCAACAGACCAAGGAAGGTGCTGCTGAGTGTGTGGCTGGTGTTTGTTTTGTGATCCAAGGACTGACAAACTGCCTGTGCGATCCCTAAAATAAAAACGGAGTCACACTCATCCCTTTCTCTCCTTGAAGACACTCTGCAACCATTGGGGGGGGGGGTGCCTGCTGCCGGCCCTCCCAAGAGCACCTGGAAAGGCCTGCCCTGCAGCCTCTGGCATATGGTGCCCTCATTGGCACGGGACACCCAGGTCTGAGGTGGGCAGCTCAGAGAGATGCAGTGAACCCTTTCAAGTGATAGAGTTTAGGACTGTAGCTCCCTTGGTATTTGGGGGAAGCCTGGGTCCAATCCCCTCTGTCACATATATAAGCTAGGGTGGTGGCACGTGCCTATAATCCCAGCACTAGGAAGCAGAGGCAGGAGTGGAAGGCTAGCAACGGCTACATGAGACCCTGTCTAAAAGTAGCCCTTGATGGGGATGTGGCCAACTCCCCGGCCTAGTTGACACCATTGCAACTTTGCTTTTTTGCCTCTTGTTTAAGGCATTTTGCAAAGCCAGCTCAGACTCCACAAACCCCTTTGGAAGGAAGTACTGCCGCAGTGGATTGTAGAAGTCTGTGTGTAGTCGTTTGTTTTATTATATGTAAGGATATTTTGCCTATATGTATGTCTGCTCCACGAGGGTCCATTTTCCCATGAAGGCCAGAAGAGGCATCGGGTCCTGTGGAGCTGGACTTAAAGGTGATTGTGAGCGGTCATGTAGATGCTGAGAAGTGAACCCCAGTCCTCTGCGAGAGCAACCAGAGTGCTCTGAACTAATGAGTCCTCTCTCCTGGCCCCTGTAATGATATTTAAAAAAAAAAAAAAGTATGAGCCGGGTGGTGATGGCACACGCCTTTAATCCAGCACTTAGGAACTTGGGAAGTGGAGGCAGGCGGATCTCTGAGTTCGAGGCCAGCCTGGTCTACAGAGCGAGTTCCAGGACAGGCTCCAAAGCTACAGACAAACCCTGTCTTGAAAAACCAAAAATAAAAAATAAATATAAAAAAAAATAAAGTGTGGCCAGGCAGTGTTGGCACATGCCTTTAATCTGAGCACTGGGAGGCAGTGGCGGGAGAATCTGAGTTCAAGGCCAGCCTGGTCTAGGTAGAGAAACTCTGTCTCAAAAGACCAAATAAATAAATATCAATAAAGGTTATAGTTCAGCTGGTAAGGGTGCTTGCCAGAAAGCTTGGTGACCGAAGTTCAATCTCCAGGACCCGTGTGGTGGACAGAGAGAGCCACCTCCCTCAAGTCCTAAAGCACTAATCCCTACACATGAAGAAAAAACAATCAGATCAATCCAGAAAGCTGGGCTTCCCCAGACAACAGACGCCTCCTTAAAGGTCAGTGTGGAGGAAGCAGGCCTGGCTGCTTCGTCATTTTGAAGTAGAGAACCAGAGGGGAAGCTGGGGTGCGTCTCAGACAAGGGTTGGAGTTGGTCCCCATGGGGATTATCTTTAATAACATTTCCTCTGGGGAAGATCAGAATTTGTGGTTTTGCTTTTTGAAACTTGACATACGTTTTTCCAAGAGACGAAGAAAAGAAGAGGTAAATAGCTCACCCGATTCCAGATTCATTGATGGAGGGGCTGCCAGGAAACCCAAAGAATCAGTCAGTCATCTTTGTGGTGGTCGAGGAAGGGGCTCTCTGCTCCAGGAGTCGGACGCTAGATGTGTTCATTCATAGCAGGAAATGACCAGGGAGAGAAGGATAAAGGCGTCTGTCTGAGCAGGGATTGCCTGGGTGCTCACACACAAGTGTAGTCATGCTGGGAATTCCCTCTGCAGTGATCTGACCACGTTGACATGTAGTTCTGTAAATGTGTGTTTTCCCTTACCCTGTGTGTGTGCGCGCGCATGTTTGCAGGGTTGGCACATACTTGTACCTGTGTGAAGACCAAAGCTTGGCATCAGATCATCAGATGCCTTTTTGTAAACTTTTATTTTCTGTGTGAGTGTTTTACCTGCATGTGTGTGTGCCGCATGCGTGCCTGGTGGCTGAGGTCAGAAGAGGGCATCTGGTCCCCTGGAACTGGAGTTAGGGATGATGGGAGCCACTGTAAGCGCTGAGAACCAAACCAGGGTCCTCTGCAAGAGCAACACGTGCACTTAACTACTGATCACACTTTTATTTTCTTTTTTTGTTTCGTTTGTTGTTTTGTTTTGAGACAAGGCTGTACAGCCCCAACTGGCCTGGAACTCACTATGTAGACAAGGGGTCCTTGACCTCACAGAGATCTACATGCCTCTGCCTCCTAAGGGCTGGGATCAAAGGTGTGTGCCACCACTATGGCCCACCTTACTGTTTATTATCTGTGTGCATACACACACATACCATGGCACACGTGGAGACCAAAGGTGACTTATGGAGTGGGTCTCCTTCCACCCACCTTTATGTGAGTTCCGGGATTGAACTCAGGTCAGTGGGCACCTTTGTCCACAGAGCCGTCTAGCGGCTCTCCACTTTGTATTTATCTTTACTGAGCCTAGAGCTCTCCCTCCCAGCGACACTGGCTAGTCACCTGCCTGCCCCCTCCCCCCAGGTTACGGGACTCTGCCACCACCCCCAGCTTTTATATGAGTGATGTTTCTCATGCTTGAACAGCAAGCATGTTACCCACTGGGCAAAGAAGACTCATCCTGAAGAAAAATCGCTGTGGAGAAAGAAAAACTGCTAGATTAGGGAGGAGACCTAGTCGGATGGTGCTGGTGACTGGAATCGGACTTGGATTCGAAAGGAAGCCATGGTGATAGACACGTCTGGGCAGTTAAGAAATGTAAACATGAACTGAGTCACGGTTTACTTAATAGAGTCTTTGAGACGTGGTACTGGGGTGTTCTCAGATCACGCTGGAGTCTAGAGGAATAAAATATTAAGATAAGTACAATTGTAAATACAAATGAAAAACAAACAAACACAGAGCCCGGGGCGGGGGAGGGGGAATGCTCCCTATGCCGGTAAGGTGCCTGCCACATGAGGACCTGAGTTCAAATCCCCTGCACGACAAACTTATTGGTCCCTGTAATCCCAGCACTTCCAGATTGAGATAAGAGGCAGAGACATGAGAAATCTCAGAAGCGCCCAGGCCAGCTAGCCTGGCGTACACGGTGGCAAACAAGAAGAAACTGTCCCAAGGCAGAAGGCAAAGCCAAGACCTGAGGCTGACTTCTGACCTCCACATATGAGGGCACACATACAAACACAAAGAGATTTTAAAACACACACACATAAACATATAGAATAAAAAAAGCACACGAACATATAGCAATGTAGCAAAAACATACTTTTGAAGACAAATGGTAAAAATAAAATATTTTTCATCCTTCAAAATTTTTTTTTTTTTTTTTTGGTTTTTCGAGACAGGGTTTTCCTGTGTAACAGTCCTAGCTGTGCTGGAACTAGCTCTCATAGAACAGAGCCTCGAACTCACAGAGATCCACCTGCCTCTGCCTCGGGAGTGCTGGGATTAAAGGCTTATGCCACCACCACCTGGCAAAAGATATTTTACTTGTTATGTAAATACAGTGTTCTCCACCTGCAGGTATGCCCGCAGGGCAGAAGAAGGTGCTGGGAATCGAACTCAGGACCTCTGGAAGAGCAGCCAATGCTCTTAACTGCTGAGCCGAGTCTCCAGCCCCTCCTTCAGCATGTTTTTACACGTGTGTGTGTGTGTGTGTGTGTGTGTGTCCACACACGCGCATGGGTTGACGTGCATGTGGGTGCACAGGCACCTAGAAGCTGATGTCAGGAATCATCCTCCACCGCTCATCCACCGAATCACTCATCGAGGCAGGGTCTCTCAGTCAAACCCAGGGCTCCTTGGTGGCTAAACTTGCTAGACAGCTGGTTCTGGGGATCCACCCCCCTCCACCTTCAGAGGCCTGAATTAGAGGAGGGCCACCCTCACCCTGCATTTCATGGAGTCTGGGGATCGATGTCATAATACAATCCAGCATACCCCTGGAGAATTGTCAGCACAGCCCGTGGTGCTCACTCAGGCTGGAGCCCGTTAAACACGTGTAAACTAAACAAGCAAGTGAACTAGTGACTGAAGTTTTACTTCACAGGGTGGGGGCGGTTGCTAGGGACTGAGCCTAGGACTTTATGCAGTCTAGGTAAGTGCAACACCCTCAGTCATTCATTTATTCGTTTATGTGAGCCAGGCTCTGCAGAGTGACCCAGAGTAGCCTCGAACTTGCCGTGTAGTCTCTGCTTCCGACAGCTGTAATGCTCTTACATTCCCCTGAGTTTGATCCCAGGAACCCACAGAAAGACAGAGGAGAGAACTAACTCCACAAAGTTGTCCTCTTGACCTCCACATGTTCGTCGTGGCCTCACATGCATGCACGTGTGCACACACACTAATAAAAGGTTTTTTTAATTAGCATGTAGGAGATGAGAGATGGTTCATTGAGTAAAATAAAAGCTGCATCATCCATCGCCAGGCGGTGGCGCACACCTTTAATCCCAGCACTCAAGGGGAAGAGACAGGCGGATCTCTGTGAGTTCGAGGCCAGCCTGGTCTACACAGGGCGTTCTAGGATGGGCACCAAAGCTACTGAGAAACCCTGTCTTGAAAAACAACAAACAAAAAAGATGCACCATCTTGATGATTCGAGTTTGATCTCAGAGCTCACATAAAGGCGTAAACAAGTGGCCTGTTATCTGTATTCCCAGTACTCCTATGGTGAGGTAGAGGCAGCAGAATGGTCCCAAAACTGGGGACCAGCCAGTCTGGAGTATCCAGCACAGCAGCAGAAAGAAGAGATCCTGCTTCAATAGGGTGGCAGGTGAGAGCCAACTCCTGAAGGCTGTCCCCTGACTTCCACCTGTGTACAGGACTCACACTTATAACTTGGATATATACACACATATACATATTTACACATACACATATATACACACACATACGTATATATTGTATGTATATATATACATGAATACTTGGATCTTACCATCATGCTAGAGGTCTATAAACAGTGGCCAGTGGCCCCTGGAGAAAATAGCATTGGCTTATTATTTATTTATTTATTTAAAAAAAAAACCACCTTTTTCCTTCTTCCTTTTTTTTTTTGTTTTGTTTTGTTTTGTTTTGTTTTTAAAGACAGGGTTTCTCCGTAGCATTGGAGCCTGTCCTGGAACTAGCTCTTGTAGACCAGGCTGGTCTCAAACTCACAAAGATCCACCTGCCTCTGCCTCCTGAGTACTGGGATTAAAGGCGTGTGCCACCACCGCCCGGCTAAATTTTTTTTTAATTAACACGCAGAGGTCTTGTTTTCCAGAGTGGCCTGGGTGCCTGTTGGAGTGGCCGATGTCCACAAAGCATTGACCTGGTCTGGCACATACACCTGAGTGCTGAAAACACACCAAGCTCCTTCCCCAGTGTCCCTGCAGTCTAGCCTCTCTGAGGCCCTGGCCAGGTGCAGAACAGCTCAGATGACCAGGCAGGGCTGCCTGGTGGTGGCCGTGGCTCCTGAATTCGCAGTGAGTGCTTAGGGTTAGTAATACATGGATCCATTTATAGATGAGGCCTAATATTTAATCTCCAGTGTGTGGTGGGAGAAGGGGGATTACTCAGGAAGGCTATCTGTGTTCTTAAGGTTTATTTTTATTAGTATTATTTTTGAGGCAGGGTCTGTGTAGCTCTGGCTAGTCTGAAACACTCTATGTAGACCAGGTTGGCCTTGAACTCACAGAGATCCACCTGCCTCTGCTTCCTGAGGGCTGGAATCAAAGGCCTACGCCACCATATTTTACATTCGTTTATTTGGAAGGGTGGCGTGGACGTATACACCATAGAGGATTTGGGAGAGTGAGCTCTACCAGGGATTAAACGGGTCGTTAGGGTTGGCAGCAAGCCCCTTGGCCAATTAAGCCATCTTGACCACCTACACTGTTTATCGTGTTCTTGGTATGAGCCAGGCATCAGGGCTGAGGCTGTGGGAAAAGCACCCTTATCTATAGCCAGACCTGGGCATTGTCCTCCCCATGTCTCCTGACTTGGGTCACCCCAGGGGGCAGAACACATCTGCCCTTAGGGTTCACAGTTCACCAGTATAGCAAACACCATGAAGAAGCCACAACCTACGCTAGAGGGTACATGTTTGACAGGTATGAAGACCTAGGTTCTACCCCAAACACCATAACAAAGGGAAACAATAGACTAGCAGGTATGGTGAATGCCCGTAATCCCAGCACTTGCGGGGTAGAGGCAGGTGAATTGCCACAAGTTCAAGACTAACCTGGACTATAGAGTGAGACAAGGCCATATTCTTGGACCTATAAACCAGGTATGAGGGTGTGGGGGAGTCAAGGAAATATTAAGATCTCGTGACACTAGCCCAGGGTCTCCAAGAGTAAGGCCAAATCAGGCTGAGTTTAAAGATGGCATGCCCCGGTTCAGACACTTGGGGAGCTAGAAGCCTCCACCATTTGGAGACTGGACTGATTGGTGTGCCAGGCCCTGCCGAGCATGGCTAGCAGGTGAGACGAGACGGGGGGTGGGGGGGTGGGTAGCTGGGATCTGCTGCACCTCAATAGGTTCACTAAACAGAAGCGGCCCGCGGGCGGTTGAGAGTCTGCAACAAGAGTAAGACTTGTCAATCAGCTTATCACCAACATTGTGAGTGCTACTGCATGCTAGGTCACGTGGCCTTTAGATTGAAATGTTATACTATTACATTTTAGGGAGATTTGAGTATCTGAAGAAACCCAGAGGACCCCACCCTTGCCTGTCGGTTCCTCTAGCCACATTGCAGCGGCTGAGAGGACCCGCAGGCCAGTCGTCCAGGTGTTAAATCTCCCTACCAGTTTGGGGCTCGACCCATCCTCGGCTGACACAGAGAGGGAGGTGCAGGACCCGATGGCCGTCGAGGCAGCGGGATCGGCCCAGCTGGGCTCATTGCCCAGAAGCTGGGTATTAAGAAGCCGCCCAGCGACCCGGAGCGGCTGGGGCACCCAATCCGGGAGCATGGACGGGTAGGGAAGACGGGAGCCCGGGTCCGAACTGCAGAGAGGGGCGGCTCCTCCTCCAGCCTCCTCGCGGCAGCTCGGGGCTAGGGGCTGGCGCCGCGGGAGCCGCAGCCCTTTCCGGGGGGCGGGTCTGGCGGCTGCGGCGACACCCCAGCTCCTGCCCCGACAGGTGCGCGCAGAGCGCAGGAATGCAGCCTGCCTGACTCACCAGCGCCTCCTTCTTACCTGCGCCGCCCGTCCATAAAGCACTGCTGGCTCCCGCCCGCCGCCGCCCGTCCTGCTGCCCCTCCGGGCTCGCCCGCGCGCTCAGCTCGACCCAGCGCAGTCCAGGCACCCACCAAGGTAGGTGCAGCTCGCGCCCGGAGCAGGCGTCCAAGGGGCACACCGCCTGCCGCCATGCCCCGGGTCGCCAGGGCTGGCGAGGAAAGGGAGTACCCACTCCCTCCCGGGGCCGCGTAGAGAAACTAGTTGGCTTTTGTTTCGTCTTTCCTTCCCTGAAGATTGGCAGGCCCTGGCTGCCTCTGCCCATGCTGCCAGGACAGGTGCCAGGCTTGCCACGGTGTGAGCAGGGGGCAACTGGGAGCGGGGTGGCTGGGATCTGGGGTAGGATGGTGGCCATCAGATGCCCCTGCTAGAGGTGCAACAGGAGTGGGTAGAGGCTGGGGGTTCACCGGCCCCCTGGGTGTCTGCCTCCCCTCGGTGTGTGGTGACTCAGAGCATACAGGGAAGCGTGGGGAGTCCCTGATTTTCCTCATGGCAGGCCACCAGCCTGCTCCCTTCCCAAAGCCCACTCCAGGTGCCCCTTCTCAAGGAACTTTCAGAATCTTACCCAGTAGCGGTGCAAGCTCTTCTCCCGCCCCTGCGCTGCATTCTTCCCGACAGTCTCTAGTGGCAGCCTTCTGGCTGTCACTGTGGTCTGGGATTCCGGGTGGTTCCCAAGGGTCAGGACAGACCTCTTCCTTCTCCCCAACAGACTGGCCACACCTTGAGCACAGGCTTGCACCCAGGTAGACCTTCTAGGTTCCTGTCCTTCTAGGGACTCTGTGTGTGTGTGTGTGTGTGTGTGTGTGTGTGTGTGTGTGTGTGTGTGGAGAGAGAGAGAGAGAGAGAGAGAGAGAGAGAGAGAAAGTGTTTGACTCCTTAACCCTGATTTCCAATGAGTGACAGGGCAGCTTCAAGAACTGTTGTCCTGTCTGCGCACCCAGCCTGCTAAGGCCACATACTCTGATGACATCCACAATCCTAACCTTTGTGTGTAGTGGTGTCGTTTCTATAATAGGTCACTACTTTTAGAACTTCTTAAATACAAGCTGAGTCGAAGAAAGCAGAGTGTCTGCCTGGGCCCTTAATTGCCATTTTATAGTGTGTGTGTGTGTGTGTGTGTGTGTGTGTGTGTGTAGGTTTAGTATGGAATCTGTGCTGTTCCCAAATCCCACCAGACCCTCCCAGTACTGATTGCTGGATGTAGAAGGCCCACAGCCTCCTGTCCTAAAGCCTCTCCCTCTGGGGTCCTGTGCAGATGCTTTGGTATCTGCGCTGAAGTGTTGCTGTCTTGGTTGCTGGTGACAGCTCTATGTGCTGGGCCTGTGAAAAGGGCTGGGATTGTCCCTCTAATGCCCATTCGTGCCTAGGTAATGGTGCCCGCAGGGAGGCCAAATCTGCAGCCTGCATTGTGTAGCATGTGGGTGTGGTACCTATGCCTAAGGCTGCAAGAAACTCATTCTTCCCAGGAGCCGCCCCTCTGCTGATTCAGGGCTCCCTTCCAGCCACTGCCCTGTCGGGGTGGCTTCTCTATGCTGGTTCTGCCTGTGGATATGCTGGGGCTGCTGTCTGCCTCCCCGGAGACCACACACTGGGTTCACGGGACAGGGCATCCTGCTTTCTTTTCTAAATGGAAGGCCTCAGCCTCCCAGACCCTGGGGCTCACCCTGCTCTAACAAACTGAGGTTGCTAAGAAAGGTTCCAAGGAGGAGGGTCAGTGGATGTGGCCTTGTCTGGGCCCCTAGGAGTTTTGGCCCCAGAAAAAGAGGTGTGACCCTGGCCTTTACCCTCCTCTATGCAGGCCCTGGTGGCTCTGGGGTCGGCCTCTTTCCTTATACTCTTTGGGCGGCCCAAAGGCCTGACACTGAACACTGCTGATGTACCGAGGTGGTTTAATGGTGAGCCAAAGGCTACTGTGTATGAAAGAGTGGACAGCGGGGGCTTCTAAACTTTCCCTGGGCCCTGAAAACTCAACTCTGAGATAGGCAGAAGTTGGGGGAAACGCAGGGCATTTAGAGGCCACGCTGATGAACCAGCAGGCAGTGTCGAACCAGGCGGCACCACTGCCACGCCAGGACCTCTCCTCTTGGTCCTACCACCCTCACAAAGAGCAAGACAGCTGGTGCAGAGTCGGGCAGCTGGTACATCCAGTGCCCCTGGGAAGGAAGCCTACTTACTGAGAGACTGTATCTTTGCCCACTGGGAAGTGACAGGCAAGGACAGAATAAAAGCCCACACTACCATCCTGAGAGCAGCTCCAAGATACCTGGTACTGGCTGGGTCTCAGAGCCCACAGAGTCCACAAAGGCAGGAGAGGTCTTCCTCAGGCAAGGCAGCCGAATCAGGATATGTGGTCACTGCAGGCATGGCAAGAAAGGGGTCGTGGGTGCTGGAGAGATGGCTCAGTGGTTAAGAGCACTGGCTGCTCTTCCACAGGTCCTGAGTTCAGTTCCCAGCAACCACATGGTGGCTCACAACCATCTATTTGGGATCTGATGCCCTCTTCTGACATAAAGGTGTACATGCAGATAGAGCACTCATACATAAAATAAATAAATAAATCTTTTTTTTTTAAAAGGGATAGTAGAGAAGACAGGTATAAAACTACTTGTCTCTGTCATTCACAAGCAGAGCGCCCCCTGTGGCCACTTAACCCATGACAGCCTCCATCTATCTATCTCTTCTATCTCCCATGTGCTGAGATTCTAGACATGATCCCCCACGCCTGGGGTTGAGCCTCCATTTCCACACTTACACAACAAGATTGACCTGTGGAGCTCTGGTGGGGATCCAGGGAGCCGATGCTGCGGACCACGGCTCTAGAGGCATCGTGTGTCCATTGTTGTGGTTTTGCAGGAAGAGGAGGATGGCAGGGCCATGTTCCAGCCCATGGGTGAAGCTACTGCTGGCAGCCGTGTTGAGTGTCAGTCTTCCTGGAAACATGGGTGAGTCTAAACATCCCCGCAGACACCCCTCTAGGCAGCTCTTGAGACATAACCCTGCAGAAGTCAGCTACTCAGCTCTGACATCTGTGCCTCACTCAGGCTGGAGAACCTGAGGGTCCACACCCTTCCCCTCTGATAGCTGTAGACCCTGCATAGTGTCTGGGCTAGAAAGGGAGGTAAGCTGCCCACCGAGAGTCAGAGCTGAGGCCTCAAGTAGCAGAGCTATGAGTTTTAGGGGATCCTGGAAGGAGACTCTTAACATACCAACTACTCTTGAGTGTCCCCAGTTGAAAAATGACTCCCACCAAGTTTTTTTTCTGCCAACTGAGGTCATGTTCATATGGTGGGAATATTTACACCATATAAATTGACAACCACAGAGAGTTGGGGCTTCCCTTCCCTCATCAGAACCATTGCTAAACACTGACCAGAGTGCCATGGCCTAGAGCCCAAGGGAGCCCCTACTGTGTGCCCTGGTGCAGCTAGTTGAACCTTATTGTGATTCTAACTAAGAAGAACCAAGGAAAAACCTAATAACTTTTGTGTAGACTGAGGGCTTCCATCCACTTACTGAGAACCTGCTGTGTGCCCAGCCTTGTGCTAGGCACAAGGGTCCTGTGATGACCAAAGCAGATAGTCTCTTCCCTAGAGGAGGTTCAGGGGACAGAACAGTCCCCTGGCAACAATCTAGGAAAAACAAGCCATAATGAAGAGGGACTGACAAAGGGCAGGGAATGGTGGACATGGCTTGTCACAGGGCAGATGGGGGCTTTCGTAGGGCCTAACAATTACAGCCAACCTTTTGATGTTGAGACATGATATCATTTACAAAGTTTGTGCTTGAGAACTAGGCAATCAAGCTACCAAAACAGAAAAAAAAATCTCAAGTCTACTATTGTGTATTGGTCTGCATTGATAGTTAGCTCTAGCTGTACAAGCCCGAGGGCTGCAGGCTAGCCATACCTAGGAAAGATTAAATGGCATGGTGGGCCACCCAGCAAAGCCTGCGCTTCCATTTTGTCTCTCCATCCTCCCAACTCGAGAAGAAAGTTCCAGGTTACAGGCCCTGCTCTGGTTATTCCTAACTGTGCTATGTGGAATAAACCATTTTGTCCTCTCTAAGTTTGGGAGAGAAAATCCACACTTCTCTCTGGTGAAGGCACAGTTGGGGAAGGATGGTCACTAGTGAGACCCTCCTTCATGTGCCTCTGCTCCCCAGCCAACCGCTGCAAGAAGGCGCAGGTGAAGAGCTGCACCGAGTGCATCCGTGTGGACAAGAGCTGTGCCTACTGCACAGATGAGGTGAGCCACTACAGCTAGGCTTGCCGGGCCAGCCTGAGCTACCCCACACCCCAGCACCAGCTCTGACCAGCTTCATTCTTTCCACCCGCTCGGCCAAGCCCCAGACCAGATGGGTGTGGGAAAGAGGTCAGGGTCAGAAGTGTCAGCAGGAAATCACCCGGGATTGGGCTGGCCAGGGGTTGGCCATCACCTGCACTGAGTCCATCTGCTTCTGGCCAGCTGTTCAAGGAGCGGCGTTGCAACACCCAGGCGGAGCTTCTGGCCGCAGGCTGCCGGGGAGAGAGCATACTGGTCATGGAGAGCAGCCTTGACATCACCGAGGTGCCTGGAGCGGGGTGGCAGGCTGGGCTCTCCATGCCTAAGACTGGCTGGTTCTGAGGACCATGGTGCCCCGTGGCAGGCCTGAGATGCCCCTCTCAGGTCTCCAGAGGGACCTTCTAATAAACTGCTCCACTCCCTTGGACACAGAACACCCAGATTGACACCACCCTGCACCGCAGCCAGGTGTCTCCCCAAGGCCTGCAGGTCCGGCTGCGTCCAGGCGAGGAGCGCAGCTTTTTGTTCAAGGTGTTTGAGCCCTTGGAGAGCCCCATGGATCTATATATCCTCATGGACTTCTCCAACTCCATGTCTGATGATCTGGACAACCTCAAGCAGATGGGGCAGAACCTGGGTAAGGGCTATAGTGTGGAGTGGAGAGGGTGGGGATGGGGCTCGCCCAGCTGGCTCAGGAGGCCAAGACAAGGACAGCTGCCTATACCCCTGGGGAAAGACAACCAACCCGCTCACCCACACGCACCTCAAAGAGTCCCCATTTGCAGAGGGACATTCTAGCCAGACTCTGCCTATTATTTGAGGTTTCACAGGAGCCCCAAGAATGGCAAGGAGCCAAGCTATCCGGCCCTGACAAAGAGGGAACCCCATGCCACAAGGCCATGGGTATGTCAGTTCTGCAGAATAAACTGAGCCCAGTGCCCAGCTGCCCCACTGTTTGCTTGTTTGTTTTTCCAGACAGTGTTTCTCTGTGTAGCCCTGGCTGTCCTGGAACTCACTCTATAGACTAGGTTGACCTCAAGCTCAGAGATCTTCCTGCCTCTGCCTCATGAGTACTGGGATTAAAAGCAGTGCCACCACCACCCGGCTACCCCACTATTTCTACATGCACAATTCTAGGTCCCCTCAAGTCTCATTCCCCCAACTGTAAATCCGAACAAAAGGGGCTGTAGAGATGGTTCTCCAGTTAAGAGCGCTGGCTGTTCTTCCAGAAGACATGGCTTCAATTCCCAGCACCCACATGGCAGCTTACAACTGTCTGTAACTCCAGCTCCAGGGGACCTGGTCCCTCGTCAGACCCTCATGGGTACCAGGCACCCTCATGGTGCACAGACATATAGGCAAGCAAAACACCGTGCCTATAAAATATTTTTTTTTTTTTTTTGGTTTTTCGAGATAGGGTTTCTCTATGGTTTGGGAGCCTGTCCTGGAACTAGTTCTTGTAGACCAGGCTGGTCTCGAACTCACAGAGATCCACCTGCCTCTGCCTCCCGAGTGCTGGGATTAAAGGCGTGCGCCACCACCGCCCGGCCTAAAATAATTTTTTTAAAAAATGGAGCAAAAGCTATGAGCCTGTGAACTGATGTTCAACACACAGCGTTTATAAGAGGTCTGGTTTTGTGAGCTGACTTCCTGTCCCCTGAGCCGGCCCCGGGTCCCCTGTGGGGCTGCCGAACTCAGCTGTCTTCCTTTTTTCCTGATGCCCAGCCAAGATCTTGCGCCAGCTCACCAGTGACTACACGATTGGATTTGGAAAGTTTGTGGACAAAGTCAGTGTCCCTCAGACAGACATGCGGCCTGAGAAGTGAGTGGGCAGGTCTGGGTGGGCTGGGGTCCCGGCCATGGGCACTGGAGCATGAGGGTCCTGACCCTTCCCTGGCGCTGGCTCTGTCTGCACCTCTGTCTAGGCTGAAGGAGCCCTGGCCCAACAGCGACCCTCCATTCTCCTTCAAGAATGTCATCAGCTTGACAGAGAGTGTGGACGAATTTTTGGACAAACTGCAAGGAGAGCGAATCTCAGGCAACCTGGACGCTCCTGAAGGGGGCTTTGATGCCATCCTGCAGACAGCTGTGTGCACAGTGAGTGTCCGGAGGGACCCTGCCAGCTTAGGTCAGGGTCGTACCTTTCTTGGAAGGTTATAAACTGCTGCTGGCCTGTTCCGCCACCATTAGACTTGGAAACCCCTAAGAGGGTCCTCAGAGGCCTGGACCCCATTCCTTCAGATCACCAGACATTCCAGAGGCCCTTAATTCTAATCCTAGTTTTGACATGCTGGGATTCAGGCTCTGTACCCACATGAGTAGTCCCAACTCGCTTTTGTATTGGTCAGTGAGGCCGTCATGGGTCTGGTAGTTCTGGAATATCCAGGGCCCTGACACTACCAGCCCATCTCCCATAGCTACAAGCTGCCCAGTCTCTAGCTGTGCGGGCTATTAACTATTTACTTGTGTGCATGCACGCCACAGTGTAGAGGTGTGCTTGTGGAAGTCGGAGCACAGCTTCCGGGAGTCAGTTCTCTACCTTCCCCTGCCTGAGGGACAGAACTCAGGTTATCAAGCTTGAAGAAGGCACCATCACCTGAGGAGCCATCTCTCCGGCCCAGCGCTAGCAGAATAAAATGGTCATTCCTTTTCTTTTTCTTTTTTTTTTTAAAGATTTATTTTTTCTTTTTTTAATATTTTTAAAATATTTATTTATTTATTATGTATACAATATTCTGTTTTGTGTATATGCCTGCAGGCCAGAAGAGGGCATCAGACCCCATTACAGATGGTTGTGAGCCACCATGTGGTTGCTGGGAATTGAACTTAGGACCTCTGGAAGAGCAGCCAGTGCTTTTAACCACTGAGCCATCTCTCCAGCCCTAAAGATTTATTTATTTATTTACTATGTATACAACATTCTGCCTCCATGTATGCTCGTATGCCAGAGGAGGGCGCCAGATCTCAGTACAGATGATTGTGAGCCACCATGTGGTTGCTGGGAATTGAACTCAGGACCTCTGGAAGAGCAGCCAGTGCTTTTAACCACTGAGCCATCTCTCCAGCCCCCTGGTCATTCTTTTTCATTTTGAAAACAACCCATTCATATGACAGATAAATCAGAAAACAAAACTTGCCTGTAATTCCACCACCAACAAATAGCCACCCCCTATAGCCTGTCATCCACATATTATACAGTGGGATTGTTTTACCTATAACTCTGAAACTTGGCCTTTTTTTCTTCACGTAATAGTATTGTAAGTACTTGCTCTTGTAACGTGGGTTTTGAAACCACGCTATATAAGCCCAGCAGGGTGATACACATCTGCAACCCCAGAATTGAGGAAGTGGATGGAGGCAGGACCATCAGGGATCCAAAATCACCCTTAGCTGCCTCTGAGTTCAAAACCAGCAACTTTGGAGGCAGAGGCAAGAAGATCTCTAAGTTCAAGGCCAGCCTGGTCTACAGAGTGAGTTCAGGACAGCCAGGGCTACACAGAGAAACCCTCTATTGAAAAACCATATATACACAGACAGACAGACAGATAGATAGATCACTCCAAGCCAGACATGGGAGTTCAAGGCCAGCCTGATCTACTGTTGACTTCCAGAACATCAGGACAGCTGAGGCCATACAGAGACATCACCCTATGTTCTTTTCAAATCACTTGTCATGCACTGCTGTTCTATTGCTGTGAAGAGAAACCATGACCACAGCAACTCTTAGAAAAGAGAGCATTTAATTGGGGCTTCTTACAGTTCAGAGGTTTAGTCCATTATCATCAAGGCGGGAAGCATGGCGGCCCACAGGCAGACATGGTGCTGGTTCTACAGTTATGGAGAAGGAGCTGAGAGTTCTACATTCCCACCCACAGGCAACAGGAAAAGAGAGACTCTGGGCCTGGCCAGCGTGGCCACACCTCCTCATCCCTCCCGAGTAGTGCCACTCCCTGATGGCCAGGCATCCACTCCACGAGCCTACGGAGGCCATTCCTATTCTTTTTTTTTTTTTAGATTTATTTATTTATACAGTATTCTGCCTGCATATATGCTTGCAGGCCATAAGAGGGCACCGGATGTCATTACAGATGGTTGTGAGCCACCATGTGGTTGCTGGGAATTGAACTCAGGACCTTTGGAAGAGCAGTGCTCTTAGCCACTGAGCCATCTCTCCAGCCCCAGCCATTCCTATTCAAGGCACCACAGCTGCTCTGTCTTTCAGCCTGCCCGTTTCATTTGGCATGGTGCTGTGAGCATTTCCCCCATGCATCTGCACTATTTTTGCAGTGTGACTGAGGGCTGGGGTAAGGAGCTGTCGCAGTGTATGAGATTTGACTTTCAATGGCACCCGTGGCGTGCATGCACTCGGCACTTGTTTTCCCGTCCCTCATCGTTGTATTCTGGTTCTCACTGTCATTCACCTGCTGCCATGACGACTCCCGTCCGGGCCCCTGTTGGGAACCGCTCCTCTTTTACTATATGATGAAGGAATGGAAGTCTTCAGCAAGCAGCCGGTTTAGTGAGCATGGCCCTCCTTGCCTTCCAGAGGGACATCGGCTGGCGAGCCGACAGCACCCACCTGCTGGTGTTCTCCACCGAGTCTGCCTTCCACTATGAGGCTGATGGCGCCAACGTGCTGGCTGGCATCATGAACCGCAATGATGAGAAGTGCCACCTGGATGCCACGGGCACCTACACGCAATACAAGACGCAGGACTACCCGTCTGTGCCCACACTGGTGCGCCTGCTGGCCAAACACAACATCATACCCATCTTTGCTGTCACCAACTACTCCTACAGCTACTACGAGGTGTGAGGCCTGGGCCCCGGGCGTAGATGGAACTTCTCGGACCTCCTTCCCTTCCCAAAGTTTCCTGGACCCTAGGAATGGGCTCCGGTGGGGAGGTCTCTTGACCACCCCCCTAACTGAACTCCCGAGCAGCTGAGTGGGTAGTTCCCAGTACACTAGCGGGCTCAGTGCGTAGTTTTACTGTGTGCATAAAAGGACTAACGAAGATACAAAGAGAGGTAGCACTTTATTTATTTATTTATTATGTATACAATATTCTGTCTGTGTGTATGCCTGCTGGCCAGAAAGAGGGCACCAGACCTCACTACAGATGGTTGTGAGCCACCATGTGGTTGCTGGGAATTGAACTCAGGACCTTTGGAAGAGCAGGAAATGCTCTTAACCTCTGAGCCATCTCTCCAGCCCCCCAAAGATACAAAGAGAAAGAACTCAACCCAAGGCCTGCATTGTCTCCTGCAGAAACTTCACAAGTATTTCCCTGTCTCCTCACTGGGAGTGCTGCAGGAGGACTCGTCCAACATCGTGGAGCTGCTGGAGGAGGCCTTCTATGTGAGAAGCTGTATGGGGTGCAGAGATTGGGCCCTTCTGGGACAGGGAAGGGAGAAGGAGAGTGGGCGAGAAGGTTGAAACATGAGTCTGGGACAGTCTAGTGAGGCGGGGTCTCTGACCATCCTTTGGGGGTCTGCCTTTGGGGTCCCCTGCATGCTCACGTCTCTCTTCCATGTGAGTCGGGGTGAAGCCACGGTGGGTGAGCCCAGGCGCCACACAGATTACTGATCGCTTCTTCTCCTTCAGCGAATTCGCTCCAACCTGGATATCAGGGCTCTGGATAGCCCACGAGGCCTGAGGACAGAGGTCACCTCTGACACACTCCAGAAGACAGAGACTGGGTCCTTTCACATCAAGCGAGGGGAAGTGGTACGCTCCTGTGGGGACCGTGGAATGGGCAGTGAGGCTGAGGCAGAGCATTCGGAAGTGAATCTTCTAACAAGGGACACATGGCCTCTGGGGTTCCACCTTTCGGGCATCGACCTCTTGGAGGAGCTTGGCACCATCCTCTGCTTTGCCCCTTTCCCTGTCCCTGTGGCGGGGGTGAAAAGAATGCACAGCCCTCAAGGTTGCTAAGACAAGCGAGCGGGCCAATGCCCCAGAGCCAGAGAGGCTCTTGTTCCGACACTAACACCACTATAAAGAAGGAATATACAGCCCTAACTAGGGCAACTGGGGAGCTGGGGATCAGAACACAGGTCCATCCCAAGGGCCAAGGGCTTCAGGCACCGCCACCCCTGATCATCAGGGCAAGGCCTGCCTTGGCTAACAGCAGGATCCCTGCAGGGCACATACAATGTACAGCTTCGGGCAGTAGAGGACATAGATGGGACCCATGTGTGCCAGCTGGCAGAAGAAGACCGAAAAGGCAACATCCACCTCAAACCTTCCTTCTCCGATGGCCTCCGGATGGATGTGAGCGTCATCTGTGATGTGTGCGCCTGTGAGTTGGTAAGATTGGGTCCTACTGTGAGGGAGGGGCTGAGCGGAGCACCAGTGAGGTGGAATCTTCTGTGGGCACACATCCCTGGAGAGCTGTCCCAAGTCACAGAAAACAGCAGAAACACCCAGTGGCAAAGCCAGGCGTAACAGAGACACCTGGAACCCAAGCATTTAGGAAGCTGGGAAAAGAACCATAAGTTTGACACCAGTTTGGGCTACATAGAAAGTTCCAGCTGGGCACTGGTGGTGCACACCTTTAATCCCAGCACTGGGGAGGTAGAGGCAGGCAGATCTCTGAGTTGCCAGCCTGATCTACAGAACAAGTTCCAGGACAGCCAAGGCTATACAAAGATACCCTATCTCAAAAGAAAAAAAAAAGAAAGAAAGAAAGAAAGGAAGGAAGGAAGGAAAAAGGGAAAGAAAAACAGAGAGAAAGGAAGGAAGAAAGGAACAAAGAAGTGCTAAATCAGCTTCAGCTCCATAGTGAGACCTTGTCTCCCACCCCAAATGTGCCCAGGTTCTGTCTCTTTCCTCTATGCATGTAGCAGATTTTTCTATTGGGCCACCAACCAACTCTCAAATCATGACATGGAGACTTACATTTCATTATCAATGCACAGTCTTATCTTATGCTTGTTCCACTAGCTCTTATTACTTAACCTGCTTCTCTTAATCTACGCTTTGTCTCTGGGCTTTTTACTTTTTTCCTTCTGTACGTCCTACTCCATCTAGCTGTCTGGCAGGGGCCTGGCTGGTTCTGAGCATGTCCCTCTCGTTCTCCCTCATCCTCTCCCGCTTCTCCCTGGAGCCTAGAATTCTCCTCCTACTTATTTTCTCTGTCTGCCAGCCCCGCCTACCCCTCTCCTGCCTAGTTTTGGATGTTCACGTTTTTATTAGACAGGCAAGGTGAAACAAAACCAACAGGTCTTTACGTAATTAAACAAATGAAGCATAAACACACGTAACACACCTTTACACAGCTAAAAGAATATTCCACAGCATAAACACACGTAACACACCTTTACACAGCTAAAGGAATATCCACAACATACGCACGCACCATGGTCTTCTTCCAGCAAAAGGAAGTCCGGTCATCTCGCTGCAGCTACAGAGGAGACTTCATGTGTGGACACTGTGTGTGCAACGAGGGCTGGTGAGTGGGGGAAGGGCGCCTGCCCTGAGATGTTCAGCCCCAGGGCAGTTCTTGTCTGTATACTCAGCTGATGGGTGGATCCAGTTCAAACTATTTGGGATGCGCCCTTCTTACTGAGTCTGATGTAGCCTGTTCTGGGCTTGTTTTACTTTGTTTGTTTGTTGGGGTTTTTTTTTTGAACTAGTTTATTGTCATTGTTGAGATAAAGTCCTACTGTACAGGGCAGACTGGCCTCAAACTCACAATCCTGTCTTGGACTCCCAAATTGTAAGACTATAAGTCTATGCCGCCAGGCCTGTCTCTGGTCTCCTCTTCAGTTACAAGGATGCAAAAGTGACTGACATTAGACTGGACTAGGCTTCACTGTAACCAGGTTAGGTTCTGTAATTGTATTCAATTTGCAATGGATTTGTTAGGCATAACCCCATCATAAACTGAGGCACATCCATACATGGATATACGGGCTATTTCTGGATGTCTCTCTGCTAAGACGGGGACAAGGTGGCTGTCAGGCGCTGGGCTGGGTGTTGAGAGCAGGTACGACATGCTCTTCATGGGTCATATCTTTTCCACCACATGCAAACGGATGACCTAATGAAATGAACTTAGTGGCAGATATGGCGGCTCCCGTCTTTTATCCCAGAACTTGGGAGGCAGAGTCGGGTGGATCTCTGAGACTTTGAGGCCAGCCTGGTCTATATAGCAAGTTCCAGGCCAGCCAGGCCTATGTAGCCAGGCCTTGCCTCCGAAAGGAAAGAACAGAAACCACCCACGGGTAGGTGAGTGTCAGCGAGGCTGTAGTGCCATGCACAGACCACTTCGTTACTTGGGGAGCTGAGGCAGGAGGATTCCTCAAGTCCAGAAGTTTGGAGCCTGGGCAATGTATTGAGACTGTAAAGAAACAGCAAATCCACCTTTGCCAGGTGCAGTGGTGCCTGCCTATGATCCCAGCCCTGGGGAGGCAGAGGGAGGACCTGGACAAAACAAAACTAGTCTTCATTGTGAGCTCCAAGCCAGCCAGGGACTCCTGGAAAGACCCCATCTCACAGCAAAAGCAAAGACAGGCAAAACTGCCCTGAGGCCCTGGGAAGTCTGTCATGACTCAAGACAGAAGAACCATGAAGGGGGACAGTTAGTGATCAGAGAGCAGGACCCTGGGGTTCGGGTTTCAGCCAAGCCACTGCTGTCGGCATGACTTGAACATGCCTCCACGTTTTCGGAACCCCCACTTTTGTGGTTTGCGAAACAGAAACATAAAAACCCCAGGCTTTCTCCCAGGCTGTGCAGAAGTGACCAGTGTCTCCTCCAGGAGTGGCAAGGCCTGCAACTGCTCCACAGGCTCTCTGAGCGACACGCAGCCCTGCCTGCGTGAGGGTGAGGACAAGCCGTGCTCAGGCCGCGGCGAGTGCCAGTGCGGACGTTGCGTGTGCTACGGCGAAGGTCGCTACGAGGGTGACTTCTGCGAGTACGACAACTTCCAGTGTCCCCGCACCTCTGGCTTCCTGTGCAACGGTGAGCCAGTGTCCCCGCACCTCTGGCTTCCTGTGCAACGGTGAGCCAGTGTCCCCGCACCTCTGGCTTCCTGTGCAACGGTGAGCCAGGCAGCCCTGACCGGCACTGAGGGCAGGAGGGTACTCAGTAGAGGTAGAACCCCTATCCCCAGTTCAGGTTCAGCCATAGTCTAGACCTTCCCGCCTCGTCTGAAGTGTCATGGCCAAGGTTCCTGACAGCCA
The DNA here is from genome assembly GCF_018167655.1 of Microtus oregoni. Lineage (NCBI taxonomy): Eukaryota > Metazoa > Chordata > Mammalia > Rodentia > Cricetidae > Microtus > Microtus oregoni. Next base: position 4,142,488 of record NW_024543222.1, on the reverse strand, counting down.
TACAGACTCCTACTCTCAGAGGCTGCCTCTGGTACTCAGATCTCTACTCCAGCTCAAGATGGAGACCATTTGGTTCAACCCCCAAAGGTTGACAGGAACATGGGAGAACAGTCTCACTTCTCTCCATAGATGCAAAACTTCTAGTGGCGGCCACAAAATTGTGTCTTCTCCCTATCTCCACAGGACCTAGCCCTGTGTGGTGCCAAAGCCATGAGCGCATAGCTATATAGTCTGGTGAACACTGAGAGTAAAGGCCTGTACCTAGAAGAGGCACAGCTCAGGCAAGCAGGCCCGTGGAAGTTGGTAGTTAGACAGAGAGAATAAATGAAAATCCAACTAGTAGCCAGGCGGTGGTGGCACATGCCTTTAATCCCAGCACTTGGGAGGCAGAGGCAGGTGGATCTCTGTGAGTTCAAGTCCAGCCTGGTCTACAGAGTGAGTTCCAGAACAGGCTCCAAAGCTATACAGAGAAACCCTGTCTCAAAAAAACAAAAAGAAAAGAAAGGAAGGAAGGAAGGAAGGAAGAAAGAAAGAAAATGCAATCATTAAATATTTGTTAAACTCCCACTGTGTGCTGGTCACTGGAGGTTATGCTCTTGTTTTTCTATATCTCCTCCTATCCTTGTTTGTCTTTTAATCTTTTTATTACCCTTTATGTGTGTGTGTGTGTGTGTGTGTGTGTCACAGAATACGGATGAGGTCAGAGGTCAGTTGGTAGTTAGTCAGTTCTCTCCTTCCACCATGTTGGCCCAGACTAACTGTCCGCAATCACTCTTGCTCACTGAGATGTCTCACCGCCGCTCTTCCTCCATCTATCTGGTTTTGATCTAGCGTCTCTTCTCCCCGGCTCTCCTTCCCAGAGTGCTGTGGTGGAGAAATTAAAGCATAAGCAGGATGTATCTGGAGAGGGGCAGACATTTAGTAGAGGTGTAAGCGTGAGGGAGGAGGGGAGGATGATTTCCGGGGATGCCGCAGGGCCAGCTTGTAAGGGGCTTGGGTTAGGGGAGCAGCAAGGAGTCACTGGGGATCACATCACTTTCTGCTTGTGTATCTACCTTGCTGCATTCATTTGTGAACCTGGACTGTTCGCTGCTGGATTCTCCTAGATGCCTTGTAACAGGTTTTGTGGTTTTAGTGGGACATTTATTTAGCATGCATGCTACAGGGCCGGTGTGTGAGTTGTCTTTCTCCGCCCACCATGTGGGTTCTAGTGCTTGATCGCAGACCATCACATGTGCTCAGCAAGCACCTTTACCCTCTGAGCCGTCTCCCCGGCCCCAATAGTTCGAGTTCTAATTTATACATATCTGTACCCTTTCTCTGGCCTACGTCCAGTTAGAGATTCTTGAACATGCAAATCACAAGGATGGATTTGTTTTGGGGGATGGTCACTCTGCCTTCACTAGAAGGCAGGATAGAGGGGAAAAGATTCCAGAAAATTGAGGGGCAACTTTAACCTCCAGGCTCCCAGAGGCCCACCCTAGTGAGTGGCCATCTTAACTTGCATAGATGAATGTGGTTCTACCCTCCCTTCCTTCACCTCTTTTTACAGACCGCGGACGCTGCTCCATGGGACAGTGTGTGTGTGAGCCTGGTTGGACAGGCCGCAGCTGTGACTGTCCCCTAAGCAATGCCACCTGCATCGATAGCAATGGGGTAGGCCTGGGCGTGGGGCAGGTAGTGTGGGCAGTAGAGGGGGCCCTCTGAGGGATGATCAGAGGATGGAGCTCCGCTGGCTCACCGCTGCCCCCTCCGGCCCCAGGGCATCTGCAACGGACGAGGCTTCTGTGAGTGTGGCCGCTGCCACTGCAACCAGCAGTCGCTCTACACGGACACCACCTGTGAGATCAACTACTCCGCGGTGAGGCCGCGGGAACCCCAGGCACAGCAGAGGGTGGGAAGGAGAAGCTGATGGAGGGCGGACACTGGTCAAGAGAAGTCGGGCACGCCCAGCATGGCACCTGTCTGTTCCTCCTCTCCATCCAGATCCGCCTGGGCCTCTGTGAGGACCTACGCTCTTGTGTGCAGTGCCAGGCCTGGGGCACTGGGGAGAAGAAAGGGCGCACCTGTGAGGACTGCAGCTTCAAAGTCAAGATGGTGGATGAGCTGAAGAAAGGTAGGGGGCCGGGGAGGTGGTCGCACATGCCCTTTATCCCAGCAGAGGCAGGTGGATCTCTGTGAGTTCGAGGCCAGCCTGGTCTACAGAGTGGGTTCTAGGACAGCTGGGGTTACACAGGAAAAAAAAAACGGAAAACTGGGCGGTGGTGGTGCACGCCTTTAATCCCAACACTCGAGAGGCAGAGGCAGGCGGATCTCTGTGAGTTCGAGACCAGCCTGGTCTACAAGAGCTAGTTCCAGAACAGGCTCCAAAGCTACAGAGAAATCCTGTCTCGAAAAACAAAACAAAAAAAAAAAAGAAGAAGAAGAGAAAGAGAAAGAAAAAGAAAGAAAGGAAGAAAGAAAGAAAAGAGAAAAGGAGGGGGCATCAGCATGGTATCATACGTCTTTAATACCAGCACTTTGGAGACAGAGGCAGGTAGATCTCTGTTCATAATGTGATTTCTAGGACAGCCAGGACAACAAAGTGAGACCCTGCCTCCAAATGAAAGAAAGAAAGAGGGAGGGAAGGAGGGAGGGAGGGAGAGAAGAGGGAAGGAGGAGGGGGAAGGGGTCCGAGAGACCTAGTGTTGGGAGTTTGGGCAGGGAGAACCCAGCAGGAAAGAGTGGTTACTTCTCTGAGGGAGAGGCTTGAGCTCTGAGCAGAGGTCATGCAGTCTAGTCTGGGTTGTGAGCCGAGTTGTGAGATACTCCAGGACCTAGACAGAGATTCAGAGTTGGAGCAAGAGGCACAGAATGCCGCCGTGGGGGAGTGGGGGGCGGGGTGGGGGCTCACTGCTGAGCCGGGAAGCGTGAGTCCGGAGACCCCGGAATGGGGTGTCAGATGAGTTACTGCGCACACCCACAGCGGAGTAGAAGGGCCCAGGTGGGCACGCAGTCGACCTATGGGATGCTATTTGCCTCCTGAATCGGCTCTACTGCCTGGACACAACACTCATGCAGTCCAGGGAAGCGGAGGAGATGAATTTTAGGCTAGGCTGTTACTGGTGCCAGCCCTGGGCAGGGCAGTCCCCTTCATCCCAGGACTTCGCTCTTCCTCAGAGCCCATGGTAGGCTACAGAGGAGGCAATGCTTCACCGGACCCTGGGGTGGCCCGGGTGGAGGGCTGGGGTCAGGGTGACCTGCTAACGATCTGTGGGTCCAGCGGAAGAGGTGGTGGAGTACTGCTCGTTCCGGGATGAAGATGACGACTGCACCTACAGCTACACCGTGGAGGGCGACGGCAGCCCTGGGCCCAACAGCACCGTGCTGGTACACAGGAAGAAAGGTGAGCTGGCAGGTGGGCGCAACCGGTGGCACCGGGAAGCCGGGGCAGGCATGAGCACTGCCTCCCTTCTCCTCTCGCCCTGCAGACTGCCCTCCCGGCTCCTTCTGGTGGCTCATTCCTCTGCTCATCTTCCTCCTGCTGCTCCTGGCGCTCCTGCTGCTGCTCTGCTGGAAATACTGTGCCTGCTGCAAAGTAAGCCTCCCTCCGGGGTCAGCGAGAGACCTGGGTCACAGCCTCGCTCCGGGTTCAGGGAGAGACCCTGGGTCACAAGCCTCTCCGGGGTCAGCGAGAGACCTGGGTCACAAGCCTCCCTCCGGGGTCAGCGAGAGACCCTGGGTCACAAGCCTAGCTCTGGGTTCTCGGTCAAAGGAATGATGTGGGGGAAAAAAACGGTAGAGCAGGATACCTGGTATCATCCTCAAACTCCTGCGCGCGCGCGAGTGCGTACTTCTAGCGAAAGGGCTAGAAATAGAGGTGCCGGGGGAGGCCTGTCTAGCTTGGGACAACCATCCTAACCCTAACCCCACCTCGAACTCTTATCTCCTAGGTCTGCCTGGGGTTTCTCCCTTGCTGCAACCGAGGTATGGGCCAGGCACACCTGTGAGCAGTGGGTATCTGACAGCCCTTTCAGGCTGGAGGAGAAGTGTGGGTGGAGCCAGGACCAGAGAAAGGGGAGGCCCTGGGTTCCCCCCTGATGGGCGTGGCTATGGAGGTCTAGGGAGAGGCTGGTGCTGAGGATCTTTCCCGCAGGCCACATGGTGGGCTTCAAGGAAGATCACTATATGCTGCGGGAGAACCTGATGGCCTCCGACCACCTGGACACACCCATGCTACGCAGTGGAAACCTTAAGGGACGAGACACGGTCCGCTGGAAGATCACCAATAACGTGCAGCGACCTGGCTTTGCGACCCATGCCGCCAGCACCAGCACCACAGAGTTTGGTGAGGGCCAGGGCTGGGGGCAGCACCTCTCGGCAGTACCCTGACCCAAGATCATACCCTTCCTGTTTTCTTTGGGTGTTGGGTGCGGGTCCAGGACTCAGTCCCTTTCTGTTCCATCCCGAAAGGACCAAAAAAAATCTCAGGCCTGTGCATTCCTGGCACACTGAAAACAGTCTTAGCTCGGTTGGCGGAGGTCATACTCTGCACCGCCTTGTGTACAGGGGGCTAATGATGCTCGTACCTCCCACTCAGTACCCTACGGGCTGTCTCTACGCCTTGCCCGCCTCTGCACTGAGAACCTCTTGAAGCCCGGCACTCGAGAATGTGATCAGCTGCGCCAGGAGGTGGAGGAAAATGTGAGGACCAGAAACGGCTGCTTGGGCCCATACGTGGGTGCAATGGCATCCTGTGGGAGAGCCAAGGACTGCGAGTTCAGAACCTAGACTTTTCTAGGCAAGAGGGAGACGGGCCCTTTGGACATGTGCCTTGCATGGGGTCATTCTGGGTGGTAGCAGAGCCTGGGTTTCAGGGTTTATCCTTCAGGCATATGACAGCTGATCTTAAGAGGGCCTCTGGACTATTCTCAACTGTCTTCCCTTGTCTGACAGCTGAATGAGGTATATAGACAGGTCAACGGTGCGCACAAACTCCAGCAGACAAAGTTCCGGTGAGTCCCAGGGAGCCCCAGGACAGGTGTGTGTGTGGGGGGGGGGGGGGATGCCTGGCTGTACTGAGCCCTACCTTCAGGCAGCCAGGATTTCCAAGTTTTGATGGGAGCTGTTCATTCAAGCTCCCAAGGGGGTCATGCCCCATTCCAAAAGCTATATGGCTCATGGCCCCTTTGTTGTCCCCACAGACAGCAGCCTAATGCCGGGAAAAAGTGAGTTGAAGATACACAAGGTGGGACAGCCCCACCTCTTTCCCCTCTGTCCTGAGCTCCAGCCTCTTACCCACCCACTCCTGCTCCACACCTCTGATCACGTCATAGGAAGGGAAGGCCCTAAATTTGGCATTGACTAGACCCTTCATTCCTTCCTCTCCTGGACCATTCTTCCAACAGCTACTTAAGACACTTAAGAGACCCATTTACCATGAACCAGCCCCTCAACTAGAACAAACAAAGCCCAGATCCGCCCCTGCCCCACTGACTATGGCCCTGCTCCCCTCTCCTGGGCCAGAGATCCTCTTGCTGAGCCTCAGTAGCAGGCATGCTACCGAACAGGCAGACTAGCAGGTCCTGTGGCTTCTGCCCTATTGGGGAGGCTGTGTGAGAAGCGGTCCTACACCGAGTCAGAACTGGGACGGACCACATGTAGCCAGGCTCGGGCCAGCACCTCTGAGGACTCGCAGTAGACACTTTGAGCCTGGCCATCCCAGCCAATCCTTGGTCCTGCAAGAGATCACCCTAGCTAAGCCCATTTTTGAATGAGAAAACCGAGGCTCACAGAGGTCACATCCCTGGCTTGAGGTTACCTAGCTGTCAGGGATCAGAGGCAGAATTTGAAGCCAGGCTGCCTGGCCAGAGGGAGCCTCTTGGCTGTCCCACACCCAACCCTTGTCTTACCAACCCTGCTTGGTGGAGTGGGTGAGGAGGTGGAGCCAGCCGGGCTTCTGGCAGGCCCAGCACTAAAGACCACGCTACCTTCTTCTGTCTCATATTTTGTCGTCCCCTCTACCCCCCGCCACTTGGACGCCCTCCCACCCAGGCAAGACCACACCATCGTGGACACAGTGCTATTGGCACCCCGCTCAGCCAAGCAGACGCTCCTGAAGCTGACAGAGAAGCACGTGGAGCAGGGATCCTTCCATGAACTCAAGGTGGCCCCTGGATACTACACGCTCACTGCAGAGCAGGGTAGGGAAACAGACTCTCTTCCTGCCCCACGTCCCCTCCCCCCCATGCGGCCCTGAGACCCATATCTTACTCGCACCCTAGACGCCCGGGGCATGGTGGAGTTCCAGGAGGGTGTCGAGCTGGTGGATGTGCGGGTGCCCCTCTTCATCCGGCCCGAAGATGATGACGAGAAGCAGCTGCTGGTGGAGGCTATCGATGTTCCCGTGGGCACCGCCACCCTTGGTCGCCGCCTGGTGAACATCACCATTATCAAGGAGCAAGGTTGGTAGGGGCCAGGAAGGTAGGGCTGGGTTCTGCAGGGCCTGAGCCAATCACTTACTTTCTGAGGACCGTCTCCCTCTGTAAGATGGGCTGGGGCCTCTGCAAGGAGACCATAGAAGCGCTTCCTGCACAGCACCTGGTACATGAGCTAAGTGGCGCTCGCTGCTCCCTCTTTCCTCGTCTTTATGGTGTTGGGGATGGAAGCCCACATGTGAGGCAAATGCTCTACCACTGAGCTACATCCTCAGTCCAAATGAGAATGTCCATCAGACTCATCACAGCCTTGCCCACATCCAACTCTCCTTTCCCCATCGAGGGGGACACCTGAATTAAAGCCTTGGCCCTATGGATGCCTGACGTGCTGATGACAGTCCTCCTGGTTCCCAGAGGTTCCCTGACCCCTCCCCACTGCACCAGGATGCTCAGCCCTGACTCTTAGGATTGTCTTGTGCCCTTTCCCTATCTAACGTTCCAGGCTGCCTGCTGGACTTTATTTTAACCCCTTAACTGCTGAAGGAATTTCCATGCTAGTCCTCTGGGTAGGCGGGAGGGAAGGTGTTAAGACGGAACTGAGACCAAGAGCTCCTGACCGGCATCTGGGTTCTTTGCAGCCAGCGGGGTTGTATCCTTTGAACAACCTGAGTACTCCGTGAGCCGTGGAGAGCAAGTGGTCCGCATCCCTGTCATCCGGCACATCCTGGATAATGGCAAGTCCCAGGTCTCCTACAGCACACAGGATAACACAGCCCATGGCCACCGGGTAAGGCTCAGTCAGAGGGTAAGAGGACATCTCAGGGACTCGGGGGATATCCAGTGATTTCCATGGTTGCTACCCCAAGCTTTGGATGCTGGAAGTATCTCTAGACAAAAGTGGGCCTGCCACCAGGAATGGCCCACCCAAAGTGCCAAGAACTCAGGGCAAGAGGATCAGTTCCTCGTGGATGGGTCAGGTACCTACCAAAACCATCCTTGTTTACTCTTCAGTGATCCAAGACAGCCAAGTCACCAAACTATCCAATCTGACTTTGGTTATTTTATTTTATTTATTTATTTTGAGGCAGGGTTTCTCTGTGTAACAGTTCTGGCTGCTCTGGACCAGGCTGGCCTCAAACTCACAGGTCCTCCTGCCTCTGCCTCCTGAGTGCAAGAGCTAAAGACATATGACACCTACCCAGCACTAATGTAATTTTTTTTTTAAATGCTGGACACAACGGCACAAGTAGCCATCAGAAAGCAAAGGCAGGGGGCCAACCCGTTGAGCACAGTGAGTTTCTGGCCCGCCAGGAGATACAGCTCAGTAGTACAGCACCTGATTAGTATGGGCAAGGCTCTAAATCAATCTTCAATAGGAAAAAAAAAATTTCAAATTAAAAATAAGGTTGAGGGGGCTGGAGAGATGGCTCAGTGGTTAAGAGCATTGCCTGCTCTTCCAAAGGTCCTGAGTTCAATTCCCAGCAACCACATGGTGGCTCACAACCATCTGTAAAGAGGTCTGGCGCCCTCTTCTGGCCTTCAGGCATACAGACAGAATATTGTATACATAATAAATAAATTTAAAAAAAAAATAAAAAAAAAATAAAAATAAGGTTGAGGATGTAGCTCAGTTGGCAGAGCACTTACCCGGCATATATGAAGCCCTGAGTTCACCCTCCAGCACCACGTACACAGGGCATGGTGGCCGACCATCTCAGTTCTCAGGAAGTAGGAACAGAAGATCATCCTCGGGCCGGGCGGTGGTGGCGCACGCCTTTAATCCCAGCACTCGGGAGGCAGAGGCAGGCGGATCTCTGTGAGTTCGAGACCAGCCTGGTCTACAAGAGCTAGTTCCAGGACAGGCTCCAAAACCACAGAGAAACCCTGTCTCGAAAAACCAAAAAAAAAAAAAAAAAAAAGAAGATCATCCTCGGCTAGGCACTGAATTCCAGGTCAGTCTGAGCTACGTGAGACCTATAGGCCCATTCAGCCCACACAGGGTAACCAGTGCACACCAGGCCCAGACAATAGGGCCACATTGCCATTCTCTGTTTTGTTGTTTTAGTTTGGATGACTGTTTTTTGTGAGACAAGGTCTTGCCTCTAGCCCTGGATGGCTCAGACTAGCAGACGCTTGCCTCAGCCTCCCAGGTGCTGTAATGACAGGCTTGGGGCGCCACGCCCATCTCTCCCTATTTTTCTCCTTGCAAACTTCCTTTTCTGTTCTGGGTCGGGTCTCCCATAGCCATCAGACTAGCCCCCCTACATGGAATTGAACTGGTAATTTGAAGCGCCACCTAGTGCTTTTTTGTGAAAAGGTCATTTTCCTCCCATGTGGTTGGGTAAACACACCCATGTGCACACATGAAAATCTGAGGGCTAAGCCATGGCTCAGTGGTTAAGAGCACTGGTGCTCTTCCGGAGGATTTGAATTTGCCATGGGGTGGCCTATAAATCCAGCTTGGACGGGTGCAAATCTGACCCTTACCATTACTGCCATACACACAGCAGACACGCGTACATTCTCAACACACACATACACACACACGCTCTCAACACACACATACACACACACGCTCTCAACACACACATACATACACACACGCTCTCAACACACACACGCTCTCAACACACACATACACACACATGCTCTCAACACACACACACACGCTCTCAACACACACACATACATACACACACACGCTCTCAACACACACATACACACACACGCTCTCAACACACACATACACACACACGCTCTCAACACACACACACATACACACACACGCTCTCAACACACACATACACACACACGCTCTCAACACACATACATACACACACGCTCTCAACACACACACATACACACACACACGCTCTCAACACACACACATACACACACATACGTTCTCAACACACACACATACACACACATACGCTCTCAACACACACACATACACACACATACGCTCTCAACACACACACAGACACACACACACGCTCTCAACACACACACACATACACACACACGCTCTCAACACACACACATACACACACACGCTCTCAACACACACACATACACACACATACGCTCTCAACACACACACATACACACACATACGTTCTCAACACACACACATACACACACATACGCTCTCAACACACACACATACACACACATACGCTCTCAACACACACATACACACACACGCTCTCAACACACACATACACACACACGCTCTCAACACACATACACACACGCTCTCAACACACATACACACACACGCTCTCAACACACACACACGCTCTCAACACACATACACACACACACGCTCTCAACACACACACACACGCTCAACACACACACACATACACACACACATACACACACACACTCTCAACACACACATACACACACGCTCTCAACACACACATACAGACACACGCTCTCAACACACACACATACACACACACGCTTTCAACACACACATACACACACATGCTCTCAACACACACATACACACACACGCTCTCAACACACACACACACGCTCTCAACATACACACATACACACACACGCTTTCAACACACACATACACACATGCTCTCAACACACACATACACACACACGCTCTCAACACACACATACAGACACACGCTCTCAACCCACACACATACACACACACGCTTTCAACACACACATACACACACACGCTCTCAACACACACATACACACACACGCTCTCAACACACACATACACACACACATTCATACACACACACATACATACACACCCACGGTTCTCAACACACACACATACATACACACACACGCTCTCAACACACACACACACGCTCTCAACACACACATACACACACACGCTCTCAACACACACACATACATACACACACACGCTCTCAACACACACATACACACACACGCTCTCAACACACACATACACACACACGCTCTCAACACACACATACACACACACGCTCTCAACACACACATACATACACACACACGCTCTCAACACACACACACACGCTCTCAACACACACACACACGCTCTCAACACACACACATGCTTTCAACACACACACACACGCTCTCAACACACACACATACACACACATACACACACATACGCTCTCAACACACACATACACACACACGCTCTCAACACACACATACACACACACGCTCTCAACACACACACATGCACACACATATGCTCTCAACACACACATACATACACACACACGCTCTCAACACACACACACACGCTCTCAACACACACACACACGCTCTCAACACACACACACACGCTCTCAACACACACACACGCTCTCAACACACACACACACGCTCTCAACACACACACATACACACACATATGCTCTCAACACACACACATACACACACATACGCTCTCCACACACACACATACACACACATACGCTCTCAACACACACACACATACACACACATACGCTCTCAACACACACACATACGCTCTCAACACACACACATGCACACACATATGCTCTCAACACACATACATACACACACACGCTCTCAACACACACACATGCTCTCAACACACACATACACACACATACGCTCTCAACACACACATATGCTCTCAACACACACACATACACACACACACGCTCTCAACACACACACATGCTCTCAACACACATACACTCTCAACACACACACATACACACACATACACACACATATACACACACATACACACACATATGCTCTCAACACACACACACATGCTCTCAACACACATACACTCTCAACACACACATATGCTCTCAACACACACACATACACACACTCTCAACACACACACATACACACACATGCTCTCAACACACATACATGCTCTCAACACACACACATATGCTCTCAACACACACATAGACAATAAAACTTAAACACAGGATCACTAGGATAGACGGAAGCACTCCACCCACCAAAAAGGATCTGGGGCCCAGCAGAATCCCAGATTTCAGAGCCACACTGCAGGGAACAGTTCTTTCCCTCCTGAGCATGCCCACAATCCCAGCTGCCCTGGGTTAACCTGGCTGTGTGGGAGATTTCCTGTGTACTAGGCACATGCTTGGTTCACACCCCAACCCTGGTCTGACCCCTACTCTTCCAATTGCAGGACTATGTCCCTGTGGAGGGTGAACTATTGTTCCACCCGGGGGAGACCTGGAAGGAGTTACAGGTGAAGCTCCTGGAGCTGCAGGAAGTGGACTCCCTCCTGCGTGGCCGCCAAGTCCGCCGCTTCCAAGTCCAACTCAGCAACCCCAAGTTCGGAGCCCGCCTGGGCCAGCCCAGCTCAGCCACCGTCATCATTGGGGAGCAAGGTGAGGATAACCTGGGGTCGGCATAAGCGGGTGGAAACGGAGCTGAGGACCTCCTAACAGGACTCGAGACTCAAACATGTACCCAGGGCACTCTAATAAGAATGTAACATCACCAACAGTAGATCACAAGTAGGACACACACAAGTGTCAGCCTGCAATATCTGGACCATCTGCATTCTTGTTTTTTCGTTTGTTTGGTTTTTTGTTTTGTTTTTGAGACAGCGTCTCACTGTGTAGCATCGGCTGATTTGGAATTCACTCTGTAGGCTAGGCTGGCCTTGAGCTCCTAGAGAGTCACCTAGCTCTGTCTCCAAGTGAATTACAGAAGCGCCACCATGTCCGGCTGTTTTGTATTTTATTTCATTGAGACATATTTAATCTTCTTTTAACGTGTGTGTGTGTGTGTGTGTGTGTGTGTACTCTAGTGTGTAGGACTCAGGGCTCAAGCTCAAGGTGTCCGATCAGATGTGACAGACAGCAGGTGCCTTTCTTGTCAGTCCCATACTTATCCTGTCTTTAAATGTAATTTTGCTATTTTAAAATTACGTGTATCTTTGTATGCCTGTGTGTGGGCATGTGCATCTGAGTGCTGGTACCCACCGAGTTCAGAAGAGGTTTCGACCCCCTGGAACTGGGGCTAAGGCAGCTGGGAACCACCTTTCGAGTGCTGGGAACCAAACTACAAGAGCAGCATATACTCTTAACTGCTGGCCCATCTCTCCAGGCAGCCTGCCCTCGTTCTGTTTGTTTGTTTGTTTGTTTAATTTATTTATTTATTATGTATACAGTATTCTATCTGTGTGTATGCCTGCAGGCCAGAAGAGGGCAACAGACCTCATTACAGATGGTTGTGAGCCACCATATGGTTGCTGGGAATTGAACTCAGGACCTTTGAAAGAGCAGGCAATGCTCTTAACCACTGAGCCATCTCTCCAGCTCCCTGTTTGTCTGTTTTTTGAGACAAGGTTTTTCTGTAGCTTCGGAACCTGTCCTGGAACTAGCTCTTGTAGACCAGGCTGGCCTTGAACTCACAGAGATCCGCCTGCCTCTGCCTCCCGAGTGCTGGGACTAAAGGCCTGCACCACCGCAGCAATGTTACTTATTCTTAAAGAAAACTGTGGTCTGGAATTCAGACCTATGCGTACTGTTCATGCGCTGGCTGCCCTCAGGATAGCCACGGGTTGAGGTCATGTGACCACTAGGCTCCAAGCACTCCCCCAGCCTTAGCACACATCCCGGGGAGAGAGCAAGTTCATCCAGTCCTTTCAGCAACCATCAGGGAAAGTGGGTAGTGACGGGAGAAGGGAGCGGATTTCTCTGTGGAACATTTCCTGGTCTGCCAAGAGAAAAAGAAGGCAGACGAATCCCTTCCCCTTGCTCCCCCAGAGAGTCCTCTGGTTCTCCACCGCCTCTGTGGCACCAACACTCCAAGAGGAAGATGGGCCGATTCTAATTGAACTTTTAAATTGGAACGCCTGGGATGATTAACAAATCTCTGGCGCCCCCTGTTGGTAACATATACTGAGCCAGCCGCCTACCCTCCACACCCCTTTAAATAGATGAAACGGACAGGAGCCTCATAAATCAGGAACTTTCATCACCACCACCACCCCGCGGGGACCTGGGTGCCCCACAGAACCCCAATGCCAAGGCTGCCGGGTCCAGGAAGATCCATTTCAACTGGCTACCCCCTCCTGGCAAGCCAATGGGATACAGGGTAAGGTGAGGGGCACCGGGGAGGTCTGTCACTCACCTTCAGATGGTGAGTGGATTGTCCCCAAGGGAGGGGGAGGACACTTAGTACCAGTTCTCCCTCGGTAACCCTGCAAGTGGGAAGACCGATTTCTGAGTTCTTAAGCTTCGGGCCTCCTCTCCTTGCTGGAATGGGATCTTCCCCCTGCCTGGGAGACCCCCTGCTCTGCCCGCGGCCTTGCTGAGAGGCACCAGTGTCTCGTATACAACGGGGGTCCTAGCGCTTCTGCTTCCTACTGATCACCCGCCCACAGGTGAAGTACTGGATCCAGGGCGACTCCGAGTCGGAAGCCCACCTCCTGGACAGCAAGGTGCCCTCCGTGGAGCTCACCAACCTGTATCCCTATTGCGACTACGAAATGAAGGTGTGCGCCTACGGGGCCCAGGGTGAGGGGCCCTACAGCTCCCTGGTGTCCTGCCGCACCCACCAGGAAGGTGAGTCTGCTCCCCGGTCGGTGTGCCCAGCCCTCCCCCTTCCCTCCCTTCCAGAGCTCAGCCCCGCCACCCCTCCGACCCTCTAATTGAGCTCTTCCTTCTCCCTCCCAGTACCCAGCGAGCCAGGACGGCTGGCTTTCAATGTCGTCTCTTCTACGGTGACCCAGTTGAGCTGGGCTGAGCCGGCTGAGACCAATGGCGAGATCACAGCCTACGAGGTCTGCTATGGACTGGTCAACGAGGACAACCGTAAGGACCAGGCTTCCTTGACTTCCCGGGGAAGACTCACAGAGCCCAAGTGAGGGGTGGAGTCTAGGTAGTTCCTGTTTCTGGGCACTCTCGCCCCCTTTGTCCCAGTCCAGCAGCAAGCCTGTTTTTCTGTTTTTGTTTTTTGTTTTGGTCAGGTCACTCCTGACAAAACACACCAGCCAGGCACCAACCTTCTGGGGAGCTCTGCATACCCTTGGCTTGGCCTTTCTGAATGTAGTTCATGGCCTTTAATCACCTTGAAGTGTCACATGTGACAGCGGCCTCTGTCACGGTTGCTGAGTTCCTTCCTCTCAGGCCGATGGCCCTCTATCTGCCGCTGCTCTCTGCATGTGTGTTGCCTGTCTTCTTCAGCCCTCACTGGCCTCAAACTCAAGGCAATCCCTCTGCCTCAGCCTCCTGAATGTTCTAAGTGCTTGGTGTACCTCCACGCCTCTACCTGCTGTTGTTTTGTTTTGTTTTAAGATAGGGTCTCACTAGAAGCCCAGGCGGGTCTGGAACTTGATAGGTAGACGAGGCCCTCTGCCTCCCCAATGCACTCTTTGCTTGCATTTATTTATTTTTCCTATTTATTTTTGGTTTTTTCGAGACAGGTTTTCTCTGTGTAACAGCCCTAGCTGTCCTGGAGCTAGCTCTGTAGACCAGGCTGGCCTCGAACTCACAGAGATTTGCCTGCCTCTGCCTCCTGAGTGCTGAGATTAAAGGTGTGCGCCACCACCGCCCGGCCTTCTGCTTGCTTTTTTAAAAATAAAAATATTTATCATTGCCAGATAGTGGTGGCGCACATCTTTAGTCCCAGCACTTGGGAGGCAGAGCAGGCAGATCTGAGTCTGAGGACAGCCAGAGCCACTTGCAGGAGTCAGTTCTCTCCTTCCACCTTGTGGATCCAGGGGACAAACTAATGCCCTCAGGCTTGCGTTAGGAGTGCACTAACCCTCCTGAGCCACTTTACCGGTCCCTGTACCTGCCACCTCTTCAGCAGGTGCACACCACATCTTGCAGTTATCATTTTCCAAAATATATTGAGAAAGTGGGACATCGCCTTCTTTTTGTGCTTTCTCTGGTTCTGGAATCCTCCAACCTGGGAAGCCTGGAGCTCAGCTAGAGCTCATCGCTCTGCCAAAGCATGAATGGAACCGATGGTTGCCTGGCAACCTGACACTGCCAGTCTCGAGCCTTCTCAGCATGGCGCTGGAGGCTGGACCCTCAGCCATGAGCATGGGTGGAAGATGCGATCCTGAGAACACTGTTGCCCGCCGGCAAGCCTCGGATCCTGGTGCCTTACATGCATGCATATGCATCTGCCAGTCAGTCAAGGTGGTGGGTGGCATAGTCACCTGGCATCGCGTGCTGGCTCTGCCACCCAACAAGGGGTCCTTCTGAAAAAGCCGGTGACATTTTTTCCTTACACCACTTACACAGGGATTTAAGGACTCAACAGGTGGCAGGGTTCAGGAGGTGCATGCTCTCTGGTACCTCCAGGGCAGTGATGGAGCTGCAGCCAGGTTGAACCCAGGTGGTCCCTCTGAAGTACTGTCCCTGCCCCCCAGGACCCATTGGACCCATGAAGAAGGTGCTGGTGGACAACCCCAAGAACCGGATGCTGCTCATTGAGAATCTGCGAGAATCCCAGCCATACCGCTACACGGTGAAGGCGCGAAATGGGGCAGGATGGGGACCTGAGAGGGAGGCTATCATCAACCTGGCCACACAGCCCAAGCGGCCCATGTCCAGTGAGTGGCAGGCAAGGGTTGACTTGGGGGACAAGAGGCCATAGCTAGGGGCCCTGGCTTACTTCTTTCTGCCCTGCAGTTCCCATCATCCCAGACATCCCCATTGTGGACGCCCAGGGTGGAGAAGACTACGAGAGCTACCTCATGTACAGCGACGATGTCCTGCGCTCCCCAGCCAGCAGCCAGAGACCCAGTGTTTCTGATGACACTGGTGAGTGGGGTCCACCGAAGGAAGGTGGGGGTCCTCGGTATTGTTGTCCTTGCTATCCGGAGTACACAAAGGGGCAGAAGTGCCGTGGGCCTCATGTCAAGGTGTGTGTGCCTGTGTAGGAGAGAATGTGAATGCCCCCTTCAGGGACAGATAGTCCCAGGCTTACAGGTTCATGCACACGTGACAACAGCTTTACAAGTGATATGTTCGCCTGCTGTGCTAGGGAGTCTGAATAATCAAAACACCTCTGAGAGGCAAACCTGCCCGGGACTCAGGCTGCAAGGGTTCACTCAGGCTCTGGGATGGGGGGGAACCCTAGATGAATCAATCACTTACCCATCTCAGAACTAACTGGCTTTCTAACCCGTGAAGTGAGATACCAATCACACATCACCAGGAAGACGTCCCTTTTTGAGCCTAAGGTCAGGGTGGGCACACGCTGCCACCACTGGGTGGAGCTTGGCATGCTAAATTATTTTCCCCTCTGGGGTTGGGAAGGATTTGAGATAGGGTCTTGCTAGATTAACAACCGTGAAGTAGACTGGCCTGCCTTCGAATCTGCAGCTATCTTCCCGGTGGGCTCGGATCTAAACCGCCGTTCTATAAACCAGGAACCCCTGCTTAAATATTACTAACACCGTAGGGCTCCTACCCTATTCCTGGAAGACAGACAGGGGTGAGGCTACTTCCCTTTGTACAGAGCGGAAACAGGCTCAGAGCAGTTGAGTAACCAGGGAAACTTCACTCCAGGAGGCTTTCACAAGACTTTTTGCATGAGCAGAGGCCAAAACCGAACAGTTTATCTGGAAAGGCTGGAGCAGGGCGAGGGTTTTTTGTCGCCCAAAGGGATACCCACAACCCTGGACTCCGCCTAAGTGCCGCTGGCCTCCTCCTCCTGACCCTCCCCGACGCCGCCCCGCGTCCCGGCGGTGCCAACGCGGCCCTTCGTTGTTCCCAAGGCTGCGGCTGGAAGTTCGAGCCCCTGCTTGGGGAGGAGCTGGACCTGAGGCGCGTCACGTGGCGGCTGCCCCCGGAGCTCATCCCGCGTCTGTCCGCCAGCAGCGGGCGCTCCGACGAAGACAGCGGCAGCGTTGCGGGGGGCGCGGACGGGGAGGGCAGCGGCTGGATCCGCGGGGCAACGCCCCGGCCCCCGGGAGGTGACGGCCTTCCCGGCGCGCCTGCTCGGGTCCTGGGCTCTCTTGAGTTGCTTTTGGTCCCCAGTTTCTGTTAAGCCGCCCACTAGAGTGCCCTGCCGGTCCAGAATCTGCATAAATGCGTGCAGACAAGCCTCGGGAACCCTCTCCCTAAGGGAGGATAATGCAGGGACCTCCAGGAACTGGAAGGCAAGCCTTGGGCCAGAGTCACTGCAGGGGAGTAAGCTCCTGATTGAGGCTAACTGTGCTCAGTGGCGCAAGGCAGGCTTGGAAGACTACATAATCCCGTTTGCCTCTGGGAACCCAGGTCCTGGTAGTCTGAGAAATTAGCTGTAATCTTTAAGGCTGCCCTCTGCACCCCCAGGGCCGCAGCCTGCCCCATATGGTCTGCCCCTTGCTGTAGGCCTCACTGACTGACCTCTCTCTCCATGCAGAGCACCTGGTGAACGGCCGAATGGACTTTGCCTATCCAGGCAGTGCCAACTCCCTGCACCGAATGACGGCGGCTAACGCTGCCTACGGCACACATCTATCCCACCGAGTGCTGAGCACATCCTCCACCCTCACTCGGGACTACCACTCTCTGACCCGCACAGAGCACTCTCGCTCAGGCACGCTTCCCCGGGACTACTCCACCCTCAATTCGCTTTCCTCCCAGGGTGAGTGACCTCTGCTTCGCCCGCTGACCTTCCTACACCCAGCTCCTGGACAGCTGCTGGCCTGTTGCCCATACTCCACACTGCCTTCTCTCTCTCTCTCTCTCTCTCTCTCTCTCACACACACACACACACACACACACACACACACACATGCACACACGCACGCGCACACACACACTGCCCTTCTCACTTTTGTTTTGTCCTGCCCTAGGCCTCCCTCCTATCTGGGAAGATAGGAGGAGCAGGCTTCCGCTGTCTTGGACCCTTGGGTCCTGGAGTCGGGCTCAGATGAAGGGTATCCCCGCATCCAGGGGTTCACCAGACTCTATAATCCTGGCTGGGCAGTCAGCAGCACCCTCTTGGGGTACAGGTAGTACAGGGGTGGTCACCATGTGTCTGTGGCTGCCATGCTCCATCTGCCACCCGGCCACCATCACAGCCTCTGCCCACGCACTTGCTGCCTGTGCTACATTGCATTCGGATCCCCTGTCCATCCACAGGAGCTAACCACTGCCCCGCCCTCATCAGTGCTGAAGCCTAACACAGAATCTGCTCCCCTGGGGCACAGAGCAAGAACTGAACAGGGTGCAAGGCCAGCGGTAGTGGGCTGGGGAGTATGGCTGACTCAAGGGGGACTCCGGGCTCATGTGGGAAGCGTTGGGCAGCCTGGACAGCATAGTGTGTCCAGCTACCTGACCGGAGAGGCAAGCCAAGTGAGCAGGGGGTGGACTGAGACTCATCTCAGACCCCATACCCTGTCTTGAACTGACTGTGGTCTCCAATATCCAGACTCCCGTGGGGCTGCAGGTGTGCCCGACACACCCACTCGGCTGGTGTTCTCCGCCCTGGGGCCCACGTCTTTGAAAGTGAGCTGGCAAGAGCCACAGTGTGACCGAGTCCTGCTGGGCTACAGTGTGGAGTACCAACTACTAAATGGCGGTGAGGCATGGTGACTATTGGCGGCATTGCTCCCAAGCCTGTCCTGTATCTGCCGGGCCAGGAACCCACCCAAGTCTACTGAGCACAGATGCCCCGCCCAGCCATTCTCCTGGTCCTCCAAGCCCCTTCATTCCGCCCACCTTCTCCTGAGCCTCTAGTACATCTCTCTGGGCCTAAACTAGGTTTTGCCTAATGAGGTTTTAGAGACACAGGGCTCCAGCCTTTGTGAGAACTGGGAAACGGAATGCCCTTGGCGTGCACACTCAACATTAACAGGAGGCCCCTTCACCGGAGCACAGGGTTTGATCAGAACACGAGTGGGTCAATAGGTTCCACTTAGCTTAGATGTCTTCTTTCAGTGCGGGGGCTCAGACCCAGGACTTCTTACTTGTTAAAGGCTCTACCACTGAGCTACAACACCCCTAGCCCTCTGCTCATTACAGCCAAGGAACCAGCATAGAACACTGTACCCAAACCCCAGGCAGACCTGGTTAGACCTGAGGTGTTGAATGGCAGCCTAAGGGGAGGGAGGGATCCAGCAAGCAGTGGGAGTAAATGTGGTCCTTCTTCCTGCCTTTACTCCACCTCTTAGGCGAGTTGCATCGGCTCAACATCCCTAACCCCGGGCAAACCTCAGTGGTGGTAGAAGACCTCCTACCCAACCACTCCTACGTGTTCCGAGTGCGGGCCCAGAGCCAGGAGGGCTGGGGCCGTGAGCGAGAGGGTGTCATCACCATTGAATCCCAGGTGCACCCGCAAAGCCCTCTCTGCCCCCTGCCAGGTGAGCTGTCTGCCTCCTGCTGCCGTCTAGGTCACCACCCACCTACCGCTCATCCACTGACAGTGTCTCCCTCTACTGCCTTCAGGCTCTACCTTCACTTTGAGCACCCCCAGTGCCCCAGGACCGCTGGTGTTCACTGCCCTGAGTCCAGAGTCGCTGCAGCTGAGCTGGGAGCGGCCGCGGAGGCCCAATGGAGATATCCTCGGCTATCTGGTGACCTGTGAGATGGTCCAAGGAGGAGGTGCCACCTGTTCTAGAAGTACGGTGGTTGTGGGGGGGGGGGGGGGGAAGCACCGCAGGAGCTGAAGGCATCTTCCCTGTGTAGGTTCAGCCACCACATTCCGGGTGGATGGAGACAACCTTGAGAGCCGGCTGACGGTACCTGGCCTCAGTGAGAATGTTCCTTACAAGTTCAAGGTGCAGGCCAGGACAACTGAGGGCTTCGGGCCAGAGCGTGAGGGCATCATCACCATCGAGTCCCAGGATGGAGGTGGGGTGTCTCCCCATGCGCGCCCCAGCCCTTCCCTGGCCTTGCCTTTGCGTGGTACCATCCTGACCTAGATCTGCCTGCTCTAGGCCCCTTCCCACAGCTGGGCAGCCACTCTGGGCTTTTCCAGAACCCACTACAGAGCGAGTATAGCACCATCACCACCACTCACAGCACGACCACTGAGCCCTTCCTCAT
Source organism: Microtus oregoni (assembly GCF_018167655.1). Classification (NCBI taxonomy): domain Eukaryota; kingdom Metazoa; phylum Chordata; class Mammalia; order Rodentia; family Cricetidae; genus Microtus; species Microtus oregoni. The sequence goes on along the minus strand of NW_024543222.1, from coordinate 4,122,066 downwards.
GGGTGAGTCTCCAAGGGCAGGAGACCCTGACTCTGGGAATGCAGAGCCGGTGCAGAGAGGCAGGGAGCTACACATGGCCCTTCCGATTTCTTCCCTTGCAGATGGACTGACCCTGGGGACCCAGCACCTAGAAGCAGGGGGTTCCCTCACCCGGCATGTGACCCAGGAATTTGTGAGCCGGACACTGACCGCCAGTGGTTCTCTCAGCACGCATATGGACCAACAGTTCTTCCAAACCTGAAACTCCCGGGAGCTGGGCCCCTCCTTGCCTTCTCTCCCTAGCTCCTTCCTTCCTTCCTTTGCCGCTCCATCTACCTGCGTGTTGCACGCTGACCACAGAGCCAGCACCTCTAGCCAGAGAGCAGGGTAGGTGCCCTCTGGGAGAAGCATGAAGCAGGTAGTTACCGCAAGGCTTGACTGCATTCTGCCCTGGGTCCAAGCCCACTTGTAACCAAAGAACTGGAGGTAGCACAAGGGCCCAGCCTTGGTTCTGCACTTAATAAATAAAAGATTTTGCTACTGCTTAGCTGCCCTGTCTGTTCTTCACAGGCCAGAGAGGTGTCATCCAGCGGTAGAACAGTGATTCTTACAATTCCTTTGACCCAAGGGGTACCCACCTCCAAAGGCAGGTGGCACCAGAGGCTACAACCGTAAGAGGCACAACTTTATTAAGCACCCAGATGTGGAATGAGGGTACCAGAGGCAGAGCTGCTGCCTCCACCACGCTTACGTGTCCGTCAGTCTCAGGAACACTCACAAGCTCAGCACCTGGGCTCCGTCGGCAGCTTGAGAGAGGTAGAAGGTGGCTGTACCGCTATACTGCTCCTGGGGGAGAAGTGGGGCTAAGAAACGGGTGACCCGGGTACCCACCTCTCCCGTCCTCCCAGGCTCTGGCGATCACCCACCTGTATGTGGTGCATGGCGCGGGAGGCAGCGGAGGCCTCCAGCAATGTCACTGTGCAGCCACCAAAGCCACCACCTGTCATACGGCTGCCGTAAACCCCAGGCACAGAGAGTGCAGCCTCAACCAATTGGTCCAGCTCAGGGCAACTCACCTCGTAGTCATCCCTGCAAAGGATATAGGAACGAGAGGGACAGAGACCTGGAACCAGGCTGTACCCAAACTGGGACCCGCCTGTGCCCAAAGGAATAAGAGGGATTAGACCTGGGACCCGCCTGTGCCCAGAGGATATAGGACTAAGGGATACAGACCTGGGATCTGCCTATGCCCAGAGGATATAGGAACGAGAGGGATTAGACCTGGGACCCGCCTGTGCCCACAATGCACAAGCCACCCAGACGGCCTCACCTGAGTGAGTAGTGACTCTCCACCATGAGCCGTCCAAAGGCCTTATAGTCCCCGCGGCTCAGAGCAGCTGCCGCCTGGGCTGTTCGCCAGATCTCCCCTACCACGTGCCGGGCCCGGCGGAAGCCTTCCTTGCTCATCAGCTCCCTGCCGGCTGAGAAGGAACAGAGTTTAGCAGCCCGACCCCATACCACCTGTGACCTCGGGGTGTGGGAGAGAAACCTGGTGGGCAGTGGCCAAACCCCTTAGTGGACAGCAGCTTACTGAACCCTCCTCAGTACAGGCAGGGACTGATAGGACGGGCTTCACCCCAGACCTGGCTCTAAAGCCCCGCCCCCCAATCTCAGAGCTCTCTTTCTCACTGTAACATGGGACAACTGTATCTATCCATCACTTGAGATCTATGGGAGACTGCAGGAAATGACACGCTGGACTCCCCGCAGGAAGCCAGCACAGAGAAAGCTCAATACTCTGAGCCTGTAACTTTTAGGGCTTTCGAGATGGGACAAAGAACAGGCATTGAGATCTTTCTCTACATAGTCCCGGCTGTCCTAGAACTCACTGTGAGGACCAGTTGGCCTCGAACACAGACATCCATGGACCCATCTGCCTCTGCTTCCCGAATGCCAGGAGTAAAGGTGTTTACCACCCTGCCTGGTCTGAAAGGGCGAGCTTTCAAGCAGGGCAGGGATGTGGCTCACTGGCAGAGCACTTGCCCGGCACGTGCAAGGCTCTGAGTTCTAGTCCCATCGATGCCAACTCTTTTGGAAGCCTAGGTTTGCAGGATTTGGGGGCTATATTTCTCGAGCAGAACATGATGAACAGAGCTGGGAAGAGGGAAGGGACCACAGGCTATGTGGACATCCCAGCGGGGAGCCTGGCAGAACATGGTGACTCTCACCCTCGAGCTCCTCCAGCCGCACCTCTCGCAGGCTCTCCTTGCCCAGAGCCTGGGCCACTTCCTCACACTGGCGCCGCCGAATTGGGTACTCACTGGAGCCCAGGGAATGGCGGACATTGGAGTTAGTGATGAGCACAGCCAGCTTGGGGTCGGACAGCGGCACCAGGCTTGTCTCCAGGGACCTGGGGGGGAATGAAGCTGGAATGAGGGAGATGTCACAGCCAAGGGTCCAAACAGCGGGCACACTCCGCTTGGGAGCTCCTGATTACGAGGTGGGGGATACGAGGGGAGCCCCTGACCTGCAGTCAATGAGCAGCGCATGGCCTTTCTGCCCCAGCAGAGCGATGAGCTGGTCCATGATACCACAGGGCACCCCTGCGAAGCTGTGTTCAGCCCGTTGACACACCTGGGCCCGGGCAGCTATTGACCCCGAGTCTGCGGCACAGGGTGAGGTGGGGAAGCTGGGGTCCGGGGGAGGGCATAGGGGGTGGCCACATTGGAACAGCAGGGCGCCAGTGACAATCAAAGGGACTCCTCACCCTCCCTCAGTAAGCCCAGTAAGGGAAGAGGTTCTGAGCACAGAGGCCTGAAAAGGAAGGCGGGGCCTAAGCAATACCTGGGCAGAGTTGCTGGAGGAAGGTATACGTGGCCACTTCCAGAGAAGCTGAGCTGGAAAGCCCACCCCCCAGGGGCACCGAGCTGACCACCACTGCACTGAAGCCAGGGAGGGGGGCAGCTGCAGGGGAAAGAACGGTGCTGGTAAGATGGGGTGCAGGGAGTGTGGACATAGGCAGGACGCGTGTCTCACCAAACTGCAGACCTCAGGGAGCCCACCCACCCTTCCTCTGCTACCCTCTGAGTTTGCTGGGGTGATCTTTCTCCTTGTTCCAGAGACTAGCAAGCTGACTGAATTCTGGTTCCTCTGATCATATAAAGGAAACCTAAGGTAGTTCCTGAGCTCCCAGGGTCTCTGAGCCCTAATCTGTTCAGTGAGATGCTCCACCCGGGACAAATGACAATGGGATGCTCCACCAGGGAGGAAGGGACTTTGTGCTGGGGAAATGGCACTCCCAGAAGCAGCCTGGGTCTCACACCTGGGTAATGTTGAATCACTCCCTTGACGTAATTGGCCCATTGTGGGGTTCCAGGCTCCAAGGACCGCTGGGCTGTGGGCAGTGGGAATTGCAGGCGCTGGGGCTCATCTGCATTCTTGGAGGTGGTTAGAAGAGAAACAAGCCCATCTGTCCGGGCGCTGCCAACCAGCACGGTCACAAGCTCCAGAGCCTGAAGGAGAGGGTGTGCATAATCTCTATCAGCGGACAGAGTGAGGCCATCCAGGGCCACATCGTTTGGTTTCTGTTTGCTCTCTAAAATTGTTTTGTTTTTTGTTTTTTGTTTTTCTAGACAGGGTTTCTCTGTGTAGCCCTGGCTATCCTGGAACTCTGGAGACCAGGCTGGCCTCAAACCCTGGCAGATCTGCCTGCTACCACCTCCAGAGCACTGGGGCTAATAAAGGCTCTCCCAGCCCACAAACCACGAGGACCCTGAGGGGAAGGTTTGCAGACTGGTGGAATATCCAAATGCAGGTGGGAAATTCTTGTCTTTTGAGATTCCAGAACTTGCTTGGGTCTCCCCAGGGCAATTAGAGCAGACAGATTCAAAGCCCAAGGTTCTGTTGTCTGGGACAAACAGGGCTTGGGGGGTAAATAGGCTTAGCTAGCAGCAAAAGAGGTGAGGCTCAAGAAAGATCTTCAAAAGAAAGCTGGCCTGGGGGGCGGGGGGTGGGGGGTGGGTGGCTTTGAATTCAGCCTCCTGGGTCTTCAGGGCGGAGCTAGCTACAGCAAGCGCTAGTCTGGACTCTGCCCGGAGGACTGCTTTCAGCTGAGGGCCAAAGGGACAGATAGCTATCTTAGGCAATAACAGGGCCACAGGGCTTCCCTGACTGGGGCCAGCCTCCGCAGTGCTGCAAGGCCTCTTTCAGGAGCAGAGACCCAGGCTGAACGTTAGAACACTCACAGACCTAGAAGGAGCTGTGTCTGTGTGACTTTGAGCCCGTTGTCAGTGCTCTATATAGGTCCACCGTTTCTTCTGGGCTGGGCCAAGAGGGCAACATTTACAACGGTCTACCTTTGCATAGGTCTAAGTCTGTAGGCAAACCTCCGTGTTTTCTTGATTTGAGATAGCCCAGGCTGGCCATGAACTCGCAATTCTCCTGCCTCAGCTTGCCGGGTATTGGGATTATCAGACATGCTCAACCATGCCTAATAACCTCCTATATTGCTACCTTGGTCCTCACATTATTAAGAGGTACATATTTCCAAATTGAGGGCGATGATTAACAGCCCCCAGAGGGCGGGCTTGAGTGAGAAGGCACACACACCCCTCCCTGCTTCGGCTTCCTGTCTTCACATGTGGACAACTGCACGTCCCGGGATCTCTCATGTTTGTGGACCCCTCACTCCGCCTTCCACCCGGAGAGTGCTCGCCCTCCCGCGCTGCCTACGCCAGCCCTTCCCTACCGCAGGCTCCCCGAGGTAACCCCTCACCATGGGCAGCACCAGGCCCTGGTTGTAGTCCGTGTGCTCCCCGATGAGGTTGACGCGGCCCGGCGCTGACACCGCCAGCTCCGGCTCGGCTCCGAACTCCTCTAGGAAGGCCCGCCGGGCCTCGGCCAGCAGCTCCTCAACCTGGGGCGGTCTCCAAGCAGCCATGACTCTCGTCTGCAGCGGGGCGCGCCGCCCCGCGGGATGCTGGGGGCGGAGCCACGTGGCGCGGATTCACATTCCTGCCGACGCGATGCCCCGCCCCCGCCGTCTGGCCCCGCCCACCCCACCTGCAGAGCCTGCTTGAAGCTCAGCTCTGTGGCGCCTGTAGGCTCTGGCAGCTGACAGCTGGAGAGACCAGAGTGGAATTCTGTTTCCTGGGGTTGTCCTGTCAGAACTGTGGGGGCTCCCACTTGAGTGGCAGTTAACACGCATGAAGATCTGAACTGTCCATCCTTGAGCCTGGAGCCTCTTCATGCGCTCCCCATCTCCATCTTCCCCCTAACACAGCCACGACAAAGGAGCGGGCAACGGGCAACACCTGAGCGCCACCAAAGCATTTGTCTCCGAGGTCCTTAAAGCGAAGTTATGCGAAGTCGTCGTCCCTGATCATGGGTCTCTAACAGAGTGCTGTGGTACACAGTCTAAGGATAAACAAGGATCGATCGTCAAGCTTGAAAGTGACCAGAGAAAGTCACCTTTTACAGGCTCTTTTTCTGGCTCCTGTCGATGGAGATGATGCCAGGGGTCAGACGCAAGGCCAGGCCCTCCTCAGAGGCTCAAAAGCTACTGCAATATTAGGTGATTTTGTTGGTTCCCAACAAGTGCTTCCCCTGGGAGAGCCTTGGTCTCAGAGACAGGACCTTCTGCCTACAGCCTTTATTCTGGCCCAGATCTTTGCCTGGATGCCTGTCTACACCTTCTGTGTAACCGTGTAAGAGAAGGAAAGCCTGAACTATAAGAAAAGCAGCCTGTCTGGGATTACAGAGCATATTGTAGAGAACACAGGGATGCAGCTTGGAGTCAGCTCAAAAGATTGTCCACGGATTGCAGTTCCATAACGCAGTTTAGGGGCTCGGTGTGTAGGTCAGTGGTAAAGTCTATACTTACCATGCTCAAGACCCTGGCTCAAGACCCCCAACACCGTATTTTCAAAAGAGAGCAGCTAGAAGAAAAGGCAGGACTAAGGCTTTGACCTTGAAGGAGGGGAATGTGGTCCAATGGCAGAAAGCACACACATTCAAAGACACGCGCAAAATATTTTTTTCAAAAAATATTTTCCAAGCCAGGCATGGTGGTACATGTATAATCTTAGTACATGGGAGACACAGGCAAAAGGATCTCCTGTTTGAAACCAGTCTGGTCTACATAGTAAGATCCTGTCTACAAAACTAACATACTGGCTGTGCTATCAGAAGATATGTAAACTAATAAAGCCGGATGTAATGCCACAGGCTTGTCATTCCAGCACTCAGGAGGCAGAAGCAGGGTTGTGGCAAATTCAGGACCAATCTGGTCTACACACTGCTACACAGCAAGACTCCGTATCAAGTGAGGGGTGGTGGCTGCCAATAGTCGTAAGTGTCTGCAACCCTAGCTCCTCGGAGATCAAGGCTGGCCAGGCATGGTGGTACTTGTCTTTAATCCCCAGAACCCAGGAGTCAGAGACAGGCAGACCTCTGTGGAGGCCTGAGGGTCTGGAGTTCAAGGTCATCCTCCTCCACAAAGTGAATTCCAGTCTGGCTTACACTCTGTAAGACCCTGTCTCAAAAACTAACAACAAAATCAATTGCTGGGGCTGGAGAGATGACTCAAAGGTTAAGAGCACTGGTTGCTCTTCCAGAGGTCCTGAGTTCAATTCCCAGCAACCACATGGTGGCTCACAAACCATCCATAATGAGATCTGGTGCCCTCTTCTGGCCTGCAGAAATATGTGCAGACAGAACACCGTATACATAATAAATCTTTTTAAAAATCAATTGCTAATTTCTTTTGACAGCCTGCTTTTTGAGTACAGTACAATAAAGCCATCTCTTTGCATAACCAAAAAACACAAGACAATTGTGAGTGGCCTTGGAGCTGACTGAAATGACAGCCATGTCCGCCTACAAGGCACCGTCCTGTTGTGACAGAACTGTATGCAGCACCCCCTTTTCTGTGAGCACTCTCTGACTAGCTTCAGCTAGGAATCCAACAGCCCGCATCTCTGTCCAGTTGAGCGTGGGTAGGATCCAGCCACTCTGAACCTCGGTTGCTCATTTCCCCAATAGGGTGGGTGTTTTCTCTTTGGGTCATTTACGTCTAAAGTGCTCACACTGTAGCTGATACTTAGAAGCACAGAATAAATGTTTGCGCTTGCTATCAGACTTCCATTAATTCAAACAGGCATTAATGGACTCTCCTTCGTCATGCAGCTGGCTGGAAAGATAAAAAGCTTCAGGCACCTTACCATCTGGTGGAGAGGCAGACAACCTCAAATCTGACCTCCTCTAATTGAGATAAATACTGTGCTTACTTTTATTTTTTTTTTATTTTATTTTTTTTTTTTTTGGTTTTTCGAGACAGGGTTTCTCTGTGGCTTTGGAGCCTGTCCTGGAACTAGCTCTGTAGACCAGGCTGGTCTCGAACTCACAGAGATCCGCCTACCTCTGCCTCCCGAGTGCTGGGATTAAAGGCGTGCGCCACCATCGCCCGGCTTACTTTTATTTTTTTTATTTTTTTATTTTTTTTGGTTTTTTGAGACAGGGTTTCTCTGTAGCTTTGGAGCCTATCCTGGTATTAACTCTTGTAGACCAGGCTGGTCTCGAACTCACAGAGATCCACCTGCCTCTGCCTCCCGAGTGCTGGGATTAAAGGCGTGCGTCACCACCGCCCGGCTTATTTTATTTTTTAAAGCAAGATCGCAATGTGTAAATCAGGTTGTCCTTTAGCTTTTCTTTTTTTTTTTTTTTAATTTATTTAACAGGGCTACAATAGTGAGATCTGCTTCAAGAAAAAATAGCTTGAATTCCAGCGCTCAGGAAGCAGAGGCAGATGGGTCTTTGTGATGGTGAGGCCAGTTCAAGATAAGATCTATGGCATTCTGGTAAACCTGGAATTCACTGTGTAGACCAGACTAGCCTTGAACTCACAAACTGCTTCTGTCTATCTAGTGCTGGGATTAAACACCATGCATGTTCTTATTTTTCTTAGTTTTTTTGTTTGTTTGTTTGTTTGTTTGCTTGTTTTGTTTTCGTTCATGGTTTTTGTGTAGCTTTGGAGACTGTCGAGGAACTTACTCTGTAGACCATTCTGGCCTTGAACTCACAGAGATCCACCTGCCTCTGCTCCAGAGTGCTGGGATTAAAGGCGTGCACCACCACTGACTGACTTCACTTTGCTTTTGCTGGTAAAGATGTGCTGACTTAGCTTTCTATTCTGGCTGCATGTCTCCCCTGACATTATGGAATCTCTCTCTGGAACTGTAAGCCAAAATAAAGTCTTCCACGAATCGTTTGTCATCATGGAGTGTATCACCGCAACAGAACGCACTTGAACGTGCTGGCTAGAGTGGAACCGGAAGGAGAATCGTGATCCCTTTTGATTCCACACCATGATTCTGCTGCCCTCTTTCTTTGTGTTGCAACTATGACCACTGGCACAGGGTATGGCGATGCAAGCTTGTAATCCTAGCCCTCAGGATGCTGTGACAGGAAGATCACTAAGCTCTCCATTAAATATCAAGACTCTGGTGAGTTTACAAAGGCAGAGGCAGGCAGATCTGTGAGTTCAAGGCCAGCCTGGTCTACAGAGGGAGTTCCAGGACAGCCAGAGCTGCAGAGAAACCCTCTCTCAAAAAACAAAACAAAGCCGGGTGATGGTGGCGCGTGCCTTTAATTAATCTCAGCACTCACTCAGGCAGACAGAGGAAGGCAGATCTCTGCAAGTTCGAGGTCAGCCTGGTCCACAGAGTAAGTTCCAGGACAGCCAGGCTGTTACACAGAGAAACCCTCTCTCAAAAAACAAAACAGGGGCTGGAGAGATGGCTCAGTGGTTAAGAGCATTGTCTGCTCTTCCAAAGGTCCTGAGTTCAATTCCCGGCAACCACATGGTGGCTCACAACCATCTGTAATGTCTGGTGGTGCCCTCTTCTGGCCTGCAGACACACACTCAGACAGAATATTGTATACATAATCAATCAATCAATAAAAAAAAAAAAACCAAAGAAAAAAAAACAAAAATCAAAAAACAAAACAAAAACAAAAACAAAAACCAAGACTCTAGCACACCTTTAATCCCAGCAATACCAGGCAATTTGTAGTCAGTCTGGGCTACATAGTGAGTTTCCAGGCTAAACAAATCTACACAGAGGGACCCTGCTCTCTTTTTAAAATTCTCCTCTGCTCAGGAACTCTGCTCAGCAGGAAGTCGGCTTTGACCTTTGACTTTCCCTCCCATTTCCTTGCCAGATGTCACAGTCCTGGAGAAAGATGACAGCACCTCAGTGTGGACACCACATCTGCCTCTGCCCTGCTGGCCAAGAAACTTGCACCAGCAGCACAGCTACTGAGGACAGGCACTCCAGAGACGCCTCTTTTCTATGAAAGACCTGTCTGCCTCCCAAGACGAAGCTGAATCTCTTGGGCTTTTCCTTTTATTATTATTTCTAAATCACTTATAGGTGTGGGGAACTACTTCCATGTATGAGCAGGTGAGAGCAGGGCCCGCAGAGGCCGGAGGTGTTGGAGTCCCTGTAGCTGGTGATAGATCATTGTCAGCATTGGTGTGGGTGCTGCAAATGGAGCCATCTCAAGCACATCATCAAGAAGTGCTACATGCTTAGCTCTGGCTTCTCCCTTGCAACCTCAGCCTGGCCTCCCCATACAGGACTTGGGTCCTTACCTCCTGAAGGGATGTCTCTGATGATGTTTGCCCTGTCGAGAGCCCACCGACTCACCCATTCTGGGAGAGTCTTGTTCCTATATTTCCTGGTAATTTTTCTTTGCTTTTATGTGATTTGTGTAATGAAAGCTTCTGTAGCACTGGAGATACAGATTCATTTGGCACAGACTGAAGGATGGATAGCCAGCAAGATGGAGCCTCCAGGTAGAGCTAGTTTGTGTTCCAGTTGGTCATTGTCCCAGACTTTTTATTTTTTTATTTTTGGTTTTCGAGACAGGGTTTCTCTGTGTCACTTTATTGCCTACCCTGGAACTAGCTCTTGTAGACTAGGCTGGCCTCGAACTCACAGAGATCCTTCTGCCTCTGCCTCCTGAGTGCGCCGCCACCACCACCCGGCGCCCCAGACTTCTTTAATTAAATGTTTTCACAGTTGTCCCCTGCACTCACCGTGCCTGAGTTTGTACAGGCCATTTCATTAAATCTTTGCAAGTCTATTAGACAGAAATTTATTTTACAGATGGGGACAGACAAATGGAGCTTTGAACATGAGTCATGAGTTCAAGCCTATTCTCTTTGCCACCCTTCTGTCCCCATGAGGACTGCAGGCTTCTGCAGCCTTTGGTCTGCCAACAGCATGGCCAAGATGAAGCTTAGTTGTTGTTCCTCAGTGGAGAACAAGAGGCCCCTGTGCCCACAGGACACTGCAAAGCTCTACAAGTCAGGTTGGCTCTTGGCCACTAGAGAGATCACAACGGGGCTCACGTTCCTCCGTTGTGCCCCTTTTCAGATCATCTCTGACCTGGCTCCTCCAGCCTCTCAGCTTCACTGAAGCCATGTCCCCTTGCTACCCCAGCAAAGCCGTTCAAGCAGCCCTCCCCTAGGCTGCAGCTTCCTCATTCCCCAGACCAACAACCAGAGTGCCCCTCAAAACAGCCTCAGTCACTGGGTGGTGGTGGTGCAGGCCTTTAATTCCTGCACTCAGGTGGCAGAGGCCAGCCTGGTCTACAGAGTGAGTTCCAGGACAACCAGGGCTACTCACGAAAAACCAAAACTAAACCAAACCAAAACTGGACAAAACAGCCTCCATCATCTCCACAGGATGCTTCAGGACTTGGGTTGGCTGTTTCTCCTAACTTTGCCTTTGGGCAGTAGCTGTAAGGATTGTCGTTTATGCCAAAATGTTGACCAGGAGTCAACCTGGCTGGATGGAGCAGGCCACAGGACTGACACCTCTCTAAAGGAGCACAGAACACAATGCAGGTTTAAAACCAGTGGAGTGGAGGCAGGAGGAAGGCAATGTGGGTCCAAGGAAGGTAAAGAGAGAGAGGAGAACTGCTTCATTTAGTGAGGTGACAAAAATTCTCACACCAAGGGCTCATGAGGTAAAAGCCTCATGGGGGGCTGGAGAGATGGCTCAGTGGTTAAGAGCATTGCCTGCTCTTCCAAAGGTCCTGAGTTCAATTCCCAGCAACCACATGGTGGCTCACAACCATCTGTAATGAGGTCTGTTGCCCTCTTCTGGCCTGCAGGCATACACACAGATAGAGTACTGTATACATAATAAATAAATAAATATTAAAAAAAAAAAAAGAATAGAGCACTGACTGTTCTTCAGGTCTTGAGTTCAGTTCCCCTGCAACGATGGTTTACACCATCCGAAATGAGATCTGGTGCCCTCTTCTGGCGGGAATGCATGCAGTACACACTGTATATATAATAAGTCTTTTTAAAAAGGTAATCCCAGCACTTGGGAAGTAGAGGCAGGCGGATCTCTGTGAGTTTGAGTTTGGTCTACAGGGTGAGTTCCAGGACAGCCAGAACTACTTCAAGGACAAACCCTTTCTTGGGGGCGGGAAGAATTGAGTACACAAAATGGATACTTAAGGTTCTCATGGCTCCAGCTGCAGGAGGAGGGGCCAAAACCGCTCAACCCAGCCCTTCTCTGTGATAGGCTAGATCTGCAGTGTGAGACAAAAACTGAAGGGCCCAGGACCAGGGTTTCTTGTCTAACTAACCACCATGTCCTGCCATGTTCTTCCCTCTGCCAGATGCTCACAGACACAGCAAACATCTGGCTAAGGGCATGGCTTGCTCTTGACTCCCCACCCTTGGACCCATCCTGCCTCTGGTACCTCACTCCTAGGCAAACCAGTTGGAGTGGGTGAGGACCAGGAGTAGTGGGTGGAAGGCCTAGCTTGTGTACTATTGGAACGCCAGCCAGGCCAGCCGACGGGAGGCACAAGCTGGTGGATCTGAGTTTGAGGCCAGTCTGCTCTACAGAGTGAGCTCCAGGACAAACAGTGCTACACACAGGGAAACCTGTCTTGAAAAACCAGGAAAAAGAAAAAAAAAAAAAAGCCTTGGGCCGGATGCCAGACCCATCTAGGCCTCTTTCCTCCCGACTTCATTCCATCTCTCATCAGTTGCTGGTAGACACCTAGGCCACATTTCTAGTAAAACTTAAAGGACGGAACAAAGAGTCAAGAATCTTTGAAGACAGGTAATTTTTTTGTCTGTCCCTGCACCAAAGGCTCACCTCACTGATTTGCCAATGTGGATGACAGTGAAGGGGCACAGGAACAACTGCTATGGCACTGAGCAATCTGCACGCTGGAACCTGCTCTCTACTGAAAGTGCTCCTGCCTGCTGAGTAGGAGGGTAAGCCTCACAGCTGGGGATCGAACTCAGTGGTAGAGGGCTTATCTAGCATGCACAAGGCCAGGGGTTCAAAACCCAGTACACACATACCCACAAAAGCTTCCGTCATTTTGGGAAACTTTTCAGCTTTCCCTTTCATTAGATCCCCACTCCCAGGGTGTCCTATACAGGTAGCTACCTGGAACCAAAAATGTATGCTTAGGCCCTGTGTAAGCCCAAATTGCACAATTTAAACAGTAGCCTCCAGGCTTTCCAACAGCCAACATCAGGCTGCAAGCCAGAAACTTGGTTACTATAGGCACTAAACTCACTAAGTAAATAAGAGGGGACATGGCATATGCTTTCAATCCCTCATTTGGGAGGCAAATTAAAGCCAGACTGGTCTACAGAGCTAGTTCCAGGAATCAGGGCCACACAAAGAAACTCCCAAAGCACTAAGGAATAATATGTGAAAGCAATACCCAAATTATACACATGTACATAATAGTAAAGATTTACTTGGTGGCCGGGCAGTGGTGGCGCACGCCTTTAATCCCAGCACTTGGGAGGCAGAGGCAGGCGGATCTCTGTGAGTTCGAGACCAGTCTGGTCTACAAGAGCTAGTTCCAGGACAGTCTCCAAAACCACAGAGAAACCCTGTCTCAAAAAACCAAAAAAAAAAAAAATTACTTGGTGGGCAATGGTGGATCATTCGGACCTTTGCTCCAGACTAATTCCAGGACTAGAGAAACTCTTCATGGGGCGGGAAAAAAATCCCACACCTACCATTTACTAAACTTTAAGGCCTGCTGCCAGGATCCTCAAAACAAATCCATTTTCCTGACTTCACTTCTTCACACTATGTGGATCTAATAAATTTGCTTCTGTCATAAAGCCAGCACAAGTACAATAGCATCGTGGATTGTCATTAGACCCATGACAGCTTCCATTTTCAACACTACCACTAAGTCCTATCTCTGGACCCCAGCATTTTTATGGAGTAATGGCCAGACTACATGCTTCAATTTTCTTTTTCCAAGCAAAAAGCTGAAATTAAAAATCTAGTTAATAGGTATATTGAAAGCTTTATGTATTCAATTTAGGTTTGACACTTAGTTGAATAAACAAGTTTTATTTGTAAATTTAGTCAACATACATAATTGACCTAAAAACTTCAATAGGATACTTTTAAAAACCACTTGAAGGCCATCTCTATAAAAGGGATTTTGCCAGGACAGTAACCAGGTGTAACCTAACCCATCTTCATTGGCAGAGATCCAATAAGCTGAAGCTGTACTCTCACCCTCATGTTTAAACTCCACAAGGAAAAAACAAAACAGAACCTAATCTAGATAGACCAAACAACACAATGAAAGCTGCACTAACTAGATTAGTAACAGGTGATGCTGGTGTGAATAGCTTGTTATTTTACTATAGAGCCCTTATAAATCCCCGTTAGTGTATGTTACCAGCTGGAGGGTTAGTTAACGTGTGGTAGAATGAGGACTTATGCAAGGTTTAATACGCATAGCATTTTCTACTTTGTTAAATAAAAACAAATGCAGTCTAGTCAGGAAGTACCAACTGGACTAATTACACACACCTTAATGACAAGACTCCCCACCACTTGTGAATGTAAAACATTTAATTTAAAAATGTTGAACACTACAATATATAAAATAGCTATTATAAATGCACATAGTGTATTCTATAGCTGCCAGGTTTACTTTTTTTAAGGAAAACTGTTACACTGTGGTTAAAACTTGTATCTTCAACCTTTGAAAAAGCCCACATTCTATCACAGTGATGTATGGTTAAACACTTGGATCAAGTCATAACCAGTTTTATTGCAAAAGGACCCTGTACATTTATCAATTCTAGTACCTTAATAGCTACCCAACAAGTCATTAACATACAGAAACATGCATCATGAGAAGCAAGTACTATCACCCATCCCTTCTGCACATCGGCAACTTGTCACTCCTGAGCCGCAGCGCCCACAGCACTGAGGTCTGTTAACAGTCACTCTCCCCATTCATCCTGAGTGAAAGATGGAATGACTTAAGTACAAATGCAACATATTATAAACAATTTCTTACAAAAAAAGTCACAAATTAAACCAAAGTATTTTACAGAATTTACTACAAAATGCCATAAAAACCGCCTCGACTTAAGCTCTCTCCCCCCGTATCCGGCGAGCCAACTGGATGTCTTTGGGCATGATGGTGACTCTCTTGGCGTGGATGGCACACAGATTGGTATCTTCAAACAACCCCACCAGGTACGCTTCACTGGCCTCCTGTTGAGGACAAGAGCCATAGGATTAGCTCCCCTGCCGCAGAAGCCAGGCCGCCGCCCCCCGCGCCACCGAGCCTTTGTCTCTCACCTGAAGGGCACCGATGGCGGCACTCTGAAACCTCAGGTCGGTCTTGAAGTCCTGGGCGATCTCCCTCACCAACCTCTGGAAAGGCAGCTTCCGGATGAGCAGCTCAGTCGACTTCTGGTAGCGACGGATCTCTCGCAGAGCCACGGTCCCGGGCCTGCAAGCGTCAGAGGGGGGAGGAGGGCGTCAGGGGCCCCGGAGAGGGGGGGAGCGCGCTGGCTCCTGCTCGCCCGAGCCGAGCGGGGCCGGCGGCCAAGGCATTGTTCCCCGCGCCCTGCCTACCTGTAGCGGTGCGGCTTCTTCACCCCGCCGGTAGAGGGCGCGCTCTTCCGGGCCGCCTTGGTGGCCAGCTGCTTGCGGGGCGCTTTCCCCCCGGTCGACTTCCTAGCAGTCTGCTTGGTTCGGGCCATTTTCTTTCACCTGCAAGGAGCACCGCGTTCAGAGCCCGGGCCGCCCGGCTGCCGTCCTGCGGCCGCGGCAGATGGCGGCCGCCGCCTCCTCCCCCTCCCCTAATGACTCAGGCTGCGCCGAGCGGCGGCCTCCCCCGGGAGGGGGAGCGCGGGGAGGAGCCATTTCCCGCTCCGCGGGCGGCCGGGAACACCGCGGCGGGACCTGTGAGTCACCGCCGGGGAGGAAGCGGCCGGGACGGGGGCGGCGGGGACGCAACCTCCCCGCTCGAGCCGACTTCCCCTGGGCCGCCTCACCAAGCCCGCCGGCGGGAGCCGACGACCGCGGCCCCGACAGCTGCCGGGCGACGCCAATACTCACCCAAAGCCGGAGTCTGAGGCCCGTGCTGGGACAGCCGCGCCGCTGTGAGCGCGCAAACGGGAGCTGCGATCGGCGACAGGAACAGAAGATCTACCTCCAACGAACGACCAAACCGCTCTGCGCTCCAAGCCCCCCGACGCCTCCATTTTTATATAGACGCTTCACGCTGCGTCACTGCGTCATAGAACCCTTATTTGCATACACCAACGACTTTTTCGATTGGCGGGAGCATTCGCCGACGCGCTGACATCTCCCGACACAAAGGCCGGACTTCGGGCCCGTTCCCTGATTGGCGGGCGTTTAGGCCACTGATTGGCTGTTAAGGCTGGTTCGTGATTGGATGGGTACAAAGAGGAAAAGACGAATCAGAGTTTAGCACTAAGCCGCTCCTCTGATTGGATGAAATGGAGCTATGTTTGGATCCTTCTCTTGGTTCCAAAGCTCCACAATAGAAAGTCAATGCAAATGAATTGCGCTAGTCTCTCAGACTTAAAGACTTAGGCAAGAGCCTAAGACTATTTGCATCAAAAGAGCACTTTAGAGAGATTTTGCAAAAACATATAATAATTCCAATGTCGAATAAAGCGTGTTTCCTGAATTATTTACTTTTTGCTATATTTTGATCATTGAGTACAGAGACATGAAATCCAGTAAATCATATTACAATGTACGGTGATTTGTGTACAATGCATATATATATTTTAAACCAAAAGCAATTGTTTGATGTGGAAGGGTCATGAATACAAATAATCAAAATTCAAAAAATTATTTTAGAGTTGGGCGGTGACACACGCCATTAATCTCAGCATTTAGGAGACCCAGATGTAAGGGGATCGCTGCGAGTTTGAGGCCAACCTAATCCACATAGAGGGTTCTAAGCCAGCCAGGCCTACATAATGAGCTATTGCCTTTAAATATTCTGGCGGGTTTTTTTCCTCCAGCACTCCATAAACCCTGCTCAGGATGTTCACCTGTAATATGGAGAGATGGAAACAGGATCTAAAAATTAAGGTCACTTACAGCTACATAATTCAAGGCCAGTTTAGAATATATAACAAACTGTTTCAAAAAAAAAAAAACCAAAGAAGCTGGCCATGGTGGCCATTCCTTTTAATCCCAGCACTGTGGAGGCAGGCAAACCTATGAGAGTTTAGTGCAGTACTGGACCAGCCAAGTATAAAAAGTTGCCAGGCGTGGTAGCATACATGTTTCTTTAGGTCCCAGCACCCTTGAGGCAGAGGCAAGTGACTATTAAGCCAGCCTGGTCTACAGAGGAGTTCCAGGACAGCAAGAAGCAAGAACTACTTACTGAGACCCTGTCACAAAACCAAACAAAAAGGAAATAATTATCGGTTATATATTTTTTCTTTTTTCTTTTTTCTTTTTTTTTTTTTGAGACAAGGTTTTACTGTAGTTTTAGAGCCTGTCCTGGAACTAGCTCTTGTAGACCAGGCTGGCCTCGAGTTTCCGTCTGTCTCTGCCTCCTGAGTGCTGGGATCAAAAGTGTGCACCACCACCGCCCAGCTTATATTTCTTGAATTACTTAATTCAACTGCATGAAATAAATACACACCAGGAGAGGCAAGAGTCCACATGGAAAAGGTGAAGGAACTGGGTGTCTTCGTGTAATCCTTGGACTTGATAATTACTTCTGACAAAATCTGATAGGTTTGTAGAAACACTAGTATTTGTGGATTTTTGTTTGTTCTTTCACAACAGGGTTTCTCTGCATAGCCCTGGCTGTCCTGGAATTTGCTCTGTAGACCAGGCTGGCCTCAAACTCAGAGATCCACCTGTCTTTGCCTCCGAAGTGCCAGGATTAAAGCTTTGTGTCACCACGGCCGCCTAGATTTATTTTATGGGTGTGAATGCCTTGCTGGTGCCCACAGATGTCAGAACAGGGCATTGGATTTATGGACGGTTGTAAGTCACCATGTGGGTGATGGGTATTGAACTCTGCAAAAGCAGCAAGTGGTTTTAACACTGAGCCATCTTTCTCAGGCGGGGATGGGGGAGGGAGGCATGGCTGGTGGGGCGTTTGCCTTTAATCCTAGCACTCAGGAGGCTGAGACAGGTGAATCCCTGAGTTTGAAGCCAGCCTGGTCTACAAAGTGAGTTCCAGGACAGCCAGAAATACACAGAGAAACCCTGTCTTGAAAAAAGAAAGAAAGAAGAAAAAAAATCCCAATCTTTACTTTTGTTTAAAGAACTGTCTTCATGCCGGGCAGTGGTGGCACACGCCTTTGATCCCAGCACTCAGGAGGCAGAGGAAGGCGGATCTCTATGAGTTCTAGACCAGCCTGTCTATAAGACCTGGTTCCAGGACAGGCTCCAAAAGCTACAGAGAAACCCTGTCTCGAAAAACCAAAAGAGAAAAAAAAAAAAAGAACTGTCTCCATTATATTGCAATATTCAAATATATAAAACACCAAGCAAGCTTAAGATAACCAGTCAAAGCTCAGAAAACAGAGCCAGGCTGCCTGTGACTCTCCATCTTCCTGCCTCGGCCTCTCGAGCACTGTGACTGCAGGCGTGTGCCACTACATGCAATTGTCATCTGCTCGATTTGGCTTGGGGACTGAATCTTTGTATGAAGCCCCAGGCTGGCCTTATACTCATGGTTTTGCCTCAGCCTCCCAAAAGCTTGCATACAGGCGTCTATTACCATAACCAGAAATATCTGAAAATCTTTAATAACAATGACTCTAGAAAGAGGAATCACAGCTGAACCTAATATGTTTGTTATCACTGGTGATGCCCCCTGTGCACACAGTAGCGAGCACATTTCCTCCGGAGCAGGCATCTGTGATGCTTAGGGTATTCATGTGAAGGCACACACCTTTAATACCAGGCAGAGGCAAGCACATCTCTGTGGGTTCAAGGCCAGCTTGGCCTACTTAGCGAGGCCCTGTCCTAAAAGAAAAGAAAATGCACTTTTTTTTGTTTTTGTTTTTTTTAACTTCTGGAATTAGCAACAGGAATGCTGTCAGTTTTTGCATTCATCTGCTTCACGGTGGAACATAGCTGAATCTTTGACACGATTGGTTCTGTAGTAGCGTCCACAGCGCCACATCTGGCCCAAGCGTCAACTTGTAGCCAAGAGTCTCAGCAGAGCAGAACATGCGTGATTTGAAGAGATGATGGGACGGTGTTGGCGCACACCTCTAACCCAGCATTTGTGAGGCAGAGGCTGATCTGGCCAAGATAGGTGTTACATTCACCCCGAGTTCTGGGACTTCAGGTGTGTGAGACCACGTGCCCACTCCATCCCCTTTGAGGCAGGGTCTCATTTTGTAACCCAGGCCACCCTGGAGATCACTATATGTAGTCCACTATATGTTGATTTTGTTGCTATCCTCCTGCCTCAGGCTTCTGAGGGCTGAGCTTGTGTGACCCACCACACTTGGCTCTAGCATACCCTTAACAGTACATGGTTTTGATTACTATTCACCTAATTTGTTGTTGGTGGTGGGGATAGGGTCTCAGGTAGCTCAGGTTAGCTTTAATTTCTTTCTTTCTTTTGTTTTGGTTTTTCTTTTATTTTTATTTTGTTTTCAAGACAAGGTTTCTCTGTAGCTTTGGAGCCTGTTCTGAAACTAGTTCTTGTAAACTAGGGCGGCCTTGAACTCACAGAGATCCACCAGCCTCTGCCTCCCAAGTGCTGGGATTAAAAGCATGCACCAGCTGCCAGGTGAGAGATGGTCTTACTAAGTAATACAGGATAGACTTCAAATTGTGGCAATCCTCCTGCCTCCTCCACTTCCCTCCTCTTCCTCCTCTTCTTTTCCTTCTTCTTCTTCTTGTTTTGAGACAGGGTTTCTTTTTTTCTTTTTTTTTTTTTTTTGGTTTTTCGAGACAGGGTTTCTCTGTGGTTTTGGAGCCTGTCCTGGAACTAGCTCTTGTAGACCAGGCTGGTCTCGAACTCACAGAGATCCGCCTGCCTCTGCCTCCCGAGTGCTGGGATTAAAGGCATGCGCCACCACCGCCCGGCCTGAGACAGGGTTTCTCTGTGTAACAGTTCTGGCTGTCCTGGAATTTACTTTATAGACCAGGAAGTCCTCAAACTCAGAGATCCGCCTGCCTCTGCCTCCCGAGTGCTGGGATTAAAGGCGTGCGCCACCACCGCCCGGCTCTGCCTCTGCTTCCTGAGTGCCAGGATTACACGCATGTGTCACCACTCTCAGTTATTTTTCTCTGGGTTTTGGTAATTGTTAAAGAAAAACCGAAACCTGCCCCAGGAAAAGACAAGATGTAGACGTAATCCACCCACCTAAGAATGACGAGCGTAGAGCGCCCCCCTTAGGTGGTGACTAATAACGGCTTTTCTTTTTCTGGATTTGCCAAGCGGGAGGAAAAGTACCATCGGAAATGGGGAGGGATTGCAAGGACAATGCAATCAACACGAAACACATGAGCTGGGGTTCAGGCGTAGAGTGATGAGGTAAGCCCGGGTGTGATCCCGCGCACTGCAGTCAGAGCCTCGGTAAATACAATACTGTATCTGGGCTTCCGCCCTCTCCCACCACCTTGTCCTTCACTAACTTGCTGAGTGACTTTCTGCAAGTTACTTAACTTCTCTGGGTTTCGATTCCCTCTTCAGTGAATTAAGCAATCCAGAGGACATCATCTCCTAATCCTACAGTAATGCTTATTCAGGAACTTGTTATTATACTCTTATTATTAAAAATGAAGGCGGGCGGTGGTGGTGCATGCCTTTAATCCCAGCATTCTGGAGGCAGAGGCAGGTGGATCTCTGTGAGTTCGAGGCCAGCCTGGTCTACAGAGTGAGCTCCAGGACAGCTCCAAAGCTACAGAGAAACGCTGTTTTGAAAAACAAAAACAAAATAATAATAATAGATCTATGAGCCGTAGTTTCTGCAGAGACTTCACACTTGGGGACTTAAAAGAAAAATCAGCAGCCAGTTCTTTGGATTTAAGCATAAGAATAAGCCATTCGGGGCTGGAGAGATGGCTCAGTGGTTAAGAGCACTGGTTGCTCTTCCAAAGGTCCTGAGTTCAATTCCCAGCAACCACATGGTGGCTCACAGCCATCTGTAATGGGGTCTGGTGCCCTCTTCTGGCCTGCAGGCATACACACAGACAGAATATTGTATACATAATAAATAAATATAAAAAAAAAGAATAAGCCATTCATTAGCATTTGTATTTGTCCTTTTGGAATAGCTCGTCTTCAAACAGCTCTAGTGGCTAAACAATTGACTTGGCCTGTTTAGGAAATAAATACCAGTTTGTCAGCTCTGTAAGCTGACAAATTGGCTTCCCTTGTGAAGTTACACAGACCTAAATGAAAAAAAAAAAAAAAGCATGTGTCATCCAGGAACACTAACAGTTTCCGTTTCCTCCACCCTCTCTACCCTGCAGGCATTTGAAAGGAACTTTCACTCCCCTCCCCGCTTCTTCTTTTCCTTTTCTTTCTTTTTTTTTTAAATTTTTTAAAAAAGATTTATTTTATGTATCCGAATGCTCTATCTCATGTGTGCCTACACACCAGAAGAGGGCATCAGATTTCACTCCAGATGGTTGTGAGCCACCATGTGGTTGCTGGAAATTGAACTCAGGACTTCTTGGAAGAACAGCCTGTGTTCTTAAACTCTGAGCAATCTCTCCAGCCCCTCCTTTTCTCTCTCTCTCTCTTTCTGTCTTTCTTTGGTTTTTGGAGACAAAGTTTCTCTGTAACTTTGGAGCCTGTCCTGAAACTAGCTTTTCTAGACCAGGCCTCAAACTCACAGAGCTCTGCCTGCCTCTGCCCCCCAAGTGCTGGATTAAAGGTGTGCGCCACGACCACTGTCCAGCCTCCTTTTCTATTTATAGTTTTTTCGAGACAAGGTTTCTCTGCGTTGCCCTGGCTGTCCTAGGAGCCAGGCTGACGTTGAATTCCAGAGATTCACCTGCCTATGCTGGGATTAAAGGCCCAAATTACCACACACACATACACACACACACCTGCTCCCCGTTTCTTTTCAGAGAAGCTCTCACTATGGAGAGCGGAACTGGACTGGAACTTGCTGTACAGACCAAGCTGGCCTCAGACCCATAGAGAGTCATCTCCCCAGTGTCCCAGAGCTAGTATTAAAGGTGTCGTCAACAAGCACACCCTGCTTCTCTCTTTCAAAAGAGTTTTAAATTTTACTTAAGTATTTGTTCCCTGATGCAAGTATGGAACCTGTTTTCTTCTCCACCATGTAAGGGATCAAACTGTCGCCACATGGCAGCTCACAGCAGTCTGTAACTCCAATCCCAGGGGTTCTGACACCCTCACACCAATGCACATAAAAAAATTAAAGCAAAACAACAGCACGAACAACAACAGGGGCTGGAGAGATGGCTCAGAGGTTAAGGGCATCGCCTGCTCTTCCAGAGGTCCTGAGTTCAATTCCCAGCAACCACATGGTGGCTCACAACCATCTGTAATGAGATCTGGTGCCTTCTTCTGGCCTGTAGGCATACACACACAGAAAATATTGTATACATAATAAATAAAATATTTTTTTAAAAAAGAACAACAACAAACGTATATCACAAACAAAAGAAAACGATTTTGAAGCATATTGAACAGAGAACAGGTCAGCGGACAGCATTACACCCCCAGCGATGGACATTTTGTTGGTTGGTTGTGTGTGATGCATGTGTGCGAGGTGCGAGTGTGAACCCACTGGCAAGCTAGAAGGCAGCTTCGTGGGGTGGGTTCTCCCCTTCCACCTTAACAAAGGGTGCCAGGGATCGAACTCAGGTTTCCAGCCTCGTAAAGAAAGCACGTTTACCCCAGGCCCATCTCGGCATTCCTGTTGTTTTGTTATTTTTGGTGTGGTTGTTAGACAGAGGGACGCTCTGGCTGTCCTGTAACTAGCTTATGTAGACCAGGCTGACTTTGAACGCCTCCCGAGTGCCAGGACCAAGGCAGGTGTCACTCTGCTCTTGTTTTCTGAGACTGGGTCTCAGCACGTAGCCCAGATTGGCCTGGAGCTTGTGATTTTCCTCCTTCAGGCATGAGTCACTATATCCAGCCCGTGGAGGTCATGTCATAAAACCAAATGCCTAAATGTGAGGCTATGACCCTGTATTTTCCCAAACAGGAAAGGTCTTCCAGAAAAGAGAACCAGAGTGTAATATAACTCATTCCTTACTCACGCCCTGGCCCTTCGTATTGGTCTACCGTGATGCTTCTCCGCAATTTACCAGTGTATCTATGAAAACCACTAGATAAAGACTGAGTTCTCCCTTAGACCTTAATGTACTGGAAACAAGGTGTCTGGGCCAGCCACTGAGTTCAGACGGAGCCCAGGTTTCAGGACTGGTAAACGTTAATGAGGCAAGGGAACAGTATGGTGTAGTTTGTTCTTTAACAAAGCTTCCTCAAACTGTCTGCCAGCCGGCTTACTTTCTCTGGTGATGTACAAGTTACTACCATCTCAGGAAGAAGTTGGCTCACAAGCTTGCTTGCTTGGAGGCAATGCTCTAGGCAGACTTTAGCAACCATGCGCAGACTGTACTGGTAAGGAGGCAGGTAACTACTACACCGTTGGCAGCATAATTACACTTGAAACATTCTCGATTGGAACCGTTTAGGGCCTCCCTAACTCGCTTCTTGTACTCCGATGGTTCCAGTTTCAAGGAAGAGCTCTCCTCCCACCACACTGTAAAAACGCTGGTATTAGTTAAGAGTGGTCAGACTACAATTACCACAAGACATCGCGGGTCCTTAGCATCCGGGACACGGTCCGCAAAGATCCCTGGGTATTGTGGTCTTGTGCTTCGGCAGCGACCCTGTGCCAACGGTAAAATTTCAGCCGAAAGGAGGACCACAACTCCCAGCAACCTTTGCTGCCGTGCGGGGGGTCTTCACGTTCTCGTGGCGCGGCGCAGGCGCTGTGGGTCCTCGGCGCGGACCGCGCAGACTGAATAATAAAAGGGGAGAGGCGAAGAGGCAGGAAGACAGGACCATGTCGAAGGGCCCGGGGCCCGGCGGCTCGGCAGCTTCCTCGGCGCCCCCGGCCGCTACCGCTCAGGTGCTGCAGGCACAGCCCGAGAAACCGCAGCACTACACGTACGTAGAGCCCCCCCCCCGCCGCGCGCGCACGCCTGACGTCAGCGGCCAGCGTGAGTCACGCGCGCAGGGAGAGCGCGAGGCTGTCTCTCCCTCCCCCCCCTTCCTTCTTCAGCTTGGCCCAGACCGGTTCCAACCTGCTAGGGCCGGTCCCAGCTTCCTCAACTGTCACCAACCTCTGGTCGGGCCGTGGGGCGGGAAACTCGGTCCCAACCTCCGAGTTGGGAAGGCAGGAACTCGGTCCCGAGTACACACTTCCCAGGGTAGGCCTTGGAGGCCCGAGTGTTCCTCAGACCGTAAAACCACAGGACCAGGCTCTTGGCGAGCGAGGAGCCCACGACATGACAAGTTGAGTTCTGTAGCAGCCAGCCCTAGACCTGTCTAGAAACGACGACTCGCTTGCAGTCGTCTGTGCGCCCGAGGAGCTCCTTTGTAGCTCAGAGGCCCGTTGGTTGTCCACGAGGATCACCCACGCTTGAGTTCCCTTAAGCAGTCAGACGTGCAGACACGAAACCACTCTTCGCAGGCAGTACTGTCCGGCCTGTGAGCGAGCCACCCCCGGGGTGCTGTACGATTGCAGGCCCCTTCAGAATCTGGCAGGAGAGGGAGCCTCAGAAAAGCCCTGCCAAGCTGCATGTGTATCAGCCTAGGTCCCTGCCTTCATTGCTGTCACGGCACAGTAGGCCTAGGTGCTGTGGGACAAAGGCCAGCGATGCGCTTCCCCTTGTAAAACGTTGGTTTCCATTCCCAGCCGGGTCAGGAGTGCCTCTCACTCCCTTCAGGTGCCTGGGCGGCGTAGGTATTTTCAGGATCCCAACCCACGGAGAGTTCAGAATCTGAGCGGTTGAGCAGCACTCAAGTTGAGTAAGCCAGGAAGCAACTGTTGGGATACAGAGAACTAAAGGCAGGCAGGGGGAGCTTGGCTTGACAAGGCCTTTTGGGAGATGGACCTGGGAACATCGGTTATAGGAAATGTATTGGTTTTCGAGGGACTCTATGATATTGGCTGGCGGCTAAGCTTGACTGCAGTGTGACTCAGTTGGTCCTTTCTTACTGGAGTTCTCTGCATCCTTGTGGTCGCTTTTGGTTAAGAAGTCACTGACTTACCTGGCCACACAGCAATGTGGTCTCGATTTGCAAATCTGTAAACTTAATTGGGACCTATTTTGTATTACACTTATTTATTTATATGTACATATGTATGGGAACACGCTTGCATGCGCAGGTGTGGAAGTCAAACGGTCCGAGGGCATTGGTTCTCTCCTTTCACCATGTGGTTCTGGGGTCCAACTCCGATGGCCAAGCTTGGCAGCTAGTGCCTTCCCAACTCTGTGCCATCCCACGCGTGGGGGAAGGGCTCTACCATTGAGCTGTAGTTCACAAACCCACTTATTATTTCTTTAGTTACCACTTTCCTACTGCCTTAGACTCCTGAGTTAACTGGGATTACAAATCTGCCACAGGGTCTCGTTATGGAACTTTTTAATGATCTTTGATTGCTTGGATCATGGTTTTCAGTACAATTACCAAACAAACTTAAATAAATCTTAGTTTCTTTTTGTGGATATGTGTGTGTGTGTGTTGTGCGCGCGCATGTGTGCGTGCGTGTGCAATTGGAGATCAGGTCAGATGTCTTGTGAGATAGGATCTTTATAGGCAGGAGAGATGGCTTAGTCAGTAAGAGAGCACTGACTGTTCCTCTTGCGTCCCTGGTTCAATTCCTAACACTCACATGGTGGCTCATAGCTGTCTGTAACTATAATCTCATGGGGATCCCATGCCTTCTTCTGGTGTGCAGACGTACAATAGACAAGACACCTGTGTGCATAAAATAAATCTTGAAAAAGAAAAGATTCTTTTACTGAACCTGAAGCTTGGCCAGGTTGGCTGCCCAGTGAGCTCCTGGGGGCCCACTTCCTCCGACCTCCCAACACTGGGGTTAGGAGCATGTGTGGCCCATGCCTGGCTTTTTACATGGTGATGAAGATTCGTACTCAGGTCCTCAGTCTTGTGGAGCAGACACTCAGCCCACAGAGCCATCTCCAAGGCCATCTTATTTATTTATTTAAGGATAAGGTCTTGCTGTGTAGCTTTGGCAAGCCTGGAACTTATTGTGTTGCTTATATTGACCCCCCCCCCCCCCCCAAATCGGGGATCTTTTTCCTCTACCTCATTCTCCAGCATTCTGGGATTACAGGATTTGGCTACCATAAATAGCTGCTGTCTGTTCTACTGTTGTCATTGAGATCCCGTGAAGTTACATTAGAATGGGTTCTGACAGATGAAAGGAGCGAGCACAGTGTAGTTGTCAGTGTCTGAATTACTTGTTTGCTTTCTCTGTGTAGCCTTGGCTGTCCTGGAACTCACTCTGTAGACCAGGCTGGCTTTGAGTTCACAGACATCTGCCTGCCTCTGCCTCCCGAGAGCTGGATTAAAGTTGTGTGCGGTTATGTCCAATTTAGCATCTGAGTTTTTTTTCTTTTTTTGAGACAGGGTTTCTCTGTGTAGCCCTGGCTGTCCTGGAATTCCCTCTGTAGTCCAGGCTGGCCTCGAACTCACAAAGATCCACCTGCTTCTGCCTCCTGATTACTGGGATTAAAGGGGTTCACCACTACCTCCCAGCATATCTTGAGGTTTGTTTGTTTGTTTTTGGTTTTTCGAGACAGGGTTTCTCTGTAGCTTTGGTGCCTGTCCCGGAACTAGTAGACTAGGCTGGCCTCGAACTCCCAGAGATCCGCCTGCCTCTGCCTCCCCAGTGCTGGGATTAAAGGCGTGCGCCACCACTGCCGGGCTCATATCTTGAGTTTTTAAGCAATTGTGTTTTTATGCGTCTAATTTTGTCCACGTGTGTGTCTGTGCAGCAGGAGCATATCTGGTGCCCTTAAAGGCCAGAAGTGGCATCAGGTCCCCTGGAACTGGAATTACAGATGGTTGTGAGCTGCCATGTGGGTGCTGGGAATTAAACCAAGGTTCTCTTCAAGAACATCAGTGCTGGGGGCTGGAGAGATGGCTCAGAGGTTAAGAGCATTGCCTGCTCTTCCAAAGGTTCTGAGTTCAATTCCCAGCAACCACATGGTGGCTCACAACCATCTGTAATGAGATCTGGTGCCCTCTTCTGGCCTGCAGACATACACACAGACAGAATATTGTAAACATAATAAATAAATAAAATATTAAAAAAAAAGAACATCAGTGCTTTTAGCTGCTAAGCCATCTCTCCAGTCCTAATATCTGAATTTTTGCCCTTTTTGATTCTTGTTTGACATTTGTTTTTCTATTCTTTGAAGCTTGTTGTGTAGTCTTGGAGCTTGGCTCCTAAGTCATTTTTATTTATTTATTAGAACATTTACTTTGTGTGTGTGTGTGTGTGTGTGTGTTATAAGGACGATGTGTGGGAATTAGCCTTTCTTTTCTCCAGATGAGTCCCAGGAATCAGATTTGGTAGGTGTAGTGGTGGTGTTTGCCTTTAATCCCAGCACTCAGGCATGCAGATCTCCTGAGTTCCAGGACAGGCAGTACTACACAGAGTACCCTGTGTCAAAACTAAAAGAAAAAAACAGAAACAAAAGGCAATTAGTTGAGGGGCCGGTGAGATGGCTCAGTGGGTACATCTGTGCCTGACAACCTGAGTTAATCCTCACAACTCAGAAACCCGCATGAAGGTGGGAGGAGAAAAATCAACTCTGCCAGGTTATTCTCTGATCTCCAACGCATGCATGTGCTCACGCACACACAGATATAAATTTAAGCAGTTTGTTTGAAAGGACAATAGGAAGGTATCTTTGTTTTGTTTTGTTTTTGAGACAGGGTCTTACTATGTAGCTCTGGCTGTTCTGGAACTCACTTTGTAGACCAGACTGGCCTCAAACTCGCAGAAATCTGCCTGCCTCTGCCTCCCAAGTGCTAGGATTAGGTGTGCCACTATGAGGTTAATGTTTAAAATATTGGTTTGTTTTGTTATTTTTGCCCCTGTAAGAGGAATTACGCTTCAAAGTATATCTTTTTTGGAGTCCTTCAACTTTGCTTGATTCTCAAACTTGTTAATGCTTCTTTTTCTTTTTTAATTTATTATGTATAGTGTTCTGCCTGCATGAATGCCTGTACGCCAGAAGAGGGCACCAGATCTCATTCTAGGTAGTTGTGAGCCTCCATGTGGTTGCTGGGAATCGAACTCAGCATCTCTGGGAGAGCAGCCAGTGCTCTTAATCCCCAGCCATCTCTCCAGCCTTGTTAATGGTCTTGATACAGGAAAATTAAGCTCTAGTTATTGAAAAGGTTGTGGGGTGATTCTATCTATCATCTGTCTGTCTGTCTGTCTCTCTGTCCATCTAATCTTCCATCTATCCATCCATCCTTCCATCATTTTTGAAACAGGGTCGCACTATGTAGCCCTGGTTTGCCTGGAATTTGCTTTATAGACCAGCCTGGCCTTGAATTTAGATCTCCTTGCCAGTGCTGGGATTAAAGGCATGCACTACCACATTTGCCCTGTAGGTTAGTTTTTAGACAAGGTATGCTCTCTCTATATAAAATATAATCCTGTATATATAGGCATCCTGTGAATTTATAACTTGTTTCTTTCTTTTTCTTTTTCCTCTTTAAAACAGCTGGTCTGGAAGTCACTCTGTAGACCAGGCTGGCCTCAAACTCAAAGAGCTCTGTCTGCCTCTGCCTCCCGAGTGCTGGGTTTAAAGGCATTCATCACTGCCACCAACTGAACTTGTTTCTTTTTTTGTTGTTGTTGTTGTACTTATAACTTTATATTTGTTTCATGTGTAGCTGTGGAGGTCCAGGGACAGTTTGTAAGAGTGGGTTTTCTCCTTCTTCCATTTGGGTTTTAGAGACTGAATTTTTAGTTGGTAGAATGAGTGTCTAGCATGCATAGAAAGGGAGGGGGCAAATTTGTAGTCCTAGTACCCAGAAGGTAGGCAAGCAGATCAGAAGTTCAAAGTCATCCTGTCAGTTCAAGGCCAGCCTGGGTTACAGAGACTGGAGAGAGACAGAATTGTGTGAGAGAGTGGAGTCCCGTTAGCAGCTGTCTTGACAGAGAAGAAGAATGTGTGAGAGAGAATGGAGTTCCGTCAGCTGTTTTGAGACAGTTTTGTTAGTTGGTACATTATTGTTATGAATTTTACTGGATTTCATCTGATGGCGTTTGGAAAACTCGGGAAGTGAACATGTATTTAGGTCATTATTGCAGATTGCAGTAAAGCCAGACATACAGTACTGGGGTGCAAGTTACAGAGCGAGCTGCTTAGCGGAGTCGGAGGCGATGAGCTAAATT
Source organism: Microtus oregoni (assembly GCF_018167655.1). Taxonomy (NCBI): domain Eukaryota; kingdom Metazoa; phylum Chordata; class Mammalia; order Rodentia; family Cricetidae; genus Microtus; species Microtus oregoni. Next base: position 4,093,298 of record NW_024543222.1, on the reverse strand, counting down.
GCCAGTAATCCTTTTTTGATCTCATTTACATGTTTATCAAATCAAATTAACTTCCTGCATTACAAAAGGTCTCACCAGACCCCATTAATAAGTGTTCATGGTGTTATAATTTATTTAAAAAATCGCGGGAAGGAGAAACATCGTGTATTGGAAGAGGAGAGAGAAGGGGCAGAGACTGGTCCTTGGGGACAAGAGAGACAGAAAGAAAAAGAGATGGGAGATGGACAGGGCCCACCTTTTAAAAGGGAACAAAGAGAGTGTACCCAGGGGTGCTCTTAGTGGCTGCAGCTGAGGATGTATCCCGTCAGGACCTCAAGGGCAGGCCAGTACAGATGCCTGAATACTAATGTAAGGCCCATGCTGAGACTAGACTCTTAAGCTTGACACCTCATTGTTTGCTATGTCTAAAGTAATGATTAAAGTTCAGATCTGCTTAATGGTTAAGTTTTTTTGTTTTAATCCAGCTATGTTAGACACTAAAGAAGGCTTCCCCTCAGTCCATATGCTTCTGCTCTGACTGGTGATTTCTGTCATCCTACAAAGACTGACTTATTGGTGAGGGCAGCTGGACAACTCTGAGAGCAACAACTTAGAGCAATGCATCTTGGGCATACTCTGTAAGGAGCTTCTCTGGAGATAGCACCCCATGTAAGTGCAGAAAACAAGACACCCTCGTGGACCTACTACTTCCCGCTTCCAACACCCTGATGCCTGAAGGTGAGGTCTCCTTCTCATGCGTCTTAGAAGCCCTGTGCACACGTAGGTCACTAGAGCCCTGCAGCCTGAGCAGCACACAGGCAGGCTTTTTTGCTAGACCTCTGCCTGGCTGGTATTTTTGTTAGGAGTCACTGGATGAGAAGCTGGGAAAGCAGATTCTGTCTGCAGCTCCACTGTGGAGGAGGTGGGAGCGAAAGGCCTCTGGTTGCGTTCCTAAACTGGACAGTGTTTTTTTAAAAATATTTATTTATTTATTATGTATACAATATTCTGTCTGTGTGTATGCCTGCAGGCCAGGAGAGGGCACCAGACTTCATTACAGATGGTTGTGAACCACCATGTGGTTGCTGGGAATTGAACTCAGGACCTTTGGAAGAGCAGGCAATGCTCTTAACTTCTGAGCCATCTCTCCAGCCCCTGGACAGTATTTTTTAATAATTTAATAATTGTTGTTCTTTAATACAATTGTGTTTGAACCTGAAGAAGGCTTCCTTACTAGCCAAGTACACTTTTTATATTTTCATGTTGCGACTATGGACAGTTATAGCTAATCTAAGTAGATTGCCCCCCACCTCTTTATTTTTGAGACAGATTCTCTCTACAAGTAGCCCTGGCTATCCTGGAACTCACTATGTAGACAGCTGGGCTGGAACTCACAGAAATCCCCCGCCTCTGCCTTTCCAGTGCTGGGATTAAAGGTGTGCGCCACCACGACTGGCCTCTGTCTTCCGTTTAAACATGGATGAATTTGGGACACACTACTGTGTTATATGAAGATGCTGAATGCAAGTTTTTCTGCCATTCTTAGCTAATATATAAAGTTATATTAGCCTAATTATTAGAAAACGCTAAAAATTTTGATTTGGTATCGTCTAGACATCCAGCATTCCATACCATAGCATATAGTTTATTAAAGTTACCCTTTGAGCTTCTTAAAATACCTGGCAGCAGAGACACCAGAAGAAACGTGGGTAAAACAGTACATGGAATTTATTTTTGTCCTATAAGAATATTCAGAAATTACACAGCTGTGACGATACTTTTTTTCTTGAGGCAGAATCTCTCTACTTAGTCCTGACTGTCCTGGATCTCACTGTGTTCACCAGACAGTCCTGGAACTCACAGAGATCTGCCTGCCTCTGCCCCCATGTGCTGGGATTATATGCCTGGCAATACTTTTTTCTGCTTTGAAAATTTTTTTTTATTTTTTAAAATCATCACATAATGTGTAAGGTATCATATAACTTTTTTTGTTTTTGCTGTTGTTTTCTTTTGTTTTTGGATTTTCGAGACAGGGTTTCACTATGTAGCCTTGGCTATCCTGGAACTCACTCTTTAGACTAAGCTAGCCTTAAACTCAGAGATTCCCCCTGCCTCTACCCCTAAATGCTGGGGTTAAAGGCATGCGCCACCACCACCCTGTTCGTTATAACATTTCCAACAAAGTGTATTTTGTGGTTTTCCTTCCCTCCCATCTCCGCACTGCCACACTGCCCTGTTAAACACATCCTCCCTCCTTCATAGGCATTGTCTCAGCCAGCTTAGACTGGCCTCACGCTTGCAGTGCCTCCCCCTGAGTGCTGAGATTGTAGGTGTGTGCTACATGGCATGGTTAATATGATCCTGGGTATCTAGCCACACCTCCACAAATACTACACAACCACTTGACCACCGAGGTATTTCTAGCCCAGTGATTGCATGGGATTTAATATACTAAAAACTACCGATTAGAAACTTTAATGAGTTTAAAGTGTGAATTTAACAGTCTTGTTTGTTTATTTATTTATTTTAGTTTTTTGAGGCAGGGTTTCTTTGTGTAGTTTTGGAGCTTGTCTTGGAACTCGCTTTGAAACTAGACTGTCCTTGAACTCACAGAGATCCTCCTGCCTCTGCCTCCCAAGTGCTGGGATTAATGGCGTGCACCACACAACCCGGCTTTTTTTTTTTTTAAGATTTATTTATTATGTATGCAGTGCTCACATGTGTGCCTGCATGATAGAAGAGGGCACCAGATCTCATTACAGATGGTCGTGAGCTACCATGGTTGCTGGGAATTGAACTTAGGACCTCTGGGAGAGCAGCCAGTGCCCTTTAACCTCTCAGCCATCTCTTCAGCTCCAAACTTTATAGTTTTAATAAAAATTGCTACCAAAGAGCATCTTTTGAGCATATGACTTGTTGCTGAGGTTTGGCAGCCTTCGGTTCAACAAGGGAAAACTTATTATTTGCTGAAAGCTCCCAAGTGCTCCTCCTCCCAGCCTTGCAGTGTCTGCATTCTTAGTGCACGTCAGGTGAACGCCCCATGTGGGAAGGCTGGAGAGTGGCCGGGCTGAGTAGGTTCTCACAGTTTATGTTGTCTGTAAAGGGAAGAAGCCTATTTTCCCCAGTGGCTTTATGAAGTGAACTGCTTTTCCTTCCGAGGGTGGGAAAGAGATAGAGTGTCTGCTGAAGGGTAAGAGCTCATTCTTCAATATCGAGATGCCTGTTGAGGTTTGCACCGGCATCTCAGGGCATTCAGGCATTTAGGTTGGTCTACTGGTTGTATCTGCATTCACTGTAGTTACCACAGCAAACTTTGTCGGCTCTGTAAAACACCTCAATTCTTGCCCCTTTTTTCTTTGCCAGTGTGTAGAGTTTGACAACAGTGCCGAGAGCTGAGGAGAAAGAGAAGATGGAAAGGAGTCTAGCAAGTAAAAATGTCGTAGCGTTCTGTGTGGTGACTTTTCCTGTTGGTGGCTCGGTTTATTTAGGAGATAAAGAAGATACTGAGGCCACTGGCAGTTTCATCATGTCCTAAGTAGAGGGGTGAACGAAATGTCCCGTTCAGTAAAGTGCTTATCTTCTAAGCAGAGGACCTGGGCTTGAGTCCTTGGCATCCAGATTAAAAAGCTAAGCATGGCAGCACTTGTGGAGACAGAGGATCTGGCCACATTGTTGAGCTCTCCTGTTCAATGAGAGCTTAACACATAGGTGGAGTGCAATAGAGGAAGACCCCAGCCTCAGCCTCCACACATGTACACATCTACCCATGCACACATGCACGTGTAACTACAAAAATAAAGGAAAATTAAAACCAAGTGGGAAGTTTTTCTCCTCATTCTATGTAGTGGGTCACAGGTATGGATGACATGGTAGTATATATCTATAATTCTAATTACTCGAGCGCTGATATTTATAAAACGTATGTGACACATAAATGAACTTAGTGAATTCTGTGTTCCATCCCCATGATAGCTTTGTGTGTGGTTTCCCAAATTCAAAAAGATAACAAGTGACTTTCATCTCAAGCATTCCAGATGAGGTATACTCAGCCTGTAAAGGGGAGTGTGTCATGATTAACATGCAAAGCAGAATAAGAAGTGTAAGAAATGCCTAAGGTGGCTCTGAGTGTAGCTTAGCGGTAGAGTACCGTGTGCAAGGCCGTGGGTTCCATCTCCAGCGTTTCCAGTGCAGGGGAGCTAACAGATAGGTGGGAAGCAAGGAAGACTTCACAGAGTCCTTTTTGGTACCTAAGATACCCAGAGCAGAGCCCCTTACATTTCTTTCCATCAGTCTCTCCTATCCTTTTGTTTTGTTTTGAGAAAGAGTTTTTCTGTTTAACTGTCCTGGAACTCGCTCTGTAGACCAGGCTGGTCTCAAACTCAAGAGATCTGCTTGCCTCTGGTGTGCGCCACCACCATCCGGCAGTCCCATCTATTCTTGTGTATCTCCCATGAAAACATGAGCAGGACAGTGTCCTCATTGCTTGGCCCTGCATCTGTACCCAAATGTGCTGGGTTTAACAGGTGTTGCCTGACTCCAGACACTTCTGTTTGATCCCGTCCCCAGTCCTGCCCACCCAGCCAGCTCTTTATTGGACTACTTAGGCCTCAGGGATCTGGGCAGAAGTTCTAGGGTTATGCACTCCAGATCTAAGCTCTGCCTGAGCCCAGGCAGCAGCTGTTTCAAATCTGCTGCTTCTGCCTCACTTGCTTAGGTATACAACATTGCACATGATGCCCTCAGCATCTCCTTACCTCTCAGCCCATTGGTTGCTTGTATTGTTGGCTTGAGAAATTGGTCTGCCCAGTGGTCTCGAAGATAGCAGGACTTGCTGACCTGTTTGATTCCTGGAACCCATGTAAAGGTGGAAGGAGAAAACCAGCTCCACAAAGCTGTCCTCTGACCTCCACATGTGTGCTGTGGCATATGCACCGTTTCCCACCACCCAGACATACATATATACACAGTGAAATATTTAAGGAGGCCAGCGAGGTGCCTCATTGGTTAGAGCACTGATTGCTTTTCCTGAGTTCAGTTCCAAGCAACCACACAGTGGCTCATAACCATCTGTAATAGGATCTGATGCCCTCTTCTGGCCTGCAGGGTTACATGCAGAGGGAGCACTCATACTTTAAAAAAAAGTACATTAAAAAACATTTAAAGAAAACTGCAGGGGCTGGAGAGGCGATGATTCAGTGGTTAAGAGCACTGGCTGCTCTTCAGAAGACCCAGATTCAATTCCCAGCACCTAGATGGCAGCTCACAACTGTCTGTAACCCCAGTTCCAGGAGATCTGACACCTTCACACCAATGCATGTTAAATAAATTTTAAAAAAGAGAGAGAAAGAAAACTGCAGGGGCTGGAGAGATGGCTCAGAGGTTAAGAGCACTGACTGCTCTTCCAGAAGTCCTGAGTTCAATTCCCATCAACCACATGGTGGCGCACAGCCATCTATAGTGAGATCTGGTGCCCTCTTCTGGCATGTAAGCATACATGGAAGGAATGTTGTATACATAATAAATAAATAAATCTTAAAAAAAAAAAAAGAAAGAAAACTGCACTGATTGCCCATTCAACAGTTTCCACCCCAGCGTAGGAGAACCTTAGGCTGGATTAAGGTAGTGAGGAACACAAATTGATGGGGTATGTTCTGTCAGGGTAAGGTGGTTTGAAACCCTCCACCTGGAGTATTTTTGGATATCCTGGCTATTGTATGAGGGTAGAGGAGAGAGATACCAGTATTTGAATAACCCCAGCTGTTGCAGGTCTTATGTGAGACAACTGGGCACAGTCCATTCTAAGAGGGAGGGCATCTTCAGAATCCCTGTGTGAGCTTCCCAAATATTCCTGCAGGTAACACTAAAGACATCTCAAGGACAGTTATAGTGATATTCATGTTTTAGTAAATAAAGCTTGCCTAAAGATCAAAAGATAAAACTAAGATACTAGAGGCCAGGCAGTGATGTCACACACCTTTAATCCCAGGATTTGGGAGACAGAGGCAGATGGATCTCTGTGAGTTCAAAGCCGCCCTGGGCTACTCAAGATCAATTCAGAAACAGATCCAGGTGGTGGTGATTCACCTTTAATCTCAGTTTTAGGGAATCACATACTTTTAATCCCAGCACTAGAGGGGAATATAAGATGGGACAAGCTCAGGGCTCAGTCTGCAGTCGCCCAGCCTTGGTAGAGGAGAGACTTTTCTGGTGGCTTGGCTGTTTTGCTTTTTCTAATCTTCAGCTTAAACCCCAATATCTGTCTCTGGGTTTTTATTATTCGTGCTACAGACAGTGATCAGAGTTAGTCCAGAGGGCACTTTACCAATGGGTACCAAAGCAGAAAGCAGTGTCAACCCTAAGCGTCTCCATGTTTCTTCCCTCATCCCACAGTGCCAGCTTGGTTCATGGTATAGGGAGGTCTTTGGGGGTGGATCGGTGTATGTGGGCAGCAGGGAACCACAGACTCGGGGGAGGCTGCTTATGTTCTTGTGAACAGCCCTTTTCCCTATGATTAGTGGCTCGGCCTGGGAAACCTCAGATGGCTCTGCCAAGCTGCCGCTGAGCACAGCTGGCCTCTGCCACACACAGCGTTCATGTGGCCTGTGGCTGCTGCCTTTCATGCTGGTGTGGAGCGTAGTTGTTGGGACATATCTAAAAGCCAGAGTCCAGCCTCAGCCCTGGACCGCTCCTGTCCCAGTGGGACTGGCACTCCAGAGCAGGGCCCTCGGGGATGGTGGCCTTTTGCTGGAAAGCAAGGAGCTTCACTGTGCTCCTGGCCCACCCCTCATAGACTGTCTCTCTGCAGGTACCTGAAGGAGTTCCGCACAGAGCAGTGTCCGCTCTTCGTGCAACACAAATGCACACAGCACCGGCCCTACACCTGCTTCCACTGGCACTTCGTGAACCAGCGCCGCCGCCGTTCCATCCGCCGTCGGGATGGCACCTTTAACTATAGTCCAGATGTCTACTGCACCAAGTACGACGAGGCCACAGGCCTCTGCCCAGAGGGTGACGAGTGAGTGCCCTGCCAGCTCTCCTTCTGGATCAGATGCCCTCAGAATAAGCGTGGTACATGCCAGGCAGCTAGCCTACAAAATAGGCCAAAGTTGGGCTCACCCTTGCCCTGAGCTAAAGGGACAGCAATAAATGGGAATGGCTTTCGTTTCTTTTGCCTATTGCATGAAAACAAAAAATTAGCCTTTCTTCCACTAAATCCCACAAGACTACATTTGAACCAAGATGATGCCCTGGGTTTGTTTCTGGTCCTCCAAGTCTTATCCCCACCTGCTGTGCTGTTCTACACAGTCTGCACTGCCATGGCAGCTTAGAAAAAGAGCCTCTCTAGTGTCCCTGTTTGCTGATCGTTGTTGTTTGAGACAGGGTCTCATAACGAAACCCTGGGTGGCCTGGAACTCACTCTGTAGACCAGGCTCTCAAATTCACAGAGACCAACTGCCTCTGCCTCCCAGGGGCTGGGTTTAAAGGCGTGTGCCATGACAGCCGGCTTATTTGCTAACTTTAAATGTCTGTTGAGGAATTGAGTCTATCACTGGTAGCAAGTGAGGTGGCAAAGCCCGAGACATTACTCAGAGGGACCATTGAGGCCTTGTTGCTATTGTTTTAACCTCAGAAAAGTGCTGGGAAGCTCTTCTGGGTTCTGTACTACAGCATTCTGAGCTTTTCCTACAATAGCCGACCTTTTTCACAGAGGTCAAGACTGGCTGATCTCCTCGCAAGCCTATTAAAGCTTGTAGGGCACGTGTGCAAGTTTCGAGGGGTTGATTTTTGGAAGCCCCTGAGTTGGGTAGCATTTATTATTCAAACATCTGTTCATCCAGAAGTGTGTCCCCTGAAGGAGCTATAGGCAGCTGCCTGGGGTACCAAACCCTTCAGATCCCAGCCTTTGAGCACAGAGCCGTCCTGGCCACAGACTTCATCATTGTCTTCCCCGGTCTTTCTTCACTGCACTCTCTGAATCGTGGTGGCGGCCCTTCAGCAGTGGCCTCGGGAGGCGGAGGTGACTGACTTCCCCTGCTGTGTTCCAGGTGCCCATTCCTGCACAGGACCACAGGGGACACCGAGCGCAGGTACCACCTTCGTTACTATAAAACTGGAATCTGCATCCATGAAACAGACTCAAAAGGCAACTGCACCAAAAATGGCCTGCACTGTGCTTTTGCCCACGGCCCACATGACCTCCGCTCCCCTGTTTATGATATCAGGTAGGCCGATGCTGGGCCGAGGGGAGGGGCAGGCAAGGAGATCAGCCACTGTTGCTGCTTACTTCAACGAGACAAGAGATTGATGACACTGTTTCCCATTCTCTCATTCCCCTTCCCACCTCTCCGTCCTTTCCTTTTCTCTCAGGGAGCTCCAAGCCATGGAGGCCTTACAGAATGGTCAGACTGCAGTAGAGGGCAGCATAGAAGGCCAGTCAGCTGGGGCTGCAAGTCATGCCATGATAGAAAAAATCCTCACTGAGGAACCTCGGTGGCAAGGTATAGGCAGCCTCAGGTGGCGATTGCACTCCCCTCTCCATAGCTACCCAGTGACTTGGCTTGAAACCACCACTTCTGTTAGGAGAACTCTAGCCCTTTCATCCCATCTGGAAACTTTAAGTATTTATGTGTATAAGTGTTTGTCTGACTGTATCTCTGTGCGCTGTGTGCGTGCTTTATGGATGGTTGTAACCTGACTCACTGAACGGAACCCAGTCCTACAAGAACAAGTGCTCTTAACCACTGAGCCATTTCTTTAGCTCACCTCGCCCCTTCATCGCATGTTAAACTTACATTTAAAAGGCACTATAAGGGAGTTTCCAGACAGACGAAATTCCCAAGATTCCCTTGGGCTTTCATATACACACCCTCATCCATGCTTTTTCCCTCCTGTTGCCTACCTGGCCTATAAAGACATGGTCCCGTTCATGTCTTGCATGAGAACCCCAGCTCAGGGACCCTTCTTCCCAGTAGCTGTCCCCTGCACTCTACTCTGCTGTTGTTGGGGGCTCTGACTCCATTCCCTGACCCCTGCCCTCTGCCCTCTGGCCTTCTGTGCAGAGACTGCTTATGTCCTGGGGAACTATAAGACAGAGCCATGCAAGAAGCCTCCACGACTGTGTCGCCAGGGCTATGCCTGTCCCTACTACCACAACAGCAAGGACCGGCGGCGGAGTCCCCGGAAGCACAAATACAGGTTCTTTGGCCCCAAGAGGCTGCCATGGGAGGGGGAGAGGCGAGGAAGGGTTTGTGACCGACACCACTGCCTCCATGGTTCTCAGGGCGGTGGGAGGGCAAGCCCTGGGGGTTACAGGGCCCAGTTAGAAAGGAGGGGGCTGTGGAAGAGACTGGTGGGAGCCCTGACCCGTTCTTGCATGAGGCCCATCCATTTCTGAGTCTTTAGGGTGTGTCCTGTGGGACATGTGTGTGGCTGTGGCCTGACTCTTTGGGCTGTCAGAGGTTCAGTGCCTGGCTGAAGGGTGCAAAACTGTGTCTTCCTTGGTGATGTGGCCAGGGCCAGAGGAATAGCCTGGCCCTAGTGAGACCCTTCCTGTGTAGCTGGTCTTCCCCATTTCTACACCTGGACTTGTGAGACAGGGAGACCAGAGAGGGCCCTGTACAGGGACCCAGGTGGCATTGTGCAGGTCCCAGTCTCGTCCTCTCTTGCCCCTCTCTGATCCCTTCTCATTGGACCAGGTCATCTCCATGCCCAAACGTCAAACACGGGGACGAGTGGGGAGACCCTGGCAAGTGTGAGAATGGGGACGCCTGCCAGTATTGCCACACCCGCACAGAGCAGCAGTTCCACCCAGAGGTAGGCTGTGGGGAGGGGCAGGAGTGACTTACCATCTCCACTTTGGAGCACTAGGAGACAGGCGAGAATGGGGGCAGGTAGTGGTGCTATTCCAGGAGAGGGCTTTGTGGGTAGTGTCTCAGCATGTAGCCGCTTTGGTTCTAAGCCTGCCCTCCCTCTGCTTCCAGTTTGATTCCTAGCCCACCCAGCCGAGAAGGCACGGATAGGACCTAATAGTCTGGCCGTTCCGGACTTTACACTACTTGTGGTACTTACACCTCGCGGAGCGTGGCAGATCAGAGTCCAAGGGACAGGGACAGCAGCCTCCCTGGTGTACTTCTCCCTTCACAGTGGGGTCTGTGGAAGCCAGGGCACAGTGACGCAAAGACAGCCTTATGTGGCTGTAGACATCACAGGCAGCAGTTAAACCCAGTAGAGATCACAGGTCCAGTTTCCCTGAGGGGTGTTTTGAAGGTGACTCTGTGCTTTTTGGGATCTTGGCTCAGTATAAGGAGGCATATTCATGGGTGTCACCCCAGTTCCCTTGTGATGGCAGGTGGGACCTTTGACTCCAGGAGGAGGGTGTTGATTAATGGTATAGGCTGTCCCGAGAGTTGAGCAGGTTGATCAGGAGAAGCTTGGTGGGCGGTGTGTGTCTGCCACCCCAGCATGAGACAGTGAGGCAGGAGAGTTAGGAGCCGAAGGCAAGCATAGGCTGTCTATCAATATCCTGTCCCTAGAAAAAGACACTGGTAAAGACATAGGGAACTAGGAGGGGAGAAAGTGGAGAGGAATTCCAGGCTAGCCCTGCCTCAATGAAAGTGTCTAACTGTGGTTGAACTTGTCCTGTTTCTGCCCTGCCCCCTCCAGATCTACAAATCCACTAAGTGCAACGATATGCAGCAGTCGGGTAGCTGTCCCCGAGGACCTTTCTGCGCCTTTGCCCACATAGAACGTATGTACGACGTTCGCATGGTCGCGGCAACTCCCTGTCTTTCTGTTCTCCCCTAACCTCTGCTGAGGCTCAGGCCTGGGGGCATCCCCACTGGAAGTTACAGTCACCTGGCCACTCTGGACGCCCTGGTACAGCCTCCAGGAGCCTGAGATAGACTCAGAGGTCCATGCCCTGCTGGGCATTGAGTCCCAGGCAACACTGAGGCACCAAATGTTAAAAGCAACTTGATTGATCCCAGCCAGCTACCCCGTGTCACCCATGAGCATGAAGCTCTTCCCTGCTGAGCCCTGCTTGGTTCACTGGAGCAGAGCCCTCTGTCAGAGTATAAGGTAGCTTCCATAGGTCACTAAAGTTTTGGGTAACGTCCTAAAGAGAGAGAGGAGAGAGGTGGATAGGTTAAATTAATTTCAGTGTTTTTACTAAGTCCAATGTAAAATGATAGCATAGCTGGGTGTGGTGGTGCACACCTTTAATACCAAGCCCTCGGGAGCAGACGCAAGGCCAGTGCGGTCTACAATAGTGAGTTCCAGGGATATGTACAAAGACCCTGCCTCAAAATAAATACATAAAATATTTTATAAGTAACTAACTTAAGAAGTATCAAGCTGTTTACCGTGTTTGTGCCGAGTCTTAGAGACCTCTAATCATTGTAACCTCTGCATCCATTTCAGGTTAAGTCGGCTCATTAAGTGCTCAGTAGCGTCAGGTGGCTTGTGCTGCAGCGTGAAACAGCCCCACGCTCTGTTCCCGTGGGGACTGGGTTGTTGCCTGTCTCCCTGCAGATCAGGGCTCTGCTTCCCCTCACTCTTTCTAGGCTCAGCTCTGTCTCAGAGATGAGAGAATAAACAGAGAACTCTAGGAGGAGAAACATGGAGGGCACAGGGAGCTGGAGCTGTAGGCACTGCGACCGCCCAGTTGCCACAGAGAGGGGATTAATAGTTTGGGCTATACAAAATGGGGTTGGAATGAGCTCTTCTGTCTCCTATCTCTGTTATCTTAGGAGACTTGGCTGACCTTTCTGAACCTCCGTTTCCTTTTCTGTGTAATGAAGCCCATCATGTGACTTCAGTAACTTTCAGTTAACTGTAGAAGGTGCAGTGGAAACAGTAACTTAATTCCCCGTGGTGGCAAGGACATGTATGGCCTCCTTTAGAAGATATGCAGATATAATTTACGGAGACAGACCTCACTTCGCGCCTGCTGACCCCACCCTCTCTTGCAGCGCCACCCTTAAATGATGACATGCAGCCTTCCTCAGCTGTATCCAGCCCCACCCAGCCGGGTCCTGTTTTGTACATGCCATCTGCTGCCGGAGACTCGGTCCCTGTGAGCCCCTCCAGCCCGCATGCCCCTGACCTCAGCGCCGTACGTGCCTGTCTTGGGGAGTGGGTGGGCACCTTGCCTGCCCAGGAGCAAGCTCCTGCCTCTCCTCTGCCCCAGGAGCTTGAGGCCCTGGTATTTGTTCTGGGGCTGAGGGCAGGGAGGTGGGGATGCATCTTTAGAGCCAGTAGTGATCAGCCTGGGCAGGGCTGGGATAAGCCTGTCACTACTGTCTGTCAAATCCCTTATGAGACTTAGGGGTCCCTGAGTGCTTATTGTTGCTCATTGACCACAGCCCTTTGAAGCAGGACTGGAGGGTGGCCATTCCCCTGTCCACACTGTACCCATTGCCCACCGCCCACCTGTCCCCTTCTGCAGCTCCTCTGTAGGAACAGTGGCTTGGGCAGCCCATCTCACCTCTGCAGCTCCCCACCAGGCCCTAGCAGGAAGACTTCAAACCTGGAGGGCCTGGTCTTCCCTGGGGAGTCCAGCCTTGCCCCTGGCAGCTATAAGAAAGCTCCTGGCTTCGAGAGGGAGGACCAGATGGGAACAGAGTACCTGAAGAATCTCAAGTGCCAGGTAAAGGGTGCAGGGGCAGCAGAGGACACTGAGATTGGCCTTTTGCATGGGGCAGAGCAGCTTAGAGGTGAGGCCTGGCTCCCTGGGGGGAAGGACACTAAGAACTAGAACTGAGTCCATTTTGAGCGTCTTCAGGATTGGGCAGAGAGTGGTATCACCCCGCTTCACTGCTGAGGAGGCTGCACAGACCCCTCGCACCCCGGAGCTGTTTCTCCTGTTTCCTTTATAAACCTGTATTCACTCTACAAAAGGCCGCACAGCTTCCCCAGAGCCATTGAGTCAGTCAGTAGGTAAAAGATGTCCCCTTTCTCTCTCAAACTGTGATGTCTAATGAAATGACAGGGCCTGGGGGACCAGAAGAGAGGACTTCCTAATAGCAGGAGACAAACCTGGGTTTGTCCAGAGGTTAGTCACCTAGGAGGACAGAAGCCTGCCTGTTCAGGGTAGGAGGGGACGGGGAGAGGATATAGAAGTGGAGAGAGAGAAACCTGGGAAGAGGAAGCGGGTTGTGTGTGGCAGGTGACAGCTGCTGTCACTCCTTGCCCTTCCCTGTATCTGCAGCCTCAGTGGACCTAGCAGGGCCAGGTGGACACTAGGTTTGGATCTGCCCAGTACCACAATCACTTCCTGCTCCCTCATTTTTCTCTTAGGCTAAACTGAAACCCCATTCGCTAGAGCCCAGGAGTCAAGAGCAGCCTCTGCTTCAACCTAAACAGGTACAGAGCTCCTGGCTCCTGTCTCTGCTTTGGTATCACTGGATAGGACAGGCCCAGAGCCCCAGCAGGTTTCACCAATTAGGGTACCAATTCCTCCACAAACTAAGGAAGGACTCAGGCGGGCCCAGCCCCAAGTCCAGAGAGGGTGGGGGTCAGGCCCCGGGCTCATCTCCTCCTAGACTTACCATTCACCAGGAATGATTAGGGAATATCCCAGTGTCAGCCCTGCAAGGGTAAGTAGCTAATGGCTTCCGTGTTTGACTGTCCACTTTCTGCCACTCAGCAAGGTGGGCCTGGGACGGCCAGCCAGGCCTGTAAGTACTGGCTGCTCTAGCCCACCTGCCTTGTGCTAGTTCTGCCACAGCTTCTGAAGGCAAGCGCCCCATTGCCTCTCTTCACTCTCGTTGCAGGACGTGCTGGGCATCCTCCCTGTGGGCAGCCCTCTGACCTCAAGCATCTCTTCCAGTATTACCTCCAGCTTGGCAGCCACTCCCCCCAGCCCTGCAGGCACCAGCAGCGCCCCTGGCATGAATGCAAATGCTCTGCCCTTCTATCCCACCAGCGACACGGTAGAGTCGGTCATAGGTAACTAGGCAGGGTTTGTTTGCAAGCCTAGGCCTGGATCTGGAGTCAGAGACACAAGGTGTCTGAAGTGAGACCTGGATGAGCACCGCAGACTTTAGACACGGGGAGAGTCAGCATAGATGCTCTGGGTCCTCTGAGTTCAACATGGAGGCCAAGACTAGGCCATGGAGCCTTTCATGAAAGTCACACCACGCAGCCCTAGGTGGTTCACTAGGCTTCCTTGGGAAGTGTCTTGCACATCTGTCCTCAGAGTGCTGGCAGTTAGACACTGGTGCTGTGGACTGGGTGTGCTCAGGGGCAGCATGAGTACTTAGCATGGGTAAGGTGCTGGGTTTGGTCCTCAGCAGCAAGAGGAAGAAGTCAGGCCCCTTTCCATCATTACTTATGTTGCCCACTTTGTGCCAGGCCCTGGGGAATCAGGTGGTAGTGTGCTGCTCCTGCCTTCTAGGAGAGAAACTGTACCTCCTGCCAGGCCAGTTTAGCAGGGAGGCACCAGCGTTTGTCAAAGGCCCAGAGCTGCTGACTCCCAGTAACTCAGGGTGAAACTCCAGGAGGCTACACCACACACCTCTGTCAGTTAAAGCTGCAACCTTGAAGTCAATCATTTTTTCTTCTTGAGATGAGATTTTGCTATACATAGCCCAGGCTGGTCTCGAACTCTTAGTCCTCCTGCCTCGGCTTTCTGAAGGCAGGGATTACTGACATGCCACACCACAACACACTGGATTGGGCCTTGATTCCTCTTGGAGTATGAAAGAAGGCTTCATAAAGTGCTGAGCAGAGAAACAGCAAAGGCAGTAAATGAGGTGCTCAGGATCAGGAAACCTGGAGCCAAGGGCATGTTTCTTGGGAGCCCACACACTCCGTTTTCTATTCCTAGAGTCTGCCTTGGATGACCTGGACCTAAACGAGTTTGGAGTAGCAGCCCTGGAGAAGACTTTTGATAGCAGCACAGTGCCCCACCCCAGCAGCAGCACCATCGGTACTGGGCAGGGGTGGGCCGGGAAGGCCTGGGGGGCTTGGGACTTCACCTGTACCCACATGGTTGGCCTGGTCCTCACGCAGTCCACCCTTTGGGTCTCTTACAGGTGGCAGTCTGGTGCAGAGTTCTGCACCTGTGAACATCCCCGGCTCCTTAGGCAGCTCAGCCTCCTTCCACTCTGCTTCTCCGTCCCCTCCCGTCAGCCTCTCCTCACATTTCCTGCAACAACCCCAGAGCCACTTGAGTCAGTCAGAAAACACATTTTTGGGGACCTCAGCATCACATGGATCTTTAGGTAAGAAAGGGACTGGGTAAGAACCTCGTGCCTTGTAGCAAATTCCCTTGTCTGCTTCCTGTGACACTTCAGCCCAGCTGTAGGGGAGAGCTAGGGCTTCAACCTAGACATGTTCTCTGATACCTACACGGTTGGACAAGTGGTCGGAAGCCACACTGCTGCCTCAGCTTCCTGTGCTGCGGAATGTGTGTAGTGGTTGTGAAGAGGAAGGGACGTGCCCAGGCATCTAAGGTGAAGGCCTGGTCTTCAGTGCAGTTTTGCCTGATCATACTAGTGTGGCTTAGTGAGCTCAGGCCTAGCATGGCCCAGACTCTGGGTCTGATCCCCAGGACCACACACAACCATTGTATTCATTCACCCAGACCTAGCAGCTGGTCACATCATCAAAGATCACCAAAGAGCAAAGGGAACAGTTAGACAGGCCCACCCAGTCTCAAGTGTTCCCCTCCTGGCAGGGAGTGGCATCAGGGACCCATATCTAGCCCAGGCTGCTCTTTGCCCCGCCCAGCCTTAGAACAGAGGGGATCTGTGTAATCTCCAGGTTCAGTAGTGAGACTTGCAGTAGGGAACCTACAGGCTGGGCCACCACACCCAAGCACCTTGGCTCCTGGAATGGAGGCTGTGGGAAAATGTTCCCTGAGGTATTTGGTACACACAGCATTCAACAGAGGCCCCTGCCTCTCATCAACAGCTCCCTGGCCCTCACCCTCACTCCTCAGCTATTCAGAGAGCTCCTAGGGGATTCTGGATCTCCAGTCAGAGAGGGGACTTAGAGCCTCTGAAGTTCTGCTCAGCGTAGGGACTTCCTCCCTTCCGCCAGGATTTTAGAGCACCTTCTCAGTTTGGAGGCGGCTTCTGTGCTGAGGTTGGATCCAGTTAAATGCTGATGCTGTCTTTCTGACTCCCATACTCGGAAGATACTTCACCTGAGCTCTACCTACTGTCCTGCAGGTGACCCTCTTGCACTGCTCCATAGATACAAGTGCCACCTAACACCCTCTGTCAGCAGCGCTGGAAACAGAAGCACACTGGCTCCCAGTCAGGGGATCTAATGTACAGGGTGCTCTCTCTGTAGAACCAGCTCCGCTACCAGAGTGAATAACACCTGCACAGGGAGGAGAGGTGCAGGTGAACAGTTTGTCTCTCCTGGCAGGATAGGTTCAGACAGTGCACACTGTAAGTCTGTCACAGGACAAAGTGTGCTCGCGCTCTCTCTCTCTCTCTCTCTCTCTCTCTCTCTCTCTCTCTCTCTCTCCCCCTCTCCCCCTCTCTCTCTCTTTCTCTTGGCTTTTTGAGACATGGTTTCTCTATGTAGCTCTGTAGCCCTGGCTGTCCTGGAACTCAGAGATCCACCTGCTCTGCCTCCCGATTGCTGGAATTAAAGGCATGTGCCAGCAACGCCTGGCACTCTTTTTTAAAAACAAGGTCTTATTATGTAACCCAGGCTAGCCTCAAACTCAGAAATCAGCCATGAAGTATGCACCATCACACCTGGTCCAATGTCTTCTTTCTTTCCCCCATGTGCTGGTATTGCTCATAGGGGGAAAATGTCTGAAACCTGGATCATTTAGTGGGAAAGGGAGCAGAACCGAAATCACTGGAATCGTGTGTGGGGGTAGAAGGAAGCCAGAACAGTGTACAGTGTCAGCAGGCAGCTGAGTGGGGTGGGGGACAGACAGCCTGTAGACAGCAGGCTTCTGGAGTCAGACGCTCAGGCTCTCCTGCTCTCCTGTCCCCTTAGTGGTTCTTGCTAGCGCGTTCTTTGTCCTGCCTGCAAAACAAGAAGTCCCAAGCTTCCCTGGCCCCTCCTGCTCCAGCCTGCTCATCAGGGTGCTGGCTGGTGGCTCTGGCCTATCTGGTCTTGTCAGTCAGGACCCTGCTCCACCTCCCAGTGGGGTAAAGGAGCTATGCAAGAGCTGCACAGCTAAGATGCCTTCCCAGACTGCCCTCCACACAGCCCTAAGCCCCTGAGATTCACGTGTACTGGCCGACAACACTGAAGTGTAGACCTGACCTAGCCAGCGATCTCTTCACGTGCTCTTCTTACATACTCACCCGGTGTTCAGCCAGCCCCTGGCAGCCCAGGAAGGGCTGGCCAGGGCCTGGGCCTAAGCCCTCCACAGCTGATGTTCCTCCCCTCCCTGGGGCAGGTCTGAACGGGATGAACAGCAGCATCTGGGAGCATTTTGCCTCTGGAAGCTTCTCCCCAGGCACTTCCCCTGCCTTCCTATCAGGGCCAGGGGCTGCTGAGCTGGCCCGGCTTCGGCAAGAGCTAGATGAAGCTAACGGCACCATCAAGCAGTGGGAGGAGTCCTGGAAGCAGGCCAAGCAGGTACTGGGCCCCACGCCCACCTGCAGTACCCAGTGCCTGGTGGCATCAAGCCCAAGCCCATCCTACACAGCAGGCATTCGGGTGGGGGAAGCAGGGGCCTAAAGAACAGAACAAAAATGTGTTTGCCCTCCCCCACACTGGTCTTGCCAGTCGGAATGTTACAGTGGCTGGCACCACAGGCCTGGGACTCCATATGGGAATTGTTTTTAGAGTGGCCCCAGGACCTCCTGCCTGTCTCTGCTTCTAGATTCTGAGCTAGGCCATCTGTCCAGCTGCTACCAGCTGCCTGTGGGGTGCAGACTAGGATGTGAGCCCTGTCTTGTGTCCCTGTCATGCTGAGCCCGTCCCCTTCCCTGCATACAAAGGGAAGGTCTGCTGAGGTCCTGAAACCTTTCTTCTCTGCAGGCCACAGCAGCCTTCTCTCTGCCCCCTCCCCAGACAGCAGGCCCAGCTTCCTAGCAGGCCCCATGGCCAGAGTGGCCCACACTGGCTCCTGGAGATGCTCTCTGGGAGGGGGAGGGCAGGGGACCAAGGAGAGGGGGCCCTCGTGATCAGACACTGCATATTGGGCCCGCAGGCTTGTGATGCCTGGAAGAAGGAAGCAGAGGAGGCCGGTGAGCGAGCCAGTGCAGCCGGAGCAGAGTGTGAGCTGGCCCGCGAGCAGCGAGATGCACTGGAGCTGCGGGTGAAGAAGCTGCAGGAGGAGCTGGAGCGGCTACATACTGGGCCAGAAGCCCAGGCCCTGCCGGCTGCCCCCGACCTGGAGGCCCTCTCGCTCTCCACCCTGTACTCCCTCCAGAAGCAGCTACGGGTCCACCTGGAACAAGTGGATAAGGTCAGCAGCCCTGAGGGTCAGGAGTATGGGGTGGGACCTTCCCGAAAGCCCAGTGCTAGGCTGATAATGATGGACGTTTGTTGGAAGATGAGAGAATGCCCTTATGGAGGCAAGGAAGTAGTGGCGGGACAGTGTCCCCTCCCTGTACCGTTAACCTAGGCTTAGTCATGTGCCTTGCCCACAGTGTGTTCTCTGGTTGTCCATACTTCAGAGTGGTCAGGCCACAGGTGCCTGCTGGTCCCTAGGGGTAGCCTGCCTGCTGGAAGCAGAAGGTTTTTGAGAGTTTTTCAGTAGTCAGTCCCTTGGCATGCCCCCTGAGTCTCACTGGTCTTTCTTGGGTGCCTAGGGTAAGATCACAGGTGACAAGAGGCATTAACCTCTGTGCCAGCAAAAGCCCTGACTGATGGGAGCTACCATTCAGCTGCCCTTGCACCTGGCCGTCAGAGCTGGGACAGCAGGTGGAGCTGGGAGCTGAGCTGCTCTCACCTGCCCGTAGGATCCTCCTCCTGAGGATGTGAACAGAGTCAAGAGAGCTGCTTGCTCAACTCGGGGCCAAGCAGGTGACAGAGACCTCTCCATTCTCGCCTTCCGTGCAGGCCGTGTTCCACATGCAGTCGGTGAAATGCCTTAAGTGTCAGGAGCAGACCCGGGCAGTGCTGCCGTGCCAACATGCTGTGCTGTGTGAGCTCTGTGCTGAGGGCAGCGAGTGCCCTGTCTGCCAGCCTAGTCGGGCCCATGCCCTCCAGTCGTGACCCTGCAGACCTGGCCCAGCTGGGCCCAGACCTTTTCTCCTAGGACTTTTTAAAGTATATATATGTATGTATGTATGTATGTACGTATGTATGTATATGTATATGATTATGTACATGTATACATTTCTGTGTGCGGGTGTGTGGTGCCAGTGTGTGCACAGTGTCTGTGTGTGTATCTGGACATAGGTAAAGACACACACTTTAAAACAGACTTACCAAGCACTTTTTAAAGAAAGACTATTTTGCAGTCCCCTCCTGTCCATTCCCCATCCTTCCTGCTCAGAGACAAAGTCCCCTCTTTTCCCACTGGCCTTTTGGCAGTGAATATGTTTTTGTCTCTTTTTTTATGTAAGAACTAACTATTTTTAACTTCTTCCTGGGGCCAGAGCAGGGAAGGATGGGAAGCTGGGAGGGCAGGCTCCATTCACCCTGCATTCCAGGCCAGGGTCTGTCACAGTGTGGACTCAAGTCCCCAGCTCCCAGCTTTGAGGGCTCAGGGGAGGCCTGAGACTTTTAAGCCAGCCTAGCTCCTGGTTTTACCAAATATGTCTTTAACCCCGGGGACAGCCACGGAGCTGGCAGGCCAAAGCTGCAGGCTAGTCCCACTCCCATACCTGGGCCCTTGGAGCTCCTCAAGGATCAAGGCCTAGCTCTGTCTGTCCCTCAGAATCTTCAAGCCTGGTCTTCTCCTTGATCATTTCTTCTGCGATCTCCAGGACAGCCTCTTTGGCCCCACAGTCACCTGACAGATTGGCACTGCCCTCACCTGTCCCTGCCTCCCTCCCTCTGGCACATGGCTGTAGGGCCGATGGCTCCCTCCCTCTGGCAGCTAGCAGGGCGATTGTTGGGAGGATTGCAGTCTGAACCTCCTGGGAGACGTTGTATGCATTCCTTGGTGCTCTTTGAGTGCGGCTGAGGTACTGCCGTTGTGGGCAGATGCCTGTGTGCATGTGTGTGCGTGCCTGTCCGATGTATATTGTGTTTAGCTTCAATTTTAAAAACTGTTCTGTACAGAGATGCAGTGGATGGGAAAGCAGAGTGGGCAGAGGGAGGCAACCCTGCTCCCAGCACTGGGTGTCCAGTGGGCTAGAGAGGGCTAAGAACATCTGCCCCAGCCCAGGCCCCTCCCTTGGGCTTAGCACGAAAGGGCTTTCAAAGAATTAAGTGAAAACTTTCTCCTTTTTTACAAAAATGCAAAAATCAACAAACTTGGAAATAAACCATGAACTTGCAGTGCCGTGTTTGTGGGGAACGGGTCAGCAGAGGATGCCGTCCAGACTTCCCTAGAGTCTGTCCAGTGTCCAGTCCCTGAGCCCATCCTAGTGGAGACTGTCAGCCTTAGCCCGACCTCCCAGACTGTGTGCCTCCTGTCCAGGGTTCTATGGTGCATTATTGATGGTCTCCGAAAAGTGACGGACAGGAAGGAGGAGTGTGTCACTGAGGTCCCCTGCCTCCCCCTCCCTCGCACTGAGGAAGTACCCTGCCTTAGATAAACCCTTTTACTCTGTTCCCCACACCCAAGCCAGGTGTTCCGCCTGACCTCAGCTAGCCTTGCCACCTCCTATTTACGCGCAGACTGAGTTTATCAAGGTCAAGTTTGACGACCCCCAGGCCTAAAGCTCTGACTGCCAGCGTTCAGGAGACCCTCCACACACAGCCTGCGTCCAGAACAGCTACTCAACCTCATGGTCCCCCAACACCAGATCCCTGTCCTGGACAGCGATCACAGTAACTGCTAGGTAAAGTGTGTTCAGAGTCATGGCCGAGGTGAGGTCTGAAAGGTGGCTCAGCGGTAAAGGCGCACAGCACCCAAGTCTGACCGCCTGAGATCGATCCTGGAACCCACGGTAGGAGACCCAGCCCCTGATACACACTGCTCCAGGGCTGACCTCTGCTTCGTGGCCACAGGGGCTCCAAGAGCCAGGTGGGGCATGCACCATATTCTGAGGAGGAGGCAGGCATGCAGGGCCTGACAAACCTGGGCCCACTGCGAGCCAACTATAGACTCTCCGAGGGCAGTGGGTAATGTGTTATTTTTATTTTCACTAGGAACATTTCTAGGTGGCAGGTGCTGTCTGAGGGAGGAAGCCTATTCTGTAGACAACCAAACTGTCCTTTCTGCTGCCGCCCCATCTGTGCCAACCCTGCTTCCTGCCAGCTCTCACCTCCTGCACCAGGGCGGCTTTGACAGGATCCTCTCGCCCTCTAAAGTCTGCCCACAGCCCTGGTCCCAACTGCCTGGGCCCTGCCCCAGTAGCCAGAACTGGCAGTCCCTGAAGGCAGATGGCCCTCAATGATTCCTTTCCTAAAGCAGCTTTTCTGGAGGGAGGAGCAGAGACAGGAAGTACTCCTCTGTGCTGGAATGTGGCAGAGAACAGACCAGGGCAAGAGGGGAGGGGCAAGAAATGATAACCATCTAGACAGTGGTGGAGCACACCTTTAATTAATCCCAGCACTCAGGAGGCAGAGGCAGGCGGACCTCTGAGTTTAAGGCCAGCCTGGTCTACAGAGCAAGTTCCAGGACAGCCAGGACTGTTACACAGAGAAACCCAGTCTTAAAAACAAAAGATAAATACTGGTCATGGTATTCCAGCACCAAGGGCTGTTCTGCCAAGAACTCTGGGCCCTCTGCCTACCGGCTCTCCTGTGTTACCCCAGAATGAAGGGCGGCTTCCTTCCCTTTGTCAGGAAGACCCTAAACTTCCAGGCTTCACTTCCACGGCTACCGTCCCGGGGGTGGGGCATGCTGGGAGGCCTGCTTAGCTCGCTGCCTCCTCAGCTTCACAAAGGCCTGGGCCTCGCGATCTCCCTTCCGGCTCTCCAACAACTGCAAAATTGGATCCCCTGTGGAGAGAAAGATTTGAAGGTCAAACTCCTGGTTAGAAAATAGTATAGTGCTGGTTCACCCCTATGCCAGCCTTGAAGGAAATTGGTGGGCACACACAAGCTAAATTCCACAGGTATGTCTTGACAAACAAAACTGGAAACATGCCGGGCGGTGGTGGCGCACGCCTTTAATCCCAGCACTCGGGAGGCAGAGGCAGGCGGATCTCTGTGAGTTCGAGGCCAGCCTGGTCTACAAGAGCTAGTTCCAGGACAGGAACCAAAAGCTACGGAGAAACCCTGTCTCGAAAAATCAAAAAAAAAAAACAAAACTGGAAACATGATGGGTCGTGGGGTGGAAACTACTGCCTCTTTCCAAGAGAACCCGAGGCCAGACAGCTAACTCCACGTCAACTTACTCCCTTGTAAAAGAGTGTGAGCCTGCTCACCAACTTGTGAGAGTTGGAAGTCAATACCTAAGATACTTTTTAAGACAATCCAGCTGGGCGTGGTGGCGCACGCCTTTCATCCCAGGATTTGGGAGGCAGAGGCAGGTGGATCTCTCTGAGTTCAAGGCCAGCCTGGTCTACAAAACCAGGCTGTGAGTTCCACGACAGCCAGGGCTACACAGAGAAACCCTGTCTCAAAAAACCAAAATAGACAGGGTCCTTACTATGTAACTCTAGTTGGCCTCAGGCTGACAGCGATCCACCTGCCTGGAGCACTGGGTTTAGAGGGGTGTGCCATCACACCCAGCCCTGAGATACTTGAGTGTATCTCATGACACACAGGCATAGGGACTTTTCTGTTATCAGACTTGGCACGTGTGCCCTGCACAGAGATCAGGCCGCCGGTCACAGGAGCTAATCCGTTTCCCCACCGAGAGAATCACACAATTACTTTCAGAGCTTGAATTTCACTGGTCTCTCCATCAGAGAGGAGATTTGTGAAATACTCAGCAAGCTGAGCCACAGTGCCTGTTCTATGGGTGTTCATCTCCCAAGAGAGCCCTGCCCTGGGACTCGGGCCTACCGTTAGGTGCAGGGTAAGTGAGAGGCAAGCGAGTCTGAGGGGCTTCGCCAGGCTCCTCACAGCCGGTCAGTCCAGGCACCCTGCAGAGTGGCAGGAAGGCCTCCCCTTCCAGGTCATCGGCTCCCAGCCTGTCATGGTCCAGCACGGTGAGCAGGAGGCATGCCCAGTCTTTTTGGCACGGCTCAGCAGGCACCAGGCTGGCAGGGAATTAGGTGCTCAGTTAGTTCCCTGCCTCACTCAAATCTGCCATCAACGGTCCCTCCCTCCAACATACAGAGTCCCCTATGCTGAGAACAGCAGTTGCCTCTCAGCCTGGTCATCTCTCACATGGCGTAACACCCACTCTCATCATGGGCTGACTTTACAGCCAGAGGTCCTGTGACCTCAAGGCCCATCTTCAACAAAGAGCAGGTACCCGAATGCCTCTGTATTTGATAGGAATCCATCCCTTCCTCCCAGGGACACATACACCTGTCCCAAGAACTTTTCCCCTCAGGCCCAGTGTGGTCATCTCAAGCACTCCTTATAGGAGGCGGGGTATCGAGGGAGGGAAAAGGGTGGGGGAACAGAGAAGAGTAGGGACCCACTCACAATTCAAAGGTCTCATCAAAGAGTGGGTGGAGTTCCTTCTTATGCTTCTGGGTCTCCCTGGGGGCCAGCTCAGGGAATTCATGTCTGGGTTCCAGCGTCAGCTGGACAAAGGGGTCACTGGCACCTGGCAAGTGGCCCGGATGGGGGCATTGCTGACTGAGTTCCAGCCACCACGGCACCCCACACTGCTTCACCCCCCCCCAGCTGTTATCTTAGTCCCCTCCTGATAACCAGAGGAAATGTGCTCAGAGCTCCCGCTGAGCCTCCAGGATCCTGGTGAGGAGAGGCCCAGGGCAGCCAGCGCTCACCATTAGAGTCCAGAGGCAGCAGGCTGGAGGCACTGAGCAGCTCCACGTGAAGCTTCTGCTCAGAGGCGCGGTAGGAGGCCTTGATGGTGACAGCACCCAGCGGCTCAGAAGTGGTTTCAGCCTGGCATGGGATCATGCATAGGCATCAGCTGGGAGGGAGCGGGGCGAGGCCCGCTGTGACCCTCGGAGGGTGCAGGGCAGGAGGAGTACCTCACCTGCTGCTGGATTCGGCTACAGAAATACTTCTGGATGAGCTCCCGGCTGGAGGCCGCCTGCAGTTCCAGGTCCCTCTGCAGATCCTGGAACGGCATAACAGGGCATCTACCCACACTTACGCTGCGGCCAGGCCCCCCTCGCAGAGGGTAAGAGGCCATAGGAAGTGCTGGGCCCTAGGACCACAGAGAGGCAGAGGTGCCAGACGGCCTGCTCTGAGCACACTCTCCCTAGTGCGGGCATGTAGGTACCCTGAGCCTAGAAGGACACTACACTTACATTATTTCTTTCCAGCATCAAAATTTGTAATGATTTTGAATAAGAGGCCCAATGTTTTGTATTGCACTCTGTTTCATGAGTGATGTAGCTGGTCCTGGATACAGGTGGATACAGAAAGACAGGCTCCCTGCCTTGACCTCTTAATTAGGGCCTCATCAAAAGACCCTAACTAGGCCCCAGGGTCATTCTCCACACTGCTAAGAATCTTACCTGGAAGGTGGCTGTGTGCAGGGCCTCTGGCGGCAGACCACAGCCCTCAGCGTGGAAGCAGACCTCCAGGCTCTGGGGAAGAGAAAAGAAGTGACTGCAGGTACCCCAGGGTTAATGTCCTCCCATCCGCCGGTAGGTACAGTTACCTGAAGGGCTGCCTTCAGCCTGCTAGAGGCCAACGGCGAGCTACGCTGCGAAGACGCCACCTCCGCCAGCACCGTGAGCGTGTGGGTCCACAGCAGAGTCAGAAGGCTGCCAGGTGCCGGACACAGGCCAGGCAGCAGGGAAAGAAGCAAAGGTGCTCTTCAGAGAGGGGCGGCCTCAGGAACCCAGGCTCACCCTACCTCCCCTGCCCCACCTCCCCGTCCACCAGTTCAGCAAGTGAGGCTGGGGCAAAGCTGGCAGAGGGGGTACCGAGGAAGGGTTGCTCTGGCAGAGGGTGAGAGGGGAGTACCAAGGAAGGGTTGCTCTGGCAGAGGGGGTACAGAGGAAGGGTTGCTCTGGCAGAGGGAGAGAGGGGGTGGTAGAGGGGGTAAAGAGGAAGGGTTTCTCTGGGAGAGGGTGTAGAGAGGGTACCGAGGAAGGGTTGCTCTGGGAGAGGGTGTAGAGAGGGTACCGAGGAAGGGTTGCTCTGGGAGAGGGTGTAGAGAGGGTACCGAGGAAGGGTTGCTCTGGGAGAGGGTGTAGAGAGGGTACCGAGGAAGGGTTGCTCTGGGAGAGGGTGTAGAGAGGGTACCGAGGAAGGGTTGCTCTGGGAGAGGGTGTAGAGAGGGTACCGAGGAAGGGTTGCTCCCAGAGTGAGAAGGGGGCAGGTCAAAGGAGTTGTTAATTCCATCAATGCATCTCTTAACCTCAGTGGAGAAGGCTCTTGAGGAGTAGTGCTTTAGCAAACCACTAAAGTGGGAGAGGAAAAGCTGGACCCCAGGGTAAGCTAGGGTTGCAGCACACAGCATGGGTAAGGAGAATAAGATGAAGACAAGAACAGGAGATGAGATCTAACATGCAGCCCCGTAGAGCTGAGCAGGTAAGGATCCTTTTGATTTATTTTTTCTGTACATTGGTGTTTTGCCTACAAGCATGTCACTATGAGGGTGCCAGATCCACTGGAACTGGAGTTACAGATAACTGTGAACTACCATGGGGGTCCTGGGAATTGAACCCAGATCCTTTGGAAGAGTGGTCAAGGTTCTTAACCTCTGAGCCCCTGAGCAGGTCAGTATCTTCAACAGGCCCTGTGTCCTGATGGAGGACGCCTGTGATGGGGGTGTAGCTCATGAGTACAGCGCTCACCAGCATGTGGGGAAGTAGGCCTTCGTTTGAAGTAGTGAGTGAACTCATTTAATACTCACTTAGCAGCATCAGGTACTGTTCTAGATGTTTCTGAGCAAAGCTCTTGTCTTAGTGGAGAGTTAATTCTCATTTATGTGAGGAAAAACAGAACAGAACAAAACAAACAAGAAAACACTCAGCAGCCGGGCGGTGGTGGCGCACGCCTTTAATCCCAGCACTCGGGAGGCAGAGGCAGGCAGATCTCTGTGAGTTCGAGACCAGCCTGATCTACAAGAGCTAGTTCCAAGACAGGCTCCAAAACCACAAAGAAACCCGGTCTCGAAAAACCAAAAAAAAAAAAAAAAAAAAGAAAACACTCAGCAATGGCATAAAGAAATCCGAGCCTACAGGGGCCCTGCTTGCTGCTCAGTAGGAGGAAAAAGAACTGTAGGAGGAAGAGCCCAGCTGCCAATCAGGGCCCAGGTTCCACCTGGAGGCAGGTGAGGTTATGGACCAGAGCTCTGCACGTGACCACTCATTCCTCAGGAGAGGCTGGGACTGGGATCATGGGCAATGACAACTTGGACATCTTGAAGCCACTAAAGAGGAATAAAGAACCCAGGTATCCAGAGCCTACACTTTGAACATCCCAACCAGAAGTCTCCCCGAGCCCCAAGCGGGGCTCATGCCTGGACCATGAAGCAGTCAGGGGCCCTGAAGATGGGCCTGGGCTTGGAAGAATACAGGGAAAAGCTTGCCATGGTCAGAGCTCGGCAGAACAAAAGGGGCCAGAGAGAGAAGCAGAGAGCTCCCTGTCCCTGAAGCTGGTTGGATTCTCCAAAGGAAGAGTCACCAAAAGGATTCCCAGCAAGCCACCAACCCAGAAACACATGGGAGCAGAGGGCGGTGTGGGTCGGGGGCTGCCCCATACCTGCTGAAGTTCTCCTGAACCAGGTTGGTGTTCATGTAGAACAGTTCCACCTCTAGGAATCTCATCAGGGGCAGAATGGCCTAAGACAGACCAGAAGGACTCAGGCCTGTTTTAGTCCAGACCTCGCTCACACTGTCCTGACCGTCCCATCCCCTGGGCGGGGAACAAAGCTAGGCTTTTGTGTGTTAGGTGTTGCAATGTCCTGGCTGCTCTCTCTGCTCCGACCACACCATCCTCGGCATCCTGTGGACCCACTCTGCACCTGCCGCCTCAGGACCCTGCTCTTCCTGGAACGTCCTTCCTCTAGGCATCTCACGGGACCCTTTCTCACTTCCTGTGGACCTTGGCTCAGCTGTCACACTCAGAAAAAGGCCTTCCCTGACCACTATCGAGAAGTCCAACCCTTTGACATTTCCCAATCCCCCCTTGTGTTTTATTTTTCCTTTTGGCACTTGTTATCTATCACACTATGTAAGTGTGTGTGCAACCGTGCACACAACTGATCGTGTGTCAGTGGTTACAGTTATACCATTGCTGGAGTGAGTGCTATCTCTGCAGCTAGCTATCCATTATGCCCCCAGAGAAGGAAGCCCTAGGAAAGCAGGGGTTTTGGTTACACTTATTTAAGACCAATGATTAAGTCAGTATCTGGAACCATAACGTGTGTTTACTCAACATTTGATGAGCTAATGAATAACTCTTCCCCAAACAGTCAGAGGCAGAGTGATCCACTCTCCCCTTTACACACGAGGGGCTTGGGTTCAGTTGGCTGCCATAAATGGGGTGGCAGAGGTGATAAGCCTTGGGAAGGATGTGATCCCAGACCCATGTGTTCCCAGGGCTACAAAACTAAGCTGAGGGCTGGAGAGATGGCTCAGAGGTTAAGAGAACTGACTGCTGTTCCAGAGGTCCTGAGTTCAATTCCCAGCAACCACATGGTGGCTCACAGCCATCTCTAATGAGATCTGGTGCCCAGAACACTCATACATAATAAATAAATTAAAAAAAAAAACTAAGCTGAGCCTCCTGAGGTGAGCATACAGCACCCATCAGTTCTAGGAGAGCCTGCGGCATGACCCAGCCTGCCTTACTGAACATCCAAGGAGGACACTGAGGCCCATGGGGACATCACACCCAGGTCAAGGTTGGGGAACTGATCCAACATCCTCAGGACCTTCAACTTCCATCTACCCAGGCTCTTTTCACAACCCCAGAGGAGAAGGGCAACGAACAGGGCCATTACTCACGTCCTCAGGCGGAACAGACTCCTTGACGCCAATGAGTTTCTGGATGTGGGTGGCAATGCCCACCTCCAGCTGGGGACACAAATCAGGGAGACCAAGAGAGACCGAGTGAGCCAGGGGCAATCCAGAGAGTGGGCTTGAGGTTTGGGGTCAGGGGATAAACATCAGCAGCTCGGGTTCTGCTGAGGACCAGGGTAGGCAGGGTCCCAGGGGATCGGACAGTACCTGCTCAGCCAGGGTGCGGACGCCAGTACGGATCTCATGGCCCAGCCCGGCCAACGCGCCCTGCAGCTGGGCATGTAGTGTGTTCTGCAGTTGCCCCTGCTCCAACACGGCTCCGACCCGCTGCTCTAGTGCCTCCCATGCCAGCTGAGTGGGCAGCTTGTCGATGATCAGCCGCAGTTGCTCCATGTTGTTGACCACCACACACAGCTGGGGTGGGCACGGGCACAGGGATGCAGAGCCTCTAGGCAGATCCACCCCTCCCCTGGCCAGCCCGTCAGCACCCCCAGTCCCCTCAGCCCCCCAGCTCCCCGAACCCTCCCAGCCCCTCAGCCCCAGCTCTGGGTCTTACCATGTTGGCTGCCTGACCCTGGTCCTTCTGACCTACAGACAGCTCACGGGCCCGGGCCTTTATAAGGCTGCAGTAAACCAAGGCCAGCCGGCAGGTGTCCTAGGGTGATGGACCACAGAAGATGAAAGGATGGATGGGTGGGGCCCTCAAAATGGGTCAATAGAGGTGTCTCAGAAATGCGGCGTTTAGGGTGCAAGGTTTGTGGGGGGCCGGGAGCCTGTGAAGCACTGGGTGTGGCAGAATCGAGGCTGTCCTAAGGGGAGGCAAGGATGCCGGGGAGGTGCCATACCTCCACAAATTTGACAGTGATCATGAAGGCCTCCTCGGGGTCTGGCCAGTCCAGTTGCCGGGCGGTATGGCTGATCTGGGCAAAGCAGGTGGATAGATCCACGGCGGAAGTGCTGTGCTTGGTCAGCTCACCCAGGGGCACCAGCTGGGGGAGGGGAGACACTCAGGGAACAGGCTCATGGCAGGCGGACACAAACCTACTCCCCTAATGACCACGCTCAGCTGAATGGAGGCTACCGGGAGGATGACAGCAAGGCTGTGCCCGCCGCTCCTTCAGCCCACAGGACCCCTAGGCACAGAGGAGCCCGGCTGAACCTCGGGATATCAGGAGGCCATATTTTGCACAAAGCAGGCCTGGACAGTGCCCGGCTGAAGGAGCTCAGAGATGGTTAGAGACTTCTACTGGCCTGGAGGTATCTGCAGAGAACCCAACCTCTTTCCCAAACCCAGGGCCCCTCCGGTACCGAGTCCATGTGCACAGCACGCTGCACCCGCTCCAGGGCTACACTGTAAGTCTTCTGCAGCCACGAGGGGACGGCTGGCTGGAACCAGCGGTGGAACCCATCCAGGGCCAGGACTCCATTGCTAGGGAGAGCAGAAGCTTAGCCTGCGGGGAGGCAGGGGCTGGCCTTGGGCCCAGCCCTTGTCAGCCCTTGTCCTTCCGGCACGCCCGAAGCCCACCTTCAAGCCACTTGTTGCTCACTTGTCTGAGGGCACTGGGCCCAGCTGGTAGAGCTCCTTCAGACTGACATAGAGCTGAAACAGACTCTCTCCCATGTCTGGAGAAACAAGGCTTCCCACTGCTGCTGTGTGGTCCTGTACCCTCTTGGCCACCTATGAGAAAAAGCTTGTCAAGGAGGGCTGTGGAGCTAGACGGACAGGTGTTACCTGGAGATGGCAGAGGGTCTCACCAGCCACTGTAGCTCCTGGAAGGCCACGGAGAAGAGGTCTATCTTGAGGACACTGGAGGAAAGGCAGTACATGTGACAATGGTGCCCATCAGGGTCCCACAGGCCCATCGGCTCCAGACCTGGCTCCAGAACCCCAGACCCGTGGGCTTCGCCCGGGCCTGGCCCGGCCAGATCCATCAGCTCCGGACCCGGTTCCAGACCCAGCTCTAGACCTGGATCTTATGTGTGCCCATCAGGGTCCCACAGGCCAATTGGCTCCAGATCTGGCTCCGGCCCCATCAGCTTCAAACCCATTAGCACAGACCCGGCTCCAGAACCCCAGACTCATCGGCTCTGGACCCGGCTCCAGGCACTTACTTGTGGAAAATCTTGTTCCATGTGTGTCGGCACTGGTACAGATCAGCCATCACATCCCGTACCAGGCTTAGCAAGGCCTTGCCAGCCTCCAAGATGCCCTGGGAAGGATACAGGAGGTTAAACGGGGTTGCAAGGGCAGATAGCACATACCCACCCTCGACCCCGTCCCAGAATCTACCTGCACCATGGGCTGATGATGTTGCTGCATCAGGTGAAACCATTCAATGGTGCCCATCTGTTGGAAGATGTGGGGGGAGAAGGGAGGGTTAGTGAGCAAAGGTCCCTGCCCCGGCCCCCACCCCCGGGAAGACACCTACCCGCAGAGCCTCAGAAACCTGCTGGGACAGTGGAGCACTGTCTGGGCACAGTTCTCCAAAGGCCTTTGTCTTGCACATCTGCACCAAGACTCTGGAGGGGGCAGAGCGCTCTGTTCAGAGGCCTCCCACCCAGCAGGTGCTACCCCTGCACACTCAACCCTGACCCCCTGCAGCGGCAAAAGGGTAGCCACTGACCTGAGGAGGGACTGCAGCCTGGATGGGGAGTCAGAGACAGACAGGGGAAAGACGGAGCGGAACTTCCGGATGAGGGAGAGGCCATAGGCCAGCAGGGAGGTGAAGGAGGTGGCCAGTTCCTCCCGCTGCGAAGCCAGGAGATGTTACAGGATGGTCGGGCCCTCCAGTGCCCAGCCCGCTTCCCTTACACCACTCACCTGTTCTGCCTTGAGCCGGCCCTGGATCCACTGGTACTCAATGCTGGTGATGGGGTGCAGGAGGCAGCTGCTGGGGAACTCGAGGCTCTGGTAGAGGCGGCTATAGGCCAACCACTGCCTGCAGGGACAGGACGCCCTCAGCAGGACCCAGGAAGGCAACATCTCCCCACTTTATCCACCAGTAGAGGCTGAGCCAGTGGCTGATCATGTGACTCTCAGGACCTCTGTTTCTATAGATGCTGTCCAAGTCACCTGACTTTTTTGTATTTTGTTGTTGTTGTTGTTTGTTTTGTTTGTCGAGACAGGGTTTCTCTGTGTAGCCCTGGCTGTCCTGGAACTCGCTCTGTAGACCAGGCTGGCCTTGAACTCACAGAGATTCACCTGCCTCTGACTCCCAAGTGCTGGGATTAAAAGCATGCGCCACCACTACCCAACTGAGAGAGGGTCTCTTACATATCCCTGACTGTCCTGGAACTTACTTTGTAGACCAGGCTGGCCTCTAACTCAGAAATCTGTCTGCCTGTTTTCCAAGTGCTGGGGTTAAAGGTTGAACACTATACCCAGCTTCTTCTGACTCTTAAATTGTGCTTTGTCTGGATAAAACCTCAGAACTAGGCCAGGCAGCCGGGCGATGCATTCTTCTCCACACAGGCTGGCATGCCAGTCACGCAGGAGTGCTCCTTCTTGGCATTCCAAGAAGCTGACATAGCTCAGGGGACATGATGGCCCTTGGAGATTTATTGTCATTTTCAGAGGTTTTGTTTTTCTGAGTCAGGGTCTCACTGTATACGGTGAAGCCCAGAATGGCCTCAAACTTTCTGCAATCCTTCTGCCTCAGCTTTTTGAATGCTGAGATTGATTACAGGCATGTATCACCAAGTCATTTTTGACATCAGTTTCTGAGTATCAGCTCTTTACTGCTGTGAGCCTGTGACACTGGGAAATGGGGCTGCAGCAGCCAGGCAAACACAAAAGCCCAGGGCTCAGGCCAACGTTCAAAAAGGAGGCCAAAAGCTAGGGGTGCTAGTGACGCACACTGTAAATCCCAGCACTCGGAGGCAGAGGCAGGCGGACCTCTGAGTTCAAGGCCAGATACAGAGTGAGTTCCAGGACAGTCAGGGCTACACGGAGAAACCCTTTCTCAAAACAATAACAACAACAACAGAAAGAGAGAGAGAGAGTTCCTGTTTCATGAACAGCTAGAATCTGAGTTGTGCACAAAATCTCCAGATCTGAAAGTTTGTTAACTGACTCCAAACTTAAAAAAACAGTTTGGGATAGGGGTGGGGGGCTGGAGAAATGGCTCAGAGGTTAAGAACACTGACTGTTCTTCCAGAGGACCCAGGTTCAATTCCCAGCTCTCACACATTAGCTCACAACTGTCTGCAACTCCAGTTCCAGGGACTCTAACACCTCACACAACTTTCATAAAATAAAACATTATAAACAAACACAGTTTGGACCCGAGAGCACACTCCCGAGGGCTGTTTTTTGAAGTGCCAGCCTGTTGGTTGGTGGGCAGGGCAGAGAAGGTCCCCTAGGGGTTCTGAGCAGGGCTGTGTACTCACGCCATGGACTGGTGGAAGTCTGACAGGTCCTTCTGAGTGGCATGGAGAAAGAGGATGGTGGCACCCTGGGGACTCAGCGATGCATCCCAGGAGGTGCTGCCGGCCTAAGGGAAATCATAGAGGCACATCGGGACCAGGCAGGTGGCTCTGGGGGGATTCAGCTCTGGCAGACAGCCATACCTGGTGCTGGGTGACTTCGTAGGACACCAGCTGCTGCAGGAGGTGGAAGTGCACTGTGTAGCTGGGTTGGGAGCGGCTGGCCACCGTGGCTCTCTGCAATAGGTTCAACAGGGCTATGAGCAGAGAACCCCATGCCGAACACAGCCAGCCCTCCCCACGTCAGGAAGGTTACCAATGGAGGTGAGCAGAGAACCCCATGTCGGACACAGCCAGCCCTCCCACGTCAGGAGGGTTACCGACAGAGGAAGACACAGCTGCTGGCCCAGGCCCCGGACCTACCCGCTTGTGAATGAATTGGAACTGCAGGTGACACTGGCCGCGGTCTGGGTAGGTCTCTGTGCAGGGCTCTAGTGGGTACCACTGGTCCTCTCGGCAGTGCAGGTCCTAGCAGAGAAGACAACAGTGACGAGCATCAGAACCCCGCACAGAGCTGAGGCGAGAGCAGGGAGGCAGTTGGGGCGGCCCCCAGGCTCAGATTGGGTCAAACCTGAAGTCCTTTACCCTGCCAGCCCTTGCCTCTCTCCTGGCCCTTCTCCCCGGCTCTTCTCCCCGACTCGTACCTGCAGCCTAAGGACCACATTCCCCAGAAAGTCATCCTGGCCTTTATCCTTCCGAGCTTCCTTAAAGATCCTGTTTTAGGCAGGTGAAAGGTCAGCCACCTGGGCACTCAAAGGCAGAGCCTGTCTTTCAGGAGGCAGGGTGTCTGTGAGTCTGCAACACCCACCTTCGGAGCCCATGCAGGTCCGTGAGCTCCCCAAGTTTTTGTCTCACGGATTCCACAGTATCCAGGTCCCTGTTGGCCAGAAGGTAGAGTAAGAGGCAGGGAAGGGGTCCATGACCTCATCAGTAAAGAAACTTTGACACATTGTCCCCGCAACCCACTGCCTCTTTTTGTTCTCATCCCCCGGGACAGGGCAGGGCCACTCACCACATGTCCAGGTGGAAGCTTGCGTTGGTTATGTCCTCAAACTCCCTAGGGAGAAAAGAACATGTATGTTTAAGGACCTTAGCAGGGTAGGACATGCATGTTGGGCCAGGCCACAAGCCCAGAACCTGCCGTCCCCAATATCACCCACCGTGTGGAGTTGTAGCCCCTTCCTGCCTAGTTCTCTTTTTTCATTTTTTGTTGGGTACAGGATCTTTTTATGCAGCCTTGGCTGGCCTGGGACTCACTATGTAAACCAGGCTGGCCTCAAACTCAGAGAGCTGTCTACCTCTACCTCCTAAGTGCTGGGATTAAAGATTGCGCCATCCCATCCACCCCACCCCAACCACTTCACGCCTTCTTCAAGAACAGGCTGGAAGGTCCTCTGGCCACCAACCAGCCAGAGATACCCAACTGTGCCTGCTCTACAGTCATTTGGCAGGGCCTTGCCATGTAGCCCAGGTTAGCCTTGACCTCTCCATCTTCCTGACTCTGGAGTGCTAGCATTTCAGGTGCGTGACATTACATCAGCAGGTTCATGATTGGCATTCACGTCACGGGTCTGTGCCATCTAGCCCCATCTCCCTCCAGCTCTACTTGAGGACCGAGGGCTGAACTCATTCTCTTGATCCAGGAAGATCACTGATCTCATTGGCTGGAAAACCTCCACCCAGAGGAGACCGGGATGGGAAACGAATAGAGGCTGGAATGGGACCACGTACAAGATAAAGGTTTCCTCCCAAACAGGGTTAAGCGTCTGGCTTTTGACTTGGGTGCGGTGTGTCTGCTCTTCAGGGATGGTGTGTTTCACTACGGCCTTCTGGCGGCGGCGCGACACCGGGCTGCCCTCGGGCACACCGACTCCCTGCTCGATGATGCCCAGCAGGCAGTAGGGGTCACTGAACCCTGGCAAGGAATGAGGGACAAGACTCCAGGAAGTCAGCCAGGTTTTCCTTGAATTCCATCAGCTCCTGGGGCCCAGCTTCCTCCTGGGAACGCTGGACAAAGCTCTAAACTTGGCATCTAAACACAGGAGTCTAGCAACTGGGGTGTTCGGTGGATGGGCTCTCTGGCAAGGAGTTCAAGGCGAGACTGATGGGGTTCCGGGGCTCCCCCAAACACTTACCACTGACATCCTTGCCCAGAATGCCTTTGGCCTGTTTCACTGTTGCCTTCAGACAAAATATTGGTTTCTGGAAGGATGGGAGTGGGCGCTGCCTGAGTTGCTGAGAGGCCCAGCTTTTCACGCCCCCTCCTTGCCCAGGGTGCCCTGGCCCAGGTTACCTCGAGCCCCCCAACACGCTGCAGCATCTGTTGGTGCTCCTCGGGCTGCACCTGGAAGGCCTGAAGAGGGCAGAGGTGTGGGAGGCTAGGGACACAAGGTAGGGTAGACTGGTGGGAAGGGAGGGTTGAGCCTTGGCTGTAGGAAGATGGGTAACAGCGGGGGCTGGATTTACCTCCTGCAGGTAGCGTAGCAGTTCTGAGTCCTCTTTCACATGGTTGGGCTCTGGCTGACCCAGGCGGTGCAGGACAGTATAGAGGGCTTCCTCATACAGCAGGTCCCGCTGAGACACAGCAGGGTCACCTCAGGAACCCTGTCATCACCCAGCAGCCCTCCCTGACGCCCAGATCTCGGGCCCAGAAAGGGACAAAGAGGCACCAATGCAGTGAAGGCTGAACCTCAGAATGCTCTCTACGTGGTTGTGAGAGCCGCCTCTGCCTCTGGGGCCTGAGGGGCCTCCGTCAGAGAGGATGTAGGGCTGCTTCCCACATCCCCCACACTCTCCAAACTCCACCTCTTACCTCTTCTGAGGAAAAATGGTGGGACTGGACCTGGACCTAGGAGCAAGGTGAAAAGACAAGCTGTCCTCAGAAGCTTATCTAGCCAGGCAGGACGACCCAGGCCTGAGACAGAGGGACCGTAGCACCTCAGCCTCTCGGGCCTCTAGGCCCACAGAGTCCCCTCACTTGTTCCAACACAAGGCTCCCCGAAGGGCTCACCCCTGGGTCATTTTGCTCATCCCCTGGCCTGCCATGCCTGAGGTCCATGGGCGTTCAGCTGGCCCAGCAGTGGGCTCTCCGGCACCTGCCCCCCCTTCCTTCCCCAGAGGAAACAGTGGTGCTTATCAGGAGGCTGCTGGCTCCTCACCCCAGCTGCGGAAGTGAGGCCTAAGAGCAGGGGAGGGTGAGTAGGGGGGAATGCCAGGCAGGTCTGGGGTAGCTCAGAGGGGTCCCTAGGCAGTCCACTGTCATTGGAGATATTCCTTCAGGGGGCGGATGCCTTCAGAGAGCAGGGCCGGAGGGACAGGCCCACCAAAGGGAAGAGACTAGGAAAGCCCACCACGGCTCAGAGAACACATGGTGGACTTCTCTGTCCAACCACAAGGCTATGCCCAGGGCCATCGAGGGCAGGTGGGTGGGGGCAGGCAACCTCCCACATCCAGGCCTCGAGACCGCAGCGCCACCCCCTAGGCTGGTTCTTGGCCCTTCATATCACTCCTACCTCATGGGTGGTCACTCCTACCTCATGGGTGGTTTGGGGTGGTGGATCCTGCAGGTCTCTGGCCCTGCGGCGCCTTATCTTGATGGCCTGGCGCAAGAGTGGAGGGCGCCGCTGGGGGTGGGAGAGGTGTGTCGCCATGGTGGCTGACTCTGCCCTTCCCTCTGCCACCCCCTTAGCTGCCGGGTGAAATCAGCAAAGCCGCAGGATGATGCAAAGAGCCCCAAGGTACCACCCTCTGCTAGGGGAGGGTGGAGGGATCGAAGGACCAGGGTGTCACTGCCTTGGAGGGCCTTCTCCCAGGCTCCCTGCACCTTCCTTCAGCCTCGATCCTGGCAGGATCCTCCCCAGCCAGGAGCAGAAGTGGACCGAGTGGGCGGGGTAAGCCCCACCCACCGCCCCATCGAGGCGCCGGGGAAGAGTCCAGAGCTCTTGGCGAGGGTGGTAAGGCCAGGCTATATGGCAGCCTGCCTCAACTATGCCTGGGCCAAGGAAGCTGACCTAGACCTGTGGTGTTCTCGGCCCAAAGTTTTCTGAATGGGTCCCAGATCTGGGTTAGGGTGGGGCAGGCTCAGGGCAGGGACTCCTGAGAGAAGCATTTCCTCGCCCAGCAGTCAGCTGTCCAGCCCGCTCCACCCAACAGGTGACATTCCAGGGGTGGGATGGGGCTACTTGGTGTTAGTCAGGGAGGGACAGAAGGAGGCGAAGCTCAGGCCCACGACTGATGGTCAGGAGGGTGCTCCTTCCCTAGCTCTGAGAGCCCCTGGGGGTGGGTGGCAAGGCCTTGCGCAGTCTGGGAGCATTTTGGTCAGGAGAGAACCCTTCAGTACGGGGATCTCTGTTTCTTGACAGTGAGTGGGGTGCAGGCCTGGCTTAGCTTTATTCTACCCTCTTCTTCCCCTGGGTCTGGGGGCAGTAACCAGCCCAGCCACACTCCCCCACCAGACTCTTGGCAGGCCTGGGCTGGCTTTCCAGCCTATGCTCGGTAGGGGATCGGGAGTTCAGAGGGGATACAGGCCTTGTCCTGCCCCCAGCTGGCAGTGGGTGACCTTACGAACCACCCCAGGCAGATACAGAGGCCTCTGTAAGAAGGCTGGGAACCAAATGCACCAGTACTGACAGGAAACAGATCTCTAGCCCCTCCTCCCGGCAGCTCCTCCTCCCGGAAGTCCTCGCCCTGGTCATCACACAGAGTCAGCGTCCAGTCACTTCATTTTACTATATTTCACAGTTGTAGCAAACAAATCAAGGTGCAAACAGGGTTTATTTCACATTAATATATTAACTGGATTTTTTCTGTGTCAAATAAATAGGGAATTCTCTTTAAATAACCATCTCCTCATTTTGCAACCAGACCAGGAACAAGAGCAAATCTTAGTACATCCAGGGGGCGTGAAGCTCACACAGGGGCAGATGGCAAGTGTCAGGTCCCATGGTTGGAGGTGCTCATTCCCAGACCAAATGGCCTCATTGGACAGACACGCATTCTCCAGCACTCCTGTGGAGAGGCCTCTGGCAAAGGGACAGGAGAAAGGGGAACTAATTCCCAGAAACTCCACCAGAGGGGCTTCCTCCTCCACCGTGCCTTTGCTTCTGATGCCACCAACTACTGGAGGCTCAGGTGAAACACCCAAAGACGGGGGCAACAGAAGGGACAAGGACAGGACAGGTGCGACAGGCTGTGACTGAGGCCAGAGCCTGGCCAAAGGGAACGTGGACTGATCACACACTGGGACAGTGACCTTCCAGGGTCAGGCGCATTCCAGGGGGGAGGAATGTGAACACAGCCTGGCAGGGTCTAAGGGGAAGACCCAAGGCTGCTCTGACAAGCCCAAGATTCAGGCTGAGGGGGCTGGACTGTGGTGGAGGAGTGGCCAGAGAGTCCCTCTGTGGGAAGGAGCTACTGCAGTGGGGAACAAGGAGTCATCCGTGTTCCCGAGAGCCCCAGAAATGGTGAGAAGGAAGCTAGACGGAGCAGCGCCAAGGGCTGAGCTAGTGTGAGAAGCTGGGAGGCGCTCGCAGAGGCCAGGAGCCCCAGCCTTCCATCAGGGCTGGTTCCTGGTAACTGTTTATAATCAGGACTGGGGAAGATCAGGGTCCTCCCTGGCCTCCCAAAGTCCCAGATGCAGCTCCATGGGAGGCCCAGGAAGGGGTCTTCCGAGAGGCAGGGAAGTGGGCATAGTCTACTGGGTCTTCTTGTCCTCTGGGGGGTAGTAGGGTGGCGGCGGAGGCTGGCTCTAGAGGAAGAAACAAAGATCACGTGAGAAATCGCAGAATGAGCTGTGGTCTCTTTCACCGCAAGCTCCCAGGCTGCGGGACAGAGAGGGCAGAAGGTCTCATCCACTCACCGTGGGCATGTAGACATTGTGTGGGTTGCCTGGGTTGTAATAGGCGCTGGCAGCTGCTTCGGCAGCCTTAGCCTCAGCTGTGAAAACAAACACAGGGAGGAATGGCAATGAGCGACAACCCCCTGCCTCACCTGAGTTCAGGGCAGCTGGCACTGGTGACTCAGACCACCAAAGGGTTCTGTGACTTTCCTAAGCACCTGCCATGTACCGGCACTGTCCTTTACGTGCCCTTGGCATGAGTCTGTCAGGTGGTCCTGGTGACCATCTGTAGAAGAGGCAAACAGGGTGACCCTTCCCAGCCCAAGGTCACTGCTGGTTGAAGGCCAACCTCACCTCACCTCACCTCCAGACTGTTCTTCATGTTCTGTGGCGCTGCACACAAAACACAGGCCTAGCTCATGACAGGCAAGGGCTCACTGAACCCCACCCAGCCCTTGGAATACAGCTCTTCGCCACCAGGTGGTGTGTGAGCCAGAAGCCCTTCATCATTTGAGGCTCTCTCTCCGCAGGCTCCAGCCATCCTGTGGGGTTCTCTGTAAGACCCCTGAGGAGAGACTGCTGGTCCTGAAGGACGGCTAGCAGCCCACAGGCCTCACCTGCGGGAGTGGAGGGGGCACTGGGGCCGCTGACTGGAGGCTCCATGGGCCCAGGATAGGGTGGCGGTGGAGGCTGTACATATCCCATGGCTCCATCCATCATGGGAGGTCCCGGATAGAACTCTGCTTGGAAAGAGTGAGAGAAGACAGTGAGCAGCCCCGCTTGCTTCCCTCACAAGGCTACTCCTGGGAGTGGCCAGTCCAGTTTCTTGGGGTGCCCTCTAAACTCTCCAGTGTCTGCTGGGTCTAAAGTAGGTGAAAGGGCACATCTCCCCTCTGCAACCTGAAGGTGTGGTCAGTGGGCGGGTGGGGAGGCAGAGGCTGGGCAGCAAAGGACACACTCACCAGGTGGGGGCGGTGGGTAGGGGTAGCCAGGAGGGCAGGGGTACATTCCATTGGCGACTGGCGGGGGAAAGACATAGGCCCCGCTGGGCATGTAAGGGTACCCATAGGCTCCATTAGGGGCTTCACCTCTGGAGGCTATAAGTACAAGGGGAGAGAGAGATGAGTGTTGCCTGCTTCAGGACTGATGGGTCCCAGGACTGTGCCCACAGACGTGCCCTGCGACCATTCCACTGCCCACCCCACTGGATCTGCCTAGGTCACCATGTGGGGAGGGGAGGGTGGGAAGGCAACAGGACAGAAGCCAGAGAGGGAAGTGGATGGAGAGGTAAAGGGGTGGGGGTTGGAGGGGAGGGGAGGGGTGGAAGGGAGGGAGGAGGAGAGGGTGGGGGAGGAGGGGAGGGTGGAGGAGAGGATAGTGGTTGAGGGGAGGGGAGAGGAGGGGGTAGAGAGGAGGGTGGAGGGGAGGGTGGAAGGTGGGAAGGAGGGTAAGGGATGGAGAGCAGGGTGGGGGTGGAAGAGAGGAGAAGGAGCAGAGGAGAGGGTAGGGGGTGGAGGGGAGGGTTGGGGGTGAAAGGGAGGGTGGAGGAAAGGGTGAGGGTGGGGTGGAGGGGAGGGCTGGGGTTGAAGAATGAGAGGTACAAATGTTGAACACAGTGCTTGATATTTATGATGGCTGCTGGATGGTAGTTTAACAGTTGGGTTTTTTGTTTGTTTTTTAGTCCAGACATTTCTGTCAA
Source organism: Microtus oregoni (assembly GCF_018167655.1). NCBI lineage: Eukaryota > Metazoa > Chordata > Mammalia > Rodentia > Cricetidae > Microtus > Microtus oregoni. The sequence continues at coordinate 4,053,238 of NW_024543222.1, read as the reverse complement.
AATGTTGTATGCCTGTTATGGGCAGAGGAAACCCACAGACGATAATTACAGGTTTCTTTCCCAGTTCCCAGTCCTGTCAGCTGGGCCCAGACAGTTACCTCCTGGGGCTTACTATCAAAAAGAAAAACAAAAAACAAAAAAAAAAAACAAACAAGAAACCCACGTGTTAGATGTCAGGTGTGTCCTCAGCCTGCAGTTCGTAAGAACTAGGATACCTTGAGAGGCCACCTGGAGCATCCGCTGCCCAAACTCAATGGCGCCCCCTGCTGTGAAGGTCAACTTGTAGGAAGCCGCGCCTTCCCAGCCACCTGAGAAGGGACAAGGACAGTGAAGGAACAGAGAGGAGAGAGAAAACAGGTTCCGTTCAGAGAGAAGGCTCTTTGTCCTCTTCTGGCGCTCATCCAACACCAAGGAGGGAGGGAGGCTGTCAGGAAGGGGCAGGGCTTCTGCCTGTAGCCCACAAAACACCTGGTGCTGCAAGCCGGCCTGGCTCCTGCTTGTGGGTTTCATCTCAACAGGGCTTTCCCCCACCCACAGCCAAATACACTGCCAGGACCAAGGAAGGCTACATGACTGATTGCCAAGCCAATGACAAGGGGGAGGGGAGGAAGGCTTCTCCTGACCACCAGCAAAGCCTTGGCAGCTCTCCTGGTAACTGACATGGAGGTTCAGGGTAGAACTCTCCTGGGAAGAGGCAGCCTGGCAGGGTGTAGGGGGCTGAGGCTGACACAGACTACCCTGGAGTCTGGGAGTCAGCCACAAAGCAGTGCCCTGCCAGCCTGGCTCTCATGGAAGGCTCCTCCCAGGATGGGACATAGCTTCTCCCAAATCTAAAACCTGGGCCTTCCCGGCGGGAGAGAGGGAAGAATGAGCACAGCACATTTAGTTTTAATTTTTCTGCTGGGCTCATAAGGATGATTTTCCCAGCTCCTGGCAACCAAACCCCACGTGTGCCGCTGAGCCATTAGCCCAGGTATCTGAAATTAATTCACGGCTGGGAAGTGGAGGCTTGGACGAGTCTGAAAGGGGCTCTCCAGGAGGCAGTCGGAGATGTCCAGAACACCTCATAAAGAGCCAGTCGCGTCCCTGAGGTCCCTTGTCACCTACCTCCTGCTTCAGCCTTCACTGTCCCCTTAATGAAGTTGGCACCAAACACCGGCTGCTTGATCTCACAGTCCTTCATCAGATAGAAGGGCATCATAAAGGACTGCATGGCATCCTTCCCCTTAGACAGAAAGATGACCTGAAGAGAGGCAACCAGGCTGTCAGCGCTAGAACCTACCCAGCTTAGCCCTTGCTTCCCACCCGTTTTCCGTGTGCTGGGTCTGTTCCTAGCGCCAGTGCAGGCAGCGGAGCCCAGCCACATGCTCCTCCCGGGTGCTATAAAGTAAAAGGCCCAGGTTCAGCCTGGAGACACCGACTCAGGTGTTCACAGGAGGGACCTGCAGGCTGCAGAGGGTGAGGGAACACCATTAGTATCTCAGAGACTAAGGGGGTGGCCGGTGTGGTGTATCCATGGAGGGGCCTACTATGCTAGGTGCCCAGCAGGGCAGGCTCCTGAAGCTGGGAGGCAGAGCCCAAGCTCAAACGAAGTGTAGCACAGGGTCCAGGAGAAGGGATCACCGTGACTTCCTACAGGTCACACTTTGCCTAACAGCCACAGAACTCTCCTGGCCACATCTGGAAACCCCCTCAGTCTCTCTTCTCTTAATCACATTCATCTATGATACAGGCGTGTGTGTGGGTGTGCACACACAGAGGACAGAGGACGTCCTCCCCTTCCATCACGTGGGTCAACCCCTCGGTTTCCAAACCACCAGACACTCAACCTAAGGGCAGATGAGAGCCTCCAGAGGGGCGGTTGACACCCTGCAGCCGTGCGCTCTTAGCTGGTGGGAAGCCACAGCCAGCGGACGCCCCTTTCTCAACTACTCTTTTGTATTACTCAGAGCCCACACGGCTCATTCTCAGGCGAGGCCGATTCTGCAGCCTGGCATCTTTCACGCTGTAGGGTTCTGCTGGGCTTTGTGCCCAGCCTGGAGGCTGTGGCCCTGCTACTGTATCCTGTTTACCACAGCCATCGCTCTGACTGTGCACATGAGCCTCGAGGGCTTCTCCAGGCAAGCCATCGCTGCAGCTGTCTCCGACCTCAGAGAGACTTTTGTGGAATCTGCATGGCCCAGGTCAGGAAAGCAATGCAAATGGCCTGGTCCAGGGTCATGTGACAGAGAAACAGGCAGAGCAAAGCAATAGTTTTCCCCAGGGTTCGAAGGCCACTGGTGTCCCAAGGCTGAAGGAGAGACACACGAGACACTGGAAAGCAGAGGCTCTAACCTGCTGCACAACTCACCCGGTACGGGGTTAGATAGACAGTGCCTTTCTTGGTCCCTTTGAAGGCCTCTGGCACGTTCTTCATGTCATTGAATGTGAGCTCCACATGGTCATAGGTCATCAGGATGCTGTGACAAGAAGACAAAGCCCTGGTGATAGTCTGGACTCGGGCTTCGTCCCTCACAAGCAGCAGGGCTTCAAGGAACCCTCAGTGCAGCAGCAGAGAGGAGCAGGTTGGGCCTACAGCCTCCACGGAGCCCCCAGAGGAAAGAACCATCTTCATCTCCGGCTGGATTAGAACACCTGGCCTTCTCTTTGGTTCAAGTTGTGGGGTGGTGGTTTGGGAGCCGCATTTCATAAAGCTCAGGCTGGCCTCAAGCTTACTAAATTCCTCCTGCTTCCACCTCTCAAGTGCCAGGATTATAGGCTTCTACCAGCATGCTGGTTTCGTGAGGTGTGAGGGACGGAACCCAGGGTTTTGTGCAGGTTCGGGAAGCAATGCCACCTGAGTCACAGCCGCAACTCTTTGACTGTTGTGGCTTTAAAAAAAACTAATATAGGGCTGGAGAGATGGCTCAGAGGTTAAGAACACTGATTGCTCTTCCAGAGGTCCTGAGTTCAATTTCACAACCATCTGTAATGAAATCTGGTGCTCTCTTCTGGCCTGCAGGCATACATGCAGACAGAACACTGTAAACTAACTAACTAAATAAATATCTTTAAAAAAAAAAACAAACTAATATAACTGGGTGGTGGTGCATGCCTTTAATCCCAGCACTCAAGAGGCAGAGGCAGGTGGATCTCTGTGAGCTCGAGGCCAGCCTGGTCTACAGAGTGAGTGCCAGGACAGCCAGAGCTACACAGAGAAACCCTGTCTCAAAAATACCAAAGCAACAACAACAAAACAAACAAACAAATCCCTAATATATAAACGTGAGTCTAATGGGATTTGGAGATGTAGCTCACGAGTATTTGCCTAGCATGGTCATGGCTCTGGGTTCTTCCCCAGTGCCCCCCCCCCCACAATAAACAAAGTAAAAAAAACGACTCTACCCTTGCATTGGCTCCTCTGAAGCTGGAGTTACAGATGGTTGTGAGCTGCCTGACATGGATGCTGAGAACTAAACAGGTCCTCCGAGAAAGCATATTCTTTTGCATGTGTGTGTGATTTTTTGAGACAGGGTTTTTCTGTGTGACAGAAAGGATGACCTTGAACTCACAGAGGTCTGCCGGCTTTTGCTTCTGGGATTAAAGGCGAGGGCCACCGACGCCTGGGGAGTGGTGAGAATGTATTCTCAAATGCTGAACCATCTCCCCAGCCCATTAATCCAAGCTTCAGCTGGAGCTGCAGAAAATGTCTGTACATAAAGCCCTTGAAACAGGTGTGTGTGTATTTAATTCTTGGGGAAGAGTTGACGTTGACAGTGTTTATCTCCAACAGTGGTTTGTAAATTAAAGATTAATGTTCACTAGTTCAAATATCAAAGTTTGAGAACTGCACTTAAATTTCAATTATTACTGACACATCTGTTTCAGAAGTGAGGTTGAAGTTCTTCCCAGAATCCTATTTGGTAGCAGTGAGCTGAGTCAGGTGCTGAGGCTCCCCCCACTCGGGGAGAGGGGGAATGTAGGGAGGTGCGGGTAGATACCTTCTAGAAAAGACCCAATTTAAGAGAAGGATAAACCACTCTCAGATGATGAAACCAAATAGCTCTGGTGGTAGTGGTGCATGCCTGAACGCAATGCACTCAAAGGCCTCAAGTAGGGCTGCCTCAAGTTCAAAGCCAACCTGAAATGAAACAATGGCTCAAAGACCAGAGAAAGCGGTAGTGCAGGAGGCGGCCATCGCATGGCAACAAAGTACTTGGCCCAACCGAGGCACTGGATGAAGTTCACCAGAGAACCAGGGTCCTCAGATTGCATGATAAAAAGCTCCAAGTTCACATGGTTTCACTCATCTGTCTCCTCCTCATCCCAAATATCCTTTCTTGGTGCAGTGGCAACACAGGACATAATAGAACCAACACAATGAAAGAGGCCAGCTCTGGATAGAGAAGTGATTTCCAGATACATGCCGAGCTGGCCAGAACCTGCCAAGAACTAGGGGGACAAAATCAGCATATCCAGTCTGCGTCACCCTGCACCTTCTCCTCTGACTCATCAAACACTCCCAAGTGACAGGTCCCAAGCTGGGTGTCGGCTTTGCCCTCCACCACGCCTCCCTTGGCCTTCAAGAGAAAATTCAAGCCTGTATATAGCTCAAGTCCGGAGAGTCTGATTTCCAATGTCCAAAGAAGAAAGGGGAAAGAGAAGCTGTGGACAGGGCCCAAAAGTTGGAGAAAGAGTGGATTGTGTGGGGGAGGGTAGAGAAAAAAATATCCTTAAGTTAGAGACCTCTGCTCTGCGAACCGACTTAGGCCATAAGAAATTCAAGAGATCCAGGCAAGAGGCAAGCCTTCACAATGCCCGCTGGTGCCAGGCACTGGGTTGAGGAGCTGACAGCCACTTAGTTCCACCTCTAGGGCCTCAGCCTTTCTTCTGAGACGTTCTAGAATACACGAGAAGACCGGAGAGGAGTAGCTAGGCCTATTGATTGTGGGGTCAAGATACTTGCCTTCAGTTCCTCACAGCGCTAAGACAAGTTATACACCCTCTTTGGGCCTCACCTGCCCTACCCGGATAATGGGCATCGTAGTGTCTGCGGCACAAGATTAAGTACTATCTAAGGCTGAACAGACGCAGTGGCTGCCGCGTAGTAACAACTTAGTAAATGTCCAATAAAGCGCAAAGGTTTTTACGACTCCACTTGGGAAGGGGCTCAAGAAACCACCCGTCCGCCTCACTCACGGCCCCAAACCCTGACACTATCCTGCTGCCCCACCCCCACCCAGCACCCCAGCTGATCAGCACCCCAGCTGATCAGCAACACTCCGGTCCTCCAGCCCCGCCTCCGGCCGTTGCCACCCCTTCCCCCCACGCTCCATCAATTTCCTTCCCTTCCCACCACATCCCACCGCCCACCGCCCACCGCACAAGGTGGCCGACACCCGCCCTTCGAGTCTCCAGGATCCTTCCGCCGGGTTTTCACCTCTCAGTGTTGTTGACGATCACTCCGCCACCCTCTGAGTGATTCTTGTTGAGCGCCATAGTCTCTCCCACTGGGGTCCCGAGACTCGCAACGCTCTGCGCCTGCGCGGGCCTTTGGCCCGCCTCTAGTGGCGTCGTTGGTATTACAGTCAGCCAATCACAGCTCCTGCGCGTAGGCAGAGTCACCGCCTGATCTCCAATGTCACGTGGCGAGAGTTTACTCCCGCTTCCCCTCCCCCCAAGTTGCCCCTGCATCACAAACAAGCCGACCGACTACAATTCCCAGCAGGCAATGGTCCCGCAACCGCGACCTCGCCTTGAGTTGAGTAATGAATGCATTCTGGAACTCGTAGTCTTTTTTTACTATCGGCCAGGCTTGCTACGTTATTTACAAAACCTTAAACTTCTGTATGCGTCTTTCACGCCGACCCCCTCACGTTAAGCAATCTCAATCGAAGAAATGTAACTTAAACGTGATGATTTGGTGTGTGCAACGTTTAAAAGTCACTTAATGAGCCGCCTTCTTATCGCGAACTAACCTGAGTGGTTCGCCCATACACTTGGGTGTGATAGACTCAGTCCCCTTCTAGGGGAGACTGGAAGAGTCCGAGCAAAATACACTTTAATCAACTCACGCGAGTCGGACTGTGTGAACTTCAGGGGACAGCGGTCCGCTCCCCTCCCTCTTCCTCGCCCAGAACCTGCCGCCAGCAGCAGCTACCTCGCGATGGCGCTGCTTCCCTCTCTAGTGCGACTAGCTAGTCCTGCTAGGTACCCGCTGGAAGAGTTAAACAGCAGGGTTTAAATGAGACCTGGGATAATTGCACGAAACCAGCCAAAGAGGACTTTCAAAATATCACTGACTCAGTTTGTGACCCAGTACTGAGCGTCTCGCTACTGCGTTGCAGTGAATCTAAACTCCATCTCTGAGATGAATCCTTCGCAGGGCAGGGCCTGGAAGGATTGTGAAAGGTTCCCAGTATCCTTAATCTTAGGAGATAGATCAGTGTTTGATTTGAAGCAGACAACCAGTACTTCGGAGGCTGAGGCAGGAAGTTGCTGCAAATTGGAGGTCAGCTGGGGTTGCATAATAATTCCCAGACCAACCTCAGCTACAGTAAGACGCTGTCTTAAAAACCGGGGGAGGTGGGGGGTTGAATAGATTGCTTTTCCAAGCACTGAGGTCAGGCTTTTGACAACCGATTGCCTCTAACGCCAGCACCTGATGTCTCTGTCTCTGGCCTTCTCATGCGTCATATATAAACACACCCACCTACATAGATGCACACACATGCATATCATTAAAAAATGATGAAAAGTACATTTTTAAAATTATTTCTCTATTTTCATTTTGTGTGTATAACTGTTTGCCTGCGTGCACGGATGTGGACCACAGTGAGTACAGGGGCCGCAGGAGGATGGGAGAGGGCATCCTATCTCTTGGAGCTGGAGTTCCAGATGGTTGTAAACTGTCTGTATGTGCTAGGAACCCATGTCTTTTGCAAGGACAGGAAGTGCTCTGAGTTGCTGAGCCATCTTTCTGGTTCCATAAAGTAAATCTTGTTTTAAAAAAGTAAAATCCAGGGGCTGGAGAGATGGCTCAGCAGTTAAGAGCATTGCCTGCTCTTCCAAAGGTCCTGAGTTCAATTCCCAGCAATCACATGGTGGCTCACAACCATCTGTAATGGGATCTGGTGCTCTCTTCTGGCCTGCAGGCATACACACAGACAGAATATTGTATACATAATAAATAAATAAATATTTTTAAAAATTCTTAAAAAAAGTAAAATCCAACTCTATATGGTAATATACAGAGTGATGATGAAGAAATAAACCCTTATCTGCATGCAATAGGATACGGAGAGAACGTCAGGCAGGAATCACAGCACTATCTCTCTGAGACGCAGTTTTGGGGAATTTCGGGGTGATTCACAGTGCAAAGGATTCTTTTGTTCTTTAGGGGTTGTTTTTTTTTTTCTAGGTACACTCTGATACAAGTCAAAATGGCCACAGATTTTAGTTTGTTTGGTTTTTGAGAAAAAGTCTCTTGTAACCCATATAGGACCACTAACAAATTCCTGGACCTCCTACCTCTACCTCCCAAGTGCTAACAGTATAGACTTCGGCCACCTTACCTGGCCAGATTTATTTATTTATGAATTTACTTAATATACAGGGTCTTAGGTAGCTCATGTTGGCCAGGCATGAGCTACGCAGCTGACAGTGACCTTAAACTCCCAGCTTCCTGGCCTCTACCACCTCCTGAATTGCAGGCCTGGCTGGGCAAAGTGCTGGCCATCTGGTGACTCTGGGATTCCAGGCACATTAGGCAAAGTTCTAAACTGCACTGTGTCTCCAGCCCCAGGTTTGTTTATTTATTTTTTAAGAGCAACTTCCAAGCTGAGGGCAATGAAGCCGTCAGGAATCAGACCTAAGAGGACTGATGAAAATTTGAGCCCCTCCTTGTTTATCTGTTGAATTCCAAGCCATCCAGACTGACCTGGTCTACAAAGCGAGTTCCAGGACAGCCAGGGCTGTTACACAGATAAACCCTGTCTGGGGTGGGAACCTAAACAAAGACAACACCAACAACAAAACCAAACCAAACAAAAAAAGAAAGTAAAATAAAATGAAAAGCCAGGTAAGGTCCCAGCACTCTGGAGGCAGAAGCAGGCAGTCCTCTGTGAGTTAAGACCAGTTTGGTCTACAGAGTGAGTTCCAGGACAGATAAAGCCATACAAAGAGTTTATATCTCAAAAACAAACAAAACAAAAACAAAAGAATAAGGGGCGGGCTGGAGAGATGGCTCAGAGGTTAAGAGCACTGGCTGCTCTTCCAGAGGTCCTGAGTTCAATTCCCAGCAACCATATGGTGGCTCACAACCATCTGTAATTTGATCTGTTTCCCTCTTCTGGCATGCAGACTGAACACTGTATAAATAATAAATAAATAAATTAAAAAAAAGAATAAGGGGCTAGAGAGATGACAGGGATTAAGAGTGCTTGCTGCTCTTCCAGGGGACAGAGTTCAGTTCAAGCACAAATCAGATGACTTACAATGGCCTGTAAATCCACTCCTGTGAATCTGATAAATCCTCTTCTGGCCTCTACAGGTACCTGCACTCAAATGCTCTCTCTCTCTCTCTCTCTCTCTCTCTCTCACCCACACACACACACACTCTCTCTCTCTCTCTCTCACACACACACACGTGCGTGCGCACACACACACACACACACACGCGCGCGCGCGCGCGCACGACTTGAGGACTGACTGGTAGGAGGAAGGTCGCTGGGGAGATATCATCTCAGGAACTGAATCTCTGAGAAGTTTCTAGACTCTAGTGATATCTTGTGATCACTGAAGACAACAGTTTTACCTCTTGACCTAGACATTACAATGGCCAGAAAATTTATGAACAAGCATGTTTGGGCCAGTTTCCAAACAAATGATTCAACACTTCCTTGAGTGGATTGTTGGACTGGTCCAGCTAGACGAGTGTTTCCTGATTTACACTGCTGTTTTTCAGAGAATAGAGTATCTATGGGTAGAAGTACCTTTGTTTTATTTCAACCTCCTCTTAATTTTTTTTTTAAATTAAAAATTTCAGCCAGGCGGTGGTGGTGCACCCCTTTAATCCCAGCACTCGGGAGGCAGAGGCAGGCGGATCTCTGTGAGTTCGAGACCAGCCTGGTCTACAAGAGCTAGTTCCAGGACAGGCTCCAAAACCACAGAGAAACCCTGTCTCGAAAAACCAAAAATAAATAAATAAATTAATTAATTAAAATTTTCTTTTTTTGCCAGATGATGGTGGCTCACTGAATATCCCAGTACTCAGGAGGCAGAGACAGGTGGATTTCTGAGTTCAAGGCCAACATGGTCTACAGAGTGAGTTCCAGGCTTGAACTTGCAGAGATCCGCCTGCCTCTGCCTCTTGAGTGCTAGGATTAAAGCTCAACCTCCTTTTTAACTCTCCCCCATTTTTAATTTCCTTTTTTCTTATTTGTATTTTTTATGTATGAGTGCTTTGCATGACCACCTGCAGGCCAGAAGAGGGCATCAGATCCTAACACAGATGGTTCTGAGCTGCCACGTGGTTGTTGGGAATTGAACTCAGGATCTCTAGGAAAGCAATCAGTGCTCTTAACCTCTGAACCCTCTCTTCAGCCTCTCCTGTTTTTTTTTGTTTTGTTTTGTTTTGTTTTTTCAAATGTTTAGGTTGGTAAGATGAGGTAGCCCATGCCTTTAATCCCAGCACTCCAGAAGCAGGTGGATCTCTGTGAGTTTGAGGGTAGCCTGGTCTACAGAGTGAGTTTCAGGACAGCCAGAGCTACATAGTGAGACTCTGCCTCAAATATTTGTATTTAAATTTATTTTTACTTATCTGCTTTTATGTGTTTCATTTACATGTATGTATATGTATCACGTATGTGTCTGACATTCATGGAGGCCAGAAGAGGGCATCAGATTCCTGAAACTAGAGCTATAGACAGTTATGAACCACCGTGTGCGTGCTGGAATCAAACCTGGCTCCTCTGGAGGAGCAGCCAGTGCTCTTAACCACTGAGCCAATTTTTTTTGGGTCGTCTGGAAAAGCAGTATGTGTTCATAACCACATGGCCATCTCTCCAACCTTGCTGAGAATTTCTTGCTTTACTTTTTTTTTTTTTTTAAAAATTATTTAGGCCGGGCGGTGGTGGCGCACACCTTTAATCCCAGCACTCGGGAGGCAGAGGCAGGAGGATCTCTGTGAGTTCGAGACCAGCCTGGTCTACAAGAGCTAGTTCCAGGACAGGCTCCAAAGCCACAGAGAAACCCTGTCTCGAAAAACCAAAAAAAAAAAAAATTATTTATTATGTATACAGTGTTCTGCCTGCATGTGTACCTGCATCCCAGAAAAGGGCACCAGATCTCATTACAGATGGTTGTGAGCCACCATGTGGTTGCTGGGAATTGAACTGAGGACCTCTGGAAGAGCAGCCAGTGCTCTTAACCTCTGAGCCATCTCTCCAATCCTACATTTTTATTTTTATTTGATTTTTCGAGACAGGGTTTCTCTGTAGCTTTGGAGCTTGTCCTGGAATTCGCTGTGTAGACCAGGCTGGCCTCGAACTCACAGAGATCTGCCTGCCTCTGCCTCCCGAGTGCTGGGATTAAAGGCATGCACATTTTTAAATATTAACCAGGTGTGTTACTGGAACCCTAGCATTCAGGAGGCTGAGGTAGGGAATCATGAATTTCAAGCAGTCTGAATAACATAGTACACATCCATTTTCTTTGTTTTCGAGACAGGGTTTGTAGTGATATATTTTATGTATATTTATTTTAATAAATAAAGCTTGCCTGAAGACCAGAGTGCAGAGCCAAGCTACTAGAGGTCAGGCAATGTTGGCACACACCTTTAATTCCAGGATTTGGGAGACAGAGGCAGAGAGAACTCTGTTAGTTCAAGGCCACGCTGGCCTACACAAAATTGATCCAGTCTAAAGGAAAAACAGCTCACACAAAGGTGATCCCAGCACTTGGGGTCACATGACTTTAGTCCCAGCGCTAGGGAGGTGGAGACAAGAGTGCTGTGGCTGGGTGGAGAGAGGAATATGAGGCTGGAGGAGACAGGACCTCAGCATAGTCTAGGCACTCAGTCTGAGAAGCAGTCTGTAGTCTTCATAGAGAGGGCTGCAGTCTGAGGTTTTGTAGAGAGAGCATTCAGTCTGAGGATTAGTAGAGACAGGATCTTTGGTCTGAGCATTGGGAGAGGTAAGAACTATCTAGTGGTTGACTGCCCTGCTTCTCTGATTTTTCAGCATTAAATCCTATATCTGACTTCGGGTTTTTATTATTAAGACCAACTAGAATTCATACTATAAGGGTTTTTCTGTGTAACAACCCTGACTGTCCTGGAACTCGCTCTGCAGCCCAGGACACAGAGATCCACCTGCCTCTGCCTCCAGAGTGCTAAGATTAAAGGTGTGTGCCACCACAGCCTGGTGAGCATCCATCTTTAAATATTAATAATAAGCTTCAAAAAAAGAGGAAAATCCATGCAGTTGTGCCAGCATGACTATAAAAGGGAACCCGTGTCCAGTTCCTTCCCATCCCCAGCTCCACTCTTTGCCAAACATGGAGTCAGAGGCAGAGCCTGGCTTGTAGGCCTCAAGCTCACACAGTTTTGGAGGCACTATTTGAGAAACACAATACATTGCTCAGAACAGAGACATTCGCAAAGCCGCGCTGGGGCCTCCTGACGGGAAACGCTGTGGAGAGGAAGTCATGGCCTTAGAGATAGCAGGCTTAATCAGCTAAAACGTCCAGCTTTGAGAGTTTTAGAAAAACAGGTGACCGTGTGACACATTAAACAAAACCAAACAAACTGGAGAGGGGTTACGGGAGGAACAGTGTAGTGATATTTGGTTTATGTTTTAACAAATAAAGCTTGCCTGAAGATCAGACAACCCAAAAGGCCAGCCATTAGAGTTCTATTGCCTCTGCCAATGCTCAGACCGAAGGGGCAATCTCCTGCATCTCCTGACTGCATCTGTCTTCAACAAACCTCAGACTGCAATGAACCTTTGCCCCCTCTGCCTTATATTCCTCTCTCCGCCCAGCCACACCGCTCCTGAATCCACCTCCCTAGTGCTGGGATTACAGTCATGTGATACCAAGTGCTGGGATCACCTTTGTGTGAGTTCTGTTCTCTTTCCTATAGATCAGTCCTGTGTAGCCTTGAACTAACAGAGCTTCCTCTGCTCTTTCCAGTCCAAGTTTGGGATTAAAGGTGTGTGCCACCATTCCCTAGCCTCTGCTGGCTTAACTCTGCACTCTGATCTTCAGGCAAGCTTTATTTGCTAAAACATAAACTATCGCTACAGAAAGGAGGGAGGGTGACAGAGAGGGAGGAGGGGGCAAGATCTTGCAAACTGAGCTTCTCAGGCCATCACTGTAATCTGAGCATCTGATAGGGCAGTCGGGGGAAGCAGGGATTCTAGGGTATCTTCAGCAGTGTGAGGCCTTGTCCCCCCAAACAAACAACTACTCAAAGATTGTGGCCTGCTGTGTCGCCAAGGCTTGCTTCAAATTCCGGGATTTAAACGGTCCTCTTACCTTGTGGAGTAGCTGAGAGCAGGTGTGGACTGCTGTGCCCAGCCTTACACACGAAACAGGGACCCAGACAGGACCCCGGGAGTAACAGCTGATCAGCCTGATGCAGGTGAGAGATGCCAGACTCACAGAGCATGCTTAAAGAACCTCTCCACCACATCGACTCTTTGACTTTTATTACTTTACTAATGTGTGTGTGAGTACCACATTGGATAGGTAGAGGGCAGACTAATGTGTGTGTGAGCACCACATTGGATAGGTAGAGGGCAGACTAATGTGTGTGTGAGCACCACATTGGATAGGTAGAGGGCAGACTAATGTGTGTGTGAGCACCACATTGGATAGGTAGAGGGCAGACTAATGTGTGTGTGAGCACCACATTGGATAGGTAGAGGGCAGACTAATGTGTGTGTGAGCAACACATTGGATAGGTAGAGGGCAGACTAATGTGTGTGTGAGCACCACATTGGATAGGTAGAGGGCAGAAGACAAATTCTGAGAGCCAGTTTTCTCCTTCCCTGGGGGTCCCAGGTTTGGTGGCAAGAGCTTTTACCACTGACCCACCTGGCCAGCACACTGTTCTTTCTGTGTGTGTGCTTGGACTTTTGTTCTTTTGAGACAGCCTCTCTCTCTCTCTCTCTCTCTCTGTAAAATCCTGGCTGTTCTGGAACTCTCTATGTAGACCAAGCTGGACTCGCTTTTTTCTCCCTTCTTTTGTTGTCTTTCCTTCCTTCCTTCCTTCCTCCCTCCCTCCCTCCCTCTTTCTTTCTTTCTTTCTTTCTTTCTTTCTTTTCTTTCAACACAGGGTTTCTCTGTGTAGTTCTGGCTGTCCTGGAACTCACTCTGTAGACCAGGCTGGCCTCGAACTCTGAGATCCACTTGTCTCTGCCTCCGGAGTGCTAGGATTAAAGGTGTGTGCCACCACCACCGATTGCCTCTTCCCTTTTTAAACAGATTGTCTCTGTAGCCCAGGCTAGCCTGGTCCTTGGTATTTAGCCTATCCTAGCCTTGAACTCAAAGCAGTCCTCCTGCCTCAGCCTCCTGATTGCTGAGAGGACAGGGAAACAGCCTAGGAACACTCCCTTTCAGAAGTCTGATGTCTTTCTTTCCTGTTTGTCTTGCTGTAAAGATGTATTGTTTTATTGTGTACATGTGTGAACCTCTATGAATTTAGGTGCAGAAGCCCACAGAGGCCAGAAGAGGGCGCTAGAGCACCGGGAACTGCAGTTACAGGCAAGGTTGTGAACTGGTAGGTGCGGGTTTTCCAAGCCCCCTACAAGAGCCATCTCTCAGGCTCCTGGGAAAGATACTTTATAGGAACTGAGAATTGTCAGAGAGCCATGGTTAGGCCAGAGGTCACTGGGCTTCCGACCAAATGACAGCTGGTAGGTGGGTAGAAAACTGATTTCCTAGAACAATTGTAATCCGCTCCAGTTCATCTAAAATTGTTTCAACATTTTATCATGAATATTATTTTTTCCAGAAGAAGACCATGAATTGCAACAGCTAAAAACAAAACAATAAAAGCATTGTCCTAAGCCAAGTTTGGGAATTTATTTTGTCTATTCTCCCCACCCCTTTTTGTCACTGTTTGTTCCTTTTGAAATAAACTAAGAAGAAAGGGAAGGTTGCAGGGTAAAGTATGTGCTCGAGACGCTGGGATCTTCGTCCATTTGACTCTGGATGTTTAGGGTCCCAGAGCTGGATAGGGGAGACAGCGTGACTTAGCTCATCCTCAACTCCCTGGTGGCAGGATTAGCTTTAGCTATTAGCATTTACTTCACTCTGCAGGTCTGTAGTTTCAGCATTGGGAAGCTGAGGCAGGAGGACCAAGAAGTACAGGCCAGTTTGGGCAACAGAGTATAGGGGGGAAAATCACAGCTTTTCTTTTTCTTTCTAAGAACACAGATGATGGGGCTGGAGAGACAGTCTGGTAGTTAAAAACACTCACTCCCTGCTCAATCTATCAGCTTTGAGTTGGGTTCCCAGCACTCAGGACCATTTACAACTGCAGTTCCAGAGATCTGGTGCCCTCTTCTGGCCGCCATGGGTACTGCACACATGTGGTGACCAGACATGTGTGCAGACAAACACTCATACACAAAATAAAATGGAAGAGAAGACAGTGAGAAGCTTGGGAAGCAGGGGATGTTAAGTTAAGGGCTACAAGCCTGGCAACTTAGTGAGGCCCTGCCTTAAAAGAAAAATTATAAAATGGGATTGTGTTATAGCTTAGTGTTAAGAGTGCTTACCTACCATATATGAGGTCCTGAGTTCAAATCTCTAATCCCACCAAAGAAAATAATAATAAAATTAAGTCTTTTCTTAGGTCTTAGTGCAATCTCATGGATTCTCCAACTTTTTTTTTTTTGAGACAGGGTTGCATGTACCCCAAGTTGGCCTAGAACTCCCTTTGTACCCAAAACCAGCTTTACACTTGGGATCCTCCAGGTTCCAGTTCCTAAGTGCTAAGGTTACAGGCATGTGTCATCATACCCAATACCCAGTTTTGATTTTTTTTTTTTTTTCCGAGACAGGGTGTCTCTGTGTAGCCCTGGCTGTCCTGGAACTAGCCCTGTAGACCAGGCTGGCCTCAAATTTATCCACCTGCCTGTGCCTCCCGAGTGGTGGGATTAAAGGCACGTGCCACCTCCACTTGGTGATTTGTTTCCGTTTTTGACACAGGTTCTCGAAATGTACCTTAGGGTGACCTCAGACTCACACCCTCCTCTGTCTTCTCACTGCTGATACACAGGCATGCCACCTTGGCCTGGGGCTTTTCTAACAGTCTGTTTTAAGGGCTGGTTGATTGCAGGCATAAGGTCCCAGGCTATGGCTGGGGAGCCAAGGTCTCTTGGTTGCGCATAGGTTGGACTGAAGAGGGGGCGTGGCTAGACTCAATGAGGGGGTGGGGGGAGAAAAACCTTATAAAGCTTCAGGACGAGCAGAGTTTGGGGGATTCACTTGGGGTTCAGGCTGGCTGCTGTCTAGCTATCACACTAGCTATCTGAGCAGGGAGCATTTGTGTAAAGAATTAACTAGGAGACAGATGTGGTGACGCACGTATCTAATCCCAGGATTTGTGAGGGAGAGGTGGGGGGTGGGATTTGGAGACTGAAGCCAGCAGGAGGCTACTTAGCTAACTGAAACAGAAGAAGAAATAACCAGAAAGGAGTCTAGGGGTTATAAGGCTAGCAGGCACCATCTTCAAGCCTAGAAGACCAAAGGGAATTGTTGGAACCCCAGGTCTTTTCAGCACCCCCTTTCAGCAGAGTGTGACATGAAGCCACGGGCAATGGAGACATGGGACGGTAGTGGGGTTCACGGCGGGTCAACCACAGCTTCAGGGAGCAGTTTAGCGGGTGGTATTATGGGATCGAATTGTGTACATCACGCACAATATCACCACTGTCCCCCATCCCTGCCGCCCAAATTCATGCTGAGTCTTAACCCTTCCTCTTCGACTTTATTTGGAAGTAGAATTGTGAGAGACACTATGAGATGAGACCATTAGGTCGCCCTAACTTATGCTACTATTTGATGAGAGCCAGAATCACCTGAGGGGCTGCAGAGCCGGCTCAGCAGCTAAAAACAGTGACTTTTTTTCCTGAGGACCCAAGTTCATTTTCAACACCTGGTGCACTCGGTGGCGTCAACTCTCAATCAAGCCCCAGGTTATCTGCCGCCCTCTTCTGGCCTTTCCAGGTACTGCATATCATATATGTAGCGCACGAACATATATGCAAGCAAAAATACCCATGCACATACATCAAATAAAATAAATTTATAAAATTAGAATTACCTGGGAGACGAACCTCTATGTATGACTTACAGGGATTATCTTAATTGTCTTAATGAGGTGGGAGGCTCCATCCATTGAGGGCAGCATCATTCCCTGGACTGGGATCCTGGGCTAGTAGAAGGAGAAAGGGGGCCGAGGACAAGCACTTATCAGTCGCTGCCTTCTTAAAGTTTTATTTTGTCGTTGTTTTTTTTTTTTTGAAATTTTAAAAACTATGTTTATTAGCCGGGCGGTGATGGCGCATGCCTTTAATCCCAGCACTCGGGAGGCAGAGGCAGGCGGATCTCTGTGAGTTTGAGGCCAGCCTGGTCTACAAGAGCTAGTTCCAGGACAGGAACCAAAAGCCACGGAGAAACCCTGTCTCGAAAATAAAAAAAAAAACCAAAAAACACAAAAACTATGTTTATTAAGCATGTGCACCCTTACATGTATGGAAGTCAGAGGACAGCTTTTCAGAATCGGGGTCCTCCCTCCAAAGTGAGTCTTGGGGATAAAGTTGGGGCATCAGGCTTGGAGACAAGTGACTTCATATGCTGGGTGATTTTATCAGTCTTTTTTTTTTTTTTTTTGAGACAGGGTTTCTCTGTGGTTTTGGAGCCTGTCCTGGAACTAGCTCTTGTAGACCAGGCTGGTCTCGAACTCACAGAGATCCGCCTGCCTCTGCCTCCCCAAGTGCTGGGATTAAAGGCGTGTGCTGCCACCGCCCGGCTTCATCAGTCTTTTTTAAAAATTGTATTTAGATGTGTTTATTTTACAGATATGACTGTTTTGCTTGCGTGAATGCATGTATGTGCACTGCATGCCTGCCCAGTGCCCTCTGAGGTCAGAAGAGGGCATCAGGTCCCTCGGAACTGGAGTTACGGATGGGCACGAGCCACCATGTGGGTGCTGCTGGGGATTGTACGCCAGCCATCTGGAAGAACAAGTGTTCCAAGCTGCTGAGCCAGCTCTCCAGCCCCCAGCTTGCTTCGTGTTTGTGGATGCGGTGTGGTCGTTGCCTCCTGAAGTTCCTGCTGCTGTATCCGTGCCACCATGATGATTGTCATCCCAAAACAAACGAAAACCCTTCCTCCCTCAAGATGCTCTTGTCGCAGCAACAGGAAATCTAAGACACCTTCCAAGAAGGGAAACTTAAACACAATTCCTCGCGTGAGAGTACCGGGCTAAGATCAACGTGGAGGCTTACACGCCAAGGACTGTGGATTGCCAAACCGGGTCAGCAAACTACTCACCAGAGAAAGACATGGTCAGAATCCCGGCTGCACCCTCCAGAGGGAAGCAAAGCTGAACAGCCTCCCATCCTGTGAGAATACATTAAAGTCGCTTGGCTTGGGCACTTTGTAAACATTGCAGCTAGGATGGAAGGCGATTCTGGCAGTTGGGAGCGGAGGAGGATCACAGAGTCAAACCGCAAGCCTAGCAGTTTACAGCCCTGCCCTGGGCAAAGGTTTCCCCAGCGTAACAGCTCCGCAAAGAATCAGGAGGGCCGCCACCTCTGCTGCCCTCCGCCCTGGTGAAGAAGGCAGAAGCAAACTGAACAGTCCCAGGGTTTATATAGGGCTTCTTAGGGACAGCATTGTCCCCGGGTGAAGAATTTCAGGGTGGGAATTGGTCTGATTTCAATCCTTACCTTAGACAAGCTCAGAGATTGGTTGGTTTTCCTGCTCAGGGATTGGTTGGTTTTCCTGCTCAGGGATTGGTTGTTTTTTAAACTGAGTTGGGCAGGGGCAGAGTGTGTTTCTTTGACTCTAGTTTTAGGGCCAAAGTGTTTCTTTTACTGGCCCTTTTTAACCTTTTGGCTCTGGTTTCAGGGCCAGGGTGTGTTTCTTTGGCTGGCCCTTTTACCCTGCACACTTTGCAACAATGGCCCTCCTGTAACACTGTGGGTTTGGGAGCTGAGAGACTGCCATCTGGTGTCATTCTGAACCCTTGCTTGGTCCAGGGTGTAGCTGGAGTTCTCTTTGGGCCACTGGCTCACAGATAATGACACGGAGACTTATTATTAATTATGAAAGCTTGGCCTTGGTGGCTGGAGAGATGGCTCAGTGGTTAAGAGCACTGACTGCTCTTTCATAGGACCCGGGGTTCAATTCCCAGCATCCACATGGCAGCTCACAACTGTCTGAAGATCCAGTTGCAGGGGATCTGACACCTTCACACCAATGCATATAAAATAAAGTTAAATAGACCATAAAAATATTAAAAAGAAAGAAAGAAAGAAAGAAAAGAAAGAAAGAAAAGAAAGCTTGGCCTTAGCTTAGGCTTGTCCCACTAGCTCTCCTACCCTAACCTACTTCTATTAATTTACATTTTACCATGTGGCTTTTTATCTTTCTTTCATTTTGTATGTCTGACTCCCTCTGAGTCTTGGCATCTCTCTGGCATAATCCTCTCTCCCCAGAAACCCCCCATCCTCCCTGCCTAGCTATTGGCCAGTCAGCTCTTTATTACACCAATCACAGCAGTGCATCATCACACAGTGCACAGATATCCCGCAATACAGGGGAATGTGGGAGCGGCCCCAGTGCAGAGCACTTGGGCTCCTGCACAGGGTGCCCTAGAAACCATCTGGGTAGACAGATTATCAGAAGGGCTGCCAGTTCCCAGGTGCCCTGTAAACCCCAGATTATTCCGTAGAGGGAGAAGACACGGCCCCCAAAAGAACATGCCTGAGGTTAAAAGTCTTCCCTTTTTGACAAAAGGTGGCTTCTCCATTTCTTCTCCTGTTGCTAAGCAATTTAAACGAGGAAGGGTTTGTTCTGGTCAAGGGCTGGAGAGGTGGCTCAGTGGTTAAGAACATCTATTGTTCTTGCAGTGGACCCGAGTTCAATTCCCAGAGTCCCATCAGGCAGTTCACAACTGTCTGTAACTCCAGCCCACTCCGTGCTCCTTCTACATATACACACTCAAGCACAGAGTGCTGGGATTAAAGGCTTGCACCACCACCGCCCGGCTTGTCAATTATCTTTCAAATAAACTAACAAAAGGAACACAGTTCTTGGTAAAGCCTCCACCTTCTGCCCTGTGCTGTTGGCTGAGCTGAGGTGGAGAGGCAGTTGCCATGTGAGATGCCAATGTGGACCTGAGCTATTTCAGGGTGAGGCCTTTTTTGGCCACATGCATTTGAGGAACACCAGGTCCCTGCTTTTTCGTCAGAAGGCAGGGCTGGCCCGTGTTGCAGGCTCTTTCTGGTTGCTATGGAGAGGAGCCCCACCCTTGGGCTCCCAGCCTGGACCTCTGTCCAGTTCCAAGTCCCCAGACACAGCTTCAGAGTTTGTTCTGAGCGATTCCTGATGGAGCAGTGTTTATGCAAACTTCTGCTATCCGTTACCATGTCAAGCCCCAGAAACCCAGAGAGGCGAGTTACCGCTAAAGATGGCTCCAAACCAATACTGAAAAGTCAGAGCAAAGGGGGAGATTGCCACAAATTCAAGGGTAGCCTGGGCTACAAAGTGAGATAGTGAGACTCTGTGTGTGTATGTGTGTGTGAGAGAGAGAGATAGGAAATGAATGAAGTAGAATCTTTTGAAATGTATTTCTATCTATTTGTGTGAATATACATAGATATCCATTCCTGTGTGTGTGTGTGTGTGTGTGTGTGTGTGTGTGCACAGGAGTGTGTACTGGTACACACATGTGTTAGTGTGTCAAGGCCAGAGGCTGATAACAGGTATGTTCTGAGACAGGGTCTCTCTGAGCCCGGAGCTCACTGATTTAGCTAGACAGATTGTTAACCACAAGCCCCAGCCGTGAGAGTCCAGGCACTCCCCAGTGCTGGCTTTTCACATGGGTGCTAGGATCCAGGCTCAGATTCTAAAGTTAGTGTGGCAAATCCTTTCTCCGGCTCCTGAACTGAGACATTTTAGTTCCACAGCTTTTGATACTGAGATCAGCATCATGTCCCACGCCAAGCATGCGCTTTGTCACTGAGCTATGTCCCTAGTTCTGCTTTCTGATTCCAGAACTCAGGGTGTTCTTCAGTACTGGGGGGAAGGGAAGGAAGTCGAGACAGGAGGAAGGAAGGAAGGAGAGAAAGAAGAAAAGAAAGAGCTGTGGCTGTAGCCCACTTTGTGTGGCGTTTGGATGAGATGTCGCCCGTGTGGGTCGCTGATAAAGTCCTGAGCCATTGTGTTCTGTTGACACGGGCTCTGCCATGTCAAGGATCTTGATGCCTCGGATCTGTGGAGACTGGGCATGCTCATGGACTAGACAGAGCCTTCCTCTCATTGGTGTGTGCTGTCATCCACAGCTTCCTCCCGGGGTGACCCCAGCCCGAGACCACACACCTACAGAAACCTCCTCCGGTGAACAGCTAGGCCTGCCTGCTTGTTCAGCTGAATCCCATCGACCTGCTGCCTCCATTCAGAGGTATAAAATAAACACTTGGAGCTTTTCATATGCTATTTTTGGTAGTATATCTCCATCAGCGCTCACGGCCCACCTGGCCTCAGCTCTCCTGTGGGTGAGTCTGTCTGTCCTTTCTTCATTTTCTTATGGCCCCAGAACCAAGGCACAAAGGACTCAGTGTCCTAGAGTATTCACATGCTTGGTCTGCGGTTGGCGGTGCCATTTGGGCAGTTTAGGAGGGGTGGCCTCGCTGGAAATATGTGACTAAAGGTGGCATTTGAGCACTCAAAGGCTCACACTCTCCAGTTTGCTCTCTGCTTGGTGCTCAGGATGTGAGCTCTCAGCCGTCCCTGCCGCCATGCTTCCCACAGCGATGGCAATGGGCTCATCCCACTGGAACTTTCTAATAAAGCTCCCTTAGTCAAGCTGTTTTATCATGGCAATAGAAAACTAAGATACAGCTGGGTGGTGGTGGTGCACTTCTTTAATCCCAGTACTCGGGAGACAGAGACAGGTGGATCTCTGTGAGTTCAAGGCTAGCCTGGTCTACAGAGAGAGTTCCAGGACAGCTCCAAAGCTACAGAGAGAGAAACGCTGTCTCAAAAAAAAAAAAAAAAAAAAAAAAAAAAAAAAAAAAAAGAAAAGAAAACGAAGTCACTTGATAGGAGTTTGTTGAGCATGCATGAGCCCCCGATGAAGGGACACTAGCCTTGCCCTTTTCCCCAATTCCCGCTGCCTTGCTACAAAACGGGTTACATTTCTAAAGCTAGCCCCCAATGTCTATTCCCTTTATTAGAACACTGCTTCCTCCTGAGGCTGACTACCAAGGTTCAGTCACCAAAGAACTGAAGTCCAGCAATCAAAAGCCCCCTTTGGCTCACCTAACTAACACGCCCAATCGAGATATACTTCCCCATCCTAGAACTGAAGTCCAGCAATCAAAAGCCCCCTTTGGCTCACCTAATTAACACGCCCAATCAAGATATACCTCCCCATCCTAACCCACTCTAACTCAGACCTCCCCTTTTCCTCACCTTACAAATTATAGCTGTAGCCAGGCGGTGGGGGCACACACCTTTATTTTTTTTTTTTTATTTTTTTTTTTTAAATGTTTATTTATTTATTATGTATACAAAAGTCTGTCTATATGGATGCCTGCAGGCCAGAAGAGGGTCTCATTACAGATGGTTGTGAGCCATCATGTGGTTGCTGGGAATTGAACTCAGGACCTTTGGAAGAACAGGCAATGCTCTTAACCCCTGAGCCATCTCTCCAGCCGGGCACACACCTTTAATCTCAGCACTGGGGAGGCAGAGGCAGGGGAATCTCTGAATTTGAGGTCAGCCTGGTCTAGAGAGTGAGTTCCAGAGAAACCCTGTCTAGAAAAACCTCAAAGCAGAAGGGTGGTGGGTGGAGGGAAGGGATGGGGGGATTAAGGAAAATACGTAAACTATTAAAGATTGTTTCCTGCCCATGTCAATACATATAACGCTCGGCCGGGTGATGGTGGCGCACGCCTTTAATCCCAGCACTCAGGAGGCAGAGGCAGGCAGATCTCTGTGAGTTCAAGACCAGCCTGGTCTACAGAGCTAGTTCCAGGACAGGCTCTAAAGCCACAGAGAAACCCTATCTCGAAAAACAAAACAAAACAAAAAAAATACATATAACGCTGAGTCTCTGATGTCATTGGCTCTGCCTAGCTGTTTCTAGCGTGCTAGGGAAGGGATGAGGTTCAGCATTCCAAGTCTACAGTCTCTCTCTCCTCTCTCTCTTTCTCCTCTTTCTCTCTCTCTCCCTCCTCTTCTCTCTCTCCTCTCTCTCTCTCTCTCCTTTCTCTCCCCCTCTCTCTCCTCTCTCTCTCCTCTCCTCTCTCTTCTACCTCTCTCCCCCTCTCTCTTTCTCCTCTCTCCCTTCTCTTTCTCCTCTCCTCTCTCTCCTACCTCTCTCCCCCTCTCTCTCCTCTCTCTCTCTCTCTCTCTCTCTCTCCTCTTTATTTATTTTCATTTTATGTGTATGCATGTAGGTCTGTGTATCACATGTGCTCAGTGCCGGAGGAGGCCAGAAGGAGCATCAGATCCCTAGAACTGGAGTTGCTTATGGCTGTGAGCCACAGTGTAGGTCCTGGGAACTGAACAGGTGCCCTCTGGAAAAACAGCAAGTGCTCTTGACTGCAGAGCCATCTCTCCAATCTTCTCTTTGGGTTTGTTTGTTAGTTAGTGCCAGGGATGCAATCTCTGACTTCCTGCACGCTAAGTAAGCATTCTGTCTCTGAGCCACTTCCTGGGCTCTGTCTGCGGGTCTCAGGCATCCACCAAAAGATGGGATTGTACAAAAAGGCAATGGCCTTAACTTCCAGAGTCTTCTTATTGTTGCAACTGAATTGGAAAATATGGGCTGGCTGGAGGGCTGGACGGGACAGTGACTGGCTAAGAGTTATTTTCCTTCCTGGGCCCCCAATGCAAACCTCAGCCGCACCCAGCTCTACCCAGCTTCCCGCCAGGCCCTACAGCTTAGCCACAGGCTCTGCGCAGACTCCCAGGCTCCCTCTGGGAGGAGGGGAAACAAGCTGCGCTGGAAAAGGGCAGGAGGAGGGCGGTGGGCCTCTTCCCTCCTGGAGCGCCAGAACCTGGCCGTGCTCGGCTGCCAAGAGCAAGGGAGGCACAAGCCCATTCTCGGCCGCTTGTTTGCGCTCTGGAGCTCATTTTCCCACAGAAACAAAGCTTCCGCGGAGGTTGGCTCCTTGCCTGGCTCCGGGGAACTGTATTGAGTTCACAGCTACAGCCTCAAACCTTCACCCCTCCACATTGTCTGCTTCTAGCTGGGGCTCTAACGGGAGCCTCTGAGACCACAGACCCATCGGCACCTCTGCCGAGGTCCTGGGGCTGTGGGAACTGGAGCCCACAGAGAACATATTTTGTTTAAACTTTTTTTTTCTTTTTCCCTTTTGGGGGGTGCTAGGGATCTACTCAGGGCTTCTTGTTGCTAAGGCATGTGAGAGTCATCCCCAGCGCTATTCGCCTAAATCATGGGGTGGAGAGTGTCCTGAGCAGGGCTTTCTCCTTCATAAAAGGTGACAGGCCAGATCCATAAACCTCTAGTTTTTTTTCTCTTTTTAACGGTGGTATATGCCTACAGTCCCAGAACTTAGGAGTCAGAGGCAGGAGGGCTTCCAGGACTGGAGGCCAGCTGGGGCTACATAGCTCATTCCAAAGATCATGTGGGCTGCAGAATGAGACCTTGTCATTAAAAAATAAAAAGTTTTTAAAGAAACCTTTTGTTTTTGTTTAAGTCAAGGTCTCATGCAGGTGCTGGTGGTGCACATCTTTAATCCCAGCACTTGGGAGGCAGAAGCAGGGGATCCCTGTGAGTTCGAGGCCAGCCTGATCTGCAGAGTGCGTTCCAGGACAGCAAGGACTAAACAGAGAAACCTTGTCTTGAAAAACCTAAAAGAAAAAAAAAGAGGTCTTTCTCTATAGCCCAGGTTGGCATAAGCATCTAATATCCAGCATCTCAAGTACTGGAGTCCAGGTGTGAGCTACTACTACTCTGGGCTTCAAGCAGTTTTGACTATAACAGATTAAATCATTGGCAAGACTGGCAAAAGGATAGACCCCCCTCGCACTGCCCGTGTGGCAGTGGTGGCCACATCGTGTTGCTGTATTTCTTCCTACTTGTTCCTGGAGAGACGCCGGAAACACGCACACACACAGGGCTAGATACACCTAGATATACCCACCCCCACACAAGGATTCAACCAGGCAGACATAAATACACCCAGATACACACAACATACATGCATGCCTGCATACACACATGCAGACACTAACTCACCCTAGCATTCACTTAAGGTCTCGGAGGAAGTGCAGAGCTGTGTGTGACATTCCAGACTGGAAGGGGGTGTGTGAGTGGTCTGAACCCTAGGCCTTCTCAGCGGCCCATGCAGCCAGTTGTGGGCAAGCCAGCACCCCCTCTCCTCCATTTTGAGCTATAAAAGCTGTATCATGGGGACTTGGGATGATGAAGCTTCTCTCTTTCCCTTTTTTTAAAATATTTATTTATTATGTATACAATATTCAATCTGTGTGTGTTTGCAGACCAGAAGAGGACAGCAGACCTCGTTACAGATGGTTGTGAGCCACCATGTGGTTGCTGGGAATTGAACTCATGACCTTTGGAAGAGCAGGCAAAGCTCTTAACCACTGAGCCATCTCTCCAGCCCCCCTCTCTTTCCCTTTTTTATATTAATTTATTTAATTTGCGTGTGTACACATGAGCATGGCTGCACGCATGCCAACCACAGTCCAGGTGTGGGAATCAGAGAGAGCAGCTTGCAGGTTTGCAGGAGTTGGTCCCTCTTCTACCATGCGGGTTCTGGACATCAGACTCAGGTCATCGGGTTTGACAGCGTTTACCAACTGAGCCATCCCGTCACTTAAGCTTCCGTGACAGTCTCTGGAAACTGAAAGTCATTCTACAAGCAAGATACTTATGAGTGGCTGAAACCACAGCCATGATGGTGGAGCCTGATCCCAGCAGGGAAGTTTCAGCCTGTGAGGCCCTTGCCTGCCGTACTTACATTCCAGGCACGCCAGGGCTTTCTGCGCTCCCTCAGGCGAGCAGAGGGCTGCCGCAGCAGGAATATGTGGTGTGCAACATGCCCCGCTGGGGGAGGAGAGAAGACAGCGCAGGTGCCCTGGGATGCCAGGGCTCTGAGGAAGATGGAGGCTGTTCGCAGGTAAAAAGAGAAGACTTCTGACAGTCCCCCGCAGTTAGATGTACTGGGCTCTGTGGGACCTGTGGTTGCCATGGGAACAGGCCTAGGAACACAAAGCAGCAGGAGCAGGGAGGCCCCACCCGGAAAAAAAACATCCTGGTTGCTGGGGCCAGGCAGCTTCTGTGGGAGGGGTTATTTTTAGCAGTTTAGGCTGCTGGGGCTGGACTTGTAGGGCCTTGCTGTCTGGCTGCAGAAAGCACCCATTGTCCTGTCTGACCTTGTATAGCTGCTGGGAGGCCTCTCTGTCTGCCCCTTGGTCTCTGGGGTGCACCAGGGTTACAAAGAACCTGGAGAGGGAGCTGGCCTGGAAGCACAGATGCTCTCTATAGCCCCAGGTTATCCAACACAGGGCAGAGTTTCTGGGCTGGTGGAGGGCGCTGGGCCTCTCTGGCCACCAGCCAGAGAGACACAAGGGCCGGAGGATGTCCCCAGAGCACTGGAGCAGGGCTATAATGGTGCGGAGAGGCAGGGCTCCAGAGGACATAGACTCCCTTATTGTAGATGTCCCCCGATTCCAGTCATACCCTGGGTGGTCTCAGACAAGTCCCTGCAGGGGCCAAGGTGTGTGCGTGCGTGCACATGTGCCTGTGTATGAGAATGAAGATCCTTCCAGGTGTGTTTGTGTGTGTGTCTGTATATATAAGTGTGTGTATGTATGTGTATATGGGGTGTATGTGTGTGTGTGTATATGTATGTGGTGTGTGTGTGCGCGCGCGTAAAAAGCCCAGGTAGTCTGTCTTTCCATTTCTCTTGCCCACACCCAGGCATCCGGCTCAGCTCTTGGCTTTGGGTGTGTGACCTCTGCGTTTAATTCTGGATACAACACACACAAAGTAGGCCCGGAGTTGGCTAGTGGCATCAAGGATAAAAATACTACAGAGGGTACCCTCCCCCATCCAAAGCTGATGTGAGCAACAGGGCTGACTGTGGAGCTGGACTCTGGGAAAAGCCACCTCTGACTGTCCCTGTCAAGAGCCAGGGTACAGCTGAAGGACAGCCTGTATCAGCCCCCTCCTCCTGGGCCAAGGGGAGTCTACCCTCTCTCACCTGCTCATTCTGTTCGGTTGTTGCTTTGGTGTGTGTGCCTGTTTGCACGGAAGGTTCCAGATGTCGTGTCTCTGCTGATGTCCTCCTTGCTTTCTTACCTGAAGCTCACCTCTTAGGCTAGGCTAGCGGCCAGCAAAGCGCCAGGAACCTACCCGTCTCGACCTCTCCAGTGTGGCCATGCCAAGTGTGATTCTTTTCTGGGGCTTGAACTCAGGACCCCTCAACGCTTATGTGGTGAGCACATCACCTGCTATTTCGGCTTACACATTTGTTTTTATTTATTTACTGTGCATGCATGTGCTTCTGCCCGTGTTTGTGCTCCATGCACCAGGACATGCGGCAGTGAGAGGTCAGGGGACAATTCGGACGTGTCAGTTTTGTCTTCTACCATGTGTGTTCCAGAATTCAGGTCAGAAGGCTTGGTGGCAAGCCTCTTACAGGCAGAGCCACCTTGCCTGCCCCTAGTCCCACATCTTGAAGGCTGAGAAGTCAGTCATAGGAACCTCTGGTGGCTGAGGCATGAAAAGGGGAGTCGTGCATGCCACACACATTTATTGAGCACCTACTGTGTGCCAGGTAGTTCTCGAGACCTGGAAAAGAAGGGCTGGGGCAGTCTGGAGTTGTCCCAGCTGAAGTTCTCCTCCCCAAACAAGTCCTGCAAGGGGCCAGGGACCCCTGCCTTGAAAAGTGGAAGGTCTAGTTCTACAAAGCAGAGACCTCTGGAAGTGGGGATCTCTGAGGCTGGCGCCGCCTTCTTCACTGCAGGATGAGACAGGCCCACCTCACCTCCTCTTCAGTACGGATATGCATGATTTCTTGAGGGGCCCAATCTGCAGGTGGGCGTCCACACTCTCCAGGAAGAAGGCGGGCTTGAGCCTGTGGTTGAAGAGCCCTGAAAAGTGGCTGTCCAGGCGACTCTGGAAAGGGTCAGTGGGGGAGGCCAGGGCACCACTGCGGCGTGGCTTAGAGGCTTTAAGCCTCCGAAGAAGGCCCAGTTTTCCGTCCTGAACGGCGTAGAAGGCCAGGGCATGGTCCGCGTACTCCAGGCAGACCCCAACCGTAGGTGAAAAAGCGTGAGGTAGTGGGGCCTCCAGCCCGCAGAACCAGACCGAGAAGCCACGCCCATTCCACTGCAGACAGCAGGAGAGTGCATTTCGGCCAAGGCGGCCCCGGTCATAGGGCTCTTGCGGAGAGAAACCCTCAGCCATGACGCCCACACTGACCCATCCTTCGATGATCTCTACCTCCCAGTAGTAGGTGCCCCGGTCCAGGGCCCCCTCTCCTAGCACCTGCTCACAGTGTGTGAAGCGGGTGGGCGACTCCGGGTAGTTGATGGGACATAATACCCTCTTGACACCCTTCGTTCCGAACAGCTGCAGGAACTTGTCTGCCGTGTCGCTGTCCAGGTTCACGATGTAGGCGACTGGACCCCACGGATGGGAGAGAGACACAGGTCACAGTCAGGCTCCGATGGGACAGTTCCCTGCAGGGACCCACCTCCCCCAAACACAGCTTGTCCAGCACTAATGGGGACCACCCGCGGAGATGACCTTGCTCATCCCAGAGATTAAGGAGGGGCTTCCCGAGCTCTGTGTTCCCGAAGCCTAGCAGCTAACAGAGGCGCTTTGGTAGCAGAGAGCGGGCTACTTACACTTGAGGAAATAGTCCCTGGGAGCCTCACTCTCCACCAGGCTGGTGCTGTCAGGGTCCTGGGATTCCACATCTGCTGGACCGAAAGGAGCGGTGTGGAAGCCATCTCTCCTGATACCCGTGACTGGCTGAGCGGCTACCCTCGGTAGTGCCCCACCCTACCTGTGGCTGTAATTCCCTCCACCCTACCTCCCAAAGCCCCCTGCTACATGGTGTCAGACACACCCATATAGGACCGTGTTCTCACACACATGTGTTGCTTGGTGTGTGTCCCGTGTTCCCCCCCTCCCCCCCCCCACCTTGCCTCCTTGCATGCAAGGCCTCTCTGAAGTTCGTGGCGAGCAAGAAGAATCCCCTCTGCCCCCTGTGTGTGTGTGGGGTGACCAGTTCCTGGCGGGGTTATGGCCCCCTCCCCCAGGCTAGACACTTTCCCTCCTCCATTCCCGGATTCTGGGAGCCTACATGGTATATCTGGGGGAGGGGTGTGGGTCATCTCGGAGGGGCACCCACCTTCTGAGCCATGTTTCTGCAGCTCGTCCTCATCGCTGCCCAGCCCCCGCAGCTGCTCCCACTGGCTGGCACAGGCTGAGACCAGGATGTCTCTCAATGTTCTGACCACTTGGGAGGACTTGGTGAAGTTGAGTTCCCTGGGGGGCCCAGGGCCAGGGCCGCACCCCTCCTCCAGGGCCAGCCGTAGCGCCAGGAGTTCCTGTACCAGACAAACGCCCCCTAAGGCTCTGTCGGCCATAGCTTCTCCCAGCCGGGGAAGGTAGCAACTGTCCTGGAAGGCCAGGTACCCATCGCCTCTGCCTTCATTTCTCAACCCCCACCCCTGTCACCTGGATTCCCCCTGTGGCTCAGGAGCTACCCTCACCTGAAGAAAGCTGACTGAGTCAGCTTCTGGAACCTGACTGAGGTTGTGACGCGCCCGGCTCAGGCGGCTGCGCTGTTCCTCCTGTCTCCGCAGGTCACCCTGGGAGCGGCCCAACATCGTGGCCTCTCCCTCCTCGATGAACCCCAGCACCTCGGTCTGGAAACTCTGTAGGGTGGCTGTGGCCTCGGCAAACATCTGGCTCACCCTCTCCCGCTCTGCCAAGGCAGCACTCTGCAGGATTGGAGAGTGGAGGCAAAGACCCAACCTGGCTTCAGATTCCTTCCCTGACTGTGTGTTGCCCCCCAAGTCCTACTGAGAGGACCAGTCCAAGCTCTGGATTTGAGCCGTGTCTCTGGAAACGGGGTGTTCCTGCTTAGTAGGGATGAACAGTTCCCAATCAGGGTGCTACCAGCTAAAAGTTTATGTGCAATTTCAGGGGCCTGCTTCAGGGGTGCCCAGGAGGGTTAGCGTGGGGTCTGACCTTGATGAGGGCCACGGTTCGGCGGGTCTGAGCAATGCTGGCGCCCAGTTCATCCATGCGGTCATCCACAGCACTCAGGACTTTGGACTGCTCAGCCTGTGGATGGAGCTTTGTGAGCCTGGTGTCTAATGACAAAATATGCCCAGTTCACCCCTGGTTCAGGTTTGTGCCATTCCCAAATGCCTGGCAAGGAAGCAAGCTGTGTGCCTCTGACTACCTGTTGATCAGAGAAGCAGTATAGGGCTATCTAAGGTTCTCTATTTATTTGGAATTTCCACCCCGGTGGGGTAGAGGCAAAGACTGAGAGAGTAGGTTTGGGGTGTGACTGAACTAGAGGGGAGCACTGGGGATTAGTTTCAAAGGAGCCTGCACCCCCGATCCAGCTCTGAAAATTGGGGATTCCGGGCAAATCCCTTGGGTCTTATGAGTCACAGCTCCAGGCCGGAGAGACGGAAAATCCCAGAGCTAGAGGCGCTAAGACTGGGATGGAGGCCAAAGGAAACTGGGGGTGGGAGGTGGTGGGACACTGGGCACATGCTCCCAACGGCCCCAGAACACTCGGACAGAGAAGTTCTGTGTGACCAGCCCAACCTCCATCGTGCTCCTGGTGCCTGCCACACCCATCCACAGTGGCTGACTAAGTCCAGGACAAATCTGAATTGGGACCAGCAAGAAGAGCTCCATCAGCCATGGGGCCACGCCCGCAGGCAGCCGCTCCTGGTCCCCACCGGCTCCAAGGGCCTAACCCAGATACCTCTGGCT
The DNA here is from genome assembly GCF_018167655.1 of Microtus oregoni. Classification (NCBI taxonomy): domain Eukaryota; kingdom Metazoa; phylum Chordata; class Mammalia; order Rodentia; family Cricetidae; genus Microtus; species Microtus oregoni. The sequence goes on along the minus strand of NW_024543222.1, from coordinate 4,022,988 downwards.
TTACACCCACACTGACCCAGCTTCTCTCTCTGTCTCTGTCTGTCTCTTTCTCTCTCTCTCACACACACCCTCCTTTTCGGCTCTTTATCACTCTTTAATCTACTCAGCCGTCCCTTCTGACTCCCCTTCCCTCCACACCAGCCCCAGAGAAAGACACTGTAGACCGGAAGGGGTTGCAAAGATCCTCAAGTTAGAGAAGGAAACTAAGGCAGCGCCTGTTGAGTCAGAGATGAAACCCACGTAAAGGTGGGAACCAAGGAGAAACTAAGGCAGCGCCTGTTGAGTCAGAGAGATGAAACCCACGTAAAGGTGGGAACTAACTCCGCAAAGATGTTTTCTTAATCTCCACGTACACATCCACAAAAATAATAAAATGAACAAAAGACACAGCCCGCGGAGAGCGGGGGGGGCACACTAAATGGCTCTCCTGCCCCGCCTGTCACCCATCTCCACGTGCCCGTTCAAGGCGCCCACGCCCCACCTCCTGAAGCGCGCGCTCCTGCTCCAGCGGCACCAGCTCGTGGCCGCGATGCTCCTGAGCGGCACAGGCCTCGCACAGGCACACTCTCTCCACGCGGCAGTAGTGCTCCAGCGGGCGCAGGTGGCGAGGGCACAGGCTCTCCTCCAGCCGGCGCAGCGGCGGCACCAGGCGGTGACCGCGCAGCGCGGGGCTGCGTTCGTGCGGGGCCAGATGCGCAGAGCAAAAGGAGGCGAGGCAGGAGAGGCAGGAGAACTCGGCGGGCAGGGCAGCGCCCTCGGGGCACGCGTCGCAGCGCACCGGCTCTTCGGCCGACCAGGGCTCGGGTGCACAGGGAGCCGATGGCTCCGGAGCCGTAGGGGGTGCGCTGGGCGCGGAGGGCTCGGGCGTCGCGCCCCGGGCGGGGCCTGAAGCCGGGGTGGACATGGGTCCTGGACCCGAGCCCTGGCGGAGCTGCAGCAGCTCAGACAACGTGTGGTTCTTGCGGAGCTGCAGGCCGTCGGGGAAAGGCTCCTGGCACAGAGGGCAGCGGGCCGGACCTCCGGAACCACTAGTACTGCCCGCACTCCGGTGTGGCCAGAGCGCAACCAGGCAGGCGAGGCAGAAGTTGTGGCCGCAGGGCAGTGTCACCGGCTCCCGGAGTGGTTCCAGGCAGATGGGGCAGCTGAAAGGCCCGCTGCCGTCCATGGCTCCGCAGCTGCCCGGGCACCGCCTGTGCTGTTCCCGCCTGGGAGGGACCTGGGACGGTTCGCGCCCGGCACCGCCCCCTAGGACCAAGGCCAAAGGTCCAGCCCCTTCCAACGCCTCCGCAGTTCTGCCCGCCCCCACGGGGCAGCAGATGCGGGGCCAACCAGCCTTCCAGGGACACACAACCCTCTTGAGCCCTCCACTCCGCGTGGGCGGAGCGTGAAAAGGAGAGGACAAGGACGGAGGATGTGAGCGGGTGCATGGGGAAGAGGCTGGGAGAGAATCTCATCCTCTGTCCCCCACCTTGGTGAGCCCCGTGCCTCGGGAGAGGTGCGCAGGCACAGTCATGTCGCCGGTACCTTTGCCCTTACACCCCTCCCGGGTGCAGTTAGCAAAGTTCCCGAGCTGCTGACATATAGAGAAAAATCACTGCTGGTGTGTGTGGTTTTGCCTCCTTAGCGACTCTATTTACCCCCGCTAGGGAACCTGGTCTTGTCTAGAGCTGAAATGGGAAGCTGACATCACTGGACAAATCCCTTGTCTGAGGAATTTACTTCCGTTCATGCAAACTCGCGGGTGCCTATAGTTCCTAAAAGGAGGCACTGGTTAAGACTTGCCCAACTATGCATTTAGAGTGGTGCCTCTAATTGTAAGGATTTGTGTTTGTTTTGAGATTTAGTCTCTATATGTAGCCCGTGTTGGCCTAGAACTCTTCATCCTCCTGCCGCAGCCTTCCAAGCGCTGGGATCACAGGCTTATGCCATACATTTGCCTTCTTGTGTTGTTTTTGAGACAGGATCTTTTTTTGCAGGGGGATCTTGTTTTTTCTAGACAGAGTTTCTTATCCTTAGCTGTCCTGGAACTAGCTCTGTCGACCAATCTGACACTGAACTCACATAGATCCACCTGCCTCTGCCTCCCGAGTGCTGGGATTAAAGCCATGTGCCACCACCACCTGGCTGACAGGGTCTTTCTTTTTGTTTGTTTGTTTATTTTTCTTTTTCTTTTCTTTTTTTTTTTTTTTTTTTGGTTTTTCGAGACAGGGTTTCTCTGTAGCTTTGGAGCCTGTCCTGGAACTCCCTTGGTAGACCAGGCTGGCCTCGAACTCACAGATATCCGCCTGTCTCTGCCTCCCAAGTGCTGGGATTAAAGGCGTGCGCCACCACCGCCCGCTGTTTGTTTATTTTTCTAGACAGGGTTTCTCTGTAGCTTTGGAGCCTATCCTGGAACTAGCTCTTGTAGACCAGGCTGGTCTCGAACTCACAGATCTGCCTGCCTCTGCCTCTTGTGTGTCACCACTGCCTGCCAGCAGGGTCTTTCTTACATAGCCTTAATCAGCCTAGAATTTTTTTTTTTTTTTTCGAGACAGGATTTCTCTGTGGCTTTGGAGCCTGTCCTAGAACTAGCTCTTGTAGACCAGGCTGGCCTCGAACTCACAGAGATCCGCCTGCCTCTGCCTCCCAAGTGCTGGGATTAAAGGCATGCGCCACCACCTCCTGGCTTAGCCTAGAATTTTTTTATATTGGCCCTGACCTTCTGATCCTCATGCCTCCACTTCTCCAGACTGCAGGTGTATGCCTACATGCCTGGGTAAACTGACACTGTAAATGATACTTCAATAATGTTGAGTTTTATAATACAAGAATTCAAGTTGTCAAAATAATAACGATAATAAAGTTATATATTTTATTTACATATTATATATAATTTTATTATCATTATTATTCTTAAAAAGAGTGGAGCCTAGTGCTGGGGAGACAGCTGCTCAGTTGGTAAAATGCTGAGCAAATGTGAGGACCCGAGTTAGAATCCAGGGCCCATATTAAAGGAAAAAAAGAAAATAAAAAAAAAAGATGGAATAATGTCGTTATAACCCTAAACAAAAAATAAACATCCATGCTTATCTTCAGCTGAGATCAGCAGTGCCCGTACTGATAGCAACTGGATAAGACAAGAAGTAGGGGGCTAGTAGATACCTTTCCCATTCAGAAGAACCCCAAATAATTTCAGCAGGCTCTCCAAAATGAGGTCCTACTCCTTAGCTGTGCTCTAAGCACAGTGGCTTCCTCTTCCTCTTCCCCCTGTCTGCTGTGGAATATTACTTTAACTGTGTAAAGATGTGTTACATTTGTTTGTGCTGCCTTTGCTTCATTATGTAAAGACACCTTGCCTGCCTCGGGCACCCAATTGGTCTAATGAAAAGCTGAACAGTCAGTAGCGAGGCAGGAGAAGGATAGACGTGGCTGGTGGGCAGAGAGAATAAGGAGGAGGAGGAGGAATCTGGGCTTGGGAGAGGAGAGAATGGGGGAGAAAGAGAGGAAGATGCCAGGGCCAGCCAGCCAGCTGCCCCCACCAGCCAACCAGACACAGGAGGACATACAGAAGGAAAGGAAAGCCAGAGGCAAAACATAGATGAAGTGAAGCAGGTTAAGTTATAGAGCTGGTGGGACAGGCATAGGCTAAGGCCAAGGATTCATAACTAATATTAAGTCTCTGTGTCTTTCTTTGGGAGCCATTTGGTGGCCCAAAAGAAAGCCTGCTGCAGCTACCTGGGTAGCACAATGGCTTCTAAAGGCAGGAAAGGAGCACTTTCAGTGGGTCACTCTAACACACCTTACCCACGCAATCCTGGTCAGTACCAGCTGCGGTCAGTGACACCACTGCATAGAGCCTGGTGTGATGATGGGATGGGATGGGACAGGATGGGATATGAGCTTCCTTGCCCAAGACACATGACCTCCCAAGGGCTGCCATTACATTTGTGCCCCACCTGGCTAAAGACGTTCACTCGGGGGCTGCAGAGGTGGCGTGTCAGGTAAGAGCACTTGCTAGTTTGGCTGAGGACTCGGGTTCAGTTCATAGCATCCGCCTCATTGGGCTCACAACCATCTGTAATTCCAGGTTCAGGGCATCCCACACCCTCTTCCAGTCTCCGAGGGCAGTCAGTGCACATGGCGCACACGACGACATGCAGGCAAACACTCAGACACATAAAATAAATATTCACGATTTTTTTTGTTTTGTTTTTTGAGACAGGGTTTCTCTGTGTAGCTTGGAAGCCTGTCCTAGAACTCGCTCTGTAGACCAGGCTGGCCTTGAAGTCACAGAGATCCGCCTACTTCCTGATCCGCCTCCTGAGTGCTGGGATTAAAGGGGTGTGCCACCACTGCCAGCTAACATATCTTTAAAATAATAAATAAATAAATAAATTCATCTTTATATAAAGATACAAGAAAACAGGTTAGAGTCCACCCTCCTCCAGCATGCTCTCATTCAAACCTGATTACAAATGATAAGACCCTGTTTCCAAATAATGTTCCAGCCACAGGCTTGAGGATTAGGACCTGGATATGTTATTAATGGAGGAGCCCATGACCCATAGTGGTGCACACGTCAGGGGCAGCGTGGAGCCTCACTCAGGCCCGCAGGGCCAGCGGTGGTCATTCAGGTCTCCCCTGTGTGCCCATCTCTCCCTGTATTCTGGGGCCCCACTCCTTATACTGTCTCAGTGGCACACTGCTGCTCCCCCCCAATTCCTCCTCGCCCAGTCCTCTAGCCAGGCCAGTATCATTGCTTCTGTTTCCCCAGCTTATCTGTGCTTAGAGATGGGAAAATTTCCCTCAGTCTCTGGGATCAGGCTGGAAATTTTTAGTTAGTACTTAAGTCAGGAGCCAAAGGGGAAACATAAACAAAACAGCACACACACACACACACACACACACACACACACACACGTCCCAGTTTGTGTGCTGTTTTTCAGTGCTGGAGCTTGAATCCAGGTCTTTGTGCGTGTTAGGCAAACACTTTAACCACTGAGTTACACCCAGTGCTGGCTAAGTTCACGTCAACGTGACACAGGCTGGAGTCATCTGGGAAGAGGGAGCCTCAGCTGAGAAAACGCCTCCATGAGATTGGACTGTTGGCAAGTCTGCCATGCATTTTCTTAATTGGTGATTGATGTGGGAGGGCCCAGCCCACTGTGATGGTGTCACCCCACGGAAGGTGGTCTTGGGGGGCTATGAGAGAGAGGCTGAGCAAGTCATGGAGAGCAAGCCAGTGAGCTGCACTCTCCCGTGGCCTCTGCAACAGCTCCTGCCCTGCCTTCTCTGGATGACAGACTGTGAGCTGTAAGAAGAAGCAAAACTCAAGCTACTGATGGCTCTGGTGTCCAATTATAGCAACAGAAACCTAAGACCTGTCCCAGAGTCTGAATCCCCACAGAAAAAGACAGAGCTGGGAGGTGGAGGCAAGAGGATCCTGGGAGTTTGCTAGCCATTCAGTTTAGCCAATAGGTGAGATTTAGATTCCGTGAGAGACCTGCCCTAAACAGTAAGGAGGAGGGGCTGGATAGGCAGCTTGGTAGTTAAGAGCACCAGCTGCTCTTCCAGAGAACCCAGGGTTCAATTCCCTGCACCCACGTGACGGCTCACCACTGTCTGTAACTCCGGTTCCAAGGGATCTGGTGCCCCCGTCTGGCCTCTGTAGGCACTGCACATACATGGTGAACAAATAATATTCAGGGAAACACCCATACACACAAAATAAAAACAAATAAATATAAATGTTTAAAATAATGAGAGAGTACTAGAGGAAAGAATCTGGTATTGACTCTGACCTCCACACGCACATGGACTCACCCCCTCCCCCAAAATGTTGGTGGTGACAGCACACACTTTTAATCCCAGCACTCGGAAGGCAGAGACGGGAGGATCTCTGAGTTCAAGGCCAGCCTGGTCTACAGCGTGAGTTCCTGGACAGCCAGGGCTACACAGGGAAAACATGTCTCGAAAAACAAAACAAAGTGTGCAGTCTAGTGCTGGCATGGTCAAAAATGTTTAGCACTCGGTAGGTAGAGGCAGGAGGATGAAGGATTTAAAGCTAACCTCAGCTACATAGTGAGTTTCTGGCTAGCCTAGTCTACATGAAAGGCTGTCTCAAAAAAGCCAAAAATATCCAAATATAAAGTGTATAGTCTAGCCAGCGTGGCGGTACTCGCCTGTAATCCTAGCATGTGAGAGGCCAGGCCAGGAGGTTCAGTTCAGGGCCAGCTTAGACTATATAGAGAAACCCTGCCTCAAAACAGGGGAAAACAGTATACAGTTTTGTTTTGTTTTTTTAAAAATCAGAGGCAGGCAGATCTCTGTGAGTTCGAGGCCAGCCTGGCCTACAAGAGCTGGTTCCAGGACAGGCTCCAAAGCTACAAAGAAACCCTGTCTCGAAAAACCAAAATAAATAAAAATTTTAAAAAATCAGTAGGTTCTTTCTCTGTAGTTATCTTGGGCAATGTTGTATGATGAGCTGTATCCCTGACTTCTACCCACTGTGTGACAGGGACACCACCTAGTCATTATAGTCAAAATTGTCCTCAGACACTGCTCAGTGCCCACGGAAGGCTGAGTCTCTCCTCTGCAGATCATTGTTCATGTTTCCCTCTAGCTGGTACAGGAAGCTATCAGTGTTCTGCCCGTCTCAGAAAAAGACAGGTCTCTGTCCCCTCGGTCCTCATTGTGTATGCAGGACTCACCCTTCAGAGTCTGTATGGATCCTTCCTCTGGACCTGGTCTCTCAAAGCTTTATTGATGAACTGTGGGCCGTGAGAATACAGGGAAGAACTAGGGAGGGAGCCCATCCCTCGGGGAAGTAAGCCCAGTGTGGACAGTCCCTCAGAAACCAGGGCTGCTGGGGCCGAGTGAGGCCGCGTGCTCCAAGGACAACTGCCCTATATTTCTGGAGGCTGGGAGACTGGGCTCTGCGGGGAGGGTTCTTTCCAAATCTGCCAACTGATCACGTTACATTGTCCTCACTCAGCTGAAGGAGGATGAGGTCTCTCTGCATTCCCCTTTAAAGATTTGTTACTCTTGTTATCGTTTTAATTTAAATTCTTTATAATTTTTAAGTTGGTTTTCTTTTATTCGTATTTTGTGTGTATGACGTTTCTCCGGCCTGCATACATGTCTGACATCATGATGGGTGTCCGCGGAGGTCAGAGGAGGGCCTTGGATCCGCTGGAACTGGAGGCTCAGCCAGCTGTCAGCTGAAGAGGGCAACAAGGCCGTGTGCACACAGATGAGCCCTGGAGAGGCCAGGAAAGGCAAACACAGCTCACCTTCACCTCTCCTCCCATGGACTGAGTGCGGCTGCTCTTCCCGTAACTTCAGGAACGGTGTCGCCTTATAACCTGGTGACCCTTTGCTGTCTGGTGAGACAGGCATGCCGTATCACCCAGAATTTACTGATCTCACGCCACCCCCAAATCTTGAGTATTGCTTTTAGACCATAAAACCCTCTTTTTTCTGTGTGCCCCCCGCCCCCAGACAGGGTTTCTCTTTGTAACAGCTTCAGCTGTTCTGGAACTCACTCTGTAAACCAGGCTGGCCTCAACTCAGAGATCCCCCTACCTCTGCCTCCTGAGTGCTGGGATTAAAGGTGTGCGCCACCACCACCTAACTTGAACATTATTTCTAAGCCAATAAGAAACCGTCTTATGGATGAAGCCATGTACTTTGCTAAGAACTTCAATGTAAACACATCTTAAGCTTTATTGTACTCATGGGGCTGAGTTAATTGGTACCTGAATATTTTTTCTAAAATTGTGCTGTACTTAAACATGTCCAAAATAATGATGTGGACCAGACTCTAGAAGACTTTGTCCAGCACCAATCACAATAAAATCGGGCTGAGTTGAGTTTCAGTTAGTCTCTTTGTAGGTCAGTTCCTCTCTGCCTGCAGAGATTCACCCCAGTCAACTCCCATGTGGGTGCTGGGAATTGAACCCTGGTCCTCTGAAAGAGCAGCCAGTGCTCTTAACCACTGAGCCATCTCTACAACCCCAAGAGGTTCTTTTTTTTTTTTTTTTTTTTTTTTCCGAGATAGGGTTTCTCTGTAGCTTTGGAGCCTGTCCTGGAACTCCCTTTGTAGACCAGGCTGGCCTCGAACTCTCAGAAATCCGCCTGCCTCTGCCTCCCAAGTGCTGGGATTAAAGGCGTGCGACACCACCGCCCGGCTTGAGGTTCTTATTTTTCTTTTCGTTTTCATTTTAATTATGTATGTGTGTGTATCTTTGCTCATGAGCGCCGACGCTTGCTGGCACCAGGGATGTTGAATCCCCCTGGAACTGCCGTGGGTCCCTGGAGAGGAACTGATACTCTGGGAGACCAGAAAACGTGTTGAATGGTGAGCCACCCGTCTAGCCTCCATTATTAGTCCTTTAGGTATATGTGTCCGTGCGAGTATTTACCGTGTGGGGCGTCTGTTCCCCAGGAGCTAGAATTACAGGAGGTTGTGAGCCACTGGCTGTGGGTGCTGTCATTCATAAGGGCTCCCCACTCATAGTCGTCCCCAAAAGTCCCGCCTCCTAACGCCATCCACTCAAGGGTTAGAATTCTAGACGATGGATCCCGAAGGGACGTACACGTTCCAGTTGTGAAATGCCTCCTTAGAAAGGGAACAAGTGCTAGAAGGAGAAGCACAATGATGTCTGGGGACTCCTGGACGAGGCTGGCGATGGCAGAAGTGGCACCTGAGTTTGGGTGGTCCCGAGCCGCTAGGAACCAGGCAGAAGGAGACTGGGTGGGAAAAAGGCCTTCTGGACAGAAGGAGCCGTGTGGGAGGCAGCCTGGGTGGACCCTGCTTGGCAGGAAAGCTGATAATGAGTTCCATACGTTGGTCTCCGCCGGAGCTCTTGATCATGACCACGGCGCACTTGCCAAGCCCCAGGCGTGGCTGGGAGGCCGAGCCACACAGCACCACCCTGCTCCGAAGTTTGGTGGCCAGGCTGTTTGAGTTTGCACAGACGGTAGACACGCCTGGTTCTGAAGGGGAGAAGGTGTTTTTAGGCTGAGGAAGGTTCCTCAAAGATGTGTCAAAATGGTCCTGCCCTCTATATACCAGTTCTCTTTCCCTTTTGCTTCCTTAGAAAGAAAGCGTGGAGATATGACTGGTCAATGTTAGCATGTTTTGATTTTTAAATTTTTATGTTTAAAAATTTTAAAGTGTCTGTGTGTGTGTGTGTGTGTTTTGTGTTCTTCCACCACGGAGTCCAAGGATTGAACTCAGGTTGTCAGACTTGCATGGTAAGAACTTCCACGCATTGAAGCATCTTCAATTATTAAACAGTTTATAGCTGGGCGTGGTGGCACAACCTTTAATTCCAGCACACGGGAGACAGAGGCAGGCGGATCTCTGTGAGTTCGAGGCCAACGTGGTCTAAAAAGTAAGTTCCAGGACAGGCTCCAAAACTGCAGAGAAATACTGTCTGGAAAAACAAAACAACGACAACAACAGCAAATATTTTAAAAGCTTTAGAGCCTGGGGAAATGGTTCAGCGGTTAAGAGGACTGACTGCTTTTGGGTTTTTTGGTTTTTGTTTTTTTGTTTTGTTTTGTTTTGTTTTTCGAGACAGGGTTTCTCTGTGGTTTTGGAGCCTGTCCTGGAACTAGCTCTTGTAGACCAGGCTGGTCTCGAACTCACAGAGATCTGCCTGCCTCTGCCTCCCGAGTGCTGGGATTAAAGGCGTGTGCCACCACCGCCCGGCTCTGCTCTTGGGTTTTGTTGTTGTTGTTTGCCTACAAGATTTATTTATTATGTATACAGTGTTCTGTCTGCATGTATGCCTAAAGGCCAGAAGAGGGCGCCAGATCTCATTATGGTTGCTTGTGAGCCACCATGTGGTTGCTGGGAATTGAACTCAGGACCTCTGGAAAAGCAGCCAGTGCTCTCAACCACTGAGCCATCTCTCCAGCCCCAGTTGGGATTTATTAAAGAACTTAACAGTATTGCAAATCACTGGCACATTAGAGGACAATGAAAACCACTCATCTGGAAATGACATTGAACTCTCCCACGTTGTCCGGTTCTTATGTGTTTTGTTTCTGTAGGGAGGGCTGATCGTGGCAGTACACATCTGTAATTGCTGCACAGGGCAAGTGCACGTAGGAAAAGTAACCCAAGTCATCCCTGGCTGCACAGCTTGTTCTGGGTCAGCCTGAGCTGTGTAAAGTTTTTTCTTTTTCCAAAGGAAAAAGTAGCAAGTGATCTCGGTGTGCTAGTGCACTCGTTTAATTCCAGGGTTTGGGAGGCAGAGGCAGACGGGTCTCTGCGAGTTCAAGGCCAGCCTGGTGTCCACATCGAGTTTCAGATCAACCAGGGCCACACGGTGAATTCCTGTCCCAACATCCCCCCCCCCCCCCAAAAAAAATAACAATTGTTAGGCACGTAGCCCAGCGGTGGTCATAGTTACGACACTCAAGGCCGAGGCTATTGTGTTTACTTACTTAAAGATGGGCTCTCACTGTGCTGCCCAGTCTGGTCTGGAAATGACGGGTTTAGGCAATCCCCTGCCTTAGCCTTTTCAGTAGCTGAGTGTATAGAGGCACCGTCCAAAATGGTGGTTGCAGCTTTTGTTTAGGGTTTCTGGTCTTGAGACAGTGTCTCACTATGTAGCTACGTAGACCGGGCTCACATCAAACTCATAGAGAGTTCCATGCTTTCTGCTTTCGGAGAGCTGGGATTAAAGGTGTATGCCACTATGCCCGGCTTTCTGCTTTCGGAGAGCTGGGATTAAAGGTGTATGCCACTATGCCCGGCTTGCTGGTGACATCTCTTACAGGATATTTGATCACACTCTGTGAAGATGTGTCTCTGTCCTTCCTTGCCTGCCTAAGGCATCTTCTGATTGGTTTAATAAAGAGCTGAATGACCGGTGGTGTAGTGGTGTTAGGATACTGCCCTGTGATGGCACCCGTCAGGTTAGGCTCCCCTCTGGTCCAGAGTCAGTCCTGGGCCACCATGGAGCGGAAGATGAGTGGCAGGTTGTGCGCCAGCCTCCCAGCTGACACCAATGCTGCATTGCCTTCTGGGAATGGTGGAGTTCATCAGCCACCCGCCACTCAACGTGTCAAATATGTCAAGGCCTTATATGTTATCTGCTGAGGAATACAGGCGGAATGAGGGTGAAGGTGGTGAAGGGGGGGTCACAGTTCACTGGAGCATGGTGCGAGGTGCTCCTCCCCATCCACCGACCAGGCGGAATGATTGACGCGGGATCCCACATGATGCCCTTAGGGAGTCCAGCTTCAAGGCCTGATGTCTGCTTCTGTGAAAACAGCAGAAAAGCTTAAACCAAGTGCTCTCACCTCGTGAGTCATCAGCGTAAACACATGGGGAGAAGCTCTGTGTGTGTGAATGGGAAGGCTGCACGTGGTCTTTCTTCCACTCTGATGAGCTTGGACAACATAGACGGATCCGCACCAGAGACCGTCCACATAAATGCTCAGAGTGTGGGCCGCATAGACGGATCTGCACCAGAGACCATCCACATAAATGCTCAGAGTGTGGACCGCACAGACGGATCCGCACCAGAGACCGACCACATAAATGCTCAGAGTGTGGCTGACAGTTCCTGAGTTCCAACCATCTCAAGCAACACCAAAAAACTCCTCAGCGCATGCCAGACCTCCTGACACCTCAGGCCAACAGTGAACAGACGGACAGAGAGATCGACGGTCCTCTTGCTCCTGGTCAGGGCCTTTAGCTCCTTTTCCTGTATTCTCTAAACTAAGACCCTGTTGCCCGAGACTGGGTCATCTCTGGGGTTGATAAAAGTTCAGATGGTGGCAGGAAGTGGTGGGGAGGCTCACATGAAGCTCTTGACACCATCGTGGATTCCTCAAAATCCGGCGCCTCTCAGGGATTACTGACTTCTGCCCTTTAGCCAGAGGAGAAGATGGAGCCATGGACTGGACTTAATTAGAAAGCTGTCTTCTGTCAGTCCCCAGCAGGGAACACTCTCATGGCTGCCTGCTCCATGAAACCCATGTCTCTCCCTGGGTGTCCACAGTGTCCAGGACCAGACCAAGGGAAAGGTATCTTAGTGTTAGAAGGCACTGGAAACATTCTGTGCACCGCACCAGGCTCCCCCTGGCCTTCACCATCCGTGTGCCCAGAGTTTCTCCTCCCAGGTCTTCAGTGGAGTGTTGCACTACAGGGCGTGGCATCTGGCATTCCACGGGGCCACCAAAACCAAGCCAAAATCAGTCTCACAAGGACACTGATGACCATGGGGGAAACTTCAGGGAAGGGGAGATTGGAGAGAGGCAAGTAGTGATTCTCTTTCTATCCCCATGAATTGTTGAGAGTATTGTTTGTCCCCAATAGCAGTCTGGGGAGACCTCCCAAGCAGCCTGCAGACAGGCGTTTCAAGGCTGGCCATGGAGCAGGGCTCATCATGGAAATGGTTGCCTTGGGCTGCTCTTCTTTCTGTCTGTTCCACCTGATCTCCCTCCTACACCTTGGTGTTAAATGTCCCCAATAAGCACAACGGATAGGCTGTTTATATATATATATATATATATATATATATATATATATATATATATATAAAAGAGTTGAATGACCAATAGGTAATCAGTAATCAGGAGAGGATAGGAAGGACTTCTGGGAAGAGATAGGAACTCTGGGAAGAATCTGAGACTCAGGGAATTCGCCAGCAAGAGAAAGGGGAAGTCAGATGTATGGTACGGAGGAGAAGTAACAAGTTACATGGCAGAACGTGGATTAATATAAATTGGGTAATTTAAGTGTTGAGTTGGTTGCCTAAACTGAGGCCAAGGTTTCAAACTTAATAAGCCTCCATGTCATCATTCAGGAGCTGGCTGTCCAAAGAAAGTCCGTCTACAGGCACCTGATAGGCCATTTCCATAGACATTGTTCTCCAATGTCAGAAGTCTTTCAAAATGATTTTGTCATTAACGGCACAAAGTTACTTCAGAGTGATGCAAGGATGTGCTCGCACTGCCTCTAACACCATCCTTACGAGGACTCTGTCCAGAAGGGAGGCAAATAGAAACCTGGTTACACACCTTGCGGCCAGACCTGCAGGAGAGGTAGAACAAGCACAGCCTGAATAACCATAAAGCTTCCAGGAATGCGGCTGCAGCCATATTGCTTCAGAAACAACAGCAACAACAAAGCCCAGCAGGTCTAGTGGCTCACAGTTCGTGCCTGTAATCCTAACACTTGGGAGGCTAAGCCGGAGGATTGGACAGCCACCCAACTGAGGCCAGCCTGGGGACACTGTAACTTCCAGACCAGTCTGGGCTATAGAATAAGACCCGGTCTCAACCCCTCGCCTCACTAAATAGTCAAACAGAAACAAAACCACAGGCCATAAGCAGTCTAGCCATGCTGGGTAGATGAGACATGTCTGTGATTGCAGTACTGAGGAGGTAGAGGCAGGAGGATGCCCCGAACTGCAGTGAGCTTGAAGCCACACTGGGCTTCATAGGGAGTTCCAGTCAGCTAGGTTACATAGCTGATGTGGGATTCCCCTCTGTATGCTGTAAATACCATTGGTTAATAAAGGAACTGTCTTGGGCCTGTGCAGGGAATAGAGGTAGGCAGAGAAAACTAAACCCAATGCTGGGAGAAAGGAGGCAGAGGCAGAGAGAAATCATGTAGCCCCTGCCTGAGACAGGCGCTAGAACTTTACCCAGTAAACCATAGCCATATGGTGATACACAGATTACTAGAAATGAGTTAAATTAAGATATAAGTGTTAGCCAATAAGAAGCTAGGGCTAATGGGCCAATCAGTGTTTTAAATAATACAGTTTCTGTGTGTTTATTTTGGAGCTGAGCGGTTGGGAACCAACAAGTGGCCTGCTGCAACACATAGCAAGGCTGTCTCTGACCTGGAGAGATGGCTCAATGTTTAGGAGCATCTGCTGCTCTTGCAGAGGACCCAGCATGAGGACCCACATGGAGGCTCTCAAAGGTTTGTAACTCCAGTTCCAGGAGATCTGTCGCCCTCTTCTGGCCCCCTCAGGCACTGCTCACAATACAGGATGGCAAAATACACACATACATAAAGATTTTTAGAGAAAAATGCTTTATAGTGATATTTTATTTGTGTTTTAATAAATAAAACTTGACTAAAGATAAGAAGGACAAAGTTATACCACTATAAGTCAGGCAGTGGTGGCACACACCTTTAATCCCAGGATTTGGGAGACAGAGGCAGATGGATCTCTATGAATTCAAGGCCACCCGGGAATACACAAGATCAATGCTGAAACAAATCCAGGTGGTGATGGCTCACACCTTTACTCCCAGTCCTAGGGAGTCATACATCTTCAATCCCAGCACTAGAGGGAATGTAAAATGGGAGAGAGAGGTTTAGTCTGCTTAGTCTGTGGTCACCCTGCCTTGGTAGAGGTAAGACTTCTCTAGAGGCTTGGCTGCTTTGCTTTTCTGGTTTTTGCGAGGAGCCGCTGATGGTGGGCTTTCGCAGAGGGCAGGGTTTGGAACAGGAGGAGTGAGTCCGAGTTCCCAGCCAAACATCTGGGTGGGATTTGGAATGGGGCCCAAGCTGAAGATTCCCAACAAAAAGAATTTCTAAAATTTTTTATTGTACAAAGTTTACCCATCCATATAAAACAGATAAATGTCTAAGAGATTACAAGGGAAAAGAAGAAGTTACGAGAGTGGGCACCCTTGTAAACACCACCAAGATCTGAACACGGGGCATCTCAGGTTAAGAAATTGTACCAGGCTGGGGATGCTGTCAGTGAGACAGGGAGGGATCCTTTTGTTGTTGTTTGTTCTTTGAGTCAGGGTTTCTGTGTGTAGCCCCGAATGTCCTGGAACCAGGCTGTTCTGTAGACCAGGCTGGCCACTTGCAGAAATCCACCGGCCTCAGCATCATGAGTGCTGGGATTAAAGGTGTGCGCCATCACCACCCAGCCAAGGGAGGAGTTCTTGTCCAGCATTCAACACACTCCAGGTTCTAGCCCCAGTACACATACATGGAAAATTCTACTTCCAGAAATTTGAGCAAAAAAATCCAAGGGCCCTCATGGAAGCATGTTCTAGAAGAGCTGGGCCGAGCAAGCTGCTCACATCCACAGCACGGAAGCCCATCACCACAACTACTCTCCACAACCTGCACTTAGTCTCAAGCTGGTGGAACCGTTTGGGAAGGACTAGGAGGTGTGGCCTTGTTAGAGGAAGTGTGTCACTGGGGGTGGGCTTTGAGGCTTCAAAAGCCCACGACAGGCTCAGTCTCTCTCTCTCTGCCAGGTACCTGTGGATCAGGATGTAAAACTCCCAGCTACGGCTCTAGCACCAAGCCTGTCTGCTTCCTGCCATGATGATCATGGAGTTGTCTTTTAAAACTGTAAGCAAGCCCCCAGTTACATGCTTTCTTTAATCAAACTTGCCTTGATCATGGTGTCTCTTCACAGCAATAGAACAATGACTGAGACAGATGTCTAAATGCCAAGAGCTTGGCTTTTGCTTGGGGCTGGGGCTTCCTATTTAATTTTTTTCCGGCCCCTGGCCCCTTCAAAGAGAGTAAAAAGTAAACTTTTATTTAGGGGTTCCCCTCCCATCTTTCTCCTCTGAGTTAAAAGAGGCCACCAGCTATTCCTTTTAGAATGGTGACCTGCAGTCTCCAAGTCAGAGGCTGAGCCACTCCTGGGCACACAGGCATGGCGGCACCTGTCTGTGCCTCCCTCAGTTGAGGGCTGAGGCCTCTTCCTGGGGCTCTGGAGGGAGCTTGGCTTCTGGCTGATGGCAAAGAGTCAGGGTCCTCCCCTCAAGGAGCCAGAAGACAGGGAAGAGCGGCTGGCTGAAAAGCGCATAGAAGGTATGAAGCAGCTGTGTCTGTGGTTCGAGGCTGTAGAACTTGAGGTAGCCGGAGGTCAAGTTCAAATCCACGCCCAGGAGTTGCCCGGGCACCCCGTGCAGGCGCTGGACCTTGCCGTTGTGCCTGGCCTGGATACTGTCCTCCAGGAGGCAGAGACCCCAGGAGTAAGGGCCACGGCCGATGTTGTCCGTGTGGGTCCCCTCCTTTCTGCGCGGTAGTTTGGGGTAGGCGACGCCCAGTGTCACAGAGTGGTCGGAGGTCTGCACCTCCCAGTAGTGCTGTCCAGTCTGGAAACTCTGGGTGCACTGTACCTGCCAGAGCTCGAAGCTGCCTGATCTGGCTGGGCCCTGGGCCTGGTAATGGTGTGTCACCTGCCGGTCCTTGTGGGACAAGCACAGGTACTGGTTGGCAGTGTCCGGGTCAAAGGTCAGATTGCGATAATCTGTTGGGAAGAGATGAACATAGTGGCGACAGTGTCATTTCCCCCGAGTGGAGCATAGGGAGTTACTGTGGCTTCATTTACAGAGAGTTCAAATGTCTACCGTGCTGTGGGCAGAGCACCAGTCAACAGCTCACTGCTGCCTCTGAGCTGGAATCTTCCACATGCCCCCTCTCACGAGAGGGGAAACTGAGGCTCAGAGAGTCAAGTTCACATTGTGTTAAGTGGAAGAAA
The DNA here is from genome assembly GCF_018167655.1 of Microtus oregoni. NCBI lineage: Eukaryota > Metazoa > Chordata > Mammalia > Rodentia > Cricetidae > Microtus > Microtus oregoni. The sequence goes on along the minus strand of NW_024543222.1, from coordinate 4,006,507 downwards.
TGTGATGGACCCCAGGTCCCCGTGATGCTCTACTGGCTGGGTGGATGAGGAGAAGGGCTTATAGCCCGCAGCAGGCATGCAGAGGTGCAGCCTGACCCAGGAAGGATCATGGACCGGACAGTCAGAGCAGACCCATCACCCCATACACTCACAGGCATATGCACACATACACACACTCTCGCATGCACGCAAAGGTGTACACACGTGAGTGGACACGACATAGGCATTGGGTCTCCTTACTCTGCCAGAGTTTCTTCCTCAGCGGGCACACTGTGCTGGGGACTGGTGGCGGGGGACCCAAGGCCTCTAAAGAACAAAGTAGAATTAGGGGAGTGGGTAGGAACGATCCCTGACTCCCCCGCCCCGTCTACCCACTGGGGGGTGAGGGTAGGATCTAGGGGTCAAGGAGAAGCCAGCCTTACCCACAGGACCAGCGTGGGCAGCGCTGGCAGCCACCCTGGGGGGCTTCTCTTCAAGGAGGAGCCCACACAGCGGGCTAAGCAATTCGTTCACGTTGTTCAGCTGCTGCACTTCATCCCACTGCGGAGCCGTCAGTGGCCCAGGGGACTCTCCCGGCTCAGAGAGCTGCTGCAACTCCTGAATCCCAGAGACAGTGTCAGCGAGTGGGATGCAAGGTGCAGAAGCAAGGCCCTAGCCCCCTGCCCCGAGATTTGGTACCTGGAAGAAGACACAATCATCTGCTTGCCCCAGGAGATCCTGCACACTGTGTTCGTACTGAGACAGGGCCTCCAGGTGGCCAGTTAGCCGCTGTATCTCGTTCAGAGCCTGGCCCAGCGCCTGCTCCTTGGCTGTCTCTATGTTCCTCAGTGTCAAGTCCTGCTGTGTCATCAACGCCTGTAACAGGCTGCTGAATCTGCTGGAGACCAGCGAGGCCAGGGTGCAGGCTGAACTCTGTGTGGGCACAGGAGGAACCTCAGGGTGGCCAGTCTCGGCATTATGGCAATGCAGGCCAGGTCCTCAGTCACCCACTGGCCTGAAGGGTGGGATGGACAGGGGGAGTCAGTCAGGGCCCTTGGAACCTCCTCCCCACTGGGGCCTGGCTTCTAGTCAGCTTCCCATTCCCTGCCCCTGGGACCAAGGCAGGGCCCAGCATGAGGACTTGGCCAAGTACCTCGATCTGGTTCCTTTGCCGCTGCAGCTCCTGAAGCTGGCTCTCTGCCTCGGTGACCTGTTGCCGGGTAACCTCCACTCTAGCATTCAGCTGGTCCTGCGGCACCCAATCAGAAGGCAAGCATTAAAAGAGGGCTAGGTCAGGCCACCACCACTATCCACATGGATACTAGGCTCTCTGCCATGCCATACATGGTCAGAGTCCCAGGGAGGCCTGCACAGGGACCCTTCTCTGCAAGGTGCAGGATGGTTTGTGACCAATGTGGATGTCTTGAGTCAAAGACCCGACTTTCGGTCCCACTCCTGTTTCTTGCAGGTTGAACGACCTGAGCAGAGCTCCCAGGCCACCTTCTCTGGTTCATAATTCCACCTCTCATCCCGGGCAAGGAATGAGAACAGTAACTCTGGTCAACAGAGTCTGGAGCCGGAAAGGAGACTATGGGAGTTGTCTCGGCGGTGATCGGTTCAGCATATAAGAGCCCAAAAGGAAGACAGGGCCCCGATTATTTGGTTGAGTTCCGTTGTCCTTGGGGCCTGAAATGTGCTGTCCCAGGAGCTGGGAATACCAGGCTGGGGCTCATGCCTGGCCAGGAGTTGGTCTCATTCCCTGCTTTCGTTCCTTCCACACCTTCTCATTACTGCTTTGGGACAGGGTCTCACTGTGTAGCCCCGACTGGCCTGGAACTTGCTGTGTAGACCAAGTTGATCTTGGACTCGCAGAGATCTGCCTACTTCTGCCTCTAGCATGTTGGAATGAAAAGCGTCCGCCACCACCATGCCAGGTAATTGTGTGAGTGTGTCTGTGTTTTCAAGACAGGGTTTCTCTGTAGCTTTGGAGCCTGTCCTGGAATTCTTTCTGTAGACCAGGCTGGCCTCGAACTCACAGAGCCTGCCTCTGCCTCCTTAGTGCCAGGATTAAAGGCGTGCGCCACCACTGCCCGGCTCCAGCTAATTTATTTCTATTATTTTTACAAAATCTTACAAATAAAGACTTTTACGTGAAGTTGGTGTAAGCATAGACAAATGCTCGAACGCCGAGGCACACATGTGAAGGTCGGAGAGTACCCTGGTGTCTCAGTCCTTGCCTTCTACCTCGAGACAGGATCTCTTGCCACTGTGTAGGCCAGGCTAGTTGACCCCTGAGCTTCCTATACCTCGCGTCCTCTCTCGTCTCAAGCACAATTCCAGTCCTGGGAGCACAAGTCACCTGACCGAAGCATCCTCCTTGCTGTGGGCTCTAACCTCCCTGCAGACTTTTGGGCCCAGCTTGGTTGCTTACACTCGTCACGAGCAGCTGAGTCTCATCCTTGCTGTCGCGGGCTTCGGCAGCTCCAGAGTTCACCACCCCCCCCAACCCTCTGAAAGTCCCTTTTTTTCTTTCCAAAGCCATGCACTCCTTTGACTTCCCCCTGGCCCCGTCACCAGCATCAGAATGGCTTCCCAAGCACTCCCCCCTTTGCTCACTGTGCCGTCCTTCACCAACCACCCGCCCCTCCTTCCCTGTCTGCCAGGCTTCTCAGTCACCCCTCTCCTTGCCGTCCTTATGCCACCCTCCTGCGACACTACAGAACACACCGCTCTCCTTCTCTGTCCCATCCCCGGCTCTCCCGGCTGAAATGGCCATGGGCAAGGGTACAGGCCACCACCATAGGGCCGGTTTCATCACCAGCCCTCTATCCAAACCTCTCAGCAGCACAGAGCACCTAGAGACAGCGTTCTCCCTCCTGCAACCCACTGCGCCCTGGCCACTGTCTCTGTAGTCTCAGGGTATAGCTGCAGGCAGGCTGTCCCTTGCCCAGCAGGTCTCTACTCCTTCCAACTATGACTTCCAACTTTCTCCTTACTGCCCGACTCTCCTCCCAGCTCTCAGGTGATGCCGTCACCCGTCCCGCCCACACAGTGTCCCACTGCATCTGTGCCCTTCCTCAGATCTCACCTCTTATGCCCCCCCAAATCTGATGGCATCATTGCCTTGTCTCAAGCTTGCTATATCCCTAGAGGAAGCTCCCCACTATTACTACCCTGCACATCACGGTCTGGTCCCCCATGACTTGGCGATCATCAGGGACCTGCCTCCTGCCTATCACCTCAGATCTTAGGCTAGCCTCTTCCCGGTGCCCATCCCCATATCCTCTTTTTTTCTGGCTGGCACTTCCTCTTCCCTGATTGCCCCCCCCCCTTTTTTTGTTAAATTTAATTTTTTTAGAGAGGGTTGGAGCCTGTCTTGGAGCTAGCTCTTGTTGACCAGGCTGCCATCGAACTCACAGAGATCCACCTGCCTCTGCCTCCCAAGTGCTGAGATTAAAGGCATGTGCCACCACTGCCCAGCTCTCTCTTCTCCTCTTAAGCAGGGTGCCCCTGCTGTCTCTATAGAAGGAAAGATTCAGGTTTTGCTGGGACACTATCTGACCCTGGAGCAGATCCTAAGTCTCTGAGGGACAGAAAGCCCAAATGATTGATTTGCTATACAGGGCCCCCCTTCCATACTGTGCAAAGTGTTTGTACACTTACTGAATGCTGACCAAAGTTGCAAATGGGGCTGCCAGCCCTGGCCTAACACTCTGGAGGGCTGGGTGTCACATTCAGGTGCACAGGCCCTCTGGTTTCCTCTGGGAACCAGCAGCCTCCTGCTGCAGCCCCAGTCTCTGGCCACGAATAGTCCCTGCCTTCCTCCGAAAGGCCCCATCCCGCACCTCGCGCATGCGGCGCTCCACGTCCAGCAGCGCCCGCTCGTGGTGATGGCACTCGTGCACTGTGCAAGCGCTGCACACGCAGAGGCCCTCGGTGCGACAGAAGAACTCGAGCGACCTCCCGTGGCGCGGGCAGCGTGCGCTGTGGCCTGCGCTGGTCTCCTGGCGCGGGATGGCGGTGGCCGGCGCCGGCAGCACGGGAGGCAGCGCCTTCAGCAAGTTGCTCAGCGTCACGTTGCGGCACAGCTTGGTGCCCTCCGGGAAGGGCTGGCGACACACGGGGCATAACTTCTCGCTGCTGCGCCAGAAGTCCTGGATGCAGGTCCTGCAGAAGCTGTGACCGCAAGGCAGCGTCACCGGGTTCCTGTAGCGACACAGGCAGATGTAGCAAGTCACCTGGTCCTCCTCCAGCTGCAGAGCCGCCATGGCGGAAGCGGGCCAAAGGGCTCAGACCTCTTAAAAGGGCTGAGACAGCTGCGGAAGAGCGAAGGACAGCCCAGGAAGACACGACAGTGCGCCAGACATCACGGGAACAGCTCTCCGGAGGCCTAGAACGTTCCTTGGCAGGGATCCAAGTCACCCTTGCCCGCCTTCTGACGCACTGGGAGCTGGGGTGCGGCTCCCACGTGTCCCACCCTGGCACCATGTTTCTCCTCTAGCTCCTCCTGAGGATCCGGTCTTATTTTCAAGGGACCCCACTAGGCCCAGGACTGAGATACCATCTCTGGGGGCGTTTTCCTGGCCAGTAAACTAAGCTGAGTGAGGGTCGTCCATAAGGAGCCCGGTAACACTTGGTAAATGCTCCTGACCCTGGACCATATTTTTGTTTCGTTTTTTGCTGGAGCAGGATTTTAGGCACTGGGATATTTCCCTTCTCTGGGAAATGTGTAATTTTGGTTCTTTTAGAATAATGATATGGAAATTTCTGTTCACTTTTTTCAGAGACCCCGTATTCTTTTTTAGGGGGGGTGGGGCTCAAGGTAGGCTTTCTGTGCAGCCCTGGCTGTCCTGGAACTCTGTAGCATGCACCACCCCGCCCAATTGAGACTATTTGATGAAGGCTCACTACTGCAGCCCCTAGTGGCCTCAGAAGCCTTTCCCAAGCCACCTGAGCAAACACCTATGCCTCCTCAGAGGCTCCTCCAGCAACCCAATCTTTGGCTGGGTGAGTTCCTGGTGTCTCAGCTGTTTTTGCACCCCATTTCACAGGGTGACTACCATTTCCTCTACAGCTGAGCAGAGCGGGCTGGGTCCAGGATCTCCCTGGGCAACGTCAATCAGCGTTCTCATCTTTCTGACCAAGTCGGCAGAACTGACTTGATGCTAGGCCTTCTCCTTTGGAGCCAGAGGGACATCTAGCCACACTGGGGGTTCAAGGCCTTGGCTGGAGCTGTTGCTAGGTCTGACAGGGAGGGCCCCAGCCCAGGGGCAGGAGTGCCTGCATGAAGAGGTCCTGATACCTGGGGCTGTCTCCCACAAACCTTAGAGGACAGGCAGCTTCACTTCCCATGCAGATCTCCAGCGCCCAACTGCAGGGCGCCCTCTTCCCACCCATGAAACACTACGGCTTCACTGGAGGGGATCTGGTGCCCACAAGAGTGTATGTATGGTCGTGAGGAAAAATTATTTTATTCACACACAATCGAAACACCTTCCAGCAGGCCCCGGGGCCTGATGGGACAGGCCCTGCAAGGGAGTGTCTCAGACAGGGCTCCAGAGGCTTGTCTATTCTGAGGTGTGACCTTCTTCCAGCTGTGCAGGCTCACTCTGAGGTGGGTGAGTTCAGCCTCTCAGTAGATCCCATAGGTGGGCTCATGACTGTCCCTGTATCGGTCCAGATAGCGTAGGGGCTGCTGGTGAGGGAAGCGCTTCTGTTTGGGGTGGTAAGGGGGCGGCCGCACAAATTCAAACACAGGTTCCCTCATGCCTGCAGAAAAGGAAAGGGACGGGGTGGACGACTGCCGGAACTGCCCACCTTGGCTTGCAAAGGCAAGGCAGGAGAGGTGTCTGCCCCCAGGCCTGCCAGACCACCAAGCCCTAAAATGAATGCCCTTACCTAAAAGCTGATGGAAGGTGTGGGTGACTGAGTCATCCCAGCGGCACTGGAAGAAAGCCAGACCAGCTGGGGTCATGGCATCCTGGTGTTTCTTGTAGAAATCAAAAGTGCGGAAGGTCCGCTGGGCCAGCTGGAAGCTAGGGCAAGATGGGCGGTATCTGAGAGCGGGAGGGAACACTACAGGCAATCCTGGAAAGCCCCTGGGGTCCACCCAGCATGCTGGACTTCCTCCCAGGAGGAGGAAGAAGCAGGAACCACGATCCCAGAGAGCTGGCCCAGGGTGCAGGGTGCAGGGAGGGTATAGATTACCAGGGAGAGGGACGGGTGTCCTCAGAGAAGTTGATTGGCTTGTCCTGCTTGAAGAGCAAGAAGGCAAAGCGGTGGAAGCCAGAGCCTCGAGCAGGGAAGGGGGGGAGGTAGGGACATGTCTCCTGTCCTTCAGCTACCCTGTTGCTTGGGATGTTGGTCCTGGTAGGAGGAAAGTACCCATTAGCTGCCAGGCCAGTGAGGCGGCAGGAGAATCCCTAGCACTGCACCCTAGAGGCAGTCACCCCCGGGGCCAGACCCTGAACAGTCTGTAGCTGCTGACCTCCAGGACCTCAGGCACCCACTGCGAAGGGAGCAGGCTTGGTTCAGAGGCCAGAGATGGCTGGAGAGATGGCTCAGGGGTTAAGAGCATTGACTGCTCTGCTGGAGAGCACGGGTTCCATCTCCAGCACTCACATGGAGGCTCACAACCATCTGGAACTCGCAGGAATCCAAAGCCATAGGCATTAGACTTGCAAGTGGTGCACATATAAAAACACACAGCTAGATGTGGCGACGCACGCCTGTAATCCAGCACTCGGGAGGCAGAGGCAGGCGGATCTGTGAGTTTGAGGCCAACCTGGTCTACACGGTGGGTTCCAGGACAACCTGGGCTGCTACAAAGAGAAATCCTACCTTGAAAACCCAGAACAAATAAACAAAACACTTGTACAGGATATAATAAAAAAATTAATAATTCTTAAAAAAAAGTCTTCTGCAAAAAAACAAAATAAAACCGAGACCACCACGGCAGTGCCAGCATGAAGCAGCAGGCTGACTCGGGGATGGGAACCGGGCGGCTGCCCATCATTTAGGTTAGGGAGCCGCACCATTTTGGGGCTGCTTTTCTCTCCATGCCCCAGGGTCATGTCAGGCAGTTTCCAGCCTGCTGCTGTGGTAGCCATTGCATCCCTTGCCCAGTCACGACCCTCCAGAGTCCTGCTAAACAGGCTGATAACCGTAGTGGGGAGAGGCGGGCAAGGCAGAAGCCAGGTTCCTTCCCAAAGCTCAGGGAACCTACGTGATCTCTGTCCCTGGCCTGTGCTCAGGGCAGAAACAGGGGTTGAGTGTCTGCAGAGCTGCTGCCACCAGGAGCTGCTCCTGATCCTCTTCACAGTCACAGCACCCCTGGATAGGAAAAGCTGCAGTGACATCGCCAGTTTCACAGGACAGAAAATGAATAGCTCAGAGCAATGAAGACGCTTGTGAGGATTGGCCAGGGCCTACCGCACTTTCTCTTTTCTTTTTCTGAGACAGGGTCTCACTATATAACATCAAATTCAGAAAGATCTGTTTGCCTACACCTCCAGGTGCTGGGATTAAAAGCAGGTGTCACCACACCTGGCTTCTGCCGTTTTCTTCAGTATTTGTGCTCAAGTACATACTTGAATCCCAGAGCCTCCTGGGATCCCCTGGCTTCCCACCCAGATACTCACAGCAGCCAGTGAACATACTCGGCATCTGGCTCCAGCAGGTGCCCATCTGCACGGAAACAGAGACCATCCTTTTAAAGGAGCCAGGCCTGGAGGGTGCCCCCTGCCCAGATCCCCGGGTTCTTGGCTCAGGGAAGGGAGGCTGGAGGCCAGGTGGCCTCTGACACCTACCCAAATTGGTAAGTAGTAGTGTCCACAAGGAATCCTTGTCTGCCTCATAGGTCACCTCTGGGGCCTGGGAAGCCTAGCAGGGAGAGATTAAGGGAGTGCTCACCCTCACCAGGTGAAAACTTTTCTCTGTAGAGGGCTGGAGCTTGCAAGGCCTGGAGAAGGAATTGCCTACACTGACTCAAACCAGGACCTGACAGCTCCTCAGACCCCAATAGGGAAAGAGGGGTTTATAGACTGCCTGCCGCTAGTCCTGAGATAGGGAAAGAGGGGTTTATAGACCGCCTGCAGCTAGTCCTGAGATAGGGAAAGAGGGGTTTATAGACCGCCTGCAGCTAGTCCTGAGATAGGGAAAGAGGGGTTTATAGACCGCCTGCAGCTCGTCCTGAGATAGGGAAGGAGGGGTTTATAGACCGCCTGCAGCTAGTCCTGAGATAGGGAAGGAGGGGTTTATAGACCGCCTGCAGCTAGTCCTGAGATAGGGAAAGAGGGGTTTATAGACCGCCTGCTGCTCCTCCTGAGACCTGAATTTAAGGACCATGTGACAGACATGGAGGCCACTCCAAAGACAATGGCGGCTCTGAGAATAGGAACACATGGTACTTCTCTTTGTCTTATTTCTGTGACTTTCATGATGTTGATTTCCAGGAAATCAAAGGCAGAATAACTAAATGTTAAGCCTAGACAGAGTGATGTCACGATGTGGGTGCCATGTATCCACAGAGCCGAGAGGGGACGGGTGATGGCAAACTGTGTGCCCACATACACACAGAGCCGAGGGAGCGGGTGATGTCACGGTGTGTGTGCCCACGTACACACAGAGCCGAGAGGGGACGGCAAGCATTACCTCTGCTGGAGTCACTTCATTGCCATGATACACCGGGATCAGGTCTTCTCCCACAGCATAAGCCACGTGAAGGGGGACCCAGGGCACAAAAGTGGCACCGTGGAACAGGTCTCGGTAGAGTCCATAATACTCCGCCAGACGCTTCTTGTGGTAGGGACCACTGGTCTTCTCCCACTCGGCCCGCACTGCTTCCAGTGGGATGCTGGCTGAGGAGGAACAGTGCAGCTTGAATACAGTGGGAGGAGCATGCACCTGGGACCCCTCTTCTGGGAGGCTCACCTGTGCGAAGGCGGGCTGCCCGTTCTTCTTCCATGTTGGCTCGAAGCTCTCGTATAAAGTGTTTCCGTTCTTGTAGCTGTTGGGTCCTAATTACCCTAGGTGGGGGCAGTCCAATGTCAATTTTGTCTTTGGGATCTAGAGAAGATAGATATGCTTATGTTGGGATAAGCAGAGCCAGGTCTTTTGTGTTTTTTTTAATTCGAGTATTTTATTTAATTAATTAATTTAATTAATTCTGTGTGTTGATTCATGTGGAAGCCAGAAGTTGACTTGGAGTATTTTGCTCCACTGTCCTTAGTTTTTTTTGTTTTTGAGACAGGGTGTCCAGTAACTAGCTCTGTAGACCAAGCTGGCCTTGAACTTACAGAGATCAGACTGTCTCTGCCTTCCAAGTGCTGGGATTAAAGGAATGTGCCACCATCACCCCACCTGAAGTTACCTTTATAGTGATTCAAGACAGCCAGGTGGTGGTGGCGCACACCTTTAATCCCAGCACTTGGGAGGCAGAGGCAGTCAACCTGGACTATGGAGCTGAGTTCCAGGACAGCCAGGATACACCGGGATCAGGTCTTCTCCCACAGCAAGATAGGAAACCCTATCTTGAACCCCGCCTCCCCCGAAAAATAGAAATTCAAAGGTGGTCAGGCATACACACCCAAGTCTTAAGTAGAGTTAGTAACAGTTTCAGGCAGATTTAAAAAAACAGCTCCCCAGCTAGTGGAAATGCTTTTAATCCCAGCACTTGGGAGGCAGAGGCAAGTAGATCTCTGGGTCGAGGCCAGCCTCGTCTGCATAGGGAGACCCTAGTCTCCAGCCAGGCCTGGTGATTCACGGCTGTGAAACCAGCACCTGGGAGGTGCAGATCAGATAATCAGAAGTTCAGAGTTGCAGTTACAGCAGTTACAGTTCGTAGTGAGTTCGAGGACAGCCTCGGTTAATGAGACTCTATCTCAAACAGCAACAAAAAACAAAACAAACAAAAACCAGAAAATAAAACAATGTCATACTTTTTTTTTTTTTTTTTTTTTGAGACGGGGTTTCTCACTCTGCAGACCAGGCTGACTTCAAACTGCCTCTGCCTCCCAAATGCTGGGATTAAAGGCGTGCGCCGGTTGAGTCTCACGTTTACAGGCAGATAACTCATACATCACTTGGAAATTTGTTTAAATTCAGACTTTGACCCATTCAAGACCACACAGCTGGGCAGCTCTTAGGGAATGCCTGTGCTGTTGGTTGTGGGGTACAATTGGGGTACAAGGACCTAGAGAACCTTCAACCCAACACTTATCTATGTACTGAGACACGACATACACGGAACCCTCGTCTCCAGTGACAGTAGCTACATCCTCTGTTCCTTATCTCAGTTTACATTGAGGAGCCAGGAGTGGGAGGCAGAGGCAGGGGAATATCTGTGAGTTCTAGGCAAGTCCAGTCTACACAGCAAATTCCAACCCAGCCAGGGCTACTGTTTCTCAAGAACAAATACATTTGAGGTCATTGAGGATCAAGGATGTCAGGCCTCTGAGGAGCTGGAGTCTAAATCAGGCTATTCAGATCAGGCTCGTACCCTTAAATACCACAGACACTGCTTGTACCGGCTGAGATGTCGCTCAGAGGTACAACACTTGCCTAACATGCACTGGGCTCTAGTTTGATCCCTACAAGGAATAACAAGAACAGTTAGCAACAAAAAACCCACCTCTTTCAGTGAGTTCGAGGCCAACCTGGCCTACTGATCGAGTTCCAGGATAGCCAGGGCTACACAGAGAAACCGGTCTCAAAACAAAACACAACAAAACCCCACCTCTTTAAATCACACAATGCAGGGGCTGGAGAAATGGCTCAGTGGTTAAGAGCACTGATTGCTCTTCCAGAGGACCCAGGTTCAATTCCCAGCACCCACATGGCAGTTCACAACTGTCTGAAAATCCAGTTCCAGGGGATCTGACACCTTCACACCAATGCACATAAAATAAAGATAAATCATAAAAAATTAAAAAATAAATATATAAATAAATCACACAATGCATGTTGTCTTACTTAGGGTTTCTATTGCTGTGATTAAACACCATGACCAAAAGGGTTTATTTGGCTTATACTTCAGCATTGCTGTTCATCACTGAAGGAAGTCAGGACAGGAGCTCAAACAGGGCAGGGTCCCAGAAGCAGGAGCTGATGCAGATGTCACCGAGGGGTACTGCTTACTGGCTTGCTCCTCATGGCTTGCTCAGTCTACTTTCTTATAGAACCCAGGACCAGCAGGGCAGGGACGGCCCCACCACGACTGCGCCCTCCCGCATTGGTCACGAAATGAGAAAACGCCTTACAGCTGGGTCTCCTCAGCTGAGGCTCCTTCCTCTCTGATGACTCCAGCTTGTGTGTTGACACACAAAACCACCTGGTACACACGTTAAGCCGAAGAGAGATGGTGGGCAGTTCAGAGAACTAGGTGCTTTATCCTGGGGACCATGGTCTGGACCCCAGCAGTGATACCGGGCAGCTCGCCAATGCCTGTAAGTATAACTCCAAGGGGGGGCTGGAGAGAAGGCTCAGTGGTTAAGAGCATTGCCTGCTCTTCCAAAGGTCCTGAGTTCAATTCCCAGCAACCACATGGTGGCTCACAACCATCTGTAAAGAGGTCTGGTGCCCTCTTCTGGCCTTCAGGCATACAGACAGAATATTGCATACATAATAAATAAATAAATATTAAAAAAAAAGTATAACTCCAAGGGACTCCTTCTGTGGCCTCTGTGGACACCTACAGACTTATGCACACACATACAGATAATAAATTTTTTTTTAATGTTTTATTATTTCTACAGTGTTCTGCCTGCATGTACACCTGCAGGCCAGAAGAGGGCACCAGATCTCATTACAGATGGTTGTGAGCCACCATGTGGTTGCTGGGAATTGAACTCAGGACCTTTGGAAGAGCAGTCAGTGCTCTTAACCTCTGAGCCATCCCTCCAGCCCCCTAAACTTTTTTTTTTTTTTTGGTTTTTCGAGACAGGGTTTCTCTGTGGTTTTGGGGCCTGTCCTGGAACTAGCTCTTGTAGACCAGGCTGGTCTCGAACTCACAGAGATCCGCCTGCCTCTGCCTCCCAAGTGCTGGGACTAAAGGCGTGCGCCACCACCGCCCGGCTGTTGTTTGTTTTTTAAGACAGGGTTTCTCTGTGTAACTACTCTAGCTGTAGGTAGACCAGACTGGCCTTGAACTCACAAGAGATTTCCCCCTGCCTCTGTCTCCTGACTGCTGGGACTAAAGGCAAATGGCACTACCGCTCGGCTAACACTTTTTTTTTTTTTTACTTTTTTTTTTTTTAAAGGATGTATGTTAGCTTCATGTACTGGTGAATGCCAAAAAAACAAGCAAATCAAAACAAAACAAAACAACAACACCAAATTCTCTTAAGGCAGGAGGATTGCTGCAAGTCTGAGGCCAGTCTAGATTACAGTTTACTCCAGGTCATCATACCCTGCAAGATCCTGTCTCAAAAATAACAGCAATACACACTATGAGCAAATTCTTTAAGGTTGGGTCCCTAAGTCACTTCTCCCAGGTTTCCCACCGTGTGGGTGCAAGGATCCAATGATGGGCAAGGCAGGCAAGATTCTGTGCTCAGGGTAGCGACTCTGGGGAGGCTGGAAGGCAGGACAAGATGTGGCAGAGCACGTCAGGAACACAGAGAGGTGCTCCAACACGAAACGGGGGCGGAGTCGTCAGGAAAGGACTTCGGTCAACGACTTAGAAGGAACTCTAAGGGGTGCAAGCAGGTCCTCCCTCCCTCGTCCCGGGAGCACACAGGGGCCGAGGCCGGGGGAAGAGTATGCTACCCGGTCACCGGGTCTCCTGCCCGCCCAGCTCGGCGCCGTCGCCCGCACCTGTCTCCTTCACGAAATACTCCCGATACGTCCGCCACCAGTGCGGGGCCCGCGCCTCCTGCTCTGCCCGGCGGCGGTACCGCTCGAAGCTCCGGTACTTCTCCAGCCGCTCCAGGTTGCTCACGTCAATGTCCTCGTTGGGCATAGGTCCGAGAGGGGGCGTCCGGCGGCGGAGGGGCGCTGCGGGTAGAGACGGGGGTGTCACGCCGGCTCCAGGCCCCGGCTGAAGCTCAGGGCTGGGGCTGCAGGACCCCAAGAGCTCCCTAAGCCCACACCACTCACCCGAGGTGCTGAAGCCCCGGCATCTCCCGTTCGCCAACAACGCGGCACGCCACCAGGGCGCCGCCATCTTCCCCCAGGTCGCCAGAGACGCCCGTAGGACCCAGACAGAGGTGGCTAGCGAGAAGCCTGCGCGTCCAGCTGGAGGCTCCGCCCCGCTCCGGCCAGCCCCGCCTCTCGGAAGGCTCCGCCCTATGGATTCAATCTCCAGACTTAATTTTGAAAGCTCGGGGGACCTTTCCCAGGGCGACAAGACTACAAGCTGCACTTGGGCTGAGAGTTGCCACTAGGCAGTAGCACGGACGTATAGCTCCAAGAACAACTATGGGTTTTGACCCGGGAGATCCCATGACACAGGGATTGGTGGGGAGTATTCTGGAGTCAGAGTTGGGAATAAGACAGGTGATAACAGCGCTCACTTCCTAAATCTGTTAGGATTTGCACGCTGGCGTATCTGTTATCTCTTGCTTGTCTCCAGTTCATAGCTCTGGTGGTCTCTATCTGCTTCTGTCCCAGCCGCAGTCCCTCGGCCCTGGAACTAAAACTTCCAATACAGCAAAGCTTCACATCCTCAGCTTCTCCCCAGACCACAGGGTGCATGTAGTGCTGTTATGACTTTTCCCTCAGTGACCTGCCTGCCTCGAAGTGGTTCCAGAAAGTCTTGACGTCTCAAGTCCAGGCTGATGGCAATCAGTTGCTTTACTAGCAGCTATGCGATCCTCCAGCATAAACGACCACATCTTAGATTTCATTACTTCCAGACAGCTAAACCTTGCTCATCACTTTTGTACATAAAAAACCTTCTTTCTTTCTTTCTTTCTTTCTTTCTTATTTATTTATTTATTATCCCAGGTGTAGTTCCCCTTCCCTCCTCTCCTCCCACCCCCTTCTGTTCCCACCTCCCAGTCCATGTCCCCTGTTTCTGTTCAGCGACCTAGGCACTCTTCGTGTGTTACAGTTGTGTAGCTTGGTCCTCTTGTGGGACTCCTATCAGTGGGAGCAGGGGCTGTCTCCAACTCTTACTAGCTTTTCGGACCTTCCTCCTCATACTGGGTCGCCTTGCCCAGCCTTAACGGGGAGGTGCTTAGTCTTACTGCAACTTGATGTGCCGTGTTTTCTTGGTACTCACCATCACTTCCAATTCCTCCAACAGCGAGCGAGCACCTGCTGTCCGGCAAGTGTTGGCTCTCACAGGTCAGGGACACCAGAGCCTTGCCCGGAGGAGTTCATAATTATGGAACAGTTCCTGCCGAGTGTTAGGGGAACCAAAGGCATCCTGCAGGATGTTTAGAAGATCTTACTTGCTGTACACGAGCCTCTAAGCTCCTTTCTCTGCCCTTGTACTGCTGAAGACACAGAGGATCTCCAGGAAGGGTGGAGGCTCACTGCTCACCCAGGCGGCCTGTTCTTCACTTTCATTCTGCTTGTCTGGGAAGCTCTGAAGAATGGGGCTTTGGATTTCAACTGTTTGAGAGGCCAAGTGTGAATTCATACATTCTGACTAGAAGCAACAGCTCCAACAATATTAAATTTAAATGAGTTAGGGTTTTGTTATGTGTCCCTACCTACCTTGGCACTTATTTTGTAGTCTGGCTAACCGTGAACTCATGGTAATCTTTTTTTTTTTTAAATATTTATTTATTATGTATACAATATTCTGTCTGTGTGTATGACTACAGGCCAGAAGAGGGCACCAGACCTCATTACAGATGGTTGTGAGCCACCATGTGGTTGCTGGGAATTGAACTCAGGACCTTTGGAAGAGCAGGCAATGCTCTTAACCACTGAGCCATCTCTCCAGCCCCCATGGTAATCTTTTTTTCCTCCTGAGACAGGGTTTCTCTGTGTAGCCTTGGCTGTCCTGGAACTCGCTCTGTAGACCAGGGTGGACTCTATCTCCCAAGTTCTGGGATTAAAGGTGATAAAGGCCTTATCACAGCCCAGCTTCACAACAATCCTCTTATAGCAGTCTTCTGAACGCTGGGATGACAGGCATGTGGGCACCACTCATCTGAGTGATGCTGCCACCATGTCAGGCTGTCAGAGATTTGGGCTCCTCATCACGACTTCCTTTCTTTTTTTTTTTTTTTTTTTGGTTTTTCGAGACAGGGTTTCTCTGTGGTTTTGGAGCCTGTCCTGGAACTAGCTCTTGTAGACCAGGCTGGTCTCGAACTCACAGAGATCCGCCTGCTTCTGCCTCCCGAGTGCTGGGATTAAAGGCGTGCGCCACCACCGCCCGGCTACGACTTCCTTTCTGATGCATGTTCGGGTCCCTAGGAGCACAGTAAGGTGCAGCTCTGCCCTCTGTCCCTTCCCGTGCACTGCACCACATAGACACACACACACACACACACACAAGCGTACATACGCTTCTCATATTCACTCCTGTCCCCTCTTGTCTTTTGTAGCTCACAGCCACGACTGGTTTTCAAATATGTGAACGTGGGGCCGGAAAGATGATTCCGCTGTTGGGTGAGAGTACAGGCTGTTGTTCCAGAGGACCTGGTTAGGTTCCAGCACCCACACTGGTGGCTCCCAACTGCCTGTAGGGGACCCAGTGTCCTCCTGGCACCCACACTTAGAAATGCAGAAGTCCTTCATAAAGTGTCAGTGAGCAGTGCTTACCCTGATAAGCTCAAACTTGTCAAGGTTTTATGTTCGTGGGTGTTTTGCCTGCATGTATGTCTGCATGCCATGTGTATGCTTGATGCCACATGGGTCAGCAGAGGGCACTGGATATCCTGGAGCTGGAGATACAGAGGGTTGGGAACTGCCACGTGGGTGCTAGAAATGGAACCGAGAACCTCTACAAGAACAGCAAGTGTTCTTAACCATGGAACCATCTCTTTTATTCTTTTTAAATACAAAGTCTTTCAGTGTAGCCCAGACTCCTAGAGCTCACAAGCCTGCAGTCAACTTCCTGAGTGCTGGGAGTACAGGTGTTTACCACCACAGCCAGCCACGTGCAGACTCCTGAACAATGTAACACTAGGCTGCCTTCACCTGCTAAGTCTCAGCTTGCTTCACTACTTAGGAAGACCAGGGTGTTTGGGACACTCTTTGTAGCGCCTTCCTTCCCATGTGCTGGAAGTCACCCACTTTCCCTTCAGGTGGTGGCAAACAAAAATGCAAGGTGGCCCCGTACATGCCAGCTGATTACCCATCTTTAGATCCACAACTAAACACGCAAGTTTAACTCACAACTGTTTATGTGTTGAGAGCACTGAGTCCCAGGCTCGTTTAGTCCTTATGGGCACCAGCTAGAGCAGCAGCATCACAACTGCCCTGTGTGTCACATCCTCTTCCCCTATGGGAACTCAAGCCCAGGCCCTGCTACTTGTTGTCCTGTGCAAGGGTTTGTAATCCCCAAGTGTCCTCTTCCACCCTTGAGGCAGAGGTCATGAATTACTCCCTTCCAGGTATCCCGAAGGATAGCAGGTGCCAGAGGAAAGGGTATAAGGTCAAAGAAGCCTGTGCCTGACCACTTTAGGTCAGCCTTCTGCAGGACTACCTGCCTCTTCTGTGGACTGTTTTCCAAAATAACAGCAGCATAAAGCAAACACTGTATTTCATTCTCTTTTTTCAGAGAAAGGGTCTCTCTACACACCCCTGGCTGTTCTAGAACTTGCTCTGTAGATCAGACTGGCCTCCAACTCAAGAGATCCACCTGCCTCTGCCTCCTGATTACTCGGATTAAAGGTGTGTGCCACCACTTATTCTGCAGTCCAGCTGACCTGGCTGGGAATGTTCTGTAGCTCAGACTTAATCTCAAATTTAAGGCAATCCCACTTCTTCAGTCACTTGAGTGCAGAGATTACACATGTGAGCCACAACTGGCCAGGGCAAACATTCTAATAACTAAGGATACATTTCAGTGGGCCCTAGCAAACTCTAAGGACCTAGATAATAGGAACATATGGATAGGCTTAAAGGGTAACTAAGGGGAAGAACATTTATTTACCCACCATGTGTACAGCCCCAGGTTCGGTCCCCAGCAATGCAAAAACAAAATAGAATAGCAAAGAATAGAGCAGTTTAATGGGCCCAAGAGAATTAGGTTCCTTTGAGAATAGCTCTGGGGAGCATAGGCAGACTCTGGCTCACCCTCTCGCACCATCCTCCTCTGCCCCTGCTCCTGTGATCACACCTTCATGTGTCTCCTCTGCCCCTGTGATCACACCTTCATGTGTCTCCTCTGCCCTGTGATCACAGCTTCATGTGTCTCCTCTGCTCCTGTGATCACAGCGTCATGTGTCTCCTCTGCCCCTGTGATCACACCTTCATGTGTCTCCTCTGCCCCTGTGATCACAGCTTCATGTGTCTCCTCTGCCCTGTGATCACACCTTCATGTGTCTCCTCTGCCCTGTGATCACAGCTTCATGTGTCTCCTCTGCTCCTGTGATCACAGCGTCATGTGTCTCCTCTGCCCTGTGATCACAGCGTCATGTGTCTCCTCTGCCCCTGTGATCACAGCGTCATGTGTCTCCTCTGCCCTGCCCCTGTGATCACACCTTCATGTGTCTCCTCTGCCCTGCCAGTGATCACACCTTCATGTGTCTCCTCTGCCCTGCCCGTGATCACACCTTCATGTGTCTCCTCTGCCCTGTGATCACAGCTTCATGTGTCTCCTCTGCCCCTGTGATTACACCTTCATGTGTCTCCTCTGCCCTGTGATCACAGCTTCATGTGTCTCCTCTGCTCCTGTGATCACAGCGTCATGTGTCTCCTCTGCCCTGTGATCACAGCGTCATGTGTCTCCTCTGCCCTGTGATCACAGCTTCATGTGTCTCCTCTGCTCCTGTGATCACAGCGTCATGTGTCTCCTCTGCCCCTGTGATCACACCTTCATGTGTCTCCTCTGCCCTGTGATCACAGCGTCATGTGTCTCCTCTGCCCTGCCCCTGTTATCACACCTTCATGTGTCTCCTCTGCCCCTCTGATCACAGCTTCATGTGTCTCCTCTGCCCCTGTGATCACACCTTCATGTGTCTCCTCTGCCCCTGTGATCACAGCTTCATGTGTCTCCTCTGCCCTGTGATCACACCTTCATGTGTCTCCTCTGCCCTGCCCCTGTGAACACACCTTCATGTGTCTCCTCTGCTCCTGTGATCACAGCTTCATGTGCCTCCTCTGCCCTGTGATCACACCTTCATGTGTCTCCTCTGCCCTGCCCCTGTGATCACACCTTCATGTGTCTCCTCTGCCCTGCCCCTGTGATCACACCTTCATGTGTCTCCTCTGCCCTGCCCCTGTGAACACACCTTCATGTGTCTCCTCTGCTCCTGTGATCACAGCTTCATGTGCCTCCTCTGCCCTGTGATCACAGTGTCATGTGTCTCCTCTGCCCTGCCCCTGTGATCATACCTTCATGTGTCTCCTCTGCCCTGCCCCTGTGATCACACCTTCATGTGTCTCCTCTGCCCTGCCCCTGCGATCACACCTTCATATGTCTCCTCTGCTCCTGTGATCACAGCTTCATGTGTCTCCTCTGCCCCTGTGATCACAGCTTCATGTGTCTCCTTGCCCTGTGATCACACCTTCATGTGTCTCCTCTGCCCTGTGATCACACCTTCATGTGTCTCCTCTGCCCTGTGATCACACCTTCATGTGTCTCCTCTGCCCTGCCCCTGTGATCACACCTTCATGTGTCTCCTCTGCCCTGCCCCTGTGATCACACCTTCATGTGCCTCCTCTGCCCTGCTCCTGTGAACACACCTTCATGTGTCTCCTCTGCTCCTGTCCCTGTGATCACACCTTCATGTGTCTCCTTGCCCTGTGATCACACCTTCATGTGTCTCCTCTGCTCCTGTGATCACACCTTCATGTGTCTCCTCTGCCCGTGATCACACCTTCATGTGTCTCCTCTGCCCGTGATCACAGCTTCATGTGTCTCCTCTGCCCCTGTGATCACACCTTCATGTGTCTCCTCTGCCCCTCTGATCACACCTTCATGTGTCTCCTCTGCCCCTGTGATCACACCTTCATGTGTCTCCTCTGCCCCTCTGATCACACCTTCATGTGTCTCCTCTGCCCCTGTGATCACAGCTTCATGTGTCTCCTCTGCCCCTGTGATCACAGCTTCATGTGTCTCCTCTGCCCCTGTGATCACACCTTCATGTGTCTCCTCTGTTCCTGCTCTTGTGGGCACACCTGCTCAGGTGGAAAGCAAGGAGCACCCCTGAATGCAAGCTGCTGTATTAACAACTGTGGTTTCTTTCTGAGTCCTTCTGTCCTGGTCTGCCGGATCATTTCCCCTCCCCTGCCAACTCCTGATACCCTGCTTGGCATACCAAAGACTGGAGGAGCAGCAGCAGCTCAGCTGTGTGGTCCCTCACAGGCCCCAAGGGTACCTTATTTCCAGGCAGAGGCTCCAGCTCCTGAAATCTTCCTCCCTCCTCTGCTTCTCCATATACCCTCGGGTCTACAGTTCCCCATGCCCACCTCTGGTAGAGACTTGGATGGGAGGAAGGAGCTAGTGTGTTCATGTTGAGTTGGCTAGTTACCAGGGAGTAATGGGAATGAGATGGGGCTCAGAGGCCCTTCTCCCTATTCCCTAGTGGGAAGGAACCTCTCAGTCAGGGAGAAGTAGATGACTATTCATGGTGTCCCACTCTAGTGCCCTGAGAAAAGCCCAGGCATGAGACTCTCCAGTGGCTGCCCTGTAGAAGGGGGTGATGATCTGGGGCCTTACTATGGGACAGGAGTGGGCGATTGGTGGTAAGAAGGCCTTGATGTCATTGCTCCCTTGGGGAGGCACCTGCTGTCCCTTAGCTGGGAAGAACACACGGATACTCTGTCCGCAGAGAAAGCTGTAATCAGGCTCTGGGTAGTGCGCCACCTTCCTAGGAGCCTCCTCCGGGGAGGGGGAGCTCTGGGTCGGGCTGGCTGAGGAGGCGCTGGCTATCATCAGGCAGAATGGTATGCCATGTTGTAGGGCGCCTTCTTCAGAGTTTCCAGGAAGAACTGTTCATTCTCCAAGAAGTCGTGGTCCTGTGAGGCAGGCAGATTCAGGTGAGCGCTCACACTTCTGTGCCCTGACAGGGTATTCCTGACCCTGGAGAGCCAGCCTGTGCTGAGGAACTCCCTGCACTGGGGAGCAGTGGGGGTACGTGGGAGCTCAGGCATGGAATGAGACAGGCCATGATGTCAGTCCTGACAAGGACTTGAGAGTCTTGGAATTTATCAGCAATGACCTCATGCCTCTAGGCCAGTGTCTTCATCTACAAACTGATAAGACTGTCTCATGGCTGGGCATGGTAGCTCACATTTGTAGTTCCAGCAATGGAAGGAGGACTGCATGCAAATCCAAGGCTAGCCTGGGCTACAGAGAGAGACCCCATCTCAACAAAACAAGCAAACAAAAAGCAAACAGGAAGGAAAAGGCTAAGGCTATGGCTCTGCAGGGCTGTGAGGAAGGCAAGCTCACGAATTCCTGCCTGAGGACACTCACACTCCCCTCCTGCCCCCACGCAGAGTGCCTTGCTAGAGGCACATGCAGTCTTTGGCCTGAGCACACCATGTGGGACCTGCGCCTTGAGTGGCCGCCATTGCCACTGACGTCATAGGTTATTTGCAGGTTAAGAGGGCACTGCTGACCTCTTGTAGAACAGGTCTTAGCTATGTGGGCAGTTTGCCGCCTCTTGTCTTTTTTTCCTCCTGGCAGATTTTCACTGTGTAGCCCTGGCTGGTCTAGAACTTCCAATGTAGATCAAATTGGCCTTGAACTCAGATATCTACCTGTCTCTGTCTCCCAAGTGCTGGGGTGAAAGTTGCAGGCTCTGTATTTTTTTTTTGAGACAGGGTTTCTCTCTGTGTAACCTGGCTGTCCTGGAACTCACTTTGTAGACGAGGCTGGCCTCAAACTCAGAGATCCACCTGCCTCCCAAGTGCTGGATTAAAGATGTGTGCCACCATCACCTGGCTCAAAACCAATTTTAACAGGGGGTATTACTGGGGATTGAACCAGGGCACTGTACAAGTTAGACAAGCATTCTACCATTTAACAAATCCCCAGGCCTAGTGGTCTATTCTTCCCCTTCATGAGCAGGGGCCAGACCTCCTTAGAGCCTTGGAGGGACAGTCCGTTATAAATGTGTGTGCGAGAACCCGAGCCCAGCGGCACTCACCTGCTCTGCTGTGTGCTTCAGCAGCAGCAGCTTGGCAAGAAGGTGTGTGGGCACTGAGGCAGCAGGTGTCTGGCTACGCTGAGGAATGGTGGAAGCAGGGGCCTGGATGGCTGACAAGAAAGGCAGGAGCCAATGTCAGGGAGAAAACTGAGAGGCCTGGTTTTTCCTGCAGGACCCATACCCACATTGCATACACGGGAAGAGCCTGGCCCCATGTCCTGGAGACTCTGGAAAACCCAGGTTCCAGTCATAGCATCCACATGGCAGCTCCCAGGCATTTGTAACTCCAGTTCCAGGGGATCTGATGCCTTCCTCCAGTACAGAATATCCCCCACAACATTCTTTAAAAAGGACAAGGCACACTGTACTGGAGCAGACTCCTGGTAACCTCCTGTGGGCTCTACAGATGCATGGGTGCACAGACCTACATACAAAAAGAACAAGGAAGAAAGAAGACTTGGAGCCTATGGTGGCAGAGCAATCCTAACAAGGGGTAGCAGAGGGAGGAGGAATAATCTGAGTTCAAAGCCTGCCTGGTCTACAAGGTCAGACTCCACAGAAACAAAAACAAACAAATAACAACAGCAAAAAAGTGTGGTGGCTCATTAATCCCAGCACCAAGAAACACAGGCAGGAGAATTTCTAACTGTGAATTCAAGGCCAGCCTTGTCTACTTAGTGAGTTCCAGGAGAGCCAGGGCTACATAGTAAGACCCTGTCTCGAAACAAAACCAGAAATAACAAAACTCCCCTCAAAAAGGAAAACAAAGCTGGTGGCGCATACCTTTATCCTAGCACTTGGGAGGCAGAGGCAGGCGGATCTCTGTGAGTTCGAGAGCCTGGTCTACCAAGCGAGTTCCAGGACAGCCAAGGCTACATAAAGAAACCCTGTCTTGAAAAACAAAATAAAACAAAAATAGACAAAATAAAGGGGGTGGGGCTAGAGAGATACTCAATAGCTCAACAGTAGACACACCTATAATCTAACATTCAGGATGCTGAGGCAGGAAGATCTGAGTTTGAACTCAGCCTGGGCTCCAAAGCAAGACCCTGTCTTCAAATAAATAGCTTTAAGCAGCTCCTATTGAGTGGCTGGAGGAGGTCCTGCCACTACTACTCCCACTGTGTCCCATCTTCTTGGAGTCACTTACCATCCATGCTGGCCACTTCAGGGCCCTGAAGTGTGGAGCGCAGCCCTGGAAGGCTGAAGGGCATATCTTGCCGCACACGGTCCAGCTGCAGCCTCTGCTGTGCCAGGCTCAGATGCTCCTGCGCCCAACCCCCAAAAGATGGACTCAGTGAGAAGGACAGGCAGGTGGGCTTGAGGGACAGAAGAGTGGGGACTGGAACCTTACCTGGTGCATACGCTGCTCCTGCTGCCGCAGCCATTCCTGCTGCCGCTGAACTGCCTGCAGCCGGCCCTGCTGCTCAGACTGCATCTGCTGGGCCTCCTGCAGGGCCTGTTCACCCTCCTCGTACTTCTTGGAGGCCACCTGCAGCGAGACCATGGGTCAGGGCTAGCTAGAATCACATGGTGGCTCATCCCACAGCCCTTCCAAAACACACCTTGCTCATGTGTTCCAGCTCCTGTGCACGGGCCTGGAGGCGCAGGCTGGCCTTGTGTAACCTGTCCTTCTCCAGCCGAAGCTCCTGGCGCTCTCTCTCCAAAGCCTCTCTCTCAGCAGCCAGCTTTTCCTCCTTGGCCCGTAGCTCACAGGCCCTGACTGTCAGCTCTGCCTGCTCCTGAGAAGGTGGAATCAATGCTGAGGTCCCCCATCCAGAGCTACACCAGGCTCCAGACAGCCCTTGGGGACTCCTTCCCCCCTCACCTCTGGCAGTGGACAGTAGAGCAAGGGGCTTCTTGGACATGGATCAGAGAAGCCTGAAGCCCAGTTTGGGGGCCCCCACACAAGTCATGTAAATTCAGTATGTCCAGTGTCTCTAATATCACTTACCTCACTTGCATATCTGAGTCAAAGGAACTGACTAGCAAGTAAGACAAATATGCACAGTGCCTGAGAAAAGGAAGTTACCCAGGGTGCTGACTGCTGCTCCAATTTCTTGCCATGTCCAGCTGTGTGCTCTTATTTCCTAGGCCTGGGATCATTTGCACACAGCTGGGAGGCAGGGCCACTGAGGCTCTGAGCCCTACCTTGGTCAGGCTGATGATGGTGCCCTCCCTCTGGGAGTCTGCATGGAGCGCCCTCTCAGCCTCGCGCTCGGCCCGTTCCTTACTCAGCTTCTGCTGTGTGAAATACTCGGCCCACTCTGCTGCCAGGCGACGGCGCTCCTCCCCACACTTGTTCATGACTGACTTCTGCTCCTCTAGCAAGGCACTCTGCGTGGGGGCAGGAGGGGAGTGTGAGTGTCCTCAGGCAGGAATGGTGGGGTCAACAGCTGAGGGTGGAGCTGGACTCACCTTGGCTCTCTCCAGCTCCTCCCTCTCCATGGAGAGTTGCTGGACCATGACCTTTCTCTGCTCCTCCAGGCTGCGCTGTGCAGACTCTGCCTTGGACTTCTCAGCAGCTACCCGCCAGCGTTCCTGCAAGGCCCAGGACAGAGCTGAGGGTTGGCTCCCTACTCTAGGAGCAGACCAGACTGTTCCAAAAGAGTTGGGCAAATCTGGCTTCTCTCAGGCTAAGTCATAAAACCCTCATTTCCAAAGAAACACGAAGTGACAGGTGCTTGGGAGGTACTGCCCAGGTCCAGCTCCTGCAGTTCTGAGTTAGGAGGCTCCAGTACTCAGGTCAGACTATACCACAGGGAAGGTTCGAGAGTGCCCTGCCCTGAACCGCCAGGTCTGACCCATTACCTATCAGTCACACATGTTGGGAACCCACTGTTTCCGTAAGCGTGAGGGGAGAAGCTCAGCAAGTTTAGTCTTCCTTAAAGACTAAAGCGTAGGGACTAGAACCATGGCTCAGCAGTTAAGAGCACTGACTGCTCTTCCAGGGGACTGGTCAGTTTCCAGTACCCCAGAACGGCTCACAACCATCTGTAACTCCAGTTCCAGAGGATATGATGTTCTCTTCTGGCCTCCAAAGGCAAAACACCCACACACATTAAAAATGAAACAAAACAGCTAGGTGGTGGTGGTGCACGCCTTTAATCCCAGCAGAGGCAGGCGGATCTCTGTGAGTTTGAGGCCAGCCTGGTCTACAAGAGCTAGTTCCAGGACAGGCTCCAAAACCACAGAGAAACCCTGTCTCGAAAAATCAAAAAAAAAAAAAAAAAAAAAAGGAGACCAAAGCTCACTTTCATCTATGAATGACATGTAGGGTTGTCACATAAGGGGTTAACTGACATTTAGTCAAGAGTATCCATCCCAGTGTCACAGGGGTGAGGTGATGTGACAGATCTGAGTGACAGGAGGAAGAGAGGACTCTGCAGGGTGGCTTGACGAACAGGTGTTGGAGGACCCAGCGCAGGGCTGAGCACAGAAGAGGAAGAGACAGGAAGAATAAGCCTTGGCCACTGCCGGCTTGAGTGGAGGAGAGAATGGCTGCGCATGGGTTTGACCTATTGGCTAGAGTCAAATCAGAGTGGCTGAGATCACAGGCGGCCCTGGTCTGAAAATTTCCTGTACACCAGGACAGCCTCACCTGTTCCAGGAGCCGGCTCTGCTCACTCAGGCGCACCTCCATCTTCCCAATGACCTCCTGGAGTCGGCTGCGCTCTTCCTCCATGTCTCGCTGCTGCCGGCCCAGCCGCTCCTGCAGAGCTGGGGGCAATACACAGGGTGCTCACTGACTGCCGTCCTTCCTAACATGGGGGTCTCAGTTACAGAGAGGGGCTACCTCGCAACTGCTCATCTTGCTGCCGGATCCCCAGCTCCCGTTCCTGTGAAGTGGTGAGGTGTGAGGCCTCCACGCGGGAGGACAGCACATTCAAGCTGCTGGAAAATTTCTCCATCTGCTCAATGATGCCATTCAGGGACCTGAAGGATTATCAAAGCATCTCATCCCGGGCACGCCCAGGACACCAGGCCCAATCAATCCCTTGGGCAAGCAGCACCAGGTAGCACACATACCGAGTATGGGACGTGGCACTGGTGACAGCATCGATCTCTTGGTCCTTCAGCATCTTTAACCTCTGCAGTTGGTGCTCGTGGTCCTTGCGCATCTCCAGGATGGATGCCCTGAGGGGACGGCAGCAGAGGCCAGGAAGGCCAAGGGTCACTGTGAGCAGGGCCACAGATGACACCAGAGACTGAAAGGAACATGCCTCTGAGCACCATCTCCTCCTCCTCCTCCTTCAGGCAGAGCCTCAGTTTCCTGGCTTTTCTGTCTCATCTCTCATGGCTTCCATGCCACGTGCACATCCACCCTGCTGCTCAGCAAAGGATCCCTTTCTCAGCACTGGAGGAAGCTATGTGCCTAGCCCTCTGTGCTCGCCCATGGGCTGCTCTGCCCTCCAGAGTCTTTTCTTAGTTCCATTCCCATCCAGAGAGGCTCAATGCATGACTTTTCAGACCCCCCCATTCCAGCAGAGTGGGTGGAACCCTACCCATGAGAGGCAATGGGTTGGTGTGCTCAACCTTGAGCCTCCATCTCAATGGGCTGAAGGGAAGGGCAAGCTTATGCACAGGCTGTAGAGCCACACTGGTCTCCCGGGCACTGCTGTCAGCCGGCCAACCCTCATTAAGCCTACTCCCCAGCCCCTGCCCATCCTCTTGTCAGTCCTGCAAGGCCACTCCCTAGTCTCCTTACTGTTGCAGCTCCCGAAGTCGTGCCACCTCCTGGTCCTTCTCCTGTGCAGCCAGGGCCAATTGCCGCTGGTGCTGGGCTATGAGCTCAGCCCTGGCCTGCTCAGCTTCCCGGCAGTATGATGCATGCTGAGTTGACAGCGCCTCCTTCTCTCTGCGGAGCTGCTCCTCCCGCTGCTGGTAGGATGCTTCTAGTACCTTGACGCGGCTTCTGTCAACAGAACACCCACCTAGAGGGTCTCACGGAGCACACTGACATGATCCTGGGGCCCAGGAGATCTGAACATGAGCTCGGGCAGCCCCCAAGACTGGAGACAGCGGATACCTGTGCGCATCTTCGATGAGCTCCAGGTCGGCCTGGTGCCGCTGCTGCAAACTCTCCAGCAGCATGCTGTGCTGGGTCCGCTCCAGCTCCAACTTGCGCACCTGGGCATGGGTGAAGCAGTGCGGTAGGGACCTTCAAGCAGCCAATTCACATCTTGTGCATTCAGCCCTCCTCCCTCCTGGTGATGCCTCCAACTGCTTCCTAGGACAGTGGCCCTCACTGCCCTGCAGCTCTCACCTGGGACTCCAGCTCGGCCAGCTTGGTCTGGCTCTGCAGCAGCTCAACCTGAAGCTGGGCAGTGCTGCTTGGGAACTGCCCTTGGGCAACCAGGAGTTGCTTCTGGTATCCTGAGCCTGGCAGCAGACTTTGCATCACAGACTCTGGGAGCAGGGGCTGTGGGAGAGGATAAGAGCTGTTCCAACCAGAAGCTGACAGGCCTCTTGCTGAGCTCCTCCGCCTCCACACCCGGACATCTTGGCCATCCTTTAAGGTAGCTAGAGACCAGAGTTCTAGCAGAACAGGATCTTGGCGAGTTCTAGGCCTTGGCCTTGCAAGGAAGTCATCAGAGCTCTGGTCAGCAAACAGAGCAGCCTCCCTCCCCAAGGACATCCTCCTCAGTGAGGAGCCATCACTAGCCTGAGAGAAACAAATGGCTCAGTTATGACAGTAGCTTCTGCCCTGGCCCTTTAGGTCGGGCCAATAGGCCTAGGTGACAGTTGGTTGCAGTCAGGTCCCTTCAGGGACTTACTCCTGGCTGTCCTACCTCCCAGGCCCAGAGATGCAGAGGGAAGATGCATAGATGGGGATGTCTTCAAGCGCAACAACAGGACAGCTGTAGTCAGGGGCTGGCCTGCCTGGAACTATAGACCAGGCCTGACCTCAAACTTGATTTTCTACCTCAGTCTTCTAGTCCAGGTGTTTGTGTGAGATGGAACATGGTGGTGCTTTGAGTGATATTGTCCCCATAGGCTCATGTTTGAATGCTTGGTCCCTGCTCAGTGGAACTGTTTGGGAAAGATTCAGGTATGGCCTTGTTGGAGTAGATGTGACCTTGTTGAAGGAGATAGGTCACTAGAGGTGGGCTTTGAAGCCCATGCCAGGCCCAGCATCTTTCTCCGGTTCTGCTGCCTAAGGATCAGAATGTAACAGTAACTAAGACTACATTCTTTTCTCTTTTTTTTTTTTTTTTTTTCAGTACTGAGGACTGAACCCTGGGTATTGCACACGCCAGGCAAGCTTCCTCTAGAGAGCAACCCTCACCCCTCTTGAATCCAGGCTGGGTTGGAACTCACTATGTAGCTTTAGGCCAACCTCAAACATGTGGTACTCTTCCTGTCTCAGCCTCCTGAGTACAATTGAGTACAATGCCAAGTCTGTACTAATGCCTTCTCAGGGGAACATCCCAAGCTGCTCCTACACAGCAGCCAGCTCCAGTTCCCTACTGATGCTGGCAGTTATAGCCACCTCCACTCGGGAGTAGAGAGGCTAAAAGTCCAGGAAGGGCTAATGAGGGACACCAGAGCGAGTGGGCAATGGCCTACTGGATATACGGGATATATTCTAGCAGAATGTCAAAGTCCAGCTCCTGGGGCAGGGGAGAATTGTTCTTTGGGCCCAAGACCTATACCTGTTTGTCCACCTTCCCTACCTGGACAGGCACAGAGAGCCCCGTGCGGTCCTGGGAATGTGGAACATAAACTGCAGGCTCTGAAAAGTTGACAACAGAAAAGAGAAGAAGGTTCAGAGGAATGCGGAGCCAGGGGCATCTGGGAAGAGTCCCTGTCACTCATCTTCCAGAGTCCCCAAAGGAGCTCAAGGTACCTCTTCCTCACCCACAGCTAAACTCCAAAGAAGGAAACAAACCTCTGCTAGAGAAGTCCCCAGAGGCAGAGGCCATTCCCATCTTGGGGTCACCGACAGGGAGGACAGTAGTGGCTGGGCTCCAACTCATGGCGGATCTGGGGACAAAGATGAGGGCACATTGATCGGCTTCTGTGTCAGACAGAAGTAGAGAAGGGGAAGCAAAGAAAAACACTGGATTCAAATACTGGGTGAAAAGGTCTCAGGGCTGGTACTCTACTGAACCGAAGGATCAGCTGCACTGGTGGCTTGGTAAAGGAGGTGGTATGTGCCCTCAGACATCTCTGTCATCTAGGCATAGACGCAGAACAAGACAGAGTCAGCAAGCCACCTTGGGTCCCAGCATAGTCATCATCTATCCAGGAAAGGAGGCCTGGGCTGGCCCCGTTACCCTCACGCCCTCCCAGCCCTGTCTCTGGACATACCCTGTGATGCCAGGTCTGACAGCTGCAATCCCTTGTGTAGCTGCTCCCGAGGCTTCTCCAGCAGCGGCCTGCTCAAGGGCCTGAGTGCTCGCAACAGGTTGGCTGAGGAAAGTCCATATTAAAAGTGAAGGCTCATGGTAAGCTACAGAAAGACAGCCCCAGACATGCCCCTAGCATGAAGCTTACGGCAGTCTTCTCCTGCCTCTTGGACTGTGTTCTAGGCTGGGCTCCTAGAGTTTGTGGGCCTGCTGCCCACCTCGGCATCCATTAATCACAGCACCCAGGGGCACGTCACACACACTGGAGCTGAGTTCAAGCTCAACCGCTGCATCCTTCATTTATCTTTGTTCAGTCTTGGACTCTAGTGCGGCTCAATCACCCCTCCCCACAGCTAACCCTTGGATCACTCTCTTCTATTAGTTCCCCTTCTTTCTTAGCTCTCCCTTCAATCTCCGGTCACTGTCAACACACCAACACACCAACTCTAGGAAGTCTAGGACACGGTAGTGGTGTCCCAAGACTCTCACAAAGTCACACAATCTCCCCCGCTTGGTTCTGGTTGCAAGGTTTGTCACTGTTTCCTCTGGACTTGGCCTTGTTGGCCCCTTTCCCTTCCCGCCTACAGGGGTCACTCACTCCCCAGCCTCACTGGAATGGACAGCCATTCTATCGTTCTCAGGAGCTGCCTCTCAGCTTCCACGTTTGCTCGAACGCTTCCAAGAGGATACAGGAAGCTCAATTCATACATGCATTAGCCACTTTTAACGAGCTGACAGAAACACCTATATTTGGCACAGTGGGTTTCTTTGCCAGTTTGACTGGTACTGTGGACAAGGCTGTAGCTCAGACAAACAGACAGTGAATCCTGATACCTCAAAACATCCTCTGTTTTGTTTTGCCCAATCCAGTCAGTACCTGTCCCCACAGCAGTCAGGGCATGGGTGTCACCAGCACCTGGCAGCAAAGCGGAGCTGGCATCAGTGGCCACAACAGTGTCTCTAACAGAGAATGACAGGTAAGGTGGGCAAAGCTAGCCCCTCAGCCTTGCCAAATCCTTTCCACCAACCGTGGTGGCCCATGCCCATACCTGCTAGAAGGGGTCTGACCCGATGATCCCAATGAGTTCAGGCCCTTAGAGGGCGCAGCATGCTCCTCTCTGGCTAGACCGTGGGATTTCTTCTGAGAAATGACATGGCTCAGCCAGTCGTCGTCCTTCTCCTCAGAGGTTTTTGGTGAGGCCTGGCTGGCTTTGGGAGAGGGCCTTGCACCCTTGGCTGCTGGCTTTGCGGCTGAGGGCAGTCCAGCTGGCACAGAGTGTGGCTCTGGGGCTGAGTGCTGGTTTGTAGTGGGGGGTAGAGAGGGTGTCAAAATGGCTGAGTCTTCTTGTTGAGCCTTTTGAACAGGAGTGGGATCCGGCAGGGCCAGGTCATCATCCTTAAGGCCTAACCAGTCGGCTCCTCCTCTCCTAGGGTGGATGGGGCTGGAAGCAGGGGGAGGGCTCTGTTTGAAGCTAGGTTCTCCCTTAAGGTCTGAGCCACCTTCTCCCAAGAACCTGCTTCAAAACAGAGAAGAGAGTGTTGGACAGGGGAGGAAGTCCAGCCCATTACCCCATTAGCCCCAATATGAGCTTTACTCTTTGCTGTTGAGGGGGCACATATCTGGCCCATAGCAAACTGGGCTTAGTGGTTCACACTCGTAATCCCAGCACTCAGGAGGCCGTGTCAGGACTGCTGTAAGTGCAAAGCTAGCCTGTGCTACAGAGACTGTGTCAGAACAGTGTGAACAACAGTGAACATCCCATAGCAGCTGGAGATGAGGCTCAACTGGCAGACGCCAGGTCTAGCATATACTAAGCTCATCTGTAGTACCACAGCCGACCAGGATGGAGGCATACACCTGTTGTCCCAGCATCTGCCCAGTGAAGGCAGGAGGATAAAGTCAATGTCATCCTTGATTACACAGGAGTTAGAGGCCAGTCTGTCTCAACAACAAAAAGGGCTAGAGAGACAGCTTGGTTGTCATATAAGCATGAGGACCTGAGCTCCAGGAGATCTGACATCCTCCTATGGCCTCCTGAAGCACCAGGTACATGCATAGTGCACAGACATATAGGCAGACAAAACATTCATAAACACACACACACACACACACACACACACAAAAAAAAAAAAACAACCCCAAATCCTTTTAAAACGAAAACATATACTTGGAGAAAGATTACAAATTCCAGAAAGTTGGTTGCTGGTCTATTTCTGCTGCAAATGAGGAGTGTGTGCTATGAGGACAAAGCCAAAGGCAGGGTTCCTGGAAGGCAAGGAGGAGCCCCACTGCTGACTCAGGGTGGTGGTTGTACTAGTCCTTGGTCTGTGACAAAACAGCCTTTCACGATACTCAAGGCATCAGCAGAAGCAAGCCCACCTCCTCCTTCCCTGCTGAGGAGCTCAGGGCTCAGGGCAGCCAGTCCACTCAACACCCGCACTGTTGGGAGTTCCTAGCTTCCCTCTCCCCTAGGCACCTGCAGACTCATGTCCGTTAGGTGGATGGGGAAGGCTACAGGGACAGGCCTGTGCCTGAGGCTGACCTCCCTGAGTCTTCACTTACCTGACCGACTGTCGGCGAGACTGCCTGCCCTCAGAGGAGGCTACAGTGGGCTGGTAAGCTCCAAAGGTGAGGATCTCATCATCCCAGCTGTCTTCTTTGTCTGTAAATTAAAGGGTATGAACATGATCTAGAACAAGGAAAGCCAAACTTTTTACAGGATCTCGCAAATGCTCTACCACTGGGTGACATCTCCAGACCGAGGGAAGCCAGATGAATGAGTGGAGGCCAATCAAACAGCAGCTATAGAAAGCAGCACAGTGGGGCTGGAGAGATGGCTCAGTGGTTAAGAGCATTGCCTGCTCTTCCAAAGGTCCTGAGTTCAATTCCCAGCAACCACATGGTGGCTCACAACCATCTGTAATGAGGTCTGGTGCCCTCTTCTGGCCTGCAGGCATACACACAGACAGAACATTTGTATACATAATAAATAAATAAATATTTAAAAAAACACTAAAACTCAAAAAAAAAAAAAAGCAGCACAGTGTTAGACCACCTATGGGTAAGCTATCTCATGACACAGCTGTCTCTGTGACAGAGTTCAGAATGTGTGTTCTGTAGGGAAGCTTTTGTTAAGGATGTGGTTTGAGCTGAATACACCTTTAAGCCCAGCACTTGGGTAGAGAATTATTATGAATTTGAAGCTAGTCTCAAAAGAGAGGAAAAAACTGGGTACAGTAACACACACCTTTAATCTCAACACGTGACAAGGCAGAAGCAAGCAGATTCCTGTGAGTTCATGGCCACCCTGGTCTACACAGTGAGTTCCAGGCCAGCCAGGAACTATATAGAGAAACCCTATCTCAAAAAACAAACCAACCCCCCCCCCCAAAATGTGATGTGGGGGAGACAGAGAGAGAACAGCAATCTTGCAGCCAGTACAGACTCCCCCCACCCTCCTCCAGGCGTCCTCACCCTCTGGCTTCTGATACTTCTTGTCTAGCTTGAACTCTTTGTGCTCCCCAGCGCCTGGACGAGCAAGGAGCTTGGCAGCTGTGCCTCGTCCCAGCAGTTCATCCAGCTTCGAGCGAGCAGGAAGGGGCCCTTCCCTGTGGGACAGGTATGGAAGGACCGTGCCATGACATGGGGCTCCCATGTTGCTGCAACCTTTGAGCTTTTCCCTGGCCAGGGACTCCCTACTTCATAAGGATTCTTACTGGTCTCCGGTCTTCTTCCTCTCTGCTTTGGGGCTGTCTTCAAAACCCAGGGTGGTCATGATGTCGTCCCCTTCATCAAACAATAATTCTTTCTTCCGGATAGGAGTATCCCCAGGAGTCAGAGGAACAGAAGGACCTAAGAAAGAAAAGCAGGGCCCAATGCTGGGTGACTGAACAGGGTAAGGGAAGACAACCATCTGCACTTGTCTTGTTTTTTCAGGGACGCTGACTCTAACCCCACCCCAGATTATACATTCACCTCCCTAGTCCTAGAGCCTGCCCTGCCGAGGTCTGGGCTCTGTACTAGAAAGCTGCCATGACTCTGCCCACCCTGGAACCATAAGTAGGCCTCTCCTACCTTGGCTTGCAGCCATGCTGGGGCTCTTGGAAGCAGGCTTACTCTCCATTATGGGTGGCTTCTTGGCAGTTTCTTCCTCCTCATCAGAGAGAAGTCCCGCCAAGGGGTCTTCAAGGTCTCATGGCCAGAAACAAAGACAAAGGTCAGACTGCTGTCTTTTGCTTAGGTAAGCCAAGCCGGAAGCTGAGGGTAAACAGGCTCTTCAGCATCCACAGTGGGGTCTATGGGGCAGGGTAGGCGCAGAGGGGCTTAAGCAAGGCACAGGGAGTTGAGTAAACCCTGGGACTCCTAGAAATGTCCCTAAGGCATGAATCCATTCATAAAGAAAAAGGGACCTTTTCCTTCACTTTGAAGCCTGGCTTCACAGTCTTTGTGAGTAAGTTCCTCAAACATCTTGGCTGCTAGAGCAGTTAGTTCCTAATCATGACACACAGAGACTTGGCCTTCAGCAGCAGCATCCAGGCTGCTCTCAAGCAAAGCAGTCCAGAAAAGGGGACGTGCGGTGGGGGAGACAGGACTCTGATACCTTCAAAGGAAAACTTCTTGTACTGAAGCCCAAAGTTGTTGGAAGGGAGAGGTGGCTTCTTAGTGGCAGTGGTGTTCCCTACAGGAAGAAGAGAGAAGGCAGTCGTAGAACTGAGTCTTTCCTGCCCAAGGTTTTCCCTGTATTGGAGTGCCAGGGACAGCGGGCACTTTGTTCTGACAAACTGAGGTTCTTGGCTGTAAGCACAGTCATAGAGCAATCCATACACCCGCTTCTCACCTGGACCTCTGGGAGGGAGACATGATTGGAAGGTACTCCCACCCCTCACCACCAATCGCTGGCTCGGGGGATTCCCAAGCTGCGCCACACTTCTCCCTTTTGCAGTGTGAGTAAAACCCAGGAAGCCATGCAGGGGCAAGTGCTCTATCACTAGGCCATATCCCAGCCCAGACTTTCCATGTTAGATAAAAATGATCCCCTAGCAGCTGTAAAAGAGCTGTGCTAGATAGTTTTAGTCAACCTGACTCAAGCTAAAGTTATCTGAGAGGAGGGAACTTCAATTAAGAAAATGCTTCCATAAGCCTGTAGAGCAGTGTCCTCAACCATCCTAATCCTGCAACCCTTTATACAGTTCCTCGTGTTGTGCTGACCCCGACCATAACATTATTTCATTGCTACTTCACAACTGTTATCAACTGTAAAGTAAATACGACCTGCAGGATGTCTGATATGTGACTCTTGTGAAAGACTCGTTTGACCATTAAAGGGGTCAGGACCCACAGGTTGAGACCCACTGTCACAGAGCATTTTTTAAATTAGTGATTGATGGGGGAGGATCCAGCCCACAGTGGGTGGTGCCATCTCTGGACTGGTGGTCCTGGGTTCTATAAGAAAGCAGGCTGAGCAAGCCATGAGGAGTGAGCCAGTTAGCAGCATCTCTCTGTGGACTCTGCATTAGCTCCTGCCTCCATGATCCTTCCCTGTTGGAGTTTCTTCCTGACTTCTTTTGAGATGAACAGTGTTGTGGAAGTATGAGCCAAACCCTTCCCTCCCCAAGCTGCTTTGGTCATGGTGAAGCTTCACAGCAATAGTCACCCAGAAACAAGAACGGATCAGACCTTTTCCCCACATAAACACACACAGTTGGCTGCTTGGCCTCTTCATCCTAGGCACATTGGTGGTCTGAATGACAATGGCTCCCAGAAGCTCAAATATCTGAATGCTTAGTAATCAGAGAGTGGAACTGTTTGGAAGGATTACAAAGATTAGGAGGTGATGTGGGATTCCCCTCTGTGTTGTGAATACCACTGGTTAATAAAGAAGCCGCTTTGGGCCTATTGCAGTGCAGAATAGGGCAAGGTGTGAATCTAAGCAGATAGAGGATGAGAAAGTAGGCGGAGTCAGGGAGAAGGAAACAGATGCTGGACGCTGGATGGAACCTTACCGGTAGGCCACAACCACATGGCAATATACAAATTAGAAAAAAAAAAAGTCTGAACCAGACCCAGTCAGTGTTTCTCTTTCTCTGTCTGTGGGTCAGGATGGTAGCTCTTAGCTACTTCGCCAGCACCATGTGGGCCTCCATACTCACTGCCATGATGATAATGGACCAACCCTCTGAAACTGTGAGCCAGGCTCTAATTAAATGTTTTCTTTTTAAGAGTTGCCTTGGCCATAGTGTCTCTTCAAAGCAATAGAGCAGTGACTAAGACAGCACAGAAAACTCACAGGACACAGCGCTAACTTCCGCGTACCTTTCTCATTCGCTGTTAATGTGCCAGCAGGTTTGGGATTGCTAGGCACTTCTTTCCCAGAACCCTTTGCAGGTCCTTTGCCAGAGGGTGGATGAGACTTCATCTGACCAAAGAGATCATCGTCCATGCTATCCAGGTCCTAGGACAGTGGGAGAGAAGCCTGATGTCTGGAAGGGGCTATGGTTCAGATGATACGAAAGTCTTGGCTTGGGGAGGTGGTATTAGGAAGTAGGGGCTTTGTAGGAGCCTCTGAGTCATTGGGGGCAGTGTCTTGAAAAGAACTCCAGAACCACATCCATCGTCTTCCTTTGTTGTGCTTCAAAATGTGGCCATGTGACCAATACAGTTCCCTGATGCCATCTGCCACCCTCATCAGAGGCCAAACCAACTCTTGCTCCCAACCTCATCCCAAAAGAAATGTCCCTGGTGACGGAATGTTTTTCTGTGGCAGCACAGAGCTGACTGGCTTGGAGGGTGGAGGACTACAGGCTTGGAGGGTGGAGGACTACAGGCTTGGAGGGTGGAGGACTACAGGCTTGGAGGGTGGAGGACTACAGGCTTGGAGGGTGGAGGACTACAGGCTTGGAGGGTGGAGGACTACAGGCTTGGAGGGTGGAGGACTACAGGCTTGGAGGGTGGAGGACTACAGGCTTGGGCACCAGGGGAGAGGATGAAAGAAAGAAACTGAGGAAACTGGTGGAAAAGAAAAGAAAATGGAGCCAAAGGCAGGCAGAGTGGGCGGGGTGGGAACTGGTGCATGAGATTGCAGTGAGAGACACAAGTCAACACAGAGAGAGACAAATGGATAGAGAGATGCACACAGGGCTCTACAAGTCTGCAGCCAAGAGCTCTGCCTTGACCCAGGGACCATGACAGAACGAGACACAGTGCTGCTGGCTGTGAAAACAGAACAGAGGTGGCTGACGCCCACTATTCTCTGAAGATTCAGATTTATTTCAGTTTTATCTGATAAGAGGGAAGAGCTTTTGACAGGGAAACTGGGGAAAAACACAGGAAAGGCAAGGAACAGACTTTAGAGAAAACTTTTAACCCTGATCTACTTCCCCAGGTGGTCCCAGCTAGAAAGTCTATGGTTCCTACTAGAGGCCTGTGGCAGACTTCCCAGGCTCCAGATGCCCAGGGCTATACAGAAGTTACAGGACTGGGAAGCCCTGGCTTGACCTGCGGGATCCCACACCTACCCCAGCCTTGAAGGGGGCGAAGCTGTTTGGCTACCTTCACATTCTGCAAGAAGACCTGCGGGTCTGCATCCGAGACGCTGGAGACCTAGGCCACAGGTGAAGACACAGCGAGACTAGTGTCAGTCAGGATCCAGCAGGCCTGGGGGTTCCCAGTCCTAATCATCTTGCTTTTGCTCAGCAGGGGCAGAGAGCTTAACTGATGAGGCATAAACAGGAGGGTCTCTTGCTCCCCAATCTCCAGGGACCAGCTCTCTGAAGTCAAACCTGCCTGTGTGTGGAGCCCCAGAAGGGTTCCCAGTGTCTGTCCTAACTGCAGAAGCTATTTCCACCACAGGCCTTCAGGAGACCACTTCCTCATCATGCACCTAGTCAGCTTGGCTGTCTCATGGGAAGAGGTGATGCCCATTTCTGCAGTTGGGAGCGCTCTGCCATCTAGCTCATTGTTCTGGCAAGGAAGAAATGGATGCTGTTTGGGTTCATTCAGCAGTCCAGGGACATTACTCTACTTTAAGAATCAAGTACAAGGCCGGGCGGTGGTGGTGCCTGCCTTTTATCCCAGCACTCGGGAGGCAGAGGCAGGCGGATCTCTGAGTTTAAAGTCAGCCTGGTCTACAAAAGCTAGTTTCAGGACAGCCAGGGTTGTTACACAGGGAGACTCTTGTCTCAAAAAACAAACAAACAGAATCAGGTACAAGGCTGGGCATGGTGAAACATGCCTTCATTCCTAGCACCTATAGACAGAGGCAGGTGGATTTCTATGAGTTCCAGACTGAGGTCAGCCTGGTCTCCAAGGTGAGTTCCAGGTCAACTAGAGCCACATAGTGAAACCCTGTCTCAAAAAAAATCAAAAAAATATGTGTATGTGGGGTGGGGAGGGGAGTCCAAGTTATATATGAGTTTGTACATCTGTAATCCCTGATCTTGTTGTTTTGGGCTGAGGCAGAAGGCTTGAGTTGCAGGCTAGCTTGGGTTACACAGAGAAAATCTACCTCAAAATAAAACAAAACAAGCCAACTTTGTAGGAACTTCTAAAGCTTTCTGTGAAGAGCTATTAGGCCACTCCAGTCTCACTTTTTGGGGACAAGCACAAAGGTTAAAGACTGGGGAATGGGGGGCTGGAGAGATGGCTCAGTGGTTAAGAGCATTGCCTGCTCTTCCAAAGGTCCTGAGTTCGATTCCCAGCAACCACATGGTGGCTCACAACCATCTGTAATGAGGTCTGGTGCCCTCTTCTGGCCTGCAGACATACACACAGACAGAACATTGTATACATAATAAATTAAAAAAAAAAAAAAAAGACTGGGGAATGGACCAGGCTCACCTCAGCATCAGCTCCCAGTGGCCCTTCAACACTGTCTTTGGGGAGGGATCTGCAAAGAGATGACATCAGCAGCAGCCTATATGACTAAGTCATTAGGTGATTTATAAAAGTTAAGACTTGGGTCTGGGGGTGTAACTCAGTGCTACAGCATGTGTTTAGCATGTTCAAGGCCCTGGGGTCAATCTTAGCATCAGGTAATGGAAGGGAGAGGAAATGAGAGAAGGGGAAGGGAGGGGAGGGAGGCAAGCCAGTCAGGTGTAATGGCATATACCTGCTATCCCGCCACTTGGAGGTAGAGGGAGAAGGATTAGGACTTCAGGTCACCCTCAGGTACGTACTCAATTTTAGGCCAATTTAGAATACACGAAACCTTGTCTCACAGAGTTGTGGGCAGGCTACAGTGTCAGAGTGAACTTGGGAGAGATTTCTCCGGAGGACAGCAATAGAATAGGAATCTCAAGGCTGGAGAGATGGCTCAGCTGTTAAGAGCACTGGCTGCTCTTCCAGAGGTCCTGAGTTCAATTCCCAGC
The DNA here is from genome assembly GCF_018167655.1 of Microtus oregoni. NCBI lineage: Eukaryota > Metazoa > Chordata > Mammalia > Rodentia > Cricetidae > Microtus > Microtus oregoni. Next base: position 3,968,592 of record NW_024543222.1, on the reverse strand, counting down.
AATCACATGGTGGCTCACAACCATCTATAGTGAGATCTGATGCTCTCTTCTGTGCATGCGGATAGATAACAAATGAATAAATCTTAAAAAAAAATAGGAATCTCACATATGGCTGTGTGTGGTGGTACATGCCTTTAATCCCAGCACTCGGGAGGCAGAAGCAGGTGGATATCTGTGACTTTGAAGCCAGCCTGGTCTACACAGTGAGTTCTAGGACAGCCAAGGCTACATAAAAAAACCCTGTCTCAAAAATACAAAACAAAACAAAATCCACAGACCACACAGTATAGATCTTTTCTACTTAAATTGTTTTTCTATTTTTTAAAGCAGCGAAGTTCTTTAAATATAAATTGTTAATAAATAAATGTGAAGGGAAATATTGGGGCCAAACGAATGGCTTAGTCAGTGAAACACCTGCTCAGTTAGCATCTTAAGCATCCGTGTCCCCAACACCCATGTAAAAAACTGGGCAAGGTCTTGTATGTCTGCAACCCTTGTGCTGGGTAGGGAGAAGAGGGGCATGCAAATAAAAGAATCCCTGGAGCTCCCAGTCAACCAGTCCAGCAAACTGTTGAGTGCCAGACACAATGAGAGAGTTTGTCTCAAAAGATAAGGTGGAGAACCACAGTGGAAAATACCCAAAAGACCAGCTCCGGCCTTCATATGCATACATACACATACACATAAAGTTAGTTATAGTTAAAGCTGGGCACAGTGGTACATGTCTGTAATTCCAGTATTTGGGAGGCCGAGGCAGAAGGATTGCTCCATGTTTGAGACTAGTTCACTATGGGCTACATGGTTAGTACCAAGCCAGTATGATTATATAGCAAGACCCTGTTTTCAAACAAACAAACAAATAAATAAACAAAAAGAAAAAAAGCCAACAAAATCCAAATAATCTTGTCTAAAACAAGAGAAAATCATAATTTTCTTTCTTTGGTCTCCCTCTGCTTTGATTTTTTGAGACAGGGTTTCTCTGTGTTGCTTTGGAGCCTGTCCTGGAACTCACTTTGTAGACCAGGCTGGCCTCAAACTCAGAGAGATTTAGAGATTTGCTTGCCTCTGCCTCCCGGATGCTGGGATTAAAGGCTTGTGCCACCACTGCCCGGTTCTCTCCCTGCTTTTAAAACAGTGTCTCACTATATAGTCCTGGTTGGCCTGGAACTTCCATGTAGACCTGACCTCAAACTCACAGGCATCTACCTGTCTCTACCAGGAATAAAGGTGTGCCCCACCCCACCTAGATGGAAAGAAGGCAAAAGGTGGAGTTCTCATTCTCAGGGGTTGAACAAATCTGAAAGGCAGTGATCTGAGCCATCCTCTTTCTTCAGGGTTACTGAAACTGAAGCTCAGAGAAGCGTGGGATGACCAGTAACACATGGAGGACTAGGAGCCAGGCCTTCAGATTCCATCAATACTCAGGGCTGAGGGGAGAAGTACAATCTCCCAACATTGATGGTGCACTGGCCAAGATGGAGCATAGTGCAGGAAAGGGGCCAACAGGGTCTACCTTGCTTTAGCCTTGGAAGCAGGCCACTGAGGTACACTTGCTGTGTCTCTGGCACGTGAGGCTGGCTCAACAGGCTTCTCAAGCAGTGTTGCTGGAACAAGGAAAACAAGACAGGTCACACCACGCCAATCAGCCTCAAAGTAGTGAAGCCACAACCAAGAGGACCGTGATTCCGCCACTTAGCTGCCTGCTGCACCTTCCACAGAAGGGTTGTTGGCATCACAGGCACATCCTGATCCCTGATAAACATGAGTGGAGTGGGTACATTTCCCAGTAGGAAGTCAATCCCAGATGCCAGGAGTGCCAATGAACAGTTCAACCCACCCACCTGTGCCACAGGAAAAGGCAGAGGCACGATGGGTTTTCCATAATCCTAACGCAGGCTGAAATACATGGTTCTCCCTCAAAACAGAAGTCTTGATCCCCCCTGGTGAGCTCTGCACATCCCCTAAGCCCTGTTCCTCAGTGCAGCGACATGGACACAAATAGTAAGGGGCCATCTGGGCATGACGGCTCATGATTATAATATTGCACAGGGAAGGCTAAGGGAGGGAATTTCCTCAAGTTTGAGGCCAGCCTGGGCTATATAGTGAGACTCCATCTCAAATATAAATAAATAAAAAGCCAGCAAAATGGCTCAGGTGAAGATGCTTCCACAGACTAGAAGGAGCTGTCCTTTGACCTTCACACATGGGCAATTGCACAAGCATGCACCACCCTCCAAATCCAAAAAGCAAAAAAATAAACCTAAGAGATTTTTTTTTTTAAAGGAAGAGTTCTTTTTCTTTAATATTTATTTATTTGTTATGTATACAATAGTCTATCTGTGTGTATGCCTGCAGGCCAGAAGAGGGCCCCAGACCTTATTACAGATGGTTGTGAGCCACCATGTGGTTGCTGGGAATTGAACTCAGGACCTTTGGAAGAGCAGACAATGCTCTTAACCACTGAGCCATCTCTCCAGCCCCAACCTAAGAGATTTTTAAAAGAAAGACTCTATAAGGAACCTGGCTGAGAGAAGCAGCTCAGAAGTGTAGGGCCCTGGGTTCCCCTCCCAGCATCACAAAAAACTTAGAAAAGAACAAAGTGATATGAGAACTCTTACAGCCAAGTGCTTTAACCAAGTGGGCAAAGCTCTGAGCACTTTCTGCAGATGGGAAAGAACTGTCCCAAGCACATGAGCAGACACTCCACAGCACTGGGACATACATCCCAGCTGTTCACAGTATGGCCGTCACCAAAAGGATGGGAGAGCTGGGCTTGGTGGCATAGGCTGTGACCACTGCTACTCTGGAGGCAGAAGGGAAAGTTCAGTGGCTCGCTGGGCACCCAGGGAGTTCAAGGCCAGCCCAAGCATCATGCCGAGACCCCGGCACAAAGTACAAAGTAATAAACTGGCTGGGGAAACTGCTCAGTAGAACAGAGGCTGCCTAGCCCGAAACAAAATCAAATGAAAAACCAAAGTTGGGAAATAAGCATTGGTGGGTCTGGCCAAAGCAGGAGCCTTCGGTGCTGCTGAGGGAAATTCTCTCCTTCCCCCTGTGGGTCCTAGGGTGGAACTCAAGTGGTCAGGCTTACGCCCCCCACTCTTGTCAGTCTGCACTTACTGTCATCTCCCAGGAGGTCACCAAGAACATCATCAATGGAACCTGAAAGCAAGGAGGCAAGAATGACACTTAGAAACCTGAAGCCCTGAGACTTCCGGGTCCCAGGCTTTGGGCTGAGGACGACTGTCGCTGGCCACGAGAAGATCTCTAATGGCAACAAGCCACAGGGCCTTTCTTAAAGCCTGGGGAGAAGTTGAAAGTGACCTTCCCAAAGGTAATTTCTCACCGAAATGTTTCTACCCACCACACCCACCCCAAACACACAAGCCAGTGACCCGTCCTCCAGCCGGCCCCTATGCCAGGGTGGTTCCCCTCAGCCCCTCCCCCACCCACCACCTCCTGGAGCTGGACTGACTGCACTCTCCCTGGCCACTGTCGGATGGAGGCATGGTGGGGACATCTAGGTAAGCACAGTTGAATTAATTCTCCTACCCAGCTGTATTTGCCTTCCCCACCCTGAACGTCCACCGAATTCAGAGCTCAGTGAGAAACTGTGTTTTTCTACGACTACATGTATTTGTTTTTTAAAACTGCTCAACAGTAGAGGCCACCCTATGGTCTTCATGAGCGAAGGCTGCTCTTGCCACCCCTCTGTCTAGGAGGAGAGTGTCAGCAAAGTCTTGGTCCTCCAGTCTTTTTAGTTTTTAATGAGACACCATCTCTCTCTACATAGCTCTGGCTGTCCTGGAACTGTGTAGACCAGGCTGGCGTTGAACTCACAGAGATCCACCTGCCTCTGTCATCTGAGTGCTGGGGTTAAGGTAGTGCACCACCACACCTTGGTTTGTTTTTAAATTAGAGCAGGAACGTGAGTCGCGACATCTGTGGAGGTCAGAAGATAACTTGTAGGACTCAGGTTATTGGGCTCGGCATGAGATCCTTTGCCTGCTGAGCCTCCTCACTAACTTTTTCTTGGTAAAAAAAAAAAAAAAAAAATAGGGTCTCAACCAGGCTGTGGTGGCATAACCCTTAAATCCCAGCACTCAGGCAGAGGCAGGCAGGCGGATCTCTGTGTTTCAGACCAAGCCTTAAACCAAAAAGAAAAAAAAAAAAAAAGGAGAGGTGTATTTGGATTAAGGGGGATGTTCCATGTCTCCACTTACCTTTCAGTCCTTTCTTGGTTTTCAGTGCCTAAAATGGGGGGGGGGGGGGGGGGGGAGAAATCACATCAACAAAATGCAGCAGTGAGCATGTGTTGGCACTGGACAGGAAGAACACTCTGCCTTCTCCAAGCCCCGGGGAAGGAGCACCAGGCATCACGGATAAGTCAGCTGTTTTCCTCCAGCTTCTGAGAATGAAAGCACTCAAGAGGCCAGAGACAATACTTCCTAGCCAGCAAAGCCGGGTGCAGACAAACACCTCTCTTCAGATTATAGACATTACACACAAAACCACCAGACATATGCAGTCAATAACCAGAATGTCTTCTTCTGTTCTGTGTCCAATGAGGGTTTAAAGATGCTTCCAGCAGGAAATGCAGAGGACTCAGAGCTTGAGAGATGGGCTCACCTTCAATCCCAGCACTCAGGCAGGGGTGGGGGTGTGTGCAGAGGCTGGTGGATCTCTGTGAGTTCCAGGCCAGCCTGATCTTTTACATAGCACTTCTAGGACAGTCAGAGCAATAGGGAGGCCTTGCCTCAACAAAACCAAAGAGAAACTACAAAAACAGGCTAAAGGAAAACTCTGCTCACTGATTAATTTCTTTTTGGGAGCGGGGAGGCAGGGCTGGAAAAGGTCTCACTGTGTAGCCCTGACTGGCCTGGAGTTCGCTATGTCAAACAGGCTGGACTAGAATCCACAGAGATCCACCTGCTTCTGCCTTTACCTCCAAGTACTGGGATGAAAGGCTCAACTCAATGCTTAAATTCTTTCTAATGCTACTCTACCATGGAGACCATCTCCTAGAATATTCTACGCAGTCAGAGGTTCGGGGTGCAAAGGTGGGATAGGGTGGGGGTTTATATTTCCACGCCTACCATCTGGGACTTGGGGGCTTTCTGCAGCTCCTTCACAGTAGTGTCCGGTCATGTGCACTCTCGCTGAGCAAGTTCATCCTCCCTAGCAGAGAAAATTAAAGTAGCTGCTTACAAGAGTCGTGGCTGGAGCTGGAGAGAGGGTTCGAGAACTGAGAGCACAAACTGTTCTTGCAGAAGACCTGAGTTGGGTTGCCAGCACCTGTGCTGAGCAGCTCACAACCTCCTGTAACGCCAGCTCCAGGTGGCCCCCATGGGCACCTGCACCCACACATACTTATACACACAATTGTATAATTAAATAGAAAATTTTTTTTTTAAATCTGTAGTTTATCTGGACATGGTGACAATCCTGAAATACCAGAACTTGGGAAAGGGAGGCAGAAAAAAAAAAAATCAGGCACTCAAGGTCTTCCTCAGCTACACAGCAAATTCAAGACCAGCCTGGGCTATGCAAGTCTCAAGAACAAACAAACATACAAAAAACTAAAATAATAAATAAATAAAATACAGCGTTTACCAGTGCTTGACTCCAAGGTTGTTAAGGACCCTCTCACTTTCGAGGAAACCTCGTAAGTGGTGGTGCACACCTTTGATCACAGCACGCGGGGACAGAGGCAGGCGGATCTCTTGTGAGTTCGAAGCCAGCCTAGTCTACAGAGCGAGTTCCAGGACAGCCAGGAATAAGTCTGTGGGTAAAGGTGTTTCTGCCACCTGACTATGCGAGCTGGATCCTCAGGACACATATGATGGAGGAAGAAAATGCCAATTCTCCTTTTACCTCCATGTAAATCTGTGTCCTGCCCCGCAAACAGATAAGTGCAATTAAAAAAAAAATTCCAGATCTGAGTATGGTAATACATACTTAGCTTCAATACCAGAACTTGGGAAGCAGCAGGAAGAGCTATGTAACAAGACTTTTTTTTTCAAGAAAGAAAAAGCTAGGGGGCTGAAGAGAAGCCTCAGCCATTAGGAGCACTTGTTGCTCTTTCAGAGAAGCTGGGTTGGATTCCCATGACCCACGTGGTGGCTCACAACCTGTTACTCCCATGGGGGGCAGGAGGGACAAAGGGATCTGACACCCTCTTGTAACCTTCATGCATGTGGCACACAGACACACATGCAGACAAAACACCCCTACACAGAAAATAAAGATACATTTTTAAAAAAGAAGAAAAGGTTAGGTATAGTGGCTCATACTTGTAATCCCAGCACTTGGGGGGCTGGAGCAGGATTGGTATGAGTTGGGGCCAGCTTTGACCATATAGTGAGTTCTTGGGCTACGGTGAGAGCCTGTCTCAAGAAAGATTGTGTGTGTGTGTGTGTGTGTGTGTGTGTGTGTGTGTGTATGGGGCGGGGAGGAGATTTGGAGACTTCTTGGAAAAAGCAGTCCACATCCTTTACCCTGGGAGAGGATGCTGAAATGGCAAAGAACCACGTGGAAAGGTAACTACAGCCTGGCCCGGTAATCCAAGAAACTCTCCCGACTATTTGTGGGCAGCATCCAGCAGGAAGTGTGAGTGAGCTCTGGGAACGGATTTTTCTAACATCCCCTCCCTTTCTCCCCTGCTCCGCTTCACCTAGACCCACCTTCGCAGGCCTAGGAAGAAAACCGGCTGCGGCGCTCATCTGTCTTCCTGGTGTGCCTAGCTTCTTATTAAAATGCAAAGTGTAACTGGGGTTGTGGACACTGGGGAATGCTTGTGTTTCTCCCGCGCAAAAGCAACTTTAGCGACCAGCAAGTCCAGATGTGTTTTGACTCCTATCACATCAAGGAATTTCTGCTATCTCCTCTGAATCCCGTCGCCGCTTCCCAAAGGTGAGGCATTTTCTAGGAGTGGCTTGGAAGGGCCAGAGGGTCTTCACACCTATTCAACCAACTCCATGAGGACATTTTAAAGGCCGCGAGCCCGCCCCTCAGCCCCAGCGGTTCGGTTTCGGGCCACAGCGTCGCGCCAGGCGAGGCATGGTGCCGCTCAACGTTCCATCCCCCGCGCGCCCATCCCGCGCTTCTCCCAGCCTCCGAGGGCCCTGTTACGATCCGTCCTTTCAGAAACACGGCCACGGAAACCCAGCCCAACGAGCGTCCCGGATTCCGACTCCACTCAGTCCGCCCTTAGCTGCCAGGCCTACCACCACTGCGCGGGCGACGTTCCCACCTCGCCGCCTCTGGCCTCAACTAGAAGGCGGCGTGATGCAGTCTAGGAACTGTAGTCCGTGGCCCGCTCACTTGCGGGCCGAACCACAGGAGGTGCCGGAAAGAACTACATTTCCCAGTGTGCCCCGCGATAGGGCGCTTCTCCGGCCAGGGCGTCTGTTGGATGCTCCTCGAGTTGCTAGGAGCTTTCTCAACCCGCTCCGCTGAAAAGCAGGGAGAGCATATTCCTATCGGGTACAATCCGGCTCTTTCCGCTCTGAAGGCTGATTGAGGACCGTAAAATTCTTAGTCAATGATAAGGTCGAAAGTGCGCTATTAAAAATCCCGAAGCCATCAACAGATACGCGGTGGATGCGCCTCACCCGGAATCATATAGCATTTGGAAAGCCTAGATTGGACCAAGACTGCAAATTTCCTAAGTCAAAATCGGCTGTAGCAAAGATTTGAGACCAGCTGCATAATAGTGTGCTACATAATAGTGTCTCAGAACTACACTTTGCATATTTTCTTGGCTGTACGTATAGATTTTTTTAAAAGGCAGGGTCTCACTGTGAGTAGCACTATCTGTCCTGGAACTCACTATGTAAACCAGAGATCCCCAGGCTTCGGCCTCTCAAGAGGTGGGACTAAAGGCCTGAACTACCATGCCCATCCCATTACAGATTTAAATGTGAGGTTTTATTTAAGCGTTGGGAGGCCAGCAGTGTCCAACCATAATTTGCAAGCTGTGGTCCTGGACAACAACCTCCTATCCACATTTCTACAGGGCTAAGCAGTAATACATACTAAGGGCTATTGTCAGCAATGAAAGATTAAAATCACTTAAACATACAGCAACTTAAAATGAAATGTTTACCAACCAGTAGCAAGCAGTCTTTTAAAAGATATTTTAAATTATTGTCTGTATGTGTGGATTTTTGCATAAGTGCAATGCTCAACAGGGGCCAGAGGTGAACACTGGATTCTTTGGAGCTGGAGTTTCATGGCAGACATGGTGTTGGAGAAGTAGCCTAGTGCTCATTGTTAATAAAAAAAAAAAAGATTGGCTAATAGCCAGGCAAAAGTATAGGTGGGGCAATCAGACTTAAGATGCTGGGGGAGGGGCCTGGAGAGATGGCTCAGCAGTTAAGAGCATTGCCTGCTCTTCCAAAGGTCCTGAGTTCAATTCCCAGCAACCACATAGTGGCTCACAACCATCTGTAAAGAGGTCTGGTGCCCTCTTCTGGCCTGCAGGCATACACATAGAAAGAATATTGTATACATAATAAATATTTTTAAAAAAAAGATGCTGGGGGAAAGAAGGGCGGGGTCAGACATCAACCAGCAGGATGTCTAGAAAATGAGGTAACAAGTCATGAGCCATGTGGCAAAGCATAAGTAGAAATATGGGTTAATTTAAGTGTAAGAGTTAGCTAGTAATAAGCCTGAGCTATCAACCGAGCATATACAATTAATAAAAGCCTCTGTGTGGTAATTTGGAAGCGGCTCCCAGGACAGGAAAACTCTGTCTACAACCTAGTGTCCTACATCTTGACTTGTGGCCAACAGGAAGTGGTCTGTCTCACTGGGTGTAGCTTGAGCATGTATGAGACCTCAAAGCCCACTGTAGATGGAGTTTTTCTATCTAGACCACCTGCTCCCAAATAACTACTCAGAGACTTAATATAAATTATAAATGCTTGGCTAATAGTTCAGGCTTATTACTAACTAGCTCTTACATTTTTTTAAAAATATTTATTTATTTATTATGTATATAATATTCTGTCAGGCCAGAAGAGGGCACCAGACCCCATTACAGATGATCGTGAGCCACCATGTGGTTGCTGGGAATTGAACTCAGGACCTTTGGTAGAGGAGGCAATGCTCTTAACCTCTGAGCCATCTCTCCAGCCCCCTAGCTCTTACATTTTGAGTTAACCCATATTTCTTATTTATGTTCTGCCATGTGGTGGTACCTTTATTAGCATAGCATGTTCATCTCCTACTCCTGGCTGGTAACTCCTCTGACTCTACCCTTCTTCATCCCAGCATTCTCTCTGTCTCAGTCTCTTCCTACCCAACTGTCGGCCAATCAGCTTTTTACTAACAATGAGAACAATACATACAGTATATAAAGATCCACAGCAGCCCACCTCCACAATGACATACTTCCTCCAAGGCCACACCCACTCCAAGGCCACACCTTCTAATAGTGCCACTCCCTGTGGACCAAGTATTCACATGTGAGTCTATGGGGGCCATTACTTTTCGAACAATGTATATTCCTGTGTATGTTTGATGGGGTGGTGTATGCGTGCATCCATGGAGATCAGAAGAAGGTTTATAATTCCTAGAGTTACAGGCAGTTGTGGGAACTCTAGCATGAAAACTGTGGATTAAACTTGGGTCCTCTGGATAGACAGTTAGCTCAGTGGTTAAGTTTGTTTGTTCTTTTTTTTTTTTTTGGTTTTTCAAGACAGGGTTTCTCTGTGGCTTTGGAGCCTGTCCTGGAACTAGCTCTGTAGACCAGGCTGGTCTCTAACTCACAGAGATCTGCCTGCCTCTGCCTCCCGAGTGCTGGGATTAAAGGTGTGAGCCACCACCGCCCAGCCTTTTTCGTTTGTTTGTTTGTTTGTTTTTTCGAGACAGGGTTTCTCTGTGGGGTTTTGGAGCCTGTCCTGGAACTAGCTCTTGTAGACCAGGCTGGTCTCAAACTCACAGAGATCCGCCTGCCTCTGCCTCCCAAGTGCTGGGATTAAAGGCGTGCACCACCACCGCCCCGCAGTGGTTAAGTTTGAAAGACTATAGTTTGAATTCCAACGCGCACATGGAGGTTCACTACCTCCTCAGGCACCAAGGAATATGATGTAGACACACATCTAAGCAAAATACTCATACACATAAAATAATAAAAATAAATCTAAAAAACATAAACTTGGATTCTCTGCAAGATTAGTTTCTACTTTTTTACACAGATGAAGGCGTAAGTCGCAAACAATGCCACACCAGTTTGGAATTATGATTAATAGAGTGATATTTATTTAAAGGGGAAAAAACTTACAGATAACCGTCCCAGACAACAGCCCTCTGCGCAATCAGGAAGGAGTCTACTTGCCGGAAACGGAGCAGGAAGCAAAGAGAGAAAGAAGGGAAGTAGCCGCTTTTTTAAAGGGAGAGAGACCACGCCCCAATGGGCTGGTATCTCAGCGGCTATAGGCTTGAGGAACGGAAGGACCTCCCGCAACACACAGAGACAGGTTTTCTCTGTGTAACAGTTCTGGCTGTCCTGGAACTTGCTTTGTAGACCAGGCTGACCTCAAACTCACAAAGATCCACCTGCCTCTGCCTCCCGAGTGCTGGTATTAAAGGTGTACACCACCACTGCCCAGCAAATCTCATGTGTCTATGTTTAGATCAGACTCACCCCCCACTCTATGCCCCCCAACTCCTCCTATATCCCCTCCCCAAGCCTGTTCCCTCCCAACTTCATGTGCTCATTTATGAAGTCTTCAGTATGTGCAGGGGTACAGTGCCATGCACATGGGTATCCTGGAGCATGGACCGCCCATGGGGGAAGAATTCCTGAATAAAACAGACACTTCCTCCCCCATCAGCCATCAACTTCTAAAAGCTCCTCAGCTAGAGGTGCACATGAGCCTCTCCCCATCCATGTTGAAAGCTTAGCCGGTTTGATAGTGCGAGAACAGTACAGCCACTGTGAGTTCTTGTGTTTGGAAGGCACTGTCTCGCAGCAATCCCGCACTACTTCTACCGCAGTTGACCATGATCCCTGCGGCTTGGCGGGTGTGTGTGTGATATAGATGTCCCCTTTAGGACTGAGCACTGCCATAGTGTCTTACGGGCTGCACATGGATCAGTTGTCTCTGTATTAATGGCCATCTACTGCAAAAAGATGCTTCTAGTGAAGTCAATCCAAATTTATTTATTGATAAATTAATTTTTTGAGACAGGGTTTTTCTGTGTAGCACTAGCTGTCCTGGAACTAGCTCTGTAGACCAGAACTCTGAGATCCTTGTGCTTCTGCCTCTCAAGTACTGGGATTAAAAGTGTGCACCACCACTACCCAACAACCAGAATTTAAATGGTTAAAGCAAAATGAAACCAAACCACACTAGAATCTAGGAATTTGCAACCGTTAAAAAACTTATTCATAAAACGCTAGTTAAAAAAAAAACAAACTAAAAACAGGGTTTGTTGTATTTTTACCATTACAGACCACAGGAATGTTTTTTAAAAATTCAGTAAGCTGGGTTGGAGAGATGACTCAGAGGTTAGGAACACTGGCTGATATCCAGAGGTCTGGATAGAGTTCAATTGGCAGCTACCACAGGGTGGCTCACAACCATCTGTAGTGAGATCTAGTGCCCTCTTCTGTATAAAGGCATACATGCAGACAGAACACTCATGTAAATAAATAAATAAATAAATTTTTAAAAGCTGCAGTAAACTTCCAGGCAGCGGTGGTGCATGCCTTTAATCCCAGCACTCAGGAGCAGAGGCAGGCAGATCTCTGATTCGAGGCTAGCGAGCTACCTATTCTCAAAACCCTTTCTCAAAAAGCAAGGCCAGGCGGTGGTGGCACACTCCCTTAATCCCAGCACGTAAAAGCAGAGGGAGGTGAATCTCTGTGAGTTCAAGGCCAGCCTGGTCTACAGCACAAGTTCCAGAACAGGCTCCAAAACTACACAGGGAAACTCTGTCTTAACAAAACAAAACAAAAAACCAAAGCAGACAAACAAAATCTTCAGTAAGTTGGGGCTGGAGAGATGGCTCGGCAGTTTCAAGAGCACCAACTGCTGCTCTTCCAGAGGACCCGGGTTTGATCCTCAGCACCCACATGGTTCAGTGCATCTAACTCTGCATGTGATACAGACACACACACAGGCAAAACCCTCATATACATAAAATACAAAGTAAAAATTAAGAAAAAAATTAAATGTGGACAGAGAAAAGCAAAATCCTCATATATATTCTTTAAATTTACATTTGCACGTGTGTTCTAGTTGTCCACATACCGCAGCATGTGTGTCTAGATGTGTGGAGGCCAGAGGAAACCTTCCTAGAATCAGTTCTCTCCACAACACTAACAAAAAAATCAACCCACCTGTAGAGAAGCAGGCTGATTCAAGGCTTTTAAGGCCCTGGTGAGAGGACAAAGGATTGCTAGAAGATTGTTAGTTCTGTGTCCTCGCCCAGGGCCCGACTTGGCAAGGACTTGGCTGGGGCTGAGGGCAGGGCCTTGAAGGATTAAGGTTTCAGTTTGTGGGCCCCTGACTTTTCCCTGACTGAGTTATCAGTCAGAAGACTGCTGTGTGCTTGGTCTGTGGTGTGCTCCTGGGCTCCCTTTGTGCAGGACAGCTTGCTGAGCTTCCTGCAGATGTCATCCCACTGTGTGGTTCCTTTCTGCTGACTCTGGTTCATTTTCCTCCTGCAAACTTCCATAAGATGCTGTACATACACACACAGACACAACTTCTATGTGCATTGGTGTTTTGCTTGCATGTATGTCTGTGTGAGGGTGTTGGATTCTGGAGCTACAAGCAGCTGTGAGTTGGGTACTGGGAATTGAACTGGGGTCCTCTGGAAGAGTAGCCAGTACTTTTAACTGCTGAGCCATCTGTCCAGCCTGATACCGGCCTAAGATACAGCTTGGAAAAAACCTCCAAACCCCAAACTTCCCCATCTATATTTTCTGGTCTCTTGGTCCTTCCTCTCAGGAACCTGTTACTGAAGAAGCTGCCGGTCCAGGTCACCAGCCAACTGCAATGACAGTAGGAATTACCACCACCCATAGCTAACTCACTTCCTGGGGAGACAGACTTGAACAGAAAAAGAAGAGCAACCGGGCAGCAAGCGTTTAAACACTGAACTTAGAGAATGTTAGACGATGAATTTGTAAACTTCTAGGTAGCAATTAGAAGCTGTGCCGTGAAGGAAAGCTAGGAAGACTAACACATGGGTTTCAGGGTCAGGAAGTACTGGGTCCCAGCACTGTGGAACCACAGGGAGGCCCTTGGATGGAACACAGCATAAACAAAGCACCTAAGCTGACCTCAAAACCAAAGTGCACTATGACGGCGAGCACTGTCAGCCTGTCAGAGTCTAGAACCCTCTGGAAGACTGGTCTCTGGGCATGTCTGCTGGGGACTGTCAACTGATGTGGGAGACTTAGTGTAATTGTGGGTAGCTCATTCCTGGACAGGGTATTCTGAAGTGGAGAGATCTTTTCTCTTTCTTCCTTTCTTTTTAAAGTTTATTTTTATTCTATGTGTATGGGTGTTTTACCTGCATATACGTATGTATGTGTGGTGTCCTCAGAGGCCAGAAGAGGGCTTTGGATCCCTGAGAACTGAAGTTGCCCATATGGAGGACTAACAAACCTCAGTAACTGAAGTTCCTGGGGATCCATCACTATCTTTTGGCCTCCAGGGGCACTGAACACATGTGTACAGGTACACTTGTAGGCCAAACGCCCTACACATTAAAAACTCTAATGCCAAGTGTCACAGCAGCTCTGGTGGCCTGGACCTCTTTATGTAAACCAGGCTGGACATGAACTCACTTTATAAACAGAACTCAGGTGTTGGGGTTGGAGGTACTTTGTAGACCATCTCTTCAGCCCTGCTAAGATCCCAGGTCTATGTAACAGGATGAGGCGGGCTGGTTCCCACAGCAGCTGCTGTCCACCGTTTATCTATGATTCAGTATTTAAATTCAGAAATAAGTCTACATTTAACAGCCAAGGTTCAGTCATTCAGATGTATTTATTTTCCAGAATATGAACTACTGTCAACAGACCCAAATGAAGCAACAGTGCGCACCTTCAATCTTGAGCAGTGATCAGCTGTGCAGGGGAAAGGCTAAGGCTCGTCAATAATCTAATGCTATCAGCTCCCCTGGGACTGGTCTTATGTCAGCGTCAAGATGCTGCTTCTGCTCCATTTACTATGTTCTCAGTTGTTTTCATGATGCAGATGCCACAGACACAGAGCTAACAGGTTCAAAGGTTTTCTCTACTGTGATTTAAGAATAAAGAGTCCCTGTTAGCCAGGCCTGGTGGCACACACCTATAGTTCCAGCTCTTGGGAGACTGAGAATTGAGTTTAAGGCCAGTCTGGGCCCTGTCTCAAAACAAACCAAACCAAACAGAAATTACCATACAAAAATGCACCCCACACAAAAGGTGCATTCCATCTTCGAGCACAATGATTGTAGAGATTGCACTGCAGCTGAAGGGAGCAGCTGAGCACGCAGTATGGCTGCTAGTGGCTTACCACAAAGCCAGGTACTCAACAGCAAGAAACTAGCTGTGGCCTCTGCTCATCCTTCAGACCGCATCAGCGATTACATTTTCTGAACTAGAACCCACAGCACATGGCTGTGGCAAAGGGTCTCCTGTTATTTCTGGGTGTAAAAGGTGATCTGAGTGATTTACTTTTATATGTCAAATACTTGACCACCAAGCATTTTAATGGTTTATATGACAAGATGACAAAATCTTTCAAATTTGCATAGTCCTAGGAAATTCATTTAATAAAGTCACCAAAATACAGACGTGCCACAGCCCCCAGGGCTCTCCTGATACTCAATTGGAATAGCTATTGCCTTTAGTATGTCTTTCAGGAGAAGGCAAGCAAGAAAGGGAAGACAGTCAGCCACCATGATTAACATCCAGGCAATGGTCAAATAAGTAAAGATATGCTTAATTATGTCAGAAAGCGGGGACCAAAGGCGAGACAGTGCAATCAGGAAAGCTGGAGCCCAGAACGGATAGTCACTCCCAGTGCGCGCTATGGCCCCTATGGCTGGGTGTGTTAATGCTGAAGTCTACAGGAGCGACAGTCACACAGCAGGCAGATGTGCCCCACACCCCCACGTCAGGGCTTCTATTCGTTTCTCGCTCCCAACCCTTCTTAGTGTAGATCATTTAGGCTGGAAAGCCTGTAAAGTTCCACCTTATAAAACACCTTTGATTTAAAAAACATAGATCCAGTGAATAGCAGTAAAAATGTGAAAATAACTAAGAATTTAGTAGTTAAATTCTGTTAATCACCCAAGGTCATGGCCTACTGGGATTAGCAGCAGCACAGCCGTGAAGACTTTGAGCACCTAGGAGTCTCTGTTACCACACTGAAAACAGAGAATTTCTCATTTCTGCGCTGCGGTCTGCTCATTTCTCTTTACTTTAGGAAAAAGGCCAAGCCATCATTTCTTTATAGCTGTACAAATTTGATGAGGGTTTCACAGGGATTAGTGAATCAAGGACGAGATTTCACGCTGCTTTCAGGAGCAAATCAGACTTGTCCCGGGGAAAGCTCAGAGCTTGGACTGCAGGGGCTTCAAGTGCTTGTAGTAAGATTCGTGAACCTGCAGAGAAGCAGACGAAGCCAGTTAGAACTTCCCGTGTACATCAGCATTTCTCTTTATAACAAACAAAAACTTTTAACTGAGAAACTATGTGGACCTTATACAGGCACAAATTCAAATATTTTTGTTTGTTTTGTTCTTAAGCCGAGGCTCATTATATAGCCCTGGTTGGTCTCAAATTCAGAGAGATCTGTTTGCATCTGCCTCCCCAGTGCTGGGATTAAAGGTGTGCTTCACCATGCTTGACCTTTATTTAAAAAAAAATGTGGGCTCTGTGACCGACATTGTACAGAATTAAACGAGAACTTCAGAAGTTGGAAAGATGCTGTCTTGTTTGTTGTACCTCTGTTTTGTTCAGTGGGGACTTCTTGGCCCACTCAAACAAGTTCTCATACACGTTCCCGTCATAGCGGCCAAGAACAGAGCCGAGGGTCATATCCTTGAAGTCAAAGGCATCCACCAGAGCAACAGCATTGGGGCGGATTAGGGTGAGCAACTCCAGTATCCGATTGTTAACTTGTGACATCTGAGCCCCTGTGATGATGTTCCCCTAAGGAAAAGAGTAAAACGAACGAATAAAATTGTGTACAGATTAGATACTTACACACGCAGAACTGTAAACAGACATTTACACACAGAACTGTAAACGGACATTTACACACGCAGAACTGTAAACAGACATTTACACGCAGAACTGTAAACAGACATTTACACGCAGAACTGTAAACGGACATTTACAAGCAGAACTGTAAACGGACATTTACACGCAGAACTGTAAATAGACATTTACACACGCAGAACTGTAAAAAGACATTTACACACGCAGAACTGTAAAAAGACATTTACACACAGAACTGTAAATAAACATCTACACACAGAGAGAACTGTAAAACAACTGTTTGAGTCAAATAAACAACTACAAAAAGGCTTCTGCTTCGAAAACACCAACCTCAAGAAAATCTCCTCCTTTCTGGCTGATGCCATAGAGAGAATACAAGAAACACAGGTTCCTCAGGACAGCCTGGACAGCTTTGTCTTGGATCTTGGGGAGTTTATCTGAAAACAGCTTAACCGCCACATAGTGGCAGTGTGCCTAGAGGAAAGCAAACAAGGAGAGTGGGAATCCTTGGGAGGTGGATGTGGTGGCTTCTGTGTCTAATTCCAACATTTGGGAGGCTGAAGCAGGAGGACTGCCATGACTTCGTGGTCAGTTTTAGCTACTTGGTGAGTTCCAGATCAGCCTAGGTTAGTGAAAGCCTATCTGAAGAAGACGGCTACCACCGTGAGCAGGGCACTAAGGAAGGGGCAAGCAGAGAACCGAGCACAGCGCCCCAGGCATGGGGAAGGTGCAGCAGAGCACAGCGCTCCCAGCATTAGGAAGGGGCCGCGGAGCACAGTGAGGAGAGCCGCCACTGACCTCACTCGCCCGGACAAGGTCAACGGAAGTTAGGTTCCACGCTACTTCCTTGCTCTTCCTGTGACTCACGTGAGTCTTAAGTTTTTTTGCAGCAATTTCTATCAATCTGTTGAGCAAGAAGGAAGAGTAGAGAGCTGAGGAAGCCATCACGGCTTTCACGCCTCTGCTTGGCTCCAGCTGGAAGGCCCTATAGCCGGCCGCTGACCTGAGTGAGGGGAGCTCACCTGGCTGCACGAAGCTTGTAGGCTTCAGTCAGGTTGTCCAGGCTGTTGATGTCCACCACAGCTGGCCAGACTGCCACCTGCTGTGGCTGGATGCGCTGACTGGGCAGGTCATTCAAGTAGGACACCAGGCCACCCACCAACTTCCCCGCGTGCACCTGGTCATACATTTTCATCAAGAACCTGGAAATCACCAAAACACATGCTTTAGTGACGCTATTCAGGTGACTTCACACAGTCTGAGCATGTGCTGACTGAATTTAGATCAACTTGAAACAGGCTAGAGTCATCTGAGGAGGGAACCTCAGAAAATACCTACATAAAACGGGGCTGTAGCCTGTGGAGCAGCTATTTCCAGCCTCCTGGTGACCACCCCACCAGAAAGCAGGTATTTCCATGATGACTTACAACAATAGCAGCAAGTTAGTTATGAAGTAGTGATGAGAATAATGTTGTGGCGGGGTCACCACAGCATGAGGAACTGTATTAAAGGGTCACAGTGTCAGGAGGGCTGAGAACACCGCAGAGCACTGTCTTAATTAGTGCTTTGGGGGAGGGTCCAGCCCACTCCATGTGTATAGTCCCTGGGCTAGTAGTCCTAGATTTCTATAAGAAAGCAGGCGGAGAGCTGGGTGTGGTGGCACACGCCTTTAATCCCAGCACTCTTGAGGTAGAGGCAGGTGATCTCTGAGTTTGAGGCCAGCCTGGTCTACAGAGGGAGTTCCAGGACAGCCAGGGCTACGCAGACAAACCCTGCCTGGAGAAACAACAACAACAGCAACAAACAAACAAAAAAAGGACTGAGCAAGCCATGAGGAGCACGCCATGAGGAGCACGCCATGAGGAGCACACCACGAGGAGCACACGAGGAGCACACCATGAGGAGCACGCCATGAGGAGCACGCCATGAGGAGCACGTCAGTAAGCAGCACCTCTCTGTGACTTCTGCATCAGTGCTGACTCTAGGATCCCACCCTGTTTGAGTTCCTGTCCTGATGTCTTTCAATGATGAACAGCAACATGAAAGTGTAAATCAAATAAACCCTTTCCTCTCCAAGTTGCTCTGGTCATGGTGTTTCACCTAGGACAGAAGCTGGCACTGGGTGTTGCTCCAACAGACCTGACCATGTTGTTTGGGGGAGGACTGTGGAAGGACTTATGGGGAGCTCAGTGGGCTGTTCTGTAGGAGCCTGGAAGACAATGCTGAGAGCGGCACAGACGATGGGGGCTAGCCTGTGAAGTTTCCGAGGGAAGCAGAGACTCTACCAGGCCTTTTGTGTGTCTGGTCAGCTGGGGCTGAAGAACCAGCTGTGATTAACAGGGGACCAGAATCACTACAGTAAAACCTCTGCTCTGCTAGGATGTGATTGAGAGGAGATCAGCATCACTGAGGTCAAGGCTTCGGAAGCACTTCCTCGGGGGTCAGCACACAGATGTGGTCCAGAGGCAGCAAAGGTCATAGCTCATACTGGCAGCTGAGCTTAATTATGTGAGAGTCACCAGGTGGTGCTGATTGTGAAGGGAGGGCACTGTGAGGGCGGAGTCCCTGAGAGGCTAATGGTAAAGGTGCAGTTCCGCTGCAGTTCGGAGCTGCCAGTGCCGTGGGAGGACCAGCAGCAGCAGCAGCAGCAGCAGAGTGGAGCCAGCTGGAGCCCAGAAGACAAGCTGTGCGTGCTGTGGAGGGCGGCAGAGCCGAAGTGACCCAAGCTCCTTGGAGGAGCGCAGATCGTGAGGGATCCCAGACAGTGACATAAAATTATTTATCTGCTGGGAGTTTGGTTTTGCTTTGTTCAGATTGTGATTGTGCCCTGGTTCTTCCCTCTTCGAGTAAGGAAGTATTTAGCTGGGCTGGAGAGACGGCTCAGAGGTTAAGAGCACTGGCTGCTCTTCCAGAAGTCCTGAGTTCAATTCCCAGCAACCACATGGTGGCTCACAACCATCTGTAATGAGATATGGCGCCCTCCTCCGGCGAGCGGGCATATATCGAGGCAGAATGTTGTATACATAATAAATAAATAAATAAATCTTAAAAAAAAAGTATTTAGCTTATTTTTTATTTTATAGGCATCCACAGTTGAAAGTCTTTGAATTTTTAAAAGAGATTTTGGATTTTACAGAGACTGAACTTTGAAAGTGTTTGAAATGGTGGGACTTTCAAGTTGTGATATGGTTTTATTTGTGGTATTTATTAATCTGAGATCTTGGGGAAGAACCAAAAGAAGGAAAGGTTATGTCTTAAAAACCCTTCCTCCCCAGGTTGTGTCGGCCATGGAGTTTCATCCCAGCAGTAGGGACCCTAACTAGGGCAGACAACAAATAAGAAGTGAGTCGTGCCGGAAGCGAAATGTCCCTGCCTGCCACAGTGGGTCTGTGGAGACTGCTCCTCACCTGGCTGTCTGCAGCATCATGACAGTGTTCTCCCCCTCGAAGGTGCAGGCCGGGGTAAAAGTGACGTAAATATTTGGGATTCCGCTGCTGTGAGAATAGCCGTGCCCACCACAAGCCATCCGACATTCTTCAATACCAGCATTGGCCGTCCAGGTAGTAAAAGCCTTAAGCCCAGCGGTGAGGGCGTGAAGCTAGGGGACAAGTACAGGTCATGAGAACCTTGGCTTAGAACCCACCTTCTAATAGGAAGACACATCCTCCTGGAAGTACGCTGCTCACTGTCAGAACCAAGGCCTGCATGGCTACTGAGGAGGGGCAGCTACCTGCGATCTGAATTATTGATGCTCTCACACTTTTCTGAATGGCTGGACTTGGCCAAACATTCACCCCTTCCTTTAAATGCTGTCAATAAACATTCTAGCTTCAGATCTGGTCTGCTTTTAATTTTGAAAAGTTCCAAGGTTATGTAATTCCTTTCAGGAAATTCCAACATACAGTTTCTATTGGATGTCTGCCGACAGGCAAACATGTAACCTAAGGGTATCTACGGAAACCCATGGGTGGGTATCAACAGGCGAATGAGAAAAGTGTGTCCATACCTCGGGCAGCTCACTCAGGTCCCCTTGGCCAATGCTCTCATTAATTCGAAGGTAGGTCTCCTTTATGTACCGTCCTACAAAGTGGAAGGCGTAGGCAGTGGCCAGCAGTGGGAAGAGTTTATACTGCTGGGTTTGAAAATCCAAAATCTGAGGTTCTGGTTCACTAAATAACAGGGAAAAAAAATTAGTAAATATTTACTTGCGTTATCCCAGGTTTCAGTCCGAGTACCCTGACGTAGCAACTGAATTCATCCTCACGTGGTCCTTCCTGGATGATGGCAACTGTCACTACTGTCATCTTACTGATGGGGAAACAGAGATGAGGAAGTCTGTCTGAGGTCACACTGCTCAAAAGCGCAATTCTTTGGCTCTATAAGGTCACATTTTCTTTTTCCCCCCTGGTTGTTTGAGATAGAGTCTCTGCATATAGCTCTGGCTGTCCTGGAACTCACTCTGTTGATCAGGCTGGCCTTGAACTCACATAGATCACCTTCCTCTGCCTTCCGAGTACTGGGATTAGAGGTGTGCACCAAGGCGCCCAGCAATACTCTTCCCCTCTCTGCGGCACTGCTGTGGAGTCTCCTCACTGCCTTAGTGTTTCCGAGAGGCAACTACATCTCATAGCTACACAGAAACCCACACTGGTCAGCTCACAGGAAGAGGACGCCACAAAAGGCCAGCCCACCACAAGGCTCAACATACTGTATTCTGACCACAAGCCTGGAGATGACACAGTATATAAGTTAAACATTTTAAGAGTTAAGAATTGACAAAGGTCCTGGGGTTGAATATGATCAAGATAACCTTGTGTATGTGTATCAAACTGTCAAATAACAATAAACTTTTTTTTTTTTCCTGGGTAGTGCCGCAGAAACAATAAACTTTTTTTAAATTAACAGTTTTATAGGTTTTTTGTTTGTTTTTAATTTTTAAAGAGAGAAGCAGGTGCCTGCCTGCCCTCAATGCATGCTGGGTAGGGGCTAGGCCCTTGGGAGGCCTAGTACATGTGAGCCCTGGCTTAACACCGAGCACCATAACTGGTCCAGGGTGTAAAGGCAGAGGAAGAGGTTATTCTGATCCATCCTCTTAAGCACAGGGTCAAAGCAAGCCATCAAAAGAGCCCATCTCGGCCTGGAGAGATGGCTTAGTGGTTAAGAGCATTGCCTGCTCTTCCAAAGGTCCTGAGTTCAATTCCCAGCAACCACATGGTGGCTCATAGCCATCTGTAATAAGGTCTGGTGCCCTCTTCTGGCCTGTAGGGATACACACAGATAGAATATTGTATACATAACAAATAAATATTAAAAAAAAAACAAAAGAGAGAGCCCATTTCGGGCCCCACCCTCACCCTGGCTTGATTTCAGACTGGTGCCTCACAGCGCTGTATCGGATGGCAATGGTGCACGCCTTGGACAGACACCGAGCTGCATCTCCCACGAGGAAGGACCGCACGAACACCATGGTTCCATACGTCAGCTTGTTACTCAAGGGTTTCACATATGTGCCGTCAGGCTTCACCTGGGAAAACAAAACAGGTCTGAGCATCTTTCTGTGAGGAAGAGACCATGAACCGATTTTCCAAGTGTGTCCTGGAACAGCAGGGGACCTGGCTTCAGCAGGACCTGGCAACTGGGCTGAAATACTAAATTTTGCTCCCTACTCGGACCTTTTGAACCAGAGATTTTGGGAGCAAGGGCTTGATTGTAAGATATGGGCTTGGGGAAGCCGGGCGGTGGTGGTGCACACCCAGCACTTGGGAGGCAGAGGCAGGTGGATCTCTGTGAGTTCGAGGCCAGCCTGGTCTACAAGAGCTAGTTCCAGGACAGGCTCCAAAACCATAGAGAAACCCTATCTCGAAAAACCAAAAAAAAAAAGAGATATGGGCTTGGGGGCTGGAGAGATGGTTCAGAGGTTAAGAGCACTGGCTACTCTTCCAGAGGTCCTGAGTTCAATTCCCATCAACCACATGGTGGCTCACAACCATCTGTAATGAGATTTGGTGCCTTCTTCTGGTGTGTAGGCAAACACTGTATACATAATAAATAAATCTTAAACAAAAAAACCAGCATGGGCTTACCCAGGCCATAGTGGGGCACTCCTCTAATCCCAACACTCAGGAAGAATAGGCAGGTGATCAGGTGATCTGTGTGAGTTCAAGGCCAGCCTGGTCTACAGAGCAAGTTTCAGGACAGCCAAGACTATACAGAGAAACTCTTCTTGAAATAAAACATAACAAAAAAAACATGGGCTTGCCGTGCAGTTCAACCTGACCTTGACCTCAGTTCCTCTGTCTCACACGTGCACTTCATTCTTGGCTCACAATCTGAGTTCTACCGGCCTTCCAGGTGATTCTAAGCTGCTTAAGGGCTTGAGGCCCACAGACTCACTAACGAGTTGGTACTTTTCACACCATCCTCAACACTCCTAAGTCACTGTCAGAATAAAAGGAGTTCAGAAGGAAAAGCATGTCACTTCTGCAACCAACATTTAGAGGCTGAGGCAGGAGGATTGCTGTGAACCTTAGCCTAGCTAGTCTGGGATACATAGAGAAAACCTGACAATAACAAACCAAAACCAAATAAAATAAATAAATATACCTGGGCATATTTCATCAGCATGTTCTCTCTAGGAATGCGGTAATTGTCCATCTTCAGGTAGCCGTTATCCATCTCTTCATAACCAAATTTGGGGCCAATATCCCCAACAGTAATACCTACCACAGACAACAGGAAACACGTGAGATATTTATGCTTTTGGATTCCTTGCCTCCCTATGTTCCAGTCAATTGTGCCTTACACTTTTTGCAGTTTATTTTATTTTATGTGTGTGGGTATTTTCTATGCATGTCTGTCCATGCACCCTTGCATGCCTGGTGCCTCAGGAGGCCAGAAGAGGATGCTGGATCCCCTGCAACTGGAATTAGAGCTGGTTGTGGGCCACCATAAAAGTGCCAGAACTGAACCCTGGTCTTTTGGAAGATCAGCCAGTGTTCACAACTGCTAAGTCATCTCTTCAGCTTTGTGTCATTTTTTTTTTTTTTTTTTTTTTTTGGTTTTTCGAGACAGGGTTTCTCTGTGGCTTTGGAGCCTGTCCTGGAACTAGCTCTGTAGACCAGGCTGGTCTCGAACTCACAGAGATCCGCCTGCCTCTGCCTCCCGAGTGCTGGGATTAAAGGCGTGCGCCACCATCGCCCGGCTGGCTTTGTGTCATTTTAATGTTTACCTTGTTATCAGATGAACAATCCTCACCTGGCAAGGGCTTGTGAGTCCCGATTTCACGGATAGGGACAACAAAGGCATGTAGTCCATAGCGCTCCCCTTGAGTGATGAGCTGAGCAAGAACGATGGCATGATTGGAAGTCTTCCCAACTGCAGCATCAACAACAAGAAGTCAGTGTGCTGCTCCTGCTTTTCAATTTTCCTGTCTCATGAACTCCGCTATGTGCTAGATGCTGGGATCACATGTGTGCACCAGCACGCTTGGGTTCGCTCTTGTATTTCCACTGATTACACTGCTCTGGGGAGGCAGCTCATGCAGACAGTACGCTGTGCATGCGGAGGTCAGAGGAAAACTTGTGGGAACTGTTCTCTCCTTCCACCATACGGGTTCCAGGGATTGAACTCAAGTCACTGGGTCGGCACGAGTGCCCTTCCCTGCTGAGCCCTCACTGCCTGTTCCTGCATTTCTACACGGTGGGCACAGGAAAGTGTGTAAAAGTGAGTCCTTTCCCATGCCAACCTCACAGAGCTTCTGGACAAAGCTTAGAGTTTTGTTCTTTTTTTTATTTCAGCAGATAAATCCCACATTAAAAAAAGGTTTTCAGTTATTTTAACATTTACTATTTGTGTGTGCATCAGCATGAAGGAGGCAGGCACACACATGTGACACAGTGCATGTGGCAGTCGGAGCACAACTTGAAGGATGTCAGTTCTTTCTTTCCACTGTACGATTTATGGGGCTCAAATGCAGGTTTGCAGGCTTGTACTAAGCGTGCCTTTACCTGCTGAGCCAGCTCTCTGGTGCAATACAGGCTTTCGGTTCTGGGAGTTGCCCCAGCTCTTTAGCTCTTCGACTCCTGGGACACCTTCGTTCTCTTTAATAAACTGCCTCATTTCTATCACACAACACTCTAGTCAGGTGTGGAATTCCAATACTTCAGAAGCAGATTTCTCTGAGTTCTGGGCTAGCCAGGGCTACAGAGAGAAACCCTGGCTCAAAGAACTTAAAAAAAAAAAAAGGCAGAGGCTATTCTGAAATACTTAGAGTATCTGAGACCAGCCTTGCCCCCCCAAACAAAAACAAACAAAGACAGAATGTAAATAACAAAATCTACCAACTACTGTTACACCTGAAATACACATCCCAAGGCCAGAACTCAGAGTGAAAGAGACACTAAATATAAATTTTATACAAAAGCTATTTACAATAAAAATCTGAAAGTAACTCAAATTTTTGACAGAAATAACAAATAGGGAAGCTATGCTGGACAGTGGTGGCACACACTTTTAACCCCAGCACTCAGGAGGTAGAGGCAGGAGAATCTCTGTGAGTTCAAAGCCAGGCCCGGTCTACAAAGTGACTTCCAGGATAGCCAAGGCTATTACACAGAAAAACCTGTCTCAAAAAGCCAAAAAAAAAAAAAAAAAAAAAAAAAAAAAAAAAGGAAAACTTTATTTTATTTTTGGGACAGGTTCTCACTGTGTAGGTCTGACCGGCCTGGAACTTACTCTATAGAACAGATGGGCTCTGGACTCATGGAGATCCGCCTGTCTCTGCCTCCTGAGATTAAAGGGGTTACTACCATACCTGGCCAGGAATTTTATTTTAATGATGAGTATGGGAGCTATGATACACAGGGCTATTTAGAGGGAAAATTAAGCCATAAAACAGTCATTACTGTTGTGCTTTCGCCATATACAAACAGACTCAACAAGGACCACAAGAGAATGTAAAACATCTCATAATAATTTAAGATCTTAACTATTTTTTTACTTCACAATTATATTCTAAAATCTACATTCTAAATACAATCTCATAATAAGTCCTCAAGATGTTCAACAACAACAAAACATCCAACAACTGTTAAAAAAAAAAAATTAACTTACGCCCCCCAGGCCACCACTTAATAGAAGTCACAGTAGGGCTGTTGAGAATAAACTCTTGGGTTTTGGGGTCGTATGTGGCAGTGGTCTCCAGGCCTCGAAGATGAGTTCCTAAGGAAAGAGAGCACACGACCTCAGATACAGCAGACGGGAGAGACCAACAAAGCCAGACAGAGTCAAGATTCCCTGGCAAACTGAAAGGTCCAGGCCTCTGAGAAAGCCCAGGCCAGCAACATGCCTGTGACAAGCTGCGAGTGATATGGGCACAGCGCAAGGCTAATCCTCCACTGAGCTGCACACACGAGTGCGGGGAACATTCCACTTCCCAGTGCGGTTCAGCGGGTGTGTCATATTTATCGAGACTAATAGAAAAAAAAATGTAAGGGTAGCTAATGTTCTATGTAACAGAGATGTCCACTCTCCTTTAAACCTAGTTCTTTTACATTTTTAAAAAGTTACCTTTACTCTGCGCACTGTGCTGTGTGTTGGTGTTGGTCACATGAGCCACAGCACACGATCTGTGGAAGTCAGTTTTCTTCTACTCAGTGGGTCCTAGGGATTGAACTTGGGTCACCAGGCTTGGCAGCACATACCTTTACCACTGAACCGCACTGCCAGCCTGGGCCCCATTTCTAAGTTTCAACTCTAGTGAACTATTTACCGCTGTACTTCTGAGGACGGTAAGGTAACGTGTGACAGAAGCAGACCTTGGCTAGAACTTCTGTACATTCCGAACTTATTGTAAATACTAAAATGGAAGCTAGAACTTGAAAACATTTCTTCATTATGAAAAATGACTTCCTATAACTCTCCTACAGGTCCAACAATGCCTGGGTTCGCTCTGTGGATCTCTAGGGCCAAGCTCCACCCAGTGCTCACTGCTCAGGAGAGCAAGGAAGCGTGTGCTCCGGTCTCACGTGCTGCTGGAGACGCTGGACACTTCCCTCTGAACTCCAGCTGTACACATCCCAATTCTCTGAAAAGCGTTATAGGGAAATGTAAGAGAACTACACTGAAACAAACGCTGAAGACTTCTCTCTAACAAACTACTTTGAGGCTTCACTGAACACTTCACTTTGACATATCTAGAAACTTCACACTGAGCAACAGAAATGGACTGTTTGTGAGCAACAGCCTTCAAAGCTCAAGTCAAGAAACCAGGCACGGAGTAATCTCCTTTGCCAAAGGAACCTGGTGACACATCAGACAGGGCAGTGAGGACAACATGTTCTCTCACGACAGCTGAACTCTGCTGGACCCTACCTGGTGTCTTGGGAGGAGCCTATCAAACACTGCTCACAGTAAGAGATGGCTGTATGGAGTACACACTTTTTCTGAGCCTCCGAACGGGGGCAATCTAAGATGCCAACTCAGAACATGAGAGAAACTACTACCTCCAGCCCCACCTGGTTTAGAAAGACAGGCAAGGAGGCAAGTGTGTGCAAACAGAGTTTGACGTCACTGGCCTGGAAAGATGGCTTAACTTTCCTAACCTCTGGTCAAACCATCCTCAGCACTTCAAGGTACAAGTAACTTGAAGGCATACATGCTGCATGTTCTGACTACAGAAAGCTGCACATCCCCTACAGGAAGTCAAAGGGTACTCATACGTTAACGTTTATGGGTTCAGAGTCTACACATTCAGATTCTACAGACTGTGTGGAAAGTAGGCCTAACTGGTCATTCCTGATCTTCTGAAGGACAGTCAGGAAGAATCAGCAACCACAGTGATAAAATAACTTCATTTCCACTGCCAGACCCTATCCTGAAGCCGGACTCAGCAAAGGCTCACAGAAACAGCCAACAGCATCCTGCCGAGCCGTCAATAGCTCATGGCAGGTGCACTATACAGGTCCAGTTGGCAGGGCCCACCCACCCAGAAGGTAGACTAAACACACTGTACCATGACCCATCTCTGTCTGGGCATAAGTGCCCGTGATCTCCAAATTCCAGGCTGGCATGAAGAAACGCTCTTGCTGCTCTGCGGTGGCCTGGTGAAGCAAGGTGGGCAGGAACATGCCCAAGTGAAGGTCCAAAGGCTCAGGTCGCCCTCGGTGTACAAAGCTTCGAAGAAATACCAAGGATGGACAATTGAGGGAAGCATCAGCAGGGTGTGGATCAGTGATGTGAACAGACAGAGCAGGGAGGGAGAAAAAACTGTGAGTACGAATCAACCACGTGCACGTCATCAAGGAGGGGAGCACTGCCCTTTTCTGTACTCTCTGTGACTCTCAACAGTGTTTGTTCATCCTGAAGCGGGCAGGGTGTGCAGCAGGACGGCTATGGAGACCCAGGCCCGTGTAGCACAAACAATGTGCAAAGGCAGGACTTCAGGCTCGCAATTAAATGAAAGGAAATGAGAATTTTGGGGAGAATTAAAGGGGGACAAGGAGTCCCTGGGTGGGGCAGAAATAGGAAAATAGGGCAGTTCTCTTGGGGCTAAAATGAATCCAGGCTAAGTTCTCCTGGATGCAGTTTTAGTGAAGTGTCTAGACTGGGATCCTTTCTGTCTGTTCAGAAAGCATCTAGGACAGACCCAGTCTTTATGTGACTTCTCATTATGCCGTGTGGATCTCTGGGTGCAAACGAACACAGAAACTGACAGTGCTCTCCCTCCCAACAATTCCAGCAATTAAAGACAAATGATCCCTAGTCGGGACCATTATAATTGCAAATCACACGTTTGTGCATAACAGGGCCTGTGCTCCACGACGATGTTATTTAATCATCTTAGAGATGAGCCTTCCAACCTCTAGGCTTGTTCCAATTTGTTCCCTCTAAGCTGGGGAGGGCAAGGCTGATGTGCTCACCAGGAGCTCACCAGAACCTCTCCAAGGCTAACCATCCAAAAGACACAGAGAAATTCCCACTTTATAAACAAACAAAGATGGATGGCCAAGTGCCACATCTGCATCAAATGATGGTGGCGAGCTTAACGTTCAAGTGTGACATGTGCTGAGAACGTCTAAAACCCAGAGCTGCCCTTAGAATCATCAAAAGAATCATCAAAACAGAAATCCTAAAAGATTGGCCACTGGTGGAGGAGATGAAAGGGCAGTGGGGACTCTTGGTGCTACGTTTGCAACTCCCTATGAATTTGTAATCATTTTGAAATTAGAAAAAATATTGACATTGATTCATGGAGCGAGCTGTGATGGTGCACATCTGTAATTCAAGCACATAGAAGGTTAAGGCAGGATTCAAGTTCAAGGACAGTTTAAGCCACACAAGGAGAAAGCCAAACCACATTAACCAAATCAAACCAAACTGCACTGGTAAGATGCCTTTCTTATTCATGAAATCTTCCAGCTTTTAAAAAGCCAGCACTGGGAGTGGGGTATAGCTCAGTGGTAAACAGCTTGCTCTGGGTTTGTTCTATCACAGACAAAAACCAAACCATTCTTAATCCCACATACCTAAACCTAGAACTCATACAGGAGGCCCTGGATTTAAATGAGGGGGTAGCTCCAAGCTGCGGGAGTTCATGCTTAGTATACTTAGACCCTGGTTTAATCCCTGGTGCTCTCTTCCCCAAAAAACTAGTATCCAGTGAGAAAAAGAAACACATGCCAGGCCCTAGGCAGTAACTTGCACCTCGGGCTGGCAGCAGCCCACTTTCTGCTTTCAGGAGAGCTGCTCTGTGGTAAGACTGCTGGTGAAGGAGCAGCCTGGAAGCGGCCCCTCCAGACCTAGGGAAGGTTTGTGTCTGTGTGATGTGCTACAGTAAGGATGTAAGTGTTATCAAACACGCTGAGGACGGCAGGGCAACCGCTACAAGAGTTTCTGGAGGAAATGTCCTTGTAGCTAACACAGGTATTAGTCATACATGGAGATTTAGGAATGCACAAGGAGAAAGGGGGGTTTCTCTACTTGAAGTTAGTTATGCATGACAATGATATACAGATTATATTTATATAGTTATCAAAAATTGTAAAGCATAGCACTTTTGGCAAAGTGTTAGTTCTTTTAATGCTGCCATTTGGAAAGGCCTTCTCAGCTCTCCTTCTGCAGGCTAAAGCTGGAAAGGCTGGCAGCCAAGAGCAGGGAGATGATCTGAGTGAGCTGCTCTGGGGCTGGGAGTACAGAGTCAGCAGTGGGGTGGCCGGCCCAGCATGCATGAAGTCAGTTCCATCTAATGAAAAACCAGTCCGGGCGATGCACACCTATAATTCCATCAGACACAGGCAGATCCCCACAAGTTTGAGGCTAGCCTGGTCTACACAAGTCCATCTCCCACAAACACACTCCTCCACAAGATCTGACAGACAGGAAAGAATTAACTAGTTTCTGCCTGAGAGATCCAGACGAGGAGAGCACTTCCCAAGGAAATAAAGAGCTCTGCTAGAACCTAACTCAAACTCCTGCCGTACTTTCTGCAACCTGACAAACTGAAATCAGAATTCTGAAGTTAGCAGCTGGTGGCGGCACGCCTGAATCGGCCAATGCTGAAGGTGAGGGAGGAGAACCACATGTCTGAGGCTAGCCTGGGTTATACCGTTGTGAGGCATGACAGGGCTTGTCTGTAATCCCTACGCTGCAGGGGCAGGGGAAAAAGGAATGATGACGATTGCAGGCCAGCCTGGTCCAAATAACGAGTTCCAAGCCAGTAAGGACCCTGTCTCAAAACAAAAGAGAAAGCAAAGGAGGGGCTGGAGAGATGGAGAGCACCTGTTGCTTTCCCCTAAGACCTGAGTTCAGGTCTCAGTACCTATGTAGGATTAGGATGACTCACATCCTAATTGTGATTCCAGCTACAGGGGATGTCCTATGCTCTCCTGACCTCTGTGGACACACACACAAATAAAAATTAACCAAGTGGTTTTTTTTTTTTTGTTTGTTTGTTTTTTTTGAGACAAGGTCTCACTGTGTAGCCCTGATCAGCTGAGAACTTACTATGTAGACCAGGCTGGTCTCACACTCAGAGATTTACCTGGCTAAAAATAAACCCAAAAACAACAAATATACCTTTTTGGTGAAAAGAAAAAGAAAAAATGTAAGCAAGAATACCAAACGCATAACTCTATATTTTGTTTTGGGGGTTTGGTACAGGAAATTGAGCCCAGGGCCTTGCACACACTGGGCAAATACCCAACCTCTGAGCTCCATGCCCAGCCTCCAGACACAGAGAAGCACACCTGTATAGTACACTCTGGAAATAACTTCATGCTATTACAAAACTCAACAAGAAGCGACAAAGAACCAACAGGAAACAGTCGCTATCTAAGGTCACAGAAATGTAGGAAATGTCTGAGGGTCGCTCTCACGTCAGCAGTGGTCACCATGAGCTACATGGGCCACGAGACAATTACCCCTTAGAGCAGTTGATAACTCAGTTGTCAGCCCACCAGAGGAATTACTCTCAGATGGGGCAACCCGTCAGCAAGGCTTGTGAACCACTGACTCGGGAAGCTGCTGCAGCAACAGTACGATAGCTCCCCATTTCCACCATTTTCATGTGATGTGCACATGGAATCCCATGATTACATCTCAGTCTTATGGGCACACACATTTGTGGATGGTCAGGAGGATGACTTCTCTCTACACTATGTTCTCCATCATTAAATGCCTTACTGACAGAACAAGTTGGCCAGATGTGCATCCTCTGGACAGATCACAAATGGAACTTTGACAGATCCTACTTATGAAATTGCAGGTGTCTGGCCTTGTAGGATCTAAGCCCTTCAAGGGATTTATGGTGAACTAGGGCGGTATTGCAGGTGCCTGGCCTTGTTACAGTCCTTTAAGAGATCAACAGTACCTATGTTGCCCTAAGGTTCCTTCACTGGCACCTCCCTGCTCTGACTGAAAATAGCAATTAACACTCTGAGCCAGTTTTTGATGCAAGGTTTTAGATTCAGTAGACTAACTGTGTTTAGGTCCTAGGATTCAGGAGATAAGAAAGGCTGTTAACTGACTCTGTCCAGATATTATTAATCACACTTAAGAAAAGTAAAACAGGGCTGGAGAGATGGCTCAGTGGTTAAGAGCATTGCCTGCTCTTCCAAAGGTCCTGAGTTCAATTCCCAGCAACCACATGGTGGCTCACAACCATCTGTAAAGAGGTCTGGCGCCCTCTTCTGGCCTTCAGGCATACAGACAGAATATTGTATACATAATAAATAAATAATATTAAAAAAAAGAAAAGAAAAGAAAAGTAAAACAGTCCACGTATTCTTTGCCTCTTCCTTAGATCTCTCATTGGTAGTCTCTTCCCTTTGTGAGAGATAGCTGGGACCTCCTCACAGCTGCAGCTGGGTTGCCTGCAAACTAGCAGGTAAGTTCTCCTCCGCATCTCCAAAGAGTGCCTGTGTCCCTGAGAATTTTCCTGGCAGCCTTTTTATTACTAACGAGTTGCTAATGAATGGAGGAATACATGCCTGGGGTTTTGTAACGGCAAGAAAAATAAGAATCCAGAGATAAAACTAAGGATGCAGAAGAAATGAGCCTGAAAGAATGTAGAATGTAGAGAAGAATGATAGACTTGGGACAGGAAGTTAGAGCTAAGAAATTAGAGACAATACAGACAAGGGAATCTGAACCAAAGAAGAAATAAGGAAAATGACCCTCAGACACTGTGTGACATAACTGTAAAATTCTCTCACTCCTTCCTCCCCAGATTCTGGGAGGTTTTTCTCTGAGGAATCCTGGGTAGGGGCTGAGACTCTCCCTCTCTAAGACAGACCAATCACAGGAGAGATTTGCCTCTACTCTGAGAAGGACACGTTGAGCACACAGAAGAAATGCTTAACACACGAGGCAGGAATGGAGAATTATTTGGCAGGCACAATATTGGGAGATATATATATTTAACCCCAGCTCTCCTTTACTGCAGAGCTGGGGTTAAACCGGGAGACACCTGTGTGCTGCTCGGCAAGCCCTGTTCTTATACAGAGCCAGATTCCAGCAGCAAAGCAGGACTGCAGTGGCACCAGTGACAGAGGGCTCATCTAACATGCACGAAGACTGGGCTCTGTTCCACATCAAAGCAAAAAGATACAGACAGAAAATGGTTGAGAAAAATACAGTAACCCAAAACCAAGAAGGAAGTCTCGTGGGAAGCCACAGGATTCAGGCAGCTGGGAAGAACTAAGACTAGCACAGGGGACAGAGGCGGAGCAGCAATGCAGGCGTGCATGACTCACAAAACCAAATCTGTTATCTACCAAGTTTTGAGGGGAGAAAGGAACCTTTCCAGCGAGAGGGATCTGCCAGTGCTGTCTCCAGGGCAGCACCTGTGCCACAGAGCTAAC
Organism: Microtus oregoni; assembly: GCF_018167655.1. NCBI lineage: Eukaryota > Metazoa > Chordata > Mammalia > Rodentia > Cricetidae > Microtus > Microtus oregoni. Next base: position 3,935,997 of record NW_024543222.1, on the reverse strand, counting down.
GTGAAGCAGGCAGCACAAGAAGCGGTCCCTGTAAGATGGCATGTTCTCCAACTGCTCATCTGCTTTGTGGCCAGACGGCTGAGGTGAGGCTGCTTTCCACACTGTTCCTTCAGCTCCTGAGCCCTGTAGAGTACCCTTCCTCAGCCCAGGCCTGGGCCTTCCCAAGAGGCTCCCAGATCCACAGAACAGGTCTATGGAGATTTCTTGGTGTGTCTTAAAGGAGGGAAGTCACACTCCAGAGCAGCATTCTTCCGACTCTCCTCTAGACACTGCTAAGGCGCCAGCCCTCTGGAGAACCTCCAACAGGCTCCTTCATATTACACACACCAACTCAACCGGGTGCTCTGATGTGCTCAAATGCCACCTCTCCAAGCTGCTCAGTAACTGTTAACAGTGCATACCCGTGACAGTGACAACGGCTTTAAGAAGTGACACTGAAGGATGTTCATAGGCCAGAGCCCTGGGGAGATAAACTCAGAAAAGGGAAACTGGGTTTTGATGCAACAATTTAAAAATAAAGTCCCAAACACATAGCTACAGAGAAGGAAGAAAAAAAATCAAATTTTTGAACTCATGAGGTGGTCGCTCCAGGACCACCAGATGTGGACTAACCGTGGCCCATCTCCGTCTGGGCGTAGGTACCAATTATCTGGAGATCTTGGGACGGACGTATCCATTTCTCTTGCTGAGCAGTGGTGCCCTGATTCAGCAAGGTAGGAATAAACATGGAGTAATTGAGGCCCACAGGTTCCACAAAATTGACCAAATGTAGTCTACAGGAGAGAAAAGAAAAGCGTCTCAGCCTCACGCAGGACACTGCACCCACATTCACTCTCGTTAGCCTGTCGTTAGCGTGTGCCATGACGGGGAAGGAGGCACGTGGAAATCAGAGGCAACAACTGCTCTCCTTTCATCTTCGGGTTCCGGAAATCAAACCCCATTTGTCAAGCTTGGCAGCAAGTACCCTGAACCATCTTGCCAGCCCCACAACCAAACAAAAAATCTTGGCCCTGAGGATGAAGAGTAGAAAATTGAGGACCCCCGTTTATTAAACTAAATGTAGCCTCCACCGTTTTCTGTGTAAAAAGCCAAGCACAGGCTCTTAGGGAGCAGCTCTTCTCTGCACCCCAGGGCAGAGTCTTCCTGTCTTCCTCTGGTGCAGGATGGGCCAGCTCCTCAGCCAGCTCAGCTCGTTCCATCACTGAGCCGCAGCCTGGAGTCTTCAGAATTCTTGTCTCATTTTTAAAAAAAGAAGTCCTGTATAAATTATACACTTAGTCTGAAACAATGGGCTTGGTTGTCACCTCTGTTCTGACTGCATGGGTGCTTTAGTGTGGGTATGGGTGCTGTGTGCGTACTGCGGTCTTCCTTTCCGGGTTAACTTGCTTTGAGGATCAAAAGGAACTCCACAGACGTTATTATAGGCCTGCTAGCAAAACTCCTGAAAATAATTTATTTTAATGTTTTGTTTCTCTTCTCTCACTGCATAACCCTGGCTGACCTAGAATTTGCCATGGGGCGCAGCGTAGTCTCAACTCCTGGGATCTTCACCCATTAGGCCCAGGCTGGGACTGCAGGCATCTGCCACCACACCAGGCATCAGGAACAGTACAACAGCCTCTGCCTAAACGACCTAAGCACACAGCCTGATGAATAAGTACGTATCACAGGGCAGGACCGTGGATCTCTGAAGATCTCCAGGACATCTAGTGGAAGTGATTTAAAAATTGCCCCCAACGGCCAGTGAACATCGCTTCAGATTAAGGAACTGCACTTGGCCCTGAAAACCAGTCCGCAATCACCTTCACGTCAAACAGAACCTAGGAAACACAAACTGAGTGCACCAGTCAGGGCTGTGCCTGCCATGGACTTCCTAGGGGTCTGTTCTGCATTTCAGCCAGGTGTGCACCCCAAGAACTTGAAGTACAAAGGCTCTGTCACTTAAGTGACTCTGATGTCTTCTCAGGGGTGACTGGAAGAGGTGTCACCCAGGAGACACTGAGCTTCACAAGGAGCAAAGCATGGGCTACAGTAGGAAAGGAAGACTGCCACTCCAGAGGGGCTAGCACCTTAAAAGCAGCAACAGCAGCAAACACAGTAACTGCCTACTGCTTCATTCCCGCAATAACACTGCACAACCAGCCAGACTCTTCCGCTTCCCATCAGTCACAGCCACTCCGAGACACTTTCCATGTGGACGCTCTTGGGACTGACACTGCCAATCAACCCAAACGAGCCAATGTGATGACAGAGTCTGGCAGAGGGAGTGACTTCTGTGTCCTCCATCCTGGGGAATGTTAATGGGTGTTGCTCAGTGAGCCTTTGCTTCGAGGTCGATGGTTTCAGTTGTGTGGTCAGGGCACAAAGATCCCTTTCCAGCTGAGGTAGGTGCTAAGTCTAGCATGGAGAAGGCACTACACTCACTGCCCAGCAAAACAAATAAAACATTTTTTGGGTATGCTGGGACCAAAGGTCCAAATGACCGTGAGATAACTGACTAGCCAACCTAAGCACATAGATGATGAGAAAGCCCCAAATAATGAATGCCTCTGTCTCTGGTTTCTGTAACATCATATTCATTAACTATTATTTTAAACTGGGTGAAACTGGTGTGGCACATGCCTGTTACCTCAGAGAAACAGAAGGCTACGGCAGGAGGACCTTAACAGACGGGAAGCTGGAGGGAATACGAACAGAAAAGGGAACTAAAAGCCTGGAGACAGACAAATGTCTAAGTCACCCTCCAGGGAAGACTGGCATGACATCCCAGCAGGCCTTCTGAGTCTCACTAAAACCATCGCTATCGCACACTTCCCATTTCCACGAGTGCGTGTGTGCGCATGTATGGAAAAAGGAAACAGGAATTTCTGAGAAATAAGGTGTAAGTGGGGAGCCAAAAATGGTGACTATGTAACACACCCACATTTCCACGAGGGAACTGAAAAGGCTGAACGCCTTAGTAAACACTGAAAACTGGGAGATGAAGTTATAAAGATATTAACAGAGGCAGCTTTAGGAAATGAGAGTAGCTGGGTGTGACAGCACTATCCTATGAGCCAAGCACTCAGAAGGCAGAGCCTGCGGATTGCTCAGAGGGCAAAGACAGCACAGTCTGCACAGTGAGTTCCAGGCTAGCCAGGTCTACAGTGAGACCCTGCCATTACGGAGGAGGGGACAAGTAGGACACAAACACCAATGTTTCCTTAATAAAAATTTCTGTCGTTTCCCCCTTGCCCAGACCACCTGAAATATAACTGAAGAACAAAGTCTGTAGCTGGAGATTTTGCACACCTGAGAATCCAAACACTTAGAACTGAAGCGGGGGTCGGGGCATGGAGAGAGGGAAGGTCTGGGCTACAAAGGATTAGAACTGAGGCGGGGGTCGGGGCATGGAGAGAGGGAAGGTCTGGGCTACAAAGGAAGACCCTGTCCTGATCAGAACACAACAAAACAAGGAATAAAAAATCTGAAAAACTGTACTTTAGTGATGTTTAATCCCCCTGCAGGTGCTTGTCAAGAAATCAGACTTCAGTAATGAATTCAGAGGGACCGGGGACAGAGCCCAGGACCTCAGACACAACCAAGTGTTCTATCATCAGAGCTCTACACCTTAACCAGCTCCAAGGAGTCAGCTTTAAAAACCCCAACTGTCACTCTTAAGAACATTTTCTTTTCATTGCAAACGACGTAGTCAAAAGCACTCAACAAGCTGAGGCCAGAAGTTTTCCAAAATTCCCAGCGTGGGCTACAGGGTAAGACCCTGTCTCTAGGGCAGGGAGACAAAAGGGATCTCAGTGGTTAAAAGCACTGGCTGCTCTTTCAGAGGAACTGGGTTTGATTCCCCGCACCCGCATGGCACAACTCACAACCATCTGTAACTCCAGTTGCAGATCCCATACTGCTTTTGGTCTCCTCAGGAACCAGGTAGGCAATTAGTATATAGACAATTAGTGTACAGACATACATGTATGCAGAACATCCACACATACTATTTCTTTAAAATATCAACTTTGTAAAGTAACAATACAGTCTTTAAAAAAAAAGAAAAAGAAAAAAAGAAAGAAGTCCCAAACAAGACATAAAAGAGACCATTTTAAGAATAAATAGCTGAGTGATGGTGGTGCAGGCCTTTAACCCCATGGTTCAGGAAGGCAGAGGCTTTGAGCTCAAGGTCAACCTGGTCTACAGAGTGAGTTCCAGGACAGTCAGGGCTGTTACACAAAGAAATTGTCTTGAAAAACAAAAAAAACAAGAAAAAAGAAAAAGTAATAAATACATAACAAAGAGACCAATAAACGCCCTGAATCCTCAGAAATCCCTCTGCTTCGTCAATTCTAGACTCCTCCCACGTTTTGTTTATCTGATATATTTTACAATACATGGTAAGTTTTGGGTTCCTTCCTAAATTTTTATTACCAGATGAAACAGACTTGCAACCTGGTCCGCACGAAGGCAAAATAAGCCATCTACAATAGTGATACGGAACCAGGCAAAGTGGAATAATGCTAAGTTCTTCTTAATGGCACATAAAATCCTGCTGTCAGTTCCAGTCAGAACTCAAGATACAGGAGCGATCACACGCTCACAGATGCCTGACTCCAGGCACTGCCGAGACCAGCTTCCAGCCTCCTCCGTTACCTTGTACTAACCTCTTGTACTGATCTCCTTGTCACAGGGCACTGAAACTTATCGCTGCTATTTCATCTGAAGAGGAGGCATGGCCCACAGGAAGGACTCTGCTCTAGGCCTCTGTGATCTCATTCTTGTCTGGCTGCAGATTGCACTCCAACACAGGTTATGAAACATGCTGAATCACCCATTGACAGAACAAACAAGCAACGCTTCTCTTTTATGTTGCTTTGAGAAGGTATAAAATCTCAGCAATTTTCAAGTTTGTAGATCCAACATAGTCCACTTTCTAACTCTTTCCTAGGATTTACTGTGCTCCAAAATACCACTAATTACAAAATTTACAAACAAAAATGATTATTTGCAAGTTGGTGAGTGTTCTCACATTTGAGCCACCAAACTAAACACAAAAGAGTTTAAATGTAGCTCAGACTGTCCTCAAACTGGACAGACACCAAGGTGACCTGATCTGCCTCCACCTCCCGCGGGTAGGATTACAGGCACTCGTCACCGCGCACTTTACAAGTTATTTCTGATTAGTACGATTGACTGGAGATGTGAGGAAGTCTTTAAGGGGCAAGCAAACCACTTCACCGTCACAGTAATGACCAAATCAAGTCAGGAGCACTGGCTGCACTGTACCGGCAGCACGAAGGAAGGAGGAAGGGCAGGACTTGCAATCATTTACATCAGTTCTTAAAAACATAGTCTTAATAAAATTTAATCTCTTTAAGACAGGCAAGGTGGCTCATACCTGCAACCCCAGCACTTAGGAAACTGAGGCAGGAGAAGTACTTGGAGTTGGAGGTCAGTTTGTACTACATAGTGAGTTTCAGGCCAACCTATCCTCAAAACCAAACTTTCTATTGTTGCTCAGGCACTGTAGATTTAACATAGGGCCTGGAGCATACCAGGTAAAAGTGAGCTATACTTCTGGTCCAAATTTTTCTTTCTTCTTCTTTTTAATTAAGTTATTTACGTACAAGAACGCTCTGTTTGCAAGTACACTTGCAGGCCAGAAGAGGACGCTGGGTCCCATTATAGCAGCTATGAGCCACCACGTGGTTGCCGGGACCTCTAGAAAAGCAACCAGTAGTTTTAACCTCTGAGTCCTCTTTCCAGCTCCTTTCATTTCATTTTTATTTATTTATTTGGTAATGCTAGGCACTGAACTAGGTAATTGTGCATGCTAAGCACCTAGGCAAGGGCTCTACTGTTGTGGTAATCTCTAGCCTCCCAATTTTACTTTTATTGATGAGAACACTGGAGTTTCTGTACAATGTAAAAACCCAGAAATAAAAGATAAGTGTCAGAGATGGCACAAAATGTGTGCCCGTTAAGGCTAAGGGAGAAAAGAGTCTCTATGAATAGCTGAAAAGCAAAGTGTAAGAGAGCGAGAGAAAAGGACCCGCTCCCCAGCAACAGGACTACGGCAGGACTATGCACAGGATGGGATGGAGGCTACACTACATTCCACAATGCTGGGTTCTTAGAATGTGGTTTAGAATCAGATTCATTCTGAGACCTCTCTCACATTTCCCATTACTTTATACCCGAGGTACACACTAGAGAAAAATCTGCTGTTATTCCAAAATATTTAAATATCTGGTCTTGCAACTACAATGTTTCTCAGAAAATCAGTAGGCCTTTCTTCCCTCGCCTTCAGTGCTGACGATCAAACCCTGGGCCTGTGACTACCTGGCAACCTGTGTCCACTGAGCCACACCCGGCACAGGCAGCTCTCTCACAAAGTGCAAGCTCACTCTGCGTTTAAATAGCTGTAACTGGGATGTTTGAAACAAAATAATTTTTATTGCTATTTATTTGTCTTGTCTTTTTTTTTTTTTCTGAGATAGGGTTTCTCTGTAGTCTGGAACTAGCTCTGTAGTCCAGGCTGGCCTCGAACTCTGAGATCAGCCTGCCTCTGCCTCTTGAGCGCTGGAATTAAAGATGTGAACCACCATCACCCTGGCTCAAAAGAATTTTTTAAATTACATTTTAAATTTAATTCTACTGTGTGGGGGAGGGTACACAAAGGCCACCTCTAGTAAACAGGTCAGAGGACAATCTCTGATTCTTTAATGTGGGTCCTGGGGATTGAACTCAGATCATTAGGCTGGGTGGCAAGCTCCTCTACCCGCTGAGTAACCCCCTCAACCCTTAAACTTTTAAAAAAATGAGAAACAAAATTGAGCATATCCATTCATATTAGCACTTTACAAATATCCCACTGAAAGACTTAGATGCAAAAGTAATATTATTTTGGGCTGCAGAGATGGCTCAGAGGTTAAGAGCACTGACTTTACTTCTAGGGGTCCTGAGTTCAATTCCCAGCAACCACATGGTGGCTCACAACCATCTGTAATGAGATCTTGTGCCCTCTTCTGGAGTGTAGGCACACAGGCATCCAGAACACTGTATACATAATAAATAAATAAATCTTTAACACAAAAAAAGTAATATTATTTTTCACACATAAAACTGAATCATGAAATGTTCAATTTGAGCCTTCAAACACCATTTAAGATGAAAAAGGCCTCCCCAAACTGCAGCTGTAGTATGGACTTGCACTACGGTGTTAACGGGCACCTACTTTTTAAACCACATGATCTCTTCAGGATCTGAGATGCCAAATTCCCTCATCTTCTTCACCATGCTGGCACTCTTCTTAACAGCCACCTCGTAGCGCTGGCTGCGAGTGAGGAAGTTATAGTCTTCATGCTGGAAGTCCGGGTCGTTCAGAATCAAGTTCTCTGCAAGGGAGTTAAATGACATCAAGAGAAACAGCATTCACCCTCCCGGAATCCCAGCAGATTAGAACGGAGAGCTGTTCCCTCCTAAGCAGGGAGTCCCGGCTTCCCCTAAACTCCAGGGACCCCAAGTTCTCATCCATTGGGGTCTTCCGTCTGGTTCTGGAGAGGAGGGAGGCCTGACGCTCCGGCCTCACCGATTTCTCGGCGGCGCCGGGTGTTCTCCGCACTGCCATCCAGGATGTTCGTGATCAGCTCGGGGTTGAAGGTGGCGGCGGCCCGCTCCTTGCGCAGGTCGGGGTTCATGGTGGCGGCCAGGGTTGGTGGCAGAGGAGGTGGCGACAGAAGTGACAGACGCCAAAACGACGACGACGCGGATCTGCTGCCGGAGCGCAGAGCCTGCCCTAAGAGCTCGGCCGAGGCCCCGCCCCGCCGGCTCCACCACGCCCCGTCCCCGCCGCCACTCCCCGCGTGACCGGCTGCGATCTCGGAAGCCGGGACCGCCCGCCGGACGGACGAATCCCCTGCCGCGGGCCAGGGGAGGTCCCCGAGCCGCTCTTCGTCAAGGAGACCAAGGTAGAAGGTCAAGAAATAGCTGCGGAGCAGGGAGAGGAGCGGGGCGCTAGCGGGCGTCGCCACTCCCGGTTCACGTGATCTCTCTGGGCCGAAAGGAGACGCGCGCCGCGGATTGGCCAGGGCTTTGAGGGGCGGGATTGCGCCTGCGCAGTGGGGACTCGCTTAGTTCCAGGCTTTGGGGTCGTCTCGCTAAAGTCTCCCCGGAAGCGAGAAAGGGACTGGGTGACAAGGCCCTAGGGTGGGGTGAGGAGGCTAGTAGAGGGAAGGTGGTGGTTTTCCTGGACTCCACACAAATTGGAGCAAAAGGGGACCAGGACAAAAGTCACGTTCGGGAGAAGGTTCATTACTGTTGGTTAAAAATTTTGACGACTTGCGAGGCTTGGGGCTCTTGGGAAACTTTGCGGTTTATCAGCGGACAAGGATGTGGATTGAGAGGGAACAGGACGTGTTTCTCTATGTTTAGTAGTCCAAGACGTTTTCTTCCTAACCTGGTAGGGCCTACAAGTTTTGAAACCAGACTTCGGTTTGCTTTATCATCATCATCATCAAAAATGTAATTGTACGCTTGCAAAGCTCCAATGTACGACTTATAACAAAGAGTTTCTTAGCCTCCAGGACAGCCAGTTTTCGCCAATTTGCTTTTTAGTTCTTATTCCTTAAAAAGCCCAAAGTTGCGGGGCGTGGTGGTACTAGCTTTGACTCCCAGCACAGTTCAAGGCCATCCTGGTCTATAGAGAGAGTTCCAGCACAGCAAGGGCTACACAGAGAAACCCTGTTTCCCAAAGCAAGAAGTGCTAAGTGGTCGGCTGGAGATACAGTTTACATAGTGCTAATCTAGCATGCTCAGAGCCCAAGACTTGCTCCCCAAGCATCCCATAGACTGGGCACGGTGGTACAGGTTTGTAATTCCAGGTTGAGGTTTGAGGATCTAGGAGTCCAGGCCGTTTTCAGCTGCGCAGAGTTTGAGGGCAGCCTGGGTTGTGTGTTGACCTGTTTCCAAACGTTTTTAAATGCTAAAAAAAATGCACTTTCTTCATTTAATTTAGTGGTCTTTCGACTTCACGCCACATGGGAGAGCTACAGTCAGTTACGGCTCTCTAACTTGCCCTTGAAACAACATATTTAAGACCCATTTCCATTAACATTACCTCGGATGGATACAGTCAATGAAGGATTTATCTTGAAAACAAAATTTAAGGAAGCCCCCCATTCAAATTTTTTTTCTTTTTTTGATTTTTCGAGACAGGGTTTCTCCGTAGCTTTTGGTTCCTGTCCTGGAACTAGCTCTTGTAGACCAGGCTGGCCTCGAACTCACAGAGATCCGCCTGCCTCTGCCTCCCGAGTGCTGGGATTAAAGGCGTGCGCCACACCACCGCCCGGCCCCCAATTCAGTATTTTAATGTGCTGCTTTTTTCTCTTGGGGCTGGAGATGGGCCTCTGAGCTACATCCCCAGCCCCACAATATTTATAAATTCAAAAGAGAAAAATAAGCAAACTGCTAAAACTTTTAAATAAAGACCATATCATTGTTGCTTCTTGTGCTTTCTGCTCGGGCTCCCGTCCGCCTGCACAAGGCTCTGTCGCTGAGGCTGTTTTCAAGGCGCTGATACTTCATTTAGTTTGGTTATTGAGAATTGTGTTCCTCTTATCAGAAGCTTATATCCCAAAATACACTCTGCACAAGCAATTAATAAGATAAGGTTGAAGCTATTGCTTAATGGGGTAAAAAGGGACCATTTCATGGTAAACCTTTGGCAGACTCTCACAGAGGGGACGATCTGGTCAAATAGTGACAGTTGGAAATTTGACCTGGCCTCTTGGTACAGGCCTGGAATCTCAGCTACTTAAGACAGTGAGGCAGGAGGATCACAAGTTCAAGACCACCCGGAGTTGCAGAGAACTGTCAGTTTGGTTTACAGCAGCGCTGGGTCTTAATTGCAGTAAGAATTATGTAAGAATCACAGTACAGGTTGGGTGTGGTGGTGAAGCCTTTAGTCCTAGCACTCGGGAGGCAGAGGCAGGTGGGATCTCTGTGCCTTCCAAACCATCCTGGTCCACAGAGTGAGTTCCAAGCCAACTAAAGCTACATGAGACCCTGTCTGAAAACAACAACAAAAGAATCACAGTACAAAATGGGAAGTGACAAGGTATTCAGAGGTCAGACTGGCTGCTAATGTTGAAACCGTCCATCTGGGTGGGCAGCAGGCAGCACTAGAAATACTGGCGAAGGTAGAATTCCGGCAGATTTCGTTCACATGAATAGTAAGGTACGGCTTTAGATCAGTGCTCAGCAGGTATGGGGTGGGTGGTTTCAGTTTTCATCCTCTTCATGAATCCAGTCACCCATCATATTAAATAATATCCCAGAAACTGGACGTAGCCATCAGAACCCCTGCCTCATGGGATGATAATCTGGTGAGCGAAACAGACGAAAACAAAAAAACAGACCAAACTCTTTGAAATCTGATTGTTTAGTAAACCGCAATGAAGAAATAGATCAGTGTGGAGGTGTAGAGTGAGTAGGGCTATAGAGAAATCTATGTTAGTGGTAGAGGAGGAAGACACTACTGTCAAAGAGCTATTTGAAAATATCTAAAGTAGAAGGGACTTGGAAAAAAAGAAACAGTCTGGTAAGTCTAGAAAAGAAAAACTTCACATTGGGCTGACAAGATGTGATGTGGGAGGTCCTTCTATGTGTTGCTTTTATTGGTTAATAAAGAAGTTGCTTTCGGCCAATGGCTTAGCAGAGTATAGCTAGGCTGAATCAGGAAGACCTCTCTTAAAGGAGCTGCAACATGCCACCAGCAAGCAGAGCCCATCCGAAAAAAAAAATATATATATATGGCTAAACTTTGTTTTTTAGTGTCTAGAATTCCTTTCCAAGCCCTCTCAGGTTTTATGTGGCTTTAGCTAGCACACGTTGGAGCGCCAATTTGTTATAGGAGAGCTGCTTGTTTCTGGCTGCTCAGGCCTGAAATAACCACACAGAAACTGTATTGATCCAATCACTGCTTGGCCCATTAGCTCTAGCTTCTTCTTCTTTTTTTTTTTTTTTTTTTTGGTTTTTCGAGACAGGGTTTCTCTGTGGCTTTGGAGCCTGTCCTGGAACTAGCTCTGTAGACCAGGCTGGTCTCGAACTCACAGAGATCCTCCTGCCTCTGCCTTAAAGGGGATTAAAGGCGTGCGCCACCATCGCCCGGCTAGCTCTAGCTTCTTATTGGCTAACTCTTACATCTTAATTTAACCCATTTCTATTAATCTGTGTATCGCCACAAGGCTGTGGCTTAGCAGGTAAAGTTCTGGTGTCTATGCCAGCTACATGGCTTCTCACTTGATTCCGCCCACTCTCTCTATATATATGTCTATTCCAGCCTGGCTATATTCTGCTAAGCCATTGGCTGAAAGCAACTTCTTTATTCATTAACCAATAAAAGCAACACATAGACAGAAGGACCTCCCACATCAAAGATGGCTCAGTCGATAAAGGCTCTTGCCTCCTGAAGATGCAAGCCTACAGGCCTGAGGTCAAGCCCCAGAACCCACATAAAGGTTTGAAAGAGGAGAACCAACTCCACGAGGTTGTTTTCTGACCTCGATTGTGTGCTATGGCAAGCATATACCTGCACATATACCAACAATAAATGCTATTTATCATAAAAAAAATATTTGTCAGGTGGCAGAGGCAGGAAGAGCTCTGTAAATTCAAGGCCAGCCTGGTCTACTGCATAATGTTGTGTGTTGCAGGCCAGCTAGAGAACTGTGGCTTTTGTCTGAAAATAACTGAATAAAACTTGTTTGAGAATCAGGAAGAGCTCTCGGCTACAGATTCTGGGTTGATCATGAGCAAGAGGAAGGACAAGGGGAAATAAAGGCTAAAGCTAGGCCACTGCCACCCAGTGTGGCACCATGGGCCAACCTCAGACTGGGTTCTGTTGGTTACAGTGAAAGGCTGCCTTTCACCCCACTTGTGGTGAGTCCTGTAGTCTGACCCCCATGTGTGGATTTTCATTTTTGCACACCCAGGAATCTTGATAGGGATCAAAGAAGCAGCTCCCCTTTCACCCAGATTCCCTGGTTAATGTTTGTCACGGTTGCTTTGCCGATAATCTGCCGGTCAGCTTTGTTTATTCCCTCCCCTTTGGAGCTGTTTGAGGAAACATGGAAGTCCTCCTTTGCTTACCAATATCTAAGAATCTCCTAAAAATAAGGACATGCACAGGAGAATTACGGTTAAGGTAACGGAACGTTGACGAAACACTCCTGTCTGACCTACATCCCTTTTCATGGTTTTACTGTTGTCCTTTATTGCCCTTTACCAGATGTTTTGCTAGTCTGGAATCTCATCTGGCATCATAAGTGACATTATGTTACCTGCTGGGGGCTGTTGCAATAGAATGCCACAGAGTGACTTAATTTACAGGCTCTCTAAATCTGAGATCAGAAGGTCCATGGAGCTGCATAGTTGTGTACACTCTAAATGCCAGTGGTTGGGAAACTGGGCCAGGAGTTAGAAGCCAGCCAGGGCCACAGAGTGAAACCCAGTCTTTAAAAGAAAATGTCCAAGGGCTGGAGAGACTGCTCTTTCTTGCAGAGGACCTGAGTTCAGTTCCCAGTTCCCACCACCCATGTCAGATAGCTCACAGCTGCCTGAAACTCTAGTCCCAGGAGATTGACTCTTCTAGCCCCTATAAGCATGCACACCTGCACATACACACACATAAGTAAAAATAAATTTTTAAAAAATGAAGATAAGGACCTAGAGAGATAGCTCAGTGGTTAAGAACTCTTATTGGCTGGGCAGTGGTGACACACACATTTAATCCCAGCATTCAGGAGGCAGAGGCTGGCGGATCTCTGTTAGTTCAAGGCCAGCCTGGTCTTCAGAGCAAGTTCCAGAACAAGCTCCAAAGCTATACAGAGAAACCCTGTCTCAAAAACTGAACAAACAAAAAGGAAAGGACTCACTGTTCTCGAAGAGGGCTCAGATTCTCAGCACTCATGCGGCAGCTCACAGACATCTGTAACTACATAGGCACCAGGCATACAAGTGGTCCATAGACATACATGCAAGTAAGACACCCGTACACATGTAGAGAATGACCTGAAGAAGCAGTTCTGGGATGGATAACTTTTATGCAGTGCTGGGGATCCAAACCACGCTAGGCAGCAGCTCTCTGCCAACTGAGCTACATCCCAGCTGCAGGTTGCATACAGGACCTGTTGGGATTAAAGGCACAAGCTGCCAAGGTTACCAGCTTGTAGCCAGTGTTTGATTAGAATGAGTCAGGCTCTTTTGTTTGTTTTACCTATGGCTCAGCAGTTAAGAGCTCTGGCTACTCTTGCAGAGGAGGACCTGGGTTAGATTTCCAGCACCCCCCCCCCCATGGTGGCTCACAAATGTCAGCAGATCCTTCCCCCACTCCTGGCCTCCTCAGGCACTGCTCTTACTTTGTGGACAGACATACATGCAGGCAAAACACTCACACACACATAAAATAAAAATGATATGGCTGACGTGAGCAACAATAGAGACTCTCCAGCTCACAAAGCTAGAACACACTTGTGCATCTTTTGTGGGGGGTGTTTTGAGACAGCGTTTCTCTGTGTAGCCCTGCTGTCCTGGAACTCACTCTGTAGACCAGGCTGGCCTCAAACTCAGAGGTTCACCTGCCTCTGCCTCCCGAGTACTGGGGTAAGAGTGTGGGCCACCACCTCTGCCTAGTATGTGTTTCTTTATAGACTTCTGCCTTATGAAACTGATGGAGAATGGAGATTGCTGTGGGAACAGACTCCCCCTGTAACTTTATTTATATATCATGTGTATGTGTGTCGGTGTGTGATTCAGGCTTGTATGTTAGCTTGTGTGAGCTCATGACGTATCAAAGACTTGCACAGCCCCTCCAACTGGAGTTAGTCTTCCAGATGTGGCTGGTTTCTCGTGTCTTATGGTTGGCTTGGTTTATCAGGAATCTTCAAATCTCCATCCTGACTATTTGGTTCCTGGTGCCATCGATGCTGCCCAGACCTGGGATCTACTACTTCCCCTGGGAAGTCAGTGATGGCCAAGTTCCCGACGGAAGCACGCTGCGAACTTTTGGCAGGTAAGAATGGTCATCCCTTCATGTGGCGGGGTGGTTACATAGGTCCCCTCCAAAGAAACTCAATTAAAATGGTTTTAATATTATTTTGTCTAATTATAAATTCTCACTGTGCAGCCCCAGCTGGCCTGGAATGATCCAGCTAGACCAGGCTGACCTTAAACTCAGAGATCTGCCTGCCTCTGCTTCCTGAATGCTGGGATTAAAGGCGTGCACCACCATGCCTGGCTGTATTGTTTTAATACAAATAACCCACAAAGGAGTAAAGAAAAGCAAACATCACATGTAGCATCACTGTCCGGACAACCATCGATAAGTTTGTGACCTCTCTATACTCTATCATGTGGATCTGTGTGAGTGATCATTTGGGCAGATGAGGGTACACACTTACATACATATACTGTTAGTTGTCTATTGTCCTGTCACTGGCCACCTGAAAGTAGAGCGGCACCAGCATGGTGACACACATCTATGACCCTAGCTTGGGAGGCTGTTGCAGGAGGATCTCAGGGTTCAAGGCCTGCTGGAGAAGCTTGGCAATTTACTGCCTCAAAAGAGAAAAAATAAACTGGGCACGGCAGCTCGTGCCTTGAATTTAGTACTTGGAAGCAGAGGCAGGTGGGTTTCTGTGAGTTCAGGGCCAACTCGGTCTACATATTGAGTTCCAGACCAGCCAGGGATGAACATCACCAGGAGACTGTATCCAATGTAAAAGCAAAGTCTTTATTGTGAGTTCACTCGGGTCCCTCTGTCCAGCTGAAGCTTCAGCAGCAGCACAAGAGAGACCACCAGCAGTGAAAAGTGGGGAGGTGGGGAGGTTTATATGGGGGAAATTCCAAGCACTGGGCTTGTGATTGGCTGTCCCCTAGTGGGGTGAGGGGAACTCCAGACTTCCAGGCTTGGGATTGGCTGCCTCCTATGATGTAAGGGGATTTCCAGGCCTGAGGGGAATTCCCAACTACCAGTGATTGGTCCATTTTCCCTGCTCAGGGATTGGCTGGTTTTGTGTCAAGGGGCAAAGATGGCTCTGGTTCTGGGGCCAAACTGTGTTTTTTTCTTTGGTTCTTTTTACTTTTTTGATTCTAATTTTTGGACCAGGGTGAAATCTTTGGTTTGGTCTGAATCTAGGGGCTTAGTGCGTTCTTTTGATCCTGGTTTCAGGGTCTGGGGACTTTTTCTCCGGCTCTAGGTTCGGGAACAAAATGTCTCTTCCCCTAGCTCTGGTTCCATTTCCAGGGCATGTTTTGTTCCCTGGCTCTGAACCCAGAGCCAGACTGCTTGGGGGTTGTGCTAGGGCTATGGACTTACTGGGTCTGTGGGGGCCTGGGCCTCTTAAGACCTTGTTTCAAAATCAAACTCACAACATTCAAAGTCAGAGTAAGAAAATTGACAGGCAGTTGCCTCCCATCTGTAAGGCAGTGGGGGACACTTGTTCCAGTCCGTGACTTATATTTTATTTTCGAATCAGTTTGAGGCCAGTCACGGACTTCCACGGATTGGTTGGCCTCCTCGACGGAACTTGGAGGTTGGCTTGTCTATGAGCAGAAATGCTCTCGCTTCCTCTGCCTCCAGGTTGCTCTGCTATGACATGACACGTTCCCTGGTGACCCTGGCAGCACAGCAAAGATCTGATCAGTGCCAGCTGCGCGTCTGTACGAAGTTGGTGGAGCCCTTTGAGCCGTGTGTGGGCTTCCTGTACATGGTTCTTGGGGAGCTGGAGCATGAGGAGGGTAAGGAATGCTCCCTACAGCCTGCTTCACTCTGACACCTCTGCTGGGGCATCTTCTGTGTAAATCAAGAGTCACTGAGCCTGGGACACACACCTTTAACCTCAGCACTCGGGAGGCAGAGGCAGGTGGATCTCTGTGACTTTGAGGCCAGTCTGGTCTACAGTGCGAGTTCCAAGACAGTCAGGGCCACACAGAGAAACCCTGTCTCAAACAAAAACAAAACAAAAGAACCAGGAAAATATGGGATTGGGATATAGCTCAGTGCTTGCCGTACGAATGTGAGAACCCTGAATTCGAGTCCATAGAACACAGTGAAAATCAGTAGGTGTCTGATTCCAGTGTTCCTACAGGGAAACAGGGAGCAGAGACCAGACTGGTGCACACATGGCGAGCAAAGAGACTTTGCCTCAAATGAGGTGGGAGAGAGGACTGGCTCCCAAAGTCGGCCTCCGGTTCCACACATGTGCCGTGGCGTACACAAGCCAATGCATAAAGCATAAAAAAAAAAAAGAATGAGGAATGGATTGGGCCTGTCCTATTGTCCTGTGACCTAGTGGGATTGCCATGCTTACAGATCAGCCCATGAGGTCAGGGACTCTCAGGAAACAGGTCTGACTGGACTCGAATGGACCAGTCAGGTGATGCTGAGGAACGGTGAGGAGGTACCACCATGGGGAGGGACTGAAGTCACAGGTTTCTGAGGGTCTGTGTATGAGGTAGTTTACTTAGGGCTTCCCAAATATGCCCACTAGCCCTGAATTGACATCTTATGTCTTGTAATTTATACTTTTAAAAATCCACGGGCTGGAGAGATGGTGCAGTAGTTCGGAGCGCTTGCTGCTCTTGCAGAGGACCTGGGTTTGGTTCCCAGCACCCATATCTGGTAGTTCACAACTGCCTTTAACTCCTCTTCAGGGCGCTGTAGTCACTTCTTTCACACTCGTGTGTGTGTGTTTGTGTGCCCACGCATGAACGTGCGCACACACATACACAAACAATTAAAAATAAAATCTTTTTTTTTAATATTTATTTATTATGTACACAGTGTTCAGCCTCCATGCCTGCAGGCCAGAAGAGGGCACCAGATCTCATTACAGATGGTTGTGAGCCACCATGTGGTTGCTGGGAATTGAACTCAGGACCTCCGGTAGAGCAGTCAGTGCTCTTAACCTCTGAGCCATCTCTCCAGCCCCAAAAAATAAAATCTTTAAAAAAAAACCCATGGTGGGTTATAACTCTGGATGAAATACATAAATTAAATTCATTAATTAAGTAGGAGATTTAATTACTTTTAATATAGAAATTAATTAAATGGCTAGTTTTAATTATATTGTATTTAATAAGCCTTCGAGGCTCAGAGTCAAGATTTGAAAGTCAGAGTTCCTGCCTTCATAATTGATTTGGGAGAGATACGAAGGGAGACACACGAAGGACCTTTTATCTTTTAAAAAAGTTATGTATTTATTGTATGTATGCACACTCTAATGTTTGCCTCAACATGCATAAACACATTGGCACCATTTTCTTTAAGGCCAGCTCTCCAGCTCCTGTTTGGTTTTTTTTCCTTATGATTTTTTTTTTCATTTTTCTGAGTATTTCATACACGCCACTCTGGTCTAGAGCGAGGCATTCAAGACCAAGCAGCAGGTAGAGTCCTGTGTAGGCTGAGTGTGGCCATGCCTGGCGTGACCTCTCACCTGGGCAGGAGGGTGTACTTGTGATTGCACTCAACCTTCCTGGGCCTGGCCTTAAGTCCTGTCGGGGTGCAAAGGTCCATCAAACAAGTGTTGTGCCCTATGTCCCGGTGAAAGTCCTGAGGAAAAGGAAAGGCTAGCGAGCTGTACTTTTCTAACTTTTCATGTAGAACCCGCCATGAGACTGGTGTGGACACCAGTTGTGTGATCAGCTCCTAAGATTTGGCACCTCCCGGTACCACCCAAGGTCCCGAGGAGTTCCTTTCTGGACATGAGGTGTTTCTGGTCAGTCTGAGGTTCCCAACTTTGTCCTTAGCACTAATTGCATGTTGTGTGAGTCTCACTGGTTATAGCAACTGCCAGTTCACAAATCTCATTGCTCCTCTTTCAGAAACTACTGTAAAAAGGTTTAATTGACACATGGTGATTGTCTATGCATGTTATGGGGCACAAGGTGACATTTCAGCACTTGTCTAACGACCGCATCAGAGCAACTGGCATACCCATCTCGGGAGACATTTCATGTGTGTGTTGGGAGTGAGTACTCAACAATCCTCTGTTCAAGTAGTTGGCAACAAGAGGGCCCGATGGTGCAGGACTGTAATCCTAGCTACCTAAGAAGTTCAAGGCCTGCCAGTGATACAGTGTGAGTTCAAGACCAGCCTGGGCATCTTGGCAAGGCCGTCCTTCAAAAAGTTAAAAACAGAGAAGAGAAGAGAAGAGAAGAGAAGAGAAGAGAAGAGAAGAGAAGAGAAGAGAGCTAGGAAGGGGCCACAGTTCAGCTATGGCAGCACAGAGGTGAAGGAACTTTTCTAGGAGAGACACAGGGCATGAGGAAGGAGAGTTACGTGTTTGGTGAATGCCTAAGTAGCTGTCACAGAGCCTGAGTCCAGGCTGGCAGGGACAAAGGAAAGAGTTTCTAGGCAGATGGGGGAAGCGGCTCAGTGAGCTCAGAGACTTGGAAGTCTTTCTGCTGCAGGAGCCCATGCAGAGGTCTGCGGGCTTTCTGCGCTCATCCGTGGGTGGGACCAGGAGGGTGGAGGCTGGTGCATTGGGCAGGAAGCTTGGTAGGCAAAGACTGATCTCTACAATACCAGGAAAATGGTTGGAAGGTACTTAGGGCCAGCTGAGGGGACAGAGAAGGTGAGAGAAAGTCCAGGAGTCCCAGTAGGTGCAGTGCAGGAAAAGGGCAGGAAGATGCCAAGAACAAAGTTTCTACAGCAGAGGTGGAGGATTCTGGGACAACCAGTCCAAGGTGCAACGTGGGTGTGGCCATAGAACTGGAGCAGAGGTGACAGGCAGTGTGACTGGTTATCAGTGAGAAGGAGGGGACGGGCATGCCACGTGACCTGACAGTGGGCGAACTCTGAACTCACCTTTCAGATCAGTGGGGCGCGTGGGTGGGAGCCGGAGTGGGGGTGGAGGTCGAAGTGGGGAGTGTGGGGTGGGGTCCTGAGTCGGGAGTGTGGGAAGACCCACTTGTCTGGATGATGCCAGGATCTAGCTAAGTCCCACAGAAAAGCCTGGCGCATTGTAAGATTCCAGGAGAGACCACAATATGCCAGGGGGCATAAAGGGAAGGATTGGACACAAGAGTGTGTGGGGCGGGGATGGGAACATGGTGGGATTTGGGGTAACTATGCAAGGACAACCTCTGATGTGGTCGTTGAGGGGTACACATGCCAGGACTAGCGTGCTCCACACAGCGGGGCAGCAGTGGTACTCACAGCCGTGTATGCTGGACTTGAAGCCAGGGCCTCCTGCGTGCTAGGCAAGCAGTTATGCTTTTACTATCCTTAGACGACCTCTCTTGTACACTAGCCTGGCTGTGTGTTGGAGAATGACCTTGAACTCCTGATCCCCTACCTTCCCAGTGCTGGGATCACACGTGTGTACCACCATGTCTGTTTTATGTGGTGCTGGGGCTCAAATCCTAGACCCAGTGGGTGCCAGGCAAACTATACCAGCTGACTACATCCCCAGCCCTTTCCTTCCTTCTGAAGATTTACTTTCTTTTAATTGTCCGGATGTGTGTGTGTTTCT
This sequence comes from Microtus oregoni, assembly GCF_018167655.1. NCBI lineage: Eukaryota > Metazoa > Chordata > Mammalia > Rodentia > Cricetidae > Microtus > Microtus oregoni. Next base: position 3,916,477 of record NW_024543222.1, on the reverse strand, counting down.
GTCTGTATACAAGTATGTGCACAAGCCTGGGTCACCCTGGAGCTGGAGTCGAATGGTTATGAGCAATTGGATGTGGATGCTGAGAGCTGATCTCAGGTCCTCTGCAAGAGCAGTGTGTGCTCTTGACCACCGGCCTGCCTCCCAGCCCCTCTTTTTGTTTGTTTGTGTTTTCAATGCGTGTTTGTGGCGGTGCTGAAGGTCGCGCTCAGGACGGGCACACAGACAGGTCCTCCAGTTTTTGTTTGAGATGGGTTCTTCTTCAGCCACACCTTCGCAAACGCTCGGATGCTAGGCAAGCCCCATCCTGCCCGGTTTACCTCACACCTTCCACCCCAGTTAAGACTGGGGCCACAGGCAGCTGTCTTCTGCTGATGGACGTCCACGCTCGTGTTTTCCCTCCCATCCAAAGCAAATGGAAGCACCTGGCTGGCCAGTCACAGGTGATTGTACTGGTAGGAAACCATCTGTTCCGCGGCCACTCTGTCACCTGCAGTGAAGTGTTGCCCAAGTAGACAAGAAAAGATAAGGCAACCGAGATGGCTGAGCTTAAAAATAAAATGGGGCGAGAGCAGTTGGGAGTGCGCGCTGCTCTCCCTGAGGATCCAAGCCTGGCTCCCAGCATCCACATCAGGCAGCTCACAGCCACCCACCGGTCACTGCAGCTCCAGGGGAGCAAATATTCCCTCTGGGCCTTCCTAGGCACCCACACTCATGGCACATGTCCACCCACAGATACACACTCAACCTAAAATTCTAAATCTTACCAGGCGGTGGTGGCACATGCCTTTAATCCCAGCACTCGGAAGGCAGAGGCAGATGAATCTCTCTGAGTTGGAGGCCAGCCTGATCTACAAGAGCTAGTTTCAGGGCAGCCAAGGCTACACAGAGAAACCCTGTCTCGAAAAATGAAAAAAAAAAAAAACCCAAAATTTAAATCTTCTAAATAAAGCAAACAAACACTTTTAATATTCTGTGAAATTTAAGTAGATCTCTACGAAAATCTTCAGACCAGAAGTTTGGGAACATTTGTCATAGGATCCTGTTTTGAGGTTAGTATCTCCCTTCCCTCATTTCAGAACCCCCTCCCCACCCAGTGGCGTTCACAATCAAATCAGAGCCTTGTTCCTAAGGAAGGGCTCTCAATAAACTCCTCCCATTCCTTCTGTTTTTGCTTTGATTCATTTTGGTTTGAGACAGGGCATCTCTATCTGTGTAGCCATGGCTGTCCAAGAACTCACTCTGTAGACCAGGCTGGCCTCCAACTTTCAGAGATCTGCCTGCTTCTAATTCCTAGTGCTGGGATTAAAGGCGTGCGCCACCACTGCCCGGCTGTTCGTTTTGATTTTAATTATTTATTGTTACTGTGTGTTTGTGTGAGTACAGGTTCCCACAGAAGCCAGACCTGGATTACAGATGTTTTTGAGCCACCCAACATGGGCGCTAGGAATCAATCTCGGGTCCTTCAGAAGAAGAGCAAGTACTTTTAACCACTGAGCCGTCTCTTCAGTCCCCCAGCCTTCCACTTTGACATTATGAACATCTGATTCTGGTCTTGTTCTTGCCGATCCTTCAAACTCTTTAGAACTAAATGTGTCCCCAGGCCTCTCAGGGTGGTAGGAATGTTTGATTGACGTGTGTAGATATCCCATCCAGAGGCCTGAGTGGGGATAGTCGGCAGCCAACACCTGTCAGTAGGTAAAGATGGGGCCACACACTGAGGACCTTGGTTCCCTTCCCAACACTCACGGTGGCTCAGGACCATCCATAACTCCAGTCCCAGAGGATCTGATGCCCACTTCTGTCTTCTGGGGGCACCAGGAACACACATGGTACAATAACCTGCATACAGGCATAACATCCATGCACATAAAATAAATCGGAACATAAGTAAGTAAATATAAGGGCTGGAGAGACGGCTCCATGGTTAAGAGCACTTGCTCTTGCAGAGGACATGGGCTTAGTGCCCAGCACCCACACAGTGGCTCACAACCACCTGATATTCCAATTTCAGGTGATCCAATGCCCTCTTACTGCAGGCCCACTGTGCACCTACATACATGTAGGCAAACACTCATCCACATAAACATAAGTTGGTTTTTTTGTCTGGTTTTTTTTTTTTTTGTCTTTTGAGGCAGGGTTTCTCTGTGTAGCTTTGGCTGTCCTGGAACTCGCTCTGTAGACCAGGCTGGCCTCGAATTTACAGAGATCCACCTACTCTGCCTCCTGAGTGCTGGAATTAAAGGTGTGAAAGGTGTGTGCCACCACCACCCTGCAAAAAAAAATAAATATTTTTAAAATAAAAAAATCTAAGTGCCTGTTGTGGACACCCCAATCAATGTCTTTCCTGTTTGATGTTACAGGAACATTGATTGACATTATATGTCAGGTCGCCAGTACAGCTGCCAGCAGGCCTCCAACCCGTCCCAGGGTGGAGTGACTTACCCTATAAGACTAGCCTTGCTTGGAGCTCAGTTCTTTGTATTTATCAAACATGGTTCCTCTTCACTCCAATTTTCAATGACACTGGTCCCAGGGTGCCAAGGAGCTTCCTCTTAGACCAGTGTTTCCTCAGCGCTGGGCTTTTGGAAGGCAAAGGAATTGAATGTGGAGGTTCAACTTCCTGCTTCCTAAAGCACACAGGGGGCCTGTGGTTCTGCACCTCCTGGAAACAAAGTTGCCGACTTCCTGGGAGCCTCGGGAGGGAAGAGCTCAGGGGAACATGGGTAGAGCGCCTCAGCCTCTCTAGGAATCCCTGCTAATGCCTCTGTGTCTGTTTTCCAGATGGAGGTTCTGTGGTGAAGGCCCGACTGCTCACCTGTGTGGAGGGGATGGATCTGTCCTTGTTAGAAAAAGCCATCCTGGAGCAGAGGCTGTGCCTGCAGAAGAAGCAGCAGCCAATAGGAGTCGCCAGCACCTTGCCCTCTCCTCCAGCTGCTCCTCCTTCCCATTGACAGCCTTCGCTTGGAACCAGAAAGCAGCAGCGGGGGTGGGGGTGGGGGATAGGGGGGTGAGGTGAGGGGGGTAGGTGGGAGAAGTGGGGGGTGCCCCTTCTCTGAACTTTGGACTGACCTGTAAATGGCCAATAAAGCATGAGCTTGTAGTGTGTGTGTACCTGGTGCAGAGCCGGCTTCAGCCAGCAGGGGCCAGCAGGGGGAGCCATAGCAGACAGCTTGCCTGACAGAGAAGCTGCAGCCTGCTGAGGGCTTCTGGTGACTTCTGGGCAAGGAGGCTGAGGGGAAGATGCTAGGGGCCTAGAGGTGGGGTTGGGGGGACCAGGGACAGAGTTGGGGGGGCCAGGATGCAAAGGGGTCACCCTTGCTGAGGTTCTGACCTAAGAATTGGCAAACTGGCCAAGCTAAGGTCCTGGGTCTTGATGTGTGACCCAGAGCAGGACTGTAGCTTCAGAAGCCGTGGCCAACTCCTAACCTCTGCCTCAGACTGCCACCCTCCCCTGTACAGCCTTTCTGGGTAGATTCTCGTGGCTCCGGAGCACTGGTTTGCCTAGCCTGAAACATGGGCTGAGGCAGAAGTTTGGGCTCTCCTGCACTCCGTAGCCAGGCAAAGGCGAAGCAGGCGCTGGGCTGAGCTGGGCTGGCCAAGAAGCAGCCTTTAGCCTTGAACCATCTTCCTGAGCAAGATGGTGGCAGGCGGTGCCCGAGGAGAGGGGGTTAGGGTCAGGGCTGGTCACGGTTTGACTTGCAGACTGGAGTCTGGAAGTGGGGATGCTTCATATGGAATTTAAATGTCCAGATGCGGTCTGTTTCCCTGTCAGCTCTACAGACATGGATGCGTTCCGGAAGGTCGAAAAGATCGGAGAGGGCACCTATGGGGTGGTCTATAAGGCCAAGAACAAGGAGACTGGGCAGATTGTGGCCCTCAAGAAGATCAGGCTGGATGTGTGAGTGTCGATGTTCACCCCAATGCCCCATCTGTCTCCCAGGGGAATACCAAAACCTGTCCTCACCTCGTGGGCTTGCATTCGACCTCAATGGTAGCCAAGAAGGTGCAGCCCTGTGGGGCTTGGTGGGCATAAAGTGTGCAAAAGTGGGAAATGTTGTATGTAATCACACACACACACACACACCCCATACACCCTGACCAGAAGCAACCCATTGGTCTTTCATCTTTTCCAACAGGGAGACTGAGGGGATCCCCAGCACTGCCATCAGAGAGATCTCCTTGCTCAAAGAATTGAAGCACCCCAACATCGTCAAGTGAGCTGGGAAAGGAAGTGGGGGGTTGGGATCCTGACTGCTGTGTCCTGAGTCTGACCCCTTCCTGCCAGACTGCTGGATGTGGTCCATAAAGAGAAGAAACTCTACCTGGTGTTCGAGTTCCTCACTCAGGACCTGAAGAAGCACATGGATTCCGCCCCCACCCCGGAGCTCCCGCTGAACGTAGTCAAGGTGCCCAGGGAAAAGCAAGAGGGTAAGGCCACACCCCCGCCCCTGCCGGCCACCTGCTATTTCATAGCTCTTTCTCTTGGGCATTCCCACAGAGCTACCTGTCCCAGCTGCTGCAGGGGCTGAATTTCTGTCACTGCCATCGGGTCATCCACCGAGACCTGAAGCCTCAGAACCTGCTTATCAATGAGTTTGGAGCTATCAAGCTGGCTGACTTCGGACTGGCTCGAGCCTTCGGGGTTCCCATGCGTACCTACACCCACGAGGTAGTGTAGGCCAGGGAGCGGGAGGGACAGCCAAAGGATGTCCCTAGTGGATTCGGTCACCGTGAACAATGCTGCTTCTTGCCTGCACAGGTGGTGACACTGTGGTACCGTGCCCCCGAGATCCTCTTGGGCAGCAAGTTCTATACAACAGCTGTGGACCTCTGGAGCATTGGTTGTATCTTCGCAGAAATGGTAGGAGGGGAACAAGCTAGGCTAGGGGCAAATCTCAATGGTAAAGTGATGGTCTAAATGAGAGAGGCCCTGAGTTCAATTCCCGAGATGGCAGCTTTGAGCCAATGGCCGGGGAGATGGCCTAATAGTACTATTACGTAGTAATATAGTACTTGCTGCCCGGTCTGGCAACTGGAGTTTGATCCCTAAAACCCTCGGGATGGGAGAACTGATGTTGTCTTCTGACTGCCACAAGTACACTGTGCTTCTCTCTCTCTCTCTCTCTCTCTCTCTCTCACACACACACACACACACACACACACATCAATAAATGTAACACAAAAAATGTTAAACCAAAAAATTTGAGCTGTGCATGGTAGCACATGCCTGTCGTTCTAAGACAGGATATATATATATATATATATATATATATATATATATATATATATATATTTTTTTTTTTTTTTTTTTCTGGGTAGCTCTGGAGCCTGTCCTGGAACTCTCTGGCCTCGAACTCACAGAGATCCACCTGCCTCTGCCTCCCCAGTACTGGGATTAAAGGCGTGCACCACTGCCTAGCTAAAACAGGATATTCTTGAGCTCAAGGCCAGCTTAAAAAACGCGGGCTAAGACCACTTGCTTAGTGTTAAAAAACAAAACAAAAAAACAAAAGCAGGAGGGAGGGAAAGAGGTGCACTGAGGCAGGAAGGTTTCTGTGCTTTGATCTACACAGCACAGGGTCGCCAGGATCGCACTGTGGCTGGTATGACCATTAGGATGGGTTGAGGGGTGTCCGTGGCTGGCTGCAGGAAGCAAGGCTTGTTCCAGGAAAGATCAGAATTTTAACATAGCCCCAGGAAAGATATCTTTGTTGTTGTTGTTGTCTGTTTTGAGACAAGACTTCACTGTGTAGCTTTGGCTGGCCTGGAACTCACTCAGTAGACCAGGCTGGCCTCAGACTCATAGAGACCCACCTGCTGTTTCCTCCAGAGTGCTGGCATTAGAGGCATGCTCCACCACACCCAGCTCGGGGGAAAACATCCCTTCCTGGTCTTTCCACTTAGCCAGCGTGGGAGCCTGTATCACAAAGGTCGCACAGAACACTCCCTCTCCTCTCCTGCTCCAGGTGATTGGCAAACCTCTGTTTCCTGGTGACTCGGAGATCGACCAGCTCTTTCAGATCTTCCGTATCCTGGGGACCCCCAGTGAAGCCACATGGCCAGGAGTCTCCCAGCTGCCTGACTATCAGAGCAGCTTCCCCAAGTGGACCAGGAAGGCACAGGAGGAGATCGTGCCTAGTCTGGGACCGGAAGGCAAGGACCTGCTCCTGGTAGGTACAGTGGGCAGGGACAGCACCTCAGCAGCTCCGCAGCCCCTCTCTCAGCCACACTTTTACACAGCTGAGGCTCTTCTGACTGTTGTACACCCTCGGCTTGTCCCTGTTTGTGTTCAGGCAGGAGTTTCTCTCCCGCTATCCAGTGTCCGTCTCCCCTTTGGAAACCTCTTTGCTTTTGTGTCGTGGCTGTAATCTCTTCTTCCTAGTTGTCCCGTGTCTGACTCTCATCTAGATGAGACCACACCTCCTCCTGCCTCAGTGTCTCCCCCGCCCATACCGTTCTCAGAGGTCTGTCTTCACAGGGGCCTGGCTGTGCGGAACAGGCTGCTCCCTACCTCCTGAGCTCCTGCCACCATACTGACCCTTCACCTGCCTCCTGGGCCCCAGATAAAGCTGCCCCAGTTTGCCCACAAAGCCTGCCATCCCCATTTCTGTCTTCACCCTGGTGTCGGGCCAGGGAAGGAAGGGCAGAGTCTCTGTCGAGACCATGGTCAGCTTACCAGAGGTTTGTGTTGTCTACCAGAGTAGTGCCAGTAGAATGGCATGCCCTTCCTGCTAAGGCCCCTTGTCCTTCATATGCCCTTCCATGGCATCCTGCCTGGGTGAGGTACCTGAGGCTAGAGAGCCGGACAGGCCTGACTGGCCCCTGGTTGTGTTAGCTCCTCCTTCACCTTGCTCGTGGTCTGACCTGCACCCCCTCCCTGAAGCATGCATTCTTTGGACAGGTTCAGGGACTGCTGTCTTAACATGAAACATACCCGTCCTTAGCCAGAGAAGCAGGTAGAACCTGGAGGAGACCTGGATGAATCATAGGCCTGCAACCAAAGCTAATGGTTTAACCTCAGTTGTGGGAGTATCCAGAGCTGTCTTAAAAGCTGGGACACATGGGCTTAGAAGACAATTCAGCTGGTAAAGTGCTTGCCTTGCAAACGTGAGGACCTGACTTTGGATCTCCAGAACCCACACAAAGCCAGGGGGCAGGGTGGGGGGGGGCGGCTCAGTGGGCAAAGCTCTTGAGATACCATTGTAGCATCTAAGGTATCATCTAAACAGGAACCTGTAAGCCCAGGCTCCCAGGGGAGGATGAGGACCTGAGACGGCAGAATTCCTAGCATTCACAGGCCAGCTAGCCTGGCCTATGTGTGCAGGCAAACAACAGAGAGATGTGTCTTGGGGCCGGAGTGATGGCTGTTCTCGCAGAGTTCAGTTCCCAGCAGCCACACCAAGTGGCTGAGAGTCAATGTGACTCTAGTTCCAGGGGACCCGATGCCTTGGGCCCCCCTGGGTGCTGCACCCATCTGCACATACACACATTCCCAGACATACACAGAGAGACACACAGGCACCTCGGAGGCACTGGCTTCACACGGTTCTGGGTTTAGGCAACCTCTCAGGGACTTGGCCGTTCCACTGGGACCTGCGAAGGGAGTTCTTCTCCCTACCCTGGTTGCACCCAGGTTCAATCTCTTGTTTTTCCTCCTCAGCAACTCCTGCAGTATGACCCCCGCCGGCGGATCACGGCCAAGACCGCCCTGGCCCATCCCTACTTCTCTACCGAACACTCCTTAGCACCCCGCCATTGCATGGTGGAGCGTCTCTACCACTGAGAACACCTCTACCACCCCTCGCGCCCACCCATTTCCAATAAAGCAGATTTGGATAGAGCATACACCTGTGAGAAATTTTATGTCCGTCATCAGAAGGCTGGATGGGGTTCATCCTACCCAGACATTGGCTACTTCCTGTGTTGTTGGTTGGATTTAATGGTGCCTTTTTTTTTTTTTTTTTTTGATTTTTCGAAGATAGGGTTTCTCTGTAGCTTTTGGTTCCTGTCCTGGAACTAGCTCTTGTAGACCAGGCTGGCCTTGAACTCACAGAGATCCACCTGCCTCTGCCTCCTGAGTGCTGGGATTAAAGGTGTGCACCACCACCGCCCGGCTAATGGTGCCCTTTTAAAAGTCCATTCCGCACAGGGGGTGGGGTGGGATGGGGGTAGCATTAGACCCCTGGTGAGTGAGTGTCAGGTTAGTTCCCAGCCTGCCTGCTGGGAAGCCAGGCCCGAGGACAGGGCGCCCTCTGCTGGTCTTGATTTTGTTTTCAACTGTGGGAAGCACTGAGTCCAGGTCTGAGGACTCAAGCCGGAGCTGGGTAGGACACCCTCATCCTAGGAACAGTTGGGGCACCTGGGTATGTTCTGTGTGACAAGTGGGAAATAAATGTGACTTGTCTCTGCATTGTCTGGTGTCATTCTGTTTGCCAACAAAGGGGAGGTTGACAGAGGGCTGGAGACAGTTCTGACAGGAGCTGAGGGACCGGGGGTCTTCCATGGTCTCTCTTCATGACCACCCGTTTTTAAGGCAGGTGAGCTGGACCCATCTGCCCCACCTAACACATACTTTGGGTAAAAATTCCCAGGCAGGCTGCTCCACGGTTCAAATCCTAAACATACTGAGAGCAAGACAAGACACCAAGATAATTCATTTAATAGAAGCGGTGGCGGGGGGGGGGGGGGCAATGAAACTCCCCGAGTTTGGAGACGGAGCCCAACACCATAAATGTTTGAGTAGGAAGAGGTGGGTGGATGGGGGTGGGGGGGACCCACTGCCTGGGATTACACTGCTTCAGGCCAAGGTGGGGGTGCATGCATCCTCCCCTCTCCCCTGCACGGCCCTCATTAACGCACGCAGGAGCGTGGCAGGGTGGGGGAGGCTGCACGGTAGCAGCGGTAGCCTTCCAGCACGGCCGGGAGTAGCAGCAGGCCACTTAGAGGGTCTTTGCGGCAACGACCCATGGCCTCCTTGTAGCTCAGCCGCTCCTTGGTGATGGGGTCTGTCAAATCCTTCTCGTAGACTGATTCGTCCTGCAGGAGATGGCCCAGGTCTTCACTGATCATCCCGCAGAGCACAGCCTGAGGGACAGGGATGCGTCCCGTCCTCTTGGGGTCAATGAGGCCCCCAGTCAGGTGTTGCGCCAGCAGGTGGGGAAGCACACTTTCCTGGGGCATCCAGCCCTTCTGGATGGCCTCGCCTACTGACAGCCTCTTCTTGGTGACTGGGTCCTCAATGCCGGTGAAGGCCTTCTGAGCGTTGAGCAGCCGTTGGGTGGAGGTGTTCTCGACAAGTCCTCGCTCCATCGCCTTGTGTACAGAGTATCGCTCTCGGCTGAGAAGGTCCACAATGCCCCCTGTGGCTGCCTGGGCCTCCAACAGCTTCTGCCCAGTGATGGGGTCCAGCATGTTCTTGGCCACCGCCGCCTTGATGCTGCACTTGCTCTCTGTGGTCGTGTCATAAACCCCGGCAATGGGGAAGCAGTCATCAGTGAGCCCGAGAGAGAGGCCTGAGGACAAGAGGCCGGTACTCTGGGGGCCCGGGGAGCAGAGTGGGGACTTGGAGATGATGGATCCGATGGAGAGTGAGGAACAGGGCTTGGTCTCCCCTGCCACAAGCAGGGCAAACTCGGAGATGGGGAGGCGGCCGTCCTTGTACCTGTGGTATTCCTCCTTGGAAATCCGACGGCAGTGGAGCGCAGCCTCTATGGAATATTGCTTCCCGCTCTTGCGGTCCAAGAGCACGGACTCCTCCCCACAGGGGCTGGAGGTGGTCACTTCCTCCCAATCGCACTCCAGCTCCTGCAGCTGGAGGTACTGGCCTCTGTCGATGATGCCCCTCTTATAGGCCTCGTACGGAGACATGTCATTCCCGGTCTCCGGTTCCAAGATGCAGATCTTAGTTGAAAGGTTGGTCTCCCGGGTCTGGGTTTCCTGGTTGAGTTCCTCCCGGCTCACCTTGGTGTGCAGATCCCGGAGGGTCCTCTCCTTCTCGTAGATCTTGTCCTTTTCGTGGAGAATGGCTGCCTCGAGCTGTGAGAGGGCCTGGCCACGCTGGGCTGCCTTCTGGCGCTCGCTCTCCGTCTTCTGGCTTAGTAGCCTCCCTTCCTCCTGCAGCTCCCGGGCCTTCTGCTGCTTCTGCCGCTCCAGGTCTCGCAGCTCTTGCTGCAGTTGCCCGCAGTCCTGGCTCGCCTGGTCCCGGGCCTTCTGGAGATCAGCTTCCTCACGGGACCAGGACCTCCTCAGAGCCTCAGCCCGGTCAATCCTCTCCTGCAAGCTCCGTACCTCCTCCTCCCGGGCCCGGTGGGCTGCGCGCTCCCGATTGAGGGTCTCCCATACTCGGGCCCTTTCCCCCTCCAGCACAGGGTCCTTCTCCACCCTGATCACCTCCTTGTAGATGGTCTTCTCCTGGGATTTGGTTTTCTGGAGGACGTCAACCTGGACCTGCAGGCTCTTGCACTCCCGGTGGAGCTCCATCACCCGGCTCTTCTCTTGGTCCAGCTCCCGCCTCAGGGCTTCCGTGGACCTCTCCAGATCCGGATCCTTCTCTAACTTGACCACTTCCTCCATGATGATCTTCTCCTGCAGGGCGGGAGGCCGCTTCTCCAGCTCCTGGATCTTCAGTGTCAGCTGCCGCAGCTCCTTCTCAACAGCCAGCTTCTTGCTGCGGTCCTCCTGGAAGCTGAGCAGGGCCTCCTTCTCTTCCACAGCGGCGCTCAGCTGCCGCACCTCCAGCTCTAGCTGCCGCCGCCGCCCTACTTCCTCATCTAAGCTCAGGCTCAGCCGGCTGTGCTCCTCGTGCAGCTTGGGGTCCTTCTGGGTGACCACCACCTCCTGCACTACAATCTGCTCCTCGGGCCGCCTCCGCTCCAGCAGCAGGTACTTGTTCTGCAGCTCATAGACCACGTCCTCGGTGGCTCGCCTCTTCTGGACCGCCTCCCGCACCTCCTGCCGGAGCCTCTCGGCCTCCTTCTCCAGCACAGGATCCTTCTCGTGCCGCACGACCTCTTTGCTCACCATCTTGGTCTCCACCTTGGACCGTTCCCGCTTCCACTCATCCCGTTCTCCCTGCAGGCGGATCAGCTGCTCCTGGCAGCGCCCATGGGTGTTAACCAGCTCATTGAGCTGAGCCTTGAGGCGGTCGATCTCACGGAGCACTTCAGGGCTCTTCTCATGCCTCACCACCTCCTGGGTCACCTCCTTGTATTCCACCACGGGCTTCTGAGCGCGCAGGGCCTCCAGCTCAGGCAGCAGCTTCTCCACCTCCCTTTCCACGCTGCTCCTCTTGCTGCCTGTCTCCTGCAGCTGGGCCCGGAGCCGGACGATCTCCCGCTCCGTCTCAGGGTGCACCTGGAAGATCTCGTTGACGCGCTCCTGCAGCTGTACCTTAGGCTTCTGCTTCTCCACCACCCTGTACTTGTCCTGCAGGTCTTGCAGTTCCCTGGCCAACACGATGTTCTTGTTCTTCTCCTCCTCCAGGAGGCTTCTCAGCCTGGACGCTTCCTTGAGAAGGCCAGGGTCCTGCTCCACCCTCTTGACCTCCTTCACGATGACCTTGGGCTCCACCGAGCTGATCACCAGTTCCAGGTCTTTGATGCGAGCCTGTATCTTGGCAACTGCCTCCTTTGCCCCCTTCCTCCGCGCGGCATTCTCCTCAACCTGTAGCCGGAGAGTCTGGACCGCCTTGACCATCTCCAGATCCTTCTCCACTTTGACCACCTCCTTCACCACCACCTTCTCCTTCACGTTCGTCTCCTTCTGCTCCAGGGCCAGCAGCTCATCCTTCAGTTCTTCCAGCCGGGCCGTCAGGGTGCCGTTCTCCCCACGCAGCTGTTGCATCTCACCGTGCAGCTGGGTGGCCTGGCTGTCCAGGCCAGGGTCCCTCTCAATTTGGGTGACCTCTTTGGTCAGCAGGTGAGGCTGCATGGTCCTCCTCTTGCCCTCCAAGTGGACGACCTTTTGGGCCACCACCTCCAGCTCGGCCTGCAGGCGGGCCCGCCTCTTGCCCTCCTCCTCCACCTGGGATGACATTCTAGCCATGTTGCTCTCCAGCTGGGGGTCCCGGTAGAATTCCACCACCTCCTTCTCTTCCAGCCTCGCCACAGGCTGCTGGGTCCTCAGCTGCAGCAGCTGCTGCCTCTGCTCCTCCAGCTTGTGCTCCACCTCGGCCACCCGCTTCCGCTCTTCTTCTAGCTGGGACTTCAGGGCCTCTGGCTCTGCCCCTGCTTGCGCTGGGTTCCCGGAGCCCTGCCTTGCTCTGTGTGTCACTTGGATGCCCCCACTAAGCTCCTACAGTGGGGGGCGGGGAGAGACAGAGAGAGAGAGACCTGAAGTGAGTAAAGACTGGAGCCCCATTTTTCTGTACCCCACCTCTGAGGTCAGAGACCCCTCCCTGCTTTCTGTAGATCCCAGGTCGTGGAGCTGAAGACATGGAATGCTTAAGACACGGGATTTTGAGCTCAGTTAGATGGTATTAGGGTAGAAGGCAGGGTCCAGGTCCTTTGCAGCAGATAGTGCCCACAAGACCCTCCCAAGCCTCCTGGCTCTCAGGCCCAACCTTCTCCAGTAGAAGCTGAAATATGGCTCCGGAAGATAAAAGGTGGTCGGTCATGGGAACCATAGAGAGCTCCTAGCTTCTGCTCTACCAGGAACGGAGACCCCAGGTGGCCTGTCACCAGTGTGACTGGGCCCTACGGCTGATGGTGGAGTGTTTCTTGGTTCTCTGGGGCTAGAGGCCAGGTCCCCATCAGAGGATTGCCTATGGCTAAACAATGACTAGAGGCCATCTCCAGGGTCCGCCCGGAATAGGGACAGCCCTGTATGAACTTCTAGTGAAATCTTCATGCCCAAACCCTCCAGTGGCTAGAGGCTGCAGGAGAGAAAGGATGACATCTAGGCCAACCCCAGGCCAGATGGGCTGTTGTGGGGACAGGGTGGGCACTGTCTCTTTACCTTCTCCAGCATCTTCTTAGCGAACTCCAGCTGGTACAGCTGCTGCTGCTGGGCTGCCATGACCTCTGTGTAAGCCTTGGCGAGGTTCTTCTCCTGGAGGTCGTGAAGTGGGGGAGAAGACGGGAGTCAGCTCTGGCCTGAGGTACTGCGGAGTTAATAATGCCAGCTGCTAGGCCCTGCCAGGACCCGCCTCACCTGAGCCTGGATGCTCTCCTGCAGGGAAATCACTCGGACTTTCTTAGGCGCTGACACTGCCAGGGTGGGCTCCAAGGAGCAGCGGTAGGTATCTGCTTGCAGCTCGTAGTCCTGAACAGGGAAAACAGTCACTACCAGAGACTGAGCATGGAGGATCGGAGTCTGGAAGAGGGAAGGAGGCTGGGGGGTAAGGCGGGGAAGCAAAAGTAAAAGCATTCACCTGGAGAGCTTCCTGCAGGTCCTGGGTGAGGCGGGACACTGTGGCCCGGTCCTGCTCACGGCCCAGCACTTCTTGCATCAGCCTCTGCCAGGGAAGAAGCAAGAGTCACAGGGGCCGGGAAAGGCTCCTCTCCACCAACCGGCATCTCCAGGGTCACAAGCAGCCAGATACACAGAGGCAAAGGGGACCCAGAGGTGCTTGGCTTCTCTGACACTGTTCTCTGGGACCTTGTCTGATGGCTCTAGGAATTCTGTCTCGGCCCAGAGGTTCTCCCGTTGTAACTTTAGTGGCATTAGGCCAAAGATTGCTGGCCCCAGCTGCCCAGTGAGGGACTCTGCAGTCCTGAAGAACACACTGAATAAGCTTCCAGGTGACGCCAATAGTCAGGGACTAGTCTCTGGGAACCACTGGGCATCCCACCCATCATTCTGAACCCTGGCTATGCCCTTTGATTTACCTAGACTCTTAAAAACAAAACGAAAAACAGCCAGGCGATGGTGGCACATGTCTTCAATCCCAGCACTCTGGAGGCAGAGGCAGGTGGATATCTGTGAGTTCGAGGCCAGTCTGGTCTACAGAGTGGGTTCCAGGACAGGCTCCAAGGCTACACAGAGAAACCCTACAAAACTGCCAGGCGGAGGTGGCACACACCTTTAATCCCAGTACTTGGGAAGCAGAGGCAGGCAGATCTATGAGTTTGAGGCCAGCCTGGTCTACAGAGTGAGTTCCAGGGAAGTCAGGGCTGACTACACGTAAAAACCTTGCCATGAAAAAATAAAAACCAAAACCAAATAAATAAATAAAAACAAAACAAGCCTGGTCTACAAGAGCTAGTTCCAGGAAAGGCTCCAAAGCCACAGAGAAATCCTGTCTCGAAAAACCAAAAAGGAAAAAAAAAGTCTCAATGCTCTAAGAATTCCAATTTCATTTTTTTTTGGTAAGGGTACAGGCCCCCCGGACTTCTGCCCTGGCTCCCAGGAGGCCTCCCTGTCTCCATCCACACCCCTTTTATCCATTGTCCATTTGGAGCCATAGACCACTTTCAAACAATTTGAAGGTGACCCTCTTCTCCCGGGGCTCTCAATGCTGCAACGTCAAGTTCAGATTCCTTCCTGTGCTGAGAAGGACCTGGGTGGTCTGTCCCTGCCTCACAGCCACACCCCCTTTCTCTGGACCACAGTCCTCTGAGGGGGACATTTCTCCTCTACCGGCCTGCCAGGCTTTTTCCCCTACCTTTTCCCCAGGTCACTTGCCCTCACTCCCATAAGTGTCCACCAGGGGGCGCTCGCACCGAGCTGGCATCTGGTCTCGGAAAGCGTTTATCAGGTGCAGCCCTGGGATGGACAGATTCCGTGGCAGGAGGATTGCCCGCAGGAGGGGGTCTGTACCCTGCACTCCTGGCTCCTCACCTACAGCCTTGAAAAGGATCGTGATGGGCACACAACAACGGCTGGAATCCCACCAGAGGAAAGTGCTGTTCCAAGCCCCCAAACCTCCTGGCCTCAACTGTGAACCTTGGCCTCCTGCATACAAACAGCTGTCCCTGAGGGAAGGTGACCGGAAAGAACAGGTAGCTAGAGGTCCCCGCTCTAGGCCAGGCTCTGACTCAGAGCATCGCGTAGCCCAGGCCCCTCACCTTCTGTGCTTGCAGCTTGTAGGCGATCTGGCTGGGCCCGTCGCTGGGCTGCACCTCGTTGCGGGGCAGCTGCTCCAGCCAGGAGTTCAAGTTGTCCCTGACATTTGTGAACTGTTGGTAGATGAGCCTGGCATCTTGTAGGGTCTTCTCCCTGCCAGAGGACAAGGTCCCATACGGGAGTGAGAGCTGACCTCCAGGGAAGGGTTGGGGGGGGGGAGGTGGGCAGGTACACAGAGGAGGTTGATAGTGTCTCCATCCTGAGACGGAGCAGAAGGCCTGAGCGAGAGACCCTGTAGGTCCCCTGTATCTCAGAGACACAGCGGACAGTGCCTGCCTGGAACAGGTACGGGCCCCGAGTCAGTATGGTTTATCACCCCGTTGTGGAGGGAGGAAACAGCCTCAGAGAGGTTGTCACTAGTACAGCGGCAGCCAGCGGTGCCTGAGCCCCCCTCCAGTCCGCTCACCTCGAATCCAGCTGGTCCCCCACGGCGTGGTAGCGGTCAGTGAGGACGCGCACCTGGCGCTGCTGGTGCGGCAGGTCTTGGCAGAACTCTTGGAAATTGTTCTGCAGCGCGCCACAGGCGTGCTCCGCGCCTTTCAGCTGGCGGTGCAGCCCCAGCACACAGGCCTGTTGCTGGAGCAGCTCTTTCCGCTGGTGCTGGGGGAATAAAGGGCCAGAAGGAAGCATGCGTGCTCCAGGCTCCGTGGGATAGCCGACCGCTCCTCACCTGCCCCTTCCACCAGGAATCTGTCGCTGAGCCTACCTGGAGCTCACCGACCCTCTCCTGCAGTGCCCCGGAGCCTTCAGGGATGGGGCCCTCCTGGGCCAGGGTGGCCTCCAAGCCCCGGATGACCCTGTCTGCCTCCTGGATCTGCTGCTCCAGGCCCAGAGCAGCTTTGGCTCTGCGGTGAGGAAGTGATGGTCACTAGCTCAGTCATAACCGCCAACTCCCTCTAGATGCCCCCTCCAGAGCACTCACTTCTCCCCGTAGAGGCGGCACAGGCTCTGCACGTCATGATACTTATTCTTGACCTTGATGAGGACCACAGGCAGCTGCAGGGCAGCTGGGCCCACAGGCTTAGTAGACAGAAAGGCCTCACACGCCTGCTGGGCTGCCTCCTTCTCAGTTCCCAGGCTCTGGAGATGCTGGGCTGTGCCCTGGGTCAGGGGTGGAGTGGGCAGAGAAGGCAGGTCAGAGATCTCTAGGTCACCTGACCCTATGCACACGAAGGCATCATAAAAGTTGGAGGCCAGGGGGCTGGAGAGATGGCTCAGTGGTTAAGAGCGCTGACTGCTCTTCCAGAGGTCCTGAGTTCAATTCCCAGCAATCACATGGTGGCTCACAACCACCTATAATGAGATCTGGAGCCCTCTTCTGGCCTACAGACAGGATACTGAGTAAATAAATAAATAAATAAACATCTGATTCCTAATTCTTTAAAAAAAAAAGTTGGAGGCCAGGCTTGGCTATTCTCACCGGCTTCAGGTTGGGCAGGCAGAGCCCTGGCTCAGCCCACTTGGGCCTATATCACAGCTAATTCACCCATCCCATAAGGCAAATGTTTGAAGTGGGCTTTTAGTGGTCTTGCCAACACCTCTGATACGGCAACTGACACCAAAACCAAAGGACCACTGGACGCGGTGTCTTATGGCTGAGGTGGGAGGCTGAGGTGGGAGGGCCAAGAGCTTGAGGCCAGTATGGGCCACAACAGAAGACTCTGTCTCAAACCAAGCAAACAAACAAAAAATGCCACAGACCTATTTTGGTGTGGCAGGGTCATTCATCAGCCTCCGACATCCTGTACCCACGTCCTCCCTTTGATGAACATCCCATCTGTGAAACCCTCCAATGAGTACCCAGCCTCCCCCATGTGCAGCACCTGACTTCATAGCCTCTGCCCTCCTCCCTTGCGGGCTGAGCTGCTGCCTCCCCTCCATCCAAGCTGTGCGGCAGATAGACCAGAACAATGTGAATGAACACGGTTTGCATTTTTAAAAGCCAAACCCTAAATGGCATGCTGTATTTGAACAGAAACCGGTTTGGAAGGCTGGCTGGAGTGCTTGGGCTTCTACCCAGGGCGCTTCCAGGGCGCTGGGTTCATGGGTCCAAAAAGGTGGTCATCACTGACTGACACGGCATCTCCCTCCCCAGCCTTCCAGGGAGGGTTTCCATGCCTTGCTGAGAAATCTCCCCCTACAGGGTATCCCAGATTTCCCTGAGGGACCCACAACCCTCGCCAGAGAAACATCGGTGTGGGGGTCTCTCTCTGGCCAGGCATGGTCACACTTTCACCCTTAGGATACCCAAAGGATTTGGGGACCACCCTGGACATGAGGAAACCGAAGCTCAGAAAAGTGACATGTCCAAGGTAACAGAGCCTGTCGTGGAAGAACCAGGATGGGAATCCTATTTCCTGAGTCTACGGCCCCAGGAGTGTGAGCCTCAGAGCGGGACCCTTTCTTTTCCCAGGCTCTCAGTGCTGCTCACGTACCTCATGGCCGTGGATGCGGTCCTCCAGGTCTGTCAGCGGAGTAGACCGGTTCAGCGGCGTCCGAGCCCAGGTCAGCACCTGCTTCTCTATCTTTTCCAGGTCCCCATCCAGCTGGGTCATCTGTGTCAGGAGTTTCTGAGCCTGTGGGTCAGCTGAAGCTGAGCCTGCTGGAGCTGGGGGCAGAAGTGCCAGTGAGGGTTCAGGCCTACCTCGTGTCTGCCTACAATGGGCTCTCCTTGGGTGTCTGCAGGGTATGGAGGACCTGGAGGATGGACTGGGCCTAGAGATGGAGTACCGCCTACCGCCATGGCCCTCCCATCTTGCCCATCCCTGACCATCCTCTGGTACCCTGCTGGCCAGGCGGTAAGGGTTCTACCACAGCGTTCTTAAGCCGGCTCTTCACTGTAGACAGTCTCTGCTTCAGGGTCTGCAGCTCCGTGGCCAGCCTGGAATGAGGAGATGAAAGAAGTGTGTCTCTCTACCTATCCAGCCCTAGCTCCCACCGCCTCAGGGGAAACATGGGCCTTGGTGCCAGTGGGCATCTTGGGATAAGCCACCTGGAGGCCCTGGCTACAGCGTCAGAGTCTGGTGCTGGGATCCAGAGGCAGGCTGCGGGGGCGCTCTTGGTCTCTCCTCCGGGACCCTGAACCACCCATGTGTATGGGTCAGCATTGTCTTTGAGTGTGTACTGCTCTCCCCGAAGCAGCTGCACCTGAGGGAGAGGAGAGGGGCTCGTGTGGGACCAAGGATAGATAGGAGCTGGAGAGATGGCTAGGGTCAAGATGGGTAGGTGCTGAGGACAGGCATGGGTGGGGTCAGCGGCTGGACCGGGAGCCGGAGGAGGGGTGGGAGGGACTGGGGTAAGGATGAGGACAGATCAGAGGTGGGACAGACTGGAGAGGGGTGGGGTTGGGTCAGGGAAGGAGCGAGAAAAGGGAGGGGCAGGGTGGAGTGGATAAGGAGGGTAGGTCGAGCTCACACCTCTCCTGAGTCCCAGTCACAGATGCTGTCCACGCGCAGGGGCTGCTGGGGTGGGGTCCTGCGCTGCGGCAGTGGGGCCACCTTCCGACTCTGCTGCTGCAGCTCCCCGACAGCCCTCTCGGTCACAGCCAGCTGTTTCTCCTCTGCCTGTGGGGGACCCAGAGAGCAGGAGCTCAGGTCAGGCTGCAGTGGAAGCCACCTGCCCACTTTCTGTTTCCCAAGAGGGGTGTGGCCTCCATCAGGGGAGAAGTCTCAATCAGACTGGCTGTGGATGGATGAGGATCAAGACGCTAGCTAGTACCACACAGGCCTCCAGAGGGGAAGCTACGGGGTCCTCAGAGCTCCCCCAGCTTCTCTGGTCACATTGCAGGAGGAATACTGAAGTATAGGAAGGTCAAGGCTTCAGCTGGAGCAGCCCTTCTCCTGGGGGCCTTGGGGCTGAACTGGGGACCTCTTTTCTGGAGTCAGCTCCATGCTCAGGAGCAGGATGCAGATGGCCCAGTGGGGCCGCGTGGAGACATCTCACCTCCAGCTGTAGCAGGAGCTCTGTGGCAGAGCCAGAGGAGTCCCCAGCCACGAGGCCGTACTTGGTGTCCAGGTTGGAGTTGAGCTTTGCCAGGGTCTGGTTGACGGAGTCCGCCTCTTCCTGGAACTAAGGTCGCCCAGAGAGTCAAGGGCAGAGCCTGGGAAAACCTGCTACCCAGGGACCCTGCAAAGTAGCTGGAGCCCTGACCAGGCTGAACTCACTCGAGCTGGCTAAACCCGGGCCAGCTATGCTCAAACCAGCTTAAAACAAAAAGAGGTTAAATCTCAACCAGCTAAATGAAGACCAGCTACAGCGACCCAGGCACTGGGACCTTTTTTAAAAGGGAGTGTCCACAAATGGGGCGTTTTTGGTTCATTGAAAATAGCTTTTAGTGTGTTATAAGACAATCCGCTGTTTCTTTGTACTCAGGGCTCTGGTGCACGCTGTCTTCTACTACTGAGCTGCGCCCCTAGCTACTTATCTTCTTCCTCTTCCTCGTCTTCCTCTCCTTTTTTCTTGAGATAGTCTCCCTAAGTAGCCCAGGCTAGCCTCAGTAAGTAGCACAGGCTAGCCTCAGGCTTGTCACCCCTGCTTTCTGCTCCCTGAGTGTCCTTTCTCTCACCGTCATCACACTAGACCCTGCATGCTATTTTATTATTATTAATTTTTTTTTTTGGTTTTTCAAGACAGGGTTTCTCTGTGGCATTTGGAGCCTATCCTGGAACTAGCTCTGTAGACTAGGCTGGTCTCGAACTCACAGAGATCCGCCTGCTTCTGCCTCCCGAGTGCTGGGATTAAAGGCGTGCGCCACCATCGCCCGGCTTGTTTTTTTTTTTTTTTAAACAGGGTTTCTTTGTGTAGCCTTGGCTGTCCTGGAACTCGCTCTTGTAGACCAGGCTGGTTTCAGACTCACAGAGATCTGCCTCTGCCTCCCAAGTACTGAGATTAAAGGTGTGCGCCACCACCGCCCAGCTACTAATAAATTTTTGAGACAGGGTCTTACTATGTAGTCTTGGTTAGCCTTAACTTGCTAGGTAGACCAGGCTGTCCTGGAACTGATAGAGATCCTCCTGCCTCTGACCGCCCCAAGCACCTGCACTCATCTGCACATATTCAGACTTAGGCATACATATGACAAATAGTTTAAAATTAAAAAGGGGGGAGCTGGTGAGATGGCTCAGCGGTTGAGAGCACTGACTGCTCATCCAAAGGACCCAGGTTCAATTCCCAGCACACACATGGCAGCTCACAACTGTCTGAAATCCAGTTCCAGTATATCCAACACCCTTATACAGATATACATGCAAGCAAAACACCAATGCAAATGAAATAAGAATAAATAAATATATAGAAAAAAAGAAAAATGAGCCGGGCGGTGGTGGCGCATGCTTTTAATCCCAGCACTCGGGAGGCAGAGGCAGGCGCATCTCTGTGAGTTTGAGGCCAGCCTGGTCTACAGGACAGGCGCCAGTGAGCGGGCGGCGATATAGCTTGGCTTAGGGTGTGTAGAGAGGCCCTGGGTTTAATCCCTAGCACCATAACTAGGTGTGACAGCGCATGCCTTAGTGCTGGCCAGCACTTAGAGAACCAGAAGTCCATGGTCATCCTTAGCCATAGAGTGAATCTGAAGTCAGCCTGGGTTTCATAAGATACTGTCTCCAAAACAGTTAAGAATTAGAAAATAAACTCACGAGGGGTGAAGGATGTAGTCTTGACATTATTCTCCTACGGGGTTGCAGGCTCAACGCCACGGTTCTGTCTTTGCAGTGGGCCCTGTATTCTGTGCTGCCCTAAGCCCCCTCCCGGCCGCCACCACCCTGGTCCCCAGCCACAGGCTCACACTGCGGTAGTCCTCCACGTGCTGCAGCTGGCTCTCCTGGCAGATGCAGAGGTTCAGGAAATTCTGCCACTCCATCTTGAGCGCCTCCTGGTGGACCTGGAGCCCAGCAGGGTGAGCGCTGGGGTGTCGCCACACCCACCAGCCCGCCATCCCATTTGGGGGCTCACGGGAGGGACCTCCACACCTGAATGGGTCCAACGGCCGGGTGGCCAAGCTCCAGCATGCGTTCTGCGTCATCCTCCAGCTGGTTTATATTCCGCTCCTGGGCCAGCAGCTCGTGCTCCTTGAAGTGCTAGAGACGAATGAAGTGGAGACAGCCATCAGCAATAAGATAGCCCTAGACACCCCCACTGCCTGGGCCTGTCCCCACGGACCTCATACTCTCGCCTCACACCCGTGGGGTCAGGCATGAGGTCACTCCAATCCTGCTGCAGGATACGGCCTTGCTGCTCCGCCAGGGCGCTCAGCTGCCGAGTGCAGCCCTGCAGATGCGTGTACAAGCTGCCCAGACTCTGCCGGCGCCATGAGGCCGCCTTCTGTGCTCAGGAGAGAAGGTGACAGAGGTGGTACCAGTGACCCCAGGAAGGTCCAGGTAAGGAGGTTCCCCCCAACCGCAGCACCCAGGCCCAGCCCATCTCCCAGCTCACCAGCAGGTCACGGTATTGGTTCCTGATGTTGGTTGCATCCTGCATCAGCCAAGGAGAGAAACAGGGCCAGTGAGAAGCAGGGTGTAGGGTGATGCCCCCCTATCTGAACCGCTTCCACCAACATCTCTCCCTTGAAGGCCAGCAGATCTGCCTGGCTGTGATACCAGGCCGGACAGGGATGCACTCACAGGTCCCACCAGCGTTCGCAGTTGCTGCCCGTAAGCCTCGATCTCCCTCTGTAGGATGTTGTGCTCGGCCACCTGCTGTTCCAGCTCCGCCATCCCGGGCCCGTACTGGCCCTCACAGACCTGTTTCTGTGGAAAAGCCCAGTCCTCAGTCCCACCAGGAAGGCCTGGGTTCCTACGGCTCAGAGAACAACTCCCCACCCTGTTCCCACAGCCACTGGTACCCTCCCCACAGCAGGAGAACCAGGGTTAACCATAGAAGCGAAGAAGAACGGACAGGCCAGGTGAGCAGCCTGGATGAATGGCAGCTCTTCCCCACAACAGGGACATGCCGTCCTCATGTGGCCGTTAGGACTAAGCTCTGAGACACCGGTTCTCAGAACTCAGGTCCCACACTGTGCTTCTGTGTTATCTGAATCCCGAAACCTCAGCAAGAGCTGCCTGGATGTGGCCAGCCAGACCCAGTACCTGCCCTTCCCCACGGTCCCTAAGGGTCATTACAGTGCATCAAATGAAACCTCTCAGCGTCCTGTGCCTTGGTGTGCCCACTGCCCATCCTACCCACTCCTCCGGGCAAAAGCCTTGTGTCTTCCTGGGAGGTCCTCGCTCTTCACTGTGACCCAGCCAAGTCCTCCCACCTCTCAGTGGCTTCTGCAGGAAGCCTTCCCTGGCTATGCTGCCTACCCTGCTGGCTCCCCTCCTAGATTCCCGAGCTAGCCCCAGGTTCAAATTCAAAGCCCCAGGAAACACATTCTGTCTTGCATTCTGACGGCATCGGGTGTGGGTTTGAGATCCTGGAGAATACGTTGATACAAGGGCACCCAACCTGTTTCTGCTCCAACACGCGCGCCCAGTCGATCCTGGGCCCCACATCCGGTGGCAACACCATCTTCTCATACAGGGCGCGGTACTCTGCACACTCCTGGGTCACCCGTTCGTGCAGCTGCTTGATGCTGCCAAGGGGTAGTAGCCACGGGGTCAGAGCTGGGCTGGGTTCTCCAGGGGCCCCAACGCTTCCATGGTGAGGCCCAGCTTACTTACTCCTTCTCGATCTCCTCAGCCTGAGGGTGCTTGAGCCGCCGAGCTTTGTCTACATCCAGGAAAAGATCTTTGAGTAGCACCTCGGCTTCCTTCAGGTTGCGGCCAGTCTCCTGCTGGTGCTCCAAAGCCTGGTTCTGCTCGCCATTCTGCCGGTCCTGGCGTGAGACATAGAGCCACATGCAGGGCCCAAAGCCTCACATCCATGTTTTTTGTTGACCTGCTCCTGCTGGACTGAACCCCGCCCCCAATTCGGCCCTGGGACCCTGGGTGCACCAGCCCACCTTGGGGACCACCAAGCAGGGGCTAGGACATCCGTGTGGCAGGTGGCAAGGACACCTAGGTCAGATAGCAAAGGGTCGCTCTATTTTATTCCCCAAGTAGGAAGTGTGACGTAGAAAGAAAGTTGAGCCTTCCCTGTGACTGGGGTGGGCTACGGACGGTTGAGGGTTAGGCAGGTTGTCTGTCCCTCTTCCCAGAAGGCCTTCTGGGAACCCCCAGGCATTGACTCTGGGCCTCTGGGCCCCCCAGTCCCTGGTGCAGGGTCCTTACTTGTTGCAATCTCTTCTGAGTCTCCAAAATGTCCCTCTCCACCTGGTCAGCATTGGCTTGCATGCGGGAGATGAGCAGAGCCAGCTCCTGGGTCGCAGCCCTGGAGGACGACCAGGGTTAGAGGATAGCATTATGGGAAGGCCCTCTGTGCCTGCCATGTGGCACCTCCCCTGTCCTCCCACAGGGAAGAGTCCATCGTCTGAGCTCTGAGGTGCTCAGCCCTAGACAGGGGTGAGGGTACTGTCCCCTGTCCCCTGCAGAGGGTTTGGAAAGCGACAGTCCAGGACCATGTGCTGCTACAAAGCATATATATATATATATATATATATATATATATATATATATATGTCAATCACTCCAAACCCTGTCCAACCACCTGCCTGCCTCCTGGGGTGTGTGGGGAGGTGGCCCAGGGAGAAAGTCAATTACCTAAGACAGCCCGGTTGGCTTCAGGAGGCACAGCTGAGCTGAGAGAAGACAGGGAAGTAGTGGCATGTCCCACCCCAACTTCCTGCCATTCCAGCCTCGTCTGCCCCACCATTCTTCTTGCCCAAGGGACTTCAGCAGTATGGAGACTTTAGTGACTCCCTGGAGGAACCAGTGTTGGGACAGAGAGAGGCCACGAGATGGCTGGGGTACCCTGATATCCTCCAGGGACTGAAGAGCCGGGCCTCTGACCTGCTTTGCCCTTTAGCACAGCATCAGGGAGCCTGTTGTTCAACCCTCACAGCCCTCCTCCCCCTGCCACCCCAGCTTCTTCCCTAGGTCTCCTTCAGTGTCCTCTGCAGAGCTCCTACTGTGAGCTTGCCCTCTGAGGGAGAGGAACAGGCAGCCTTGAAAAGCCATCTGCTAGGGCCTCTTGTGCATGGCACCCTGCAGGAGTCACAGTCCAGGGAACTCAGAAGTGTTAGCTGAGCTGCACCTGGACCCTCATAGGGCAGTGCCCGTGAAGACACAGCCATCTGAGAAGTCTGTGGCCAAGAAGGCCTCAGTTTGCTGCTCCTTGCTAGTACACGGTACATAGCCGTGAGAGGCTTGGTCATCTTGCCTCTGCCTCCTGAGGGGCTGAATTCACAGAGATATGCTTCCACATCTGGCTTTACTTATTACTGTTATTTCTATTATTATCATCATCTTCATTATTATTATCCTTAAAAACACAAACAACAACAAGAACCCCAAACAAACAAGTCTTATTCTGTAGCCCAGGCTGGCCTGGAACTCACCATGCCCGGCCCTGAACACAGAGTTCTCATTGGCATTTGAAGAATTAAGCCATGAGAAACACCCAGTTCAGACCCTCACGGTTAGCACCCAGGGCGTATTGTTTTATTTTTATGTGTATGGATGTTTTGCCTACGTCTGTGTACCGTGGGCAGGCCTGGGGCCAGTGGAGACCAGTCAAGGATGCTCTGGACCTGAAGTTACAGCTGTTAATGAATGTGGGAGCTGGGACTCAAACCCAGGTTGAGACAGGATCTTACTGTGTAGCCCGAGCTATCCTGGAATTCACTATGTAGATCAGGCTAGCCTCCAACTCACAGATCCTCTTGTTTCTGCCTCCTGAGTGCTGGGATTGAAGGCATGCACTGCTACCACCACCACCACTCGGCTAACCTGTACTGATACGAGCACCTTGAAGGTAGGGACACCACTCTTTCTCTTGCAGGGCATCCCCAGAGTCTAGGGCAGTCCTGGCACACCAAGGTCCTCAATAAAGAAGAGCTAATTGAATAGGCACCTCTGAGGGGAACAAGGAGCCCTCAGGGGGCCGTGTGAATAGAGCTACAGAAGTCCGGAAGGCAAGGCCAGGAGGCTTCTGGGACTCCAGGGAGCGCCCAGCCTCAGGTTGGGTCTCCCCAGAGAATACTTCCACCGGGAACTGTGCACTCCACCCTGGGCTGGGCTTGGTGCCTCGTGGGGACAGGTCAGTCTAGTGAGAGTCTTTACCGCTGTCTTTCCTGTCCGCCCAGATGCCCAGCCTCTGGGTTGGCACCCTGATCCCTATCGAGGTAATGAGTACCCAGACTTCAGCCTTTCATCTTATCTTGATACCTCTGCACCCCAACACCTGACTCCAGGCAGGCTGCCACCTCCTCCTACAGAGGGCTTGAGGCCAGTGAGCGGGAAGAACACGGCCACGTCTCTTTGCAGAGAGCGGGTGATGGGAGAGAGGTGCAACCTCCTCTCACCCCCACGAAAAACGCCTCCTGACTCTTCACAGCCAAGACCCAGGGCTGGAACCTGGGGGAAAGTGTGTTAGGTGGGGGATGTAACCCAGCTCAGAAACCCTTCTCTTGAACTTCTTGGTCCTGCCCACCCTGGGCCCACGCTCCAGGACTGACCCAATCCAGTGGACAATCAGAGTGGCAAACCGGGGGCCAGACTCTGAAGTTCCCAGTCACTTTGTCCAGCACCTCTGCAAGGCCACTCTCCACCTATGCCCCCCCTCACACCCCCAACCAGCAGGAGAATGTGGGCGGCAGCAGGCTATCCATCCCTTGCTCAGCCTGGGCCGGAAGCAGGAGCCCTTGGCCTCAGGACAGCAAATGCCAGAACTGGGCTCCCAGGTACCTGGGATACCAGGGCCCTGCACCACCCTGATCCCAGCACCGCTACCCAGGGGCCCCGCTCACCGATTGTGCTTGTTGGGGGAGCCCTTAGGGGACCCCTTGGCTGGGGAGCCTTTGGGGGACCCCTTCCCCTGGGAGCCTTTGCTCAGCCCCTTGAACATGGTGGTGAAGCAGGTACTGGCTCAGGCTGGGCTCTCCTGGCAGGAGGGCGGGAAGGCGACGCGCGTCCTCGCTGGCTACTAGCCGGGCTCTGGAGAGGTGGGGCGGCAGTCGGGGATGGCAGTTTCTGGGAGGCCCCTCCCTGCAGGTGTGGTGTCTCGGTCAGGCCCGGCCCGCGCATGCCCCAGCGCCCGCCCGCTCGCCCGCCCCGTCGTGCACGGCCAGCTCCTGCACAACCAGTCTGGGAGGAGAGGGCACAGCCCAGGGGCGGGGCGCCAGCGCGACTCCCACGGAGGTTTGGACTTGTTAGACCCACACGCCCAGCTAAAGAGCAGCGGTCACACCCAGGTGGGGAAGTGGCCGGAGCAAGGCTAAACAGACCGACCTAAGCACATAGGAAGGCGATGGCTCAGCGGGTCCTAGAACTGGGCTTAGCCAACACCGGGGCCCCTTGCACAGAGGTCCACTATCAGCCAGGCCCCCACCCATAGCTCGGGAGAGGGAGAGGTGGGACAACGGGGGTCTTGCTCTGTCTCCCACGGGGAAGCTGGGAGATAGTCCCACCAGGCAACTTTTTTTTCTTTTAAATTTGAGACAGGCTTTTGCTGTGTAGCCCAAGCTGGTGATCAACCTTCCTGCCTCAGTCGCGGTGCTGTGATTACAGATGTGAGCCGCCATCACTGCTCACACCTGACGTTTTAAAAATGTAGGTGCTACCCAGCTGGTTCCCCATGGGTCCCACGCTCCATGCACGGTTAGGACCCACGGAAGATTCTAATGCTAGCCTCAGAGAGGCCAGGCTACCCACTGTACACCTTCCCTGTCACTACCCGAATTGGTCAGGCCTACAGCTAAGCCTCACAGAGGCCACCAAAAAGTTCATGGTACCCTGGTTGTTCCTCTGTCCGGTTTCCTGGTAGAAAATCCACTGAGTGACCCTTGTGGTTTCTGCCAAGTCAGGCTGAGTGTCGGGTTATCGCACTGATTTAGTGGATTTTCCTCACATCAAGGGCAATTTCTAGCAGGGCCTCAGGGCGACGGAAGAGGCCCAATCATCTCTTGGCTACATCTCACTGAGAAGCTACTGAATTTGGCCAACGAACTAGAGAGAAAGATTCAGTTTTTGTTCCTGAAGAGGTTGATAGCAGCAATGGGTGTGTATGTGCGTGTGTTTTGTGTGTGTGTGTGTGTGTGTGTGTGTGTGTGTATGGAGAAGGCCACAGGAGGCCCTGCCAGAGCAAACAGCCATAGGAAACAAGGTGGCCCACAACATCCTCTGCTCTAGGTACAATACAGCATGATTAGGGAGATGGCACCAGGGATATGACCCACCCAGCCTCTATCCCAGCCCTCCCCTACTTTAATCCGGTGATAGTTTCCTGCTAAACACTAACGTCCCCGCCTGCAATCAGCTTGTCTCACAAGGGACCATTTAAGTGACTGCATGGCCCAGAGGTCTGTGCTAACTACCACCTTTCTCTCAGACCTGTGTCCACACTGCTGTCTTCACCCTTAAGACAGGGCCCAGGAGGCAGTGGCTGTGGGAGGTGGGGTGGGGTGGTAGACGGTACCCAGGACAGCTGGTCTGTGCCCCAGAGCTCCACTCCTCTGCGGAAGCCCTCCAGGCAACAGATGAGCACTGTGGGGCCGGTGTGTGCCCAAGGCTCAGGGGCTAATTGACTCATTGCAAGAAAAAACAAGAGCTGACTCCCTGGTATGACTGTAGGATCCAATGAGATGGCTCCCAGCTGAGGGCTGGCCAGTGCAGGCAGGGCTGCCCAGAACTGTCTCAGCAGGGGGTTCCTACCCAGACAGCCAGCGGCAGCATGGGTCCCACGGAAAGAGCTGTGATTGTGTTCCTGTCTCCATGAGACCTGCAGTGTTGCACACGGTAGCCACAGACTTGTGGTCGCTGGGCATTTGAACACGCCCAACCTGAGCCATATACAAAATCTCTCCTCCCTTCCCTTCTTTCTCGGTTTCTCTGTGTAACAGCTCTAGCTGTCCTGGAAGTCACTAGAGATCTGCCTCCCTCTGCCACCCTAGTAAGTGCTGGGATTAAAGGCATGTGCAACCACCTCCTGGCAAGTCTGTTTATTTCACGTTATTATTAATGATGTGTTGCAATGAGGTTTTGAGCATATTGGTTTTTTAGAACAGGGTTTTTCAGTGGTTTTGGAGCCTGTCCTGGAACTAGCCCTTGTATAGGAGGCTGGCCTTGAAATCACAAAGATTCACCTGCCTCTCCTTCACCCTAGTAAGTGTTGGGATTAAAGGCGTGTGCCACAGCCACCTGTCTCCCTGCTTTTTTTATTTGTCTTTTACTGCTGGGGATGAAGTTCAGTTGGCAGAGTGCCCGCCTGGCACTCGCGAGGCCTTGGGTTCCATACGCCGCACTGCATAAAGCCTGCGCGGTAACACTTGAGGTGCAAGCACTGGAGTGACAGAGGCAGGGAGACAGCAGTTCAAGGTCACCAGCTGGAGCTGCGTGAATCCTGTCTTAAAAATAAATAACTAAGCCGGGCGGTGGTGGCGCACGCCTTTAATCCCAGCACTCGGGAGGCAGAGGCAGGCGGATCTCTGTGAGTTCGAGACCAGCCTGGTCTACAAGAGCTAGTTCCAGGACAGGCTCCAAAGCTACAGAGAAACCCTGTCTCGAAAAAACCAAAAAAAAAAATAAATAAATAAATAACTAGGGGCTGGAGAGGTGGTTCAGCAGTTAAGAGCACTCACTCACTGGCTACTCTTCCAGGGGACCCAGGCTCAATCCCAGCACACATGTGGTGGCTCACAACTGTCTGTGACTCCAGTTCCAGGGGATCTGATGCCTTGAGCATTGCATGGATGTTGTGCATATGAAAGCATGCAATAAAGCATTCACATAAAAATTGAAAAATAAAGCCAGGTGTTGGTGGCACAGGCCTTTTAATCCCAGCACTCGGGAGGCAGAGGCAGGCGGATCTCTGTGAGTTCGAGGCCAGCCTGGTCTACAAGAGCTAGTTCCAGGACAGGCTCCAAAGCTACAGAGAAACCCTGTCTCGAAAAACCTAAAATAAAATAAAATAAAATTTAAAATAAATAAATACATGGTGATGGGGGAAGCTTTGTTAACCAATCACCTCTAAGAAGTGGAACCTAATTAAGGCGTGGCTACCTGGAGCCCAGGGAAGAACTGGGACGGACCAGGTGCTTGCACTCACTGGGTGATTCCCGCAGGACACAGCGGAACTTGGACTTCCCATTCTCATGGCGTGAGTTTCCCCTTATAAAAAGTAAAAATATAATTGTTTATCTTCAAGCTGGCCTAGTTATTTCACGAGTCAAGTTAACATTTACGGGGCTGGAGAGATGGCCCAGCGGTTAAGAGCACTGACTGCTCTTCCAGAGGACCCGGGTTCGATTCCCAGCACCCACATGGCAGCTCACAACTGTCTGAAAAATGCAGTTCCATGAGATCTGACACCTTCACACCAACAAACATAATAAAGTTAAGTAAATAAATAAAAAAAAAAGTTAAACATTTACAACGTGGCTTTAGTGAACTCACTAATACAGGTGAGGCTTGCATCTGTGGCTCCCATCGGAATTCTCTGGGATACAGGTGGGTGTATTGACAAGGCTTGTTACCCCAGTACAAGGTCAGGGGTTCAAGGTTCAAAGTTCAGCTATGTAACAACTTCAAAGCCAGTCAGGCCTCCATGACCACCACAAAACAAAAATTCTATAGCACAAGCCAGGAATACATCTCTGTACCATTGAGGCAGAGGCAGGGGGATTGATGTGGACTTTGAGGCCAAGCTGGTCTACGTAGTGAGTTCTAGGACAGCCTGGGCTTCATGCCAAGACCCTCTCTAAAACCGAGAAAGAAACAAGAACAAAAAGACTCAGAAGTGTAGGTATGACTACGAGCAGGTGTCCACTTCCACCCCTGTAGGTCATTGATGGAGGAAGGTCATTGGTTAAATAAAAAGAAACTGTTTGGCCCTCATTGGTTAGAAGATAGGTGGGAGGAGTAAACAGAACAGAACGCTGGGAGGAAGAGGAAGTGAGCTCAGACTCCACAGCTCTCCTCTCGGGAGCAGACGCCTCAGAGAGACGCCATGCTCCCAGCTCCCAGGCAGATGCACGCAATGAAGCTCCGACCCAGGATGGACATAGGCTAGAATCTTCCCGGTAAGCGCACCTAGGGGCGCTACACAGATGATTAGAAATGGGCTAAATTAATATGTGAGAATTAGCCTAGAAGAGGCTAGATAGAAATGGGCCAAGCAGTGATTAAATGAATACAGTTTGTGTGTTGTTATTTCGGGCATAAGCTAGCCAGGCAGCCGGGATGCTGGGGACGCAGCCCCGCCGCCCTTATTACTACAGGTCATGGCTTCTGGTCCTCCCCGTCCCTTGCCCTGCTTCCTCCTCTGTGGATCCAGAGGTTGGAGATCAGCTGATTACCAGAGTGTTCCAGCCCTCTCCCTGTGACTTTGGTGGCAGTATGCTCACGCCCCCAGTCTGCAACACCAGCTATGGGGCCTATGGGGTCTGAGGAGGGCTAAGCAGTCCGGGAACCACACAGCACAGCTAAGTACAAGTGCAGCCAGGCCCTGACAGGGTACTTGGCAAAGACGCCAGGGCTCAAGCCTCTTCCAGCTCAGGGGCTCCTTCAGAGGACCTCGTACCCTGGAAGAAGATGGAGGCAATCTTCTTTTCCCTAGAAGTAGGAAATGGTCCTTAGTTTGCACAGGATCTGCCCTCTGACCCTTTAATAACCTGAATGACTTCCTTCCGTTATGTTATGCTCCTTGCCCAAGTGAGGAATAGAGGAGCCGCCCACCAAGTCCTCCAACCGGGCCTAGAGAGGACAGCCGGGTGGGGGATTGGGAGAAGCCTCCTTCCATCCGTCATCCATCAGATGCACAAGGTTGGGCCACAGGAATCTGCAGGGCTGTCTGGGGGAGGTTCTTTTGGCGGGGTGTCTGATAAAGTGGAATGCCAGAGGAAGGGCTGCCTGGGGAGGAGCAGAGGGTGGCGCAGCCCCCATGACCGAGACAGCACCAGGACCGCGTGGAGGGCGCTGTGGCTCTTCGCTCAGGGCCTTCTACACCAAGTAACTAGAAGCCAGGGCTGCCAAGCTTCACCCAACCACAGCGCCCAGGGCAGTAACCCACGGTAGACGGAGAGGACCCTTGAAAGTTGCCTCTGACCTCCACACCCACACCACGGAATGTGTGCACCCCTCCTGATAAGAGGAAATCAATTTAAATGTATCATTTGAGATTAGTTTTGGAAACTACACGTTAACAATCCCCCTGTAGACATTTGAGCCCTCACACGCACATGGGGACAACTGGACTTCCCGCCTACCCACGAGTGCCCCTGACCACAGATGTTTCCAGGCTCAGCAGACCTCTGGCAGCCACCGGGCAAGTGTGTCTAAGGCTAAAAGAACAGCAGGTTGGATTGTTCCAATCAGCGCCGTCAGAGTACAGGCAGCTCTCAGTTTATCCTCTCGTGCTTTGGGGCACCCCATAAATTCTGCAGCTCAATCTGCTTTCCGTCTCCTTCGTAGCAACAACTGTCTTCAAAATAAAAATAAGTAAGTCAGAAGCAGCACATAGCTTTGCTATCTTTGGGTATTTTCTCTGCCCTCAGAAGGTGCTGAGCTCTCGGGGCCGCAGAGAACAAGGGGCTGTGTAGAATCCTGCGAGCGACTGGCTGATCTGTGTAATTAATGGCGTGCCGTCATGGTGGATGACAGTGAGCAGGGCCCTTCTCTCCTGGACAGGGTGAAGCCAGCACCCCAGCTTTTAGAAAGAAGCACTTCCTGCAGTCCAGGGCCACTGTGAGACAAGGACTGCTTGGTCATCACGGGCTGTCACCTCACTGCCTGGGTATGAGGCTCAGTCGCTAGCAGGGCAAGGACACTGGAGTCAAGCCTGGCAGTGCCTTACTGCAAGCAGGGGTTCCAAAAATTTACTCTTGACAGGTTCCAAAGCTATAGGGAAACCCTGTCTTGGAACACATACACACACACACACCCCAAAAAAAAAACCACAAAAAACAAACACCTCAGGACTAGCTTATCCCTGGAGTCCCCTGTCAATCAGGAAGATGAAAGACAGATAGGGTCAGGAGTCCTTTTAGGAATGGAAGTGAGCCACAACAGAACAGGGCCCACTTCCTGGGCCTAAGGACTATGACTCAATCTGCATGAATGTCCATGAGTCCTGCCAATATGAAAAATTTATGAGCTAGAGACCTCAGTTCTGACCCCCGCCAAGCCCGTTTTCTTATGTAAATACACTGTGTCCCAAAAGCAATCTTCTACATCATTATGTCATGGTCAGCATGAGGTTGGCAACGGCCAGTGTTTTTCAGGGAGCTGAAGGCAGAGACACTGGGAGGAAGGAAAAACCACTGAAGCATCCTGAAGAGCACCCCAGAACAGTGTGTGTGCGTGCCTCTCTCTCTCTACCACTGGGGGTGTGGACGCCCATGGGGCAGTGCTGGAGAACGAGAGGGGCTGCGGGGTGAGAACGAGACAGAGAACCCCCTTCCTAGGAAGATGAGGAAAACCGAGTCACAGCAGAAAAGACTCTTCAGCTCTGTCCCCCATGGTGCGTAGACACTGGCACAAAATGGGCTGAAGGCTTCCTGCACAGCAGGGCCTTGGAGCAGAGAATAAGTCAAAGGGGCAGAAGATGCATGCAGGGAAATGCAGAGCTGATGTGAGATCCCCTCTGTATGCTGTGAATATCACTGGTTAATAAAGGAACTGCTATAGGCCTATAACAGAGCTGTAGGGGAACAGAGCTAGATGGGGGGGGACTAAACTGAATGCTGGGAGAAAGGAGGCGGAGTCAGAGAGAAGCCATGGAGCTGCTGCTGGAGACAAACGCACTGAAACTTGGTGATGCACAGGTTAATGGCGATGGGTTAAATTAAGATGTAAGAGTTAGCCAATAAGAAGCTAGAGCTAATGGGCCAAGCAGTGATTTAATTAATACAGTTTCTGTGTGGTTATTTCGGGGCTGAGCAGGCCCCTCCCTCCAACACAGAGCCATGGCCATGGCCTGTGGTGCTGCAGCACCAAGAAGTAGGACAGACCCAGTGTGTGCAGGCCCTGGGCTCCATCACCAATCCCCAAAGAAAATGATATGACCTGGCACCCCCTCACCCGTCGCACTAAAGCCAGCAGTCAGCTCTTGTCAGCCATCTTGCTCTATCTTCAGAGCGAGGGAAGGGAGGGAGGCAAGAGGGACAAAGGAAATTCTTAAATCACAAGCAGATAGTTAAACTTCAAAACAAAAAAATAATCTGAGTCCCAGAACAGACAAAATTATATGTAATAAACAGCTTTGAGGCTCCCTGATGCCCAAGCAATTGCCTAGGGCGTCTCTGGGAACCCCGTCATGTTTCCTCCACCCGGTATGCAGGTCTGCATGCTGGGATACAGTCTGCCCTCACTCCATCCAGCGTGTTCTGGTCTGAACCACATGGAGCCAACATTTCATTCCTGGCGGATTCCCCCCCTCTCCATGGTAGAACAAAGAACCTTTGCTCTCCAAAGGGACTCGAGAGGTTTATTCTTTCTTACACCACTTGTTGGGATGTCCATTACTGATGCCGTAGCAGAAATTAGAGAAAAGTATGTCCACAGAAAACAGCGATGGGGTATGAAGGAAGAGGATGGATATGGGATGGCATCTGCACTCACAGATGGGCACTCTGACAGCAGCTGGCTGGCCAGGCAGGACGCACCTGCCCTTGCGGCCGCTGAGGGAAGACATGGAAAGAATGGGCACAGTCTCCATCATCTTTGTCTTTTAATAGAAGATTTGGTTTCATTGTTTATGGGTAACATAGTTAAAAATAGAGAGCTCTGCTTGTTCTCGGAGGAGGGGTAAGGCTGACCGTAATCCTGGGGTACACTGCCCATGTTTCAGTCACTGACAGACTTCAAGGGATTCTGGATGCTCACAGAAAGGAGGAGTTTGTTTCAAATCCAATGGGACTGAGGACCGAGGACAAACATTCCCAAGACCCCCAGAGTCTGGTACGGAACCCCCAAACACATTGACCAAAAGTGATCAGCCATGGCTTACAAGGGCCAGGACAGCAGCAGTCCCCAGGAGGCACAGGGGACAGAGACCCCGACTCTGGGCCCAGCAGATGACAGGTTATGAAAGTAAGTCACAAACACACAAGATGTAGGGACTCAGAGCTGAGATGCTGAGCTCTGCCCGCCAGCCATTTGCAGACCTGGATTTAATGCCATGGAACTCGCTGGGTCTGTCTCACAATATAGAGTAAGTCAGGGCCTCCCTGCCCCCGAGGAAGAGCCTGGTTAGCTCCTGAATCCAAAGATGCCCTTGATGTATCCTGTGAGGCCACTCTTGGTCTTCTGCTCCAACTTGTCCTCAAGAGGTGGGAAGGCCACATGGTTGAGGGCCAGGTCAAAGAACAAAGGCTTGCAAGGGATGGGCTGGAATCCTGGTGGGAAGTGCACGAGGTTGGCTTGCTTGGTGACAAGGGAAGGGTCCAGGCAAAAGGTCTCAAACCGTTCAACCAGAGGCTGGAAGACAGATCAGAATGTCCATCAGAAAGCCCAGTGGTATGCTTACTGTGCTGGGCACGCAGCTTACATGTGCTTTCTTTCAGTCTCAGTTTGTATGGGCACATGTGAACACATGCCTGATGCCTACATAGCATGTTCCTAACTTACCTTTTATTATTGTTACTATTATTATTTTTGCTTCTTTCTTGTATGTATGAATGTTTTGCCTGAACATACCACCCGCATGCCTAGTGCCTGCAGAAGTCAGAAGAGGGCTTTAGCTCCCCTGGAACTGAAGTTAGGGATGGTTATGAACCTTCACATGGCTGCATGAAATCAAACCTGGGGGCCTGCAAGAGCAACAAGTGCTCTTGACTGCTCTCTCTCCAGCCGCACGCTCCCAGCTTTCATTATTTACTGACACTGAGGCAAGACTGTTCTCTACTTCCCTGGGGACATGGACAACTAGCAAGGCATCTGAGTCATCTGTGCAAGAAAAGGGAAGAATTGGGGGTGCCTAGAATCGGGGTGGAGTGTCCTCCTACTCCCCAAATGCCACAGCTGCCTTACCTTATTGTCTTTGACTTGAGAAGAGGGCTCTGCTTGATGGGAGTCGTTTGCATCTGAAAATTTCACAGGGATTCAGTAAGGATGGGGACTCCGCACATGCTTGCCACATAAGGCTTTCCACCACGGTGGTGAGCATGGCTCTAAATACCGAGCAAAGCCCGTCAGCAGGGACAGAGAGAGAGTGAGGCTTCCCTCCTGGTTGGAGAAGGGGAATAAACAGCGACACAGCCCAGATCCACTGTGGTTAATCCTTAGGAGCTGTGGGGTTTGGAGGACGCTGAAGAGAGGGGCAGTGACCGGGCTTTTCCAATCCCTCTGCACAGTCAGGGCCTCGTGTGGTAGACAATAAGGCCAGAAAATAGCAGTCTTAAGAGAGTAACCCAAACAATGCTCTCTATGGTAAACCAGTGGTGTGGGTGTGGAGGAAGAGCGACAGAAGTCTGGGGCGGCTCACCCAGGATGGCTGCAGCCTGCAGTGAGCACTTCTCTGACCGCACTTGAGTGATGAGCTCTTGCACATCAGGCAGGTCCTGCAGTAACAGACAACACACACTCACCAGCAGGCCAGGCGGAACAGCAGCCTCATGAGCCTGTGCTAGGTGACCCCACTGGGGCTCTGTGAGACTTTTTAGACTTAAAAAAAAGAAAAAGAAAAAGTCAGCCAGGCAGTGGTGCTACATGCATTTAAAATCCCAGTACTTGGGGAGAAGCAGATCTTTGAGTTTGAGGTCAGCCTGGCCTACAAGAGCGAGTTCTGGGACCCTGTTTCAAAAACAAACAAACAAACAAACGTCTATTTAAAAAAATGTCTCTACTAGCCTGGTGGCTAATGCTGTAATCGCAGCATTTGGGAGGTGGAGGCAGGAGAACCGAGTTCAAGGGAAAGGCTGACACAACGGAAAACAACGCCCACCCAAAAGAGCACCCGCACCCTGCTGGTCAAGCTCA
Organism: Microtus oregoni; assembly: GCF_018167655.1. Taxonomy (NCBI): domain Eukaryota; kingdom Metazoa; phylum Chordata; class Mammalia; order Rodentia; family Cricetidae; genus Microtus; species Microtus oregoni. The sequence goes on along the minus strand of NW_024543222.1, from coordinate 3,880,409 downwards.
GTGCAGCCCAGGCCCAACACCTAGAGTGTATGCAACTGCTAACTTAATCTTCAGGAGCACCCGGGGGAGCTCTGGACGTCCAGTTGGCAAATGAGAGTCCCTGAAGCATGTCAAGGGCAAATGCGGGCCACCCCCCAAGAACAAGGGTGGGATGCCCAGGCCTCACCCAGCTCACCTCTCTGCAGTTGCCCCCCCCTCCTTTAGAGACAAGGGTCTCACTAAGGCTCCAAGGTTGGCTAAACTCATGGTGCTTCTCCTGCCTCAGCCTCCCCAGTGCTGTGACTACAGATGGAAGCCATGATGCCAGTCTGCCCCACCACTTCCTTTTGTTTTTTGAGACAGGGTTTCTCTGTGTAGTCCTGATTGTCCTGGAACTCACTCTGTAGACCAGGCTGGCCTTAAACTCACACAGATCCACCTGTCTCCCGAGTGCTGGGATTAAAGTGTTGCCACTTCTACCATGCTCACGTGGCCGTGTTCTCACCCATCCCTCCTCTCTCTCAAATATTACTGGCCTCTGACATCGCCCTCATCATGCTGAGGACTGAAGTCCGGGACTCGAGCACTCTGAGCAATGCAGGTTCAGTTGTCTCTACAAACGGTGAGCCAGACTGTGGCTGCCACAACCCATGTGCTGCTCTCCAGAGGGCAAAGCCAGGCTCTCTGGGCATGGTGTGCTGTGCACACACAGCAGCCGCTCTGTGCTGGCCTGGCCTGTGACCACACCAGTAACACCCGCTTTGCTTCTAAACAGGCTTTGCTTACAGAACATGGATTCCTCTACGTAGTCAGCTATTGCTTATTTAACCTTTTAGGGTCTACATAGTCCTGTTGGTCTAGAATTCACTATGCAGCCCAGGTTGGCCTAGAACTCAAGCTCCTCCTGCCCCCACTGCCTGTGTGCTGGACAGCAGGCTGCAAGTGCTGGAGGCTGCATCCCAAAGGCAGCCAGTCCCTAGCAGGTGTTATGCAGGAAGAAGGTCACGCTTGACATCAGAATCACCATGGAGCTTCAAAAACTCCAGTGTCCACTCCAGATCCCACCCCAGTCAAAACCAGACCCTCTGATGAGGACACATCAATCTTTTAAAACTTTTGTCAGATGACTTCAATGAGTAGCCAATCTGAGAACAATACAAGGGTTTGTTTCTTTTTAACCGGAGAAGTGGCATTTTCCACTCTGTCTCTGTGGAGTCAAGGCTGGCTCTGAGCTTGCTCTGAAGCCTAGAGTAGCTTCACACTCCTAATCCTCAGCCTCAGCCTCTGCAGGGCAAGGTAACAGGTGTGCCCCACCACAGCTGGATGAAATGCTGTCACAGCTACGTCCTCTTCAGGCCTAGAGCAGGGTAGGTCACACCAAAGATGACTCAGGATGACGGGAGGGGAAGGGCTTCCTCAGAAGCTGCCACCTGCTGTCTCCTCACAGACCCCGTACCCCTCACCGAAGCTTGGAAACAAGGAGAGATCACCAGCTCACCTTCAGGCTGTTCTTGAAGGCGCCCCCATCAGAACTGACTTCATTTGCGTACTTCAGAACCCTGTCATAGAGCACAAGGGCTTCGCTCCACTTCTTCACCAGCACATAGGACTGAGCAATGAAAAAACACCTGATGGGGAAAGAGTCACAGCGCTTTAAGGCAACAGTTGCTTGCCGCCAGGCTGCCCTTGCTGTCAGGCTCAATGTGAAATCTGGAAACAGGATTCTCAACTCTGGATCCTGGTCTGGAAAACCCCACCCCAGCCCTCAGCACACGTCAGCAATCAGGGTGCGGACACACTTCGGGAGCAATGCTGATCAGATCTAACAGGAACCCTCATTCACCGTTGCCTACATGTCTAAGACACAACTGTTTATCCATCCCTAATCAATCATTCACCGTTGCCTACATGTCTAAGACACAACTGTTTATCCATCTCTTTTCAAAAACCAAACCAAGATTTATGGGGCCCAACAGAACCTTAGTATTGCCCCTGATGAGCAAAGGCAGAGCGCCCTAGGGAGTCCAAGAGCAAGCGAGCCAGTGAAAGATGAGGGCGTGCACACTCTCCTCTGCCGTCTGTCTAGATCCCTGGCTTTGCTGAGTGTCCACTTCTGAGTGAGTCACACCTGGCCTCATCTCAGGAACTGAGATGCCCAGCTTCATCCCGCTCAGCTTGGGTTCCCTGAACCGGCTGTTCTAGTCCGCCAATGCCCTTTCCAATGCTTGGCTCTTTCAGTGCTTCCACTGGGAGGGAAGAAACAAGAAAAGGGAAGCCCAAAGTCTCCCAGAATGCAGATGAAGAACTCTGAAATGACTGCTGCCATCTTTGCTGGGGGTTCCCTGTAAAAACTTCCTGTCAACACCGAGCGTCCTCCACAGGGCAGGACGGCTGCGAAGCTTACCGCTGGGACACACAGCAGAAGCCTGCTCATCCTGAAGGACATTACCTGTAAGCTTTGAACACCAGGGTCTTGAGGCTTATCTCTTTCTGGAAGGTTCTATCCTCTTCTAAGCCAGGAAGCTGCAGCAATTCCACCAGATTCTGTACAACAGATGCAACAAGAAAATCCATGAGAGGAGCCTCAGAGTGATCCTGTCAGAAGACCTTCCAGGGACAGAAAAGGGCAGAGACAGCGTCCACACTGGAACAGTAGGAATCAGGAAAGCGACCTGCAGTGCGGGCCTGGTGTCCCCTCCGGTCCCCACACCAAAAGTGCATTTGTCCTTCACCACTCAACGCCTCTCTCCAGCCTTCAGAGACTCCTCAGAACACACAGGCCATCTGACAGGCAGTTGGTGTGTGTGCGCATACACCTACATGTGTGGACACGTGTGTGCACATGCACGTGGAGGGCAGAGGTCAGCACCAGGCATCTTTCTCAACTCTTCTCTACTTTTCTTTTTTCCTGTTTGTTTTTATGTTTTCTTCTGTTTTTTTGTTTTTTTTTTCCTTTCAAGACAGGGTTTCTCTGTGTAACAGCCCTGGCTGTCCTGGCATTCACTCTGTAGACCAGGCTGTCTTCAAACTCACAGAGATCTGCCTGCCTCTGCTTCCCAAGTGCTGGTATTAAAGGTGCGTGCCACCACCATCCAGCTTCTTTTTCTTGAGACAAGGTCTATTATGTAGCCCTGGCAGTCCTGGAACTCACTATGTCGACAGACCCAGCTGGCATCAGCCACAAACTAACAGATCCATCCACCTGCCTCTACCTCCCAAGTGCTGAGATTAAAGGTCCAGCACCATCTTTTTTTTAAAAAAACGTTTAAGTTTTATTTATGTGTATGTGTGTTTGTGGATGCCACCTGTGCAGGTGCCCGAAGAGACCAGAGAACAGTCAGATCCCCAGGGGCTGGAGCTAGGACGACTGGGAGTGAGGGTGTGACCTGAGTCCTGGGACCCAAACTCAGGTTCTCTGCAGAGGACTAAAGACGCAGGGTCTGCTGACCTTGAACTCACTACAGTTTACAGTTTGCATGGGCACCCCCAGTGTCAGGATCTCAGGTGTGACTCACCATGCCTGGCCTATGTGTAACAAGCTTACTAACTGACCAACTCTCAGTCGGTGACACAGTATGGATTCAGTCTCTGGATGCCCTCAGACCTTTGGAAAGCACTTAGTGAATGTCTGTGGGTGCCATTTATCACCTCAAAATGCCTGAAATATGGAGCACGAGGCTTCTGATTACTCCAAGACCTTTCTTTGTCTTCTGCTAGTCACTCCTGGCTCTCAACAGCCCTTCACTACCCAAATCATTTTGTGTTCAAGATAGCAGAGGGCAGGCTGCCTTTCCAGGCCCCAGGGGTTACCTGCAGAATGATGTCATAGAGCCGGATGAGGTCCTGAGGCCTGGGAGAGCGCTTGCTGTCGTCTTCTGGCTGCTGCTGCAGCAGAGCCCTGTGCAGCCCTTTAGCCATGTTCTCGTTCCGCCTGATGGCTGTTGACAGCTTGATGTAGGTCAGGTAGCTGCAATGCACATGCCAGTCATGTTCTGAGAAGTACTGGAGAGACGGGGGACTGACTGGGGTAGTGGGGGTGGGGCTAGGGGCCACACGCAGGGTTCTCTGACCCTTCACACCCTTTCCCAAGGCCTCAGAGCTCCCAGTCTTCAGGAAGCAGCAGCCAGTCACCATGTGGCCCACTCACTCTGAGAGGCTACGCATGGATGAGGAGAAAGCACTGTGGACACAACTCAGTGGAGCGTGTGCAGAGCCGGGGAGACCACAGCCACAGTGGGCATAAAAGACACCAAGTCAAGAATAGGTAAAGAATGTTAAAATAACTGAAAAATTAAATTTGAGAAATAGGTGAGGTTATGAGAGAAATTTTCCTAAAAGTAGTTGGTATACACAAGTAGGTATAGGTTTACAAAGTTCCATGAAAATACAAAAGGTACTTGATTCCTGACTCATCATTTTTACACCAAAGCTGCCCTCCACAGCCTGAACCAGCCTTCTCTGCAGGTGGGAAGGTGACCTCAGGGCAAGGGCTTCACTGTCTTACGTCCTCAGCCCGAGAGGCCCTGCTCCAGTCAGGAGATGAGCTCAGCTCTGACTCTGGGCTCCACACACAGGTGTGGGGCTCTCTAGGAGCCTCTTTCTCCTCAGGCTGATTAAACAGGATAACATCTTGGGCCAACCCTGTGTGATAATCAAGGATCAGGAGTCATCTGACAGTCAACTGACAATCACAAATACCAAACCCCCAAGACTGGAGATCAAGTGCTACAAGGGAAGAGAGTGTGTGTGTGCGTGCGCGCACGTGTGTGTATGCATGTGCGCGTGTGTTGTGTTTGGTGTGGGGGCCTAAGGCAGGCATGCTAGGCAAACCTTGTCACCAAGTTATACCCTGCTGGGCCTCTGGGAGTTGAGTATTTATGAGAAGCATCCATTACTATCAACAGAGTCTCTCAGTAAACTCCACCTCTGCTGAAACAAAATAAACAACAACCAAACACAGGGAAGGAAGGGCTGGAGACGGAGGACTACAGTTACTGTGTAAGTTCAACAGGGGAGGAAGGGCTGAAGACGGAGGACCACAGTTACTGTGTAAGTTCAACAGGAAGAGGAAGGGCTGAAGATGGAGGACCACAGTTACTGTATAAGTTCAACAGGAAGAGGAAGGGCTGAAGATGGAGGACCACAGTTACTGTGTAAGTTCAACAGGAAGAGGAAGGGCTGAAGATGGAGGACCACAGTTACTGTGTAAGTTCTAAGCAGTCAGCAAGAAACTTAAAAATTTCAAGGTCAAATACAAAGGGAAGTTGGGTGAGAAGTGGAATTTTCAAGTAATATATCACTTTGTTTTTTCTTAAGGATACTCCTCTTTTTTCTCTGAGATGAAGCAGCAAGGCTCCGTGTGTTCTTCTACTAGTGCGACTTGATGGCCCAACACGTCTTTTAAAAAACACATCCAAAAACCTTACACTGAACAAGGTAACTATTTCAAAGGAAGAGAAAGAAAAATGAAGCTGACAAGAGAATTGAATCATGTGCATAAAAGAGCAAAGGGGCCAGCACACTGGCTCAGGTCTGCAAGCCCAGCTCCTGGGAGGCTGAGAGGGAAGGACTGCTGGGAGTCAGAGGCAGGTCTACAAAGCGAGCTCCAGGCCAGGCCAGGCTGCAAATAAAGGCTGTTTCTAAAGCTAAACAAACAAACAAGTAGAAGAAAAGCAGCAGTCTTGCAAGAACATAAGCAAGCAGTTTGACACAGCCCTGCCCAGGGCACATTTGTTGCTGTGCGGCAGAAGCAGCAGCAAACACACAGTGGGACTGAAAAGGCCACAAGAACACAGATGGGTGGCCAATGACCAAGAGCACAGGAAAAAGCCAGGCACACTCTGGACTGATGCAGAGTTGCAGGTGGAATTAAATTGAGCTGAGATGCTCAGAACAGTGGAGAGCCTGGGAGACAGAGGAAAGGGAGCTCTAGGTCACAGCAGCTCCAGAGGGACTGACTGAGGCTAGGCTAGGGTCCATGCCTCAAACTCCATGCAGAAGATCGAGGAGGGGGATTTGCTCTATCTAAAGAAGCTCCATTTGATGCTAGCCATCTATCTTGGTATCCACCAGCTGTTTGTCTCCAGTCCCTGGAAGGAAAGTCCTTCCCAGTAATCCTGACTCAGTGACCCCTCAAAATGTACAGCCGTGACTGTCTACTTGTTAAAAGTGTTTTTCTTTGCTTCTGTAACTTGCTTACAGACACCCAGAGACTGTTCTGAGTTGCCTTAGCCACTGAATTTGTCAGAACAGAAGAGTTTTTACTTGCTTGCATAGATATCGAAGGTCTTTGTGTGGTTTTCCCCTTTAAAAGTCCTCCCTCACACCCCTCCTTCATAGCAATCTCAAACTTGGCTCAGAGACTGTTGGTCTTTCTAGCATCTAATAAATCTTTTAATTATAATTGGATTGAGTCTATGGTTTGTTCCCTGCGGTCAAACTTCATAACAGATTCTCAAGAATTTGAGGTCAGCCTAGGCTACCAGTGAGATCCTGCACAAAAAAGCAAAACAAAACAAAACAAAAACAAAAATAACCCACCCACACATGCCAAGGCCTGTAGTAATAGATTAGCTAGCAAAGCTGCTGGCTACACAAACCTGGACCCCTGTATTCCTTCCTGGAACCCACGGAAAGGTGAGAGGAGAGAACCAGCTTCACAAAGTGTCCTCTGACCTTACATGCATGAACCCCCACAAACTCATCAAGTATGCACACAATTAAAAAAAAAAGTGAGGGCTGGGGAGGTGGATCTGTGGTTAAGAGCACTGGCTGCTCTTTCAGAGGAGCCAGGTTCAATTCCCAACACCCACATGGCAGCTCATAACCTTCTGTTAACTCCAGCTCCAAAGGATCAACACACAGACATACATCCAGGTCAGACTCCAATGCACACACACACACACACATATATATATGTATATGTATGAAAACCAAACCAAAAGGCCCATTCAATGCCCCACAGCTTTAAATAGAACCAAGCAAACAAAGACCAAACTAAACAGCAGCCAAGGACTACTAGCTCTCTCTCCTGAGCAACACAGGTACCTACTGAACGAGACAGAGAAGTACATGCAAATCCACGAAACTTTCTATTAAAAAAAAAAAAAAAAGAAAGAAAGCCAGCAAGCTGGGTGGTGGTGTTGTTGCATGCCTTTAATTTTAATCCCAGAATCTGGGAGGTAGAGGCAGGTGAATTTCATTTTCTTTCTTTCGTTTTTTTTTTTTTTTTTTTTTTTTTTTTGGTTTTTTGAGACAGGGTTTCTCTGTAGCTTTGGAGTCTGTCCTGGAACTAGATCTTGTAGACCAGGCTGGCCACGAACTCACAGAGATCTGCCTGCCTCTGCCTCCCGAGTGCTGGGATTAAAGATATGTGCCACCACCGCCCAGCAAGCAGGTGGATTTCTATGAGTTCAAGACCAGCCTGGCTCTAGAGATAGATCTTCAGTTAGGAGCACTGGCTGCTCTTGCAGAGGGCAGGGTTTGATTCCCAGCACCCACTCTACAACACAGTGGCTCACATCCAGTTCCAGTGGATCCAATGCCCTCTTCTGGCCTCCACAGACACAGGGACACACGTGATGCACAGATACACACTCAGGTACCCATACACATAACATGAAAATCTAAATTGGCACAAACACACAGAAGTCAGCTCCCCTCACCTGTGCAGGTACTGGAGATTAGAAACCTTTCCCGACTCTCCATCAAGGGTATAATCTCTCTGTTTCTGAAAAGGTAAAGAAGGCAAAAAAGTAAAACCCACAGATTCAAGTGTCGCACCCTCAGACAACATGACAAGATTACCCAGTTGCCTTGAGTGACAGATGCTGAGCAACAGCCAGTTAGGGTTCCTGTCCTCTGTTCGGTGTTTTACCCCAAACACTCGGTTCAGAGTCTCCAGGTGTGGGGACACACACCTGCAGTCCTAGCTATCATGAAACTGAGAAAGCAACGCCCACGTCCGTTTACAGTCCAGGACACCTAATGAGACGCTGGCTCAAACTAGCAAACACAAACAAAACCCAGAGACTTGCCTAGCACGCTCAAGACCCAGTATGTAGAACCATGAGACCACGGCACCACAGAGGGTCCCTTCAGACCCAGAGTTGGCTCCCCTGCTCTGTCAGCTGAACGGCGGGAAGAGCCCCAGCGCAATCTGCATCCTTAACAGCCAGCATCCGTGGAGATGCTACCGCACGGGGTAGAAGAGACTGCAGGTATGAGTATTTAAGTGTTTTTCAATTACCCAACTGGCAATCCTCCTGCCTCTGCAGAATGTTACAATTCTGCACCACCTCACCTTTATGGCCATCTCTGTGTAAGTTAAAATGCTGTGCAAGAACCAGTGTAAAGCAGTCATGGCTACCAATCTCTGCAAGCCCAGCTCTTCAGGGAACAAGAGCAGAAGTCCATCTTGGGCTACATGCCTAGATTCTAAATTCTGCTTCAACAGAACCCTGAGAGTGGAGTCATCAACAGGGAGAGACATTATAGCGAGGACACAGAGATATAAAATGGTTCTTAGGTTTTCAGTCCAGATGCCTGAACGGATCACACCATGGAAAAGGGGAGCACCACACACCAGGAGTGCTCCTGGAGACAAGAGGCTGAAACCATGGGATGATCACTATGAAGAAGAGGCCATGAGAATGAAGTCATAAACCTGGAGCCCATAGGCCTCTTGTTAACAAGCTGATCACATCTGCAAACGCCCCAAAGGCTAATGGTGATGCAGGGACCCTGGGCCACCCTGAGGACAGGACAGATGGGGAGGAGGCAGCACCAGGCAGGAGATGGTCGCACCTGGTCAGGCTTGAGCTCTTCCCGCACGGCCTGCAGGGCATCTCGGCACTCACTGAGCATGGACTCGAACAGCCGCTCCTTTGTTTCTTCACTTTCAGCCTAAACAGTGGCAAATGCAGCAAAAGACCATTCTGAGCAAATCAGAGGAGGGCACGGTAGTAATACGATCCTCCCACCGCACTAACACACTTACCTGACCCAAGATAGCCTTAGGTTCTTATTTTATTTTAAATAATGTACACACACACACACACACACACACACACACACACACGTGCTTGTCTGTGTACATACAGTTCAGGTGCCCACGGAGGCCAGACAGCATCAGATCCCCTGGAGCTAGAGTTGTGAGCCACTTAACATACGTGATCTTAACTCCAGCCTCGTGAATCCCTTAGCGTGTCACTTGTGCATATGATTTTCTTATCCGCCATATACTACGATGGAAACTACACTGGAAAAGTGAACACGCTGAAGAGAGCCACGTCTGCAGGCGTCACCTCAAGCTGCCAGGGCCCTGTGCTTGGAGTGTCTCCCCATCACAGAATGCACCTCCAATGATTCTGCGAAGGCCGTCACCTAGTGCCCTTGGGGGAGTCTATAGACCCCCCAGGATGCTGTTTCCTCACACTGAGGAAACAACACAGCAGATGTCTCTTCCCCTTCTGTTGTCAAGCTGCTGCACGCCAACAGAACTGCCCTTTTATTGCTGCAATGCCTCCCCTAGACGAAAACATCCCTCCCTCCACTGGTCCTAGTGACCAACACATGCACAACTAACTCCACTGTTCACTCTGGAGAACCAATGAGTTTATCTGGCTTACAGAGCAATGAGGGTGAGGGACCACAGGCAGGAATAGGCGACCTTAAAGCTCTCCCACTGGAAGGCTTGTGCCCAACAGGGGTAATGGCTCCTCCAAGCCTGTGCAGATGGAGTCCCCTCCCTCAGTCTTTCCCCCCAAGGTCCTGTACTATTAGGGCAGAATTCATGCACCTGGATACTCAGGTGAGGGTGCTATGGCCCTACTGGCACCCTCCTTCTATGAGAAATGTGGACAGTCAGCAAGCTCAGCTATGACAATCTCTTATGGGCAGCCCCAGCCAAACTCCTGAATATGGCGCCAGCATGGCTCAGAGAGGCCTACAAACACCTTTACAGATACGAGCCGACTTCTTTTAGAGTCAAGCACAAAACACATTACTAATCAATATCCCACCAAAAGATATTTCTCCTAAATGCCAGACTAAGTTGTCTTCTCTAGACGTCCTGATCCAGTGTCATACATATGTGGCCAACGCAGAACAACTTTTGGGCAGAAATGATTGACAGGATTGAGTTGACAATCTTTGTACAAGTACTGGGCATCACCCTCCGCTACACGGCCTGGATAGATGACCAAGTGATTCACTCACCGAATGCCTGCCACACCACATTATCCGCCCTAAAGAATCTGACAGAGCAGGGAACGACAAACGGCAGAAAGCAGACAGACCCGTGCTACTGGCAGGCCCAGTGAAATGAACACAGCAGCATTCCATGGTTATGTTTGACTTTCCACCGAACTAACAGTCAACCTGAAAAACATTAACATCCAACCAACCTCTCAGGAAGCCCAGCACCCCGCCCAGAAGGCCCACTCCTGCAGGAGATGAAGGAGCTTAGAGAAAAAGCTCTACTTTCCAGAGTAAAGAATCTCCTCTGTGGGTTGCCCAATGTAAACCAACAGACCCTTCCACTTACAGGTCACTTGACTTTCCTGTCCCTCACTAACTGGCGCCAAATCAGGGCCATGGCTTCCTGTAACTTGAAGGCAAACAAGGCCTCACCAGCTGGTTCCCGCAGCAGAGCAGCCTGCGGACCAGCACAGCGCAAGATGGACGGTGCTCTAGCCACGCTCCGCAGTGCGGCAGGCATCGCGCATCAGCATTTAACTGAGATTTAAATGGAACAATCCAAGCACATCACAGTACTGTCTGTCCAGCGCAATTCCTCATAACCATCTAACCAAATTCTTTGTTTGCTTGTTTAAGACAGGGTTTCTATGTGTAGCCCTGGCTGCCCTGGAATTGCTATATAGACCAGGTTGGCTTTGAACTCAAGAGATCCACCTGCCTCTGCCTCCCAGGTGCTGGGATTAAAGGCGTGCGCCACCACTGCTGGGCTCTAAATTTTCAATGTAAGATTTCTGTGGAACTGTGACAACTGAGTAAGACACATGACCACCCCGGCACCACTGAGGACTCAGTCAGCCCCAGCACCCGTCTGAACCCACATATCTCACAGATCCACCACAGCGCTCCTTTCAGATGGGTGGAGTTGTCTGACAGCGGGCAATAACGAGGCTCTGTCTTCCCTCCTATTGGTAGGAAATGTTAAAGGAAGCCAGAATGCTAGCCCTCTTCCCAGCTGTCATCGCCGGTCAGATTTCCCACGGCTCCCACATGCTCTACACTGCATTCGGGGTTTCATGAACATTTTCCACAGTGAAGGAAAAGGCATGTCTGAAGGGGAAGACTTGTTTGTCATGTGCCACCCACACTGCTCAGTGACTCAGAGACCACCAAGTATCAGAGAACTTGTCATGAATCTTCCTGCCCAGGGCAAAATGTCTCCAAACAGGAAGTCTTTATGTATTAACAGCACATTTATTCTAGAACCTATACTTGATGCCAAGATGACTCCTGAAAGGAGGCACGCCTCCCAACATGCAGAGACAGGACTCCCTCTCCACAGCCCAGCAGTCCCGTCTGCACAGAACCAGCAGGAATGTGGTCCACACATAAAGGGCAAACTCCCTGCGTAAGAATGGAAGCTTGGCTGGACCCGGCTGCCAGGTGTGCCTATGGCACAGGGTCTGAAGCCTACTAGGTCAATCAGAAAATTCTAGATCTGTTTGATGAAACTCCAAGCACGGGGCGGGGGGCACCTCGGGCTCTCTTCTCCAGCGGGGCATCCAGGCCAGCCGGGGCAAGGCCACTGGACTGGGCTCCAGCGTCTCCACTCCTGAAGGGGTCCTGGGCTGTTTTCACCTGCTGCAGATGGTGCGGTATGACTAAGAGACACACGAGGCAAGTCTAGCCACATTCCCCACCACACCCATAGGAGAAGCAAGGGCACAGGAATCAAGCCTCACCCCACACTGAGAGAGAAGTCCAGAAGACAAACATAAGGAAATACGCTAAAGAAAAGGTTTTGTTTGTTTGGCTTTTTCCTTTTTTAAGGAAAGGGTAAATGCTCTCAATCCTACTCAAGACATAAAAAAAAAAAAAGATCAAATCTACTTATTTTGAGATAGGGTCTCACTGTGTAGCCCTAGATGGCCTGGAACTCACAGAAATCTGCCTGCTTCTGCTTCCCTAGTGGGAGGATTATAAGATGCTGGCCACGAAGCCGTAAGACCTGAGTGCAATACCTAGGAGCCACACAGTGGAAGGGGAAAATTGACTGCTTTTAAGTTGACCTCTGACCTCCACATGCGTACATGGACTGACCATACACACATGGTAAAAAATAAAATATAAAAATTTGATAGGGCTGGAGAGATGGCTCTGAGGTTAAGACCACTGACTATCCTTCCAGAGGTCCTGAGTTCAATTCCCAGCAACCACATGGTGGCTCACATCCATCTATAATGAGATCTGGTGCCCTCTTCTGTTCTGTAGGCACACATGCAGACAGAACACCATACATAAAAGAAATTAATAAATCTTATAAAAAAAATTAATAGATATAAACAGCTCTTTAGATACAAGAGGCAATATAAAATAGATATAAAATAGCTCTTAGTTTGAGAAATCTATTCTCAATAGTAATTTAAAATATAGAAAAAGCCAGATATGGTGGCACATGCCTTTAATCCCAGCACTCAGGAGGCCGAGGCAGGTGGATCTTTGCAAGTTTGAGGCCAGCCTGGTCTACAGAGTGAGTTCCAGGACTGAGAACCTATTTGAAACAAAACATGAAAACCATCTGAGGCATAAGTCCACGGCAGAGTGATTGCCGAGCATGCTTTAGGGTCTGGGTTTCGTCCCCAGCCCTGCAAACCCAAAACCAAACAAACGACAAAACCTCTTCTACAGAAAGCTTTGCTGCATCCTCACTATGCGTGCTATGAGCCGCGCGCAGCACAGGTCTGATAACAGACAGGCAAGGCGGCACTTAGGAAGCACACTGCTATTACGTGTGCTGTGACAGATGACAAACAGAAGGCATGCATTTAATTCTGCAAGCACATACTTAGAGTAATGACTAGATGAGATGACATACTGACTGGTTTCCTTCCCAGTCTCTTTTTTGGTCAGCCTTGAACTGCCTTCTTCCTTCTGGTACTAGAGATTGAACTGAGGTCTCCAGCTTGAGTATACTCGCTACCATGAGATAAGTCCCAGCCCCTCCAACTGCTTTAGGGTGTCTAGCTGATGTCAGTCCCTAGTCACAAAAAACCCAAACACATATGTGTCTGTGTGTGTGTGCCCCCTCACAAAATAAATGTAAAAAACTAAAATAAAATTAGTTCTTCAAGTCGGGTGTAGAGGCACACTTTAAATGCCACCACTTGGGAGGCAGAGGCAGGTGGATCTATGTGAGTTCAAGGCCAGCCTCGTCTACAAGAGCTAGTTCCAAGACAGTCAGGGCTGTTACACACAGAGAAGCTCTGTCTCAAAAAAACAAAAGCAAAAAATTAGTTCTATTAGTTGCTCAATCTTCTAGTTTAAGAAAAACACACTTTCTGGTGTTGTTCCATCATTCTGCCCTTTAAGCAAAGCAAAAGAAAGTGACAGAGTGACGTGCAATACGGACCAGTATATAAATAAATCCTTCAATTACTGAAAACTGCCCCCGCCCAAAGCAGCCACAGTGGAGAGTGGCTGGGAAGTCTGGACGCTCAACATCCTCATCAAGTTGCAACGCAGACTCCAGGTCCCATTCATGACCTGGGGTTCACTGGTAACTGCCAGGCCTCAGAAATACCCAAGAGGCTCGCTGTCTTAGAAGATGCCCTTCTCCTCCCGTGGAGGAGCTCCATGAGCCTCAGTCATTGCTGCCTCACTAACCAGGACCTGTGTCTCTGGGGCTGCCTCTGGCTGTTCTCAGCCACAAGCAGGCAATTATGCAGTAAGTAGCTGTCAAGGACAGCTTTTGCACGACTATTACATGGAGAGCACATGCAGAACAAGACATTCTGGTTCACCCAGGCTCTTCTGAAGGGCCCAGAAATGAGAGGTGGCCCTGAGGGCGCGAAGGCGTGGACACAGGTCAGACTCCAGGAGTCTAAGCAGCTGCACCACCTGCTGGCTTGCTTTGCACCTCTGCAGGGAGTAAACCTTCTCTGCCCCCCAGGGGTCACTGTAAAACCCTCCACCCCGTGAATTTACCAAACAGCTTTAAGACCATTTGGGTTTTGGGAGACATGAACACCCTGAGGGACGACAGCACCACAGGCGCCTCCTCCTCACCTGGACAATCGCAGCTTCATTGTCGGCCAGTCCCAGTAAGAAGATCCGCACCTTGTCAATCTTCACCGGAACCGTCCTCCCCCTCCACTCCACCTCACTCATGGTAGCCGCCTGCTTGGCTCGAGTCTGAGTGATCAAGGCCTGCAATGCAGTTGTAGGAAGTTAAAGTGTGACAGATGGCAACACTGCCGCCTACCAGCTGTCTCTTTCTGCAACTGACACAGCACACCCTGAAAACCGACAGGATTTCTACTTATTCAAAATTTTCTCTGGTATCATGAATTTTAGTTCATGGGAAGTCAAATACTTCCAATTTTTTACATTTCTACTTTTTCTATGACTCTATGTAACTTGTTCAGGAAGAAAAAGGTTTTCAGGTATAATGGCTCACGTCTGTAATCCCAACACTTCTAAGGCCGAGGCAGGACAATCATGAGTTCAAGATCAGCTTACAGAATGAGCCTGAAAACCTTCATCCTAACACTTGGGAGGCAGAGGCAGGCAGATCTCTAGGAGCTCAAGGCCACCTTGTCCACACAGTAAGATCCAGGCTATCAAAGCCACACAGCGAGGTAGAAATCAAGTTCATTGATGGATCCTTGGATCCTGGCACTCAGCGGGCAGAGCTAGGTGGATCTCTCCAAGTTCCAGGCTAGTCAGGATTACACACACACAAAAGTAGACATATATATAATATGCACATATTGATGATAAATGTACATGTAAGTTAAATACTTAAATATTAAGGGAACAGCTTTGTAATGCAGTTACAACTATAAAGACACATATATTAGTAGCAAATCTCCCTAGGGGCTGAATTACATGTTGTGTCTAGACTGTTTCAAATCACCTCCCAGCCAGGCGGTGGTGGCGCACGCCTTTAATCCCAGCACTCGGGAAGCAGAGGCAGGGGGATCTCTGTGAGTTCGAGACCAGCCTGGTCTACAAGAGCTAGTTCCAGGACAGGCTCCAAAACCACAGAGAAACCCTGTCTCGAAAAACAAAAAAAATAAAAAATAAAAAATAAATCAAATCACCTCCCATAAACATGTATATCATAGATTACCTCCAGCTTCTCAGCAAGGAGCCCCTCTGTGCCCCCAGACCTCAGTCTCATCTGCATGAGTTCATTGATAGCAGACTGGTCCCCTGAGACAGAGAAAGAGAGAGATCTTTTATTCAGAGTGACAGTACTTTCCCCTCTAATGAAATGGACCTATTCATTACTACAGCAGGTCAACACTTTCTGCTCTGAAGACAAGTTTTTCCAAAAACAAACTGACTGGGGCATTGAAAACGCTGGTAGGAATGGTGGCTACATGTCATTATACATGTCATTACACTGATCTAAAATTTCAAGAACTCAATGTCAAGCTGAGCCGTAGGACTAATTATAGATTTTGAGACATTATGGCATGTTAACGTAGGTGCAACTGTACAAAAGTACTACCCTGGTGGGCTGGAGACGGCTCAGTAATAAGAGCGTCTGCTGCTCTTACAGAGGCCCTGGGCTCAGTTCCCAGTAACCTTACCAGGCAGCTCTCAGTCAGCTGCCCTAGTTCGTGGGATCTGATGCCCTCCTCTAACCTCCTCAGGCAACACATACACACAGTACATAAACTCAGGCAGGCACAAACACATAAATAAAAACATCTGTGGGAGATGGTAGGAGGGGAGGCTATGCAGGCGTGGGCTCAGAACGTGCATGAAAATCCTCGCATCTTTCACTTAGCTTCACTGTGGACCTGAAACTCCTCCGAGAAAGTAAAATATAGCCCTGGCTGGGCCTCTACATGGTTCTTGGGGAGTAGAGAAGATAAAGGGATGCAAACAGAAGCCAAAGAGCCAGTCTGTAGACTGAGTGAGGCTGTCACCGACAGCTCATCACCATCACCACCATCACCACCTGTGTGTACACGGGTTCACGTGCCACAGTGCACATCAGCAGCTCTACTTTTGCTGTCTTCAGAACTAAGGCCAAGCCAGGTATAGCAACGCACGCCTTTAATCCCGGCACTTGGGAGGCAGAGGCAGGTGGGGCTCTAGAGTGTGAGGCCAGCCTGGTCTACATAGTGAGACCCAAGACCAAACAGGCAAACACCCTCAGGCCAAGGATGGATGTTAACACAGAGAAGTTACATAAGCCTCCCAGCAAACCACGTCCACGGAAGAACAAGGCCTCGGTGCCTGCTCACCTATGTTGTAAGCACAGTAGCGGATGTTGGGCGAGATCTCTTCCACACGCTGGTTATACAGCACAGCCTGCTCCTCTGTGAACGCACTGGCTAGCTTCTCATAGATAGTTCTGCAAGCAAACAAACGTCAGACACATGGCAGACATTATGGCAGCCATATTTAAGGAAAACAAACTCACAAAAGACCACATGGTCAAAATAAAAACACAAGCCCTTTGAAGGTGTTTTACTGACTACAGAGTAGCGTAGTCTAAGGATAAAAAGAGAATAAACTTGCTATAAGGAAAACAAACTGTCCTAACTTCCACGGAGACTGTGCCTTAACTAGAGCAGCCCCTACGTCTGGTCGGGAGGACTTACTTGCACTTGTTAAAAGCCTCAATGGCAGCTTTCCATTCTTGATGTTCAAAGCGCAGCATTCCTGAGAGGTAAGCTGTGTAGGCCTACAAGGGGTGGAAAAGAACTGCTAAGCAGCAGGCTTCTCAGGTTTGCCTTCTGAGTTGCTTTTGGGGTGCTATGGAAGGAAGCTAG
This sequence comes from Microtus oregoni, assembly GCF_018167655.1. Classification (NCBI taxonomy): domain Eukaryota; kingdom Metazoa; phylum Chordata; class Mammalia; order Rodentia; family Cricetidae; genus Microtus; species Microtus oregoni. The sequence continues at coordinate 3,863,442 of NW_024543222.1, read as the reverse complement.
GGCTCTGCACATCCTATTCTTATTCAAATGTGTGCAGGTGTTTTGCCTGCATATATGTCTGTGTAGCACATGTGTGCCTGGTGCTGATGGAGGACAGAAGGGGGCATCGGAGGAGCCCCTGAGTTACAGGTCATGCTCAGCTCAAAGAACCTGCTTCAGCACAGTGACCAGGGCTCTAGCCCCATGCCCCTCCCTGGATGGTTTCTAACTCTTGACAGCAAGGAATTCACTGTGAAGACCAGGCTGGCCTGGAACTCACAGAGTTCCACCTGCCTCTGCCACCTGAACACTGGTACTAAAGGTGTGTGCCACCATGCCTTGAAATCAGGTTAACTTTTCTTTCTTATTCAAATGTGTGCAGGTGTTTTGCCTGCATATATGTCTGTGTAGCACATGTGTGCCTGGTGCTGATGGAGGACAGAAGGGGGCATCGGAGGAGCCCCTGAGTTACAGACAGCTGTGGGCTGCCATGCTGGGTGCTAGGAACCCAGGACCTGTGTAAGAGCAGCCAGTGTTCTTATTCACTGACCTCCTCTCCATCCCCATCAAGTTGACTTTTAAAGAGAAAAACTTGGCCAGGCGGTGGTGGCACACGCCTTTAATCCCAGCACTCGGGCAGGGGCATCTCTGTGAATCTGAGGCCAGCCTGGTCTACAAGAGCTAGCTCCAGGACAGGCTCCAAAGCTACAGAGAAACCCTATCTCAAAAAATCAACAAAACAAAACAAAACCAAAAACAGATTGAATATAACCTTTTGTATCTATCATCCCCAGCATGGACATAGAGTACAGACATGCAGGCAAAACAGCTATACACATAAAATAACTTAAAATATATTGAATATAATTATCATCTCTAAAAACAAACTGATTGTCAAAAATACTTCTGGGCACTTTCCCAGGTATAAAATATAAAACTTTCTACCTATGTATTAAAAGAAGCCTGGCTATCATCAAAGTATTATAGCTAATTATGAAAATCTAAGAGCTGAAAATAAGAGACACTAACTTCACCCTCTGAGAGGAAGGGCAGGGCTGTAGCTACAGGAGCACGTGCCTGGTCGCAGGAGGCCGTCAATGTATAAGGTAACAACCTACTCACTCTGTAGCTGTAGCTACAGGAGCACGTGCCTGGCCGCAGGAGGCCGTGGATGTATAAGGTAACAACCTATTCTGTAGCTGTAGCTACAGGAGCACGTGCCTAGTCGCAGGAGGCCGTGGATGTATAAGGTAACAACCTATTCTGTAGCTGTAGCTACAGGAACACGTGCCTGGCAGCAGGAGGCTGTGGATGTATAAGGTAACAAACTGCTCTGTTTAGCTGTAGTTCTTTTTAAAGGCATGACTTGAGTCTCCACAATAAAGGAAAACTGGATGTGGAGACAATGACCTGAGCCTCTAGCTTGGTCTTGGCATCCACGCGGTTGCTCTCACACAAGCGTTCCAGTTCCTCGGCATGCTTCACGGCTTTGCGAAGGCGAGACAGCAGGTGAAACCGTTTTCGGGGCTCGGTGTTGGCTTCCTGTTTGAGTTGCATGGCATAGCTCCAGGCTCTTTCTGCATCCATCAGAACCAGCAGCAAGTACCTACAGCAGAGGGTGGAAGATGAACGAAGGCTCTCCTCTGAGGGACAGTGCCCTGCCCCTCCCTCAGGACGCCATCCTCACAGCACAGGCTCCAGGCCAGCATCTCTGAACCAGCTAGGCTCCACCTCACGTTTCTAGTCACCTGCTAGGGCTAGCCCACTGAAGAGCCTCTACCACTCAAACCAGGCCAGCCTAGGACTAGAGCCCAGGTAGAAATCAAGAGCTTAAGTGCAGGATAATATGCGGCCACGATGGTGCTCACCGGGAACTCCAGCACATAGGAGGCTGAGGCAGGGGGATCATAAATACAGGGAAGCCTAGGCTACAAAGTGAGACCCTATCTCAAAGCAAGCAAGCAAGCAAGCATACAGACTTCCAAAAAACAAGAGCGATGAAGCACTGCACTAGAGCCTGTGCTGGAGCCCACGGCCTTTCCTGAGAGCTGTGTGACTGTGGGGGCTCCAGCCTGTCTCACCTCACTCTGCACTAAATACCTAACACAGACCACAGCTCGTACTTCCTGATGGGGCAGTAACCTAAGTCTGCTATAATCTTCAGGATTTTTTTTTGAGACAGGGTTTGTTTGTGCAGTCTAAGCTGTCCTAAAACTCACTCTGTAGATCAGGCTGGCCTCAAACTCAGAGACCTCCCTGCCTTGGCCTTTCAAATGTTAGGATTAAAGGCATGCACTACCACACCTGGCTATCAGACTTTTTTTTTTTTTTTTTTTTTTTGTAAAGAACTCAGTCTAACGAACTAAACAAAACTGTTTTGTGTGTGGTACATACACCTGTGTGTGCATGTCTATGTGCATGCACTCGGAGGTCAGAGGTCAACAACGGCATCATCTCTACAGTCTCCACCTTGCTTTGAGACAGAGTCTCTTGCTAAGTTCACTGATTGGCTGGACTGGCTCACCCGCAAACCCCAGGGGTCCTGCTGCTTGCCCCTTCCTTGTGCTGGGTTACCCCCTAGGTTTTTTTCTAACATGCTTGCATGGAAGCACTCCAGCAATAAGCTGCCTCTGCAGCATGCAAACAGGAGGCAAGAGAAGAAGCTGGTCCACACCAAAGCTCCAGAAACTACTCCACACACTGTCTTTTCTCACGGGGATAGGGCCTCACACAACTCATTCTGCCCTCAGATTTGCTACGCAGCCAAGGACAACCCTGAATTTTTTTTGTTTGTTTGTTTTTGTTTTGTTTCTTGAGACAGGGTTTCTCTGTGTAACAGCCCTGGCTATCCTAGAACTAAACTCTCTGTAGACCAGGCTGGCCTCGAATTCACAGAGATCCGCCTGCCTCTGCCTCTGCAGGTGCGTGGCACCACCGCCCTGCCAGACGACCCTGAAGTCTTGATCCTCCTGCCTCCATTTTCCAAGTGTTGGGATTACAAGTGAGCTACCGGGAATCCCAGTCAGGGTTCTGTGTGTGCCAGACAGGCACTCTACAAGCTGGACTACACCCCACCCCCGCACAGCTCTTGAGCAAGCTACTGGATCTCTTCACCGATAGATGCAGGAGGGCACAGCACAGCCACCCCACAGAGCAGAGCTGCTCAGAGGGCAGGCACACGAGAGAATTCAAGAGCCAGATGTGCCACCTGGCACTGTGCAGTCCAGAACTTAGAGTCTGGCACCTGTTATCAGTCAGGAGCTCCTCGGTTACTTTCTTTCCGGTGAATTTGTGTCTGTTCCCCATCTTAAAGTTGAGTGTTTTCCGGAGACGCCTTTGTCTTCGAGAGCAGTAGCCCCTGTGAGGAAACACAAATCGAGGTCCACTCAGCCCAGCTGGTAGTACTTTGAACAGAACAGTCTACAATAAAGGGGGGCAAAGGTTCCGATGACTGCTTATGGTGACATCACCTGTCAAACACGAGGGCCAATGTGACTGCTGCAACAGAGGACAAAGGAATTCTACAGACCTATCCGTCAAAGCACCAGAGCATCCAATTTACAATATAAAATGATTACATTTTCCCCCTTCTTGGCTTTTTGAGATAAGGTCTAACACTGCGGCCCAAGCCAAGTACGGAACTCACCAGATAGACCAGGCTGACCTCAAATTCCAAGGTAATCCTCCTGCCTCCGTTTATCAAGTGCTAAGATTACATGTGTTAGCCAAATGTCTTGCTTAAAATATTTAAATATTACCTCATTATCACAGTTTTTTTAAAAGATTCTTTTTTTCTTAATTTTTATGTGTATGGGTGTTCTGCCTACATGCATGCCTATACACCACTTATGTGACTGGTACCCTCACAGGCTAGGAGGATGTCAGCTCCCTTGAGACTGGAGTTACAGTCAGTTAGGAGCCATCATGTGGGACTCAAACCGGAGTCCTAGCACAGTCAATGCTTTTAACAGCTGAGCCATCTCTCCAGCCTCTAGAATCACACACATCATCCCCCACCCCCCCCCCCGGCAAGAGGGTTTCTCTGTGGTTTTGGAGCCTGTCCTGGAACTAGCTCTTGTAGACCAGGCTGGCCTCAAACTCACAAAGATCCTCCGCCTGCCTCGGCCTCCCAAGTGCTGGAATTAAAGGCGTTGCCACCACCGCCCAGCTTCCACACACACATTCGTAATAGCTGCAAGAACGCGGACTAAACACAAGAGCCAGGCATGGCGGTGCACATACAGGGAGAAGATCAAGTCAAGAGGACCAGGAGTTTAAAACAAATTCTGTCCACGTAGTCAGCCCGAGCTATAAAGACCCCATCCCAAAACCCCAAATAAATAAACAAATAGTAAAGTCTAATTCTGAAATCAAAATGCCCTCGATCCCTATTTATTTCTAGGTCTCTAGAATAACAAAGAGATTCGTCTGTTTTGGTTCCATTGTTGTAAGTGTTTATAAATTCATATGCTATAAGAAACTCAAAATGAAAGAAAGACGGAGCCAGCCCTGTGCTTTGGACTGGGTGTGTAACTACAATCTCTGCCTAAGGAGCAAAAAGCTGGACAAGCTTCACCCTACGTAGTAGGCTAGAGTACAGATCAAAAAATTTTGCTGCCGGAAGGAAAAGAAACATACGAGAGAGTGCGAGACAGTCTCCGTGGAGGTGTGGCCCGCACGAGAGCACAGCTGTGAGGAGCAGCAGCAGCTGTGCCGGACAAGTTCAGAGCTGCTCAAGTCCCCAACACAATCAGCATCTGCTTACTAGCAACCGTCAGTCTGGTGAGGCTTGTTCTCATGAAAACCTGCTGTGTAAGAAAACCGTGGAAGAGAGCTGCTCCCAACCATCATCAAGCTGCGCCTGAATAACTGAAGTCATGTGACTAGACAATATCCAAGTGCAACCCCAAACAAGGAAAGATTATGCTCAGAATTTCCTCCAGCAAGGAAGCAGTTAGCACAGAGAACATTTCCCAGGCTGCCAGGTTACATTGGTGCAGGGGACCCAGTGAGTGTGGGCTCATTCTGTTAAAAGGGACACGTGTGCACCATGCACACAAACTTCCTGTAACTAGAGTAGAACTTCCTGGACTCTGCTCTCTGCTTCCTCGCTTTCCTCACACTGCTCCACTTGGCCCCGAACCCTAGTGAGTCTTCCTCGGATGCCATCAATAGGCCAAAACTGGGGTCAGGGAGATGGCTCAGTGGGAAGACATCAGCTGCCAAGCCAACAACAAGTCGATAACCAGAGTTCCATCCTCGGGACTCACGTGCTGGAAGGAAGAGAACGGACTTCCTCAAGCTGTCCCTTGACCTCTCCATGTGTGCCTTGGCATGCATGTACCCACATACAAACACATGTGAACACAAAGTAGATAAAAACATACTAAGACGAAGGGTGAGAAAGAAGGCTTGATGGTCGAGATCACTTGCTGCCCTTCCTGAGGACCCGTGCTGCATCCCCAGCAAATCAGGTGGCCGGTTCATAGCCTCCAGCAGTAACTCCAGCTCCAGGGAGCCAACGCCCTCTTCTGCTCTCCATGGGCACTGGCCCGAAGGGACATCAGATCCCCTGGAACTGGAGTTACAGACAGTTGTCGAGCCACATGGTGAGATGCTGCCTCAAAACGCAAGACCTAGGGATGAACACAGCAACAGAGCACACACCAGTGTGTCTAAGCTTCTGTGTATAACTTCCGGGATCATAAAATAAACGAAAAACAACAACCTGAGACTGCCAGGCGTGGAGGCCCACACCTGAACTACCAGCACGCGGCAAGCTGACTTAAGATGATCCGAGCTCAAGGCTAGCCTGGTTACATAGCAATTCTGAGGTAAGAGTTATAGAGTAAGAGTACCTCCAAAAAAAGAAAAGAGTGCCTACCTGTAAACCAGGCACTCGGCAGGTGGCAAGACAGCACGTTGGAGGCCACTGTACTACACAGACCCTGTTTCAAGAATACACTAACCCAACTACACCTAAGACAGATGCACTCTGAGATGGGGCTGTAGCTTAGTAATAAAGATCTTGCCAAGCATGCAGTGGTCCTGAGTTCAATCCCAATAAAAATAAAGCCGCATCTGAAAAGGGTGCAATATACTATATGTGAAAATATGACTACGATATACCTGACTTAATAAGGGAAGACTGGGGTCAGTTATGTCAAAGAGCCCATCTGAAAGGGTTTCTGCTGACCAAGCCTCAGTCAGTTTAAGTATCAAAATATTAGCTTATAAGTCATAAAACCAACTGCACACTATGAGCACATACAGAATATACATGAATATAAGCCTAACAGGAACACACATTCACAGAATTGATGTGGGATTCCCCTCTGTATGCTGTGAATGCCACCGTTTAATAAAGAAACTGTCTTGGCCTGTGATGGGGCAAAAGAGTAGAGCTGGGGGGAGAGACAACAGCACTAAACGACAACACTAAACTGAATGCTGGGAGAAGGAAGGTGGAGTTTAGAGAAGTCATGTAGCCCACTGGATACAGAGGCCAGAACTTTACCCGGTAAGCCACAGCCTCATGGTGATACACAGATCAGTGGAAATGGGTTAAAATAAGATGTAAGAGCTAGTCAATAAGAAGCTAGAGCTAAGAGGCCAAGCAGTGATTTAATCAATACAGTTTCTCTGTGGTTATTTAGGGAGTCTGGGCAGCCAAAAAACTAACAGGAAGCCTTCCTGTTACACAGAATCTCAGTTTTCTCCCATAAAATACTTTCAGAGTAAAAAGAGTGACTTTACCCAGAGACCTTCCCATCCTCCTTAGTCAAAGGCCACAACAGACCTCAGACAGCACACAAACCACACTGATTGTTATATTTTTATGTGTATGAGTGTTCTCCTGCACGTGTGTCTGTAAACTACATACACACAGTGCTGTATGAGTGTTCTCCTGCACGTGTGTCTGTAAACTAGATACACGCAGTGCTGTATGAGTGTTCTCCTGCACGTGTGTCTGTAAACTAGATACACGCAGTGCTGTATGAGTGTTCTCCTGCACGTGTGTCTGTAAACTAGATACACGCAGTGCTGTATGAGTGTTTGCCTGCACGTGTGTCTGTAAACTAGACACACGCAGTGCTGTATGAGTGTTCTCCTGCACGTGTGTCTGTAAACTAGATACACGCAGTGCTGTATGAGTGCTCGTCTGAACGTACGTCTGTGCACTAGATACACGCAGTGCTGTATGAGTGTTCGCCTGCACGTGTGTCTGTAAACTAGATACACGCAGTGCTGTATGAGTGCTCGCCTGAACGTACGTCTGTGCACTAGATACACGCAGTGCTGTATGAGTGTTCTCCTGCACGTGTGTCTGTGCACTAGATACACGCAGTGCTGTATGAGTGTTCTCCTGCACATGTGTCTGTAAACTAGATACACGCAGTGCTGTATGAGTGTTCTCCTGCACGTGTGTCTGTGCACTAGATACACGCAGTGCTGTATGAGTGTTCTCCTGCACGTGTGTCTGTGCACTAGATACACGCAGTGCTGTATGAGTGTTCGCCTGCACGTGTGTCTGTAAACTAGACACACGCAGTGCTGTATGAGTGTTCTCCTGCACGTGTGTCTGTAAACTAGACACACGCAGTACTGTATGAGTGTTCTCCTGCACGTGTGTCTGTAAACTAGATACACGCAGTGCTGTATGAGTGTTCGCCTGCACGTGTGTCTGTAAACTAGATACACGCAGTGCTGTATGAGTGTTCTCCTGCACGTGTGTGTGTAAACTAGATACACGCAGTGCTGTATGAGTGCTCGCCTGAACGTACGTCTGTGCACTAGATACACGCAGTGCTGCATGAGTGTTCACCTGCACGTGTGTCTGTGCACTAGATACACGCAGTGCTGTATGAGTGTTCGCCTGCACATGTGTCTGTAAACTAGATATACGCAGTGCTGTATGAGTGTTCGCCTGCACGTGTGTCTGTAAACTAGATACACGCAGTGCTGTATGAGTGTTCTCCTGCACGTGTGTCTGTAAACTAGATACACGCAGTGCTGTATGAGTGCTCGCCTGAACGTACGTCTGTGCACTAGATACACGCAGTGCTGTATGAGTGTTCACCTGCACGTGTGTCTGTGCACTAGATACACGCAGTGCTGTATGAGTGTTCTCCTGCACGTGTGTCTGTAAAGTAGATACACGCAGTGCTGTATGAGTGTTCTCCTGCACGTGTGCCTGTAAACTAGATACACGCAGTGCTGTATGAGTGTTCGCCTGCACGTGTGTCTGTAGACTAGATACACGCAGTGCTGTATGAGTGTTCTCCTGCACGTGTGTGTGTAAACTAGATACACGCAGTGCTGTATGAGTGCTCGCCTGAACGTACGTCTGTGCACTAGATACACGCAGTGCTGTATGAGTGTTCACCTGCACGTGTGTCTGTGCACTAGATACACGCAGTGCTGTATGAGTGTTCGCCTGCACATGTGTCTGTAAACTAGATACACGCAGTGCTGTATGAGTGTTCGCCTGCACGTGTGTCTGTAAACTAGATACACGCAGTGCTGTATGAGTGTTCTCCTGCACGTGTGTCTGTAAACTAGATACACGCAGTGCTGTATGAGTGCTCGCCTGAACGTACGTCTGTGCACTAGATACACGCAGTGCTGTATGAGTGTTCACCTGCACGTGTGTCTGTGCACTAGATACACGCAGTGCTGTATGAGTGTTCTCCTGCACGTGTGTCTGTAAACTAGATACACGCAGTACTGTATGAGTGTTCGCCTGAACGTACGTCTGTGCACTAGATACACGCAGTGCTGTATGAGTGTTCTCCTGCACGTGTGCCTGTAAACTAGATACACGCAGTGCTGTATGAGTGCTCGCCTGCACGTGTGTCTGTGCACTAGATACACACAGTGCTGTATGAGTGTTCGCCTGCACGTGTGTCTGTAAACTAGATACACGCAGTGCTGTATGAGTGTTCTCCTGCACGTGTGTGTGTAAACTAGATACACGCAGTGCTGTATGAGTGTTCTCCTGCACGTGTGTCTGTGCACTAGATACACGCAGTGCTGTATGAGTGTTCTCCTGCACGTGTGTCTGTAAACTAGATACACGCAGTGCTGTATGAGTGTTCTCCTGCACGTGTGTCTGTGCACTAGATACACGCAGTGCTGTATGAGTGTTCGCCTGCACGTGTGTCTGTAAACTAGATACACGCAGTGCTGTATGAGTGTTCTCCTGCACGTGTGTGTGTAAACTAGATACACGCAGTGCTGTATGAGTGCTCGCCTGAACGTACGTCTGTGCACTAGATACACGCAGTGCTGCATGAGTGTTCACCTGCACGTGTGTCTGTGCACTAGATACACGCAGTGCTGTATGAGTGTTCGCCTGCACATGTGTCTGTAAACTAGATATACGCAGTGCTGTATGAGTGTTCGCCTGCACGTGTGTCTGTAAACTAGATACACGCAGTGCTGTATGAGTGTTCTCCTGCACGTGTGTCTGTAAACTAGATACACGCAGTGCTGTATGAGTGCTCGCCTGAACGTACGTCTGTGCACTAGATACACGCAGTGCTGTATGAGTGTTCACCTGCACGTGTGTCTGTGCACTAGATACACGCAGTGCTGTATGAGTGTTCTCCTGCACGTGTGTCTGTAAACTAGATACACGCAGTACTGTATGAGTGTTCGCCTGAACGTACGTCTGTGCACTAGATACACGCAGTGCTGTATGAGTGTTCTCCTGCACGTGTGCCTGTAAACTAGATACACGCAGTGCTGTATGAGTGCTCGCCTGCACGTGTGTCTGTGCACTAGATACACACAGTGCTGTATGAGTGTTCGCCTGCACGTGTGTCTGTAAACTAGATACACGCAGTGCTGTATGAGTGTTCTCCTGCACGTGTGTGTGTAAACTAGATTCACGCAGTGCTGTATGAGTGTTCTCCTGCACGTGTGTCTGTGCACTAGATACACGCAGTGCTGTATGAGTGTTCTCCTGCACGTGTGTCTGTAAACTAGATACACGCAGTGCTGTATGAGTGTTCTCCTGCACGTGTGTCTGTGCACTAGATACACGCAGTGCTGTATGAGTGTTCACCTGCACGTGTGTCTGTAAACTAGATACACGCAGTGCTGTATGAGTGTCTCCTGCACGTGTGTTTTTAAACTAGATACACGCAGTGCTGTATGAGTGTTCTCCTGCACGTGTGTCTGTAAACTAGATACACGCAGTGCTGACTGGGGAGTTGAGGGTTTTCAACTCCCCGAGACTGAACCATCTTGGTGCCGGGAATCAAACCCAGATCATCCAGTGCTTTTTTTTTTTTTTTTTTAAATATCTTTTTGTTTCAGTAACTTTTTTTTTTAGATATTTATTTATTTATTATGTATACAATATTCTGTCTGCATGTATGTCTGCAGGCCAGAGGAGGGCACCAGACCTCATTACAGATTGTTGTGAGCCACCATGTGGTTGTCGGGAATTGAACTCAGGACCTTTGGAAGAGCAGGCAATGCTCTTAACCACTGAGCCATCTCTCCAGCCCCTCCTCCAGTGCTTTTAACCATCGAGTCATACAATTTTAAAATTCTACCAGGCTGTGGTGCACACCTTTAGTCCCAGCACTTGGAAAGAGGCAGACTGATCTCTGTGAGTCTTTGTAGGCTAGCCAGGTCTATAAAATGAATTCCAGGACAACCAGGATTGCTACATAGAGAAACACCATCTCAAAAAACCAAAAAAAAAAATAAAAGTTACATACCTTTTGAAGACTCAATATAAATGCAATGCTGGACCATCTCGGCATCCTTTTTTATACAGCAGTGAGCAGGAAATGAACAAAAGCAGCTACATTATAAAGTATCACAATCACTGCCACATTGTGTTCAGGACACTGACCTGTACCGCTGAAAGTCTCCATGCCGTAAGCCATGCTGCTGCTGGGACTCCTTAATAATCTGAAGAACTAGAGCCAAGATCAAGGAAAAGCTTACAGCAGTGGTTCCCAGCCTTCCTAGGGCTGCGGCCCTTTAATACAGATCCTCATGTTGTGGTGACCCCCAACCATAAAATGATTTTCATTGCTACTTCATGACTGTAGTTTTGCTACTGTTTTTTTGTGTTTTTTTTGTTTTTTGTTTTTTGTTTTTTGAGACAGGGTTTCTCCGTAGCTTTGGTGCCTGTCCTGGAACTAGCTCTTGTAGACCAGGCTGGCCTCGAACTCACAGAGATCTGCCTGCCTCTGCCTCCCAAGTGCTGGGATTAAAGGCGTGCGCCACCACCGCCCGGCTAGTTTTGCTACTGTTATGAATCATGATGTGAATACCTGTGTATTCCAATGATCGTAGGCGACCTCTGAACACCCGTGAGAGCCTGAGGACGCTAACCCTGGATTCTTTCGTCAACATTTTCAACAGTTATCTTATCAAAGGACAAGGCTAAGTTTACAGAAGGGTGAATTGTCCCAGATGTTACTATTTTCAGACCAAAGGGGAGGGCAGTCTGGTAGGCGAAGGGGAAACCTAGCAGACGAAACAAAGCTGCTGGATTTCAGTGCTGACTCTGGATTTCAATGCTGTCCACCTGGACCTCACACAGCACTTATGCAAACAGACTGGTTATGTATGACAGGGGCTAACTACACGTCTGGTGCTGCCAGTGCTGGCCAAACTTAACTTTCCTTAACAGCTACAATGTTTCCAAAACCTATAACCAACACACATCAACTAAGATAAGGCAGTTTCCAAAAAAAAAAAAAAAAAAATCCAAGTTTTTCCTCCTTCCTGGAGTTCATAATAAAACTAGGGCATTCTAATATTTATTAAGAATGATACAAGTTGGAGAGATGGCTCAGTGGTTAAGAGCAGTGACTGTTCTTCCAGAGTACCTGGGTTCAGTTCCCAACGCCCATATGGAAGCTCATAGCTGTCTGTAGCTCCAAGATCTGACACCCTCACACAAACATACAAGCAAGCAGAACACTACCAGAGCAAAAGCAAAGCCACAAGTCCGGAGAATTTACACAGAAAGCTGTTTTATTTCAGAAGTCCCTCTAAATCATCTCCATTTGATATGCATCTCAAAAAGCACAAAGGACCCCGGCAGTGGTGTCAGTGGTGTCGTGTGCTTCTAATCTCAACCCTCAGAAGGTACAGAGAGAGAATGAGCAGGAGTTCAAGGCCAAACTGGGCTATACTGCAAAACTTTCGTCTCAAAAACACAAAAATGGGCTGGAGAGACAGCTCAGTGGTTAAGAGCACTTGTTGCTCTTCAGAGGAACCCAGGTTCAATTCCCAGCACCCACATGGAGGCGCTTAAAAATCTGTAACTCCAGTTCCAGGGAATCCAGAACCCTCTTCAGGCCTCTGTGGGCACCAGGCACACATGTAGTACACACACACACACACACACACACACACGTAGGCAAACACAACACTTTAAAATATTTAAAAGCACACAAAACCAAAAAAAGCCACGTACTACTACTGCAACCACACAAATGATATATAAACTAATAAAAACCTGGAAATGATTCCTGAGAGCTGGCAAGATTGCTCAGTCATTAAAGGACTTTTGTCTAAGCCTGAAGACACAACTGTAACTCCCGAGAACTCATGGGAAAAGGCACGTGGTTTGCATATGTCATCCCAGAGACAGAAAGATCCCTGTAGTGAGCTCCTATCGAAGACGGTAAAATCCAGTTCTAGTGAGAGCCCCAGTCTCAAAGAATACGGCAGAGAGTGAGTTAAGACAATGTTGACCTCTGACCAGCACACACTTCACCCGCACCTACACCCACGCGGACTCATACATCCAAGAAAGTGATTCCTCCAGCTCTTCGCGAATACCCCGACAAGACAAAACGCCTACTGACCTACTCAGAAGACCACACACATGATATAAAACAAAGTACACAGGTAAGAAGCCTTTTAAAGCACCTAACAGCTGTCCAACCATGACCCTACGCTGAAAAGTGAAGGCTGCGCTTTCCTCTCCACAGTTCAGGGGCTCGAGGTGCCAACCCGGCGCCCCGCGGGGTGGCCAGGGTGTCAACCCAGCTCAGCCCTCCAGCTGGACATCTGAGGGGCAACGGAGGGAAGCTGCCCAATATCTCCACACCAACTGGGGAAAATCCTTGGAAGGCGAGGAGTGTACGAGGAAAGCCCGGACGAGAGGCAAACCCTGGCCCTGTGAGTGCCGAAAAGGAAGAGCAGAGGAAAGCGCACGCCTCGGCCTCCGCAGCCCAGGGCCCGCACCCGCTGCCTCTCCCGCCCCCAGCCCTCCAGATCGACACGTAGTCATTGCTAGTTAGGCCACCGCTCTAGGATACTCTCCAAACTCAGGCTATCCCCGAATTCTTTGTTTGCCTTCGATCCGGCTGAAGGGCGTTCGTTTTCTTTATTCTCATCTCCTCCGGCACCGCGTCCACCGCCGCTGCCGCCGCCTCCGCCGCTGCCGCCGCCGCCGCCACCACCTCCACCCGGGACCTGCTTCTCAGCAGCCATCTTGCCCCTGCGCCGCAAAGCAGGACGGGATAGAGGAGACGAGATGACGCGCGACCGTAGAGAGCGGCTCCTTCCCGGCCGGGCGACGGGACACTGGAGGACTTTTCCCACGCCTAGCCGCGTGTTGGTGTGCGCCTGCGTCCCGGGTGGCTGTAGGTCCTGGCGTTCCTGAGGACAGTGTTACCCCACCTCCAGTCCACCGAGGGCTGGAGGACTGGAGAAAGACACCCGCCTCATGCATCCCTGCACCGAAGGGTGGTGGCGCGCCTCTAATCCCAGTACTGGGGAGGCTGAGGCTGGAGGATTGCCTCGAGTTCGAGGTCAGCCTGGACTGAATAGTTAGACCTTATTTAAAGAAAATGGGGGGGGGGGGAGCGAAAGCCTAAATAAACACTTGGGTTTCCTGATTGCAATGTATTTCAGCTAGGGGACTCAAGAAATGAGCGTCCCCATTCTAGGGAGCTCCGGACTTGAATGTAACTGCACCTACCCTTTTTTTCTGAGGTTGATGGTGACAAACATTGACCTCAGCCAGAAGGCAGTGTCCCCAAGAGGACTTGAGACCAGTGACCTTGTCTAGATTTGTGTGACCATCAGTCAGTCCGAGGACGACATACACGAATCTTTGGGGTTGGTCACACCCGGACTCTCGAGTCCTGAGGCTGTGCCAGACCCTGTGCCAATCATTGCGGGTGCAAAGATACTGGGCGAGAAACTCAATCTCGCCATGAATCAGTTCCCTCATCTGTGACAGTAGAATAACCACTTAAAGTGGGTGCTAAAATGGGCATGATAGCTCATGCCTGTAATCCCAGAATGCAGGAGACTGAGGCAGGAGGACACAGAGTTCAAGGCCAGCTTTGCTACCTGGTTAAGTTTGAGGCCAACTAGGCAATTATCAGACTACATCGGTCCTTTCCTTCCTTCCACTTCGGTTGGATGGCAAAGGGTCTGCTACCTTTCCATGTCGTTAGTTACATCATTCCCCCAGACGTACTCACAAATCTTCAATTCTCATCAACAAAAACAACGGTGTTGACAGCTCCCAAATGCCAATCGTATTCCTGAACAATCTCTCCACTGCACAATCTTTCCGCCAGACGTCCCAGCCACAAAGAGATTTTGCTTGTCTTCATCGGGATTGAAGTCGACACAATAGGGTGCTCTTCAGTTTATAAATCTTGGCTTACCCTGTCAGTTTCTGTGTCCCAGAGCTTCAGGTACCTGTCACAGGCCGCACTAAGGACCTGTGTCCCTGCAGTGTTGACACAGATTCCCTCACAGCTTTACTGTGACCAATCAATGTGTTCAGACAGCGCCGGTCTCCATAAACTTCCCATAGCTTAACTTTACAGTCCATGAAACAAACAAACGTCCAGAAAGAGAAAACAGCCTGACCACACTGACACCCTTTGTGTGTCCAGACCACACAGGAATTTTGTTTTAGGGAAGATAACATTTTCAGGTGGCCCAGACAACCGTAGATTAACACCGACATCCTGAGGTGTGTGCACGCAGGGCCTGCCTTGAACGTCATACATTTCTTCAACGTGTAAGATTGTCTTCTCCTCCCCAGGTCTCTCCTTTTCCTATTTGCCTTTTTTCTGCCTCTTTACTGTGTAAACAGAGGCTTCTGGTTCATTTTCCATCTGCCCTGATTCAAATAATCACACAGAAACTATATTAATTACAACAGTGTTTGGCCAATAGCTTAGGTATATTCCTAGCTAGCTCTTACACCTTAAATTAACCCATTTCTATTAATCTGTGAATCACCATGATGGTGTGGCCTACCAGTAAGGTTCTGGCATCTGTCTCCTTCGGCAGCTACATGGTGTCTCTCTGACTCTGCCTACTCTTTCTATATATATATCTGTTAGGATTTCCTGCCTGGCTTTACTCTGCTAAGCCATTTGCCAAAACAGCTTTATTCATTAGCCAATAAAAGCAACACATGCAGAAGGACATCTCACTTCATTGCTGTGATTTCATCCAACTCCTTTTGTTCTTCTTCTGAACGTTTGGCTACATCTTTTTCATCCACAAATTTGCCCATGGTCCCAAGAAACCATCAATATTAGAAGCATCATTTCCTTTGAACTTTTTCCTCTTTTCTGTTTCTTCTGACCAATTTCAAATACAAATGTCCATCTTTGCTGTTCAAACATGAAGTCGTTGACATGAGCTGCTCTAGATGTCCAGAAAGCTTATTTCTGGAGCAGTCATAGGAGCAATCTCAAAGGTAGGATTATATTGAATTTCTTTGACAACAGGGTCAAGGTGAACTCCAATCTCCAAATCTTTCTCTTTTTTTTTTTTTAAAAAAAATGTTTATTTTATTTATTTATTATGTATACAATATTCTGTCTGTGTGTATGCCTGCAGGCCAGAAGAGGGCACCAGACCCCATTACAGATGGTTGTGAGCCACCATGTGGTTGCTGGGAATTGAACTCAGGACCTTTGGAAGAGCAGGCAATGCTCTTAACCTCTGAGCCATCTCTCCAGCCCTCCAAATCTTTCTCAACTGCCACCTCCAGTGCCCAGTCACTGCCACTGTCTGAGAGGGCTTGGCTGAAGGCGATTTGGTCAAGTGCATGAGAGAGCCGGCGGCTGGCAGCGGACACAGACTGCCCTCACTGTCGGAGTCCGATTCAGACCCTGAACCCAAACCATACAAAGCAGCTAGAGCTGCAATCGCAGCGGACATGACTGCAACAGATGCCCTCTGCTGTGGTCAGGCCAGGGCGGAAGAAGCAGCGACTCCCAGGACCTCGTTGGGTGCCAGATGTAGCGCAAATCCTAATTGGTTTTAAGCTCAGAGAAGCAGGGCAGCCAGATACTAACTAGTTCTCACCTCTACAGAATACTCAGATCCAATGGCCGAGAGCTCATATCTCTACAATCCTCAGACTGGGTGCGCTTGAGATCCTGTCTCCACCCGCTTTATATTCCTGTCTCTACCTCCCTAGTGCTGGGATTAAAGGTGTGAGCCACCTCCGTTGCCTGTGCTCTGCTTCTCTTTCAGACACATTCAGAGCCCAGGGCAGCCTTGGACTCCTGATCTTCCTGCTTCCTCCTCCTGAGTGCTGGGATTAAAGGTGTGTGCCACCACTGCCTGGCCTCTGTGACTAACTAGTGTGGATAGCTCTGCCCTCTGATCTTCAGGCAAGCTTCATTTACTAGAGCACAAACAAAATATCACCACATCTTTTAGTATATCAGACTGTTTCAATAACTTGTATGGGTGAATATGATGATTGTCACCCAGCTCCAGAGATAAACCAAAAAACAAATACTTTAGATGAGTGCATGGTTTAGCGTGTGAACTGTGGTTTAAAGCTGCTAGGGAAGAAAGTACAAGTATGTTAGCATTGTAGTCAAAGTCTTTCTCAGCCTCCTTGTTTTACTAGACTAAATGCCACCACCCTCACAGTGGAAAAGGACAGAGCCAGGGATACTGCTCAGTTACAGTGTTCCTCTAGTATGTATGAAGTCTTGGGCCCAAGCCTCAACACTACATAAACCGGGCCTGAAATCCTAGCATGTCAGAGGGAGAGGCAGGAAGATGGAATGTTCCAGGTCTTTGGCCAGCCTGGTTACAGGAGACTCTGTCTCAGATACATGCAGTGGGGGGGGGGGGGGAGCAGGAAGGAGTGACACGTGTGATCGTAAACAGGGCAGGAAAGAGGCTTAGCCTTTAAAAATACTTACTGTGGGGGGCTGGAGAGATGGCTCAGAGGTTAAGAGCACTGACTGCTCTTCCTGAGGTCCTGAGTTCAATTCCCAGCAACCACATGGTGGCTCACAACCATCTGTAATGAGATCTGGTGCCCTCTCTGGCAAGTAGGCATATATGCAGACAGAACACTGTATACATAATAAATAAAAATCTTTAAAAAAAAAAATACTTACTGTGCTTGCAGAGGACCCGGTTCTGTCCCAGCCCCCTCTCCATTGGCTCTCAACAATCTATAATTCCAGTTCAAGGAGTCCTGGGCCCTCCTCTAGCCTCCACAAGCACCACATGCAGGTGTACATACAGATAAGCAGGCACATTCATGCAATTAAAAATAACAGGCCAGGCTGGGCGGCGGTGGTGCACGCCTTTAATCCCAGCACTCGGGAGGCAGATGCAGGAGGATCTCTGTGAGTCCGAGGCCAGCCTGGTCTACAGAGTGAGTTCCAGAACATCCAGGACTACATAGAAGAGACTCTCCCCCATCCCCCCGGAACAAAAAAAAAAAAAACTACAAATTTTATTTTTTTTCAGATTTTTAATGAGTATGAGAGTTTGTTTGTGTGTCTGGGCACCCTGTGTGTGCAGCACCCTCAGAAGTTAGAAGAGGTTATTAGATCCCCTGGAGCTGAAGTTCCAGATGGTTATGAGCCATCCTGTGGGTGGGAATCGAACCCAGGTCCTCTGCAAGAGCAGCAAGTGCTCTGAATCTTGGAGTCATCTCTCCACCCTCACAAGAAGTTTAAAGGAAGTCTCGCCCTCAACAATGGCCACTTTCTTTGTTCGTTCAACTCAGCGACACCAACCGCGACTTAGGGACACAACCACACGCCTACCTTACGGCAGAAGGTATTCCTGTTCTGTCTTTATGTATTCTCCCCAGTAGTGGGCTGTTTCCTCACCTCCACTATATTCAAATGTCTGGTGTGCATCGTAAGTGGAGTTTCTCTGTGTCCCGGCAGCAGCTCCCAAATAACCATATAGAGACTTATTATTAATTATAAATGCTCAGCCAATAGCTTAGAGTTGTTTTTAACTAGCTCTTGTAACTTTTTTTTTTTTTGATTTTCGAGACAGGGTTTCTCTGTAGCTTTTTTGGTTCCTGTCCTGGAACTAGCTCTTGTAGACCAGGCTGGCCTCGAACTCCCAGAGATCCGCCTGCCTCTGCCTCCCGAGTGCTGGGATTAAAGGTGTGCACCACCGCCGCCCGGCTCTTGTAACTTAAATTAAGCCATTCCCACTAATCCATGTGCTGCCCTGAGGCTGGTGTACTTCATGTATGAACTCCCCTGTTGCTTCTTCCACATCTGGCTCACAACTCTGGTGACTCAAGGACTCCACCTTTTCTTTTTCCCCCAGAGTCTCTCTGCCCTGAAAATCCTGCCTAGCCATCGGTCAATCAGCTTTTTATTAACAGTGAGATCAACACATCTTCACAGTGTGCAAAAGGATCGCTCCACAACACGCGTCGTTTTGTTTTCTGTACATTGGTGTTTTGCATGCAGGTATGTCTGCGTGAGGATGTCTGATCTCCCGGAAATGGAGTTACAGACTGAGCTGCCACGCGGGTGCTGGGAACTGAACCTGGAAGAGCAGTCAGCGCTCGTAACCGCTGAGCCATCCCTCCTGGCACTGGTTATGTTTTGGTTTTGGTTTGGTTTAGACAGTCTCGTTGTGTTGTCCAGCCTGGCGTTGAATTACTGAACTCAAATGGTCTTTCTATCTCTGACTCCTAAGTAGCTAGAACCATAGATGTGCCTATGTGTCCTACCACATCCGGCTAAATAATTTTTCTGCTGTAGGGATATGACTCAGTGGTAGAGTGATTGCCCAGAACACGCGGGACCCCGGATTCAATGCCCAGGATACACACATACACACACACACACCGATAAATAATGTCACCTTTCTTTCTTTCTTTCTTTCTTTCTTTCTTTCTTTCTGCCTCTGCCTCATGAGTGCTGGGATTAAAGCTGTACATCACCATACCTGGCACATCCCCAAACCTTAAGACAGGGTTTCACTGAGTGGCTCAGGCTGGCCTAGAACTCACTCTACAGCCCAGATGGCCTTGAATCCTCCAACTTCAGCCTCTTGAGTGCTTACATTCCAAGTCTGATTCAGCAAGCCCGGCTCTAGGAAAAGAATGTTCCTGGTTAAGATCTGAATGGTAAAAAGACTTGATCCACTAATAAACTGGCTTCCAGTTTCACACCTCCCTGTGTTTGGTTTGTGTGTGGGAGTGGGGGGTTCATGCCTGCGTGAGTGAGTGTATGTGCGCCATATTTGTTCAGGAGCCTGTGGAGCAGAAGAGGGTATAGACCTCCTGCTACTGGAGTTACCAGAAGTCATGGGTGTTGGCATGTGTGTGCTGGGAACCAAACCTGGGTCCTCTGCAAGAGCAGCAAGTGCTCTTAAAGGCTGGGCCACCGTTCCAACCCTTCTCCTAGTAGTCTTACCTCATGCTTCTTTGAAGGCAGTGTTTCCAGGCCCATTCCATCCCATAACTGAGGTGAAGTTCATAGGCTGGCAGCTGAAGGAGACCTCTGCATATCAGGGCTCTCTCCGGGACCCGGGATTAGGCTTTCTGACTCAGCAGCAAATGTAATTGCAGGTGCAATTTTTTAAGAGAAGAAGGGAAGGTCTGTGTTAGAATGGGCAAGGATGTGACGGTCGAGGAGATAGGGGACAGGGTCAAGGAAGGAGAGGAAGGGAACAGAGGTATTTGCCCCAGAGGGACAAAGGACTGCCTCTGGATAGAGAGGACACAGATGTGGCACTTAGAAAAATGGCAGTTCATAAAAGTACAAAGGGGAAATCCCAAATTAGGATGAGATATTTAATTTTAATTGGGCATGTGAATTAGGGGAGCCAAAGGGGACTTTTGATAGCTGGACTTGGGTGGTCTGCCTCGGGAGGAGGAAGTGGTTAAATGAGGGAGTAGCTTGGAGGCCAGCTTTAGGGATGGGGGAGAAGGGCAAGGCTCCAGTGGCTAGTGTCTCTTCAACAGTAGTGCCTGTTCAGAGGGAAAACATTTGGTGGGTGGAAAAAAGGGAGCGAGATGAAAATACCCATTCTGGCCACAGGCATGTTGGGGCATGGCTGTAATTCCAGCAGTGGAGCCTGAGGCAGAAAGGTTGTGGGTTCAAGGCCAACTGGGGCTCCACAGAGGCACCCGGTTTCAAAACAAACAACACAAATCCTCCTTTCCTCCTCCTCCTCCTCCTCCTCCTCAGGGTTTTACTCTTTGGAGTTCCTGTGCAACAGGGTGAGGTGAGTCAGAATTGGAAAGAGGCATGGACTGTATGACTGGCCGGTCCACTTTGTCGTGTGTGTGTGTGTGTGTGTGTGTGTGTGTGTGTGTGTGTGTTGGGGGCAGGGCGACCAACGACGGCTCCTGGACCCGGTGTCAGCCCCCTTATTCCGGGTAGTGGGGTGGATCTTTCAAGGACACCCCACGTCCCGCCCGCACCCTGGTCCCTCCAACCGCTCTGAGCTGACTCGGTCTAAAGCCGGGGCGAATCCCAGGACTGGAGCGCGGAGCAGACAGCACCTCTGCTGGAGGCAGGGCGCAGCGGGGGACCGTCCTGCACTCTGGATGCTCGCTCCTCCTCCCGTTCCCTGAGCACCCCTGCTTTCGCTCCTGGAGCTGGGCAGAGTCTCGCTGGGGCGCTGCAGCGAGGGAGCTGCGCGCTCACTAGGACCAGGACGGCTGCGGGAGCCAGGGCAGCGTCCGCTTCGGTGACACCATGAACGGCTCGGGCAGCCCGGGGACCGAGGACACCAGCCAGGAAGCCGGCAGCAGCGGCTGGCATCCGGAGGCGGTCCTGGTGCCCCTGCTTTTCGCGCTCATCTTCTTCGTGGGCACCGTGGGCAATGCGCTGGTTTTAGCCGTGCTGTTGCGCGGCGGCCAGGCAGTCAGCACCACCAACCTATTCATCCTCAACCTGGGCGTGGCCGACCTGTGCTTCATCCTGTGCTGCGTGCCTTTCCAGGCCACCATCTACACCCTGGACGGCTGGGTGTTCGGCTCGCTGCTCTGCAAGGCGGTTCATTTCCTCATCTTCCTCACCATGCATGCCAGCAGTTTCACACTGGCCGCCGTCTCTCTAGACAGGTGAGCGAGCATTCCGTTGTCTCTGAGAACTGGGTACCCTGATACGGGCTTGGGCCGGAGCTGCAATTAGGGATCCAGGAGCGATGCGCAGTGTGGGCGAGAAGACGGAAATCACAGTGGCTTGAGGCAGTGATATCCAAGCGGGAGCGGAGGAGAAAAAGGATTTAAAGTCAGTGACTAAGACTGTCCCTCTATAAGTTGGTCTTCAGACCTCAAAGCCTGGAGAAATCAGCTCCCTGGAGACTTCACATTATTAGTGCTTGAGCTTAATGCCTCTATGAAATGCAACCATCCTCAGAGCTAGTGTCTAAGTAACTTGCTCGGGTAGCCAGATGGTAAATTGAGAGCTGCAGGGAAGCATCTGGTTCTTGGCGCCAAACTCAGGACGTGGACCCGTTGTCTGGCGCCTTAGGCTTGGGAAGGATCCATGCTGAAGCCCAAGACAATGTGAGTGGGGGCTCCTAGCTGTCCCCCATACCCCTCCAGGTCAAGGCTCCCAGCCAGAGAAGCCAGCGGTTTGATGCTCCTGCTCTAGTTAAAGAGCAGAGAAAGAGAAACTTAGAGAATGCTCTGGAGGAATCTTGGCTGGAAAAGACACTAGGAACAGGTCCCAGGGAGGAAATGATCCGATTCTGTTATTTTCCTCCCCTTTCCACACCACTTGGACCTCCCCACGAAAGAGCAGCCAAGAAGTGCCATAACCCCCACTCTCCTCCCATTTCCACCGAGTGCAGGTGTCGGTTCCGAGTCGGCTGGTGGGAGGCACACAACTTCCGCTTTCTCCAGGAATTTCCTTGCTGTTCCTTAACACAAATCCTCTCCAGGTTGTCTGTCAGAGCCTCAGGCAGTAGGGATGGCCTTCCCGGGTTGTCACTAGAGGATAATAATCACTGCCCCCAGGAGTCCAGGCAAACTCTCTAACTTTTCGTCTTCGGTGGTTTTGGGGTGTTTTTTCAAATGGAGTAAACCGGCGGCACATTGCCAGAGACTGACGAACGGTCTAGACGCCCGCATGGTTTGCTCCTAGGTCCTGTCCTAATTCTAGGATCAAATTAGCATCAGAGACACTGGGTCTGCCCTCCAGGCATAGGCCATATAACCTTTTTGTTAAAAGCCTTCTTCCAGAGCGAAGGTGGGGTTGGCGGTGGCCTAGCAGTGAATCCTCTCGCTTACCCGACACATCCTTGCTCCTCACTGTTCCGCAGGTATCTGGCTATCCGCTACCCGCTGCATTCCCGCGAGCTGCGCACACCTCGAAACGCGCTGGCGGCCATCGGGCTCATCTGGGGGCTAGCGCTACTCTTCTCCGGGCCCTACCTGAGCTACTACCGTCAATCACAGCTGGCCAACCTGACAGTGTGCCACCCAGCATGGAGCGCGCCTCGACGCCGCGCCATGGACCTCTGCACCTTCGTCTTCAGCTACCTGTTGCCGGTGCTGGTTCTCAGTCTGACCTATGCGCGCACCCTGCGCTACCTCTGGCGCACAGTCGACCCAGTGGCGGCAGGCTCAGGTTCCCAGCGCGCCAAACGCAAGGTGACACGCATGATCGTCATTGTCGCCGTGCTCTTCTGCCTATGTTGGATGCCCCATCATGCGCTTATCCTCTGCGTGTGGTTTGGTCGCTTCCCGCTCACGCGCGCCACTTATGCGCTGCGCATCCTCTCACACCTAGTTTCTTACGCCAACTCGTGTGTCAACCCCATCGTTTATGCGCTGGTTTCTAAGCATTTCCGTAAGGGTTTCCGCAAAATCTGCGCAGGCCTGCTGTGCCGCGCCCCGAGGCGAGCCTCAGGCCGAGTGTGCGTCTTGGCGCCTGGCAATCATAGTGGCAGTGTGCTGGACCGCGAGTCCACAGATCTGACACACGTGAGTGAGGCAGCAGGGCCCCTTGTCCCGGCACCCGCGCTTCCCAACTGCACATCCTCAAGTAGGGCCCTCGATCCGGTCTATTAAAGGATCAAAGGGCATCTAAAGACATCTGCAGTGTGACCTGAGGACACCTGGGGGTCATGCTTGGATGTTCGAGGGTTGCAGTCAAAGACTCAAAATTGTAAGGAAATGTTCTCTGTTACTAAACCGCGCAGATTGTTAGTCACGTGACATAAGCCTTCAATCCCAGCACTTGGGAAGTTGAAGGAGGAGAGAAGCAGGAGCCCTGGAGTTTGAGCCCCTCTTGAACTACATGAGATACAGTCTGAACAATAATAAAATTCTTAAAAGGCTCAAATCATTTCAGATGCTGTGATGCAAGTTGGATTTATAATATGAAGCCCCAAGCCTGGGGTAAAAAGCCTCTGGGACTTTACAGGGTGTGGGAGGCTTCTCCTAATGGGGTGCAGGTTGCTTAGCTTAACCATTAAAAATTAAAGTCCCTAACCAAAGCTAGGGATTCAGTGTTGCCTAACATGTGGCCCCACAAGGTGCTAGTTGTACATACCTAGGTCATCAGCCAACGCCCATGAGTTGAAGTTGACTGACGCTTGTGTTTGTGTGCCTAGTTTGTCTATGCACAACCACACGGAGGGCTCCCTGAGGCCTCAAAGTCAGGGCAGCCTGACCAGTGCTCCACTTTGGGCCTTGTATTTGTTTCCCTGCCTACAACTGCACGGGACCAAGTACCCAGCATTTAAATTTTGCTTAGAGGTCAAAAAGTCACCTTCCAACAGGTTCCACTCCACATACACTACAGTGATGAATTCTAAGACTTCAGGTTGGGGCAAGTTAATTCGGCAGAACAGGGTTTCGGGTCACTGGTCTCTATCTGTCCCCAGTATTAAAGGAGCAGCAAGGACATGGAGATCCCCATTGCACATAATGGAGTGTGCTGACTTTTGTCAAAGGCACCACTAAAGCACACAGCCTGCACCCCAACCCTAATTAGGGCTTGTAGAAGAGACACAATGAGGCTGGAGAGATGGCTCAGAGGTTAAGAGCCCCTCTTTCGGAGGTTCTGAGTTCAGTTTCCAATGAACACATCGTGGCTCACCACCTGTAATGGGATCTGAAGCCCTCTTCCGGTGTGCGGCATACAGACAGAACACTCATACATAAAAAGAAGGAAAAAGGAAAGGAGACAAAGATCCCAGTCTTGCCTCAGGGCAATGAGTTCCAGGTGCTGGAAATAGAGTAGGAGGGGGCACCGAGGCAGGTGCAGTGGCTAGGGCTGCACCCTGAGCTTTGGCTTTGTGTTTGTGGAACTGGATGGGAGAAGTGTTTTGTCCAAGGCTGAGCCCTTGCACAGAGCAGCTGGATCCATCCAGTGGCTCAGAAAGGGCTGAATGGAGGTTGTAATTTAGGCCTCACTGCTCTGCCCAGACAGACACTGATGGCTCTGTGGATCCAGCTCCACCTAGCCTTCCTCTAAGCTCAGCACCAATCAGCTCTTGGTTTAGAAACCCAGCTCCCAGGAATCAGCAGTTGGTAGGTTGAGGGCTTAAGGGTTTTTGTTTTTCCAGACAGGATTTTTCTGTAGCTTTGCAGCCTGTCATGGAACTTGCTTTGCAGACCAGGCTGGCTTTGAACTCAGAGATTCACCTGCCTCTGCCTCCCCAATTCTGGGACTAAAGGCATGTGCCACCACAGCCTGGCTTGAGGGCTTAAGGTTTTAAGTGTTAGGATTCGGGTCCTGAGATAAACCTGACTTTGTCCAGTCTGGAATGTTAGTGTGCATCCCCAGCACGCAGTCCCACTGCCCTGGAATTCACTCTGGATACCCAGACTCACTATCCAGGAAGTGTGAGGTAGGAATTTCAGGTGGGCACCAGAGAACTCCTCCCCAACCCCCATCTCTAGATGCCTCTTGGAGAATATTATCCTTTAGGTGGCTACCACAGTAGCAGGAGCAAGTATTTCTCTAGCAGAACCCTGGTGGGGCTGGCAAAACTGGGGCTGAAGTCTCCCCTTGTGGCAGCACAAGAATGGGCTGGGCTCCGGCCGTGGTGCTTCTCCCTGTAGGCTATGGTGAACTGAACGGTCCCAGACCCACAGGTCTGAGTGCAGCACAATGGTCATGTGGAGTTGACCACAGCGACTGTAGCCTGAGTTTCAACCCTTTCAGCAACACCACGCTCACAGAGCCTGGGGGATGAGACTGAGTGGGATGTTAGGGGCACTGGTCTCCAGGAACAAGGCTCTGTGGCCTATTAGATCAGCATGCACTCCCATCATCCCATCCCAGTCTTAGGGCAGCCTCCCTCCAAGTCATCCATCTCCAGTCCCTCGAGGTTCTTCACTGTCGTCCTTCAGAGTCACAGCTCCAGTTCTCAGAGCTGCTCCACAGTAACTGGTCCCTGTCACTTCATTCTCTTCTCCCCAGCTACAGTGTCTGGGCCAAGAGTGCCAGACTTAGAGGCTCATCCTCAAAGGCAACTGAAGGCGCAGCTACCCAACACACATGCACAAACTTGCCAGGTGTCACAGTGCTCCCAGGAAAGCCCAGTCACTGCCCCACAGGCCCTAGTGTTTCTCGTGAGAGACGGTGGACAGAGACGAATCTGCAATCACCTCCCTGCCACGAGGTGCTGTCACGTGCATTTATTTCCACGAGGAAAACTCAACTCTGCTTCTAAGGCTCTTCTTTAACTGGAGGAGGCCACCTGGTGCGCCCCCAAAGGCCAGGGAGACCTTGCGGATTGGCTCCCTCCCCCACCTGCCCTCAGAAGCCTGCAGCTTCTGGGGCTTGTCTCTCTCAAGAGACATATCCTACCCTTTTCAGTGACGGAGCTGGAGTTCCAGGCCCATGTGGTAGAGGAGATTGTGTCAAGAAAGAACATGCAGCTCATGACATGAAAGCTCAGGTCCCACTCGGGCATCCCATGCCCTGCTTCCCAGTGACAGAGTCCACCTGGGAAGAGGCTGGTCGAGCCCGGTGGAGGGGGAGTGATGGTATAAATATCCCCAGAGGCATGGTGGTCTCTCTTCTGCCTGCTCTCTCCACACCCCAGGAAATGCCTTTTTCCTTCCAAGATGCACCCGAAGAACACTGAGCCCAAGTCCATCCTGGTGGGATTGGTTCCCAGGGAGACACTGCTGTTGGCGTGAGGGTCGAACCACTACGTGCACTGCCTACCAAGTGACACTGTTGCTCGGCTTCCTTGCCTTCCACTCCTCCCCAGTATAGGCTCTGCCCAGTTCCCCTTCCTGCAATCCACTGCTCAGTAAGACCTGCTCCCCTGCTCCCACCTGGCACCAAGACCAGTTGGGTCCAGGTCCAGCCTCTGTCCCTTCCAACGGCAGCTGACTTCTTCACCTGCTGCTGCTCTTCCTCAGCACCAAGGCTGCCATGGAGACATAGCCCTGGAGACCAGAGCAGCCCCAAGCCTGTGCCCAGAGGGGAACTGAGTGATGGGAAGAGCCCAGGACCTAGTGTGGAGGGTAGGCAAGGGTAAGGCCCACCCCGGGAGTGTGGCTCATGGAGATGTAACAGAGCAGAGTGGTAAGCTGCGCACCTGCAGCCTGCCAGACTCGGAGACTGGGTGGCTGCAGGCTCTCGGCATCTGTCTGCTGGCACCTGGCTTGGGTGCCATCTTTCTCTCCCCAGGTAGAAGCATTTATGAAGCCAGGCAGAATCATTCCCCCCATTTCCTTGGCAAATTTCTCTAATCGGGTGCTTCTTCCTCTGGAGGAGGCTTGGGAAGAACCAGACCCAAACTTTAATTAGTCGATCTAAAGAAGGGACACTCTGGACTAAGAAGCCCTGTCTTTCACCCTTCTGCTCTGGAAGACAGTTCCTTTCCCTGCCATCAGCTCCTGGAAAAGGAAAGAATTCAAGAAAGGGCTGAGCTACAGTTGCTGAGCACATCTTCTTCCTCATGTATGTGGGAGTGTGATGTGCAGTCAGGTCATGTATGTGGGAGTGTGACGTGCAGTCAGGTCATGTATGTGGGAGTGTGATGTGCAGTCAGGTCATGTATGTGGGAGTGTGATGTGCAGTCAGGTCATGTATGTGGGAGTGTGATGTGCAGTCAGGTCATGTATGTGGGAGTGTGACGTGCAGTCAGGTCATGTATGTGGGAGTGTGATGTGCAGTCAGGTCATGTATGTGGGAGTGTGATGTGCAGTCAGGTCATGTATGTGGGAGTGTGATGTGCAGTCATGTCATGTATGTGGGAGTGTGATGTGCAGTCAGGTCATGTATGTGGGAGTGTGATGTGCAGTCAGGTCATGTATGTGGGAGTGTGATGTGCAGTCAGGTCATGTATGCGGCCAGTCTGGATGTGGGACACGTGCAAGTGTGACCTGGCCCCTGGCAAGGTAGCCTCCTGGTGGACAGCCCAGTCTATAACAGGGTGGGGCCTAGGGATACAGATTTGAGGGTACAGCACAGTTCCTATGGCTAGGACAGTGTCTCTAGAGAGGGTCAGCTCCATTCTCTAGCAGGAGGCACATGGATCCCGAGTGCCCCGTGTATAAAAGCAAAACAAGCCATCACCCAAATGCACCCTAAGGGTCTGCCTTCCTGACACAGCTGTTCATTGCCAACCTACAGACCAGCTTCACCCTCACGGCCTCACACTTTGCTCCTGAATTGCTCCCCTTTGTCCGCCAGTTCCCTGCCCCTGATGCTTCTAGGCTAAACTTTCTGTAGCCACCGCTGCGTGCCCTGGGCCGTGAGCACAGAAGCTGGGAGCCAGGAAAAAGATACCCGAGGGGCTGCCCCCACAGGGCGGTTTACAACTCCTCCAAACACTTGTTACAGTGTGCTAGATCCAAAGGGACCAGAGAAAGAGCCCTCCCACCTCCTGTCACCAGGGGACTCCCAGGTAGCAGGGCATTCCAGAGAACTGGGGCTACTGCACAAGTCCAGGGAGCAGGTCACATGACAGCCTGGCCTCCAGCTCTGCCGGCTGCCATTTGGCCTGTTCTTTGAGCCCGCTCATCTGTGGGCTGAAGAGGATGGAAGTAGACCAGGGTGGAGTCTGGCATCTCATTCTTGGCACCCACATAGAAGCTAGGGGAATCATGTCTCCGAAGTCATCTTGGGGCCCCTGTTGGCTGCACTCCACAATGAAGCCCAACATGTGAGAGGACCCCATATTCTGGGTGAGTGCTACTGTGACAGGAGATATGGGCCACAGGGGAGCTGCAAACAGCAGGGACAGGGTTCCTGGCGCAGAGGTATACTAACACTGGTTCATCCACAGGAGAGATGCAAACAGCAGGGACAGGGTTCCTGGCGCAGAGGTATACTAACACTGGTTCATCCACAGGAGAGATGCAAACAGCAGGGACAGGGTTCCCGGCGCAGAGGTATACTAACACTGGTTCATCCTCAGGAGAGATGCAAACAGCAGGGACAGGGTTCCCGGCACAGAGGTATACTAACACCAGTTCATCCACAGGGGAGCTGCAAACAGCAGGGACAGGGTTCCCGGCACAGAGGTATACTAACACCGGTTCATCCACAGGGGAGATGCAAACAGCAGGGACAGGGTTCCCGGCACAGAGGTATACTAACACCGGTTCATCCACAGGGGAGATGCAAACAGCAGGGACAGGGTTCCCGGCGCAGAGGTATACTAACACCGGTTCATCCACAGGGGAGCTGCAAACAGCAGGGACAGGGTTCCCGGCGCAGAGGTATACTAACACCGGTTCATCCACAGGGGAGCTGCAAACAGCAGGGACAGGGTTCCCGGCGCAGAGGTATACTAACACTGGTTCATCAGTCCAATGACGTGGGAGTCTGGAGGAACGAGGCAGCACACGGGCAGGCTTAGGCAGAGGTGTCGAAAAGGCGATCGATCATGTCGCCCACCTGCTCCACACGGTACTTGATGTACTTCTCGGGGTTCTTGGTGAAGGGCACGCTGCCATACCTGACCAGGCACCATGGTAAGAGGTCAAGGGGGAGAGAATCTCCACTCTCAGCCTAAGTGTGAGCTCCCGGTCCTCTGACCGGGTGCTAAGATGGCAGGGGTACCCCTAAACGACATTCCAAAGCCCAGAGCACCAAACATGCTGTCCACCCTATTGCAACTTTTACTTCCCTGAGGAAAGGAGCATGTAGGTTACCTAGAAAGCAGGCAGCAGAGGGCCCAGGAGGGAGTGGGCTCACCTGTGCAGAAAGGAGCCATAGGTCTCCTTGACAATGGTTTTCTGAGCTTGTCGAATCTTGTCCCTCTGCTCTGTGTCTGGAATGGCCCAGGCCTTCTGAATCTTGCACAGCTCTTCAAGGCCATCATTGAAGCCCTGACCACCAAACAGGTAGGAAGGAGGGACCAAGAGACAAAAGCTTTGTGTCTCGGTAGCTGAGGTGGCAGCAGCAATCAGCGGGAGGGAGGCCCTTGACTCACCTTGAAACGTTCCTTAATTATCTGCCGCTCCTTGTCCCGGAGCTGGGGGTCCAGTCAGCAGAGGGAGGCAACAGAGAAGGCCTTGCTCAGAGCAGAACCATGACGCCCTCTTCTGCCCCCAACCCCCTCCTGCCGCCCTCATGGCCTCACACATCTCCGTCCAGAGAGATGCTTGTCCATTTCTCCTAAGATACAAGCATCACATCGGCTTGACACCCCTTCCTCGCACAGGCCTTAGGCCTACCTTGACTCCAGGCTGTACCACCGGAAGATTCTTCTCTGTGATGTAATCAGTCACCTTTAACCAGCTGCCAGACAGCAGGGTGAGAAGACAGAGAAGGGCAACTTCAGACAGCTACTTCTTCCCTAAAAGCTGGGTTTGTTTTTCAAA
This sequence comes from Microtus oregoni, assembly GCF_018167655.1. Lineage (NCBI taxonomy): Eukaryota > Metazoa > Chordata > Mammalia > Rodentia > Cricetidae > Microtus > Microtus oregoni. The sequence continues at coordinate 3,833,444 of NW_024543222.1, read as the reverse complement.
CCTCTCAATCTACTGAAGGTGGGGGCAGTAGGAATTATCTGGGTCAGAGATGCTCTCCTTGGGAACGGAAAACGCTCAAGCTGCTCGCGTTGACAATTAGGAACAGGAAGCAGCAGGCGCTCAATAAACTGAACAAATGTTGCCGACCAGAGTTCACATCAATATTGTGGCAAATTACGAGAGAGAAACAGATGGGAAAAGAGGGAGCAGAGGACAGATAAACAGGAAGGAAGTGGGAGATACTCAGAAAGAAACAGGCCAAGGAAACCAGAGGACCAGAGAAACACCCAGAGCCTTTCTAAGTTCAAGGCTCTCACAACCCCGCTGTTCTCCAGGACTAAGCATTGTTCACATCTCTACAGTCTCCTTTTCAACAATTCTTAGCCACGACACTTGGCAGACCATTCTGAAGAGGCTATGGGGAGGAAGAGGGAGCTTCTCTCTCCACCCATGAGTGCTGGGGCTTAGCTAGTGGCCGCTCCATACTCAGCCTGCGCAAGGTCCTGGCTTTGAGTCCTAGCACTGACAATGAACCCCAAGAAGGAAAACAGACGGTGGGTTACCAGAGCTGCTGGCCTCATGCTATGAGGGGCTGACAAGGAAGTGTGGTAGGTTCAGGGGGACCGCAGAGGGCTGGTGGCCTCTTACCTGCGCTGGTAGGTCTGGATCTGCTGCTCGATGTGCTCCTGGTAGGAACGCTCAGCAGTCTTCTGGGTCACAGCCACCAGCAGGATCAGCTCAGACCTGAGTGAAGGAGGAAGAAGAAGAGAAAGAGAAGAAATTCCTGGGGTCCAGAAATCGCTGGCCTTGGCGGCTTCCCATTCGAAACCTTCCTGAGCTCAAATGGAGGACTGGCTGCTGACCAGAGACTGAAGCACACAAGGCTAGGAGGCTGCAGATGCAGCGTCCGGTCCTGGAAGGCAGAGGCTGGCATGGCTGCCCAGCCAAGGCAGGGCCACTTACTTCTCCAAGGACTTGAGGATGTAGTTATAGTTGTTGTGCAGGAAGATGGCGCTCAGTGCTGGGTCCTCATACACCTTGGACTTGCTCAGTAAGTTCAGCTGCAGGTTTCCCAAGACTTTGCCTATTCAGAAAGATAGGGCCACTTACATCACAGGATCCAAGCACTGGGGCCTGCCCTGCTCACTGTCCTGACAACTCTTCTGTGTTCTTCGGACTCCCAGGCCTCTGAAGCCCTTCTCAGAGCTAGGGTCCTGAACTAGAATGCAGGTTACTATTCCATGGCCAGGGAGGGACCCAGGAATAAGAGGACAGCACTGAGGCCAGGGAAGGGGGGGTTCTGCCAGGGAGACTCACAGATATAGGTGCTCAGCAGGCGCTTGCTGAACTCGGAGCTGTAGCTGGTAGCCGAAGAGCTGGTTTCTGAGAGGAGATGTGCTGTTACTGTGGTGGCAATGGTCACCCTTGAGGGCCCTTTCCACACCCCAGGGGCAGAGGAGGAAATGTTGGGGCAGGCAGGACTGAAGGAAGAGCTCAGGCAGAGATGGGCACCCGCTGAGCTACAGGATCCCAGGATCCTCTACAATAATGGGCTAAGGAACCTACCCATGATAGCAGGAGGCAGGCAGGAGAGGTGGAGGGTACCAACACCTTCCCCACCTTCCCAGCCTAGTCCCCAACATAAGATGGGTGGTATCTATTAGATCCTTTTACGTATTTGCCGACAGCAAGGGTTTCTGGACAGGGCCACCCTGTCTTTCCACCTTCTCTTCACATGCTCCTGAACCCCCTACCCTGCTGATGCACAGCAGGCCAGGCTAGCCAGGGGGTGTTCTTAGGGTGCTAGACCCATTAGGGTACTGCCTGGATAGACTTGGAGACAGAAGATAGCTATGAAGGGAAAAGGAGAAAATGAGGGCATCCTTAAAGAACTCATGCCCCTTTGCCCTGCCCCCAGTGGGTTCTGAGAACTGGTCCCCTGGGAACCTTACCCACTGGGCTTTGGAGGGGAGAATGGGGCTGGGGGACACACTGCTTACCTCGGGGGTCTAAAGGAATATTGTATGTGTCCCCAAGAACTACGGAGTGACAGGCAGTGCACACAGAGGGGGAGGAGGGAAACAGAGGAGGGAGAAAGACGCAAAAGTGCAAAAAACAGGTTAGAAATGGCTGTGTCACCCCAAGCCAAGCAGACCTTCCCCCATGACAGCCAGACACAGCCAGCAGACACACCAAGCCGAACTAACTCAAGACCAGAACACACTGGAGAGCGCAGCCCGAGAGACCCAGCAGCTCCTTGGCGTCTTGCCCCCCAAACAAAAACGCCCAGAAGAGCACCCTTCCTTACATGCCAGCCTCCCAAGCTCAAGCCCCACCAAGGGGCAGCGAGGAGATGGAGCAACAGAGTAGGCAGACGATGCAGGAGGAGTGGAGGAGTACGGAAGCTGGGCATGGCAGGATGAGCACCTAAGACCTGCAGTGCCCACCTCAGAACTGACAGCCAAAGGAGCAAGCAAAGGGTTGGGGTTCATAAGACTGCCAACAAACCCAGCCCTCCTTATGCTCACTCTCAACAAGTCCATGGGGCTTGGGCTCCCCCACAGGCCATGTCTTAATCCCACTCCACCCCTCAGCACACCCTGCCCTCACCCAGAGCAAGTTAGGGGCCTCCTAGGGGCCTAACTCTATGTCCCCAGGCAAGAGGGGGCAGAAGGGCACAGGCAAGCCTAACTCGGGTGTTGTGTACCTTGAGAGGCCAGCATGGCACCTGCCGTCTCCTGAAAGTCCAGAAGCTGCTGTAGGAAAAGGATGGCCTGGCAGAGAGAACACACCCGAGAGGGTCGGGGGTAGGCTCAAGGTAATGGCTTCCTATACACCCTTCCAACTAGTAGGGCAGGTCTTGTGCCAAGGGTCTTCACAGTGACAAGAGCAACCGGAAAGTCAAGTGCTATCTTTGGACTCTGGCTGCCCGAGAGGGCCTGTGTGCTGGAGAAGCTGGCCCCTCACCACCAGTGACTGCAGGGAGGGTTCCCACTGGTGCTGTACCCCCAGCGTCTGAGCTGGAGTGCTCTTTGTCCCACCTTGCCAGCAGCATTTGAGTATCACCTACGTTGCTTGTGAGCTCGTGGACGGTGCCATCCTTGGGCATGTTGTATTCTTTGTCTGGATCATTCTGTGGGAAGGAAAAAAAACAGCCTCTGGTTCCCAGAAAAGAGCTCTCACCAGTGGCCTCTGGTTCACTGTGAGCCATAGTTGGCCTTCCTATGGCGCCACCTCCTGGTACATCGGTGTTATGCCGCCCCTCAGCCTCAGAAGCTGAGCAAGACAAGGATGTCTGCCTCCGAGGGCATCAGTGCCGGAAAAGAAACAGCAGAGCCCAGAGGGTTTCCTCAGGAAACCAGCAGTGCAGGGGTTTTTCTACAGAGCAAACCTGACTCTCCTGAAGGCTTGCTCTCTGAGGGGTCCTCAGAGCTCAGTGAGCAAGTTGGGTCTGGTGAAAGGGAAAGGGGCTGCGGGTACCTTAATGTTGTCAGCAAAGTCTTCTAGTGCTTTGGCTCCAATGGTCTCCATGGAGGTGATGAGGCTGGGCAGCTTGTTCTTGGTGCTGGCTGCTGTGCCCTGAGGAAGGATGGTTGACTCCTGTGTGTCTAATTCCTAGCCCTCACTCCAGAGCCGCATTCCCCAGTTCAAGATTAGCTAGAGCTCTTCTCTTCCCTTGTGAGCATCCTAACTTGTCCAAAGCCCCTCAGAGCCACCTCAGAAGAGAGGTAGGAGCGTATGGAATAAAGCAAGCCGCGTGAGAAAGGCCCACATACCTGGAGCACCTGGTCAAACTCAGGCTTGGTCTGCTTGAGGTGCCGCAGGATGGGGAAGATTGTGAGCACTGTGGTGAAGTCATGGCGGATGATGGCTTTCCTGGCAGCAGACACGATGTTCTCCCCCTCAAGCATCAGTCCGTCCAGTGCATCCTGGGAGAAGGACAAGGACCCTGTTAGGAAGGCGCAGAGCAGAGCAGGTTCCTAGGGACAGTGGGGGCACCCTGTGGGTATGAATGATGGAGAGGGGTCATGGACTACACCAGAGTCAAGGGTTTCGGGTGACAGGCTGCCCCCCCCCCCCCATAGCTTCTGCAGTAAGTCACATGGGCCGGGGCTCAGAGCTGCGGGAGGGCAGGGTAAGACCTGAATCAAGGAGTCAAAGGTTTTCTTCTGATGGTGCTCGGGGATGATGTCCGTCAGCAGCTGGTATTCGCTCTGGGCCAGCTTGACAAAGGCGCTGACGCAGTGAATGTAGGCATCAGTCTCCACATCCAGCATGTCATCTCTCCCTGGAGGGACAGCGTGCTCCTGAGTGCCTGGGGTCTCAGTCTCTCCAGCGCCTGGGCTAGCCCAGAGCAGCAGTGAGCAGAAAGAGAGACTATGTGACAGGTTGCCATGAGAACAGCTCTGGCAGGTCTGGGAGAGCAGGTGCCAAGTCCAAACGCTGTCCTGGCATCTTTCCACTCAGCACAGGCAGCACTCATGGCCCCGGAGCAAACACGAGAGGTGGTGGAGAAAGCTCAAGGGAAGGGAAGTTCCTAAACCAATGTTCTGGGTAAGGTCGTCTGACCCCAGGCCTGAGGATTCTGAATTGGGCTTGGAAGAGGGCAGTGTGGGATGGGCAGGCGGCAGTGTCCACTGTAAGAGGCAGTCACTGTGGTCCTCAATCTGGGAGATGAGGCTCCTATAACGGTCATTACCAATCTCACCAGACCCTAAGAAGTATGAGGGAGCAGAGGGCTATGGCCTACGAGGCAGGCTGGTGTGTGTGTAGAGGAGTTAATTCTGAGAAGAGGCTAAAAGTGATGCACACCTATGATCCCAGCATTCAGGCCGATGGGGTAGGGTGACCAAGTTCAAGGCCAGCCTGGGGTGCATAGTGAGACTCTTATCTCAGCTAAGCAAAACCATCCAAGAAGAGATAATGAGCCCCGGAGACAGAGGGCTCCCTGTTGAGCTGCTCTAGGAGCAGAGCACATCCCACTATGGGAAGATGGGCAGGGGCCCCAGGACAGAGCAGTCTGGTTTCATGTTATGAATGGCTCCAAAAGTGAGATACCCCAGCTCGTGACCTCGGAGCAGCCACCTGCCCTCCTGCCTGCCTTCCAAGACCAAGCCGCAGCTTCTCCTTGGGCCAGGCCCCAAGAGCCAAGCATCTCACAAGAGGCAAGGAGACTGGAGGGGGAGCCAGGCCACAGTCCAGGCCCGTCCTCAAAGCAGAGCAGGCCGTCCGGGGGACTGCTTCATAGGCAGTGTCAGCGGCTGCCCTGGGCTGAACTACAATACTCACTGGCCAGTGGCCAGTGCTTGTTCAGGGCCTCAGACAGGTGCTTAACTCGGAAATCATGCTCATGACCTGGCAAGATGTCAGCCGCACAAACACAAGCAGCGTTTATCCAGGGGACGGGCAGCTGCCCCTTGGGGTATAGGGAAGAAGCCCTTGATCTCCAGGAGCGGAGTGGAGTGTGAAATGGGGCATAGGGAGGGAGCACCAAGGAGGGCTCTGAGCCCCTCCACTACCTCAAACCCCACTGGGAACAGCCGTTTCAAGCCTGACTCTCAGGGAGTGCTTAGGACCATCCCAGGCTGTTTGCTTTCTAACACGGGGAGGCCAAGAGAAGGTGCATGGCCCCAGGGAAACTGAGAAATGTCGGTGTTGAGTGAGTGAGGACAGTCATCCTTTGTGTCCCAGGGTGACTCTTTTGGAGGAGGTGGGTCCACCACCACAGCTGGACTGGCTGTCCCTCTCCTGGCAGCGGAGGAGGAACATGTCCTCTAGGCAGCCTTGTCCCCTTAGCTGCAAGAAGCTCCCTTTCTACAGAGCAGTAGCCGGGAGGTTTTGACCAACTTGGTCCTGCCCTGCTGATCTGGGCGTGAAAGGGCTGCCCCAAGACAATTTTCTCTAAGTTTACACAGGACACAAAGACAGAGACAGGGAGGACGAACCTTAGGAAGGGCAGAGCCAGGCAGGACAAAGCCAGGGTCATGAAACTTGTCCTTGGGCCCATTGAAGACTGAGGAGCATCAAGGGTTTGCCACTCCCGCCCAGCCCCCTCAGGATCTGCCCCAAGGCCTCCTGGGAGAGGCTCTGCCCTGCCTAATGAGTGAGTGGACTCATAGTAGAAGTGGGGTGACGGAAAAGGAACACAGGGTGGTTACCTTCCAGAGGAATGAGGTTAGAGCCCCCCTTTTTCCCATCTAGACCATGCTGGGAATACTGTTTCAGAAGGTTCTGAGCCTTACGGATCGTCCCTGTCACCAGAGCCACAGAGAGGAGAGAGGAAGACCTAGGAAATGAGTGAGAGAAAACAGCAGCGGCCCTCCACCTGCCCAGCCCGCACCCGCCCCAAAAGCAAGTGCCCCTCAACACCTCTGCCAGCAGGTCCTGCCAGGGTCACCGGAGACCCTGAAGGATGGAGAGCATAAAGTGTGGCCAAATTCAGCCCTGGGCTTGGCACTGACCCTCAGTTCTGGATCTGAGTTCACTTTAGGAGGAACAGGAGGTGACAAAAAGGAGGGGCATAAGATCCAGCTGGGAAGGAAAAGGTTCTGCTGAGTAGCGTCCTAGCGGAGTGGGCTAAAAGCCTAGCAGCAAAGCTCTCACACTTAAGGGCAGGACAGGGTAACCTGGGGGTTTCCTGGAGACCAGCTGAAACTCCAGGCTGAGTTCCCTGAGCATGCTCAGTGTTGGGATATAAGCCAGACAGCAGCCTAGGGCAGGCGGCCCTGAGGGGTTTGGGGTTGGGAAAACAGGTCTCAGCTTCCTGCAGAGCTATGATGGATATGGAGGCCCCCACACCCCAAAAGACACTCAGCCGACACAGCAGTGGTAACAAACTAAAAAGCTAGGAGGGGCTACAGGAGCCACCACCCGCAAGTAGCTGGTAAAGGCGACAAGCTCTTGCTGTGGGGGAAAAGAACAGATAGCATCACAAACGAGAACAAATGAAGTGTGGCAGCCCGGCTCCTGGGATGAAGACATCTCAGAGCCCACAGTGTGGGGACACAGGCAGCTTGTCAGCCAGCAGGCACTGCTCCTAGTTAGCAAATGTACCGGGGAGGTGAGTCATGCAGGAGCCGCACTGCACCTCCTTCCCCGAGACTCCTCCGCAGCCGAATGCAAGGCTGCTGTCCTTACAGCACCCACCAGGCTACGCAGGGTGGGGCAGGGTTCAGCTGGCTCATTCTGTGTGTACCACACTGAAATTAGCTACCACTAACTCTTTCTGGCAGGCCAGCTCACATCTGCTTCTCTCCGTGTTCCCTCCTCAGTGAGCACCCTAGTAATGAGTGAATCAGATTCCTGCCCCACAACCTACCCAGGAGCAGATGGCCTGTGGGCCCAGTAGGGACCTAACCAGCACACTGGCTGCGAGGAAATGGGGAAGCGACCTGGCAGCAACAGAGTCCATCAGGTGCCCAATTAGAAGAGCAGATGCTGAGGTTGGTGCCTCATCAATGAGGCCAAACTCTTCTGTCCTCAGAGTGGGGACAGATGTCCTGAGGGCCTGACTCCATCACCCTCACCTCAGTCTGAGTCCACTCACTCCTGCCAACTCCTAGAACCCTACAGAACCACAGGGGCCTCACAGTCCTTTGCATCTCCACAAGGACAGGTTAAGTTGATGGAGAGCGCTGGGGTAGGTCATACCCCTCTTTCTGAGAGGCTAGAACCTGCAGGCCAGTGGACACTGGAGCAGGGCAAACAGGGTCCTGAAGCCTAGCTGGCTTGTCAAAGAACCAGGAGGAAGAGGAAGTGAGCAGAGCAGCTGAGGCCCTGGGAGCCTCATGGACACAGCTCCTCCCCATAGGAAGGCATGGACCCCAAGCATGCAGGCTGCTGGTCCAGCAGGGGTGTTAGAAGAATCCCTGTTTACAGCAAGTTCTCTACTGGGGCGTCCAGGACCCTCACTAAAGGGTAGAAGACAATGCATGTCCCGCAGAGGCCACCAAGCCCGGAAGACAGCCTCTTGTGGCGTGTCTCCAGCCTTAAGCAAAGCCTGAGAAGCAGGTGACATGGTTGCTCCAAAGGGCTTGGAGGGCTGGGGACTGGAAAACGAGGGTGTGCGCTCTACTCAAGGCCTGCTGTTAGGAAAGCATGCTCCCTAGCCAGGCCTGAGCAGCAGCTGGAAGCCCACGCGGGCGCTCGTTCCAGCCCACTGGCTTTCTCTGCTGGTGCTACTGGAACATCCTATCTCTCCTGGGGCTGAGGACTGCCAGGCTGACAGAGACAGTTAGCCTGGAGCACAGACCATATGGACATGAGGTCAGGAGGAGTGGACAGTGGGCTGCTCCCAGGAGAGTGGTGTCTCACTGCCTGCACCCACCTCTATGCCATGCCCACTTTCCAACTAAGGAGCAGTTTAGATTCATCTGGCTCTCTGGAAAGCTGGGGTGCCTGCCCCTTCTCACCCAACCGGACCACACAGCAAGGGGAAGGGGACCTAGCAGGTCACTCTGACCTATGGCCTCTGACCTATAGCCTCTGCCACCCTGCCTCAGAGGCAATTAAGCACACTAGTGGCCCTGCCTCTCCAATCCCAAATCTTATGGAAATCACATAGCTGCTGGGTACAAGAATCTACAGGGCCTTTTGGATAGGGGACATTTGCTCTATCCTGTGTCCCTAGGAGCCGGGTGACCACAGACATGGACTGATACTGCTCACCCCAGAGTGGACAAAGATAACCCTGTGATTCTCCGGCTACATAAATGGTCAGGGTGAGCTCACCTGGCCGCTTGACGGGCTTCTTGGTAGGTGTGTCTTTCCTCTTGTTGGGGATGGCAGGGGAGTAGGGCACCCCAGAGGAGGAGCTGCTTTTGCGGAAATGCTCCTTTAGGCCTTTGATGGAGCGGTCCAGCTGGCTAGAGCGGATCTGGTAGTAGACATTCATGAAGTCTGGAGAGACAGAGCAGAAGTATGCCAGCGGCCGGGGCCCCCACTCTGCTTCACGTCTGTACAGCAGGGCAGCAGAGGCCATGCCGCCACCGGTTAATCCCATCTCAAACCAGGCAGAGTCTCCAAAGGAAAAGCTATCCTCCAACAGAACAAGCGAGGAATTCCCGTATGCCAGGCAATCCCTCTCCACAGAGCTACCACCTACCCTACCAGCTTGTGTTGGTAGCATGTGTTTTTCTGCTTTGTTCTGCCTTTATTTTTGTTGCTGGTCTATGTTGAGGGATGTGAGGTATAGGTATTGGCTGCTTTCAGAGAACCCAAGTCCAGTTCCCAGTACCCATATCAGGTGGCTCATGTCAGGGAGGGAGGGAGAGAGAGATAGAGATAGAGAGAGAGAGAGAGAGAGAGAGAGAGAGAGAGAGAGAGAAAATGCTGGGGGAGGTGGCAGGAAAGCTGCCACTCTTCTGGACAGGGAGCCCTGTCCAGTGCTGCTCACCTTGGTTCCGGCCGTACTCCACCAGCCAGCGGGAGATGCGGATGACATCCTTGAGCACACTCTCAGGCAGGTGCTCCAGGGTCACATCTTCCTGGACCTCCAGGTCATCATAACCACTGATCAGGTCCAGGATGAGCACAGGGGAGACAACCTTGCTGTGCCGGGTCATCAGACTGCGGAACTCAGACTCCAGGGACTCCTTCCCCCGCTCAAACAGCAGCTTCTGCGAGGACAAGGGAAAGAGGCTGCTGCTGCTGCTGAGCTGAGATCTGCAGCCCCTTCCTTCCTGCCCTTGGGCCTCTGGAACCCCAGCCACTCCTCCTTCAAAGCACAGAAGAAACCCTGGGAAGCCTGACTTGGCAATTTCATTTCCTTCAGTTTCTCAAAACTGATGGTTGCTCCAGGTGTGGTGGTGCACACTTTTGATCCTAGCACTCAAGAAGCAGAGGCAGGTGGATCTCTGTGAGTCTGAGGACAGTCAGGACAACACTGAGGTCCTGTCTAAAAATAAACAAAAAATGCTTGGTGCTCACAGGCCAAACTCTGCTTAACAAGCATTAGCTTATTATTTTCTCATTTTCACTGCTAACTGTCCTCTAGTCAGGAAGGGATTTGTAAAAGAAACAACCAGGTAAGTTGATACAGTATGCTGCAAACAGATGAACCTTAAACACATTATGCTAAACCAGCACTCGAGAGGCAGAGGCAGAGGCAGGTGGATCTCTGGGAGTTTGGGGCCAGCCTGGTCTACAGAGCAAGTTCCAAGATAGCCAGAGCTACCCAGAGAAACCTGTCACAACAACAACAACAAAACCACATTACACTAAAACAGAGAAGCCAAGGCCGAGGAAGACAGGTCAGTTAGGAATTTGCTTGTCATGCAAGCACAAAAACCTAAGTTCTATCCCAGCACCCACCTAGACAGCTAGGTATAAGCCTGGATGTGGTGGCATACACCTCTAATCCCAGCACTCGAGAGACAGAATCAGGCAGCTCTCAACACAGTGAGACCCTGTCTCAAGAATAAAAATAAAAACACGTGCTACAGTGTTGCGGAAGTCAGAGGACCGCCCTGATATGGTGACAGGTGGTTTAACCCTTGCTCAGGTGTGCGTGTAAAGACAGGCAGATCCCTGGGATGCAGCAGCTGGCTGGTCTAGCCTAATCAGTGAGCCAGCTCCAGTGAGAGACCCTGTCTCAAAAAACAAGACATCAGGGCTGGAGAGATGGCTCAGAGGTTAAAAGCACTGACTGCTCTTCAGAGGTCCTGAGTTCAATTCCCAGTAATGTGGCTCACAGCCATCTATAATGAGATCTGGTGCCCTCTTCTGGCATGCAAGCTAGAAGAGTATACATAATAAATAAATAAATCTTTTTTTTTAAAAAAAAAAAAAAAGATTTATTTATTATGTATACAACTTTCTGCCTCCACACGCCAGAGGAGGGCGCCAGATCTCTTTACAGATGGTTTGGAGCCACCATGTGGTTGCTGGGAATTGAACTCAGGACCTCTGGAAGAGCAGACAGTGCTCTTAACCACTGAGCCATCTCTCCAGTCCCTAAATAAATAAATCTTTAAAAAAAATAAATAAATCTTAAAAAAAACAAACAAACAAACAAACCAAGACCTCATTACTGAGGAATATCACCTCAGGTTGGTCTCTTCAGGTTGGCCTCTGGCCTCCACATACACACGGATGCATATGCATCCACCCACACATCTACAGACACACACACACACACACACACACACACACACACACACACACAGAAGCACCTGACAAAAGACAGGTTTACCACTGAGGGGCTGTGGTATTGCAGCTACTGGTGCACTAAACTACTGACCCTAGGGAGGTCTCATCTGTCTCACAGGATCCCACTGATTTCTTACCACTTTGTTGAGCTCTGGACTGTCTGGGCTGTTGTCCTGAAAATACTCCACAGCCTTCTGGATTTTGGCCATGCTTCCCAGGTATTCTTCCAACCTGCCTGTGGGACTGGGAAGGAGAAAACACTGGATCAGCCTTGAAGAATGGGGGTTAAAATGATGGACTGAGGACAAGGTATGCTGGAGGGGGAGAGAACACACGAGAGACTCTAAGCTCAAATATGTTTTATTTCCCTTCTAGAGCCTAGAGTCACTGGGCCAGGAGACATTAGTTCTGCAACCTCAGCACGCAACTCACCCCTCCCTGATGATCTTCTCAGTGTCGCTGGCTACGTGGTAATAGCTGATGACGTGGTCCAGGCAGGATAATGTCTTTTCTACATTATCCTGCAGCCTCTGCAGATTCTCCGTCTGCTTGTGCACGGGGATGATGGAGTTCTCCAGCTTCATGAGCCGGCTCTCGAAGGACGACAGGATAGACACCTGCGGGAGGAAAGCCTCTGGCTCTCAGGTCTCAGGGTTATCCTGGCATCTCTTACCTTTTCTTGGTTTTCTAGACAGTAAGCTACATACAGGAAGGAACACAGTGGGCTTGTCCCTAATTTAGTATATGATACGTGATTCAAGATAAACTGGTGAAATTTCTTTTTAATTTTTTTAAGATTTATTTTTATGCGCAATGAGTTTGTTTGTTTTGTCCTGCATGTATGTCTCTGCAAGAAGGCCAAATCCCCTGGAACTGTATTTACAGACAGTTGTGAGCTGCCATGTGGGTGCTGGAAATTGAATCCAGGCCCTCTGGAGGAGCAGCTCGTGCTTGTCTTCAGGCAAGAAAAACATCAAACTAATTCTTCCTAAGATGATCACCCTAGGGAGCTGGAGGGATGGCTCAGGGGTTAAGAGCACTGGCTGCTCTTGCAGAGGACCTGACTTCAGTTCTCGGCACCCACATTACTGCTCACAACTAACTGCCTTGAACTCCACTGCCAGAGGGTCTGACGCCCTCTTCTGGCCCCTGAAGGTACTGCACACTCACAGAGCAAATACACACAGAGTAAAAGTAAACTTTAACAGAGAAATGAAGCTGGGCAGGGTGGCGCACACCTTTAATCTCAGCACTCGGGAGGCAGAGGCAGGTGGATCTCTGTGAGTTTGAGGCCAGCCTGGTCTACAAGAGGACAGGTTCCAAAGCTACAGAAAAACCCTGTCTCGAAAAACCTAAATAAATAAATAAATAAGAAATGATAATCACCTCAGGACAGCTTCCTTTCTACCCTTTGAAGCCCAATCTCAATTTCTGTTCTCTCTGACATTTTCCTAGACTGAACAGGAAGTGGCTTCATGAAGAGTAGTTCCAAATACATTGCTGTTACCTTCAAAACCTCTTTCCCTAAAGGCAAATCTCATGAAAGAAGTATATGACTTTATTATATTTATTATTGTGTGACTAAACACAAATGCAGGTTTGTATCTACTCAATCTGGGTTCCAGTTCCCTCTAAGAATAAAAAAGCAAGTGGGTGGTGGGATACACTGTTAATCCCAGTCCTGGGGAAGCAGAGGCAAGTGGATCTCTGAGTTCAAGGCCAGCCTGGTCTACAAATGGAGTTCCGGGACAGCTAGGGCTGCACAGAGAAATCTCGTCTCGAAAAAACAATATAAAAACATTTTTAAAAAATGATATAAAAGCATGTTAAAGCACCCATCATATACCAGAAGAGTGTAACAGGCATTGATTTCTATGTCCCTTCACAGACACGCTGGGAGAATGGCATTGTCTGTTTTAGTAGCCGAACTAACCAAAACAAGTCTTGCCCACCAAGAACCTCATAATAAGCTGAGGGACAAGGGCTAGGTCTAAAATCCGCTAGCTCTTTGTGATGATGTAATCCCGAAAGCCCTTGGGACTTCGCTGCGTGATCTCATGGAACCAGCCTTCCAGGCGAGCACGCAGCACCTGAATGGCAATGACAGGGGTCAGTCCCAGCCCATCTACAAGGTATATCACTAAACGTTTGCACAGCACACAACAAGTCCAGACCCGCGGTGTCTTTAGTGAGGGGGCGAAGACCAGGGAGCAGCTAGCGAAGCCCACACAGTACCACCGTTGCTACCCACGCTGGACTCGGGCCCGGGACCCGTCCGTCACTAGCCCCTCCGCTGCGGCCGGGGGTGGGCTGTCTGCGGCCTCCCAGCTGAGGGGCTACTCACCATGTTCTTAGTGAGCTGGTCGCTCTTCTCCAGGCTGTCTCGGATGAAGGAGAGCGTCTCCTCCTCCTGCAAGGATTGCAGAGGACGACGTCACCCCGAGCCAGCGGAGGGAGGAGCCTACCACCGCCCGCCCCCACGGCCTACCCCCACCCGCGTCTCTCCTCCCCCCGCCCCCGACAGTCCACGCCCTGGCGCCCTGGCGCCCTGGCTTCACTTTCTCCCCTGCTTCACCTTCTTCAGCTTGTCCTCGATTTCTCGCCGCCGGGCGGAAGCCTCCTGCGGTGGGATCATCGCAGCGGACAGCCCCGCTCCCACTCCCCGCTGACTTCGCTCAGACGCCCGCTCGGCTTCCGTCCCGGTCCCACCCACTTCCGCCCTTCGCCCCGCCCCCTGGACGCGCTGGTGGCGCCATGTTGGGAGTGGCGAGCTGAAGTGTGTACCTGTCGCCCCGCCCCTCAAGAATGCGCTGCGGGCTGAAGCCATCTTGAGTGTGGCTGGAATTGCTGGCTCCTGACGTCTGAGACAGCTCTGCCTGCTTCTTTGAAAGACAGACCCCTGCTGGGAATGCTGGCTCACTCTTCCCTCTCTGGGAGACTGAGGCAGGAGGTCATCCATCAGTTTGGGTTACATAGTAAATATCAGGCTAACCTAGGCTACAGCGTCAGACTCTGTCCCCAAACCAAAAAGCAAGAAAACAAAAATTGCACCTGATTTATTTGAGACAGTTTCTCTATAGTTTTGAAACTGGCTATGTAGACCAAGCTGACCTCTGCCTACCGAGTGCGCCACCAAACCCAGCTCACCTGATTTAAAATAAAAAAGATTTAATACATTTATTTTTGTGTTTCTGTGTGTGAGAGCATACACATACTATGGAGTGGGTATACAGGTTGGAGTCAGTCTTCTCTTTCCCATGTGTAGGTCCCAGAGGGATTGAATTCAGGTGCCAATCTTGGTGGCAAATGTCTTAATCTCACTAAGCTATCTCACCAGGTCATGATTTATTTATGGTGTTGTGGGGGTGGGGGGTGGGGGGTGGGGGGTGGGGGGTGGGGGGGTGTCTTGCCTACATGTATGTGAAGTCTTTGTGTGCCTGGTTCCCTGGAAGGACAGAAGAAGGCATCAGATCCCCTGGAACTGGAGTTACAGTTGTGAGCTGCCATGTGGGTGCTGGGAACCGAACTCAGGCCTCCCTAAAAGAACACTAAGTGCTCTTAACTGCTGGGCCACTTTCCTGAGCCCCTGATTTATGATAAAAGCTCTGGATGAGGTGACAAGTTTGTTTGCCCAGATCACATGCTAAGGGTCATGTCTAGAGACTGTTACCTCAGATCACACGCTAAGGGTCATGTCTGGAGACTGTTTCCTCAGATCACACGTTAAGGGCCATGTCTGGAGACTGTTTCCTCAGATCACACGTTAAGGGTCATGTCTGGAGACTGTTACCTCAGATCACACGCTAAGGGTCATGTCTGGAGACTGTTACCTCAGATCACACGTTAAGGGTCATGTCTGGAGACTGTTACCTCAGATCACACGCTAAGGGTCATGTCTGGAGACTGTTTCCTCAGATCACACATTAAGGGCCGTGTCTGGAGACTGTTTCCTCAGATCACACGTTAAGGTCATGTCTGGAGACTGTTTGCCCAGATCACACACTAAGGGTCAGGTCTGGAGACTGTTTTCTCATATCACACGCTAAGGGGTCATGTCTGGAGAATGTTTGCCCAGATCACACGTTAAGGCCATGTCTGGAGATGGATTCCACACAGAGTAACACAGTAAATACCTGCTGGCCATTGGCTCCTCTGATGAACCAGGAGCTTTGGGATCAGTCCTTTGGTTCTTGTTTGTGACTGAGCAGGTCTGTGTGCCTGCAGGGCTACTGCTTTCCTCTCCAGAGCTGTTGGTTACTTGAGGCCCCTGGAGAAGGAGAAACCAGTGGATCAGGGCCCCGTGGGGCTGGATCTGCATCAGCTCTTGCAAAACCTCCATGATCCCTCCCTGCCCCAGCTGCACGATCTTTGCTGCTGTTAGTGGTGTGGGTGACTTTTTTGCTGGTGAGTCAGGCATCCAGGCCTGGGAAAATAATCAATTAGGCACGTGCAAAGGCTTTCTTTAGATGTTATCACTGGCTTTCTTTAGACAATATCATTGGTTTTCTTTTATGTGCATAAATAAGCTGGAGATGGAGCTCAGTTCTGGAGTGCTTTCAGAGTTTGCATGAAGCCCGGAGTCTGATCCCCAGCACTGCCTCTAATCCTAGTACTTGAGAGGTGGAGGCAAGAGGATCAGAAACTCCAGGTCAGGACTGGCGAGCCACCTCAGTCCAGTTGGAAAAGTGTTGGCCACTCAAAGGGTGAGGACCCACATAAAAAGCCGGCCATGGTGGCATAGGCCTTCAAATCCCATGCTGGGAGACGGAGACCCTGACTGTCCAGGGCAGTGTAATGAGTGAGCCCCTGATACCAGTGAGAGAACAAGCACACACACACACACACACACACACACAGAGAGAGAGAGAGAGAGAGAGAGAGAGAGCGCCTGGGGCCTGGGATATGAGTCCCTACCTAGCTTAACAACAACAAAGGACATATGAGTCTTTCTGCAGGTTTTTCAAATGCCTTCAATGTCTCCGTGTAATCTGGCAGCTACCCACTGAGCGCTGAGAGCCTTCTGTTTGCACATCCGTGTTACAAACACCATCCTTGCACTAGCTCTTGTAATCCTAACGTTAAACTGGGAGTGGGGACCAGCTGTTGTCTCCCTTCCGAGGCAGAGGAAGTACTGGTTCCTTCGCTTGTCCTGAGTCAACACAGCTGGCTCGGAGGAGGGACAGCTGAGGCACCAGCCTCTGCTTCGCCAGCCTGACTCCCAAGCAGGCCGTTCTGAAAAGCAGGTTATGTTTATGACAACCGTCACGACTGAAACGCGGACGGAATCGGAAAAGAGGCTAAATGACTCCCACTCCCGTGCCTGGCGTGTATTGACAAGTTAGCATGAATTCAGTGAAATTTGTAACTCTCCAATTGTATTCAACCCAAGGCAGCTAAGCAAAGATGCCAATAATAGCCCAGTGCCCTGCCGCCGCTCACAGAGTCTCTCCCTGGAGGGAGGATGCTGGAAGAAGAGAGGAAGAAGGCATGGGGATCCCTCCCACGATGGTGTGCTCTTGGTTTAACTTCCTCATTCTAGGCTTTGTGCCCTTCCTGGGGAATCAACTGCTCCGTTCCTCCAAAGTAGTGTTTCCTGGCCCTGGAGCAGAATTGAAAAGACCTATGTATTTAAATAATAAGAGATGAAGTCTCACTGTGCAGCTCTGGCCGTTCTGAAACTCATTATATAGACCAGGCTGGGCTAAAAAAGCTTTAAAAAAAATCCTGTAAATAAATTATTTAAATGCCATGCTATGTGTTTGTCTTCATTTAAAAACTAGTCTGATTATCTTATTATTCATATTTTTTCTATGAAATAATGTCCTCTGTCCCTTTTCTTTTTTGTAGGGGGTTTCAAGACAGGGTTTCTCTGTGTAACAGCCCTGGCTGTCCTGGTGCTCGCTCTGTAGACCAAGCTGGCTTTGAACTTCCAGAGATTCTCCTGCCTCTGCCTCTGAACTGCCAGGATTAAGGGCGTGCGCCACCACTGCCTGGCCCTTTGTCCCTTTTCTATAATGCTATTCACATTTTCTTTTTTTAAAAATATTTATTTATTATGTATACAATATTCTTTCTGTGTGTCTGCCTGCAGGCCAGAAGAGAGCACTAGATCTCATTTCAAATGGTTATGAGCCACCATGTGGTTGCTGGGAATTGAACTCAGGACCTTTGGAAGAGCAGGCAATGCTCTTAACCCCTGAGCCATCTCTCCAGCCCCCTATTCACATTTTCTTATTGGTTTTCAGCATTCTTTAGATATTAAAGACATTAGTCACCACTTACAGGAAAAGTTTCTCTTTTATGTGATTGTTCTCTGTTGCTGGTATTTGCCTCTGCTAATGTTTAAGATTTATTGATTTGTGTGTTTATCGGTGTGAGTGTATTTCCATGGGAGTGGATGTGTGGGTGAGCACAGCAACGGAGGCCAAGGGCATCCAGGGTCTTCCACCACTCTCTGCATAGATAGCCCTTTGATGTATGTCTGAGACAGGCTCTAACTGTGTAGTCCTGGCTAGCCTAAAACTCACTCTATAGACCAGGCTGGTTCCAACTCAGAGATCTGCCACCTCTGCCTGTGGTGAGACTAAAGGCCGTACCACCACCTCCTGTTTTGCCCATCCCTTGAGGCAGGCTCTTACCCTAGATTTGCTTGAGCAGGCTTGAAGGCAGCGAGTTCCAGTGACCCTCTACCTCTGTTTCTCCCTGGAGCTGGGATTATACGTATAAGTAATGATGGCCAGCTTGCTAGTGGCTGCTGGGATCCACACTCTGCTCTTCAGGATGGCACCAGGGCTCTTAGTCACTGAGCCATGGCTCCAGCCATTAATTTTTATTTATCCTTATTTGTGAGAATCTGTGTAGCCCAGATTGAAACCCCAAATCACCATGTAGCCAAGGATGACCTGGAACTCCTCATCCTCCTGCCTCCATCTCCCACACTGCCGGTGAGCCACCATACCCAGCTTCTAGTATTTTCTTTTCAATGCTTATATCATTGAACCATCTGAGTTTTCTCCCTGGTGGAGATCTAGTTGCTCCAATAACATTTCCTCAGTAATTCATGATCACCTGTGATTCAAAATGTCACCTATACCATAAATTCCTAGATTTTATTCTTTTTTCATTTATCTATTTGTTTTATTATTTTATTTTATTTGAGACAGATTTTCCTCTATGTAACAGCCTTGGCTGTCCTGGAACTCACTCTGTAGACCAGGCTGGCCTTGAATTCACAGAGATCCACCTACTTCTGCCTCCCGAGTGCTGGAATTAAAGGTGCACGCCACCACTGCTGGGCTAGATTTTATTTTATTTTTTAAATTTTTTTTAGGTGCATTTTGTTTTAAGTTTTCTTTGGGGACAAAAGATACGTAGCTCAGACTGGTCTCAAAATGGAGATCTTCCTGCCTCAGATTTGAAATCTCCAGGGATACAGATGCATTTTGACTTGTCAGGTGCTCTTGCTCTTTAAATTTGTGTTTATGGCCAGCAAGATGGTTCAGTCGGTAAAAAAGGCTGCTGTCAAGCCAGAGGACCTGAGTTTGATCCCCAGAATCCACATGGCAGAAGGAGAGAACCAACTCCTGTAAGTTGTCCTCTGACCTCTACACGCATGGTGGCACTTGCATTCATACACACACACACACACACACACACACACACACACAGAATAAATAAGTATAATTAACATTTTAAATTTTGCCCTTATCACAAAGGGCATGAATTCCCTGAGCAAAGTGGTTTGAAATCAGATCCTCCAAGCGTAGGGGACATCATGACAGGAATCTTGACTCCTTAAGGGATGAAGCATGAAACACAACTCTGGTGTGGGGGGACCCAAGGGCCTGGTTGTAATCCTGGTGCTGACTTTGATGTGGTAGCAGAGTGAGGCTCAAGGCCAGGAAGAAGATCCCTAGACTTCACAGGCAGGAGCAGGAGTGGAGGAGGGGCCAGGCCAGTGGGAGCCCGCTGGATGGATCAAATGCAATTAGGACCACTCTCTTCACAGCTGACTGACAGAAGGAGGGAGTCAGCCAGGCCACTGGACTGATGGAATCACCATGGTAACCAGAAAAACCCAGCTGCCTCCTACCTCCTGGCCTTGGTCCTACCTAGTAGGTGTTTAGGGTGCTCAATAAATCTACAGTGAACAAATGCATAAAGAACTAACTCCGAGAGTGTCAGGGAATGATGCCACCCCCGAGTCCCAGAGAAGGAAAGCAAAGGAGGCTGAGTGTACCCTTGAGGCCCCCATGAGCCTCTCTGACGTGAATCAGGCACAACCCACAAGCAGCACTAACTCGTATCCCTTCCTCTAGTACCCACAACCCCCTTCCAGCTTCCCACCTAGCAACACACCGAGGGTAGGTCCGAGAGAGTCGAGGGCTTTGAAGCAGGGCTGTGGGCAGCAGGGAGGCCACGGTGGGGGCGGCAGATGGCGCAGCACAGAGGAGCTCTCCTGTGAGGTGGGGGGGTGAGCTGCCTGGGTTTTGCCGAGGTGAAATTAGCTTGGAGGATTTGTGAAGCATGAACCTCATTTGCAAAAGCGCCTGCGTGGGCTTGGTCTGTAGGCAAGCCCTAGGCCATTTTCTCGGTTAATAATTGATGTGGAGGAGTCCAGCTCGCGGCGGGCAGTGCCGCCCTGGGCAGGGGGCCCTGAGTATGTAAGAAAGCAGTCTGAACAAGGCAGGTTCCTCCGTGGCCTCTGCATCAGCTCCTGCCTCTAGCTTTCTGCCCTGAGTTTAGATAATCTGTCACCTAGTTCACTGCGAATCTCACGGACCTTTGGTGAGGCAAGTGTCTTTACCCTCCAAACCATCTTTGCCAGTCTGGGGCTACTTCATTTCTTCTTTTTCCTCTTTTCATGTGGTGTGTGTGTGTGTGTGTGTGTGTGTGTGAGATAAGCCCATTTCTTTTTTTTTTTTTTTTTTTTGGTTTTTCGAGACAGGGTTTCTCTGTGGTTTTGGAGCCTCTCCTGGAACTAGCTCTTGTAGACCAGGCTGGTCTCGAACTCACAGAGATCCGCCTGCCTCTGCCTCCCGAGTGCTGGGATTAAAGGAGTGCGCCACCACTGCCCGGCTGATAAGCCCATTTCTATGGATGCTTGTGGATGTAGCGGTCCAAGTTTGGCTTATGAAATTATGTTTCACTAATCTTCAGCCTCAGTAATCGAGGCAGGGTTTCTCCATCAAACCCAGAGCGTGCAGACATAGTTTAGTTAGCGGGCTTGCTCGGGGATGCCTATCTCTACCTTCCTTCAAGGCTGGAATTACAAACTGCCGTGCCCAACAGGCAATTATGTGGGTTCTGGGTGTGGGTCCTCACACTTGCAGGACAAGTACTTTAACCATTGAACCCCCACCATCACCCCCCCACTTTCACCCCACACCCCAAGCTGTTCTTTTTGTTGTTGTTGTTGTTTGAGACAAGGTCTTATCATGTAACTCTCTAACTGGCTTAGAACTCGTTATGAGATCTACCAGCTTCTGCCTCCCAAATTCTGGGATTAAAGGTGTGCGCCACCACCGCCCAGCTCAGGCTATTCTTAAAGATCCAGAAAACTAAACCGACTGAAGAGGTGACACACTCCTTTATCTTGTCTAACCTGGCTAACCAGCAAGCCCTCCAGACAGGCACCTCCTGTCTCTGGGTTTTAAACACATTCTATGCCTGGCTTTTATGTGGGTATTTGGCTCTCAGCTCTCTTCCCAACCTGTTTTCTTATGGTTATTTATTTTTATTTTATGTGCATTGGTGTTTCACCTGCATGTATGTCTGTGTGAGGGTGTTGGATCCTCTGGAACTGGAGCTACAGGCAGTTGTGAGCTGCCATGTGGGTGCTGGGAATTGAATCTGGGTCCTCTGGAAGAGCAGCCAATGCTCCTAACTGCTGAACCATCTCTCCAGCTCCCTATTTTCTTATTTTTCATTAGATAAGATCTCACTGTAGTTCAGGCTGGCCTGGAACTCACTATGAATGCCAGGTTAGAATGATCCTCCTGCCTCCACCTCGCTAGTGCTGGGATTATAGACCGCACAACCATGCTCAGTTTTCTGTGGGTTTTAAAGACAGTGGGGAATCTAGGCCAAGCCGAGCTAGAGCTGTATGACAAAGCAGACCAAGGAGGCACTCATCTGGCCTGGCAGAACAGGCCTCTAGGTAAACTTTTCTTTCCAGCCCACCAGTTCCCAACAAACAGACACAGAAACTTAATATAAATTATAAATACTCAGCCGATAGCTCAGGCTTATCACTA
This sequence comes from Microtus oregoni, assembly GCF_018167655.1. Classification (NCBI taxonomy): domain Eukaryota; kingdom Metazoa; phylum Chordata; class Mammalia; order Rodentia; family Cricetidae; genus Microtus; species Microtus oregoni. Next base: position 3,812,040 of record NW_024543222.1, on the reverse strand, counting down.
ACTAGCTCTTATATTTCTATTAATCTATGTAACAGCTTATGGCTTTACCCATCCATCCTCCAGCACGCCTTGTTCCCCCTGCATCTCCTGGAGACCTCTCTTATTCTCCTTCTTCCCAGTATCCTATTTGGTTATCCCACCTATCTTCCCCTGGCTACTGGCCAATCGGCCTTTTATTAAACTTTCTTTTATTGAGTCCTAGTGACAAATCCTCACAGTGTACAAAAGGGTCATTCCACAGCACAGGCTATAACACCAACTGGTGCTGGAGCTGGATTGTCTCAGATTCAAGACTTACCTGGACTACAGAATGGCTTCAAGAACAGGATACAGCCGGCTCTGGTGGCGCAGGCCGGTGAAGGAGGCAGAGGCAGATGGATCTGGAGTTCGAGGCCAGCCTGGACTACACATTAGCCGGGCGGTGGTGGCGCACGCCTTTAATCCCAGCACTCGGGAGGCAGAGGCAGGCGGATCTCTGTGAGTTCGAGACCAGCCTGGTCTACAAGAGCTAGTTCCAGGACAGGCTCCAAAACCACAGAGAAACCCTGTCTCGAAAAACAAAAAAACAAAAAAACAAACAAAAAAAAAAAGAACAGGATACATGATTTCATGGTCACAGACCTTAGATGAGAACCTATTTCAACCATTTTCCTAAACCAGTAAACTTCTAACTGTTTTCTTTTTTTTTTAAATATTATTTATTTATTTATTTATATGTATACAACATTCTGCCTTGATGTATGCCCGCACGCCAGAGCAGGGCGCCAGATCTCAGTACAGATGGTTGTGAGCCACCATGTGGTTGCTGGGAATTGAACTCAGGACCTCTGGAAGAGCAGCCAGTACTCTTAACCTCTGAGCCATCTCTCCAGCCCTCTAACTGTTTTCTAAATACAAAGCCCAGGGGCTGGAGAGATGGCTCAGTGGTTAAGAGCATTGGCTGTACTTCCAGAGGACCCTGGTTCTTTTCCCAGTGCCCACATAGCAGTTAACAACCATGTGAATCTCTCTCCTGGCCTTGAACACTGCACACACGCGATGCACAGGCAGACATACACATATAACACCCTATACACAAAATAAAATAAATAACTCATATAGTTAGACCGACATGATTGTGGCCTCACTCTCCATCAAAAAAGCTGTTTCTATTTTTGTTTTCAGAGGATGGAGGCTATTGCAGAGGTTCACAGAGGTCAAAAGGCACAGAATAAGTGACCGTGGGGTCCCCAGTCCAACTGACACGTGAACAACGGAATTCCACCTAAAGCTTAGGGAAGGTCACGGAAGAGGGAGTTTTCAGAAAGGTTGTCAGAGCCAGAGGACCAGGAAGACGGCTACTAGATCGTGTCTACAGGGGACATCACACCCATGAAATCTCAAACAATATGGCTGCCTAAACGTGACCTGCAATGACACCAGCTGCGTGCTAATGTGGACACGAGAAATGTCATATGGGGGGCTCGACCCTAGCGGGGAGCTGGGGAGCTGGAGGGGGAGAGGGAAGGGTGAGAAATACGGTCAGTACTCATGAAGGAAATTCTTTTTAAAAAGGATTAAAATGTAAATACAAAAGAAGTTAAAAAGAGAGCCAGGTGTGGTGACACCTTTGGTCCCAGCGCTCAGGAGGCAGAGGCAGGCCACCAGCTGTGAGCTGGAGGTTGGCTTGGTCTATATGACAAGTACCAGGCCAGCATGATGAGACCCTGATGGGAGGAGGGGTAAAAAGAGAGTGGAGTGGCTCGCATCTGGAGCCCTAGGTTCAATCCCCTGAGCATTGCGAAGGAAAGATATTTAACAGTTATCCCCGCTGTCTCTGGACCTGATGAACTTAGTCACCTGGACACCGAAGGTCACCAACAAGACACCCTGCCCCTGCCCACCACACTCAGATACACACCAGCCACCCACACAGCGCTCCATTCAGAGGCCACTCACACTCACATGCACACTATATGCATACCCACACCACATACAGCACCTTTCTGTTTACACACGTTTCCTTTAGTGTTCTCACACACACGTGCACACTGGTTCACACCTCTTGTCTTTTCAAACCACAATCTTTTCACTATTCCTGCATCCTTGGCTAGCTCGGGAACAATGCTGATCGCGAAGGGGTGTCTCTCTGCTGTGCCTCCCTGCCTCAGGCAGCTCCGGGGGACATTAGAGCCCGGCGGCCAACGCGGAGGGGAGGCGACGAGCCGGGCAGAGACCGCCAGGGGGCGCCCCTCGCTTGCCTTCGCCTGGGCTACGCTTGAGGGTAGGGGGAGAGCTAAGTGCAAGCCGAGCCGTTTCTCTCGAAACGTCCTGGGGAATCCGGATACAAGTGGGACGAGGGACCCACGGCTCGGCTTTGGCAGCCTGCTGGGTGCCCTGCGCGCCCCAGATCTGTGATCGTTCTGGGTTCTTCTTAGGGAGGTCAGCGGCTAACTATGGCCTCGCTGGCGGCGTTCTCACAATCCTGGGCTACCTCCCAAAGCCCGGGTGCAAACAGTTGCAGTCCCTGGAGCTGCCCAGTGGCAGCTCCCAGCGCGCTTCCCCAGTCCAAGGGTAGGCCCCGACGCGCTCACTCTGCCCATCTGTCCCTGCAGGCATGCTTCCACAGCTCAGTTGCACTTCCAAGCATGCTCCCACAGCCCAGTTGCAGCTCCCGGCGCGCTCCTGCAGCTGGGGTGCAGCCCCTGGCGCGCTCCTGCAACACAAACGCCGCACGAACTGAAAGGCAGGGTCCCCAGGGCTCCAGTTCCCAGACCGTGACTCAGCGCTTTCGCGTGCAGGGCAGCAACCGGCTGGCAGAGTTTGGCGGCGGCAGGTTCAACCCACAACCCACCATGAGGATCGGGGGCACTGGCTTCAGGCAGAGGGCTGGTGAATCCGGTCGCTCTGCAGGTTCACTAACCCAGCGGGGGCCTTCAAATAACCTGTCAGGGGCTGGAGAGATGGCTCAGTGGTTAAGAGCATTGCCTGCTCTTCCAAAGGTCCTGAGTTCAATTCCCGGCAACCACATGGTGGCTCACAACCATCTATAATGACGTCTGATGCCCTCTTCTGGCCTGCAGACATACACACAGACAGAATATTGTATACATAATAATAAATAAATATATTTAAAAAAAAACAACCCCCCCCCAAAAAAAACAAATAACCTGTCAGTGTAGGTAGCCGCGAAAACAGCGACAGCAGAAAGCCTTTCTTCCCCCACTAAGGTTGCAGAAAAGAAAGTTTCTTTGAAAATTTGGTGTTCACAACGAATCTGTGTGATGTGGATCCCAGGAGGGACAAGGACTGTGGGGATTGGTTAGAGGGGAAGCAACCACAGCTGCATGGCTGACCAGAAAGGCACAGATGTAGCATGGACAAGTGCCCCAGGCGTAAAGGGAGGTGGCCAACAGAGATGAGCAGGGGTCTCCAGAGCCGCTGAATAGGGGCGGCATGCAAGAAGGGCTTGGCGTGAGCAGGTGAAGGCCAGGTTTTCTTCTCCCCAGCAGAGGGCTTATGGATCCTGCCAGTGAGGTAGGAAAAGGGAGGCCTTATTCCCTTGATTGAGAACCACCCCAAGGCAGGGGGTACAGGAGCCCCAGTGCACTCTTGGGACCAAGGTTTGGTTTTACTGAGCGTGTTTACATGTGCCCCGAGTACCCACAGAAGAATCTTCCAGCCTGAGGTTTGTCGAATGATTGAATGAACGAATGAACGAATGAGCAGCGAGGCCAAAGAAAGGTGTGTGTAGCTGTCAGTGTGCACGGCCTGGAAGAACATCACATACATCCAGGTGTCTTTTTTTTAAATAAATAAATAAAGGCTGCTTTAGTATTTTATGATTGTTCAGCCTAACTCATAGTCTTCTTCAGCTTCCATACACCACCAGGCCCAACGAATAGGAGCTTTACAATACAGCCAGCAGAGAGAGAGCTGGACTGGGCAGTGAGGCATGGGGTCCACACTAGGACAAGTCCCCATTGACTGCCCAGCTGAAATCCCTGGTGCTGCCCTAGTTTCGCTGATTGGTCACTGAGCCTTGTACCCAGGCCCCCACTCCACTGTGTGACTCCAGGCAGGTACCACGGGGAACCTGGCACTGCCCCTGCCCACCTTGAGCTCCCCTGCAAGGGAGACATGCAGTCTGCCACTGAATGGAAAGGAAAGTGAGACAGATGTCCACACAGTACCAGGGTGCCCAGAAGCCAGCCCCATCTGTGCTGGAGTCCTCATCTCTCTCTCTGCATCTCAATGTCTGCCTCTGTAGGTGACACAGGAGTCCCCTGCCCCGAGACTAAAGCGCCCTGCTTGTTTCTAAGATGCTGCATCCCTGCTCCAGACCAGCAGGAGCTTTCTGTCTGGGAATCTGGGCCTACAGCTCATCAAAACCTGTCTTGGAGCCTGAGGTCTGCCAGAGGCCTGGGCAGCTAATTGGTGACCTCCCGGAGCTTAGAGGACTCAGTAGGACCTTCCTCCAGAAGCGTGAGCTGCAGACTGTAGCCGGGAGCCCTAAGTTGCTCTGTGCTTCAGTAGAGGACAGAAGACAGACAATGTCCGACTCTTGTCTTGTGACCTTGAGGTGTTGAGGCAACTTTCAGGATGAAGCAAGAAAGGTGAGGGTTGTCCCCAAAACTGAGCTATAGAACCAGCAGATAAAGGTTCAAGACCCTGGGGGAGAGGGCTATAGAAGTCACAAGAACTATAGAAAGAAAAGAAAGGAGAAGGGAGGAGGAGAAGGAAGGGGGTCAGTCCAGTGGGGCCCTCTTGGTGGTGCATTCAGCACTGAGGAGGCAGAGGCTGGGTGACCTGCTTGTGTGACTACTGGTCAGTGTGTGTAACGTGTGTGTGTGTGCGTGCACGTACACATGCATGGACCTGTGTGCTAGGGAATTGGGGAGAGTGTTTGAAGTGTTCTTACCTGACAGGGTCCTTTACTCCTGTGGGGTAGCCAGCAATGCCCTGGGCACACCTCCTAGATACACCTCCCTGCCTCCCGGCTCTGCTTTTCTCTTTGCCTTTCTGCCGAATATCCATGCAATGCCCATGCCTACTCTTTCATGGTCATCTCGGTGTGGCCCACTCAAACATGGCACATAGCCCACATGTGCAGGTCTTTTCCCAAACCCAGCCAAATGAAAGGGAGAGATAGAGAGAGAGAGAGAGCGTGCACACTACGCTACAAAAGCCTCCTTCAAGAATGTTCATGAAAGCTTGTTTACAATAGCCCCACACTGGAAGCAACCCAGACATCCATTAAAAGGAGAATGGGTAAACAAAGCGAATACTACTCAGCTATAAATAGGAACAAACGAGAACCGGTAAGATGGCCCCGTGGGGACAGGTGCTCGATCGCAGCATGAGACTGCTAACCCGGGGTCAATCTCTGGAACCCGCAGAAAGGTGGAAGGAGAGAATGGACACGGAACTCTGGCCTCCAGACACGTGCTCACACACACACACACACACACACACACTCTCTCTCTCTCTCTCTCTCTCTCTCTCTCTTTCACACACACACACACACACTCTCTCTCTCTCACACACACACACAAACACACACACTCTCTCTCTCTCACACACACACACACACTCTCTCTCAAACACACACACTCTCTCTCTCTCACACACACACACAAACACACACACACTCTCTCTCACATACACACAAACACACACACACTTAGCTCCCTCAAACAAACAAAGCTGGTCGACCTCATATCTGAGCATTTGATTTATATGACCTGTACTTCAGTGAAGAATGAAGAGGACCCAGGGGAAGAGAATAGAAGGGGGGAGTCAATAGCATTAGACAGATTTCAACAAATCTGAGCAGAGATGAGGACGGGGCCTGAAGTGATGTCGCAGGACAGAGGAAAGGACTCCTTCAGGAGGGGTAACAGAGAGAAGTCACGTGGTTTTCTCCCTAGACTCTGTAACAGGTCACAACACAGATCTGGAGTGTGGGTCCTGGTCCGCAGCCCACCTCCCCACTTAGTCCTTACGGCCCACTCCATGAAGGTTTATTCTCCAGAGCATTTGGGCCAGGCTCTGGGCCAAGTCATGCTGGGCGCTCTGGGTGGGAGGGATCAGACGCCCGCCCTTCTGACAAGGCTGCTAAGAGCATCCAGAGGCGGGAGACCTCAGCCTCATTCCTTCAGGCAGTAACCTTCGCCCCAGGTTCCACCCTTCTAGGAATATGCTTGGTCTGCCTGTCTGTTGATTTGTTTGTTTTTCAAGACAAGGTTTCTCTGTGTAGCCCCAGTTGTCCTGGGACTTGCTTTGTAGACCAGGCCAGCCTGGAACTCAGAGATCCATCTGCCTCTCCTCCTAAATGATGTTTTCTTTTTGTTGTTGTTGTTTTGTTTTGTTTTGTTTTGTTTGTTTTTTGAGACAAGGTTTCTCTGGGTGTCTTTGTCTGTCCTGGAACTCACTAACTCATAGAGATTCGCCTACCTCTGCCTCTTGAGTGCTGGGATTAAAGGCGTGCGCCGCCATTCCCTGCTCCAAACGCTGGTTTTTGTTTGTTCAAGATTTCTTTATTTATTATGTATACACACACAAGAAGAGGGCAGCAGATCTCATTACATATGGTTGTGAGCTGAGCCACCATGGGGGTGCTGGGACTTGAACTCAGGATCTCTGGAAGAGCAGTGCTCTTAAACTCTGAGCTGTCCATCTCTCTAGCCCTCTATACCAGGTTTTTGAGGTGCTGGGGTCTGGAGTCCGGGTCCTCATGCAGGCAAGTGAACCCCAGCCCAGTCCCAGCACAAACGATCCATTTTTCCAAGGCTGGATTTCATTTGTTGCTTTATCTTACCAAATTCTGTTGGGAAAGGCCTGGGAGGAACCAGACAGAACAAGCTAGGTAGACAATACATCTATGACCCACTGCCCGGGGGGACCACTGCACACCACAGTTAGGGGTGACCCAGTAAAATGACTCTTCTTTTCCAGATGTGAGTGTTCTGCCTGTCCTGGGGCTGTTCTGTGTGGAACTGGGTGCCTGGCTCCCCCAACCCTTCCCACTCTGTCCTGTTGTCTCACAAGCTCCTCCTTCAGAAGAGACAAGTGGAGTCTCTGTGCTTGAACGTTTGAGCAAGGTAAAGAGGCAAGGCAGTGGGGGGAGGGTGGCCGTGCATCACTCTCTTTATAAATGATTTATGCCTCTCCGGTCCAACAGGTGGACTGTGCTTAGCTAGTTTCTTTCTCCCTTGCTTTCCAGCTGAGGCCCTCCCCAACGCCCTGCTTCCTCCAGTAACACCCGGAGTGGTGTGTGTGTGAGTGTGTGTGAGTGAGTGTGTGAGGTCCATCTATCTGCCCCACCCCCATCCCATTCCAAACTTCCAGGCCATCGCTATCAAACCAGGGATGCTTTTTTATTAATTTCGTTTTTGTTTTTCGAGACAGGGTTTCTTTGTGTATCAGCCCTGGCTGTCCTGGAACTTGCTTTGTTGACCAGGCTAGCCTCGAACTACATTTCCTTATTTGTTGAGAAAAGGGCTTATGTAGCCCCTAGGTAGCCTTGAACTTTTTTTTTAAATATTTATTTATTTACTTATTTATTATGTATACAATATTCTGTCTGTGTGTATGCCTGCAGGCCAGAGGAGGGCACTAGACCCCGTTACAGATGGTTGTGAGCCACCATGTGGTTGCTGGGAATTGAACTCAGGACCTTTGGAAGAGCAGGCAATGCTCTTAACCACTGAGCCATCTCTCCAGCCCCTAGCCTTGAACTCTTGATCCTCCTGTTTCTACCTCTGAAGTGTTAGGATTACACTTGTAGGCTGCTAAGCCTCATTTATGTGTGCTAGGGATCAAAGTCACGGAGGCTTCAAGCTTGTTTGGCAAATAGTATACCAACTGAGCTACATCTCCAGTCCCGCCAGGGCTAATCTTTAGCCAAACACCAGGTGTTGGGGGCCTCAGGATCCTCTTGGGTCTTCCCTGTTCTTAGTATTGGAGCATGGTCACCCATTATCTTTTTTTTTTTTCAAGACAGGGTTTCTCTGTAGCTTCTGGAACTAGCTCTTGTAGACCAGGCTAGCCTCGAACTCACAGAGATCCACCTGCCTCTGCCTCCCAAGTGCTGGGATTAAAGGCATGAGCCACCACTGCACGGCCCAATATCTTACTTAGTGTTGCTATTGCTCTGATGAAACACTATGACCAAAGGCAATTTGGGAAGGAAAGGGTTTATTTCAGCTTCCATAATCCAGGAAGTCAGGGCAGTAACCCGGAGGCTGGAACTGGAGCAGAAGCCACAAAGGGATTGCTGTTAATGGCTCACTCCTCATAGCTTGCTCAGCCTGCTTTCTTAGAAGCTCCAGGGTCACCTGCCCAGGGATGGCACCACCGACTGTGGCAGCGATTAAACTTCCTAGGGCTGCAAAACTTTAGTACAGCCCCTCATGTTGTGGTGACCCCAAACCTTAAAATTATGTTCGTTGCTACTTCATAACTGTAATTTTGCTGTTATGAATCTAATGTAAATATCTGTGTTTTCCGATGGTCTTAGGCGACCCCTGTGAAAGGGTCATTTGACCTCCGCCCCCCAAAGAGGTCACAACCCACAGGTTGAGAACAGTTGAACTACAGGCTGGGTCCTCATACACAATCAATTAAGAAAATGTACTGTAGACTTGCCCATAGGCCAATCTGGTGGGAACGTTTTCTCATTTGAGGCTCCCTCTTCCCAAATGACTCTAGACTGTCAAGTTGATATAAAAACTAGCCAGCATACCCAGGACCATAGGCACATCGGGCACAGAATCCTCAAGTTCTGTTCTCTGGTACGATGGAGTGCATCTAAGTGAGGACTGAGTCGGGCACAGCTCTGTCCTGCTGACCTTGTAGTCAGGGTACAGATTGGGGAACGACCCTACGGGTTTGGATGGAGGGAGCTTGAGTGCTGCTTCCCGTACAGCAGACTCGCCTTTCGGCCTTTCATGTCTTTTCTTCCCTCCTCACCTGGTTCACATCTTCCACAGATTCTGGGCACGGTGACCTCAGTCAACACTCAAGGCCTCCACTGCCTCTTCCACAGTTAAGGAGCCCAAATATGCAGGAGTCTCTTTCTTTCTTCTCTAACAAGGCAGTGCTGGCTAGCCTCCAAATTCTCCCTGAGCCTGAGTGCTCTGGCCCCAGACTCTACACCCCTGAGTCAAGTCACAGCTTCCAAAGTTTTGGGGGTGTGCCTAAACTCAGTCTGTGCCCCGGGAACCCCTTGGCATTACCAAAAGCATTTTGCTAAGGCTCCCTTGCTGTTTTTCACCCCAACAATTCATAATTTATTCATTTGTTATTCAGCACTCTGACCACTGTGTTTTATTCCTTCGGTGTAGAACTGGGCAGGGTGGGCAGGTTGTCTATCCCCAGGACTTCGCTGACGAGGAACAGGACATAGGAAACAGACTCTGGCGGGGTCTGAAACCTGCTTTGCCCTCCCTACTTCCCCTTAACCTAGTTCATCTCAGGTACTGTTAGCTTAAGGCAAGTCGGAGGGATCCTCAACACTCTACGCCACAGATAGAGCCCATGGGTAGAGCTGGGCAAGCGGGGAACATTTGGCAATTTCCTGGTCCCAGCTAATTCCGTGGACAACCAGCAATGCCGGGAGGGTGGCTGGTGGTTTAGGGTTTTCTGTTGGTTGTTGGTTGGCTGGTTTTGATACAGGCTCTCTCTACATAGCTCTGGCTATTCTGGAGCTCACTATGTAGATCAGGCTTGCCTCAAACTCACAGACATCCTCCTGCCTCAGGTGTGCACCACCACACACAGCTAAACCTAAAGTTCTTGGTATTCCAGGCAGTCCCCTATCTAGGTACTAACCAGGCCCAGGCCTGCTTAGCTTCCAAGATCAGTTTGGGTACATTCAGGGTGGAGGCCTTAGCAGAGGTGGGTACAGCCAGGGTGGGCTGACGGGGTGGCAGCAGCAGGCCCTGTCTGGTTCCGGTGGGGGGGGCTTGCTTTTCTAGGAGCTCAGCAGAGCTACCCCAGGCAAAGGACCTGGGGCCTCAGAACTCAGACGTCCTCTCTGGCTCAGATAGAGGTGCTATGACCCGAAGAGCAGGTGGGGCCTGGCGCCATGCGGTTAGGACAGCAGGGGCTGGAAAGACCAGCTGAGAAGGCCCTCCTTGTCCCTCTTTGGTTACTGCGAAGCTCCTTGGCTTCTGGGCACCGTCCTTTGAGGTGTCTTTGCCTGATTCTGACGCACGGCACGCAGGGAACATTCAGGTCCCAGCTTGCCCGCCTGTCCAGGTGGCTGTGACCTGCCTCACCTGGAAGAAGCTAAAGGAAGTGGGCACACGTCCCCTGGGAGGAAGGCAGTAGCCCGCCCCCTCCCCCACCGCGGACTTCTGTGTACTCCCTCTCCTGCTGAGCAGCAGCTCACACTACTTAGCACAGCCCTGGCCTGGGTGGCCTCCCAGAGTCCCCTCCCCTTCCCAGCATCTTCCCCTCCGGTGTCACCTGTGTTTTCCTTCTCCTCACACAAGAATGTGTCTGCAGGGCCTGGGCTGCTGTCCCATCCCATTGTTAATAAGGCTGTACTTTCACTCCCCACAGGACAGGCCCAGGCCTGCCCCACGGGCCAGTCATCACCCCCTGCTGGAGTCCATGTACACCTGTTCACCTTTGGGTCTCAGCCAAGGTTGGAGCCTGAGCTGCACCTGACTCCTGCCCAATCCCTACTTCCTTCCCGTCCCTCTCCCTCGGCGCTGCCCAGGGATGGGGGTGGGGATCCAGCTCGGTCCTGCGGAGCATCTAGGTTTTTCCCTGGGGACTTCCAGATGAGAGTCACTGGACCCCAAGGTGTCCTGTCCTATAGAACATTAAGTATTCAGGGAGAGAATGGGACGCCCCCAAGCTCAAAGCATGGGTCCTCTCTTGTGCCCACCTCCTGCCACGTTCCCAGCTGGCATGGAGAGGGTGCATGGAGGAAAGAGAAGCCAGAAAGGCTGGGAGTCTGGGGACTGGAGAAACAGCTTTCCCAAATACTTAAAAATACTGGGGTTCAGCAGGGTATGGTGGCACAGGTGGTACTTGAGAGGCAGAGGCAGGTGGATCTCTGTGAGTTCAAGGCCAGCCTGGTCTACAGAACTAGTTCCAGGATAGCCAAGGCTATCACACAGAGAAACCTTGTCTTGAAAAATAGAAAAAAAAGAAAAAAGAAAAGAAAAGAAGAAAGAGAGAGAGAGAGAGAGAGAGAAAGAAAGAAAGAAAGAAAAGAGGGGTTCAGGGACTGGTGGCTGCAAAAGAGGGGTTTGAAGCCTCGAACTAAAGACCAGGCAGCTGGGCTGGTGGCACAGGCCTGGCGTCGTTGGCATGTTGAAGGCTGCGTCCGGAAGGCCGCAGGTCAAGGCCTGTGTGGAGTGCAGAGTGAGTTCAAGGCCAGAGTTAGCAATTTAGTGAGACCCTGTCTCAAAATAAAAACTTACTCTGTGTGCTGAGTATCTAGCTTAGTGGTAGCGTGCGTGCCTGACGTGTTTGAAGTCAGAAGCCCAAGCCCCAGAACAACAACAAGCAAATCAAAATATACAAAACGAACCCCTAAGCATTGTGAAGAAACCGGGACCTATATACCACTGAGGAAAATATCCACATACCAGCAGCCATGCAAAACGGTGCCTCAGATAAGCCAATAAATAAAATCCAGACACGAAACCACATGTGTGTCGGAAGGAAGAGCCTGCCCCGAAGTCACACGGAGGAAGTCAGGAAAGACGGTGATGCTGGTAGTGTCCTGGACGGTTGGAGCAACTCTGTGGACTGGGCAGGGTCATGCGTATCTCCTAGTTTTAGGGAGGCACATGCGGAAGTGTTTAGAGATCATGGGCCTCGGGCTTGCTAGCTAGTGCTCAGTGATACTCCGTTTAGCCTCACTGGTGGGGACCCACGCTGAATCTATAAAGCAATGAGAGGCAGAGGTTTGGGAGATGGCTCAGGGATGTAAGAGGGCTTGACCTTGTAAGCATGGAGTCCTGAGTATGTGCCCCAAGCACCCATGGCAAAAGCTGGGCATTATTGCACGCGCCTGTAACTCCAGAACTTGGGGAGGGAGGCAGGTCCGTTGCAGGAGAACCTGATGGCCGACTGGCCTAGCCAAAACGGCGAGCTTGTGGTTCCGTGAGAGACTCTGTCTCAAGGGAATTAGGCAGAGAGCAATGGAGAAAGAGTTCCACCGTCCTGCTCTGGGGAAGACGGGTGCCGCCCCCACCCCTCAGGGCAAGCCTTCGCAGTACGTGCAGACTTAGAAAATCAGTGCTGGGCACCATTCAAGATTCTAGTCTGAGCCGGGCGGTGGTGGCGCACGCCTTTAATCCCAGCACTCGGGAGGCAGAGGCAGGTGGATCTCTGTGAGTTCGAGGCCAGCCTGGTCTACAAGAGCTAGTTCCAGGACAGGCTCCAAAACCACAGAGAAACTCTGTCTCGAAAAACCAAAAAAAAAAAAAAAAAAAAAAAAAGATTCTAGTCTGAGTGGTCCAGGGTACAGCCTGAGCATCAGAATCTTCAGGAGTTCAGAGTGAGGGCACACCTCGTTCTGCCAGGCAGCAACTTTAGTCTTTGGCTTTGCATTCATCCAGGGGGCAGTTCTGCTTGCCCCAGACACTGCCTCTCTTTCCAGTATAGGCTGGGGCAGGCAGTAACTCGCCCCACCGTCAACCCAGGGTGTGCCCACCTTGGCCAGGACCGAAGGCTGATCCCAGAGGCTAAGGAGAAGGCAGGAGAGCCTTTGTTCTTTTAGTGCTGTGGTCTGAGAGAGGAAGGGGGGCGGGGTAGGTGATGGGCAGACACACAGGGAGGTGTGGAGCAGAGGCTTTTCCTGTGTGCTGGGTGAAGGGATAGGCTCTGGGAGGCTCCAACCCGCCTGCCTGCTGTGTGTGAGCCCTTCTGGAATATTTGGAATAATTAGCAAATGAAAACAGAGTGTTCTGCAGGGGAATGCCAGGCTGGCCTCAGGCCAGACTCAAGGACTGAGGGACAAGGGGAATAAGGGACGAGGGGAAAGAGGGGCCCATGGAGGCCAGGCAGGACTGCTCTGAACAGCACTGGGTGCTGCTGTTCTCTCTGTGTGTGTGTTCCTGTGTGTGCACCTGTGTGCAAGACAGCTGCTCGCGGGGAGGGGCCGGGCACGAGGGTCCTACGCAGGGGAAAGTGAGGTAGTGGTGGTAGGGAAATGGGTCCCAGGCAAACACATCTGAAGTGAGGGGACTGAAAGGGACAGCCTGAGGACCACCCGGACATACACACCCTGTGCCTTGGTTTTACTGTCAGAACTCCGGCAGCCTGGAACTTCACAGTCTGGGGGTGGGCATGAGTCTCAGCACTGAGCCTTATTTTAAGGTGGGCTCCTGCCACCCCAAGCCTGCATCAGGCTGGGTCTGGTAAACACACGTCAGAGCGGGACGGGAGGCTCCTCTGACCTCCTGCCCTGTCTGTCCCTCCAGGAAAGGTCTTAGGGAGGGTGGTGCTGGAGGGAGTCCTGGAACTCTTGGGCAGGCGAGCCTGGGCAGGCCCTCGTGGTGGGGGATGGCTTGAACCAGGATACAGTGGCCTTTGGAGTCCTTGGGGAGGGGTGGCGCTGACCTTTCTCTGTCTCTTGTTCCTTTGGGCCTGCAGGCCCAGCTCTTCCGTTGTTATGGATGGAGGTACTGAGGTGTGGGATACAAGGGCTCCTGAGAGAGAGCCACCCCTCGGCCCTTTCTTCCCTAGGGATCTAGGTTGAGGGGAGACCTTCTACAAATCTTCTCTGCCCCATTTTTTGGTTATTTCCCGGTTGACATTGGAAAGAAATATGTCAACTTCCCCCCCTCGAAGTTACCACATTTGACTCTGCCTTTCCCCAAAAAAGCTGGAATGATGAACCATGTTCAGGCTTTTAAAAGTTTTATTTTGAAAAAAAAAATTTATCGTAAAGAACTTTAAATGAAAAAGGTTAAATTGCCCCACATGGAGGGTAGATATGGATACCAGCCCCAGGGGTCAGGGTGGAGCGAGACCTGGTTTCCCCCAGTGTAGACAGGGGGCATAGGGTTGTCTCCTTCCTGGTTCCAGTGCTCCCAGCAAGCTGGGCATCCCTCCCAGTTAAGTCTTAGCTATAGCTATATGCACTACGTTAGTCTCTCCCCCCCACCTAGCAGCTTGGCTGCCCCTGCCCCAACCACCCTGAACCCCAACTTCCTGTTGCTCTCAGCCTCAAGTCAGCCTCAATCTCGTTTTTCAGCCTCCTCTCTGCCAGCGATGGGCCAGGGAAAAGGCCCCAGAGGCCATAGAGACCATGTCACCCCCACCTTGCTGCCCCCTCCCTATTTCTGTCTTCTCTGTTCCTTTCCCCAGTCTCCTGCCACCTCTCTCCCTAGCCAAGGCTGCCAGGGCCCCGGGGAAGCTCCGCCAGGAGGAGCCTCCAGAGGGTTAATTTGCCGTTGTCTAATTAGCATTTGTTGGTACCTGGGAACTTTCTCTGGGTAGAGACCCGGGGAAGCAGCAGGGGTGGGTGAGAAGCAGAGCCTTGAAGAGGGCCCTGTTCAGTTTCTCCCTGGCCTGGCATGACCCCTGCAGGCTTCAGTGTTCACAGTGCAGAGGCCAGGGGCGTGCCTTTGCCAGTTTGGGGGCTTGGGGGGACATAGGTCAATGGAACACTGTGTATATGGGGGTTGCTGAAGAGGGGGAGGCAGCAGTTTTGGTCCTGGGTCCCCAGTTCCCAGTCTTCTGGGCTTGGATATGAGGACACCCCCAGCTGGCAGCAGTGTGGCCTCACGGAGCCAGCCTTCAGAGACCTGGCCCAGTCCCTGCCGGGGTGCTGAGATGTCCTTGGGCCTTTTTTGGGAGGCAGTCTGGGCCCTGACTTGGGCACTGTCCGGAGATGGGGTGGGGCCTGACTTCTTCTTACAAGAAGGCACCCACACTGGCCCAGTCCTGCAGGTCAGCGGCCAGGGTGGCATCCCCTGCTTCAAAGAGGGGCTCTGGGGGCAGGCAGCCACTGCCGCTCTCATCCCAGGGGTGCTGGAGGAAGGATGTGGCCAGGAAGGTCTCATCAAAGTCCAGGCTATCAGCAGCCTGCTCCACTGGAGGTCCCCAGGTCGCAGGGCAATCGATGTGGTGGCCGTGGACAGTGAGGTCCACATCTCCATGTGAGGTGGGGCTCAGTGGGGGGCTTAGCTCCAAGGCCTCCAGGGAGCTCAGCTCTTCACCCAGAGTGCCAGCCTCGAAGATGGCCTCCCAGTCAAAGTTGCCTTTGAGGGGTTCCAGCTCACCCTGCTCCTCCTGGGTCAGCAGCAACGTGCTGGGAGGCCTCAGGACCTTGGCCACCCTCTTGGGCAGCGGCTGCTTTCGCTTATGCCCCAGCCTGCCCTCTCCTGTGCCCCAGCCCCCCTCCCCTGTGGCCTCCTCGAACTCCCGCAACAGCTGCTGGGCCTCCGTGTTCACGGTCAGAGGCCCACCCCAGGGGCCAGTGCTGGGTTCCTGTGAGGCCTGGCGGGCGAAGGCAGGGTGGATGTGGACCGGGGGCAGCCTCCGTTTCTTGAAGGCCCCACTGAGCAGGCGCTCTGCATACTGGGGGTCAATGCGCCAGAAGCCCCCCTTGCCGGGCTCGTCCTTCTCTCGAGGCACTTTGATGAAGCACTTGTTCAGGGACAGGTTGTGGCGGATGGAATTCTGGGTACAGAGAGAGAACAAGAGAAAACACACAGGGGGATCAGCGGAATGGCGGTGGAGTGGCACCGGCCCGCCTGCATGCTCCCCACATCTCTTCTCTGACTGGCTAGGGATGGATCAACCCGATGCCCCTGCCCAGGCAGCTGTAGCTCCAGGACTCTGGGACACCAGCCACAGGGCATGAGGAGCCCGGAGTGTGGGGAGAGGGGGCTGCCGGGAGGGGGGGCTTTTGTTCTCTGTTGCTGGGATATCTGCCTGCTCAGTCATCCGAGCTCTGAGCCACAGGGTGGCTCTCAGTGCCACCCCAGTCATCCTCCCTCCCTCCCTCCCTCCCTTACCCTGCTGCTTGCAGGTCCTGGCCAAAGCCCTCAGCTCCCCCACGGCCTGGACTGCCATCTCCCTTTGCCTGGCTGGTTCCCTCTGTTTGTGAAGTGAGTGGGTTAAGGGAGGGGGCTGGGTGACAAAGGAGTGTGTGTGTGTGTGTGTGTTAGTGCGGTGGGACATTTAGTGACTGCTTGTTTGTTGTGCCAGCTGCTGGCCTAGGCCTTCACCCCCCACGGCCTTCTCTTCCCACCCAACCCTCAGTTGATCATTACCCAGCCAAGTGCAGAAGGCTCATTCCTGGGGCCTGAGTTGGCCCAGCCCTCAGTAGGGAGAGGATGGGGGTCTTCTGACCCAGGGCCAGGGCCATTTGGAACGGCTCAGGACTGCCCTCGGGTGCCTCAGAGGAGACCGGGCAACCCTAGGCCTCTGTCTCCACCACCTGAACCCTGCTCTTGAAAGCCGGCTAAAGCAGAGTCCACTTGGCCTTATCTTGCCTTGCTCGCATTTGGTTGCTTAGTTCTGGTCACACCATGCCGGTGTTCAGGATCCTAGGCTAGGTTAGCAAGGCAGGTAGGTGCGTGGTGAGTGCCCCTTCGACCATCGAGGCTGTGTGTTTACACGGCAGCCTGGGCCCACTGGCTGCCCTGTGCCAGGTTCCAGAGACTTGGAACCCAAAGCCATTGCAGGAGCAGTGCCTCTGTGGAAAGCACCCAGCTCAGGTAATTGCCCCCCAAGGGAGGCTGGCTGAGAGGGGGGGGAGTGGAGGCAGGAAACTGGGGAGGAGTTGAGGTGGGAGGCTGGGTCAGTGGCTTTAGGATGATCTCATGACCCCTCCGCCTGGATGACTGATCTTCACGCCCATCCTGCTCATCTCTGCCCTACTCTCGAGACCAAAGGCAACAAGGCAGCGTGCAGAACCTGGCAGGGAGGCCACCTGCGTTCCATTTGGAGTCCAGTTCCGACAAAGCATCTTGGTCAGAACTGTGTCTAGGAATTCTGGGATGTAGGACAAGAGTGTTCTTTATAGTATCGTCCTCATTGGAGGCTACACCTGGCCTGCAGAACCAATGTGCCCTACTGGTCCCTCTTCCCCTAAAACTTCAACTTCTGTACCCCCAAAGCCCTGGCTCCAAGAGGAGAGAGCATTTCCAGAACTTGACAGGGGCCCTCTCATGTGAGGCCTGACCTCAAAGCCAGGTGCCTCCTTGGCCTTGTGGAGCTGCTACGGGAGTGAGGAGGGAGTGGCCACCACCCACACCTTTGCTCCCCTACCTGCCAGGTGGGATCCGCATGGCGAAAGTAACAGAAGTTGTCCGTGATCCACTTGTAGATGGCCGACAGAGTGATCTTGGTGGCCTTGCTGGCCTGCATGGCCATGCAGATGAGAGTGGCATAGGAGTAAGGAGGCTTCACATGCGGGTTGGTGGCGTAGTCCACGTCGTCGGGGGGCGGGGCCTGCAGCCCCTGGGGCGCGCTTCGAGATGTGCAGGACGACGTGGGTTTGCCAGGTGTGTGAGGCTGCCCAAGGCAGGCTGGGTCTGCAGCCAGGGGTGACCCGGGTGCCACCGAGCCTGGCACTTGGTGGTAACCGTGGGGGTCGGTGCCTCCCGGGGGCAGAGTGGGGGCCTTGGCGTTGAGAATGGAGAATTCCTGCAGCCACTGCAGGCTAGTTAGGCTGTCATCCAAAGCATCCGGCTCCTCCATGCCGCCCTCCGTCCCGGCCTCTTCCCCGGGCCCTGCTCCGCAGAGGCGCAGCCAGCTCTCCGCCATATCTGCGGGGTCTCTCCGAGGGGGCGGTCAACATCCACGGGCTGAGCCGAGTGGCCCGCCGCGCTCTCCTGCCCGCTGGTACCCGAGGCTTCAGTTACACAGCCTCCAGAACACTCACTTCCATTCCGCGACCCGCGGGGTCGCCTCCTCCGAATACGAATGTGGGGCCTGCGGGAGCAACGCGGAGCTGAGCACTCTTCCCCGACCCCTAGGTGAAAGGGTGCGCCTTAGGGGGAACCCCTCAATTCGTCCTCGAAGCCTGTGGCGAGGTCAGGGTCAGACCCCTTGTCTCTACCTCTCTCCATCTGCCCTTCGAGGGGGCATTGGCGACAACGAGGGAAGAAGGTAGGGAGGCCCAATCTAACTTTTCTCTCAAAGAGTGGCAAACTACGATCACACCCCAATAATCCAGAAGGGCAGTGCGACGCGGCTAGGACAGGGGAGGTCATCTGATCCTTGGAAAGCAGTATTAGGATGAAGGGTCCCCGGAAAGAAAGGAAGGACACAGGACCGAGTTATGGAGAGGCAGGAAGCGATCTCCCCCAAACTCCTCAGATTTCAGTCATCGGCCCCACCACTTTCGTGGGCGAGCGATGGAATGGCTAGTCAGCAGATCCCGACGCCCTCCCATTCCGTGGACCACAGCCCTGCCCAGTCCCTTACCTGGCTCAGAGCGCAGCCGGGCCAGAGGAAGGTTCTGGAAGAAGTTCCTCCCACCTCCCGCGGCTCTCTGTCCCCAGCTCGAGGGCTCTGCTGGTGCCCCTCGTCGGCCCCCCCCCTCGCCCGACGGCGCTTCTCTGAGCGCCGACGGCCCGGGGACCGGCATTAAGTAGACGCTCGGAAGGCTTCTCCTGCTGCCATGGCGACGCTCCGCCCCTATAAACAGCTTCCGCTGCTGTCATTGGCCAACATGTCTCCAAGGAGACCGCGGGCCCTTGCTGCTCCTCTGGCGGCAACTCTCTGGAACTCCCTCGTTCTGCTGCCCTCTCCCGCGCCACCCAACCCCCTACCCGCCACTGCGACTGGGTTCTGTGCATTCCCGCCCGAGAGCCCCGCGCTGGGTCGCACGGCGGGCACTCGGCTCCCGCCCGAGGCCCCGGGAACCCCTCCCCCTCACGTCCGGTATGACCGCTGCGGGAACCGAGCCCCGGATTCTGGAGACCAAGCCTCCGGGAACCACGCCTTTTGAGTCTTTTTCCCTCGCTGGGCTGCCAGTGGCCTTTGTTTGGTTTCTGAGACCTTTCCCTGGTCCCTGAGTGTCTTCTCTGGTGCCCGCAGACGTGTGTGACTCTCTGATGCCACCTGTCGCTTATATCCGCAGAAACGGCCACACAGCTCGCAGACACACCGAGGAGGGTAGGGTAACCCAGCGACTCCCGGTAAGCAGCTCCTCCACTAGCCCTGCTCAAGTTCCCGGACGCCGGCATTCCAGGGGCATCGGCTGAGGTGCCTCTCCTCCCAGACAGCCTAGAAAGCAGTGCCAGTGGATAAAAACAGGAAAGCCATGGCCTGCCACAGCCTCACAGAGAGGTTATTTGTTCTGCTAATTTAGCCAGGAACTGGTTAAGTGACAGGAAGCAAGAAGCATAAGGGACTCAGGGTCCTCGCCTTCCCTGCCGCCACCAGCTTTGCGGTGCTTTAATTATTGAGGAGCTGCAGGATTGGAAGTTCTCCGGTTTAAGGCGACTGCCGGGGCAGACAGAGCTCTGCTAGAAATGGGAGTTGGGCGGGAGGCTCTGCATCAAGATCATGCAGAAATTTCTGTCTGGTACTCTAGAGTATACCTTGCCCATTCCTCCACACACAAGTAAAAATACTGAAGAATGCTCGTTCGTTTACAAATGAACTTACTTCGTGGTTAATAGCCCCCCTTTCCCTTGTACACAGTTTTATTCATTTTGAAGCATCATGCAGCAATCCATAAATATTGCATCTTGATGTCCCCACTGTAATGTGCCAACAAGTGCACTCCAGGGAGTGTGAAGGGCACACAGACGGCACAAACAGCACACACACACACACACACATACTTGCACACACCAGGCGTGCAGGCCCTAAAAGTGAGCAACCAGCATGCCAACACCAGGTAGACAGGACTAGCTCCCCAGTGAAATAGATGGCTTAGTGTTTGGGTCCAGGAGATGCCCCAGTGGGTATCAACTCTGGGAGGGATGAAATTAGGTAAAGCAAAGAGGCTCTTTGAGGATACTGAGATCACTGTAGAACCCAGAGCAAGAAAAATGAGGTGGTGGCGTGGTGAGGAGCCAAAGGCCTTAAAGGAGAAGGCCCCCACCCTACTCTCAGGCAAATGATGGACCGTGTTGAGTGTAGCAGCTGATGGAGGTCCACCCCTGTGGGTAGGCTAGTGTGAGGGGGCAGGAAGAGCAAGGCAGAGTGATGGGCGCTCTAGCCTTACATACTGGTTCATAGGGCTTAGGCCAACTGAGCACTTGCTGTGAGGAAGGGGGAAGGGCTGATCATAATGGCTTTTTCTTTTTTGAGAGTTCCTGGCCACTGTGGCTACTGTTTACCTGAACTTCCTTCATCTTGGCTACCTCCCTCCTCCTTCCAGGTCACACCACACTGTGAATACTGCTTGCCTCCTGCCTGCCAGGGGAGTGGGTCTGTGTGCAACTGCCCCAATGCTAAGGGGACTTCCCTGGTCTTGCTTCATTCTTTGAGGAAGTGTGGTTATTGCTTAGCTTTTACTGGTGTAAACCTTAGTGTTGAAGGGGTCGTCAGAATGCTGGGGGAAGGGCATCAAGTGGGATTTGAAATGGCAGAGTCCACAGAGTGTTCAGAAAGGGAGCCTGGGGTCTCAAACTCAGTCTCTCGCACCTCGTGCTCGACAGCAGCCTCCCTCTAGGAGTGTGATTTCCAAACTCCTGGCCTCTGCAACCACACACAAGGAGAGCTGCCCAGACCTGTAATCCTAATGCTTGGGCAGAACAGACAGGAAAACAAGAAGTTCAAGGTCACCCCAGCTACGGCAGCAAGTCCGAGGGCAAACTCTCCACACACCCCCCCCCCCCCAGGACCCTGGGCAGTGGTGTTTTAAAGTTTTTGTAGGAGCACACTTGTCAAGTCTAAAGCTGATCCCACACCATCTCAAGTTCCACTAAACAACTACCTTTTCCAAAAGCTAGTAAACAGGCATCTATGAACCATGTGAAGCCCACTGAGCTGAAAAGGCTGGGACACCCAACAACTTCCTGCCAGCTTGCTGCCATGGCTTTGTCCGAGCACTGCCTGGACGGCACCTCTAAGCACTGGTGAGCCCATGCCCTTTCATCCATCAGGTCCAAAGGTAGGGGAGGAATGCACTAGGGGAGGGAGGTCTTCTAATCCTTTGGTCCCCAGGTGATCCTGCAGCTGGCCTCAAAGCCTCGGTGTTCCTTGCACCAAGTTGAGAACCACTGGTCCACAGCTTAGCCTAGTTTTTCAGCTATTAAAAGGGGGTGGAGAAAGGGTAGTTGGGTTTGAGACTCCCTCTCAATGGCTGCAGTGAAGATGAGCTATGGTGATGGTCAGCCCTAGCTAGCATTGTACACAGGGGTGGCCCAGCAGGCCTTCCTGACTACACCTGAGGAGGACAAGGCCTTGTAAGGGTGACATCCTAGCTGGGGGCACAGGAGGCACAGGAGAACGGCTGTGAGCAGATTTGGCTTTCAACCAACTCTTTGGCTGCCACCATCTCCTTTAGGCTTGAGAAAGGAACTCCTGGTGCTCCACGAGGCCAGAGTGCAGATGACCTCCCACCTGGAGCAAACCCCGACCACTTCAAGTTAGGTTTCTAATTGGTCATGAGGTGCCAGTGACCAGAACCTGTGCATGGGAGTCTGAAACAAAGTTGCCCAAACTCTCCAATCTTCTTGGTCACTCCTCAGAGGAGAGGAGGCTAAAGGAACATCCCTCAGCTCAACCGGCCCACTGGGCTTGGCTGCTGTGTTATAGTTCACTGAGCAGCATCAGCCCACACCAGGAAGGCTTCAGGTTCTGAGAGGGAGGGATCATGACTACAGGAGATGAGGATGGCAGAAGGCTGCTCTCCGCATCCTGCCTCCATGTGAGTACAGAGTCCACATGTCTTGTTGAAGATGCCCAGAAGGCCTGTGGTCCAGCGAGGACAGATGGAACGCAAGGACAGGAGGGGAGCCTAGGTCCAGGTCTCAGACAGCCAAAGGATCCCATACACCAGGCCTGTTCTCGTCTGCCTCCTCCAGGTCCGCGTCCTCCAGGCTGCTAGATGATAAGTGCCGGCACCGGGCACTGTGATGGTTGACCATGTTATCATCATGCTGCCAGGTACCTGGAGAAGAAAACCAAAGGCTATGGGAGCCGTAATAGATCAAGTCTACATGGTGTCTCCAGCAGGGCAGCACAGGAGCCAACACAGAATCTAGTGTGTAACCTGAGACGCCCGAGTGTGTCATTCAGGAGAGGAAGAGCAGGGGAAGGAGGTGCTGACATGTTCCAGGTCTGTTCTTCCCTAACTAGCCATGGCCTGTGACCCACGGACAGACGGACAGACATGTTTGTTCATGAACTTACCTAGCATCCATTTTGCATGTTAAGTGCTTGGTTCTGAGACTTTGCCTATGTTACAAGGCTGAGCCAAGCAGATGTGCAAAGAACACACTTCTGACCTACAGCCTCTGTTTGCTGTGGGAGGTGCTATGGGAGTCAGGGGGTGAGAGGGGGCTGGCAGCATAGCAGGGCCAGGGAAGGGACGCCTTGGGCAGGACAAAGTGTGGTGTTCAGAGCCCCCCTCTATACCTCTGCTTATCTCTTCCTCACCTGAGCACCCGGGGCTCCCTTGCTCCCAGCCCATGTGTCGGCACATGGCTGCCACTGGGCCGACAGGGAAGAGTCATCCCTGCTATCTCTCTGCGTCTGCTCTGATGCAGCCTACCAACTCCTGTGTTCGCTCTTGCTGCTCACATTCACATCTGCATTGCACCTACCTGGGCCTCGTCCCTAAGTCATAGGTACCAGGGGTCTGATCTTTGACAGGTCACTTAGGGCCTTGGCTTTCTCCTATCACCAGTGAGGTGAGTGTGGCCCTCACAAGTTTGCTGTGAGGCCTGCATGTGGTCACATGTTAAGTATGCCCAGCAGCATAGCTGACTCAGAAATGTGCTGTGGCCAGTTCCCTGCCAGCTTGGTTTGAGGGACAGTCATGTGTTCCCTGCGTCCCTCTGGCTGCCATCTAGCTGGCACGTTACCTCTCTGTTTCATTCACTCTAGAAGAGCTAGTGTGTTCTTTATACAATGATGGGTAAGGCCTTACTCTTTCCGAGCTTGGCATGTTTAGGGAAGGGACTTCATCTCATGGGCTGTTAGACAAATCTCTGCAGGAACTACTTCTGCACCCTGGAGCTCAGAAAGGTGTGTGGCAGCAGGAGTGGGGCGGGGGGGGGGGGGTTTCAGTGAGGTCAGCTAACTGTAGTGTTGTGCTGAGACCAGCTTACAAATGGTCAGTCAGCCTCAGATTCAGCAAGCTCATGACATAAAGCCCTTTAATGGCAAACGTGCTAAGATGAAACAGTTGCCAACTGCTCATTCCTCACGAGTGTTCTGGTGTGGGGGTTTTCTCCTGCGGCTATAGTAGCAGTCCACAGCGGAGCCCCAGGAGAGGAGGGGGACAGGGTCTTTCACACCTGGGCTATTTGCTACTTGCAGCATGAGTCAAAGGTGCTTCCTCCTATCGGCAAGCAGCACTCTGAGCGGAGGGAAGCGTATCAGGCAAAGAATGTTCAGTTAGGAACCCCAGATAAAATGAGTGGTTTGTTCAGTTATACAATTTGGTAGATGTCATACCTATTCCTCAATGTCTATGGGGCAGGACTCCGGAGCTGCGGCTGTTCAGTAGGAGAGACCAAAAGCAAATGATGAACAAGAGAGAAGACACACATGCACACACAGTAAAACAGCAGCAGCCACATCACGACCACCATGGTCACTGCGGCCAGCATCCATGACGCTGGGCTGTCCTGGGTTGTCCTGACCAAATTTATAGACGTCCTGATGCAACATTTGCTGCCCCAGGAACCCCAGCCAGGCTGTGGACTGTTCCTTGTGGAGCAGGTAGGGTGCAGATGGACTGTGTGTAGTGAAGGGTATGGTGAGAGAATGAAGCATCCTTTCCCTGGAAGGACCCACAGGGTCCATAGCAGCCCCGTGGCTGCTGCCTCTCTACAGCCCACTTGGAGGACAGCGTTGATTCCCAGGGGATGTATGTCCCCCATGACTGTGTCATCACATCTGGCTGAACCCAGGCCTCTGACAAGAAAATAGAGCTTCGAGACTTGAACCCCCTGTGGGGGACGGGGGCACAATGGTGTTTTCCATTTGGTTCCCTTTGGGGGCATCCAAAATGAGAGGAGGACGAGACCCCCAGAGGCCCACACAGGGACACTTGCACGGCGCTCCCTGTCCCTCCTACCGTGCTGATCGAAGTGAAGGCTCTTTCCCCTCAGAGCCTGCTAGGGCTCATGTTCTCAGGGCTCTCACTTTGCAGCCCCTGCTGGCCTGGAACTTGATATGCAGATCAGTCTGGCCTTGAACCCAGAGAAAATCTTCCTGCCTCTGTCTCCAGAGTGCTGGGACGGAAGGTGTGCATGACCACATCTTAAATCACGAGGCTTAAAGACTGAACTTCAGGTCTGTGTGTGTTTTTGGATTGTGCTGCATAGGCCTACTCCTGTGTTACTCCGTCGTGTGACAACTGTTTGTGATCTCACTAAAAATCCACCATCTCTTCCCTCTTCCATCACACAGCACGCAGAGCCTCCCGAGAATGTTCACTGCCCCACGTCACTCTCCCGTCACCCATGTAATGTTCCTGGAAGCCACAGAGACTTCACATGGTCATGTAGTTCAAGTTCCTATCACATTCCCCTTTCAACCTTCAGGAGCTCTCTCAGAATGTACTGGGCTCAAACATGAGAACCAGAAATCTACACTCTGTCTTAGAGCCTTTGAAGGCCTGGAAGCTTCTTAGGGGAAGAAGAGCTGCAATGGACAGGCACCCTCTTAGGCCCTTACAACCCTGGGGAGGGTGGGTTTCTTGGCAGAAATGATCTCTACACCCTCTGTGGCCCAAGTGTGCTCTCCATGTGTCCCCCATGAAGGGGTGCCACCCATGAAGATGGAAACAGACTCAAGCAGGGGCAGGACCTATGGGAAGTGACCCTTTGGGGAAAAGAGCATTCGAGGAGAGTGAGGAGCCAGCCAGCCTGTGAGCACAGCCGAGATGAGAGTGAGCACACTGTGCGCTCAGGCCGGGATGAGAGTGAGCACACTGTGCGTTCAGGCTGGGATGAGAGTGAGCACACTGTGCGCTCAGGCCGGGATGAGAGTGAGCACACTGTGCGTTCAGGCTGGGATGAGAGTGAGCACACTGTACGCTCAGGCCGGGATGAGAGTGAGCACACTGTGCGCTCAGGCCGGGATGAGAGTGAGCACACTGTGCGCTCAGGCTGGGATGAGAGTGAGCACACTGTGCGCTCAGGCCGGGATGAGAGTGAGCACATTACTGAGTGTGAAAGGCACTTGGTCCGTGGAACCTACACACAGACTCTCCTGGCTTTGACCCAGGAGATATCACAGAGTACCCTGGCACCTTTGCTATCAGTGTGGTTCCGGCAGAAGCAACGGAGGGGACATGTCTCCTCCCTGCAAGAGCCCTTGGACTACAAATACACTTAAGTATATATGTTTATGCTTGGAAGTGTCTGTATATGCTTTAAGTGCTGCTTATACCCGAGTCTCTCTCCTGATAGTGTCACAGCTGACTGATTTCATGTCTGGCCAAACTGAGGACCCCATTTAATCTTTAAAAGGCTGGCTCTGGACATTACTACAAGGAAGCCATGGCCGCTTGCTTTCTTTCTGGACTCTTCTGTCCCCATACTGCACCCCTCCCCATAATGAACACGCA
Organism: Microtus oregoni; assembly: GCF_018167655.1. Classification (NCBI taxonomy): domain Eukaryota; kingdom Metazoa; phylum Chordata; class Mammalia; order Rodentia; family Cricetidae; genus Microtus; species Microtus oregoni. The sequence goes on along the minus strand of NW_024543222.1, from coordinate 3,786,368 downwards.
TTGACAAGCAGGATGTCGGGAGGGAGGCTTGGAGAAGAAGCAGCAGAAAGAACAAGCTTGGTCTCCATGGCACTGTGTGCTTCAACAGTGACAGCAGGCTCCCTCTGCCAAAAGCAGGGCTCAGTGTAGATGCCCTTGAGGAGAGGATGGCCAGCAAAAAGCCACCACAGACACAGGCAAAGCTAGGCACAGGCACCATCTCACCATATGACCAACCAAGGATGCCTTTCCATAGTCCTTGCCACAGAAGCATGCCTGTCTCTGTTGAACAGAAACACACACATTCCCACAAACTCTTCCCCTCAAAAACGCTTCCGTGTGCTGCACACAGGCCCTTGCCGATTAGTCACTGGAAGCTTGTCTAGAGCCCTAAGCGAGAGCACGTTGTGTGCACACACCAGTGAGCTTGCTGTTGGGCTGAGCAGAGGCAGGACAGTGCTGGCACAGAGTGAACATGGACTCTCACACAAGTCAGAGAACACAAATGAGTTAAAAGATGAGCAAACCAGACAGACAGGCCTACATTGGCATAAAGACATGGAACATGAATGGACAGATGGAAGCAAGGCCCGGAGTGGAAAGGCAGGATGAGTGTGCCTGGCCTCCAGCAGCTCCAGTCCAGGTGTAACTGGGCAGGAGGTGGCCATACAGATCAAAGTCCTCCTCCGCCATCCTCGGCGGGAAGGGAGTGTGCCTGGGGCCTGTGCGGGAGAAGCAGGTGATCTGATGCTGTCTCTCAGGTCTCACTGAAGGCTGGGACCTGGGCAGTATCTGCAGGACAAACTAAATAGAGAATAACTGACGTGCCCTTGGGAAGGCTGGAGAAAGTCTCTCCTGAGCAATTGGCTTCCCTTGCCACAAGCTTGTATGGGGCCAGGGCCTGCTGGGACCGTATCTGGCACAGGCTGAAGGAGAGTGGCAACCACAGAAGGTCCTGTGGCTCAATACCTTCAGCTACTTCGCCAAGCGAGTAAAGCACTGGACCCAGGAGTGGCTGTTCTGAAGCTGAAGCAGGTCTTCACTGGGGACACTGAGGGAACTACCAAGGGCACTGTGAAGTGGGCCTCTGTGCTGGAGTCAGGAGGGAAGGACATCTGGCCCAGCATGGCTCTTAGGAAGTGGGCTTTGATGTAGCTGAATGGGCACACTGAGGCCAGTGCTCGACTGTGATTTATTTTTGATTTTCAGGATGGTTTCTCTGTGCAGCCCTAGCTGTAGTGGAACCTCCTCCTTCCTCCAAGTGCTAGGGTTAAAGTCATGCATCACCACCACCCGGCTAAATTTTAGTATTTTTCGGGGGGTCTAGCTCCTGGCCTGCAGCTTGCAGTGATCCGGCTGCCTCTGTTTCACAAGTCTGGGATTATAGGCGTGTGCAGCGTGATTGGCCTTGAATAACTAAATGGCTGCTTTGTAGATTCAGTTTGATGTCATGAAGAGCAATGGGCATGCTGAGAAGTTGGGGCCTGCCCTCTGGCTTCTCATTTGGGATTCAAGGTTTGCATGTGTGATCACTGGAGACCTAAATCTCACTGGATCAGAAAGTCATTCATTGGCCTACAAAGTGCTTTTAGATTTCTTTGTTATCCTCAAACATGTGTCCCTTGACGAGCTATGGTTCCAATTCTAAAAGCGCATTCCTCCTTTCCAGGGCCTCCATGGGGAGGTGTCTGTCTTCTCAGACTTCCTGAGGATGAACACAGGACAGTCCACCTGACATGGTGTCTGTAAGACTGCTGGAAGGGGCTGACCAAATAGTAAGGTGGGGTTGGGAACTTTTGCCTGTTTTCTTATCGGGAGCTGTCAGAGCAGGAGCTGCTCTTCGCCTCCTCTCAGCAGCTGGTCCTCAGCACCTACGCACACCCTGGCCTTCCTAGTCAGAACTGCAGCACAGGCATAGGTGACTGTGGGGAGAGCAAGGGAAGAGCAGAGGGTGTCTCCCGTCAAGTTCATGTTCAGCAGGCTGCCACTCACCGGGTAAGCAGACCTCAGAGCACAGCTTATTGTCCAGTGCTTTCACGCTTGCGATGTCAAAGTCATTGTTATTGTCACACTCCGTGCCTAGAAATGCGCATGTCCTCTGGCCTGTAACGGAGTTAAGGCAGTTAGACAAGGGCTGGCTATGTTTTCTCTACTTTGCTGTCCTCAAAATAAAAGTCTTAAGGATGGAGACAAAAAGAAAAAAATCAAATCATGTGTCAAAAAAAAGACAATAAACCGAGTGAATAAAGAGTGGACAAAGGAACCGAGTTGTGTGGGCATGTCCGGGTACTCGCATCGTCCTGGCCGATTCCCTCCGGCCCCTTTCTAGTTGCTGTTCCCTAGTGAGTCTGATCCCTGCAGAGTGCTGCCAGACAGGTCGGACAGACCACTCTGGAGGACAGCTGCACCCAGGCCAGCCCGATGACACTACGGCTGGCAGAAGCTGGAGACAGCCATGAGACTGTCCAGGCCTGTGACTCTCAGGCATGAGCAGAGTATGCTTATGACCAAAGGTTCTGCAGAATCATATGCAAAAAAACGACAACTCACGGCCTCAGTTCCATAATTTTGCACGTTGCATGAGAATGACTGTTGACAAAATTATGTTTTACTCTCTCTGGAGACTGAAGTTGTTACTCTATGTTTCCAGCGACATAAGGCCACAGAAGGCCACAGTCAGTGAGAACACGAGGGAAAGTTGAAGTGATGTTTTTCTTTGGTGTTCCCCCTTTTTCTCAGTGAAGGAAGGAGAGGAAAACCCTCCATGTAAACTATGAAGAGCCGGGTGGCAACAGCCTGAACACCCTGTGTGTCTTAGGAGAATCATTTTTTGGGGAAACCATCCCTCAGGGTGACTTTGGCCTGGGCTCTGAAATGATCTTCAGAGGCAGTACAGCTGCAAGCCCTGGGCAGATGTTCAGGAATGAGAGAGGCCATCCTTGGGACTATTATCTTTGAGCCCCTTGTCAGTGGAAGCTGTCGAGACCACAGCACCCCTGACACCCTGAAGCCAGGGCCAGCGCTAAAGCAGAAGCAACTAGGATGACACCTGCTGGAGCAGCCGCGTCCAGGCCATGGCGCACATGCCCGAGAGCAGAGGGAAGGAGTCTGGCTTCTGGGACAGGCATGGTGACTTCTCTGACTGCCCCTTCTTCTTCCTCCCCTGCCCTGCAGGACAGGTCTTGTCCAGCCTCACTGGCCACAAAACTGTTCCTACTGAAGACCAAAGGCTACAATGCTGCCTATGTGAGCCCAGCAGAGAAGCCCGTGCTTCCTCAGCCACACCGTCTTAGATGTTCTTCACTAAAGCAAAACCAGACCAGCTACCAGAGTCCTGCCTCTCCTGGGGAAGAGACTCTGCTCCACTTGGGGTGCCAGGGCATCCCAGGAGCTCAGCGAGAGAGCTGCCACAGGAGGAGGCGTGGGAATAGAAAGTACACAGTGTCTTCTGCAGCATTCCCTCTAATCCCGTGGATTCTGAGTCCCAGGAAGAGCTGAAAATGTCACTAAGGTCACTGATACCCTGTTTGCCTGGCATGCCATCAAGATAACCAGTCCCCACAGCCACCTAGCTGAGCACTGCCACTAAGTCATGGTAGTTCCCCTTTCGTTACCCTTAGCAGATACCCAAGAAAGCAACATGGAAGAGCAAGCACCGGGTCTTTACCATCTTCTTGCACGGGCGATCTATCCTCTTCCTCTATGATATCATTTCCCTAGGACAGAAGGAAAGCCCCATGAGTCTACCAGGAAGTCAGAGGAGCCAAGTGAAGACAAGCCATCCCTGCGGTAGTAATTTCCACGGTCTGCATCCACGCACATACTTCCCACCATAGCCAGGGGGTGCTTGGTCAGTCTTAGAAAGGGCTGTCAGGAATATCCTTATTACAGCTTACCTGACACTAAAGTAGAAACAAGAGTCGAATGAAAAAGCAAATCAAAGTGAGGTATGGGCACATGCCTGTAATCCCAGAACTTGGAAGACAGAAGCAGGAAGGTCACCTGAAGTATGACCTGTAAGGCCAGCTGGGCCTACCATAGCAAATTCCAGGCCAGCCTAAATTCCTAATGAGTGTACATAGTTAAGCCCTGTCTCAAACCAGCAAATGAGACAAAATATAAGAGCAAATCATGAGGACATAACGCTTTCAGAAACTCGTTAGGGGCCAGTTACTGCCCAGATGCCCTGAAAGGATCCCTGTCAACAACAGTGGGCCCTGGGCTACACAGCACACTCAGGGAATCTGCACCCACAGCTCTGCATAGGGCTCCTGAGTGGGGTGTGGAGTGTGTTCTGTGGGGAGCACCTGAGACCCAGTGGTCCCAGCACACAGACTAACTGCATGACATCTGTCAGCTAGGTTACCTCTGCATCCTGTTCTCCAGCTGGAAGGTCAGCAAAATTGCTGTCTGGGGACTCTGCTGGTGTCCCCTGTAAAAGAGCAACAAACCCCAAGGGTATGGTCATCATAGGCTCTCCAGTTAAGCTCTTATGACAACAAACCCAAGCTGAAGCTTTCCTGAGCACAAGGTCTGTAGCATATAGAAGCCAGTCTAAGGGAGTGCCTTGCTCCCTGCAGCACCCCTGCAAGTACCTGGACATCAATGAAGCTGCCTAGAACCCATGTGTGAAGCAGAGAGCGAGGCAGATCAAGCGCACTTCCCTTACCTCTCCTTCTGAGGGAGCCCTGCTGGCAGCCAGGGGGGAGGGCAGAGCCTCTCCCTCTTCTTCTGTGCCAGGGGCGACGTAGGAGCCAGACATGGAGGACACAGTGTCAGTGCTGATCTGGGAGGAGGCCATGGACATGACTGACTGGGCCAGGCTGCTGCTAGCAGGGTCTGTGGAGAAAGAGGTTGGGGAGGGACAGGACCAGGACTATTAAGGAGCATGTGCACGTCCTTTACTAGGGCCACAAAGAGAGGCGGACAAAGGCCCCATGCTGCCCTCTCCAGAAAAAGGTTTAGGCTGAAGGTTTCCAAAATTCTGCTTTGAAACCCAGGGACCAAGGCGGTGTTGCAGCTGCTACAGTGTAGAGGGAACCTCATGCAGGAAGGTGAATGAGAGCCCCCTCCCCGGTGTGGGACCTATTTAGTCACCAGCTCTGCTGTTCCCATCCCCAAAGGAAGTCACAGGGGAGCTGGGGACCAGGGGAGCGAGGTACATTCAGCCTCTCTCTGATCCCTCAGGTACCTTCTGGGGAGGAGATGGTAGAGGAGAGCGGAGTCCCTGTGCAAGACGACTGGTCGATAGCCCCTGATGATGACAGGGTAAGGTTCTCACTCTCCGGAGTCACATCACTTCCCTGGGGGTGAAGGACACAATGGGACATGAAACCAGCAGAAGCCCAGCATATGGGCAGAAGGGTAAGAGCAGAGCTGGGTAGGGACACAGGAAACAGACACCAGGAAGGACAAGGCGCTCTCTTGTGGGCATGAGTGACAGAAAAGACGGTGCTGCTCTGTCAGCACTCTGTCAGCCAGGGCCTGGAGTGACTTTGTCCCAGGTCCTGCCTGAGGCCCAGCATCTGGTGGGGCACACAAAGGCGGCAGCTCCAGTGACACAGGTTACCCGGCAGCTGTCCCTGGGGGACATCCCGGGATTACGAACAGCTTTCCTTTAGAAAGAAATGAACATGAAACCAACAAGGTCCTCACTGCCTTCAGGACCCTCCACACATATGTTGGGAGCCCCTGCTCAGTGGATCTGAAACAAACTGTACCTCTGCTTTCCACCCGCCAACCCCTGAACACAGCCTTGCCATTCTGGGTGGACGAGCAGGCACAAGGGGGGCTCTCTGTCCCAGGCAGGCTTCTGTCATGGTAGGTCAGGCGTACACTGCTGAGGCTTCTCCTGGCCTCCCACATGTGACTATCAGGGGGCTTTGCAAGGCAGAGCTCTCACTATCCCTGGGCCTGCTCCAAGCTCCCTCTGAATGTTTCTCTCCCTATGCCTACAGACTTCCAAGATCCAGGCAAATGCTCTCCTTCCATGACAGTTTTCCTGATGTCCTCCACTAAAGGAAACTGCACATCACGCTGCATGATAGTACTCTGTCTGCCCCCTCTCTCTCGAGATAGCTTCAGTAGCCAGTTGGCACTGAACCTGATAGATAGCCCAGGCTGGTCTCACACTTGTTACCCCTTGCTTTAGCCTCCAGTGCTAGAACTCCAGGCAGCCTGGGAGGTGAGGCAGGAGGATCGGGAATTCAAGGTCATCTCCAGCAACAGAGTGAACTATGCAAGGCCCTATCTCAACCACCCTGCCGCGTAGTCACTCAGGAAGGACTTACGGGACAGCAGCAATGAACCACACACAGTGCTGGTAGTTGTGTACAGAAGCCGTCCCAACTAGACATGAACTCCCGAGGATGGAACACCTCCCATCTGGAGAGCCTTTGGTACCCAGTATGCTGCCCTGGACACTGCTAAGGCCTGTGTAAGGGACGTGCATGGAGGAGAGCTCCAGGCATCTGTCCCCTGCTGGCCCTGCACATCTCCCAGCAGCCCTCTCGCTGTGGGTCCCTGCTCCTGGACCAATGCTGAAACTGACCACCCCAGTCCTAACTTCACGGTTCCCTTCCCTGTCTGGCATGCTGACCCACACAGCCATCTAGCCCACCATCACCCCACTTTCAAGCATGTCAGTGCCATAAGGGCCAGGGGGAGCCAGGCTGCAGACACTGGGGAACTCATGAATCTCAGGAAACCTCTGCAACTACCACCTTGTACATTGCCAAAAGGCCTAGTGAGCAGATAAAAGCAGGGGGACCAAGGAGTCATGCAGACAGATGCCTGGTGCAAGTACACAGGGAGGGAGAAAGCCAGCTACCTCTGCAGGATGCTGGGCTGACAGTCTCTGAGACAGCTGAGTCTCCGACTCACTGCAAGAGCGCTCATCTTCCTCTTCATGTAGCACAGAAGAATTCTGGGAAATGGATCTGTAAAGTCCAGAGGAAGAGCAGTTGAATGCACTGTCCACACAGTAGATCAGTGCTGCCTCGACCTCTCCTTGCTCAGGGCACATAGGGGAGGACTGGAGGAACCAGGCCCGCTCTCAGGGGCAGGACAGAGACTCCTCTGCCTCTAGCTCCTCGAAGTTGAGGAAACACTAGCAGGCCCCTCCCCCGTCTCAATACCTTTATCTGTGAGACAGCCTCCTTTGCCATAAAGCTGTGTTATGGTGTGTCCTATGGATTTAAATGTTCAGGATATTGGCCATTTGGTTCCTTTGACTTCAGATTAAGCCAGGGCCCCAAGGAATTCTGTCTATACTACTCAGTGTCCTTCCTATACATGACTTTCCTCACCCCAACCATACCCTGCCAAAGAACACATGGCCCTGAGTACCCATAGACATATTATTTCTATCTCCCTCACCACTGTAAGCATGCCTCTCAGGTCTTCTGTGAGTAAGCAGCCCTGGGGACCGGGAGAGTGTGACCTAGGTGTGACTACGGTAACACTAAGGAAGGAAGACGGAACACTGCTGGGCACTAACTACTTACTTCGATAGATTCTTTTTGAGTTTGAGTCCTTGGTTGCTGCAGTCAGACAGGCGGTCAAGGGGGGACAGCGTCCTGACGGGGGGCAGGTGGCCATCACTGCCATAAGATGGCAGCATTCCTGAGAGGTGGCCATCTCCAAGAACATGCAGAGGAGGAACTGCTGGGGATGGGGTGAGGGGTCCATTGAGGGCCTCCAGGAGAGAAACCACTTCGTAGCCTGGTGGAATATTCTCTGAGGACTACAAGAATCGAGACAGGCCAAAAATTAGGTATTTTTTTTTATATTAGCCATGATCATGCTTCCTACTGGACATTAAAGATGGGTTTTGTTTTTAGGCTTCAGCTCTGGTAAGAAAGGCTTCGGTTAAACACGAGGAAGGCCAACTGTTGAAGAGCCAGCCACAGGTCCTAAATGACCCTTCATGAAGTCTGTTTTTCGGAAAATAGAAATAAATGCTCACTATAGGAAATCTGCAAAATACATCATAGATGAAAAAAATTACCAATAAGTAATCATCCAAAGTAACTTTTGGTGGCAATCTAGTAATTTTCTAATTATTTTATTTCTATTGTTTATGATTTATGACTACTCTATAAATGACAATCCTAGGGGCTGGAGAGATGGCTCAGTAGTAAGGGGCATTTGCAGCTCTCGCAGAGGACCTGAGCTCAGATCCCAGCATCCACATCAGTAGCTCACAATCACCTGCAACTCCAGCTCCAGGGGCCTAATGCTGCCTTCTGACCTCCAGGGTACGTGCCCAACATTTGCATATTCTCACACAGGCAGACACACATACATACATAAAATTTAAAAATAACAATTTTGAATCTTGTTTATTTAATTTAACATAAATATTTCCTTTTTCTTTCTGTTTTGGCTTTTCAAGATAGGGTTTCTGTGTGTAGCCCTGCCTGTCCCAGAACTTGCTCTGTAGTCCAGGCTAGCTTGAAGCTCATTGATTTGCATGCCTCTGCTGGGATTAAAAGTGTGCACCACCACAGCCCAGTTCCTTTTTTTTTTTTTTTTTTTTGTTTTGCTTTTTTAGAGACAGGGTTTCTCTGTAGCTTTGGTGCCTGTCCCGGAACTAGCTCTTGTAGACCAAGCTGGCCTCGAACTCCCAGAGATCCACCTGCCTCTGCCTCCCAAATGCTGGGATTAAAGGCGTGCACCACCACCTCCCGGCTCCAGTTCCTGATGGAGGAAGGTCATTGGCTAATAAAGGAACTGCCTTGGCCCATTTTATTGGTTAGAAGATAGGTGGGAGGAGTAAACAGAACAGAACGCTGGGAGGAAGAGGAAGTGAGCTCAGACTCCACAGCTCTCCTCTTGGGAGCAGACGCCTGAGAGAGACGCCATGCCCCGCTCCCAGGCAGACATGCCATGAAGCTCTGACCCAGGATGGACTAGGCTAGAATCTTCCCTGTAAAACCGGTTCTCACAGATTATTAGAGATGGGTTGATCAGGATATCAGAATTAGCCAGTAAGGGCTAGAGCTAAAGGGCCAAGCAGTGTTTAAATGAATACAGTTTGTGTGTTTTTATTTTGGAGCATAAGCTAGCCGAGCAGGCGGCCGGGGTGCTGGGAATGCAGCTCCGCCGCTTTCACGAAGTCCAGTGTAACCCCAAACTCACTATGTCCTACCTCCATCTCCCAGTGCTGGGTGCAGTACGACGTGCTCTAACAGTGCTCCAGTGGACATCCTTGTCTATAGCTCCTTTCCAGGCTGAGGGGTGGCTCATGGTAGGATGCTCGCCTAGCACAGGAGGCCTTGGGTTCCATCCTCAGTGTCCCCAGTCAACAAACCCCTTCTCTCAGGCCACTTTCTCAGTATTAAGTTACAACTTTAGACCACCATGTATAAATATTTCTCATTTTTTGAAGAGCCCAATCAATTTTTTTCTCTATGTACAGTGTGTGCACACACATGTGTGGGTGTGTGCCCTGAATCCACATGCAGAGGCTGGAGGGTGCCAGATATCTTCCTTTCTCTCTTTCCAACTTATATTTTGAGGCAGTCTCACTAACCCTGCAGCTCACGGTTTGGACAGGATCCAGCTGTCTCTGCCCTATACTGGAGTTACAGCTACGGACAGGAAACCATGTGCAGCTTTTACATGGGCACTGGAGGTTTGCATTTGAGTCCTCCTGCCTTCAGAGCAAGCATTATCGTCCACTGAGTCATCTCTTAGCCCCACAAATGTTTCTCGGCTCTTTATATAAAAAGCCAGTTTGTTTTCTCAAGGGTTTTCCTAGTTACCCTCTTTACAAGCAATATAGAATATTCAATTTGTTTTGGGGTGGACTTTTTGGGAGGGGGATCCTGAAATAGAGTCTTTCAATTTTTTTGTAATTTGGAAGATGAAAAATGGTATCTCATTTTAATTCGCATGATACTGATTTTTTAATGTGGTGGAACCTCTTTGGTCTTTGTGAGTGTGTGTGTGGTTTTTTGAGACAGAGTTTCTTTGCATAACAGCCCTGGCTGTTCTGGAACTCACTCTGTAGATCAGGCTGGCCTCGAACTCACAGAGATCCACCTGCCTCTGCCTCTGCCTCTTGAGGAATGGGATTAAAGGTGTGCGCCAAGACCGCCTGGCCCCTTTTTGCTCTCCTGTGGCACTGAGGACTAAAGTCGAGGCTGCATGCAGTACTAGAGCTAGACTGAACTGCATCCTCAGCCCTTGTTCTCCTCACTGTGGCCCTCGGTGAGCACTCTAAAAGTGATCACCCCTTAACTGGCCACACCTCCTGGCATGAGAACTTTGTGTCTTATGTATGGACGTACTGCCTTCAGTTACCTGCTGCTTTGTTGTTCTAGGCTACAGCAAAGACATCAACGTTCTTCTGATACATGTGCTGTTAAAGTTCCTTTTTCTTTAAAAATTTTGTTTGCTTTTAAACTTTGGTTACTTTTTAGAATCTCAAGTTTTGAACTTTTATTTTCTTTCTTGAAATAAAAAAATATTGTTGATGTGTATGAGTATTTCCCTGAATATATGTCTGTCCACTACATAGGTATAGTGCCCACAGAGGCCAGAAGAGGGTATTGGATTCCCTGGATCTGGAGTTATAGACAGCTGTAGGCTGCCATGAGGTTACTGGGAACCAACCCCAGGTCCTCTGTGAGAACAGCAAGTGCTCTTTGTTGTTGTTTTGGTTGGTTGCTTGGTTTTGTGAAACAGGGCTTCTCTGTGTAGCCCTGGCTGTCCTGGAGCTTGCTCTGTAGACCAGGCTGACCTTGAACTCAAGACATCCACCTGCCTCTGCCTCCCGAGTGCTGGGACTAAAGGAACCACAGGAAGTGCTCTTAACAGCTGAGCCATCTCTCCAGTACTTCTGTTTCGGTGTGCTGGGTCTGGATATGTGCCTGTGATGGCAGGTGACTGAAGAGGCCAGAAGATGGCACTGGATCCCCCTGGAGCTTGTTGTGTTCTATGTGTTGTGATTACCTGGAGTGAATCCTCTGCAAGAGAGTACCTGCTCTTAACAGTTGATCCATCTCTTTAGCCTCGGAATTTTTATTTTCCTGCAGTGGTAGAGATGAACCCAGGGCTTTACATATTCTAGGCAAGTGTAATAAAATTAACTTAGCTTTTAATCTTAAAATTTCATTTATTTAAAAGAATTTGGGTAGCAGTAGTTGAGTAGCCATGTAGCCCAGGGTTGCCTGGGATTCGCAATGTAATCAACCTGTTTGTCTTTGGTTCTTAATCCTTGGATTTCAGTCCTGAGTGCTGGGGTTGGTGGCGTGTGCTGCCATCCCAGGTTTAAGTTTTGTTGGTGGCAGTTCTGTGTGTTGTTTGTGAGATGGGACCTAGCTGTGTGGCCCTGGTTGCCCCAGCACTTACAAACTATGTAGTCTAGGGTGGCCTTGAACTTCCCATTCTCCTTCTCAGCCTCTCGGCTAAACTTTTTGTGGCTAAATCTACATGTCCCCACTGTGGTCTGGTGTGTGTGTGTGTGTGTGTGTGTGTGCACTCCTATGTGCACGAGGACACATGGAGGCCAGAGGCTGATGTCAGGTGTCCAGGATGACTAGCTACCCAGTTCCAGCGGCCCCACCTGTCTGCCTCTTCTCTGGATTACAGGCATTCACTGCTGCAGCTGACTTTATGTGGATGAGAAAATCCAAACTCAGGTCCTTAAGCTTGTGCAGCAAATACTTTCCCAACTGGACCTCCTTCCCCCTTCCCCCTAACACTCCACTCTTTTGTGATGTTTATTGCTTGAGTATTGTGTAATCCATATTCAACTGAATAACCATGTACGCTTTATTCTGGGTTTGCAATGCTTTACTCGGCTTGTTTGTTGGGTTTTTGGTTTTTTGAGACAAGGTCTCTTTGTGTAGCTCTGGCTGTCCAGGAACTGATAATGTAGACCAGGCTGGCCTTGAACTCACAGAGTTCTACTTGCCTCCGCCTCCTGAGTGCTAAGATTAAAATCAGGTACTGGTGTGCCTGCTGATTTAGTTTTAATAGTTAACTAATTATTCCATCTAGAATCTATTTCATAAGGATTAAATTGATAAAATGGGGCTACAGAAATGTTTCAGCAAGTAAAGGTGATTGTCACTAACCCTGATGACTTGAATTTGATCTCAGAGACCCACAGGATAGAAGAAGAGAATCAATTCCCACAAGTTTTTCCCCACCATATACTTATTCCTCTCTCTCCCTCTTCCTCTCTCTCTCTCTCCATCTCACACACACATTAAATAAATATATAAATAAATGTAACTTGAAATGCTAAAATTATTTCTTCCCTTATAATTAACTAACCAATTTTCCCTATAATTTCTTCTACCACTGGGTTAGTCAAGGCAAGGCAATACAAGTAGTTGTTTCTAGGGTGGGGCTTGTATAGTGCTAGTGACCTCCCAAGCCCTTGCATATGCTAGACTCTATCCCTGAGCCACACTCCCACCCATTCTCGACTGTTTTAAACCCTCACAGCTTCCGGGTTTACTCTGACAGTCTCTTTACACCACGACACTAAGGCCAATTATCCGCTTGGCTTGCAAGCTCTGATGCCAGAAAAAGGGATGAAGAAAGGCAGCCACTTTCTTCAAGCATTCAAGTAAGGATAGTAAATTTGATTCAAATCCAAAACACTCGTTCCTGTTTCTGCTTGGGGGAGTCCCAGAGTTGGTTCCCGCTGTAGTGAACTCCACAGATGGCTCTAGGACTCCAAGCTCCTGAGGGAGAAAAGGAACTTTCGGGAACCAGAATTCAGCGTCAGCTGCAGCAGTAGAAAGTTGTCTAAGATTTATTTATTTTTATTTTATGTGTATGAGTGTTTGCCTGCATGTCTGTGCACCATGTGTATGCTTGATATCTTTGGGGATCAGAGAAGGGTGTCAGGTCCCCTAGAAATGAAATTACAGATGGTCGTGAGCTATCATGTGGGTGCTGGGAATTGAACCCAGGTCCTCTGCAAGAGCAGCCAGTGCTCTGAACTGTAGAGTCATCTCTCCAGACCCAGAGTTAGAATATTAGTGTGTTTTCCTACAACATGATCCCAGCCAGTCTAAAAAACATTCCTCCAGCATGCTCAGGTTTAACTTTCGGATGTAACGCCAGAACAAAGCTATGTCTGCTAGCTCCACCTGTAACCCCCATGCTTGGGAGGAAGAAGCAGGAAGAGCACTGGGAGCCTGAAACCTTCTGAAGCCCTACATAGCAAGTTCCACGCCAGCCACAGTCACAGGGCCAAACCCTGTCTCAAAAACAAAACCCACAGGAAAAATATCAGGGACACAAGAGAGAGTATCTGTTTCTGAGAGGCCATGAGACCAAGCCCAGCTTACCGAATGCTCTTCAGAGTCTGATGCCTGGGATGAGATGATAGGGTTAAAGCTGGTTGGAGACAAAGGGCCCAATTTTTTCCTCATAGCTCGGATCTGAAGCAGTGCCCGGAAGGCTGTGAAGAGGAAAGAAAACATCAGGACATCCTGTTTCAGGATTAAGGATGAGCAGAGCCCAGACAGAAACTATGCTCCCTTCAGTGTCCGTCCATCTGCTACGCCCAGCAAGTGCTCTGATGTTTCGTGTCCCCCTTCCAGCCCTCACTGTCAATCTCCTCCAGGACTCACGCAGCCGGCAGATGGGGCAGTTGTTGGCCTGGTAGCGCAGGGTGTCTGCGCAGGTGTTACAGAGGCAGAGGTGACGGCAGGGCAGGATCAAAGTGTCTCGGACATCTGAGAGACACACCACGCACTCCGCACTGTTATCGCTCACTTCGTCCTCGGCCACCTGGCCAGAAAGAGAGACCCGGCCAGTGACACAGAGCCTTCCACCCCCAGCTGACTTACAAGGAAGCTCGACTGAAGAGCAGACACATACTCAGAACAGGATCTACAATGACACTGAACTTTAGTTTATGTAGTGATTTTTTTATATTAGTTTTATTTTATGTTAGGTGTACATATGTGCTTTGCCTTTTGCATGCCTTGCGCTTGCAGATGCCAGAAAAGGGCACCAGACCCCCTGGGGCTAGAGCTACAGACAGTTGTGACCTGCCACAGGGTGCTGGGAACTGAACCTGGTCAACTGAAGAGGAGCCAGTTCTCTCAACTGCTGAGCGCTCTCTCCAGCCCCAGGCAGGGCTTTTGATACTTGGCTCCCCCTGCCTCTAGGAACTGCTTGCCTGAAGTTGAGAGACTGGACTAACTCCCTGAGAGACCTAGAGAAGGGACCTAGGAGGACACAGAGATGAAGGTGAAGGGAAAATGCGAGACCCTCCTGGGAAGCAGAGCTCAGATGAGCTCCAGAGCAGAAAGGCAGGTCCAAAGCAGCCTATTTTGCTCATTTCTAAAGTGGCATAACTGATAATCTAAAATGAGAATCTCCTAGGACCCGGCCGGCACACTAGACCTCAGCAGAGCACAGATTTTCACTTTGCCTCCAAGGAAGACCAAATCCCGAATTTTTAACAAAACTCACCTTAGAATCTTGTGTGTTATACTTGTTTTCAATCCCGTAGATCTCCTGGAGGAGGTAGCTGACCCCATCTACCTGAATAGCAAACAGTGAAGTCCAAGAACAGCTCACTACCGCGAGACAAGAGTAGAAGCCCCGCCTTTCCCCATGAGCCACCATGGAAAAACTCAAGGGCCTACATAGACAAGGGACATTTTTATTTACTTATGTTTGCATTTGGGAGGAGAAAGAAAATCAGATGCTTAGTTCACCCACCATTATATTCAACAAGGAATGTAACATTTTACAAACTGACATAGTGTGTAGTGTAGCTCACTACTCCAGAGAGTTACAAACGGCATAGACTCAAAAGGGGATGGAAGGGTGTATGTCAGAGTGTAAGTGGTTGTCGTGTAAGAAAATTCCAGCTCTAATAGTTGTATAGACGGCCGAAATGTGGCTCAGCTGGTGGAGCATTTGCCTAGAATGCACAGCGTCCTAACAACACAGAAACTCGGTGTGGTAGTGTGTGCCTGTAATCCAGCAATGGAGAGACAGTGGTCAGAGGATCAGAAACTGGGTGTGGTAGTGTGTGCCTGTAACCCAGCAATGGAGAGACAGTGGTCAGAGGATCAGAAACTGGGTGTGGTAGTGTGTGCCTGTAACCCAGCAATGGAGAGACAGTGGTCAGAGGATCAGAAACTGGGTGTGGTAGTGTGTGCCTGTAATCCAGCAATGGAGAGACAGTGGTCAGAGGATCAGAAACTGGGTGTGGTAGTGTGTGCCTGTAATCCAGCAATGGAGAGACAGTGGTCAGAGGATCAGAAGCTCAGTGTCACCCTCAGCTCCATGTCTAGTTTGAGGCCAGTCAGGGGTACATCAAACTAAACAAAAAGGAAGGGAAAATAATGGGCAAGGAAAATGAGGAAGGGGAGAAAGGGAAGACACAGACAGATGAGGTGGTACATGCCTGTAGTCCTTACACTTGGGAAGCTAAAACAGAAGGACCTGTCATGAATTTGAGGCCAGCCCGGACTACACAGCAGTATCAAGTCAGACTCCACCTCAATAAGAAAAGATAAAGAGCCAGGTGGTGGTGGTGGCACATGCCTTTAATCCCAGCACTTGGGAGGTAGAGGCAGGTGGATCTCTGTGAGTTCGATGCCAGCCTGGTGTACAGAGTGAGTTCCAGGACAACCAGGACTGCTACACAGAGAAACCCTGTCTTGACAGGGAGATGCAGGACTTCTGACCTGGGAAGAGACACTAATAGTGCATACCCATAAAACCACACTCATCTCTTTTACTATTTTATAATAAAAGATTATTTTTGTGTGTTTGTATGTGTACTTGAGTGCACACATGTGCACCATCTATGTGCAGGTATTAATGGAGGCCCAAAGACAGGATGTGATTCCCTGGAGCTGCAGTTACAGGCAGTTGCGAGTCACCTGATGTGGGTGCTGGGAACTGAAGCAGGCCCTTGGAGAGCAGCCAGTGATTTTAACTGGGCTAGCTCTCCAGCCCAGCCCTCCCACTTCTCTTCCGATCTTCATTTATTTATTATTTTATGTATGTGAGTATGGGTCCGGGCATGCCATAGAGAATAATGTAGAGGTTCAGTGGAAAGCTTTTAGGAATTGGCTCTCTCCTTTCCACCATAGATTCAGAAATCAAACTCCGGTCACTAGACTTCTATGGCAAGAACCTTACCTACTGAGCCATTTTAAAACCTTAATTATCTGTGCCCAATCCTACTCTATGAGACTAGGCCTTACTAGTGCCAAAGGTGGCTTTGCCCTTCTCTTTAGAATTCCACTCCTATATTCTACCTCACCTCTGCTCCTACAGACTTAGCCTAGTTCTGATCTCCTACCCAACTCTCGATGTTGACAGTCTGTTGCTAAGACAAACCTAGAAACAGGTGTAGTAGGAGGCCGCTTGTTCATTTGGGCACCAATTTGTTGTAAGAGGCTGCTTGTTTGTTCCCAGCTGCTCAGCCCCAAAATAATCGCACAGAAACCATATTACTTGAATACTGTTTGGCCAATAGCTTAAGCGTATTTCTGGCTAACCCTTATGTTAAATGAACCCATCTCCATTAATCTCTGTATGGCCACGTGGCTGTGGCTTACCAGGTAAAGTTCCAGCGTGTGTCTCTGGTGGGGCTACATGGCTTCTCCTGGCTCCACCTTCTTTCTCCCAGTATTAGTTTTCCCAGCCTAACTAACTCTATTCTACCCTATCACTGGCCAATGCAGCTTCTTTATTCATTAACCAATAAAAGCAACACATATATAGAAGGACCTCCTACATCAAACAGAAAAATATATAAAACATTTTTCTATAGAAACCGTAGCCTTTTAAATTGCCAGGGCTGAGGCAACTCACCAGGGCTGGGTCTATGCAGGTAGAACCTGTACTTGGGACCTGTGGCTTTTTCTGCTTCTCTTAAAACTCGTTTTAACATAGCAATTGCGTTTAAAGGGCACATATCAACTAATTCATACTAAGGAATTATTAATTATTATCAATTCCATTAAGAGGGGCAAGTACTTAACCTAAAAAAAGTGAGTACTTTGGGATTTTGGATATCTACCATCCTTCTGTAGGGGCCTTCCTTTGTCTGTCGATAACAAAGGCAAGCTTGCCTCCCACCTTTCTCTGCTACCCTCCCTCCACCATGCTATTCCCCACTTGTTTTCTTTTCTCTCTCTCTCTCTCTCTCTCTCTCTCTTTTTTTTTTTTTTTTTTTGGTTTTTCGAGACAGGGTTTCTCTGTGGTTTTGGAGCCTGTCCTGGAACTAGCTCTTGTAGACCAGGCTGGTCTCGAACTCACAGAGATCCGCCTGCCTCTGCCTCCCAAGTGCTGGGATTAAAGGTGTGTCCTCACTTGTTTTCTGAAGGTCTCTCTGTGGTCTTAGCTATTCTGGAGCTCTCTATGTAGACCAGGCTGGCCTCAGACTCACAAGATCCTCCTGCCTCTGCCTTTCAAGTGCTGGAATTAAAGGCACGGGCCAGCACACCCAGCTTGATCACCCACTTTTTTCAAACCATTCTTTTTTTCTTTTGTTGAGACAGGATCTTACTCTGTAGCTCAGGTTGGCTTAGAACTTACTGCAGCTGAGGTTGGCCTAGAACTCCAGGCAATTCTCTAGCCTCTGTCCCCCAATGCTGAAATTAAAGGCATAAGCCACCACCTGTGTCTCTAACCCTCTTTGCCAATGCCACCGGCTACACTTGTCCCCTATCTTCTATGGCATCTGCTCCTACTGTTGCAAAAGTACAAACTGTTGGCACACGGTGGGGCTCGGCCTCCCAGCAGGCATGTGCAATCCTGCTGGTGGTTCCTGAAGAGGGCAGATGTCCAGTAAGCTGCATTTCAGAAAAGAAACGCTAGGATAATTTATGCTGAGGGCTCTAATTGGCTCTGAATTAGACCCAATACTTCATCCTTTTGTTTGAAATGTTTCTCATCATGACATTTTAAGTAAAAAGAATTCTCCTTCACCCTAATGTCAGGAGACAAATCTTATTCTTTCACTTCTCAAGATAACTGTACCCTGGGAGGCACCAACAATTTCAAAACAATAAAGGCACTAAAAGTCAGTGTTCCTTTCAGGCCACCCACGTAGTTCCTAACAGACAAAAGTGCTCCTGTCCCGAAATCGTCTTCTCTGAGTGAGAGAAAGGAGGAAAGAAAGAAGGAAGGAAGGAAGGAAGGAAAGAAAGAAAGAAAGAAGAGGGGAAGGAAACAAGAGTATGTAGTTTTAAAAGTAAAAAAAAAACATGAAAAAAGAAAACGAGAGGACACGTTTCTAAGAGCTTCTGGCCTTTAAATACTCACCACTTGCTTCTGCTTGAGGGGCTTAACACAGAAGGTCCCATCAGTGTGCTGGAATAAAATCACAATGTTACAACCAGCAGAGAGGACTACTTTCTTATTACCCGCTGGGGTGTGGGAGTCTGAATGTAATTGGCACCCATAATCTCTTAGGGAGTGGTACTATGAGGAGGTGTGGTCTTGTTGGAGGAAGTCACTGTGGGTGTGGGCTTTGAGGTTTCCCATGCTCAGGATACTGCCCAGTGTCTTAGTTGACTTCCTGCTGCCTGCAAGATGTGGGACTCTCAGCTACTCCTCCAGCACCACATCTGCCTGCACACTGCCATGTCCCACCATGATGATAATGGACTGAACGTCTGAACTGTAAGTAAGCCACCCCAATTAAATGTTTTTCCTCATAAGGGTGGCCTGTAGTCATCGTGTCTCTTCACAGCAATAAAAATCCTAACTAAATCATTGGGCATTCACAGAGAGAAGAAACAGACTTGGAATATAGCAAGAGTGGAGTAGTGATCAGCTAGATCAATCATTTGATGAAGAGGACACTGAAGATCATGGCAGTGGGGGTGGCAGAGCTAAAAATTCCTGAGTGCAGTCCCAATGGGGCACCCTTTCAGCAGAGGGGTCTCATGAGAAAGAAGAACAAAAAATATCATAAAGTTACCTACCTTCTCAAAGGTGCCCAGAAGCACATGGCAGTGGCCAAAATACTCTGAAAGAAACAGGCATGTGTTTGAAAAAGGCCAAACAACACACTGCTAGCCCTCTCCCAAATTCTTGTTTCTCTAGAACCCACAGTTTGGTAGACCAACGGTGCTGGGTTACCAGAACAGGCACATTATAGATACCATTATAAACCCCACTTCTCAGGCTGGGGAGACTGCTCAGCAGTTAAGAGCACTGGTTGTTCTTCCAAAGGCCCTGAGTCTAATTCCCAACAACCACATGAGGCTTACAACCATCTATAATGAGATCTGGTGCCCTCTTATGGCCTGTAGGAACCCATGCAGACAGAACACTGAATACATAAAGAATGTATACAGTCTGACTGAGACCCACAGCTTCTGCTGGGATGGTATCACAAGAGGGAGCGGTCACCGCAGAGAAGTCCCCTACCATCTCCTTCATCCACCACAGCATGCACCACCAGAGGGTAAACCTCCCGGTCCAGATCAAAGCCGAGCTGCAGGAAAGACACAGAAGACGCCACATGGTTGGATGCTCATGGGTCCATCAGAAGGGGGTACTGCTCAGAAGCACTGCCCTCAGCTCTGCAACCCGTCCATCAAACCTGCAGCTGCCCACATCTGCCTAACTGATAACCATCTAGTTCCTAGAATAAAGGTCCCTAACCTTTTTGCAGCTCTCCCCCCACCCCTTTTCTTTCTTTTAAGCTTTCTCACAGTACCCTCAGCTAACAGGTTACTTAGGGGTAGAAAAATGAACAAGAACAGGTATATATTTTTATTTTCTATTTTTTGCTTTTGTTTTGTTTTGGTTTAGTTTGGTTTGGTTTTTCGAGACAGGGTAGCTTTGGAGCCTGTCCTGGAACTAGCTCTTGTAGACCAGGCTGGGCTTGAACTCACAGAGACCCGCCTGCTTCTGCCTCCCAAGTGCTGGGATTAAAGGCGTGCACCACCACTGGACAGGTATATTCTTAATGTGAACTAAGCAGACCTTTGAAAGGCATGAGGGGCCACCAGACTTACCAGTGAAGCATGGCATTCCAGCATCTGGACAGAGTTCCCGTGGCTGGCATGGGCCCTAGGTCAGTGCCTGGGCCCTTCTGAAGTGCTGGCGGACCCTGAGCAAGGTAACTTACCTCTTCTTCTGCCCACTCTGAGGGGTCCACAGTGTGGGAGGGCAGGCAGAACTGCTGGCACACCCCCCGCTTGTAGTGCACGGTCTCCGACTGCAGGCTGTTGTCTTTTGGAATGTAGCTATGGGTGAAGTGGGAGCAGAGCTAAAGTTAGAACTCAGTCCAGAAGTCTAACAATTCCCACGGTCTCACGCCTGTTCTCAATTTCCAACAACACTAACTCAGAAAGACCTTCTTCTTTTTGCTCTAACCTGGACTATTACTGGGCTCATATATTTAACCCATACATCCACAGGAAGAGCGCTAAAATAAAGAGTAAAGATTGGAAAAGAAAATTAAACTCAAGGTCCAGACTCTGCCTGCTGTAAAGAAGGTTTTCCTTCCGAGGTGGGCACGAAGGCCAGGAAGCAAGCAGCTTACCTGCTGTGCTAGCTTACCTGGCAATGCCATTTTGGAATTCTTCAGTGGCCTGATAGTAGATGGTGATGGCTACCCGGGCATCTGTGTCAAAGGTGAACTCGACATTGTAGTGGACTTTAGCTTTGCCCGCCTCTTCCCCATGGCTCTTTACTTCCTCAGCACATCTGAGAAATCACAATCCCCCCATAAATACAATCTCCCCACAAACACAATCACCCCATAAACACAATCCCCCCCAATTACAATCCCTCCAAATATAATCTCCCCATAATCACAATCCCCCCACAAACACAATCACCCCATAAACACAATCTCCACACAATCACCCCAAAAACAATCACCCCAAACACAATCCCCCCACAAACACAATCTCCACACAATCACAATCACCCCAAACACAATCCCCCCACAAACACAATCCCCCCCATAATCACAATCCTCCCTTTGGAGGAAGTGGATCAGGATTTTTGTTGTTGTTCTGTCTATTTTTCAAGGCAGGGTTTCTCTGTGTAGCTCTGACTGGCCTGAGATCTGCCTGCCTCTGTGTCCTGAGTGCTGGGACTAAAGTTTTACGCTACCATTGCCCATCAGGGATCAGAATTTTAAGACTTACTCTTCGGGCTGGAGAGATGGCTCAGCAGTTAAAAGCACTGGCTGCTCTTTCAGAAGGCCCAGGTTCGATTCCCAGCACCCCACATGGCAGTTTACACTTGTCTGTAATCCAACTCCAGGGGATCTGGCACCCTCACACAGGCATACATTCAGGCAAAACGCCAAAATAAATAAAAAAGAATATTCGGGGTGGCAGGAAGGTGGTGGTGCATATCTTTAATCCTAGCACTCAGGAAGCTGAGGTAGGCAGATCTCTGTGATTTCGATGCCTGCCTGGACTACAGAGCAAGTTCCAGGACAGCAAAGGCTACACAGAGAAACCCTACCTAGAAAACAAACAAACAAACCATCCTTACTTTTCTTTAACCCCCTAAAACAACACTGCATACCTGGCTGTTTGGAATGACATATTTGTATTTTTGCTGTAGCTATTACTGTGTTGTCTGTTGGACATTTAGACTATTCACTAGGTCCTGCCATCTGTGGGGAATAAACGGCCTGTGTGAGTGCGTGTGCCTCTCATTTTATCACTTTTCACTTTAGTGCCAATCACTAATCACGCCTGAGTTCCCACAGGCTGTTGGAGACCAGCAGGCCCTTCCCTTCCTCTCCTCCTCTACACTGCAAGTGCGGCATGCACTTAGCCCCATGTCTGAACAGCATGCCCTGTTGCTGAGTCTTGTTTTTATTGTCTTTATCTGCTCCCTCCCTTTCTCCCCTCTCCCCTCCCACCCTCTCCAGTGACCATCATACTCTGAATTTACTCAGGAGACCTTGTCTTTTCCTCCGTCCTATGTAGATCCATGTATGTCTCTCTTAGGGTCCTCTTCGCTGTCTAGGTTCTCTGGGGTTGTGGACTGTAGGAAGTCATTTATGAGTGAGTACATATTATATTTGTCTTTCTGGGTTTGGGTTACCTCACTCAATACGATTTTTTTCTAGATCTTTTTCTTAAGGTTCTTTTTTTTTTTTTTTCAAGAAGGATTTCTCTGCAGCTTTAGAGCCTGTCCTGAAACTCACTCTGTAGACCAGGTTGGCACTAACTTACAAAGATCCACCTGCCTCTGCTTCCCAAGTGCTGGGGTTAAAGGTGTATGTCACCACTGTCCCTGTTGTTGAGTCTTGTCAGTCTTTAGGCACCACCTACTGACTTTCTACTGCTGACATAGTTTGTCTCCTTCCTCCCTCTGACCCCTGCAGAGCTCTGACATCTCCACACTGCAGGGAAGTCACAACCCTATTAGCACAGCACCTAGCTGTGTTGCTGTGATTTCACAAAGGCTATTTACAGCTTGACACAGAGGAAGCTACGGTTGGTTGGCCTTCTTTTCCTGCCTAACTCCCCGAAGGGAGGACTCATTGGCCTTTTTAGTCCTTTGGTTTTTCACATACTTATCCTGAATTTCAACACAAAACTCCCTGACAACCTACAGTGCGCCTACAGACATCCAGATGCATAGGGGTCCACTTAGCTTGTCACCCCCCAATAGTGTCCTGCAGCAGAGCCCAGGCTGGCCTCAACACTATTCTGCCTCTACCTCCTGGGTACATGTCACCATGACCAACTTAAAGTAGGATTTTATATCCTAACTTGAACACCTCACTACTCCATAGCTTGTTAGAGTATCTGCAAACTTCAGCCCTTCCTTTAATAACAGTTCTTTTCCCTTTGTTTTAGATCCACAGAATACAGATAATATTTAAAATGCCTGGGCAGGTGAACGTTCTTTCTGTACAGAACAGTGCCCACGTTTCAAATTACACAAACACGACAAGGCCTTATCTTAGGGCCCATGCCTCAGCAGCGCCTGGCAGCTGGCATCCTTCAGACACAGGCAGAAGGCTGTGGGCCCTGGCAGAAGCTGCTCTTTGACTCCCATAGAGCGTCTGTTGCCCCACGAGCAGAAGGGCACTTGGGACCTGGTCTGAGCCCTCAAGAACTTACTTGACAAGCCTCAGCGTGTCCTTTCGGATGTTGATCAGGCTTCTAAGAGTCTTCACAGGTTCTTGGGGAGGTGGAGCAGCGTAAGGAAACTGTCAGACACAGAGTGGGAGAAGCAGTGTATTTATAGAGACCATAACTGTCCCCAACTGGAAAGGGGCTCTGGGGTAAATGAAAAACAACACTGTGAAGAGAGGCAAGAAGGAGGAGCCGAACTCTAACTGAGGAGGCGGCGTCTCTAACAGAGTAAGTCAGCTTGTCCAAGGTCAGTGCTAATAGGAAAACCAGCATTTAATATAATATCCAAAAAAGCAAGATTTATCTGCTTCCACCTCCCACCCTCCCATACACATAAAGCTCATTTGGGTTAGTGTTCAACTATTGGAGAACTAAATAGAAAAAAAAAGCCAACTCCCTACTGAAATTCTAAATAACAAAGGGCTTACTGTGGCCATGTTTACCACAAAAAGCTTTCCATTTAACCTCAGATGACAGAAGAACCTACAAGTTCTTTTCCTTCAGGGAGGACACACAGGATCCTAAGAATTTAGGGAATGAGAATAAAAGAGAAGCCCATCAAGTATGCAGGGCAGAGGCTTGCAAACACCAAAGGAGAAATCCCTCAGATGATCACACAAGGCAGTGTAGATAGGAGCCTAGAGGCATGCGGGTTGGTGGAGGCTGGGCTGTCTTCATCATTTGTACACATTTTCTTTCCCCATCTGAACCTTCCGATGCAGAGTTCTGAGACAGTGATAAAGGGGAACAGAAGACTTTCACTGGGGATGGCAAAATGTTCTCAGTACTCTTGTTCTTCAGGCAATACAGTTCAAGGGTCTCTCAACACGCTCTATGACGTAATGTATTCTGAGAGACTGTCTCTGCTGGGACACACAAAGACAGCTATGAGAAGGCTAGGCGGTGTTATCTACCTACCATCATAGATGCTGACTGTCCCCGATGCCTACTGGTCTCAGTAGCTCCGCAGTACATTGTGGGGACCCACAACTGTCCCTCCACAGTGCTGGCGTCAGGAAACAGGACGCCACGTTATGCTCTCTAATCATGCCTTCAGACATTGACTAAATGTGGCTATTTTTACTGGGAAAACAACTTAAATCAAAATAAAGTACAACTGACTTTCAATGCTGTCAATGGGATTTCTGATAATTCACATATTTGACTATGACACTTAAGAAAACACATTCGCACACCTTTAATCCCAGCACTTGGGAGGCAGATGGATCTCTGTGAGTTCAAGGTCAGCATGGTCTACAAAGTTACTTCCAGGATATTAGGGCTACACAGAGAAATCCTGTCTTGAAATACAAGAAAGAAAGAAAGAAAGAAAGAAAGAAAGAAAGAAAGAAGGAAGAAAGGAAACAGGGCAGTGGTGGTGCATGCCTTTAATCCCAGCGCCCACAGAGGCAAGCCTATTTCTGTGAGTTTGAGGCCAGCGTGGTCCACACAGTGAGTTTCAGGACAACCAAGGCAACATAGTGAGACGCTGTCCCCCCCAAAAAAAGAAAGAAAAAGAAAAGAAACATTCTCAAATGTCTGAAAGTGGAACTACTAGATCACAGAGTAGCACAGTTTTAAAACAGTCAATTAGATGTGATAGAGCATGCCTATAATTCCTACATAGGGAGGTAGAGGCAGAAGAATAAGAAGTGAAGATTGGTGCTTATTTTTATTACTGCTTAAATTTTTATTGTAATTTATTTTATTTTTTAAAAGATTTATTTATTAATTAAGCATACAATGTACTGCTGGCAAGGAAGGCACCAAGGTCTCATTACAGATGGTTGTGAGCCACAATGTGG
The DNA here is from genome assembly GCF_018167655.1 of Microtus oregoni. Classification (NCBI taxonomy): domain Eukaryota; kingdom Metazoa; phylum Chordata; class Mammalia; order Rodentia; family Cricetidae; genus Microtus; species Microtus oregoni. Next base: position 3,761,503 of record NW_024543222.1, on the reverse strand, counting down.
TTGCTGGGAATCGAACTTGGGACCTCTGGAAGAGCAGCCAGTGCTCTTACCCTCTGAGCCATCTCTCCAGCTTTTTATTGTAACTTATATAGGGTTGGGGGCACACTGCCACAGCACAAGCATGTGGAGGTCAGAAGACAACTGACAAGGCCATGTAGATCCCAGAGACCTAATTCAACGTTAGAAGCAGGTACCTTTTCCTGCTGAGTAATCTCTCTGGCCTTTAGCATTTGTTTTGTTCTGTTTCTTGAGACAGTGTCTCATATAGGCCAGAATAACCTTAAACTTCTGATTCTCCTGTCTCTCAGTCTCTCAAAGTGCTGGGATTATAGGCACGTGCCACAAGCAGCTACAAAAGACTTTGTTGATACACAAGCAAATATGTGTGTGTTTATTTGTGTATGTATGTATATGAATATGTGTGTATGTGTGTATGAATGCGTATATGTATATGTGTATGCGTGTGTATGTATGTATTTATGTGTGTATTACTAATGAAAGTTGCTTTTTAATGACAAAGCATTATATGATCAAGCAGAGAGCTTTAAAAACAAAATGCACAAGATCACTCATGATTTTATCACAATACTGAAGTTAACAATGTTTTTGCAGAATGTATTTCTGCCCCTTCTTCACTGTTTCCCAGTGTTTATGATTAGAGGTCTCCTTCTCTTTTATAAGCACATGGCAAACATTGGCACCACATACAGACAGCTGCATACTTTATTTAAACAGTTGGTTTTACTTCTTTGCTGATGTGTGTTGTAGATGCCCTTGTCCCTGCATTCTGCATGCTTGTTTGATTATTTCCTTGGGACAAATTCCTAGGAGTGGAATTACTGGATCAAAGAGTAAGCATATTTTTAAGACTTTAAAAGTCATTTTGCCAGACTGCTCTGTGAAGAGCGTAACAGGAGGCTTTAATACAGGGAGACGGAAATTCTAGTCCAGCTCCCATCTGTGGCCCATTTCTTTACCCCCTACTTCCTAGGCTGCCATTTAAAGGAATTTAAAACAATTTTAAATAAGCTTAAGTAAAAAGTCATTAGGCAGGAGAATCTGACAAAAGCACTAAGTCCATTCTAAAGCCAAAATAAATGACTTTGGGATTAACATTTTTTCCTAGAGTAGCAAAGTTAATCATTTCATTTGTGCAGGTACTGGGTCCTTTTTAAAAACTCTTTTGGAGAAACCCAAAGCCCTGATATAAAGAGCATTACGGGCCCTTATTTATTTATTTGCTTTTTTTTTTGAGACAGTGTCTCTCTAGATAGTCCTGTCTGTCCTAGAATGGGCTATGTAGTCCAGGCTGGACTTGAACTTAAAGAGATCTACTTGCCTCTGCCTTCTGAGTGCTGGGATTTAAAGCATGCACTACCACTGCCCAGTTTTATGTAGTAACTTTATTTATTTATTTATTTATTTATTTATTTTTTGGTTTTTGAAGCCAGGGTTTATCTGTGTAACAGCCCTAGCTGTCTTGGAACTAACTCTGTAGATCAGGCTGGCCTCTAACTCACAGAGATCTGTCTGCCTCTGCCTCCCAAGTGTTGGGATTAAAGGAGTGCACCACCACCATCTAGCTTTTTAACCAGAAAACTTGGTAAAAACAAATCCTTGGGGTTGGAGAGATGGCTCATTGGTTAAGAGAACAGGTTGGTCTTCCATCCAGAGGTCCTGAGTTCAATTCCCAACAACCACATAGTGGCTCACAACCAATGAGATCTGGTGCCCTCATCTGGCCTGTGGGCATATATGCAGGCAGAACACTATACATAATAAATAAATAAACAAACAAACAAACAAACACACAAAAAACTCCAAATCCTCCTAGTGGGATCAAATGTGGATAATTTTCAACATAACAAAAAAGAAAATATAAGTAAACATTAAACTGAGTACCTACTATGTGCCATATTCTCCTCCCCACTGTGCAGATGTGTATGGGTGTTTGTGCATGTGGAAGAAGCTAAGGGACGACTTCGTCTACTACTCCCCACTTCTGTGTGTATGTATATGTTCACGTGTGTGCAGGTGCAGATGTGTATGGTGTTTGTGCATGTGGAAGAAGCTAAGGGACGACTTCGTCTACTACTCCTCAGGAGTCATCCACATTTTTTTGAGGCAGGGTCTCTCACTGGCCCGAAGCTCACTGATTTGGCGGTCAGTTGGTCAGTGAGCCTTGGGGAACCTCATGTTTTTACCTCCCATCACTGAGAGCATGATCATGTGCCACCATGCCCAGCCTTTTTATGTATAATCTTGGAACTGAACTCAGGTACTCAGAATTTTACCATCCCTGTTTTACTTTTTTTTTTTTTTTAAATTATGCCAGGCAGTGATGATGCATGCCTTTAATCTCAGCACTTGGGAGGCAGAGGGAGACATAGTTCTGTGAGTTCGAAGTCAACCTGATCTACAAATCAAATTCCAGCATAGCCAGGGATACACAAAGAAACCCTGTCTCAAAAAAAAAAAACAATTTTTAAAAAAACTTATGGTAAAATATACATACCTACATAACATTGTAGTAATTAGGGCAGCGGGGCTGCGTCCCCAACAACCCAGCCGCCTGCCCTAATTACTACAGTTGGCGCCCAGACGTGTGGACAGCCGAAACCCACTTAAAAAACCTGAGAAGGCTTAAAAATAAGGGAGAGAGAGTTTAACACAGATTTTTGCTGTTTGTTGGTGGCGTGCTGTAGAGAGATTTCCTGATTCGGCAACAGTAGCAGAAAAAATGCTGTGTCATTTTAAAGCGCGACTTCCTGGGGTGTGCCGCCATTGCGATCTCTGTCTGGCTCCTGCATGAGACAGAGCTTTTGAATAGAGCATTTGGAGTAAAGTGCTACAATTTGTTTGATGGCAACTAGACTCGCTGTGTTCTCGGGTCTGCTCTGCTTGTTAGAGGCAAGCATGCGCTTTCATCTAAGAGAGGCTTCCTGACTCAGCTTTAGCTGCAAAGCCTGCAGCTCATTAAGAGGTCCTGCCACGAAACACTTAAACGGTGTTGACGAAAAGCTGAACGCATGCTTTTCGGTTTTCAGCCGTAGCAGGAAAAAAGCTGCGCCGTTTAAAAATGCCAGCTTTCTGGGCTGTCCTGCCAGGACAAACTCTGACTCTTTTACGCAGGCGGTTTGTGCGGTTTGCAAGCACAGGCTGCTGAAGCTCGCTTGCTGGCTACAGTCAGTACCTCAGCCATGAGGCTGGGAAGCTAAGGAATGGGCTGGATCCAGCCGGCAAAGCCACGCCTTTAATCCTACTGATATTGCTTGGTAAATTAAAGACTCATGTGGTCAGAAAAAGAGAGATATACAGTAAAGAGAGATTCAAAGACAAAGAAAATTTCTAAATGGTTTGAAGTGTGTTAAAAATATATGCAGACTAAAATTTAAAGTTCTTAAAGTAAGAAAAAAAAAAAAAAGGAAGAGAGTTGTGTGTGGTAGCACACGCCTTTAATCCCAGTGCCTAGAAGGCAGAGACAAACAGATCTCTGTGAGTTCAAGGTGTAGTAGTGTACACCTTTAATCCCAAATGCCTGGGAGGCAGAGACAGGCGGATCTCTGAGAGTTCAAAGACAGCCTGGTCTACAGAGTTACTTCAGGTCAAAGATACAGAGAACCTGTCTCAAAAAGCATAGAGTTAAAAGTAAAAATAAACAAAATAGAGGTTAAAACAAAGCTGCACAAAGATGGAAAATACACAGAGAATCTTGATACTGTATGCTATTATGCTCTCTTTGAATTATTTGAATGCTGAGGAAGGAGCAACAGCTGCTAAAAGATATTTATTTATAAATACTGCTGAACTAATCCAACATAGATATTTTGAATTAAGATCTAAGGATATGATACTTTGGAAAGGAGTTTCTTATTTTGTTTTCACAGAGGATGAGACGCTGTTCATTTCTTCTATTCCGATTTGGTATGATGGACCACGCCCTCCTGAAGGATTGTTGTGAACATCTTCAGAAAATTGCTTCGCTCAACTGCCAACTGAGATGAAACTAACACACAGGTTATACCATGAAAGACCTAATTAACGACGCCCCCATTCAGCAGGAAGCAGTTTGGAGAGAAATAACTGCGCCCATATTCCCAAATATTGTTTATAAATGTTCTTTTACATTTAAAGGGGGATATGATAGAGATATGAATCATTTACATTGATATGGATTTTGTTTTAGTGATTTAAGGTCAATTTTCTTATATGTATATGTGTTTCTGATCTTGATTAAGGAACTGTGATTGTGTAGTTCATTTAAAAATGTAATGTATAATTAGAAATATAGATTGTTAATAGATAATCATAATAGTCAAGTTTGTAGTCATGTTAGTTAAGATTTTCTAGATGTACATAGATATATTTTAGATAGGTATTCTTCATATTTTTCAAAGATTATAGAATATGGCATTTTAAATGTTTTAATAATTTAGGACTTTTCATGACAATGAGACACTCTGCTCCTGGCAGCACCAATCTACTTCAAGAGGAAGATGGGCATCGAAGAGGCACCTTATGGAGTTTGATAGCCATTTGGGCAAGAAACTGCTCTTGCCTGGACTATTGCATAAACTGGACACAGAGAACCCACAGAGAGAGGACTACTGAACTTGCCTAAGGTGAGATGATCTTTCGGGGTTCCTGATTCATGAAAGAGTCTGCGAGACATTCTGCAGGACACAACAGATAGTGACTGAACTGACTTTGAATTTTCCTGCTTTATGGAAATGTCTGCTGGATACCATGGGCCTGAAGGCTGAAGATGGATGCCCCAACGGTACAAAAGAACTTTGGGTGACTGTCCAGGCAGCGAGATGTCTTTGTCATTTCTAGAGTTTGAAGTTTCTTAGTTCTTGTTTACTTAGGTAATATTATATCTTTCTGGAGTCTTTGATGGAGTTAAGAATAGTTAGTTATAGTTATAGTTTTCCTTAGTTATGATAAAGATTATTGTAACTTTTACTTGATAACTGTTTTGTTATATGTAATTTTGCTATGTTAAAGCCTTTTTTTTTTTTGTTTAAACCAAAAAAGGGGAAATGATGGAGGAAGGTCATTGGCTAATAAAGGAACTGCCCTGGCCCATTTTATTGGTTAGAGGATAGGTGGGAGGAGTAAACAGAACAAAATGCTGGGAGGAAGAGGAAGTGAGCTCAGAGTCTCTACAGCTCTGCTCTCAGGAGCAGACGCCTGAGAGAGATGCCATGCTCCTGGCTCCTGGGCAGACGCACGCTATGAAGCTCCGACCCAGGATGGACATAGGCTAGAATCTTCCTGGTAAGTACACCTTAGGGTGCCATACACAGATGATTAGAAATGGGCTAAATTAATATGTGAGAATTAGCCTAGAAGAGAATGGGCCAAGCAGTGTTTAAATGAATACAGTTTGTGTGTTGTTATTTCGGGGCATAAGCTAGCTGAGCAGGCGGCTGGGGGTGTTGGGGATGCAGCCCCGCCGCCTTTATTACTACATAACATGACCTTTACATTTTAACTACTTCCATGCACGCAGTCCAGGGGCATTAATCATATTCACATGTATGTTGTTCAGCCATAGCCACCATCTAGTCCTAGGTCAATATACTCTTATTTCCTACTTCTAAAATGAGTCACGTCTCTTCTCTCACCAGTCTGTGAGCTCCTGGAGAAGAGACCAGAACAGAAGAGAAGCTCAAACTCCGCTGCCGACTGAACAAATGAAGAATGTCAATGTTTTTTTTGTTTTTTTTTTTTAGAATGTCAATGTTAACACCCCGTTTGGCAGACAAAGAAACAGACCGGGCTAGGTGTGTAACTCAGTGTACAAGGCTTGGATTCATAAGAAAAAAAAAAGCAGCGGAGACTCAGAAGGCTCCAGAGCTAAGGAGCAGTAAGGAGAAACATGATTGGAACCGACGAGTGTGTGGGAAACCACTTCAAACTGCTCCATGCCAGTTCTGGAGGAAGTCAAACGCTCTAGAACAAACCCTGTGCTTAGACTGCATCAGGTACACATGAATGGCTTTTCCTCTACATGTTAACGAGAACATGTGAGGTCTCCACTGAGAACAGTTTTCTTAGAGCACAGCATGTCAAACCTCTGTCTGTGAGATCTAATGGAGACTGCACAAGATCGCAAAGGACATTTTGGCCACGGAGATGCAGGAAGACATCACCAGCAGCTTGCCCCAAATGCACAAAGGTGTGCTACTGATGGACATTTCTAAGTCATGGTGATTCTCCCCTAAGGTTTTTATTTGCTGGCCTCGAACTCAGAGATCCACCTGCCTCTGCCTCCTGAGTCCTGGGATTAAAGGTGTGCGCCACCACCTGGCAACCCCTAAACTGTTTTCAAAGAACAAAGCATTTGCCTGTTTGTTCAGCGTTCTCACTACATTTGAGCACTGAACTTGACAGACAACAGAGGGATGAGTCAAGCAAACTGAATCTAAGAATGACTGAAATCCCAAACACTGTGAACCCAGCACCGGAGCATAATTCAGGTTCACCCAGAAACCTCATTTCGCGGACCCAGGGGCCTGCCAATCAAGGCACCACTTGCCTGTGTCTGCAGAGCAAGTTTCTCTTTGGCCTTTCCCTCTGCTGTTATTTCCTTGTACATGCTTCTTGCATCAAAGTGCCACCTGGTGTCCAAAGATGGAACTGCTATTTTAGGCCCCTATTTTACACATGAACAGATGTGTAGTGTGTCTGCTTTCGTACAAATGTAAATAATCACACACTGCAAATCTTGTTTTCATCATGTTGATTTCAAATATCTTGTTAACCTTACTTAAATCTGAATAAAAAAATCATTTTGTCATAGAAAATATGGTCACACTACATGTTAGATAAGAACAGAACTGGCTGTGTACAGTGGCACATGCTTCTAATTGCAGCATTTTGAGGTAGAGGCAGGAGGATCAGAATTCAAGGTCAACCGCAGCTACACAAAAATTCTGAGGTCAAGGTGGGCTCAAAAACAAAATAAAATACAAAACCAGAAACCAATATTTTACTCCATTTGAAAGTACTGAGCAACCCCAGTTGTTCATAAAGAAAGGCTATAATCCATTCATAAAAATAGATAATTCACTCCAATAAAGTTTTCTTTAAGTTTGATTTGTGTGTATATGGAGCAGCCAGAATAAGGTTTAATATACCCAGGAGCTGGAGTAGGAGGCAGCATGAGCCGGCCAACATCAGTGCTAGGAATCGAACTCTGGTCCAGTGGAAGTAACTCTCAGAGCTGGGCCTTTTCTACAGGCCTAGTAGAAAGTTTTTGCAAGCAGCTCATGACTTTCTGTGCGCTTGGAGGCTGGTCTGCTCACACACACACCAGTATGAACAGTGTGAGCTGTGCACTGTCCCTGCAGGTCCTCAGAAAACTCAGTGTGCAGGTGTGTTTGTCTCTTTCTGACGACCTCACTGACCAGAGGGTTCTGCCCTTCTCCATGATAATTCATAGTGTTGGCCCACCTGTGACGGGGCCAACATCATTAGAAGGAGGGCACTGGAGAATTGGCTCAGCAGTTAAGCGTACTTGTTCCTCTCGAATGCAATGTGGGTTCAGTTCCCAGCACCCACATTGGGTCTAGTCTCAGGAAATCCAACACGTTCTTCTGACACCCATGGTGCACATGCACACATGCAGACAAAACACTTACACACATAAGATAACAAAAAAAAATAAATCTAAAAACATAATAAAAGCATAAATGGTTGAATAAGTTTGTATTCCAGTTAAAACTTAAAGAATTTTAGTTCAGCGCTGGGTGGTGGTGGCACACTTGGGAGGCAGGGGCAGGGAGATCTCTGTGAGTTCCAGGCCAGCCTGGTATCTACAGAGTGAGTTCCAGGACAGTCAGGGCTACACAGAGAAACCCCGTCTTGAAAAAAAAAATTCAGTTAAATTTCTAGTGTCTAAAAGAAGAAAGGCAAGGCAGTGGTGGCACACACCTTCAATCCCTGCACTTGGGAGGAGAGGCAGGTGGATCTCCATTAGTCCAGTCTGGTCTACAGAGTGAATTCCAGGGCAGCTAGGGATACACAAAGAAACCTTGTCCAGAAAAACAAAATCATTTAACAGAAAAAGAAAGAAAAAAGGAGAATCAACACTTTGAACAACCCTAGAAATAAAGGAAGGGGTCAAGATTAGGCAGTAAGAGTTGGGTAGTGGTGCTGCACGCCTTTAAACTCAGCATATCAGGGGGGCAGAGACAGGTGGATCTCAGTGAGTTTGAGGCCAGCCTGATCTACAGAGCGAGTGCCAAGACAACCAAGACTACACAAAGAAAGCCTGTCTCGGGGCTGGAGAGATGGCTCAGAGGTTAAGAGCATTGCCAGCTCTTCCAAAGGTCCTGAGTTCAATTCCCAGCAACCACATGGTGGCTCACAACCATCTGTAATGGGGTCTGGTGCCCTCTTCTGGCCTGCAGGCATACACACAGACAGAATATTGTATACATAATAAATAAATAAATAAATATTAAAAAAAAAAAGAAAAAAAAAAAAAGAAACCCTGTCTCAAACAAACAGAAGAACCAGCCAGAAAGTATGTGGAGCTCGCTTACGAGCAGGCAGCTGCAGCACAGAGTGACCCGACTGTGCAGTGCTTCCCCACGCACTGTCTGAAGCTCTCGAGGGTCGTTCTCATGCAGCTGCTCTGAGGTGGGGACAGGGGGTCTACACGCTGATAAACACACAAGCTGATTTCACAGCACACAGGTCAGAGGCCACACTGGAGGAACAAACACTGACATTCTGGGTCGTGTTGTGTTTGTTGTAGACTAAGATACATTTGTGTGGGTCTTTTTTTTAGAGTAAATGTTTCCTTACGTAAAAAAGCAAAGAATGTTTATAGAAAAAGATATAGCTGCTGTGGAAAGAGACAATACACAGAGAAGCTGTCCACACCCTGTCCTAAGCGTATCACAACACACACCTAGTTTAGGCCCAAACCTCCTGCTTCATCTTCCTGAGTGCTGTGAGGTCAGGAGTGCACAGCCACGGCTGGTTCACATCTGTGCTTTTGGGCTTCTTTTCTTAGTTTAAAATTATTCCATTATTTCTGATGTGTATGTGCACCATATGCATGCCTGGGGCCTGCAGAGGCCACAAGAGGCTTTTGCTTTTTGTTTTTTGTTTTTCGAGACAGGGTTTCTTTGTAGCTTTGGAACCTATCCTGGCACTTGCTCTGTAGATCAGGCTGGCCTTGAACTCACAGAGACCCACCTGCCTCTGCCTCCTGAGTGCTGGGATTAAAAGTGTGCACCACCACCACCAGGCACCAGAATAGGGCTTTTTTAAAATGTGTTTTTTGCCGGGCGATGGTGCCGCATGCCTTTAATCCCAGCACTCGGGAGGCAGAGGCAGGCGGATCTCTGTGAGTTCGAGACCAGCCTGGTCTACAGAGCTAGTTCCAGGACAGGCTGCAAAGCCACAGAGAAACCCTGTCTCGAAAAACAAAAAAACAAACAAACAAACAAAAAAGTGTTTTTTGGTGTTTTGACTGTATGTATGTCTGTGCATAACATGTGTGCCTGGTGCCCACAAAGACCCTAAAGGGCATCAGATCCCCTGGAGCTGGAGTTACAGCTGGTTTCAGCCACCATGTGGGTGCTGAGAGTCAAACCCAAATCCTCTGGAAGAGCAGTCAATGCTCTTGACCACTGAGCCATCTCTCCAGCCCCCAGAAGAAGGCTTTGAACCCCCTAAAAAACTGGAGTTACAGACAGTTGTAAGCTGCCCGTAGATGTTGGCAATAGAACCTGTGTCCTCTTGTAAGAATCACTAAGCCATCTCTCCAGCCCTGAGTTTATTCTTCAAAATGCTTGCAAAAATACGATCATACCATTTACACTTTGCCTTTTTTCACTTAATGATGCATATTTCCTACTAGGTCAACGTATTTTATTATTATTTTTTCCTTATGTAGCTCTGACTAGTCTGGAACTCACTGTGTAGACGAGGCTGGCCTGGAATTCAGAGGTCCACCTACGATATAGCCTCAACTTCATTGTCTGTTTGTTTTTTGGGGGGTGGGTGTTTTGAGACAGGGTTTCTCTGTGTAGCCCCAGTTGTCCTGGAACTCCCTCTGTAGATCAGGCTGGCTTCCAACTCACCGAGATCTGGCTGCCTCTGCCTCCCAAGTGCTGGGATTAAATGTGTGTACCCACCATACACCTGCTTTTTCATTATTTTTTAAAACTTTGTTTTTTAAGGTGTACTGGTATTTTTGCCTGCATGCACGTCTGTGTGAGGATGTTAGATCCCCAGAACTGGAGTTACAGACACTTGTGAGCTGCCAGGTGGGTGCTGGGACTTGAACCCTGACCCTCTAGAAGAGGCGCTCTTAACCACTGAGCTGTCTCTCCAGTCCCATAATGTTAACATCTTATGGGATAGAAGTTATTAAAGTCAGAAAGCTATTAAATCATCTACAAATCTTCAAATTTCCCCACTTTCCTCACTAACATCCTTCTTAATCAAGTGTCAATATTATATTCCTCCTCCAAACTTGGTATAATAACATTTCCAAACATACAGAAAAGTTTAAGGGATTCTGTAGTGGTAAACAGCGCATTACCTGGAATCGACATTAAAACACACAAGCGTACGCGCATTCCTTTAGTCCCAGAACCTGGGAGGCAGAAGCCCAGGCGGATTTCTTTGAGTTCAGGCTAGCCTGGTCTACACAGTGAGTTCCAGGATAGTCAAAGCTACATACCCTGTCTTAGAAACAAGCAAGAAAATAAACAAAACCAATATGCTACAGCCCAGGTTGGTAGTATACCCCTGAAATCCCAGCATTGGGAGGTGGAGGAAGGAGGATCAGGACTTCAAGGCTACACAGTAAACTTAAAACCAACCTGGGCGTGGGCAGTGGTGGCGCTTGCCTTTAATCTCAGCACTGTGAGTTCAAGACCAGCCTGGTCTACAAGAGCTAGTTCAAGAACAGGCTCCAAAGCTACAGAGAAACCTTGTCTCGAAAAAAAAAAAAAAAAAAGAAGAAGAAGAAGACCAACCTGGGCTATATCAAATCTATCTGGGGAAAAAAGGGCAGCAGTATGTTTGTTACTGTGCTCTGCCCCTTATAGTATACTATCATTTGATAAATTAATTAAATAAATATTTAAAATAATGGCCCATTTTAATTTGAAGCCTGATTTTCCTCTGCTTTCTCTACTTCTAATCTCTCAGCTACAGATGCCCCTAAAGCTTCCCAGTGACTACTTTAGGCAGGTGATGCTTTAGACTTTTCCTCCATTGGTTTCAGCGGAGAACAGTTTAGGCTACACTTGAAAACTGTGATGTGCACATGGATTTGCCTATTTAACCAGACATATCCCTGAGACAGACCATCATGCCTGCTGTAGATCAGAATAACGTGTTCTGTTTCAACTGCAATAAACTCATTTCTCCCGTACTTTCTGCTAGTCCTTACAGCAGTTCAGGAAGATGTAGTCACAAAACCAAGAAAATGCAAACACTTTCTTTCCACTCAAAACTACCAGAGTCCGTCACAGGACTACTCTGTACACAAAAATGCTGTGTTTGGATTTAGCTACCAAAGAAACTCACCCCAGAAAGCACCCCCTGTTCACCCACTTACTACTCCATAGGGTTTCCCGGCAATAAGCACACAGGATCAATGTCACAGCTATATGACATAGCACCTAATGTTGACTTTTTCCAAAATGTTTAATTAGACAATTATCCAGTTAAGCAATTCTCTGTTAACATTAACAGGTAACAAGAATGTGGAAACAGCCGATCTCAGAGCAAGGCAAACAAAATCACACTCATGTTGTATGATGACATCCAGGCGAGATTTCTCTTTCTTCTTAGGGTCTGGGTTTTGACTCAGCACCAGTCTGACTCTATACAGCTCTGTGAACTCATGACAAACAGAGCACTGACTCTTCTCAGAAGACTACAGCACCACCCGGTCGCACTACCACTCTGAAAGCCTGCCCTATAGAAGATGGGCTGCTTTTACTTACAAAGGTTTCTTGACTAAGGCCAACTAATTTTAGGTGGAGACAAAATGCTGACAACAGACACAGTGACTGGTAGATGATGGCTAATGGTCAGAACCACCTCTTTCAGACGGGCTACCCTTCCTCCAAACACACTTCCTGACTCTCCTAGTAACACAGCTCACAAACAAAGAACTACTTTCAAAGAGGCAGTTCTGAAATGCCTGACACAACATGAAGCATATACTCCGAGAGGCAAACGCCAGGGCCATCTGAGATAGGATTTTAAAATACTACATATAAGCACGTGCGCACACACACACACACACACTTTTCCCTAAAGAAACATTTGAAAGTGTTAGTTTTCCAGATTTTTAAAAACAGAGACATTTGGTTTTGCCCAATTACTAACAAAGGCAATGAAAGCAAAATATTCTTCATCTCCATTTCAAAATCACAAACAATCAAACCCCTAAAACAGTCTTCCAATTGAGAAACTCCAAGTTGTCCTTCTGTGTCCCACTGAAATAGTCAACTTTAAAGCTACTGACTTGAGAGCCCAGAAACATAAGAGTTATTGAGTCTACCAATATCCTGGGAGACAAGATATTCTGGCTGGGCATGATGATGCTTGTCTTTAATTCCAGCACTCAGGAGGCAGAAGCAGAGATCTCTGTGAGTTGGAGGCCAGCTTGGTCTACAAAATGATAGCAGTATTATTTGTAATAGCCAGAACCTGGAAACAACCTAGATGTCCTTCAATGGAAGAATGGATGAAGAAAGTGTGGAATATATACACATTAGAGTACTACGCTGCGGTAAAAAACAATGACTTCTCGAATTTTGCATGCAAATGGATGGAAATAGAAAACACTATCCTGAGTGAGGTAACCCAGACCCAAAAAGATGAACATAGGATGTACTCACTCATAATTGGTTTCTAGCCATACATAAGGGTCACGGAGTCTACAATTGGTGAACCTAAAGAAGCTAAATAAGAAGGTGAACCCAAGAAAAAACATATAGTTATCCTCTTGGCTATGGGAAGTAGACAAAATTGCCGGGGAGAAAATTGGGATCTTGGGGGTGGGGTGGGATGGGGGTAAGGGGAGATGGGGAGAGAAAAGTGAGAAAGGGAGGATGGGGGGAACTTGGGGAAACAGAATGATTGGGATATAGGAAGGTTGGATAGGGGAGCACGGAAGCACAATTCTTAGTTAAGGGAGCCACCTTAGGGTTGGCAAGAGACTTGAACCTAGAGTGGCTCCCAGGAGCCCAAGGCGATGTCCCCAGTTAGTTCCTTGGGCAGCTGAGGATAGGGAACCTGAAATGACCCTATCCTATAGCAATACTGACGAATATCTTGCATATCACCATAGAACCTTCATCTGGTGATAGATGGAGATAGAGACAGAGACCCACACTGGAGCACTGGACTGAGCTCCCAAGGTCCCAATGAGGAGCGGAAGGAGGGAGAAGATGAGCAAGGAAGTCAGGACCACGAGGGGTGCACCCACCCACTGAGACAGTGGGGCTGATCTATTGGGAGCTCACCAAGGCCAGCTGGACTATGACTGAAAAAGCATGGGATAAAACTGGACTCTCTGAACATGGCGAGCAAGGAGGGCTAATGAGAAGCCAAGGACAAAGGCACGGGGTTTTGATCCTACTTCATGTTCTGGCTTTGTGGGAGCCTAGCCAGTTTGGATGCTCACCTTCCTAGACATGGACGGAGGGGGCAGGACCTTGGACTTTCCACAGGGCAGGGAACCCTGACTGCTCTTTGGACTGGAGAGGGAGGGGGAGAGGAGTGAGGGGAGGGGAAGAAGGGTGGGAGGAGGGGGAGGGGGAGGGAAATGGGAGCCTGGGAGGAGGCTAAAATTTTTTTTTCCTTTTCTCAATAAAAAAAAATGAGTTTCGGGACAACCATGGTTGTTACACAAAGAAACCCTGTCTCGAAAAACCACACATGCGCGCACACACACACACAAATCTCATCTCTGGCCGCAGAAAAGAGAAGTACCATGAAAACTGGAAACAGTTCTGTAAGCCATATGTGCAGAATCCCAGCTACTGTGGCTGGCCTGTATACCTGGAGATGTGGCCATTGGAAAGAAGCCATTGCTAAAACAGTAACTATGAGACTGTACTTTCTCTAGCTGACCCTGAAATGCAGATCTTCTATTAAGGAAAACAAACGGCACAAAATAGAAAGACAATTGGACAGACAGACAGGGCCATATTCTAAATTTAAACAAGGTGTAAAGCAAAGACAGAACAACAGGTAATTCTTTAAGAAGCGATTCATGGGCCAGCAAGATGGCTCTGGGCGAAAGCACCTGTTAAAGTTCCATCCCAAGTACCCAAAGAATGGAGAGGGAGAACCAACTTCTGTAAGCTGCCCTCTGCCCTTCATGTGAGTGCTGTAACATGTGCATCCCCCAATCTCACCACATACACCACAAACACATGTTTAAAAAAAATCCCCAGGGGGCTAGAGAGATGGCTCAGAGGTTAAGAGCATTGCCTGCTCTTTCAAAGGTCCTGAGTTCAATTCCCAGCAACCACATGGTGGCTCACAACCATCTGTAATGAGGTCTTGTGCCCTCTTCTGGCCTTTGGGCATACAGACAGAATATTGTATACATAATAAATAAATAAATATTAAAAAAAATCCCCAATGAGTAAATGTAATAAAAATAAGCAATTCATACCACTTATTTTCCAACATCAGTCATATAACTTAAGTTTATAATTTTCAGCCTGGCCATCTGTACAAATGTTCTTTTATGTTAGGTAAGAATCTGTAAAAACACACAGCTCCGAGGCAGGCGGTGGTGGAGCACACCTTTAATCACAGCACTCGGGAGGCAGAGGCAGGCAGATCTCTGTGAGTTCAAGTCAGCCTGGTCAACAAGAGCTAGTTCCTTGGCTGGAGAGATGGTTTAGCGGTTAAGAGCGCTGGCTGCTCTTCCAGAGGACCTGAGTTTAATTCCCAGCAACGACATGGTGGCTCACAATCTTCTATAGTGGGATCTGATGCCCTCTTCTGGCCTGCAGGCATACATGCAGATAGAGCACTCATATGCATAAATAAATAAACCTTCTTTTTTTTTTTTTAAAAAAAAAAAGCTAGCTTCAGGACAGCTAGGGTTGTTAAACAGAGAAACCCTGTCTTGAAACAAACAGAACAAATCAAAACAAAACCACACAGCTCCATAATTAAGCAGAGATCAAAAGTTCAGGAAGAGGATTTAGTAACTGGCCTCTAATGAAATTTGGAAAGGAGGTGATTTATAGTAGATAAACCTGTACTGCCTGGACCAAGTGATCAAGACTGATCAGTATGGGTCAGGTATACTGTGAACCTTTGAAGTGATGTAATAAGAAGGGCACCGCAGCATTCTTCAAAAGCGCACACCCTCAGGAGTCACCAGCACTCGGGAGGCTGAGGCAGGCGGATCTCTGTGAGTTCAAGGCCAGCCTGGTCTACATAGTGAAATCACATCTAAAAAAAATTAAAGTTAAAAATCTGTTAACTCAGACTTTGAAACAGGATCTACCAGAGGAAGGCTTATGTGGGCTTAGACAAGTTGTTTTACCCTACCAAGCCTCCATTTCCTTATGAATAAGACATATAGTAAGAAGTTACCTGATTATTTATGGGATTAAAGTTTGTATTAATCAAGATCCATAAGAAGGGGCCAGTGAGAAGGCTCAGTGGGCAAAGTCATCAGATGCCAAACCTGATGACCTGAGTTCAATCCCCAGGACCTGCACAGAAGGAGAAAACTCCTAAAGGTAGCCCTCTCACATCTTCTTGCATGTGTAATGCATGTATGTACACACAAAACAAATTAATACATTTTATTTAAAAAGTATAAAAACTGCCAGGAGGTGGTGGCACACACCTTTAATCCCAGCACTTGGAAGGCAGAGGCAGGTGAGTCTCTGAGTCCGAGGCCAGCCTAGTCTACAAACTAAGTTCCAGGACAGCCAGGACTATTACACAGAGAAACCCTGTCTCGAAAAAAAAAAATTATAAACAACCACTTATGTTTCCCCAATTGGAAGTAACTGGGAGTGAAGGGAAGTGTCTGCTAGTTAATGTAAGATGAGGGCCAACAGCATCAGCTTGCAGCACAGCCATTCCCTCTGCTGGTTTCACACAGGGAGCAATTGTGCTACAAAGTAAAAAGCAATTCACAAATGTATATATATGTGTGTGTGTTTCTTTCTTTCCTTCCTTCCTTCCTTCTCTTTCTGTCTGCCTGTCTGTCTTTCCCGAGACAGGGTTTCTCTGGGTATCCTTGGCTGTCCTGGAGCTTGCTCTGTAGATAAGGCTGCCCTGGAACTCATAGAAATCCTCCTGCCTCTGCCTCCCAAGTGCTGGGGTTAAAGGCGTGTGCCACTGATGCCTGGCTCACAAAAATATTTTTAGGGGCTGGAGAGTTGGGTCAACAGTTAAGAGTCCTTGCTGCTCTTGCAGAGAACCAGGGTTCAGCTCTCATCACCATCATGGTGGCTCATATCTGCCTGTTAACTCCAGTCCCAGGGAATCTGCACCCTCTTCAGGATTCAATGGGCTCTTGTACACAGGTGGTGCCTTAAACTCACACACGCGAACACATGTACACAAGAACAAATTAAAATTAATTAATTTTTAAAAATTATAGTAAGTAGAACACATGGCTTAACACAGTTAATTCATATAACAGGTCTGCTCCTAAGGAGAAGAGTATAGAACTAATTTCTGTATAACCAGAGATCCTGTTTCACTAACTCATGGACAGGCAGGCCTGAGCTAGAGAATGAAATAAGTAAGCCCCTTGGGGATGCTGCTTACATGTTACCTGTTAGACTTTTTGGCCTAGAAGCCTTAGCTTTTATAGCCTTTAGCAGAACTATTTCATCAAAATAGAAAAATTGCTAGGTATGGTGGTACATGTAATCCCAGCATTCAGAAGGGAGAGGCAGAGGGATTACAAGTTCAAGGCCTGAGTGGCACCCAAAAAAGAAAAAGAAAAAAAAAAGGCAGAAAAATTAACCAAAATTTTCTTTGAAATGTGACACCAATAAGCACTGTTTCCCGTAAGGGACCACACGGCAACAGGAAATGGGTGAGAGTGTACTGGGTTTCAGAATGTTTCAAAGACATTTCGAGGAAATTCCTGCACCCCAGATGCTTAGACCTTGTCTGCAGGACACCACAGCAGCTTGCTGTCTCAGCAGCACTTCCAGTCAGAGGCTGACACCACACAGTGCCTTCCCCACACTCGACTTCCACCTTCCCGTGTTCACCACTGTGTGTGTGCACATGTGTGTGCGTGTGTGAGCTGCTGCTCGACCTTGTCAGCTTTAGGGGAAGCCCACTTTGACCTGACTTTTGTCCCACCTGTGAGATGAGATCAGCACACGCAGGAGTGGATGCTGGGAGAACAACTACAGACAAGTTCCTCAGAAGAGCACAGTATGTGTCCATGTGACTCACTAAACTGAATATTTGCCTCTCAGACTAAAGGGCACATGTGCACAATGAACACTCACGAAATAACTGAAGTTAAAAAAAAAAAGGTTACCAGGTAGCTTTGTTTGTTTTTGTGACAAGGTCTTGCTATGCAGCCTGGCTGGCCTCGAACTCACTCCATAGACCAAGTTGGTCTTGAGCTTGTAGCAATCCTCCCACCTCTGCCTCTTCAGTTCTGGGTGTGCCACAGTACTGGACCTGTGGAACAATATTTATTTACTTTATTTGGTATTTAATATTTCTTTAGCTAAATGATTTAATAACCTAAGTGTGATACTAGAAGCCAGAAGACCAGGACCTCATCTCTGTTCTCTCACTGACTTCATAGAGGACACTCCAGACAAGCCATTATAAATGTCCCTGGACACCAGCGTCCCCATCTACAGAACAAAAGTTACAGTCCCTGTCTGTTCTACAGGCAAACCGAGATCAAAGTAAAACGATTTGAAAGGCACCACAAAAACACAGGCAGTGGTGGTGCATGCCTTTAGGCCTTTAGTTCCAGCACTCGGGAGGCAGAGGTAGGAGGGACTCTCTGAGTTTAAGGCCAGTCTGGTCTACAGAGACAACTAGGGCTACACAGGTAAATCCTGTCTTGAAAAAACCAAAACAAACAAAAAACACAGGCTATCATTAGTGATACAGTGATAACACAGAAACCTGCTTTGTTTTTTAATGTTTTTTTCTCTTTTATAATGCCATTCTGAAGGTGCCTGCACACGTGTGATATGGGATTTCCCTCTGTATGCTGTAATGACCATTGATAAATAAGGGAACTACTTTGGGCCTACAGCAAACCTACAGAGGAACAGAGCTGGGGGGAGGGGAACTAAGCTGAATGCTGGGAGAAAGAAGGTGGAGTCAGAGAGAAGCCATGTAGCCCGCTAGAGACAAACGCTGGGAATTTTACCCTGTAAGCCACAGCCACGTGGTGATACACAAATTAATGGAGATGGGTTAAATTAAGATGTAAGAGCCAAAGAGAAGCTAGAGCTAATGGGCCAAGCAGTGATTTAATTAATATAGTTTCTGTGTGATTAATTTGGTTCTGGGTGGCCGGGATGAACAAGTGACCTGCTGCTACACATGTGCAAATACTCATACACAGACACACAATTAAAAATAACAAAAAATACATCTTAAAAGAATATGCAAATGAAATATAGGCAATGAGACAGCTCTTATCTATACATTCCAGAGCACCTGGTATAAATGCAGTTGGATAACACTTGCTATGACTCTGGAGAGATTGTAGGTTTCCCCATAATGTTGGGATTTAGCCTCTGGGGTTGAGAAGCAAATGTCCAACAGAGATATAAATTCCAACACTAGTGGGTGCCAAGCCTTGAATCCCAGCACTTGAGATGGGAGTCTGAGGCAGGCAATGCTCTATGAGTCCAGGCTAGGCAGGACTACATGGTAAGAGACTCTATTTCAGAAGAGAGAGAAAGAAAGACAGTGTCTTAGTTAGGGTTCCTATTACTGCGATAAAACTATGACCAAAAGCAGCTCGTGGAGGAAAAGGTTTATTTCATCTTACAACTGTCAGACCAAGGGAAGTCATGTGATGAGGACATTTTTTTTTTCAATAGAAGTTCTGCTCCCCAGATAACTCCAGCTTGTGTCAAGTTGACAGGCAAACAAAAAATAATAAAACCAAGATTTCCAAACCCCCAACAACCTTGAGTCACCCTCCTCGCCTGTGCCCCAGGCACTGGCAGCCAGGGACCTGTTTCCCATCCTCATAGTTTGGCTCTCTGCAGATGACAAAACGCATTCTTTCCAATGTTTAAATCAAACAGCCAAAGGCCGCATTTGCTAGGCACAGAGCTGCACATTAATCTGTGAGGGGTACATTAGGAGAAGCAGGAGGGCCAGTGTCTAATGGGTGAGAGGGCAGAGAATTCCCTACAGCCTGGGATGGCTCTGCAGGCTCCACTGAAAGCAGCAGACTTTCAGTGAGAGATGAAGCAGCTTAAAAAGACAAAAGCATCTTCACAGGCTCCTACACAGAGAGCCTGCTGTCTTCCATGGTGGCACACACTTGACATGGTTACATTTACTGCCCTTTTAGATGAACTTTGGCACTAATCCACACACACAAACGTGGTGTGCACTTGTAATCCTAGCTGTAGGGAGGTTAAGGCAGAGCAGCAGATGAAGGTAAGCCGGAGCTACAAGAGATTCTTTCTCCAAATAAACTAAATAACTTGAAGAAAACATCAAACATCCATTACTGTAGAAAGCTAGATGCTAATACAGATTAACACCCCCACCCCTTTTTTTGGAACAGGTCTCTCTACATAGCCTTGGCTGTCCTAGAATAAACTATGACCAGGCTGGCCTCAAACTCACAAAGATTCACCTGCCTCTGCCTCCCTCGTCCTAGGGTTAAAGGTGTGTGCCATCACACCCAGTCTCAGATTAAATTTCTGCTACACCAAGGAGCCGAGTTTCTGTGGTGCACTCTTGCCTGTGAGACTTGGTGTGATGCTTACACTGCCTTATTTTGTGGCCAGTGAATGTTGTCTCACCAAACTCTGCAAAAACCACCTGAGTGTTCTGCACAACTCTGGGCTGACACAAACTGAGGCTCAGAAGCATGGGAATGTGGAAGAGGACAGAGAAGACAGACAGAAGACCCAGAGTGAGCTGCATATTACCTTCTATTAGTACAGGAAGCGACACTACAGCTATTACAAATTTTAAGCAAAATCTTTTATAAGGAAAATTCTTGTCCTGGGCTTTGGAAGCCTTAACTATACTGCTTATCCATTCCCCAGTCTGAACAATACAC
Source organism: Microtus oregoni (assembly GCF_018167655.1). NCBI lineage: Eukaryota > Metazoa > Chordata > Mammalia > Rodentia > Cricetidae > Microtus > Microtus oregoni. Next base: position 3,741,216 of record NW_024543222.1, on the reverse strand, counting down.
TACTGACACATAGTTCACATTCTAGAGCAGATGTGTGGGGTTAACTCTCATTCTTGAAGAGTAGCTTGGAGAACTGGTGGAAAATGTGGAGTTACGCAGTGCTGCTCAGCCTTGACCACACGGATCTGAAACCTGAAGATCTGAGCGTTAAAAGGAGGCCTTGGAGTCACCGCCAGCAGCTCACACCGCACGCACGTGTGTGCCTGGAGGTGCTGAAAGGGCCGTACAGGGATTAAGGATGTCTAAAAAAAATCAACTTACAGGAGACTGGGAGAGGAAATGGTCACAGACCTATACGAAGAGAAAAGACTAAGGGAAGGTAACAGGAACTAGTTGTAGTCTCAGGTAGACCCTGCCTGGACATGGTGTGTGAGACTGGAATCCTAGCACTGAGGAGGCTGAGGCAGGAGGAGCATCAAGCTCAAAACCAGCCAGGTCCGTATACCAAGACTGTCTCGGAACAAAACGTAACAGCAGTGGTTCCTACAGATGGGATTTTGGAGGTGAATTACCCACCTGACAGCGAAGAGGAGCCACTGTGGGGGCATAGGTGTGATAGATGGTCCCTGGAATTCTGTAAATTTTTCTGCAAGGTGAAGGAAGACAAGAGCCATGTGACCCTTTACTACAATGGCTGGTTTGATGTCTCTGGGACAGCAGGTATAGGAGAGATGGTTAGAGCAAGACCATAGAATTGACAGTGGTTATTAGAAGCTATCCATGCAAGCCATCTGTGGTGGTGCACACCTTTAAAGCCAGTACTTGGAAGACAGAGACAGATGGATCTCTATGAGTTCAACGCCAGCCTGGTCTACAAAGCGAGTTCCTGGACAGCCAGGACTACACAGAGAAACCCTGTCTCAAAAAAACAAGACAAACAAAAAACCCAGAAGACATCATGTATCAAAAAGAGAAAACGACACCTCAGACACGCAATCAACAATGTAAATCCAACTCTAACACCCAGAAAGCCTTCTCTAGCTACACTGAAACACAATCATCTTCTGCAGGCACAAAACAGTGTTTCAGAGCAGCAGAATTTAGGCTGCTCACCTGTAATCCCAGAACCTGGGAGCCTAAGGCAGGAGCCTAAGGCAGGAGCCTAAGGCAGGAGCCTAAGGAACCTAAGGCCACCTTAAGCTATATAAGAAAATCCTGGCTCAAAACCAAAGCAACAAGAGGCTGAGGAGTTAATCAGTAGAATGCCCACCTTGCATGCAAGACACAGCATAAAGTCACAGATATGGTGGTTCATACCCATGACCTCTGCTCTTGGGAGGTGGATCAGGAGTTCAAACGAGTTGTAGGCTAGCCTGAGTTACAAGAGACAGACAGACAGATGAGGAGTACAGATGAAAGAGGAAAGGCTGCGGCGTTAAGCACTATGGTCTCAGTGAAGACAAGTCTGCTGTGTGAAGGAGATGGAGGTGTCTGGGTATATTTACTGGAAAATCCCAGATATCCAGATTCACTGGGCTTGTGAAGGGGGCTACTCCCCCTCCCCCTGAAAATGGAAGTACCCGTCCTTACCCTTCTCCTCTTTGCTTAATGACTACACAGTAAGTGTAACATTTGATAAGACAATGCTTGCCCTACAGACCTGCCCCCATTTGCCCTCCTGGCCACCCCACCAGAGGCTCATATATCAGTAAGAGAGGAGGGATTTTTTTCTTTTATGCCAGAGGTGTTGAAGGACCTGAATAATAATATATCCTCTGTCAGGCCTTGAAGAAATGGGAAATATGATAAGTCTTTGGAGGAAGCCTTCAAAAGTCTCTACACAGAACAGGCCATAAGTCAGGAAGACTCCCCAGCTGGCTGTATCTCCTGGGAGGGCCTAGAAGATATTCTTGTTGCTATAATCTTGGTTCTGCCTCTCCTATGGGTCATCATCAGTGTCAGCTCCCATGTATCAGAGTGCTCTTCACTCCTGCTGAGACCTGGGGTCTTATTTGGGTAACTGGTCATGTGCACTCAGTTTCACACATCACTGCATGTCATCAGAGTTCTCTCCAACTAAAGACCTACTGTGAGGAGCGGATGAGACAGCTCACCTGCTATGAGCACTTATTTTTGCAGAGGACCTGAGTTCAGTTCCCAGCACTCACACAATGGCTTACATTAGTAAGTAATGTAAGAATTCATTACATTAGAAGTCTGTGGCTTCAGTACCAGGTCATCCACCACTGCCTTCCGCCCTCTGAGGGCACATATGAACGCAGCACATACACACACATGCAGGCAAAACACTCATGCATGTAAAATAAAAATATCTTAAAAGTTGCCAGGTGGTGGTAGCACACACTTTTAATTCCAGTACTCAGGGGGCAGAGATAGGTGGATCTTTGACTTCGAGGCCAGCCTGGACTACAGAGTGAGTTCCATAACAGTCAGAGCTACACAGAGAAAACTTGAATCAAAAAGCCAAAAAAAAAAAAAAGTTTTAAAAAAAAGAAAAGAACAGAGAAGGCAGGAGGTGTAGCTCAGATGTAGAGAGCTTGCTTAGCATCCAATAGGACTGGTTTAATGCCCAGCAATGAAAATATAAAACGAAAAGTCAGAAACAATTTCTACTCTTCTTTCTTCTTCTAGTGAGTAAAATGTTTGGAATTTAAAGTGGTCTTGAGATTCCTGCCGTCAAGGATGCACTAGGTTTACAGCAAGCATGCACACGCCATGTTCCTCATTCACCCCATAATTCATTCCTAGCTTCTTCCCTCTCCTCATAAATCCAGGTTCCACTGTGACCTCTTTCTATTATTTTAATTCACAAAACTAAACCCTGAAGTTTACGTGCTAGACAGATAAAACTACACTCACTCCCTGATGTTTCAAAGCATGCAACATCCTATGTCTCTGACCTTAGTCAGCCGAAGGGCCTGTGCCTGTGCCAGTGTGTGTTTTGTTTTGTTGAAACAAAGTCTCATTCTGTAGCCCAAGCTGGCCTCTAACTCACAGAATCTTCCTGTTCTGGACTTCTGCATGTGCTAGGATTACAGGAGTGAGCTACCTTCAAAGGCCCAGTGAATCTGGGGTGGGGGGGGGGGTCTCTGGATCAGGGTTCCCCAGTAAACAGACCCAGACATCTCCACCCGAGTCTAGGGTTAGTGTGTCACCATATCAAGAAAACAACAGCACAAGCCCTAAAATAAATGACTCTGAGGCTTGGTGACTGACCATCACCTTAATCCACTCACAAAGCCGGTCAGTGCAAAGCACACTTGGTACAGTAGTCACAGCCCTTCAAACACGGGCCCATTGTCTTTTCAGCTCTAAGCCGCATCCCACAATCCAGTCCTTACAGACTACTCTGCTCTGGAAGCCCGAGTGCATTACGACTGCTCTGCTTCTTCCTCCAACGCCTTCCCCAGGTCCTCCTCCCTGGACATAGTGCTCGAGCCCCTAGGTGGTGCCTTTCTCAGATGCCCTTGCTCTAGAACACTGGGTCCACTCTCTGTGCCAGGGTGCTCGTCTCCTCTCCATAGCACTTACTCAGCACATCCTGGTCAGAGGACAGTCTGCTTACTCAGCCCTGCTTTCTACAGGAATAGCAAATGCCTGACAGAAAAGTCCTCTCTCCCTGTCTCCCAACCTCACTCCCACAAGGTTGTTTGTGAAAAATCCTATTTCACAAATTAATATACCTAATTAAGTTCCATTAAACACCTTGGTCTGAGATGGGCACTGCAGTAAATCCAATAGTTTTAGCTCCCTAGTAAACTGAGGCAGGAATCACCTGAGTTCAGAAGTAAAAGGCCAGCCCAGGCAACACAGCAAGGCAACCACATGTACATGTCTGATGACCTGAATCTGATCCCTGGGACCCACAGTGCAAGGACAGAACCAACTCCTGAAAATTATCCTCTGACTGTCATATGTGTGCATGACATGCAGGCAGAAAAGATTTAAAGACAGGGGCGGGGGGACCCTTGTGTCTAGCTGGGCACGTTGGCACACTTGTAAACCTTGTCTCTAGCTGGGCACATTGGCACACTAGGAAACCTTGTCTCTAGCTGGGCACGTTGGCACACTAGGAAACCTTGTCTCTCGCTGGGCACGTTGGCACAGCTGAGCACACTGGCACACTCGTAAAACCAGCACTTGAAAGGTGGGGGCAAGAATCTGCTACACAGCAAGTTTGAAGACAGCCTGGGTTATAAGAGACTATCTTTAAATAATAATAACCTTGTTCTTGTTCAGGAGGTGTAGCTCAGTGGTAGAATATTTGCTTGGCAATGGCTTGACCCTCTGGATTTCAGCCCCAGCACTATAAAGCTAGGAAAAATGATGCATTCACCTGCACACATGCTAATAAAAACATACAATTTGTGGATGGTGCATTTGGCACAGCTTTTGGGCACTTCTCTAGAAGAAAGGGAAGCAAAACACACATACATTTCTTAGCTCTTACTGCCCTTGCTGCCGAGCGCATGAGGAGGGAGTTACAAAACGGACTCCTCTTCAGAGCACACAACACGATGTGCACTATCAGGGCTGGACTAAATGCAGCAGCTCTGCCACAACCAGGAGGAATATCGTGTGGACTCCCGGCTACAAACAGCACAGAGAAGGAAGGCGCTGCAGAGAGCAACAACCCCGACTGACTACTTAGAGCTTTAACAGTTTCCCTCAGCAAACCAAATCTAAATAAGGGAACAAAGGTGCAGCTCCTGCTCAGCCTTCACTTTCCAAGGCAGGGACAGTCTTTATTGGTTCTCCACTGTGGTTCCCAGAGACCTTCAGAAGCCTGGGTATCACTTAACATGGCACTGAAGAGGCTGGGAATACGGGTGTACACTAGTAACCCCATCTCTTTAAAGATAAAGCAGAAGTACCTTGAGTTTGAGGTCGGCCTGGGCTACACAGGAAAACCCTGCTAAAACCAAACAACAACAACAACAACAACAAAAAATCCAACCAGTACCTCAACCAATTATATACGCGCTAAGGGTGCAGCTCAGTGCTTCATGTGCACGAGGCCATGTGTTTAATATGGAGCACTGTAAAGATAAGCCTGTAACAAAGTAAAAATACAGTGAATGGTCCATCCACCCACAAGGAGCAGCAGCTGGAGAGGTAAGTGGCTGAAATGCTGCAAAGATAGCCATGACTGTTCCAGGCTGCTTTTCCTCCAGCAGCCTGAAGGCATCTGCCAAGCATTACAGTCCTCTAGAGTCAGAACCAGCCCCACTTCATGAGAGCAATCTGGGACCTAACAAAGTCAGAGGGTTTCATGGCTAGATTAAATAAGACTTTAAATCTTGATTCCCACTCTCTTCAGCCATTCTTTTGTAGATACATCCGCTCATTCATTCAGATCCGACCCTGAAGAATTGATTAACATTTTGCCCTGATGAAGTATTCTAAGTGTTCCATTCCTAGCACTCCAGTAGGAGCCACAGTGAGCTTGGGCAGAGAGAAGGCTTTTCAGCTGCCCATTCGGAAACGACAGGAAACACCTGTTAAATCCTACAAACCCCAGGAGCCAGGAGGTCTGTGGCATCTCTATTTCAACGTGACGATTCATTTCAACACATTTCTCTGCCCCCGCTCCCCGGGAAAGAGGAGTGGTTCTTGCCCCTGCTGCTGGAGGGCTTTAAAAGGCTGTCCTCTGCTCTGTAACCTGATGCTCACTAGCTGACACCCAGTCCTGTCACTTGAGAGTAGAAGTCATTTCTTCAGAACTAAAGCTCCGTGTCTACTCTCAGTTTCAGGATGTCCCCTAATCAAACATAAAGAGCATCCATGGCAAAGCCCAGAGGTCAGCTCAGCAGATGGAATTACATACCACATGCTCTGGGAGGGAATGCTTCAGGAGGCACTCCAGGAGGGCATGGCAATTCTTTATCCTTTTAGAGATCCACCAAACCCACAGATGCTCTTGGTGATCCAACCCACACAAACGGATCATGGCCAGGACTCAGAAAGGACTGGGTACACCTGACCCTATGACAAAAACAGAAGAGAGCTAGGGCTCTGAAGCAGACAGTGGGATCAAATTGTGATGGCTCCCGAACAGGCTTGGCAATCCTCATGAGTACCGTTCTCATTAGGTTGAGGACGAAATGAGGTAACACACATGTAGTACTCAGAACCACCAGCCTGACAAGGTAGGAAGGGTTCAATACATGTGGGTCATTATTATTAGCAAATGTCACGTAGGGAGAGAAAGAAAACACATGATGTATAGTATTTTTATTTTATTTTATTTCTCAGACAATGTCTCATATTGTAGCGAAGTCTGGCCTCACAACAATTCTCCTGCCTCTGCATCCCAAGTGCTGGAGTTACAGGTGTGAGACATCACAGCTGGCCTGTTAGTTTTTTTGAAATTGTCTCTATATGTAGCCCAGACTGGCCACAAACTTGATATCCTCCCACCTCAGCCTCTTAAGTGCCAGCTTACAGACATGGGCCGCACACCCAACTTAATATGATTAAAAACAAAACTTCTGTTCAGTATCAAACATACTTAATAATGACAGCTACAAAAACATACCAACAACAATGTCAATACTCCATGGCAGGGAGGACCTCATACGTAAAGGTCAAGGCTGCTACCTAGTAATTCAGAAGAAGCTCAGTCATTCAGGGGCCTGCATGGAGGTGTAAACAAGGTGACTCACCTTTGGGAAAGTATGCCATCATGCATTAGCCTATATGAAAGGAGCTTTTGCTTATCTGTAAGTCATCTTTTTTTTTAAAGATGTATTTATTTTTATGTACATTGGTGTGAGGGTATCGGATCTTCTGAAATGGAGTTACAAACAGTTGTAAGCTGTCATGTGGGTGCTGCCAATTGAACCCTGGTCCTCTGCAAGAGCAGTCATTGCCCTTAATCACTGAGCCATCTCTCCAGCTCTGTAAGTCACCTTTATAGCCAGAAGAGGTCACTGAAAAGCACACACACACACGCACACACACGCACACACCCCTCACATTTGAGGAAAGAAAACAGAGAAAAGGAAGCTAATTCAGACATCAAGTCCATTTTCTAAACTGACTTGGTGAGTTAGGTCGTGTCCTCATCTGTCATAACCTGATTTGGAGCAGAAGGGGTGCGTGCGTGTGTGTGTGTGTGTGTGTGTGTGTGTGTGCGTGTTGTTTCTTAGGTAGCACAGACAGGCCTAGAACTTGCCATTCAGCCCACACTGACCTTGAATTCGTGACAATCTTCTAAAGACTGTAATGTCAGTTGAGCAGCAGCATGCGTGGCTGCACCTTTATTTTAGTACTTATGGAAACAGTTCCACAGAGTAGAAGAGGGGTCACCCAAGACAGAGAAGATGAAAACTACCACTGCCAACAACACAACCTTTTCAAATTAAAGCTTAAGCCAGGCAATGGTGGAGCACAACTTTAAACCCAGCACTGCAGGCAGAGGCAGGTGGATCTCTGTGAGTTCAAGGCCAGTGTGGTCTATAGAGTGAGTTTCAGGACAGCCAAGACTGTTTCACAGAGAAACCCTGTCTCAAAAAAACTAAAAGTAAAGCTCAGACAGAAGTCCATTACCAGGGCACTCTTCTAAAAACATAATTTCTCCAAGCCACTCACCAGCTCAAATTCTTTAAAATCTTCCCCACAGCCTGAGGAATGCAAACCTCCCAGGTAATGTAGCCCACTGGCCCTTCCACTGCCTTTGCCATAGGCCAGCTGCCTCCCTTATTTGTTTCAGGAAGAACAAGGGCGGTCACATCAGCCTGTGTGTCTACAGCACATACCACAGGGTACCTGGCACATGGTGGCCACGCAGTAAATGTTTGTCAAGTCTACAGATCCAGGAATGCCTTTAGACACACACTTGGTGCCTCACTCCAGGTGAGAACCCTTTTCCCACCCACCCCAGTCGACAGTCAGTTCTCAAAGCCCCACCCCAGTCCCTCTGCACAGCAACCCAGCAATCCATCATAGCACTCCCTTCACTCTCAGTTCCTACAGAACTCAGTGTCTCTGGAGCTCCACTCTTCCTAACATTTCCCATAAGTGTGTTATATCTGTCCCACTCGCATGGCAGGTTTGTGACAAGAGAATTTCAGAGGCAGCAAGAGGAAGACCTACTTATGAGATGGTGAGAAAAGTATATGTCAAACACCTGCAGAGGGCTCAGGACCAAGGACACAGTTCCTACACGCTAGCTGCTACCATTGCTCAACTTTCAGAACCTCAGGTCTCTCGCAGATGAAAGGAGAGTGACAGGAAGTCCCAGGACAGGTAGATGTGGAGGCTTAGGCTTCCAAACCTGCATTCAGGAGGTCAAGGCAGAAAGATTGCCATGAGTGCCCTATTCCACATAAATAAGTTCACTATACCAAGTGAAACAATTAAAAAAAAAACAACAAAAGACTGGGTTTGGTAGTCCACTTTTAATCCCAGCACTCTGGAGGCAGAGGCATGTGGACCACAGTGAGTTTGAGACCAGCCTGGTCTACATAATGAATTCCAAGACAGTCAGCTACATAGCTGTCTCAAAAACCAATAAAATAAAACAACCCTCTGAGGCCTGGAGATGGAGCACCTATCCATCATGGCAGACTGACTCTCCAGCGTTCAGAAACACCGAGTCCTCTTTTGGCGAGGTATTCATGTGGAGAACAGAGTCTGGGCTTCTTCAGCACAGAGACCACTCAAGAGCAACTTGACTGCTATGTTTTTGTTTGCTTTGTTTTCTCAAGATTTATCTATTTGTTTATCTATTTTATGTGCATTGGTGTTTTGCCTGCATATATCTGTGGAAGTGTGTCAGGTTCCCCTGGAACTGAAATTACGGACCGTTGTGAGCTGCCCTGTGACTGCTGGGAACTGAACCTGGGTCCTCTGGAAGATCAGCCATCTTTCCAGCCCCCACTGGCAGCTCTTTTGTGGCTCCTGCTACTGAGCCAGTTGCAGTGGCCGTACCTATAGCCCTTATCGCTCAGGACTCCGAGAGAGGACAGCAGAAGGTTTGAGGAATGAGATGAGCAAGTGGCTAAGAAAGGTGTATTCAGCCAGGTGTGTCCCAGCACTCAGGGAGGCAGAGGCAAGAGGCAGGTGGATCTCTGTGAGTTCCAGGACAGCCAAAGATACACAGAGAAGCCCTGTCTCAAAATACCAAAAAAAAAAAAAAAAAAAAAAAAAAAAAAAAGGGCTGGAGAGATGGCTCCGAGGTTAAGAGCACTGACTGCTTTTCAATAGGTCCTGAGTTCAATTCCCGGCAACCACATGGTGGTTCACAACCATCTGTAATGAGATCTGATGCCCTCTTCTGGTGTGCAGGAAAACATGTTGTATATATAACCAAGAAATAAATCTTAAAAAAAAAAGAGTTAGACTCTTTGGAATAGAATGTTTTTTTTTAAAAAAAAAAAAAACAAGAAAAGAAGGAAGAGGAGGAGAAGGAGAAGAAGAAGAAGAAAAGTGTATTCTATTTTGTTTTCGTTTTCTGTTTTGAGATAGGATCTCACTATGTAGTCCACTGGTTCTCAACCTTCCTAATGCTGTGACCGTTTAAGATAGTTCCTCATGTAATTTTGCTAATTACAATAGAGTAAATATCTGATACAGTGTGGTCCTGTAAAAGGGTCCTTTGAGCCCCAGGTTGAGAACCACTGATGTAGCCTAAGACGGCCTGTAGCGTGCAGTAGCCCTCTCACCTGGGCCTCCCAAGTGCACACTTGCGTGCAAGTCTGAAACCAGGGGAGATTCATTCCATCACTCAGCAAACACTGACCAAGGTTTATCGTTTTGTACCCGGCTTTCTGTTAGTCTAGTGCACAACAGTAAACACAGCCAAGGCAGATAATAAACAGAGGAGGCGACAAACAAACAGGGGCTGGGCGCTAAGTGCCATGGGGTGGGCAAGCAAGGGCACCGGCCAGGGCTCTTTATAGCAAAGTATGGATCCTCGGGAAAGCTCCAAGCTCCAAGCTCCGAGACTCGGCCCCCACTTCCCCACCCTGCCCCAGACTGCAACAACTTATCTTGGGCTTCCCCCAGCCTATGGGCACACCTGGTTCCTCAAGCCCCCTGTTGCACCAACAAACTTGATTGTCCCAGGGCTGATGGAACTGGTCACTGAGCCCAAGCGTCACAGTCAGTAAAAAGATTATACCCCTACCGCCACTGGCCTGTTTCCCAGGAAGTTCAGGTCGCTGTTCTCTCCAAACAGGTAACCTTCTGGATGTGTGGAGTCAAACTTCTCTCCTCCCATGATAAAGTGGCTGGCGAAATAGCTGCCTGGAGAGCGACAACAAAGAGAATCAGCCGAGCAGATGATGTCAGACTGGACGGAGCAAAAAAAAAAAAAAAAAAAAAGGCCAAGACTTCAAACGAGGATCAGATCAGTTTCTCCTCCTAACTTCAGAGCCCCGCACAAGAGCAGCAAAAGCATGTCAGACGGCCCCAAACAGCAGACAAAAGAAGTCGCTACTGCTCTTGTCACCAGCTTAAATCCTCATCCTGATCTAAAAACACCATGACTGCCCACAAATGAACCCATGTGTATTCTGCTACCGAGAGTCTGGATGGGTGTGGACTGTGTGTGTGAGGGGGTATGCTATGTGTTGGGGGTATACATACACTGTGTGTGGGGGTGGGGTGTATATACTGTGTGTGTATGGTATATACAATGTTGTCTGTGGGGTGTACACAATGTGTGTGGGGTACACAGTGTGTGTGTCAAGTGCCAAAGATCAATATCACTGGGACCTGCAGCTCACCAACTAGACTCGCTGGCTGGCCAGTGAGTCCAGAGATTCACTGTTTCCATCTTCCCACGGCTTAATCTACAAGCAGATCACACTCAGTTTTTCACACGGGTTCAAGAGACTGAACTAAAGGGACTCATGCTTACATATAGCAAGCACTTTACCTACTGAGCTAGCTCCCTAGCTGCTACTTGGTTTTATTTTTGTTTGATAGGGTGTCACTCTGTGTAACCCACGCAGGCCTATAACTCACTATGTAGACCAGGCTGCTCTGGAACACAGAGATCTGCCTGTACCTGCCTCCTAGAAGCATGCACCACTACCACAGCCTGTTTGTTTTTTGAAACAGAGTTCCACTCCGTGTAGCCCATGCAGGCCTAGCACTCAACGATCTTCCTGATCAGCCTCCCAGTTGCTAGGATTACAGGCGTATACCACCAGGCTCAGCTGATCCTGAATTTCCCACATCAACCTGAGGTGGTTCCTGAGCATCTGAGAATCTTAACTACCGGTATCAATCATATTTACACACACAATTCATCTTTGCCTGATCTTTTAATCCACACACGGAAGTCTCAGCACCTGCCTGTCCACACTTGCATACCTCCATAATCCTGCCAGCGAAGGCTCTTCACACTCACACCACACAAGGGAAGCAGCTAGGCGTGAGGGCGTGTACCTGTGATCCTAGAACTTGAGAGAAGAAGGAATGAGGACCAGAAGTTCAAGGCCAGTCTGAGCTACAAAGTAAGACCACCTCAACAGTAAATACAAGAAGCTTAGGGACGCTCGCAAGCAGCCAATGCAATGGTTCTCAACCTGTAGGTCATGACCCTCTCACATGGGTCATGGGTCCCCTGAGAGCATCAGAAAACACAGATATTTGCATTGCAAAACGTAACAGTAGCAAAATTACGCTTTGAAGTAGCAAGGAAAATAATTTTATGGTTGGGGGTCACCACAACACGAGGAATTGTTTTAGGTCACAGCATTATCAGGGTTGAGAACCTCTGATCTAGTTGTGTGTTTTAACTTTGACAGGGACACAAATTCTTCTTACTCAAAACTTCTTGGGCTTTTTGTTTGTTTGTTTGTTTTGAGTTGTTTTTGAGATAGGGTCTCACACAGCCTAGGACGGCTTCAAACTTGCTAAAGTAGCTGACGCTGGCCTTGAACTCTTGCCTCTGCTTCCCAAGTGCTAAGATAACAGGCACGTGGCGCCACACACTGCACCCTCAAATTCCTCTAATCTGACTCGAAGCAAACTATCCCCAGAGAGGATTCAAACCTTGGAAATATTTGCCAATTCTCACATACACCCCCACTCTCAAATTAACACAAAGAAATTAGGAAGCCACAAAGCCTTATGTGTAATACAGCTAGGATAACTCTAAACTCCCAGTCAACTGTGATTTTTGAGATTTTTCAGCAAGATGAAAAACTGTGTTTTAGCATTTTTGGCTACAGAGAAGCCACAGGAAGAGGGAGAAGACATCTGTAACAGAAAACCGGAACTGGACATTCAGATTTTACTTTCTAAACATGGAGCTTTAGTCCAGAAAGGCCTATTAAACTCAACCATGTGGCTAAGATCACTCACCAAAGTGTGAGGTAGTAGTTCTCAAACGCTCAGGAAAACACGTGCACAGAGTGGCAGCACCCAAATCAAAGCAACCCTGAGCTGCAGCTTGAAGGAGCCAGCTGAACCTAGAAACACAGTCTGGCTGCAGTGACCCAGCATGCAATGCGATGCGGCACACACTGTGCCCCAGGACAGCACGACACAGTGCGTCCCAGAACAGCATCACTACCCATTATTTCTGACACGTACTTGCTGGCCCTATTTTTCAAGCGCATAATTGATAGAGGGGAGGTGCCTAGTGGCCTTCAGTAGAAGGCAGTCTTCTCAAATAAACTGAGCCATTGCTGTTGCCTCTGAGTGAGAGGTATTTCCTATACATCAGGGACTGAATATTTCTTACACATCAGATGAAATTAGAAAAGAAGATTCTGGTTGGGTGTGGTGGTATGTGCCTATAGCTATATAGCCTGAGCTACATATTGAGATCCAGTCTGAAAAAACAAAGCAAAACAAAAAACCTAAAAGCTGAGATGTAGCTCAGCTGCCTAACATCTTTGCAAGGCCTTGGGTTCTACCCTTAGCCCTGGGAAAACAAGACAAGCTATTCATTTGTTCATTCGTTCATTTAACATGGAGAGTGCCTTGCCCCAAGAGGAACAGAAAACGTTAAGTGGTGATGTGCACATTTTTAATCCCAGCATTTAGGAGGCAGAGACAGGCGGATCTCTGTGAGTTCCTGGCTAGCCTGGTCTACATAGTGAGTCCCAGGACAGCCAGGGCTACACAGAGATACTCTGAAGAAAGAAAGAAAGAAAGAAAGAAAGAAAGAAAGAGAAAAACGAAAAAATAGCCCAACAACAAAAGCAAGAAGAAGCCAGCTTGGTATCTAGAGTTGTACAGCATGCGTTCAGTGTAGGCCCTGGCAGCAGTCAGGCAGAAATGTGGGGCAGGAGGTCAATGGGGATTGATTGTCTGATAGAGGTGGAGGCAGGCAGATCTCTGCCTGATCTACAAAGTGAGTTCCGGGACAATCAGGGCTACACAGAGAAACCCTGTCTCAAAAAACAAGCCAATAAGAAAAATCTTTCTAACTTAGTTTTGCTCTTCTTTTGGCTCCTTCCTGTGTGACGTTTCTTTTGGTTTTGTTTTGTTTGTTTCTCAAACAGGATGTCATTGTGTACCCATGATGGGTCTGAAGTAGCCCAGGCAGGCCTCAAGCTCTCCATCCTGCCATCACCACTTTTAAGTGCTGGGGGGACAGGTGTATGCATTCATCCACACCCCACACCTGGACTACCTGCCAAATTTCACTTCCAGTCTAGGAAGACGGCTTGCCGACTGACTAAGCTATCTGTCAGTCTCTTAATCTCTCAAAGACATTTCCAGCCGGGCGGTGGTGGCGCACGCCTTTAATCCCAGCACTCTGTGAGTTCGAGATCAGCCTGGTCTACAAGAGCTAGTTCCAGGACAGGCTCTAAAACCACAGAGAAACCCTGTCTCGAAAAACCAAAAAAAAAAAAAAAAAAAAAAAAAAAGACATTTCCAGTCTCCAGGCCATGGTGAATGCTATTATCTACCCTGGGCTCAAGTAGGCCAGGACTCTGTAACTGGCTTTTAAAGTCTACCCCCAATGCCATTTGCGCCCTCTAATTCCATCCTTTTAGAGATCGAGATCTTTATTTTATTCAGAAAGACTAATGGCTTTACTGAGAAGTAACACACCCAGTACGGAATTCATGCCTTGCACAACTCGGTCGTTTTGGTAACTATCACCACAAGTCCAGTTGAGAACCTTTTCAGCCCTCCAAAGCATTCCAGTGTGCCTGGCACTATCCCACTGCCTCACCAGGCATGGTGGCCAACACCTTTGTCTTACTCGCTGTTCTACTGCTGTGCAGAGATACCATGGCAACTCTTACAAAAGAAAGCCTTTAATTGGGCTTGCTCAGTTTCAGTGGGCTAGTCCATTATCATCATGGTGGGAAACAGCAGGTATGGGGCTGGGGCAGGAGCTGAGAGCTTTACTTGCTGATAGGAATCAAGGCAGCAAGCAGAGTGAGATACTGGGCCTGGCAAAGGCTTCTTAAACTTCACATTCCCCGGTGACAGCCACACCCCTTCCAGCAAAGCCACACTTTCAAATCCTTCTCAAACACTCCAACAACTGACTGACATAAGCTTTCAAATATATGAGCCTGTGGGGTCCATTCTCATTCCTGTACCACAACTGCAATCCCAGCTCTGAGAGGCTGAGGGAGGAGCTCTGCTCTAATTTCAAGGCTAGCTTTGGGCACACAGTTAAATACCAGGTCATTCAGAACTGTCTAGCAAGGCCTTGTTTCAATTAACAAAAACTGCCTCCGGGCGGTGGTTGCGCACGCCTTTAATCCCAGCACTTGGGAGGCAGAGGCAGGCGGATCTCTGTGAGTTCAAGACCAACCTGGTCTACAAGAGCTAGTTCCAGGACAGGCTCCAAAACCACAGAGAAACCCTGTCTCAAAAAAACAAAAAATCAAAAAAAAAAAAAAAACAAAACCAAAAACTGCCTATCAAGTGCTAGGATTAGAGCTGTGTGCTATATTTGGCAGTGGTCCATGGTACACCGGGGTTTGTTTGTTTTGTTTGAAGCACAGTTTCACTCTGTAGCCCAGGCTGGTCTGAAATTCACAGAGATTAGCCTGCTTCTGCCTCCTGAGTGCTGGGATTAAAGGTGTGCACCACCACATCCAGCTAGTCCTTCTGTTCTTAATGTAGCTCAACAAATTTAATGTAGTCACACAGCTGGGAGATGCCAACGTTGGGATAAAATCTAGCTCTGTTTTAAGTGAAAGTTGTATTTTGCTGGCTTTATCACAAAATAAATAAATAAAACCAAAGCAAAAACAAAAAACGGAAGAGGGCAGTTGTTAAGCTGCTGCAGCCCCCGGTTCAACTGATTAATCCCTTCCATTCTCAAGCCATCGCTTCTGAAACCTCATCATCAACCATTCTGCTTTGTTATTTATTAAAACATTTGTTATGTGATTAGTCAATTGGACCAAGTGCTGTGGCAGCTAACAACTACCCTCTTCCATTTTTTTTATTTGGTTTTATTTATTTGTTTTGCAATAAAGTCAACAAAACACAGGCTTCAGCTTAAAAGAGAGCTAGATTTTATCCCAATGCTGGCATTTACCAGCTGTGACCATATTAAATTTATTGAGCTTTGTTGTTGAGCTACATTAAGTAAAAAGTTATTTTTAAATACAGTCCCATTTATTGGAATAATCAGGTACATAACTCGATTAGTCCAAAAGTTAATAGCAAGATTAATATTTTCCACTTACAGGCAGGGAGGGTATGTGTTTATGATGCAACCTTAATGAGAAAAAATATACAAAGAAAACGTTTCTCAGCAAGAACTATTAGCATGAGACAGTGGCTAAAATCTAAAATTATTTATGTCTGCTGTGAGAGAACCCTTCCACACACTGTAATATGTATTACTCTTGTTGGCTGACAATAAAGCTGATTTGGCCTACAGGAAGGCAGAATAATACTAGGAGGTAAAGTCAAACTGAAAATACAGGGAGAAAGAGGGCAGAGTCTGGGGATGAGAGCCAGCTGCCAATGAAGCAAGATGCTAGAGGACAGGTAAAGCCACAAACAATATGGCAAAATATAGATTAATAGAAATGGGTTAATTTAAGTTGTAAGAGCAAGTTAGTAGTAAGCCTGAGCTACAGGCCGAGCATTCTGTAATTAATAGAATCTTCTGTGTGCTTATTTGGGATCAGGCGGTCGGGACAAAAGAAAAACTCCACCTCTGTTTACATATGTCTGTCCTATACAATATAAAATTTTCATGACTCAAGAAAGTTTGAAGGTTTGGGTTTAGAATTTCACCACAATAAGTAGAGCACCATTACTTGGAGTCTAAACATACTGGGACGTGTTTTGCTTTCTGGCATGTTACATAGTAATTATGTGTTGAAATATCTCTTGGTCTAAACTTTCTATCTAGTTTCAGATGCAGTGCAGTCTTCAGTCTGTTTCATTTCCCATTTTACTCTGGAGGAGGAGTGTTTGTTGATCGTACTGGTCCTTCCACTAGATAAGTAAAACAAAAGATTGTGGTTTGGTGTAGAAAACAAAATGTTTTTGAGACTAAAGGGTCTGATTTACAATTTTTGTTTGTCTCTGCCTGAAAGGAAATGTTCCCTGGGCTTTATCAATGTGAGCATTTATCATCTCAGGCATTGTCCCTCTTTTCCACAGTGCAGTACAGGAAAGGAAGAGCCAAACAGGTTCATGCCTTAAGGCTATAAGCACTGGGTACACACAAACCAACACAGCGAAGACAGTGTGTGTGCATTTATGCAGAGCAGGGAGGTTTGCATCCATCTACACTGCTCCTCATCTCTCTCTGCTCCTACTGAATCTCAGCCATGGTCTGTCTTCTGTCACTGAGCTCTTTGGTCCACAGGGTCCACTTTGGCCACTGGGACATAGGCAGAGGTGCCTTAAGGCTTGAGGATGACACTGAGTTATATACCTTTTGCTGATGGAAATCTTCATGAATAATTCATAGGTTTCCAAAGTATTTGTTTGTTTACTTATTTATTTTGTGTGTGTTGCAGTCGACAAAAATCTTCAGAGAAAAAAAGTTAAAAATGTATTTATTCTGAACGGAAATCAGAATATGGCTTTGTCTTTTGAGACTGGGCCTCTCACTGGCCTGGAACTCTCCAAGTATGCTAGGTGGGTTGGTCACTGAGTCCCAGGGATCGACCTACCTCTTGTCTCCTCAGTGCTGGGATTACACATATCTCCTGCCTGGCTTTTTACACCGGTGCTAGGGATTGAACCTGGTCCTCGGGCTTGCTTGGTGAGCACTTACCAACTGAACCATCTCCCCAGTCCCTATTTTCATTCCTTTTGAACTGATTGCAGGAGCAGAATTGATAGCTCGAAAGCTAAACTCATGTTTAACAAAGAATTACATTTTACAGTTTTATTTTTTCATATGCATGCTCAGAGTTGTGCCATAGCTTATGATAGACTTCAAAAGGCAATTAGGGGAGTTAGTTCTTCTCTTCTACTCTGTGGGTACCTAGGCTTGAACTCAAGACGTCAGGTATCTTCTTCCACTGAGCCATCTTATTAGCCCATAGTTGACATTTAAAAGACTGCCAAATTCCCAAAGGAGCTGTACCATTTCCCATTTCCCTCAGCAATTCATGAGGGTTCTAATTTCTCTGCATTCTTAACATTTGATAGTGTCAGCCTTTTTCATTTTAGGCATATCCTAGAGGGTATAAAGTGGCATCTCATTGAAGCTGATTTTGTTGCTTTTGTTTTGGGTTTGTTTTTTTTTTTGTTTTTTTTTTTGAGATAGGGTTTCTGTGTAACCTTGACTGTCCTGGAACTTGTTCTATAGACCAGGTTGGCCTTGAACTCACAGACGTTGGTGTCTTTTGAGAAAGGATCTTATGTAGTCCAGGCTGGTCTCCAACTTGCTACACAGACACAGACAGCCTTGAACTCCTCCTGATCCTCATGCCTCCACCTCCTGCACGCTGGGGACTACAGGCAGCACCACCATGCCTTCTTCCTCAGTGACAATTCCGTGGAATTTCTGTCACTACACTTTCCAGGGATCACTGCTCCAAGGCTGTCAGTTGCATTTCCATAGTAATATCTTGTCTTCTCATCTCTTCAATGTCTTTCTAAAAAATATTTTTGATATTTTTAATTATGTTTGTGTGCGGGTATGCGCATGTGAGCAAAGGCCAGAGTACTGGATCCCCTGGAGCTAGTTCCAGATGGTTGTGAGCCCTCTGCTGTGGGTGCTGGGAACTGAACTCAGGTCCCCTGGAAGAGCACTATGTGGGAGTGTCTGTGTATCACTTTGTGCACGTGAGTATTGTGTTTGGTTGAACGCAGCACCTCAATTCCCTAACACCCCTTTATACAAAAAGTCCGAATTGTTTGGCTGGGAGCTTCACCCCAGTTCCTGGAATAAGCTCCCTCCCCTGGGAGTTGCCTCAGTCCAAAGCCCACGAAATGGTGACCCCTCCCCAGGGAGCGTCAAGAAAGCCTGCCAAATGGTAACCCCTCCCCAGGGAAGGTCAAGACCACTCCCACAGGCTATTTAAACAGCCCCCAGAAAATGAACACATGGTCCCCAGTTTCTGTGGTTTCCCCTTTCCTCTCTTCCCCTCTCCATGCTTTCCCCAGAGCCACCGGGAGCATTTCATTAAACACGGGCATCTTTTAATCAGTTTGATTGGAATTATTTGTGTTGGCGGAGAGGCTTGTCTAAGAGAAATGTCTAACATTGGAGTTCACAAAGGCCAGTGTTGGAGCCCCTGGAGCTGATTACATATGACTGTGAGCCTCCTGCTGTGGGTGCTGGGTATCGAACCTGGGTCCTTGGGGAAAAGCAGAGTCCTTTTATCCACGGTACCATTTCTTCAACCTCTACTACAAATGTGTTTTTAATCTTGAGGGAATCCAAGTTATCAGTTTTATTTTTTTACTTGTGCTTTTGAGACCTGGGGAGATAGCTGGGTGGCAGAGCACTTTGTAAAGCCCTGGGTTTGATCCCCAGCATTGAGACAACAAAAAGATGTTGTTGGTTTGTCCTTTTGGTATCATTTCTAACTTTCTGAATAATCCAGATCAAATAGTTTCTATGTCTTCTAAGATTTTACATTTAACTCTTACCTTTAGGTTTGAAATGCATCTTCCTACCATATAATTCACCTAATTTAAGTGGTGTAATCCAGGTACAATGATACTCGTTTATAATCCCAGCACGTGGGAGGTGGAAGCAAGATCTACCCTCACTTACATAGCAAGTTCGAGGTCAGTCTGAACTATATGGGAACTCATCTTAAAAAAAAAGGCATACATACATGATCTGAATATATATGTATACATATTAAATATAATCAAATACATAGTGTGTGGTTTGAAGCATATTCAGGGCTGAGCACATTTACCTTTATCTAATTTTAGAATGTTTTCACTACACTAAAAGAAACCCACTAGCAGTCATTCCTCTTGTCCACTCCTCAGCGTCAGGTGAAGCTACTGTCTCTGGATTTCCTTCTCATTTGTCTAGAAGACATGAAACTCTATCGTGGAAAAGAAGGAAAATGAATGTCAAAAGCAGATTTCTTCCCCCTTGCTGATGTGGGATTCCCCTCTGTATGCTGTGAATACATTTTATTACCATTGGTTAACAATAAAGCTGTTTTGGCTAATGGCTTAGCAGAATATAGCCAGGCTGGAAGAGCTATACAAAGAGAGTAGGCAGAGTCAAAGAGACGTCCCAAGAAGCAAGAGATAACAAACCATGAGCCTCGTAATAAAATATAAAATAATAGAAATGAGTTAATTTAAGATATAAGAGCTAGCTAAGAATACACCTGAGACATTGGCCAGTGTTGTAATTAATATAGTTTCTGTGTGATTATTTGGGTCTGGGCTGCTGGGAAGCAACGAGCAGCTTCCGTTTACACACCTTGCTCCTGATATTAGCAGGGAAGTAATCAGTATCACCACAATGCGTATTTGCTGTGAATGTCCTTCATCAGCTTGAGGAAGTTCCTTTCTAGTCCTAATTTGGCAAGTGTTGTTTTATTATTTTGTTTTGTTTTTGTTGTTGGGTTTTTTTTGTTGTTTTTGTTTTGTTTGGTTTTGTTTGGTTTGGTGACAGGGTTTCTCTGTGTGGCCCTAGCCATCCTAGAACTTGCTCTGTAGACCAGGCTGTCTTGGAACTCAGAGATTCGCCTGCCTCTGCCTCCTGAGTGCTGGAATTAAGGATGTGCGCCACCACTGCCCAGCTGTGTTGTTTTTAAATCACAGATGAATGGAAGGTCTCGCAAATGTTTTGTCTGAATCTACTAATACAATCAGGAAGCTTTTCTAGTTTATTCTATTGGTATGGTATATTAACTCTGGCTAACATCATGTATGAAAAAGCATTCATATTAATAGGTCAGAACCCATTAATTAAGCTTGGTCACCTTATAGTCTGCTAGTCTGTGTTCTTTTGTTTTTTTTTTGTTTTTTTTTTTTGTTTTTGTTTTTGTTTTTTCGAGACAGAGTTTCTCGGTAACTTTGGAACCTGTCCTGGAACTCGCTCTGCAGGCCAGGCTGGCCTCGAACTCACAGAGATCTGCCTGCTTCTGCCCCTGAGTACTGGAATTAAAGGTGTGCGCCACCACAGCCTGTCTTAAATAGTGATTTTTGAAGACGTGCTGAGCTGTTAAATTTTTTATGTGTTCCAGCACTCTTGCAACAACTAAAAATTCCAGCTTAGCAAAAATATTAAAACAGCCAAGTATAAGATTACACCTGTAATCCTCATTAATTTAGAGCATGAGGCATGGGGATTAACAGTTTTGGTCAATATAGTAAAATCTTGTCTAAAAAAAAAAAAGGAAAGGAAGGAAGGAAAGACAAGGATGCCAGGAACTGAAGAGAGATGACTCACTGGGGTTACGAGCCCGTACTACTCTTGCAGAGGACCCAGGTTCAGTCCTCAGTATCCATACTGGGTAGCTCACAACAGCCAACATGCCTCTAACTCCAGCTTCAAATACAGTGCCTCTGCAGCCACACCAACCCAAACAACCATATCCCAACACAAACACATAACAAAAAATGAAATAAACTGGGAGGTGGTGGCGCACACCTTTAATTCCAGCACTTGGTAGGCAGAGTCAGGCAGATCTCTGAGTTTAAGGCCAGTCTGTTCTTCCAGGACATCCAGGACTACGCAGTGAAACCGCATCCAAAAATAAATAAATAAATAAAAATTTTTAAAAAACCAACAAAAATAACATAAAAATTTTAAAGAGGACATCATGTTTACACTGTATATGTCAACTTGCCCAGGTGATAATATTCAATGATCTGTTCAGACACTAGTCTAAATATTGCTGTGAAGGAAAACACAGGGACATAACAGTATCAAAATCACACGGACTAAAGCTGTCAGAGAATATAACTCACTAGCAGAACCCTCAGCCAGCATTCTCCAGGGCCTGGTTTGCTCTCCAGCACTACCTAGACAACAACAAAATATGAGTCCCAAATCACAGGTCTGTTGGCTCACACCTGTAGTCTCAGCACTGAGGAGACTCAGGAAGTAGGAGTGGTAGGTAGTACAGGCCAGCAATTCAAGTACTGGAGAGGTCGAGATAACAAAAGCACAAGTTCAAGGTTACTTGGCTACACAATGTGTTTCAGGCCAGCCTAGGCTATATGAGATGGCTGTGGAATATCCCTTCTATTTGCTATGAATATGTTTTACTCCCACTGGTTGATATAGACTGCTTTGGCCTATAGCAAGGCAGAATAAAGCTGGGCAGGAAAGCAGGATGGGACAGAACAGAGAAACCTCCGATTACAGAGACCCATCTCAAAAAAAGATAGACTTTTTTTTTTTAAAGTTTAAGACAGAGCAAGTCATGGTACTCAAGAGGTTGAGGCAGGACTGACAGTTTGAAGTCAGCCTATACCGCAGAACAAGACCCTGTCTCAAAAAAAGAAAAGAAAAAAGAAAAGGAAAGAAAAACTAGATGCCATAGTGGATGTCTTTAACCCCAGAACTTGAGGAAGAGACACACAGATCTCTGAATTCAAGGCTATCCTGACCTACATAGTGAGTTTCAGGTCAGCCAGGGATACCTACTGAATCCCTATGTAAACAAAAGGAAGAAAGAAGAAAACAGAAAAATTAAAGCCAACCTGGAATACACAGAAAGATTGTTTTCAAAAAAGGAACAAACAAAACATTTTGATGTGCCTACTCGGGTAAGAGTGTTCACCTAGAATATAAGAAATCTTGGGTCCAAACATAATAAACTCAGCTTGGTGGTGAATTCATCTGGTCCCAGAACTTGAGAAAATCAGAAGTTCAAGGCCATCCTTGGCTGCAAAAGTCAGTCTGAGCCAGGCGGTGGTGGCACTTGGGAGGCAGAGGCAGGCAGACTCTGTGAGTCTGAGGCCAGCCTGCTCTACAGTGTGAGTTCCACGACAGGCTCCAAAGCTACACAGAGAAACCCTGTCTTGAAAAACCAAAAAAAGAAAAAGAAAGAAAGAAAGAAAAAGAAAAAGTCAGTCTCAGCTAAATAAGTCGCTGTAACAAATAAAGCTTGCCTGAAGATGAGAGGGCTGAGCTAGCCACACTAGTTAGCCATAGAGGCCAGGCAGTGGTGGCATACACCCTTAATCCCAGCACTAGGAAGGTGGAGACAAGAAGGGACTTGACTGGGTGGGAAGAAGACAGGAGCTCAGGGCATTCAGTCGGGGATTCATGGAGACAGGATCTTGCCCATTTTGGTCTGAGGATTCAGTAGAGGTAAAAGGTCTCCCCAGTAACTGGCTCCTTTTCTTCTCTGATCTTTCAGGATTTATCCCAATATCTAACTCCGGGTTTTTATTGAGATCAATCAGAATTTTCATGACATTGGGAGCATTATTTTGGACTGTTAAACACTGACTGTGTTAGTGAAGAAAGCTTTGGAGCCACATGTTGTGACTCAAGCCTGTAATCCTAGGATTTGGGCAGCGCAGCTATGGCAAGAGGATTGCCCCAGGTTTGTGGCTCACCAAGGCTACACATCAAGTAGCCAGCCAACAGTGAGAGAGCCTGGCTCAAAAACAAGTCCCCATCTCCCCAAAAAGGTTTTAGGTAGGTCCATTACTCTATTGCACACCGTTTCCATTTCTCTTACCATCCTTTGGGAACAGCCTTTCAAACATCTACCGTCTTTAATTTCCATCCATCTGTGGAGGAGGAGGGCAAATGTTCTCCTGAGGCAATAAGCCCTACTAAAAGCTCCAAGCTCAGCAAAACATGATCCATATTCTGATCAATAAAAGCTGAGCGACTTAGGGAAAAATATACCAAACCACTACCGCATATTTTCGTTTTTAAGACACAAAATGCAAGTCAGGTATAGTGGCTGACATTTGTGATCCTACCACCATCATGGGGGGGCTAATTATACTTTCCTTTTTGTTGTTGTGTTGGCTTTATTTTGTTCGAGTCAGTCTCACTGTGTAGCCCAGGCTGACCCCAAACTTAATAATCCTCCTGCCTCAGCCTCCAGGGTTTGAGGATGCATTTTTAAGAGATAAAAGTACAGTCATAATTAGCAAGAGCTTTATTAAAACACTAAGGATCCGCAGCTTCATCTCAGGCCTGTCTACAGCAGCTCTTACTGCAAGGGCTCGCTCATTCTCTGGCACAAAAGCAGCGAGCACCAGAGCGGCTGGTACACACTCAGCAGGGAGGCAGGTTCATTGTCTAGTTCCAGCTTCCACCTGGCAGAAACCCGATGGACTGCTGAGAAACCAGCTCGACTCATTAGCGTGTCTTTATCCTATCAAAGGGAAAGCGGAATCCTCTCCAATTCTGCACCTCACACTCTGCCATCATCGAGCTCCCCAGCAGGTCCTCAAGACAGAGGGAAAGCGGTAGACTTGGGTCCCCAGGGGTCTTGAGAACAGCAAGTAAAAAATTAATTAATTCAAAAAGGACAGATAGCGGGGTCATTCGCCAGCAGCTCAGCGGCTGTCCTTCGCTCAATTCGACTACTCTGTCATTCTCTCTCTTCTGCTGTCAAAACTGTCCCGCAATGCGAATGCTGACGCTGGGGATGGAGGAAGGCATTCATTCACCTTTTCGAGGGACGGCATGCGCCTGAAAAACACTTTTGCCCTGTCCCCAGCCATCCCGTTGCCAGCAACTAGAAAAGGGGCAAGGGGCAATCCAAGTGACTCTGTCCAATTCCCATACATTTCTGCTCACTTCGTCCCCCCTCCCCCGAAACCTCAGGAAAAAGCTAAGGACTGCAGGAGCAAGTTCGTGTCCGTCCCCCCACCGCCCCACGCCGGCAGAAACCCACTCCTAACCGTCCCAGCGGCCAGGATGAGCCAAACCGGGGACGACACCTGGCGCAGGTGCCTGTCAGGGATGCCTCTCCAAACCCGCAGTCGCTGCAACGCCGCATCCCGGGCATGCGGCGCGCGTCCCTGGCGCAGAGCAGAGGACCACCGAGGCCGTCCTCGCTGGACGGTGACCTCGGTGACCCCGCAGGCACCTGCAGTCCCTGGCGCGGCGTCGCCGGGGTCCGGGATGGAGGACACCTCCCCGCCCTGCACCCCCTCTCTCCCCGCGACCTGCCCCGCTCCGAGGCCGACTCGGGGACCGCCCGGGCCACCGCCGCGTCGCTCGCCCTCCCCTCCGCCCGGCCCCCCGGCGCGCGCCCGGCCCTCACCGGACTTGGGCGGGTAGCGGTACACGGAATTGGACGGGATGTCCACCTCCTCCACGCCCGCGTGCTGCCGGCTCGTCAGGGCCCCCATGACGGCTGCGACCGCGGCGTCGCCGGGCTACCTTCTCCGCGCCTCAGCGCGCCGGCCGGCCGCACGCCCAATGCGGGGGTCGGCGTCCAGCCGCGGCCCGCTCGGCTGAGGCGCTGCGGCGGAGGCGGCGCGGAGCGGCCTGCAGGGCGCGCACCATTCTCCGCCGGGCACCGCGGCGGCGCCTCTGGCTTGAGGGGGCTGCCGGGCTGAGCCGGGGGGCGCCGCCGCCTCAGGCCGCGTGATGTCAGCGGCGGCTGGCGAGCGAGGGAGGGGAGGGAGGGGGACCGCGACGGCCTCAGCCAATGGGGCGGCGGGGCGGGAGCGCCCGTGGGCCGGCCAGCCAATGGGAAGCGAGCTCCGGTGGGAGCCGGCGGCGCGTGCTTCGCGTGGAGGCTGCGGCGCGGACGCGACCCAGGGCTCAGCGGCAACGATGGGCAAGCATCTGGATCTCCCGGAGCTGCCCCGCCTTGGCCGAGAGGCCCCGGCTGCGTCAGGCGGAAGGAGCGTGGTCCCCTCCCGGCTCGAGCAGGGTCCCGGTTAGATCACCGCGGCCCCGAGGAGGCCTGCCTCGAGCTCGCACGCCTTTGTCCCTGAATCCCAAAGCGAGCCGCCCCGCCCTGGCAGCCAGGGCCCCACCTCCTCCGCATCTGTCGAGGTCCCAAGGGGAGCATCCACCTCCCTCGTGCCCCTCCCGCCAAACCCCAAATGTTCTGACAACCCAGCGTCCCAAATGGTCAGCAAGACTACATGGGGGTGGCTGTGTGACCCGCTAAAATGTGGCCGTCCCCTCTGTGTATGCTGTTTGTATCCCCTTTTCTGGGCAGCTCAGATAGCCTTTGGGTTTGACTTGGTCGAGCATCAACTCAAGATTGTCACTTTCAAGCCTGTCCCTTTTGAATTGTTCTTTGGAGACTTTGGAAAGGCCTATGTGTGGCCTATGGGTGAAGAGTTCCCGAACAAAAAGGGGGTTAGACCTAGGTAGAGCCGACCTAGGAATTCCGTGTACGCACCTGAGCGCACACAGACACAGACACACCACGAAACAGAAGCTCGGGCATGCAGAAGACGTCATTGCTCAGTTAATTACAGACATTTCGGTATTTGTGGGTTTGATGAGGTCTTGGAATATTTTTGTTTATTTGTTTGTTTTTGTTTCCCTGGAGGGGAGACTGATCAGCAAGAATTTGAACTGTTTCAGCATGACTTCAATATTCAGCAACACACAGAGTAGTTTGGGGTGACGGCTTGCTTGCCTTGTTTAGGTTTGTAAAACTGTTTTATAGCTCTAGCTGTCTCCTGGTTGTGTGTGTGTGTGTGTGTGTGTGTGTGTGTGTGTGTGTAGTTTGCAAGGGGACTGTAGTTTAAGTTTTGGGGGTTTTATTACATTTTATTTGTGTCCTGTGGGGGGTGTCCTGTGCCACCAGATGATTCCAGTAGTCAAAGGATTAACTTACAGAAGTCTTTTTTTTAGTTGTGTGGGTTTGGGGGATAGAACTCAGTTCTTCAGGCTTGGCAGGCACCTTTACCCTGCTACCCTCTCCCACTTTTTGAGACCAGATCTCGTGTAGTTCATGCTGACCCAGAACTCCTCTTGACACACACAGGGATTCTCTGTGTTACAGCCTGGCTGTCCTGAAACTCGCTCGGTAGACCAGGCTAGCCTCGAACTCACAGGGATTCGCCTGCTGCTGCCTCCCAAGTGCTGGGGTTAAAGGCCCATGCCATCACCTTCTGGCTCAACCTAGTACTTCCAGTTACCAAGGCTGACCTTGAACTTTGGATTCTCCTCCCTCCCCCTCCCAAGTGTATTCTGCATTTTCATTCATCCTCTTAGTAGTAACCAACTGTCTTTGCTAAAGTTATGAACCACCGCCTTGGTTTTCTCCCTTCCCTGTCATTCATATTGGCTGATACCGAGGGAGGCCAAGTCTCTGCTCCAAACACACTCATCCAGGGCCCAGAACTCCCTGGCAAAGTTTGGAACTCTCCCTGCAGCCCCTGGCCTAACCATAGGCTTCCAGATGTATCTTAGGGAAGGAACTAGAGCCATATTCCTTTCTCTACACACAGGTCCTTCCTTGCACGTGTTAGGTGACAGTAAACTACTAGGGACCAAGACTCTAGAACTGTGTGATTCCAGCCTTTGGGAGGTAGAAAAGGAGGCTTAGGAACTTCAGATGCATAGAGTTCAGGGCTAGCTTAGGGCTACATAAAACCTTGCCTCATACAAAACAACAGAAACTACAGATAGACAAACAAAAGCAACACATCAATTTTTATTTTCAAGATGTGGGTCTCCCATCTAAGTACTGACAATGACAAGATCCCCTGTCGGTGACTCTGGAGAGATGGCTCATCTTCTTTTCTTACAAAGGGCCTAGGCTTGATTCCCAGCACACAGTGCTTCATAACCATCTGTAACTCTAGTTCCAGGGGTTCTGGTGGCCTCTTCTGACCTGAGGCACAAGGAACTGCACGTGGTACACAGACATACACTCAAGCAAACACTTATACAGGGCCAGGCACAAGGGTGCACAACTTCAATGTCAGCACATAGGTGGCAGAGGCAGGTGGATCTCTGAGTTTGAGGCCAGCCTGGTCTACAGAGTAAGTTCCAGAACAATCAGAGCTATGTATTGGCACTCTGTTTGGAAAAAAACAACCAACAAACAAAAATTAACACTCATACATATAAATAAATCTTTAAAATATATCCTTTTTCTATTCTAGTCCTGCCTCCATCTCCCAAGTGCTAGGTTTACTAGCATGTCCAATCTATTCAGTGCTCGGGATGTTGGAGATTGAACCCAGGGCTTTGTGGATACAGGCAAGCAAGCTACCAACTGAGCTGTATGGCAGCCCCCAAAGACTTGTTTATAGAAAGTGATGATGGGAGAAAGAGAAAGGGATAGCTACTTTGGGGAAAGTTCTGGATCAACAAAAGTTTCTGTGAATTGAGCTTGAATTTTCGTTGACGGTCTAAACACACTAAACACACTGATAAAGTTTTGGAAAGAGCCTCAGTCCGCGCCTAGGACAAAGGTGAGGTAATCGGCTAATCTCTCCAAGGAGCCTGGCCTGGAGCTGCAGAGGCCTGCATTCCTCCCTGGACCTTCCTTAGCTTCCTTCCATTCTTTCCCTGGAGATCTGGGCCAGGGAGAATGCCTAAGAGAGAAGACTCAGAGGAGAGGAAAAATCCAGAAGCGACAGCTATCAGGTGAGCTATAAAAACGCTTTTCACTTGAAAACCTGGTCCAGGGAGGGTCCAACTCTGCGCAGGGAGATTATGTGTGAATACCAAGTTTGTCTCCTCATTTGTGTAAATCCCTGTATTTTTCAGCGTCCCTTGAGAGAACGCCCTCAGAGAACCAGCCTTCCAGGGTCCCGGGCATGGTGGACACGCAGGACAAAAGAACCCTAGGACAACTAGTCCCTTAGAGTTTCCATTCTGTTCCTTTTGGCTGCCCTGCTTTCAACCCACATGTACATTTTCCACACACAATACGTGTGCTCATTTCGACAGTTCCCCCAACAGGAAGAACTGGGGCCTGCAGGCAGGAGCTGTCAGATACTGCCCTGGAGCACAGCATTCTGCAGGCAGCGGGGCCAGGGAGGTAACGCAATGCCTCAGGAGATCTGTCAGAGTTCATACTGGGCCGGAAGATTGGGGGTGGGTCCCTCTGAAGAAACACAGATGTCTCCCAAAGCCAGATCTGTCCAGCAACACACATGCTCTGATCCCTTCCTTGGTGATTGGCTTCAGTTGGCTAAAGCCCACATCAGGCTGGGAAGACAATACGGTTGGTAGAGTGCTTGTCTCAAAAGCTGGATGGAGCATGAATTTGATTCCCAGAAGCCACATAAAAATACTCAGCACAGCCAGGTAGTGGTAGCACACACCTTTAATCCCAGCATTTGGGAGGCAGAGGCAGGCCTGGTCTACAAGAGCTAGTTCCAGGACAGACTCCAAAGCTACAGAAGAGCCCTGTCTTGGAAAAAACAAACAAACAAACAAACAAACAAAAAAACCGGACATGGTGGCAAGTGCTTGTCTGAGTCCAGGGGAGACAAGTGATTCCTAGATCACAGCCAGCCTAACCTACGTGATGCACTCCAGACCAATGAGAGACGCTGTTGCTGTTCACCTCCCTTGAAACAGTAGCTCTCATTGGTAGACAGTGTTCCTGAGGCTACACTGGGGTTGTTCTCTGGTCTACACATGCACACACACAAACACCCATTTGTAGTGTCATCTGCAGATAGTTGTGCATCTTGCTCAGGTGAGCAGCCTATACTAACACAGGCAGTAGCTATCCTAAAGGCTTTGGAACTTCTGACTAAGGCCCATGTAGCTCAGGCTGGCCTTGAACTTGCAGAAATCATCCTGCCTCAACCTCCCAAGTACTGGGGTTGCAAATATGCACCCTACACCCGGATCCCATTTTGTCTCTTGTCAGATATGAATTCACCCTTTTTACAAGTATCATTGTCAGGTTGATCCTCCAGCACAGAACTCTCTGCTCCAGTAGCTGCAAACCTCAGGTGGGTCTATAACTTAACTCACTTTTCCAGTCAAGAACAAAGTGAATAATGGTGTTTATACAGCGCTGAATAGCAGGGACTCCTCCAAGGTGGACGTCCAGGGTAGACCTTGCCCTTAGCATCATGGTCCCCATCTTGCCTTGCTGTGTTTCTGACCTGTTGCTCCGGGATCTGGTACTGGAAAAGTGAGAGTCCTCTGATATTATTTCTGCTCAGGTGTTGGAGGAGGCCGCTTTTTCATTCCTGACTGCTCAGCCCCAAAATAATCACACAGAAACTGTATTAATTAAAACACTGCTTGGCCCATTAGCTCTAAATTCTTATTGGCTAACTCTTACATCTTAATTTAACCCATTTCTAGTAATCTGTGCTCACAGGGTTGTGGCATACCAGCAAAGTTTCAACACGTCTGTCTCCAGCGGCTCATGGCTTCTCTCTGACTCCACCTTCCTCCTCCCATGCTATAGGCCAAGCCAGTTCTTTATTAATTAACCAATACAAGCAACACATAGACAGAAGGACCTCCCACACCACTCAGAGATTACTTTGAAAAAATTAGGGGTGAATATAATCAAATACATCTATGAGAAGATCTCGATGAAGCCAGACACGGTAGTTCCTGTCTATAATCCAACATTTGGGAGTCTGAGGCAAGATTTCTGTGGAATTCAAGGAAAGCCTAAGCTACTTGGTAAATTTCAGTCCAATCTGGTCTACCAACTGAAACCCTCTCTCATCGGAACCATTATAGTGGAAGGAGATAATCAACTCCTGGAGATTATTCTCTGACCTCCTTATGTATGCGCTGGGAAACACACAGACAGAGAGTGGGGAATAAAAGGAGAAGCAAAGAGAAGTCGGGAGTTAGGAGGTCGGTTCTGGTTTGCTTTATTGGCATGACAGATGGTTTCCATCAAATACCAGACCTTGCAAGCTTGTTTCTGTACTCCAGTCCATTTCTGTCTTCACTTCCCTCATTGTTGGCCTGACTTCCTTTGGTTTGGGGCTAACTTCACCTGGGGCTGCACATTCTGCTCAGCAAAGCCAATGAGCAAAGAATGCACTATTAATGTTTCAGCTCAGTATCCACTCATCTGCCTCCACACCCTTCCAACAAACGGAAACGGACCAGGCAGGCGCAGAGCCCAGCATCTGTCTCTCTTTACCAAGAGAAGCTGGAGTCTAGGGGAGGCAGTGTAGTGACAGCCCAGACCTCTAACAAAATAAATACTCAACTGCGGTTGCTTAGAAGATCAAAGGGGGAAAGTGAGAACAAATTCTCTTCCTTCTCCCAGGGTGTTTCTGTGTTTCTATTCTCCCCACCCCTCCACCACCACACACACCTTTCATTGTTGTCCCCCCCACTTCCTCCAACAGCAGAGCCACAGAGTCCCTACCCCCTCAGCCTCTCCCAGAGTTTCCTCAAAATGCCTGTACTGGCTGGATCATTTAACTTGGAAGGAATTTTAGGCAATCCTGACCGATGAGAGCTGCAGCCAGCCGACAGCAGTACCTCAGGACCCAGGAGTCTCCCTGTGTGCTGCACTTGCTGGCCTGCCTGCTTCCCTCTCTCTAGCTCTGTTTTATCAGGCTGAACTGTGAGGACGAGTCAGCTCAGGGAGGAGTTCGGAAACCCAATCCAAGGGCTGGAGGGATGGCTCAGAGGTTAAGAGCACTGGCTATTCTTCTAGAGGTCCTGGGTTCAATTCCCAGCAACCACATGGTGGCTCACAGCCACCTGTAATAAGATCTGGTGCCCTCTGTATGCATAATTAATAAATAGATAAATCTTTTTTTTTTTTTTTGATTTTTCGAGACAGGGTTTCTCCGTAGCTTTTGGTTCCTGTCCTGGAACTAGCTCTTGTACACCAGGCTGGCCTCGAACTCACAGAGATCCGCCTGCCTCTGCCTCCCGAGTGCTGGGATTAAAGGCGTGCGCCACCACCACCCGGCAATAAATAAATCTTTAAAAAAAAAAAAAAGAAACCCAATCCAAGCGTGTGTCCGTGCCCAGCTGTCCCCATCACAGCGCCAGCAAGCGATGTACTCCACTCCCACGAACTTCGCCATGCCTGTGCTCAAATCGAAAGAAGAAAACCACTGTTGGGGCTGGAGAGATGGCTCAGCAGTTAAGAGCACTTGCTGTTCTAACAGAGGAGCTGGGCTTGGTCCCCAGCACCCACACAAGGCAGCTCACAGCCACCTGTAACTCCCGTTCCTGCTCCGGGAGATCTGACACCATTGGGCCTCAATGAACCCCTACATTTGTGTGTACCTAAGCTCATACAGGAACACAGACACATAAAAATAAGTTCAAAAAAATTTTAAAGAAAACCATGTTACTTTGAGGTGTGGTTCACATGAGTGATCCCCAGCACTTAGGAGGCTAAATCTGGAGGGTTGTGAGTTCAAGACCAACCTAGGCTAAGTAGCAAGAGCCTGTCTCAAAAAAAAAAAAAAGGAGGAAGGAGAGAAGGAAAGGTTAATTCAGAAGCAGAGGCAGAAGGATCAGGAGTTCAAGGTCATCCTCGGCCACACGGTTTCTAAGTTTCTAACCAACCTAGGCTGTATCAAGTGACTCAGTCTTTAAAAAAAAAAAAAGTGGAGGGGAAGGGAAGCTGAAGCTGGGAGGTAGCCCAGTTGGTAACATGCTTGTCTTTAAGCACGAGGTTCTGACTTTGATCCCCAGAACCCACATTTAAAAAGCCAAACATTGTTGTGGCATAGGATCGATCGCAATTTCAGTGTTAGGGAGCTGGAAGAGGCAAATCCTGGGGCTGGCTAAGCAGCCAGTCAGCCAGCCTGGCCTACTCAACAAATACCAGGTCCCACTGAGATCAAGCCTCAAAAAACAGGGTGGGTAGCACATGAGAAATGATGTAACTCTTTTTTTTTTCTTTTTTTGGTTTTTCGAGACAGGGTTTTTCTGTGAAACAGCCCTAGCTATCCTGTGAACTCAGAGATCCGCCTGCTTCTGTGATAAAAAGTGTGCGCCATTAGATTTATAGACGTGCCTGCATGCTCTTTCACATACAAGCATGCACTCTCACACGTGAACTCAGGAGACATCGAGAGAGAGATCCCATAGCCTTCCTCCTCTGAAACTGGAGTAGGGGCCAGGGCTGCAGTCCATGAACTCATTAACCCATCAGCCCAACCCCCATGGCCATCTAACCCCTCCCAGGCAAAGAGACCAAAGAGCAAAAGAAAAAAGCCAGGTGAGGCAGCACTGAGGGTGAGGACAGCAGCTCCCAAGTACCTCGTGAGCATGGAGGAACTGGCAGTCTGTCCTCGTCCACTGCTGACTGACCGGCAGTTCCTTACAATAACACATTTACTCCCCAGCTAATTGCTTGTTTATATAAGTGATAACTGTCTGCTTAGGGCCCTTCAAAGACTGGGGAGAGCCCCACCAGACAATAAACAAAGCTAGCGTTTACCATCTAGGTGCTGTTGGGAGGATTAGGCCCCTCCTACGCACCTTGAGGTGTGTATTTACTATTTGCTTAGTCATCTGTGGTTATCTTCTATAGTTCAAGATGAAATCTATGTATGAAAAGGAGTTTGAGCAAGACGCGGCCCACACCTGTTATTCCAGCATACAGCAGGCTGCAGCTGAAGAAAGTAGGAGAATTCAAGGTCATCCTCCTCAGGCCTGAGACCCTGTCTCAAAACAGAATCCTCAAAGGCTAGGCATGGTGATACATGCTTTAATCCCTGAGTATATGCTCTCCCATACCAAGAAAAAAAAAAAGTTTGGAAAAGAGCCAGCTTTTGTGGCTCTTACTTTATGGAAGACACTCACCCACAAGCAAGTTCCTCCCTCTATTTCCCCTGAATCCCAAATACAGCCTGCTGTTCCTGATCACAGTGTTGCTTGGAAAACCCGCCTTCCACACATGCCCTTTCCATGCCTGTCTGTCAAGGCGAACCCCATCTCAGCTCAAATCCCACCTGCTCCCTGACATCAACCTGTGAGCCCATGCTCGTGGCTGCTTTTCTCCCTCAGAAGGCCGAGTGTAGGAACTCACCTGCTACACGTAGGTGCTCCCAAGCCTCCAAAGTCAAAAGGAATAGGTACCGTGTGCCCATATTGTTCCCATTTCCAATAGGAAGATGCTGCAGCTCACCCAGGTACAGGAAGCAGGAACTCACCTGAGGTTCATAGGAGTCCACAGCCAGGTCTCCCTCAAACATGGCCAGTCTACCAGCCTCACAGGGAAAGCCTATTGCAGCTACCCAACAGTGACTCAGGCCTACTCACTGTCCTTATGACCGCTACCTTGCCTGTCTCCACGCTCACTCTCCTCCTCCTCTTGGAGACAGGGTCTGGTTTTGGTTTTAAGATGTTGCTTTTTGCCTGGCAGTGGTGGAGCACGCCTTTAATCCCTTTAATCCCAGCACTCAGGAGGCAGAGGCAGACAGATCTCTGTGAGTTCGAGGCCGGCCTGGTCTTCAAGAGCTAGTTCCAGGACAGGCTCCAAAGCCACAGAGAAACCCTGTCTTGAAAAACCAAAAAAAAAAAAAAAAAAAAAAAGCTTTTATTTTTTTATTTATATATGTGTGTATGTGCTACCAGTGCATTGCCCACAAAGGATTCCCTGGAATTAAGAGTTACAGGTTGTTGTGAGCTGCCCAACGTAGGAGCTAGGAACTGAGTTCAGCCCTTCTAGGAGAGCAGCAAGCTTTCTTAACCAGTGAGCCATCTTTCCAGCACATGAGACCGGCTCTTTCTAGGTAATTTAGGCAGGTTTCAAGCTCCTGGCTCAAATGATCCTTTTGCCTCAGTTTCCTCGGGAGGTAGGATGACAGAGCCAACCAGCACACCAGGCCAGCCCCGGTGGATTTGTCTTTTGTCTTTTTCTTTAGTTTTCAGAGGCAGAGTCTCCATGGCAGGCAGGGTGATGGAAGACTCACAGTCCTCCTGGCACAGCCCCCCAAGTGCTGGGATTGTTGGCTGGACAGCACACCCTGCTCTTCTCTTTCCCCCAACTCACCTCCTTGCTGCTGCTGTCTATTGTTCCTGTATTTGAATTTAGACACCACCTCTCTTCCTTTTTAAAAACCAAGTCCTGGATCAAACCTAGTGGGTCACACCTAAAATCCTAGCCCTGCAGAAGATGAGGTAGGATAAAGAATGTAAATTTGAGACCAGTTGCGGGTACATGGTGATCTCAGTCACGCATCGTCTTGCCTGCCTTCGTGGAAGTCTATTTTTGGTTGTTTTGTTTGTGACAGAATCTCTTTCTGCCTGGAACTTAAAATCCTCTGGCCTCAGTCTACCGAGTGGTGGGATTCCAGGTATACACCACCCCCACACAGACTCCTGGTCTTCAACCTTTCTCCAAGAACTCTGGCAGAGAAGTAATGGAACCGCCTTGAAATGGGATTGCGAACTCTGTGCTTTTGAAACTGTTTCCCGGCCAGGCCTGGCAGGCAGGCACCCTATCTCATTGCTCAGTTCTTTCCCTTTAGGTTCAGTCTGGGGTTTGGGGGTTATTTTTACTCTGTGCGTCCTGACACTCGGTCTCCAAACACAACTCTGACAGTAGCTCTGTTCTGATCTAGAAGCCGCCGGAAGGCAGGACACAAGGCTGCTCTAGCTGAGCCTCAGAGCGCAGCCGACCCGGCCAAGACGGGTAAGCATGTTGACCTGGCAAGGCACATCCTGGGGGTTTCCCACTTCTGTGTGCACGAACCAGTGCTCCTGTGCACACTAAGCACTTCCTTCCTCTTCTGGCCAAACCCTGCACTGTGTTTATGAACAGCCGCATGCTGGGTCCAGAGATTAATCAGTGTGCTCTGCGTCTGGGGGTCAGGAAACAGCACTCTGCGGTTTGTTCACTGTGGACAGGGAAGCTTCACTACCGAACTGTAAAACAATCGGAGCTTTATCTTAAATAAGCTCTGGTCCAGGATTTTCTTTTTCTTTTCTTTCCTTTTTTTGAGACATAGTTTACTCTGTAATCTAGGCTGGCCTGAAACATGCTATATACTCCAGGCTAACCTTGAACTCTTGGCAATCCTCCTGCTTCATTCTCCTGACTGCTAGGATCACAGATGTGAGCTTATGCCTGACTTTTCCAAGATCAATCTCTCTCAATTCCCTGTCCCCGCCCCCACTTCACAAGGCCCGTCTCCCCTTCTCCCCCATCCCCATGCTCTCTTCTTCACCACCCAATTACTTCTTAGGGCCTTGGAAGTTATTGGAACCTTATTGTCTTATGAGAAACTTTGTATCTCTTTTAACATTGCTCTCTTCTCTGCTGGGTCCTGGTTAGTTTGAATTCCTATCCTGGACTTGGGTAGCCCACACTCCAAGGCCTCCAACCCCACCTCATCTAGGGGGGTGACATCATCCTCAAGGGTACTCAAGAGACAGAGGCAGGGAAATCACTGTAAGTTTGAGGCCAGCCAGGGCTGCATAGGGAGATTTAAAAAAAAAAAAAAAAAAAAAAAAAAAAAATATATATATATATATATATATGGCTGGGCACACGCCATTAATCCCTGCACTTGGAAAGCAAAGGCAGGATCTCTGAGTTCAAAGCCAGCCTGGTCTACAAAGTGAGTTCCAGGGCAGCCAGGACTGTTATACAGAGAAACCCTGTCTTTTTTTTTTATTAATTAATTTATTTATTATGTATACAATATTCTGTCTATGTATATGCCTGCAGGCCAGAAGAGGGCACCAGACCCCATTACAGATGGTTGTGAGCCACCATATGGTTGCTGGGAATTGAACTCAGGACCTTTGGAAGAGCAGGCAATGCTCTTAACCTCTGAGCCATCTCTCCAGCCCGAGAAAAACAAAATAATCCAAAAAAAAAAAAAAACAAAACAAAACCAAAAACCCAAAACCTGTGGTCTCCATATGCACATGCACACACAGCCCTCACGTAAATATGTACATACAGGCAAATAAAATAATAAAACAAGTAATAATTTAAAAAAATCCCTGCATGGGGCTGGAGTACAGCTCAATGATAGAATGACTGTTTACCATGAGTTCTAATCTGACGGAGGTGGTCTGAGAGAAAATGGCCTCCTTAGGCTCCTGCATCTGAGAGAGAATGGCCTCTATAGGCTCTTGCATTTGGATGTTTGGTTCCTAGTTGGTAGACTGTTTAGGAAGAATTAGGAGGTGTGGCCTTGTTTGAGGAGTTGTGAGGTTTCAAAAACCTCACACCGGGCCCAGGCACACTTTCTTTTTGCCTCCATCTTGTGGGAATGATGTAAACTCTCAGCCATTGCTTCAGCACCACGTTTGCCTGCTGCCATGCTCCCAGCTGTGATCACCGTGGACTCCCCTCAGAAACTGTAAGAAAGCAAATTCCCAATTAAATGTTTTCTTTTATAAGCTGCCTTGGTCATGGTGTCTTTTCACAGCAGTAGAACAATGACTAAGACTCCTAGTATTGCAAAACAATAATCAAATAAAACAATAAAACTAAACCTGATGACTTTAATCCCAGAACTCATGAGACTGGGGCAGAAGGATTACCCGAAGTTCAAGACCAGTCTGCTTTACATAATGAGTTCCAGGCCAGACTGGTCTAAAGACCAAGACTCAGGCCCAGTAGTGGTGGTACACACCTTTAATCCCAGCACTTAGGAGGCAGAGGAAAGCAGATCTCTGAGTTCAAGACTAGCCTGAACTACAGAGCAAATTCCAGGACAATCAAGGTACATAGAGAAACCCTATTTCGAAAAATAACTAACTAAATAAAAATAAATGAACCTGTAGCCACTCATAGCAGACACACCCGCCATCCCAGCACTCAGGAGGCTACTGCAGGAAGTTGGGTGCACGGCTCTATTCCCAGCACTCAGGAGGCAAAGGTCAGTGGGTCTCTGTGAGTTCGAGGCCAGCCTGGTCTGCAGAGTGAGTTCCAGGATAGCCAAGGCTGCACAGAGAAACCAAAAAAGAAAATGAAAATAAGTCAACTAGGTAACTAGCTAATAATCAACTCCCAGATGCAGAGATAAGCGAACAATCTTGAGCTTACACCATTGCCCAAGAGCCTAGTTGTCTGAAACCAGTGACACCCTTTCCTCCTCCACTTCAGAGAAATCACATGACCCTTCTGGAAGTAACAGAGTGTGCTTCTTCTGAGCTGATTGAAAGCTTCATAGGCTTTTGTGGTCTGTGGAGGAGCAACTTTGCTTTGACTCAACCTTAGCACCAGGATGACAAACAATAGGGACAGCTGTGTGTCAATAAAACTTTATTTACAAAAACAGGCCCCAAGGCTTCAGCTAGCCAGCTGGAAGAGTCAACCGTCTGGAAAATGATGTCACTGCCCTGAGGGTAGTTTTTCTTGACCCACTGACCTTAGCAAGGGTGAGTTACAGCAACTTAACTTAGTCTAACCTGGTGAGCCTGAAAAATCTTGGGGCCAATTTGTCAGCACTGGCACTTTTTCCCCAGAGAGAGGAAGGACCACCCCTCCACACTCAGAGCAGGTGCCGACCAACCCTGGGCTCCCCCAGCTCAGTCCTCCTCCAGGCTCACCACCTTCCCAACATGTGTTTCAAGTGGGACTTTTTGAGCACCAGCCCCATCCAGGCTTTTTTTTTTTTTTTTGGTGTTATTTTGGTGTGAGGACTGGTGCTTGCATCTCAAATGCTTCACCAACTGAGTCAACTTCCCAAGTCGCCACATTGGCTTTTGTTTTCAATTTTTTAAGGTGTGCCCTGTCCCCTCCCACACTCCCCCAATTTCTCTCCCCTCGCTTCCCCTGGACAATAGCACTTCCACCTTCATTTATCCGTGTACAATTTTGTGTACTATATAAAAATCTAGGAACACAGATAAGAGGCAGTACACAGTACTTGTCCTGCTGAAACTAACTTCCTTCACTTACTATGATTGTCTCTGGTTTTCTGCAAGTGATATGTGGAGCCTGTCCTGGAACTCGCTCTGTAGGCCAGGCTGGCCTTGAACTCACAGAGATTCGCCTGCCTCTGCCTTCTGAGTACTGGGATTAAAGGCCTATGTCACCCCTGTCCTGCAACTTTGTTCTTCTTTATGGCTGACAGAAACTCTGCTGTGCAGGAGCTGGAGTGGTGATGGCTCAGTTGAGAGCTCTCGTTTCTCGATTCTCAGCACCCACATGGTGGCTCACAGCCATCTGTATCTCCAGTTTCATGGGATCCAGTGCTTTCTTCTGACCTCCGTGGTCACCCGGCAAGCACTTGGTACACAGGCCCACAGGGAAACATTCATACACATGGGATAATAAGTATAAGAATATTTTATTCCACTGTGTATGTCCAGTGCATCTTCCTTCACCTTTCCTTTTCTTGGACAAGGTTGGTTCCATGACTCAGCTGTTGTGCACACTGCTGCAGTCAACATGGATGTGCAAGTGTCTGTGACATATTGTCCTGGAGGCCTTCTGGTAAATACCCAGGAGTATTTGGTCTCGGAGTCTACCACACCCAGGAGTGGTAGAGCTGGGTCTCCTTGGATATTTGAGATGGGGGTCTTGCTATGTATCCTTGGCTAGCCTCTGGAGCTCTTGAGTGCTGGGATTACAGATATATCCCACCACACTCAGCTCCCAAGTGCTTATGACCCACTTCCATTTCCTTTATTTACCCAAATCCATCCCTGCTTCTGCTCTAATGAGCCTCCTCGGACTATTTCCTTATGATCTATAATCGCTAGCTTGATAAGAATTGCCTCACTGAGTCACGAAAAGGATGAAAAGCCAGCTTGTTCAGAGAGGTATCCAATTGGTTAGGGGCTCCCACTAATATGAGGGAGATACGAGGGATGAACTGAGTCTCACCGATAGGCAGACCAAAGCCACTGTAGTTCCTGGAAGGTCAGGAATTGAGAACTGGAGAACTGGAGAATGACTGATGGGAATTTTGCCATCAAGACAGGTTAAGAAAGCAGAGCAGGAATTTGGGAAGGGTCTTCCTGGGGACTGCAAAGGTGCCGGCTTTAGACCTCTTGAATTGTGCTCAGTAGGGAAGTACACGGAGGCCCGCATGGCTCCTTAGAGTGTGTGTGTGTGTGTGTGTGTGTGTGTGTACAGGCTTTGGGTCTTTGTTTCTCGTATATATTGCTCTATTAAGTGAGGAGAGTGAAGAACAGAGCTAGGGCAGGGCTGGCTCGCAGCCCCTTCAGTAGACAGCTGTTCTCAACGGAGAGCTGGAATGCCCAGCTCCAAGGCCTCCGCATTACTTTCCCCAAGGAGATTCTGACGACTGAACAGGAAGCAATAGTCCAGTTTGAGGAGGAGGAGACTGTGCGAGAGGCAGTCCCTCAAACCCTCCCTCCCTTTGTCTCCCTTCCTCTGAGGACTAAGACACACCTAGCAACCCAAGGTGGGGCTGTCTTATCACCTGCCCGCCAGGTACTGCACAGGGTGTTCAGACCACAGAGCTGCTTTGGGGGAATGGCCTTAACTAGGCTGGGAGTGGTCTGGCCTTTGTCCTTTGTGAGGCTCCTGACGGTTTGTGGAAAACATAATCTGGTATAAACCAGCAGGGACTCATCCCTGAGGGATTAGCAGTGGTTTTCTGTCAGCAACAACACAGAGGAAAGGTGTTTCCTATCTTGTCAGTACCACCTAGGGAGATTCCAGCAGGCTGACTGGACTGGAAAGTAGAACGTAATGTTTAGGGGCATGCGCATAGTGAGTCTACATACTGAGTTTCAGGACAGCGAGGGGTAGGTAGACAGCATAGCCTTTGATTGTATACACTGGGGTGTGGACTCAAATCTCAGTTTTGCCCTGAAGTCAGCAAGTTTCAGGCCAAGCAGAGCTACTTAGGAAGACCCTGTCTTTTATTTAAAAAAAAAAAAAGTGGAAGTATTAGAGGAAGACAGGCAGGAAACGAGGGAGGGAAGGGAAGAAAGGAGGGTGGGGATGAAATAAACTTCCTGACACACCCAACCTTGATCTTGTTCGTTGTGAAGGTAACTACCTGACCTTGCCTTGGAGGAGGATTCTGTGTGTTCCCCAAGCTTTAGGCTTCTTAGGAATTCCGCACCCTCCTCTCTCTCTCTCTCTTCTCGAGACAGGGTTTCTCTGTAGCTTTTGGAGCCTGTCCTGGAACTAGTTCTTGTAGAACAGGTTGGCCTCGAACTCACAGAGATAGGCCTGTCTCTGCCTCCCAAGTGCTGGGATTAAATGTGTGTGCCACCCCCGCCTGGCTTGAATTCGGCACCCTTAAATTCTTTTTTTTTTTTCACCCTTAAATTCTTTCTCTCTGTTTTGTTGGAGCTGTTTGGGTCCAGGGCATAAGAGGTAGAAAGGAGGAAGAGCCTGGAAGCTGATGTGGGCTTCTGATCCCAACCCTGGGATCAGATGTTCAAGGTCAGTTTTGGCTGCCTAGTGAGTTCAAAGCCAGCCTGGGTTATGTGAAGACTCCATCTCAAAGAACAAAGTAAAAACAAAAACGGACAAAGATGTGGAAAGGAAGGAAAAAGGAATAGCCAGGAAATCAATCGAGGGTGCTGTAAAAGCGAGGGTGGGACCGCCAGCTCTCTATCCTTCTCTATCATTACTGAAACGAGCGGGTAGGTATCCTTCTGCCCCTCAGGACCTCCCCGGCGGATACCTCAGCGCCTCTGAAACCACTTGAGCCCCACTGAAGTGATCACTGGTCGTACAGGAGGTAGCGGGGTGCGGCACCACGTGTCACTATGTGATATGTGAAGAATCCTTTCCTCCCGTGTCCCTCAGTGCCTCGCCCGGAAAATGGGATCCCTGGTGGTTCCCACATGAAAAGGAGAGGTGCCTAGCTCCCCGGAAGTGCTAAGCATGGGGCTGCTTAGAATTAGGATCCAGCAGCTGTGAGCCTGCTTTGGGGCTGGCTCACAAAAATCTCGTTCCACGTGCACCACACAGGGAAAGACAGACTCAGATTGTTGCTGCATCATCGCCAGCTCTGTTGCCCTGCCGTTGATGCAGACAGGATTTTGTTCTGAGGCTATCGCTGTGTTTCATTTGTTATTAATGGGCATGTTTTTATGGCAGTGTTTCACTGGCCTTGCATTGTCCTCTCAGATTAAGATAATAACACCTTCAGTTAATAATACCTTCCTCTTGATTTGCTTTCATCTCAAGAGCTCAAAGTCCTCCGCAAACATGACCTCATTCATTCTTCGCTGGTCCAGGGAGCCGGGCACTCCTTCGGCTCCCAGCCATTCATCTTCGACCAGATTCTCAGAAGCCTAAGTATGGATTAAGCCCTTCCACCTGGCAGGAGTGTGGATCACAGGCACAGCTCTGGAGCTTTCCTGCCTTCTCCTGGAATGACCTTAGACCACAGATCTCCTGAGCCCCAGCCCTTCTGGCTTAGGAGCTCGGCTGCTACACCCATCCCAGGTGTCCACAGCTGTGTCCACACAGGGAAAACATTAGATAATCCTTAGGGAAGAGATAAATTGCCTTGATGTCCAGGAAATAACAGGTTTGTCAGCTTTCAACTATTACCTCCCTTGAGGGTTTGTATTTGAATTCTCTACATAGCCCAGGCTAGCCTCCAACGCGTGAGCCTCTTGCCTCAGCCTCCCAAAGGCTGGGATGACAGGCCTTCGTACACCTTGGTGCGCATGAGAGCTTTTCAATTGAGACCTGGAGGCTATAGGCACGTTCTCTTAAAATGGCTGGACCCAAGCTAGACCTTGCTACTCACCACCCTGGCATGTTTGACACCTGGATGCACTTGTGAAAGTCCGGAGCCCACAATGACAGTGCTTCCTTGTTCTGGGGAGCTCTTGGCCCAAGAGCCTGGCAGTGCAGACTGCTGGCTGGTCCCTTGTTTTCACCTTGCAATTACCCGGGAGAGAAGAGCTGGAAGTTGTTCAGGTGCCGCCCACTCTGTGCATCCACATTTCTGCATCCAACCAAACTGTAATTAAAACAACAACAACAACATTCAGACAGAAAACGGTGTCTGTCGGACTTTTCTAAAACATGCACATACTTTTCTTCTTATTTTTTGAGCAACACAGTACAACTATTTTAATAGTGTTTACATCCTGTTAATCATCATGGGGTGTTTTAGAAATTATTTAAAATATATGGGAGGTTGTGTAGGGGTTATGTACAAATGCTATGCTATATTATGCTGTGCTATATAAAAGGAGTTGAAGCCGGGCGGTGGTGGCGCACGCCTTTAATCCCAGCACTCGGGAGGCAGAGGCAGGTGGATCTCTGTGAGTTCGAGACCAGCCTGGTCTACAGAGCTAGTTCCAGGATAGGCTCCAAAGCCATAGAGAAACCCTGTCTCGAAAAACAAAAACAAAAAAATAAATAAATAAAAAATAAAAAAATAAAAGGAGTTGAGTGTCCACAGATTTTGGTCACTCTAGGGGCCCTTGAAACATGGATATTAAGGCTGTCCGACAACATTCATGACCTCAGCCCATGGGAATTTTGTGGTATCCAAGAATAATTTTAGCACTCCTACTTCCTCAAAACAAACAAACAAACAAACAAACTGAAAGACAAATTACAGGAGATTAACTCGTTCTAGCGCCCAAAGCAGTTTTGTTGTCTCAGGGCCCTGGGGAGATAGCTAGGGTTTCCTGCACGCTAGGCAAACTGTCCACCGCTGGGTTCACTCCTAGCAGTGCTTTAACTGGTATGCAAACATTGGCTGTAACCTTATCCTTCTGTATATTCTTCTCAAAATCGGTCAAGTGTCTTTAGGTGGAAAATCGAGTCCCTTTAAGTAAAATAAAAACAGGGCTGTGGAGGTGATGCAGGGAGACAGGACTCCCACACACCTGCCTCCCGCAGCTGAGTGGATAGGAATAGGGCTTGCTTTCTTCTTGTTGTCCTTCTGTTCTACACATCCCTAATGAGTTAAAATACACTCTGCAATTAGTTCTGATGAAAAACAGTGTAAGTCGTCTGGAACCAGAGGCTCCTAGAGTAAGTCCCTGATCCTGTCCTCTAGATCAGGGAGGGAATCGTCCCAGGCCCCCTTCCCCATGGCACAGAGCCACAGATATGTG
The DNA here is from genome assembly GCF_018167655.1 of Microtus oregoni. Lineage (NCBI taxonomy): Eukaryota > Metazoa > Chordata > Mammalia > Rodentia > Cricetidae > Microtus > Microtus oregoni. The sequence continues at coordinate 3,698,054 of NW_024543222.1, read as the reverse complement.
AGGCTTTTACTCTACAACATGTAGTATTTACCTATAAGCCAAGTTCATCATCCCATGTATCTTAAGTCATCTTTAAGTCAGTTTAATACCCAATACAATGGAAATTTTATATGGATATATGTGCCATACATTGTTGCTCAGGGAATAGTGGATGACAAGGAAAAAAAAAACCTTCATGCTGAAACCATATACATTTTTTGTTTGTTTGCTTTCGTTTTCGTTTTTGGAGACAGGGTTTTTCAGTAGTTTTGGAGCTTGTTCTGGAACTAGCTCTTGTAGATCAGGCTGTCCTGGAATTCACTTTGTAGAGCAGGCTGGCCTCTAACTCACAGAGACCCACCTGCCCCTGCTGGGATTAAAGGTGTGCGCCACCACTGCCCTGCAAAAAAAAAAAAAAAAATTTAAGCACTGAGATTGGTTCATACAAGGCATGCCCGGCCACTGACCAGGGCCTTTCTTTCTTTGGTGTGCCTGTGTTTGGCTTTTCTTGAGACGGTGTCTTGATTTAGCCCTGGCTGTTCTTGAACTCACTACACAGACAAGGTTGGTCTCCAACTCAAAGAAATGCCTGCCTACTCCACCCTCCTTCCCCCTTCCCCCACCCCGCCTGAGTGCTGGAATTAAAAGCTCGCGTTACTACACCCGGCTCTTTCGTTGCTGGTGGTGTTTTTGTTTTTGTTTTGTTTTTTTCCTTTTTTGGAACTGAACCCAGGACCTCACGCTGTGCGCTGTTTCAGAAGTTTTCTTTCTCTCTCTCCCTTTTTTTTTTAAGTGAGACTGTTTAGAAGCTATTTAAAACTTAAATACTCTTGAGAGTCGATTAGCTTGCAAAGGTTCTGTGTTTTCTATTTTGATCGTTCTGTTTCTCGAGATGACCACATCTTTCAGAGGAAATGAGTCAAAGCCACTCGGTCTTGCTTTTCCAGCTGAGCATGTTCGGTTTCAATGAAGTAATGAATGAACTTGGCCAGCACCACCCCCGACGCCTACAACAGCAAACACTGGGGGCCTCCACCAATCAGCGCGCACTCAAGGCTTTCGAGTTGCGTTCAAACCGGCCTGCGGTAGGCCAATCAGCGCTCCAGGCCCCGCCCCCCGACGGCGGCCCCAGCCAACCACCGACCAGGAGGAGCCAAAACACGGAGGTCGGCCAATGCCAGGGCGCCCCCGCGGCGTCGGCTCCGCCAATGGGCGCGGCCGGGCCCGAAGAGCAACAGTGCGGCCGGGCCCGCCGCAGGATTCGAATCGAACGTCCGTGTGGGAGCCGGCGGCCGGCCGGGCGGCGCGCGAGCCAATCAGCGGCGGCGGCTCGCGGCCCCCGAACGTTGGGCCCGGCGGCCCCGCCCGCGCTGTTGTTTGCGGCGTCGGCGCGGCCGCGCGAGCCGGACCACAACATTCGCCGGGCGGCGGCGGTGGCGGCGGCGGCGGAGGAGCTGCGAGCGCGAGCCCGGGGCGGCCGCCCAGCGCCATGTCGGTGAACACGGACGAGCTGCGGCACCAGGTCATGATCAACCAGTTCGTGCTGGCCGCGGGCTGCGCGGCCGACCAGGCGCAGCAGCTGCTGCAGGCGGCGCACTGGCAGTTCGAGGTGCGCGTGGGGGCCGGGGCCGCGGCGGGGGAGAGAACGGGGGAGCGCGGGGCGCGCGTGGGCCGCGGCGGCGGCGGTGGCGGCGAGGCCGGGGCGGCCAGGCCTCGCTCACGCCGCCGCGACCCGTGTTTGTCCACAGACCGCCCTGAGCACGTTCTTCCAAGAGAGCAACATTCCCAACAGCCATCACCACCCGCAGATGGTAAGTGCCCCTCGGGTCCGCGGACGGGGCCGCCCGGTGCGGCAGGTCGCTGTCAGGGCGCCGGTGACAGCCATGTTGCCGGGGAGCGGCGCGCCGCGAATGTAAACAAAGAGCCAAAATGTCTTCCAGGAAAGAGCGCTCCCAGGCCGGGGCTGGCTCGCCCAACTTTGGGACCCGCCTCCAGCCTCCTGGATCGCGGCCTGAGGCCCTGCGCCGGGCGCTGTGCCTTGGGCCTAGGGGCCCGGGTGGAGGGAAGATGAAGGGGAGGGAAGAGAAACGGTCCCCCGTACGGGTAGGGAGTGGGGAGGCTGGTGGCAGAAGACGGGGAAGGAACTCGTTGATAATCAGACCTCTGGGGAGCCTAGGGGAGGGAGACCGAAGTAGGGACTTGTGGGTTTCTGCAACGCGCAGACACACGTACACACACACACACACACACACACACACCAGTGCTTCAGGAAGCGGGGAAGGCATAGATCCACCCTGGCTCCGGAAGCCCAGCTCTGCCCCCGAAGGTTGGATGGCCCTTCCAAAGCTTCAGGGGAACATGCCCTGAATGGAGGAGGATATACAGATTTATAGACCCGAGATAGGGTCAAGACTTTCTTTTGTGGGTTTTTTTTTTTTCTTGTTTTGTTTTTCGAGACTGAGTTTTTCTCTGTAGCTTTGGATCCTGTCCTAGAACTAGCTCTTGTAGGCCAGGCTGGCCTCGAACTCAAATCTGCCTGCCTCTGCCTCCTGAGTGCTGGGACTGAAGGTGTGTGCCACCACCGCTGGGCTAGTGGTTTGGTTTGGTTTGGTTTTGGTCAAGACTTCTTTTAATCTCAGTACGTTAAAAAGCAAACAGTCCAGGAAACAGAAGTGCCTCAAACCTGCATTTGTCTTCTCATTCCAGCTTGGCTCCAGGCTAAAGCCTTTGCCCTCCTGGTCAGTGGGTACTCTGCTTCCTTGAGGCCCAGGCCATCCCTTCTCCACTCCAATCCCTAGTTATCTATTAGCTCTGAACATGTAGGAGGGCCTGAGCCCAGGGGAGGGGTGGTAAAACATTATTCCCGAGATTTGCTGTTGGACATTTTTGGCATTTTTTTCCTGGAGCGTCCTTGTCCCTGGCTCTCTCAAGGGACAAGCTGCATATGGCTTCTCTACCGTGTCTTGTTCTTGGCACTGTTTTCTTTCAATCAGCAAGGCCGGACGACAAGAGTCCTCTGCCTTGATTGAAACTAGCTTTTAGCATTTGGAGCAAGTTTGGAAAATGAGAAGTGCTGAAGCTAAGCTCTTAGGATTCATTGTCTTCAAGACCCCTCTCCTGCATCCAGCCGCGCACAGACTTAGCTTCCTGGACCTGAGAACACTCTGCCTCCATTCCTACTCCAGATTCCTTCCTGCCCACAAGGCCACTCAGAGAAGCACAGCCATGCTTAGGGGCTTGGAACAAGGAAGCTGGCAGGCCCCAGCTTGAACTGGAGTCCTGTTTGGTTCCTTCTCCCCTCCCCCACCTCTGCATATCCGGGTGTGTGTGAGAGATACCCTTTGGAAGCTTCCCTTGGGGAGGGAGATGGCTGGTTTTGTAACACAGACGTTATAATCAGTGCATCCATCAGGGACACGTGCTGGGTGCTTCCCCAGCACAGTAGGGAACACTGGCCCTGATCTGGGAGTCCTGTTTTTGAGACAAAGTAATTAGAAAACTTTAATAAAAATGTGAAAATCCAACACTTGGGAGGTTGAGGCAGGAGGACTGCTGTGAACTCCAGGTCAGTCTGGCCTCTGTCTAGCAAGATCCTTTCTGAGATGAACACAGTCTCTACAGACCAGTCACCACCAAGTGGCCATAACTGCTAAAGGACTGTCCTGCATGCTGCCAACCATGGTTTGCGGAAGCATTGTAAATGATAAGGGTCCCCAGTTGTGTGGGGAGGGGCAAGGCGGGCAGTTACAGAGGGGAAGCCTGAGGACCCTGGCCCAGCTAGGGACACATTGAGATCACAGGAGGGCCTTTAGTGTACTTAAAAGCCCCTGCTTTCACCAAAGCAGAGAGGCCCAGGGATCTGCCTGAGGTGACTTGGGCAGGTGGGCACAGGCCCCATTAACCTTCCAGGCTGTTCTCCAGAGCAGGCCGACTGCTGAGAAGACTAGGGAAGTCAGTCACGGGGCTATGATGCAACTGGCCCTGCCCGCTCACAACCCCCCATTCATTGTTTCCTGCAGCAGACAAGTCATGGGGGTGGGCAGCGCAATGATGGGAGGAGGGAAGTGTCTGGGTGGGGTTAGACCTGGCTGTGGCCTTTGGCCTTCCTTGTGGGGGCCTTGGAGCAGACAGTGGTCCAAGTTCCCTGGGAGCTGATGTGGCACAGCGTCAATGGACAGGCTGAGGTGGGGTCCTTGCCTCACTTTCTGACTTTGCTTTAACTGGCGTGACAGAGTTCTAGCATCCTGTCCTGTGTCTGCCACCCCTACCCCCAGTGCCCTGTGCCTTGGGGAGGAGCCAGTGTTGCTAAAATTAGAAGCTGAAAGGACTCCCGGCCTCCCGAGGAAGGGAGACAAGGCTTTGAGGTCAGAATCGGTTCCTGTAGGTCTTGGGCTCTGATCCACCTGTTCCCAGTCCATGGGTTAGGCAGTGGCACTTGTTACCCCCAAGGAGTGTGCTGCTAGCATCTGGGGCTGGCATGGCAGAGTGCATGTTTGTGCAGGAGCCCAGACCTGAGTGGCACTTAACCCTGAATGCAGAGTGCTGTTGGGCAGAGGCTTCAGCACCTGCACGCCTGGGACCCTGCACAGTCTTACTCCACAGTTTGCACCTACTGTGGGTGCGTGCTGTCGTGACTTAACCCTTGGGTCTCAGTTTCCTCATTTGCAATACGGAAAGAAGAATTGAGCTAACAAGATCTACTTGTAGGAAATCTGAGTGGAGGGGGCCAGAGTCCAAGACCTGTTGGCTGAACGTGCGGAATGAATGGAAACCCCAAGAAACCAGCTTCCTGGCTGGTACTGGAAAAGACCCTGCATCTGGCCTGCTCCGTGGTGCCTAACACCCTGGGGCCATCTGAGGGTGGATTGTGGAGGAAGCCAGCTGGCTCCCCTAGTCAGGAAAGGAGCTGGGCTGTGATGTCCTGGGCTGCTCCTTGTCCTTTCATGTTGACACCTTAGCTTTGAGTTGGAATTAACCATTGCTTCCCATGCCCCTTGGTGTTTCCAAACACTGGGTAACACCCTTGGATTTTGCTCTTGACTGAGGGAGATGGGTGTTCTATTGATGCTGTCTGTGTACTAGAGGCACCAAGACCTTGCAGGTAGCCCTCACCCACACTTTGTTTTCTCTCCACAGATGTGTACTCCCAGCAACACCCCTGCCACACCACCTAACTTCCCTGATGCACTAGCCATGTTCTCCAAGCTTCGAGCCTCTGAGAGCCTGCAGAGCAGCAACACCCCCATGACAGCAGTGGCCTGCTCGCCCCCTGCAAACTTCAGCCCCTTCTGGGCCGCATCCCCACCCAACCACCAGACGCCCTGGATCCCACCCTCTTCCCCCAACTCCTTCCATCATCTGCACTGCCCACAGCCCACGTGGCCCCCTGGAGCAGCACAGGGGCCCACCCAGCAGAAAGCCATGGCAGCCATGGACGGCCAGAGATGAGACTGGATGGCACTGGGCTGGAGCAGGGGCAGTCCAGGGTTGTGGGGACACAGAGCAGGGCTGGGGAGGGGGGACATGAGGGCGGGGTTTCTTGAAGATCGCACTGGAAGATTTTATAGGAGAATTTTTGTGGGTGGGGGTACAGTAAACGTCCTGAGCCACTTGGGTTCTTCAGGAGTTTCTCTTGGGAAAGTTTTTTCCTCTTTTTAATATATAACTATAATATATATGAATATAAATGTATGTGAGAGGGGCCTGCACGTGAGGGAATCTCTCCTTGTCAACACCTTCCTCTGCCTAATTTGGGGTAACAAGGATGCTCATAGTCAGATGGAGTGAGTTTGCAGCTGGGTGGATATGCTGCCTTTAAAGTCATGTCTGCCATTAGGAGCCCCCCCCAAAGGGAGGTCCCAAAAGGGTCCTGTTGGAATCATCGACTTTCCTGCCCCATCATTGGTAGATGGCGTTTTCATCTCAGCTGGTGGTGGCCTCAGTGGCCCTGAAACTCATCACCCTGTCCCCAGCTGAGTGTGCTGAGCTCCTAGGACTGAAGAGTTGGCTGACCTCAGTGGACACTTGGCTGTCCCATCCCTTACTGTCCTGGCTGTCCCACAGGTCTCCAGCCTCTGGCTAGCCGCAGAGGAGGACAACTCAGGAGAGCCCTTTGGATTGAGTTCCTAGACTAGAAAATCACATCTCACCAGGGTGCAATTTTAATTTAAAAACTTAAAGACTTTTCTAACTTCCCTGGTTTGTGGTGCTTTTATTTGCTTTGGTGGGCAAGGTCAGTTGGGGCTCTGGCTGGGACGGCAGTGGTATTGTCATGCGGCTGTTCTATTTCCTTGGCAAGGATATGTGATCCCAGTTGAGTTAGTTTTTGGAGAGTAGAGGCAGGGGGCAAGTCCTTCCCTAGTTGCTGTACCCTCCCTCTCCCTCAGCCTAGAAGCCATTGCTACCATGGGCTGTGTGGTTTCTCAATGGCTGTGGCCTTCAGGCCTCTCTACCTCTGTTAACCGCTCTACTGGGCAGATTTCTTGGGGCCTGTTGAACAAATACAGCCATGACCCGAATGTGTCAACCAAGGCTGTCTCAGTGCCACAAAGACTGGATTCCTGAAGGGGCTGGGTGGTGGCTCCATACTTCTCAGCCTCAAGCAGGATGTTAGGTAAGGCAGAGCATGCTTGCCTGGCTGTAGGAGTGAGGTTACTCCTGGAGCCCTTCCATACACTGTTCCCATGGGTCTAAATCCTTCCCGCCACTCCTGAGCGGTTAGGGAGTAGGATGCAGAGCTGAGTCGGGAGGGAGGGTAGTGCCCCAAGTGAAGTGAAACTTTAGGGCCCAGCCAGAGCCACCCCACACCCCTTGGTGGGGTAGAGTGATGGGCCTGCTACCCTCCATTGCTTGTGACACGTGGTTGGACTTACAAGCTTGGGTTTGGCCTTTCGGTTTTGTTTCCTGGTTGTAACCCCTTGGGCCTCCTCCCAGAGCTGCCCCTGCCCACCTGTGCTTTCCCAGGCAGTAAGGGGAAATCCCTGACTGACGGGGGCTGCTGGGACTTGGGCCAGGGTCCATTCAGATGCAGGGCCAACTTGGAGAAAGAGTGGGGCAAGCCATACCCAGGTATGGAATGGTGGGGGCTGACCCTTCTAGTTTAGGGAATGTGGCTCCTGTCCCTTCATGGCTGTAGACAAGTCATGGGAATGCTTGTGCAGTGTGTCTGTGAGGCTTGTGAATTTGGCTTCTAGACCAGGGAAACTGAGCCGACCTTCTGACATTTCACTGCCAGAGAGGGACCAATGTGAGAGAAACAGGAGCCGAGGGGGTGGGGCTGGCTCTGCCCCTTGCTTCAGGGGTGCCCACGGGATTCGTTGGCCAAGCCGCTCTTTCCACCCGTTTGCAAGCAGGATCCCAGAAAGATGCAGAGAAGGGAGGGCACTCCCGGGGCAGCCTCTGTCTCATGACGCCTCTGGCCAAGCCCGTCGGTACCAGCAGTGAGAAACCCGTTTCTTGGCTGTTTCCTACCACACTTTTTCCTGTGTCGTCGCCCCCTCTTCTCACACCTCAAAGTGAACATCTTGCCCCAGATGCTTTCCCATGTGAGAGGGAGTGATGCAAACTGCCGTGGGGGTGCCCCATCTTCCACTCCGCACACCTCATTCTGAGGTGTGAATAGAAACCACTTCGTTTTGAGACCGGGTTTTGCCATGTAGCCTTGAGCTCTGGCCCCTCCTGCCTTGAGTTGCTTAGAGGGCTAGGGTTACAGGGGTGTCCCGCCACACTCCCCCAGAAACTGCCTTGACGATTCGGGGTTTCTTGAACTCAAGATGGACCAGTCCTGGTTTTTTTTTTTTGTTTTTTTTTTTTTGTTTTTTTTTTTGTGGACACCTAGGAACTGTCTGGAGGCCCCAGCTCAAGATTGAGCTGGCTGGCAGTGGTGCCGGGAGCTCTGATCTGTCCAGACCCTGAGCCTCAGGAACCCTGGACAGTGGTGACCGCAGATGAGCACACTGGGCTGAGTGGCCATGGGCAACAGAACCCTCGGCCTCATACAGTTAAGAGTCCTGCTGCTCACCCCCTGCTCCCCAGACAGCCGGGCACTGAGCCCCTCCACAGGGTTGCCTTTCAAGCTACCATCTGCAGCAACTCATCTAGAAGGGCTGCGGAACATGGCTGATGGAAATCTGCCCAGCAGTGTGGGTTTGTTCTGGCTGCAAGCTGTGGAGCCAGGAGCTGCCCTGAGGCAGCAGCTAGGGAGCAGGCAGCAGATACACCTCACCTCCAAGTAGAGCTAGTGTGCAAACACCATGGGTCCCAGCCTACTCAGAACGGCCCGGGCTGGTCCTTCAGACTCCCAGCCTGTCCCCTGGTTCCCAGAACCAGGTCGGGCGTCTTGCTCCAGCTATCCTCCCTGCCCTGGGTGCAATATTCTGCCCTTTCTGAGCTCCTGTATCCTTAGAACAACTCACTGGAGCTTGAGTTCTAGCTCTCTCTGACCATAAACTGGACTTGCTGTCCAGGGAACAGTCTGCTCTTCAGATGGGGGAAGGCCCCGAAGCCCAGTTGCTTGGCCAGCAGCGGGTACCTGCCTCCTGCTCACTCTGTCCTTCTTGAAGCAAGACAGCAGAGAAGTCTCCTGGCACTCAGATTCTTTTTTTCAAAACTTTTATTTCTGTCTCTGTTTAGTGAGCAGTGGTGGACCTCGGGCCCCGGGTGGGCTCCTCCATCCCCTCCCTAGGAGGTACATCCATGTGGACATTCAGACCAGATGGGCCACCCTGCAGACCTGCCATCTCTGTGGGGATGGATGCGTGGGCCACATTCGGCTGGGAGAGACGCCCCTCAGAGGAGACGGGTCTGTCTTTCTTTTGCCCTGAAGGAACTGAAAGACAGGAAGGGCTCAGCTTGCTCTGCCTGATCCCCCATGCCCACCAGGGTCCCCTCTAGCTTGCCCAAGGCCTAAGCAAATTGTGAACCACGTTAGCCAGGCTGCTGGGCTGGGCCTCACAGTGCAAGCATTCATGGGTGTTTCTGAGTAAATACTTAAGGCCCTTCCACGATCCTTGGAGGGGAGCCCTTAGTAATAACGTTCCTCTGCAGGAGGACGGCCTTTTTTCCCAGGAAGAAACGGTCTCTTTGATGACACCTCCTGTTCTTTGAGAGGCAACACTCAGACAGGACTAGAAATTTTTCTACATCACTCAGAGTATCCCACTTCTAAATGCTAAGTATTTCTAAGTAGAAAGCGCCTGAGATAAGAAAGCCAGGGACCCAGGAGAAAGTCACAGAAACACGCTGTAGTGGCCCATTCTCATTGGTTACCAGTGCCAGCCCTTGAATCCCAGCTTGGCCACTTCCTGTTCCCCCTCTCAGTGCCCCCCCGCCACACTGTTTTCCTAGTTGTTCCTGGGCTAATGTTGGCTTCTACCTTTTAGCCTAGGTGTGTGAATTAAAACCGGCTCATAAACAAAACCACCTGACTAGCCTGGCCAGTGAGAAGCCCTTAGTGACGGTGGGGTACCATGGCCGCCGTGCCCACCTTTATAGTCCCCCCCCCATCTCTGCTACAGGCTCTCATGGGCGCAGGGATGGAGGTATGGTACAGAGAGCTCGAAGGTCTTAACTGGGGTGCGGGGACGGTGAATGAGTGTCGAGATCCTTGGGTCTCCTGTAAGCCCTCACAAGACACTGTGTGTGCAGACTGCTAGCAAGCCACCCTGCCTCTTAGGGGTGCTGGTCCTGCACACATACACACCCATGACAGATGAGGAGAGAGGCTGGCTTAGTCACCTAGTGGTGTAGCCCTAGCCTCACCTTCCAGCAAGGACCACAGGCCTTGTGTGGTAGGACCCTGAGGCCCCTAGCCCCTTGGCCTTCTCTCTGGTCTAGCTTCTCAGAGCAGACCAGGGACTCTAGGGCCTTTCCAGACTAGAGGACACCTACAGGATAGGGTCAGAGTGGCGGAGGTTGGAGGGGGTGCTTGTGTCCTGGGCCCACAGCCTGGCTCTTAGAACATTTGTGTGCCTGGAGCCAGAGAGCAGCATGCATCTGTCCCTATGTCCTCTTGTGTGGAGAAGGACAGAAGCGGTGTTCACCTTACAGACCTGGCACACACCAAACATTCAGCACCTGAGTTTTCTCCATTCTCCCTCCCGTGCCCAGCCTGGGCTGGAAGAGAAGGCTGTCCGGAGGGAAGGAAAGGCCTGGGGGTAGCGTTCAGGCTTCCAGAAGGAAGCTACCTGAATTGCTGTCAGCCGGCATATGTGCACTCTGAGGCCGAGAGGGTGGCAGGCCGCTGTTGCCCTGGGAAGGCTGTCTGTGCACGTGGGGCCGGGCATGCTGGGCCTGCTGAGCCTGCTGAAGCTGCTGCATCTGCTGCATCTGCTGCAGCTGTTGTAACTGCTGGAGCTGCTGCAGCTGCTTGGACTTGTGCTTTGTCATTCCTGGGGCAGGAAAGGACAGGAGGCAGGTCAGCACTGAGAGCTGTGGGGACCCATGGTGATGAGGAGCCAGCCAGGGTGGGATCTTTTACAGACTAAATTTGTGGCTATGCCCCTTAGAAACACTCGGTTCATCTGCCTATCTACCTGCCCGTCTGTCTGTCCCTCCATGCACCCATCGCAGATTCTCAGAGGACTTGTACACATCAGCCTTTTGTTAGGACTTAGAGTTCTGGCCCAGGCTCCGGGTTCAGGAAGCAGACAACAGGGAGGGCTCAAGGCATGATGGGAAATGGGCTGTTATGAACTGGAAGTGGGCTTTCAGGAGGCTTGGTGTTGGAATCAGATAACGGCCCTTTGTTGAGTTTTGGAAAGTCAGGGCTGGACCGCATTGACAAGGGAACTGAGACGGAGGTAGGAAAGCTTCGAGGTGGGGTGTGAGTGAGGATGAAGGCCAGTGAGAAAGGATAGAGCCTCTGCTGGGCGATTGGCTGGGTCTGGCTGCTGCCTTCCACCGGGAAACAGCCACCTGGCTCTAGGGAGGAGAAAGAAAATGCCTGGGGCCCAATGGTCCAGACATGCTTGTACCAAGAGAGACAAATGTCCTTTGGAACCCAAGCAAGAACCCAGAAGGAAGTCAAGGCTATCTGGAAGCTCACCATCTTTCCCCAGGATGCCTGGCAACCTGGTATCCATTCGTCCCTTGTAGATGTGTCCATCAAGGCCCAAGATATCAACCTCATCATGCTACGGAGAGATATGTGTGCCCGTTATCATTGTAACATTCTGAGTCTCCACGAAGGCTTAGCATATAGGCACCGCCAGCAAGCAGTGCTCAGCCCCCCCCCCCCGGGAATGGAGGAGAGGGGCACCTGCCTGTAGCCCTGGCTTTGGGGAGACTAGGCAGCAGGCATCCCACCAACTTGAAGGCTAGTCTCAGAGATAAAGCTAGTACCAGCCCAGCTCAGCCAGGACCACAAAAAACAAGACCCCTGTGTGGAGTCTGGGCTGAGTGCGAGCTGGAGGGAGGGAGAGTGGCGTTCCAAGGCCTGTGGCAGAAGGCAGTAGTGTGGTGTCTGGGAGTCGGGTGGGAGGAAGGACGGATTCTACTCAGCAGAGAGCCCGGGGCTTGAACTGGGTAAGGACTGTACATCCCAGTTACTTTGGGAGGCTGAGGCAGAAGGATCCTGAGTTCAAGGCCTGCCTGAGCACCTTTGTGAGAAGACCACGTCTCAAAAATAAGAGGCCGGGGGGGGGGGGGGGCTGGAGAGATTGCTCAGCGGTTAAGAGCACTAGCTGCTCTTCCAGAGGACCTGGGTTTAATTCCCAGCACCCACTGTCTGTAACTCCCATTCCAGGGCATTCTCACACCAACATACATACACATAAAATAAAAATGAATAAATCTTTTTTAAAAGTAAACAGAAACTGGGGAGATGCTTGCCTAGCAACCCCTAGGACAGGGAGGAAGAGAAGGAAGGTAGAGGGGGCTCAGGGCAGAGGGCCAAGTGATGGGGCTTTGGATGGCTTTCCAGAAGGGGCCTAACAGGGTTATCCTACCCACGGCTCCCATCAGACCTTCATGGCAATCTGGATCTCCTCCAGCGGAGACAGGTGCTGCAGGCGGTTTCGGCGGTAAGGGTAGGTGAGGGTGTGGCTGCCCCCACAGCGCCGGGGCACCGTGGAGTAGGTATAGTCTGCCGTATCTACCCCCCTAGGATGCAGACACGGGAGTCGCTTTGAGTCACCAGGAGTGTTACCGGCGACAGGCTGGTGTATAAGCCTGAGACTGTACACACCACACACCACGCATACGCGCCACTCTGATGCACACACACTCTCACACGCGCACTCTCTCACACACACACTCACCCCACCCCCCATTCCTAGCGATGGGGTGAGGCCTTTGCTCTTAACCCCGGGGCCAAGCTTGGTCCTCAGGGACCTGGGTGTCCCCGGGACTCTGGTGCTCCTACCGTTTGTAGCATGGGTGGCTGAGGCATTGAGCGTGCATCAGCTCTCGGATCATCTGGCTGCTGGCCTTCACGGAGCCTCCGAAGTGGATCTGCACCTTCTCGATGTCCATCAGCATCTTGGAGTGCATGCTGCGCAAGCGCCCCACACTCCGCTCCATCTGGGACAGATCGCCCCGAGAGAAGCTGCCGCCCAATTTCAGGCTGTGAGACGGGGCAGAGGGAAACAGGTCACAGGGCTGGACAGAGCTCTGGAGGCTTTTCTCCTGAGCCTTGTCTTCACGCTTCCTTTGGCTCCAGGACCCTGTTCGGCAGGACCCTGTGTCAACTGGGCTAGGGACCCACACCATGGGCCCTTGTCTGAGGGCTGAGGTGTCATTGGAGGGATCAGACTGGCAGGGAAGGTTTTTCCCTAGGTTCAAAAGCCCTCTTCCCCCACAAAACAAATACTTAAAATGTAACAAAAAATTTAAATACAAAACCAACAAAGTTAATCTAGTGCCCGCCCCCATCCCAATCCTGAGCAGAGACTCTTAGCAGCCCTCCCAGGGTGCCCTCTGGAGCCATCTCAGTCAGTCCCCCTCCCACCCCACCCCTGCCCTACCCAGGATCCCACTGTCCATACTTGCGGCTCTGCTGTCGGACCTGCTCTAGCTCAAATACAGTATAAGGCCGGATAGAACGGTGCCCTGGCATGCTGGGAACTACAGGGGTCATAGAGAGGACTCTGGGCGGGACAGAAGAAGGGGAGGGCATGAGAAATCCCACCACTTGGTAGCACCAGCCACCCACTGCCATGTTCTAAAGAACATTCCTAATGGCTCAGTGTGGGCCCCTAGGAAGGACCAGGGACAGAAGGGGATCCAGGACAGGAGGTGAGATGAATGGGGACAGGGAGACACACCCCCGGTTGTGCTGTCTTCTCCCTACCACCAGATGCTGTGGGTGAGGTGTGGACACTCACTGTCCAGTCACCGATGTCTCCAGGGGACGGTCGCAGGACAGGCAGTGGAAATGAGCCAAGAGCTGCCTGTCAGGAATGGGATACAGCACAGCAGGTGAGATCCAGAGAGTTTGGCTCTCCCGTAGGATGGGCCTGCTGGCAGCTCAGTCCACGAGGTGGCAGATCCTGCTCTACTTCCTGGGCATTCACCTGGCCCTAACCATCCCTCCCAGGTACACATCCTGAATCAGCTATCCAACTCAGTGCCTTCTGTAGCATTCTGTATGCCTCTGGTGCCCCCTGGTGATCACAAGTGGGATTTTCAGGCTCTGGTTCCCAAAGGTCATCTTAGCCCTCTTCACGCCTCAGGGTAGCAAGCACAACTCAATACCAAGAACCTTGCACCTCCTACTGCCTCTCTCCACCATGATCTGAAGGATACGACCAACTTTTTGAGGGGATGGGGTTTCAAGACAGGGTTTCTCTGTGTAGTAGCCCTGGCTGTCCTGGAACTCAGGTTGCATGTAGACCAGGCTGGCCTCAAACTCGCAGAGATCCCCCTGCCTGTGCCTGTCAGTGCCGAGATTAAAGGCCGCCACGCCCTGCTTAGTTATTCAACTCTAAAATGCAGTCCCTCCGCCTGATTGACAGTCCTGGGAAGAAAAGGCCCTCTGGGGCTGCCCAGCGTGTCACCTGTAGGTTTCCCAGTCTTCCTGACCTCACCTGCGCATGGCAGCTGCCTCGTCTGCCTGGTAGAGTGGAGAGCGCTCTTTGAGCTGCTGCCGCAGCGATTTCCAGCGGTCCTCCAGCATCTGCTTCAGTGGGTCCAGCTCCAGGCGGTCCAGCTGGGAGATGGGCACCGTGTGAGTTTAAGGCAGCAGGTAGATGGGGGAAGGGATCTAGCCTTGGAGAAAGTGGGCGTGTCTGACGGCAGGACCTTGCGTGGGGAGCAGCCCAGCCCGCCCTGCGCCTCCTCCTGCCCTCACCTTGCTGTCCATCTCCGCCAGGAGCTTGTCCAGAAGTTTCTGCCAGTCCTGCTCCTGTCCGCTCATCTTGGCCACCAGTTCCTGCATCATGTGGTTCAGCTGCTCGGTGGTGGCGTCAAATTGGATCCGGCTCACTTTGGACGCCAGAGCGCTCTTGTCTGCTTTCTGCCAGAGAACAGCGCGGGGGCGTGAGTGTTCCTCCCGGAGTCTGCCCCATCCCTCCGTAACCCCACCTCCTGCGCTGGCGGGGGAGGAGACAGGAAGGCTCCCGGGGTGAGATGCTCACTACATCGATCTCCAACTCCAGGTGATCTCGGTCAGCCTTTTCCTTCTCCAGCCTCTCTAGGCCCTGGTACAGCACCTGGGGACCCACAGGACAGAGGAAAGGCAGAGTCAGCGATGCTGAGTGGCGGGGGTGGGCAGGGTGGGATAAGCCTCGGCTCCACCCCAGGTGCCCTGGGCCTGCTCACTTCAATGTCTTTCTGCTTCTGCCGATGGTCCTCAATGAGGTTGCTGGTAGTGATGTTGAGCTTCTCGCAGTCGCCCTGGACTTGCAGGATGGCGCTCTGCACGTGACCCAGCAGCTCCTCATCCTGCAGCAGCGACAGGGAGGCTCTTGGGAGGCTGCTGGGCCGCCTCGTAAGCAGTCCCCTTTTAGCCCCCATAAGCAGGAGGCTGCCTTTTAGAACTACAAGCAAAAGTCGGGTGTGGTCATGCCGGCTTGTTGTCCCAACACTCAGGAAGCGGAGTGATTGGAAGTTCTAGTACAGTCTGGGCTGCGCAGTGAGGCTTAACAGAGAAGGACAAAGCTCGGGAGGTGGCCCCACACGTAAAATCATTGTTGCTAAGCCTGGTGACCTGACTTCTCCCCCGAGGAACTACATGGTGAACAGAAAGAACTGACTCATGCAAGTCGTCCTCTGACTTCTGCAAGTATGCCGTGATATGCATGCGTGTATGCATGCGTGCGTGCATGTGTGTGTGTGTGTGTATAATAAACTCACAAATGCTAAAAAACAAAACCATCATCCAACACATATGCTCACTTCAAAGTCATTCTGGCTTCCCCAAGTGTCATTCACTGACAGTTCTGTCCCTCAACTGGATGTCGTCACCCGTCCCCCACATGTTGATGGACTGGCATCGGTGGCCTTTGGAGTCCTCAGAGAGGTGACTGAGGCTTGGATGTGCTATGTTGTCAAACAGTCCCTGAGAGGTGAGGTGTGGGCAACAATCTGGGCTCCATCTGAAAGCCTGAGTCCAAGAGCAGAAACCAGGATCTGGTGGTGACCCCCCACCCCAGCCGCAAGCTTTCCCTCCTGGGAACGTCTAGAAAGTGCTGGAAACACTGGCAAGTGAGGGGAGCCTCACCCTCGGGCCCTCTGTGGGCTCTCTCCAGGGGGCCACCTGCAGCCAGCCTGGGAAGGAGCCCAGCAGAGACTCACCTGGCTCTGCAGCTTGGCCTTCTTGGAGGGCCTCGAGGCAGCCAGGCCGCTGACCATGTCCTGCAGCTGCTCATAGCGCTGGACCAGCAGGCTGACTTGGTGGCCCACATCCAGACTGCAGGCTGGGCAGGTGGCCTCAGGGTCGATCTGGCCGGGCACCAGGGTGTTGGTGGACTTGTGCGGGGTTATGCTCAGGGACAGCAGCGTGGAGGAGGAGCTCAGCATGCTCTCAATGATGGTCCTGAGCTTGTCCAGCTGGACGCAAGGCAGACATGAAGGGGGAGGAAAGGTCGGCCAAAGTCACATCTAACCACTGCCGCGGCACATTCAGCCTCTGACCCGCTTTGACACAGGACAGTCACTGCCTCCTCAGCACCTCACAGAGGATACCGCACACACACAGCAGACAGTTGAACTCTCCCCCATCAAACAGTTTTCAAACACTTTTTTTTTTTTGCCAGTAGGCAGCATTAATGACAAAGGAAGCACTTGTGTGGGGAGATCCCTCTAGCCAGTCTGGAGGTCCAGCGTGAGGACGCAGCTTCTGTAGCTAAATTCTAAAAGGATAGTCTCCCGTGACGCAATGCTCTTTCAGCACCGGGGGTGCGGACAGCGGGCTTTTTACACACGCACTCTCTCTCACCCAGGGTGGAAACTCTTAAGGATAAGCCAATGTGAGAAGCGCAAATACAGC
The DNA here is from genome assembly GCF_018167655.1 of Microtus oregoni. Taxonomy (NCBI): domain Eukaryota; kingdom Metazoa; phylum Chordata; class Mammalia; order Rodentia; family Cricetidae; genus Microtus; species Microtus oregoni. The sequence continues at coordinate 3,681,649 of NW_024543222.1, read as the reverse complement.
TAGGGATCTCTTGGGGGTCTGAAGGCACAAGCTCCTTCCAGGGAGAGCTGCTCAGCCTGGCCCTTCGCCTTGCCTTTCTTCCCAGGGTCTTAGTGTGTTACCACCAATGGTTGGTCCTGGGTGGCCAGCTCGATTCAAGAGCAACCAACCTAGGCCTGCTAAGGATGCTGCCCGGCTCCACGAAGGGACACCATCCCCTCCTGTTGGGCAGTGACACCAAACAGATGCAGCTGGAGCTTAGGGAAGATATTTGAGAGGGTGTGAGAGACACACGTGTTGCTAGGCAACAGAATGGAGGGAGGTATGCACAGCCAGGATGGACGAGAAGAAAGGTACACAATACGAGCCAGGCCCGGGAGGTCAGGGGGAGCTGCCTGCCTCAGGCTAACCGAGACTGGGGTTTGCTCCTGCAAGCCCACATGCAACGCATTGTCCTTTTGTTCTGGGGTCACACAGTCATCAGCTTCCTAAGAAAGGGTCCTGACTGAAGGCCAGCCTGGCAGACGACTGCTAGGAGAAAAAAAGGCATCCGGTTCTCTGGGTCAGTCCTCAGGAAAGTTGGCTGTCTCAGTGGAGCCTTCGAGAACAAAAAGCGAATTCCTGGGAAATGAGGACCAGGAACATTCCAGAAAGAACAGCATAAGTGTGTTAGGAGAAAGGCAGGAAGGCCAGGTAGCCAGAGCCTGGCAGTGCAGGAGGCATGGAAGGTGAAACTTTCTGGAAAGGGTGCTAGGCTACCAGGAGCCCAGGTATGGAGGGCTTGTCCGGGACCCTGGGTTCCATCCCAGCACTGCAGAGAGAAAACAAAAACAAAGCAAACAAAAACACTGCAGAGGAGGTGGGGGTTGCGTGGGGTAGCTCTGTATGTAGTCGATGTGAACTTGGGGCTGGCAGGGTCCCTTGAATCTCTGAGCCTCCTCCTGCCCTTACAGGGCAATCAGCCTGGGAGAAGGAACTTGGGAAAGGGGGAGGTTGTGGGTGTAGCGCAATGAAAACACAGTCTGGCGTGTAAGGCGCTAGGTTTGATCTCTCCAGCGCCATGTCTGCTCAAGTACACAGGATGGCACACAGGATGGCTAACGGGCACAGGAGAAGGTCTCAGTATCACGAGTTACTGGGGAAACGCAAATGCAAGCCACAGTAACACTGCACACCCGCCAGAATGCGTGTAACTCTCCTAAAGGAGGAAAGAGGGGCTGGGGAGATGGCTCAGTACCTAAGAGCACTGGCTGCTCTTGTAGAGGATTCAGGGATCCCAGCACCCACTTGAGGGCTTGCAGTGACCTTTAACTCCAGCTCCAGGAGATCTGACTACACCTCCTTCTGAACTCCACGGCAGCTGTACTCACGTGTGCGCATACCCACAACACATACACACATGTGCATAATTGAAGATGAATAGAATAAATGCGAGAGGAGAAAGAGATGCGTGTTGTGACGATGGGGAGGAACTGCAACTGGCATCCTCTGCTAGTGGGCTTTCACGTGGTGCAGCTACGTGGGAAAATAGTCTGTCAGTTCCTCGGACATCCCGGCGTCTCACCACCTGCCACCACTCTGGGCTCCATGCCTGAGAGCAAAGTGTGTGTGCAAATGGATGCTCACACTGGCGTGAGCCCTAATAGCTAATCAATAGCAGTCCGGCCGTTCACCTGAATGGAGGTGGAAGCTGCCCTTGCTGTAGAAGGGAATACACGTGTATGGGTTTTGTTGTTGTCTTTTCAAAGTTTCTCTACATAGCCCTGGGCGTCCTGGAACTCACTCAAGATTTGCCTGCCTCTGCCTCCCAAGTGCTGGGATTAAAGACACGCGCTATCACCACATGGCCAGAATGAAATTTTTTTTTTTTGGTTTTTTCAAGACAGGGTTTCTCTATGGTTTTGGAGCCTGTCCTGGAACTAGCTCTTTTAGACCAGGCTGGTCTCAAACTCACAGAGATCTGCCTGCCTCTGCCTCCCGAGTGCTGGGATTAAAGGCGTGCGCCACCACCGCCCAGCTCAGAATGAAATATTTTTGAGTCACAATAAAAGTGGGTGCTGGGAGGCAGGCTGTGATGGCCTGCGCCTTTAATCTCAGCATTCAGGAGGCAGTGGCAGGCGGATCTCTGTGAGTTCGAGACCAGCCTGGTCTACAGAGGGAGTTCCAGGACAGCCAGAGTTACATAGAGAAACCCAGTTTTAGAAAACTGGGGAAAAGGTGAATCCCCATGAGTTCGAGGCCAGCCCGGTCTACAGCTAGGATTGTTACATAGGGAAATCCTGTCTCGAAAAACCAAAAAAAAAAAAAAAAAGGAAAGAAAGAAAAAAGAAAGGAAAGAGAAAGAAAACTGGGGCCGGGTGGTGGTGGCGCACGCCTTTAATCCCAGCACTCGGGAGGCAGAGGCAGGCGGATCTCTGTGAGTTCGAGGCCAGCCTGGTCTACAAGAGCTAGTTCCAGGACAGGAACCAAAAAAAGCTACGGAGAAACCCTGTCTCGAAAATCCTCCCCCCCAAAAAAAAGAAAGAAAGAAAGAAAGAAAGAAACTGAGGGAAAAGGGGGGGCTGCAACGATGGCTCGGTGGTTAAGAGCCCTTACTGCTCTTGCAAGAGGCCCTGGGTTCTGCACCCTCATAATGGCTCAAATCATCTGTAACTTCAGTTCCAGGGGATCTGTTTCTGTACTCTGAGGGAACGGTATGCGTGTGGCACACTTACACACGCAAGAACCAGAATATAAATAAAAATCAATTTATAAAGATGAAAACTAGAATAAAGGGCAGGAGAGATGGCTCAGTGACAGAGCACGTGTGACTGTGTGCCTCGACCGGAGAGCCTGAGTTTACACCCGGCACCTGCAGCAGGGGTATGAGTCCCCTGCGCTCCAGCTCCAGGAACCCGACGCCTCTGCCCCCTGAGCAGCACTCCCTCCACACACCCATGGCACAAGCGTCACCAATAGACAAGCTTGTGCGGGAAAGAGGAGCTCTTGGGGCCTCAGTCTTAGACAAAACAACAACAACAACAACAACAAAAAAAACTGAGCAGAAGACAGCGTCTCCTCCAGGGAAAGGACACCAATACCAAATGGTAACATAGCCCTGAAAACATACATATAAGTGACATATAAACTAAGCAGGCTGTACTTTTTATTTATGTGCCCTGGTGTTTTGCCTCTAGGAAGATGCTGGCTACCCAGGAACTGGAGTTACAGCTGTGAGCTGCCATGTAGATGCTGGGAATTGAAACTCGGTCCTCTGGAAGAGCAGCCAGCGCTCTTAACCCTTGTGCAATCTCTCCAGCCCGAGATGGTTGTACTTTTTGTTTTTAATGATTTATTTATTCTTATTTTATGTGTATTGGTGTTTTGCCTGCATGTATGGCTGTGTGAGGGTGTCAGATCCCCTGGAACTGGAGGTACAGACAGTTGTGGGCTGCCATGTGGATTCTGGGAATTGAACCCAGATCCTCTGGAAGAGCAGGCAGTGCTCTTAACCTCTGAACCATCTCTTCAGACCCCTGTACTTTTTTTTTTTTAAGATTTTATTTATTTATTATGTATACAACATTCTGCCTGCATGAAGAGGGCGCCAGATCTCATTACAGATGGTTGTGAGCCACCATGTGGTTGCTGGGAATTGAACTCAGGACCTTCGGAAGAGCAGCCAGTGCTCTTAACCACTGAGCCATTTCTCCAGCCCAAGACCCCTGTACTTTTATATTTATGAACACACACATACACACACACACACATACACACACACACATACCGCACACGCATGCACACACCCGACCACCAAAAGCAATGGAAGAAAAAGAGGCCATCAATTTGAAAGAGAATAAGGGAGGGCTTATGGGAGGACTTGAAGGAAGGAATGGAAAGGAGGAGGTGATGTAATTATATTATCTCAAAAAGCAGGAAGAAAATGATCAAAAATAATAAAATACCCTTAAAAGATGTATTTTATGACAGGTGAATTACAAGAAATACACAAAAGGAAAGAGGCAATGAAGGAAACTGTCTCAGCTCCTACACTGATGCCCTTGTCCCCAGCCCATAACCCCTCCCATCCTGCAATGTTTTGGCTGGGAAGCATCCCCCAGAGGTGAGTGCGTGCGTGCGTGCGTCTGAACCGAACCCTTGTTTCCACAGCTGCTGCTCCCTTCGTGCAGACGTGCAGACGCAAACAGAATCTGCTAGCTGCCTGTTCTGGCCGCCATACTTTCCTCGTCATGGCGAACTCTACCCTTCTCTAAGCTGCTTTTGGTCATGGTATTTTACCACAGCAACAGAAAAATAACTCCAAACTGATCTCCACTGGGGGAGGACTGCTCTCTGTCTCAGACTCTGGGGGGCGGGTGCTGGGCCCTGGGGCCTTGACCACAGACCGCTCACCTGATCCTGCAGGTAGAGGGAGGCTTCAGAGACTGAATTCTCCATGGCGGCCTTGCCTCGCTCTTGGCTCTCCCTCAGCTCAGACAGCTCCTTCTCGATATCGGAGACTGTGACCCTGCAATGTCAAAGAACAGCGGCTCCTGCCACTGGCCCGGAACCCTTTGCTCAGTCGTGCAGAGGCCTGGCTGTTGGGGACACAGCAGGATGAGAACATCTGGAACCCCTGTTTAAGGGTCCCAAATGGGGTCCTGCGGTGGGGACATAGCATCTCTGGGCTCCTCCCGGTCCTGGTGCTGATGTCTGCCAGGCATCGAAAAGACTACGGTAACCTGAAGAGTTGGTACAATCCAGGCGAGAAACACGGGTCAGCACATGGGGAGGCAGAAGGCCACCTCCACCGCCTGAGCTTTAACCATGACGACAGCCAGGGTGCCAGCGGAGAGAGGGTGTCACCTGAGGATGCCCAGCTGCAAAGTCAGCTGATTGGGCTTCATTTCCTTCTCTGAAGAGCTGTCGCCATCTATCAGCCTCTGTATCTTCTCCAGCTACAAACAGAAAGCAAGGAGACGAGCTGTCAGGCGGACCCAAGTGTCTGCTGCCAAAGGCGGCCCTCGAGAGATCCAGCCCTTTGCCATCTCACGGCTGAAGCTCTGACAGTGGCCTCTCTCTCTAGATGTGACATGAGGAGCAAATGCGTGTCCAGGGCCCCCTGTATTTTAAAGGCTCTGCGTACCCATCTTTACGGCTGAGATGGGGTTGTGTTTTCTATATGACTGGGCGATAAGGATCCGCTGAGACCCCAGCGTAGGGGGAGGGACTGTGGGCATCCAGCCTAGCAGAAACCACCCAGTCTCTGATTCACCTCAGGACTCTAAGGAGGCTGACCCTCCCTTACGCACTCTGTCCTTGTCCTTCCGCACTTCCTTGGTCAAGGTCTTCAGGCTCTTCATCTGCTCCTGCAGGTCCTGAGGTATGATCTTTTTGACTGTGGGATACGGTGGGATATGGAGACTGCCATCAGGGTGTGGTTCCCATTGGTCTCCCTGCCTGTTTCCAGTCCCTTCCCTTGGTGAGGAACTGACCCCAGAGGTCAAGCGGGAAAATGACTTGGTCCTGCTTCTCTGGTGACTGAGCAAGGAGGCAGGGGAAGCGGGGAGGACCAGTATGTGCCCAGAGTCTCACCCGCTGCCCCCGACATTCTCATCTACCACTGTGTGAGTGAGCAAACATTAAGCTTCGTTCTAGAACTCTCTCGCTTGCCACTCACCTCCAGGCTCTGGCCTCCAGTGAGGCACATGTCCAGCCCCTCCCCTCCCCCACCTGGCCTTCGTTTCACACCTCCCTATCTGTTCCTCAGGCCTCCCCACAGGCTGTGGGTGTGAGAGGAGTCACATCTGGGCAGGAGCAGGCTCTGCTTGTGGGGGTGGGGATGGGGTGACACCCAGGAGGAAGGCCAAGGCTGCTTTCCCTCCACAGGAGGTGACACTCACCCATCCTGGAGAGGAGGTACTGGACTTTCTCAAAGTCTGACTGGCCAGAGAGGTCCTCATCCAAATCCTTCATGTGCTCTTTCAGTTCTGTATAAAGGCTAACAATCTCGCCCATCAGGCGGAATGTTTCCACTGCCATGGGGAAACTTGGGGCCAATTTCTCCAGTGACTCCTTCCGCTCGCTGTGGACCTCACTGCCTGAGGAGAGTTGCTGGGGGTAGTTCAAGGACACGCGAGTGCTGGAGCCAGTGGTGTCTTGGTCTGTGGTCGCCAATTCAAATTGAACAAAGGCATGTTTCCTGCTCAGATCCCAAGAGGCCTGGCCAGACGCATCAACCGTGTGTCCTCGGCCAGGGTAACCCAGGACAGCCTGTGTTTGGTCATACTGGATTCTCGGGCCTTGATGATCTGGGCCCTGACGGTCCGTGATAGGAAATATATTTTGCCTGGCTTGTTCAGGAGTTAGATATAGATCTGGTTGAAAGCCACGGAGCTCTATGCTTGGTACTACGAAGCCTGGTTGACTTGAAACGGGTTGTCTCAAACCACGTGGATGAGGAGCACCAGGGGGGTATGCACCAAGTGGAGCCAAGCTAGGCATGTGAGCACCAGGCTGAACCAAACCAAGAGGGCCTGCCCCAGGTTGAACCAAGACACGAGGGCCCACACCAGGCTGAACAAAACCAAGAGGGCCTGCACCAGGTTGAACCAAGCCACGAGGGCCCACACCAGACTGAACCAAACCAAGAGGGCCCGCACCAGGCTGAACCAAGCCACGAGGGCCCACACCAGACTGAACCAAACCAAGAGGGCCCACACCAGGCTGAACAAAACCAAGAGGGCCCACACCAGGCTGAACAAAACCAAGAGGGCCTGCACCAGGCTGAACTATTCCTGGTTGCATCATACCAAGCCCAGCTGCCCTGGGCTGCAACAAACCAGGCTGATCTACCCTGGGCTGTTGTGAGCCAGGCTGCACCAGGCCATGCTGAACTGCTCCAGGCTGCCGAATTGCACCAGGTTGCACAAAACCATACTGATTCATACCAGGTTGTGCCAAACCCTGTTGACCCATTCTAGGTTGGGATAAGCTGCTCTCCTCTGCACCAGGTGGTACTGAACCACTGCGATCTATTCCAGGTCGCATCCAATCGAGTTGATCTATGACAGGTCGCATCAAACCACGCTGATCTTCACCACGTTGTGCTACACTTGGCTGAACCAAACCATATTGACCTATACCAGGTTGGACCAAGCCAGGTGAATATGTATCAGGCTGCATCCAACCACCAGGGAATGTCCCAGGTTGCACCAGGCCACGCCGAACTGCGCCTGGTTGTGCCATCCCGAGTCGATCTACACCAGGCTGCGCATAACTCCAGTCTGCACCAGGCTGCACAAAAGGTTGTACCAAACTATCCTGAATTATACCAGGTTGCATCAACCCAGGGGCATAAGCACCTGGTTGTACCAATCCCTGCTGACCCATTCCAAGTTGTGCCAAACCATGCTGTTCTACACTAGGTTGTACCAAACCAAGCGGAAATGAACCAGCCTGTACCCACCTAGGCTGATCTGTGCTCGGTTGAACCCAAACAGGCTGACCTGTGCCAGGTTGCACTAAACCTTGTCCTACGCCAAGTTGTGTCAAATCAGGTGGATATACACCAGGCTGAATCAAGCTAGGCTGGCCTGTATCAGGAGGTACCAGCTGTTGGTCTGTGCTGGGCTGTACCAAACCATCCCAATCAGCACTAGGTTGTACCAAATCACGTTGCTCTGCCCCTGGCTGCACTGAACTCGGCCTAGCCTGTCCAGGATGTGCTGAACCTTGCCAACTTGCCTCAGGCTGCACTGGGCTCCGATGTTCTGCCCCAACAGGCGCTGAACTTCGCCTCTCTGCCTCAGCCCGCACAGAACTCCGCTGATCCGACCCAACAGGTGCTGAACTACGTCTATCTGTTCCAGTCTTCATCAAAACACGCGGGTCTACACCGGGCTGCACCAAGCCACGCTGATCTACACCGGGCTGCACCAAGCCACGCTGATCTACACCGGGCTGCACCAAGCCACGCTGGTCGACACCGGGCTGCACCAAGCCTCGCTGATCTACACCGGGCTGCACCAAGCCACGCTGATCTACACCGGGCTGCACCAAGCCACGCTGGTCGACACCGGGCTGCACCAAGCCTCGCTGATCTACACCGGGCTGCACCAAGCCACGCTGATCTACACCGGGCTGCACCAAGCCACGCTGGTCGACACCGGGCTGCACCAAGCCTCGCTGGTCTACACCGGGCTGCACCAAGCCTCGCTGATCTACACCGGGCTGCACCAAGCCACGCTGATCTACACCGGGCTGCACCAAGCCACGCTGATCTACACCGGGCTGCACAACGCCACGCTGATCTACTCCGGGCTGCACCAAGCCACGCTGGTCAACACCGGGCTGCACCAAGCCATGCTGATCTACACCGGGCTGCACCAAGCCTCGCTGGTCTACACCGGGCTGCACCAAGCCTCGCTGATCTACACCGGGCTGCACCAAGCCTCGCTGGTCTACACCGGGCTGCACCAAGCCTCGCTGGTCTACACCGGGCTGCACCAAGCCATGCTGATCGACACCGGGCTGCACCAAGCCTCGCTGGTCGACACCGGGCTGCACCAAGCCACGCTGATCTGCTCCAGGTTGCACCAAGCCTCGCTGGTCTACACCGGGCTGCACCAAGCCTCGCTGGTCTACACCGGGCTGCACCAAGCCACGCTGATCTACACCGGGCTGCACCAAGCCTCGCTGGTCTACACCGGGCTGCACCAAGCCACGCTGGTCTACACCGGGCTGCACCAAGCCACGCTGGTCTACACCGGGCTGCACCAAGCCTCGCTGGTCTACACCGGGCTGCACCAAGCCTCGCTGGTCTACACCGGGCTGCACCAAGCCACGCTGATCTGCTCCAGGTTGTGCGAAGCCTGGTGCTGCTAAGCTGGGCTGTCCAAAGCCTTGTCGATCTGTACTAACTTGCATCAAACTAGGTGACATCAAGCCATATTGATCTGGAAGAGATGGAGGGAATGCACGCTGATCTATGCCAGGTATTACCAATCCCTGCTGATCCACACCAGGGGTGATTAGTCCTTGCTGATTTGTGCTTAACATTACAAATCCATGCTGATTTATGCCAACTGGTATCAACCCTTGTCTACTCGTGTCCCATGGTCCCACACCACTGTCATACGTGACAGCCTGTTCCATGCCATGTTGGTCTGTTCTAGGAAGGATCACGGCTTGTTGATACATGCTGAGTGGAACTGCAGCAAGCTGAGTTGTACTAGCTTTTTCCAGTCTTTGTTGACCCCTGTCAGGTACCGACCGTGGCAGTACACCACTCTCATCCATAGCGAGAGGCATCAATCCCTGGTCATCCATCTCTGGTGGTAATACACCCAGCTGAGGTAGAGTGAGGGGTATCACAGCTGAAGGATAAGGGCCAGGATAGAGCCCTGGAGGTTGATCCATGCCAAATGGTGCGATCCTACGCTCCTCTGGACTTGGTAAGACTTGGTCCTGACTAGCGGGTGCCCCAACATGCTGGTCTGTGACTGGAGGTACGACTTTTGGGGTTGGGCCAGGCTGTTGTTTGTCTCTTCTTTTGCCTGTGGGAGCCGCAGACTCTCTCATCCTCTGCCGATCTGCTTCTGATGTGACCTGGGATGGCTCCCGGGCCCGTGAGGGCAGATCTCTGGCTCCGCTCTGGTCTCTGCCAATGATCCTCTCAGGGGGGCGCTCCACACCGCTGGCTAACATCTGTTCTGGGCCACCGGCGGAACCCAGAGCCTGGCCATCAGCGGGGATCTTGGGAAACAGTCCACTTGGAAGGTCGCTTGATATTGGCAATGTCATTTTACGCTTGCCAAGCGTTGCCGACGATGAATCTGAGCTCTGGGGAAAGAGGAGGAGGGAGAGTGGTTACAATCGCTAAGAAATTGGAAAAGCTGAAAGCAAGGCCATCATGGGTATTGGCTAGGATGACTTAAGGCCCTTGCAGAAACGCAGCCCTGTGCGAGTGTGTGTGAGTGTGTGTGTGTGTATGTGAGTGTGTGTAAGTGTGTGTGTGAGTGTGTGTGTGTGAGTGTGAGTGTGTGTGTGAGTGTGAGTGTGTGAGTGTGTGAGTCTGTGTGTGAGTGTGTGTGTGAGTGTGTGTGTGAGTGTGTGTGTGTGTGTGTGTGTGTGTGTGAGTCTGTGTGTGAGAGAGTACGAGTGTGTGATGCCGGGCATTAAACCTGGGCCGTGGAAGTATTAGGCGGGTCCTCCACCACTGAGCCGTATTCTGAGTCCTTCGTTTTTTACTCTTTATTTTGAGGCAGGGGCTCCATAAATTATCTAGGCTGGCCTTGAATTTCTCATCCTCCTGCCTCCACCTCTGGAGTGCTGAAATTACAGCCGTGCTCCGCCATGCGCAGTTTGTCAGTGGTGCGAGGACTGACCCCAGCGTTCTGTGTATGCTCAGCAAGTAACACCAACCAAGCTACAGCCCCAGCCCCTGGCTTGGCTTTTTAAGACAACCCCCAGGTTGGCCTTGAATTTACAACTTTCCTTCCTCAATCTCCCTGCCTCTTACAAAGACCTTTGTGGTAAAAAACGTCTTATCTGCAGGATCCAGGGGATTCTCCTTAAGATCCTTAACCTCATCAGACCTACGAAGTCTCTTGTCATTGAGAGGGAATAATGGTGGTTTTTAGGAACGACGTTCTTGGGGGCTATTTAGCTTAGCACAGAGACTACGAAATCCTAGAAAAGTGACCACAGCAATGACAGAAGTTGTGGGAAACAGAGTCCTAGACAAGGTGATGCTGTTTTTGTCAAGGGTGTCAGATGAAGCCCACACCTGTCTGAGGATGCTTCATGTATGGGCAGAGCAGCAGCCTAAGGAAAATGAAACTTGAGCTGGGACAGTGGTGGCGCACGCCTTTAATCCCAGCACTCGGAAGGCAGAGGCAGGCGGATCTCTGTGAGTTCGAGGCTAGCCTGGACTACAGGAGCTAGTTCCAGGACAGGCTCCAAAGCTACAGAGAAACCCTGTCTTGAAAAACAACAAACAAACAAACGAAAAGAGAAAAAAAAATTGGTTACTTGGTTACTTGCTTCAGAATATATTCCAAAAACCACAAACAAACAAATGAAAAGAAAAGAAAAAAGAAAAAGAAAAACTTGGTTACTTGCTTCAGAATATATACCTGGGGGAAGTGGGCTGGGAGATGGGCCAGTGGATAAAGACATCGGCCACCAACCCCTGGGACCCATGCTGTGAAAGGAGGAACCCGCCTCTTTCAGGTTGTTCTCTGATCTCCATTCAGGCATCGTGGAATGCACACAGCCGTACACACAGAATAAATTGAAGTGTAATGAAAGTATATAATATATATTGCAAGATTTTGAAACAGTTAATTGAGAATAGCTCCTGATTAGTAGAGACAGCCTCCAATCTGGGCAGACCGACACCTGCTCACAGGCTTGCCTTCGTCTTCCTCCAGTTTTAACTTCAAAGTTTTGGGGAGATTTGGAATTTGGATGCCTCAAGATTATGAGGAGGGCCAGGAGTGGTGGTGCATTAATCTCAGCACTCGAGAGGCAGAGGTAAGCAGGTCTCTGAGCTCAAGGCCAGCCTGATCCACAGAGTGAGTTCTAGGACAGCCAGAGATATACAGAGAAATCCATCTTAAAAACTCAAAACCAGCCGGGCGGTGGTGGCGCACGCCTTTAATCCCAGCACTCGGGAGGCAGAGGCAGGCAGATCTCTGTGAGTTCGAGACCAGCCTGGTCTACAAGAGCTAGTTCCAGGACAGGCTCCAAAACCACAGAGAAACCCTGACTCGAAAAACCAAAAAAAAACAAAACAAAACAAAAAAAAAACCTCAAAACCAAACAAACAAAGAATACCAAAATATGAGTAGAAACAAGATTTCTTGTGTGTGAATGTGTGTGCACATATCTTATGTGTGAATGTGTGTGTGCATCTTTTTGTGTGTGAATGTGTGCATCTTTTTGTGTGTGAATGTGTGCACCTTTCTTGTGTGTGAATGTGTGCACACATTTCTTGTGTATGAATGTATGCAAATTTCTTGTGTGTGAATGTGTGTGTGCACACTTCCTGTGTGTGAATGTGTGTGTGCACATTTCCTGTGTGTGAATGTGTGTGTGCACATTTCCTGTGTGTGAATGTGTGTGCCCACATTTCTTGTGTGTGAATGTGTGTGCACACTTCCTGTGTGTGAATGTGTGTGTGCACACTTCCTGTGTGTGAATGTGTGTGCCCACATTTCTTGTGTGTGAATGTGTGTGCACATTTCCTGTGTGTGAATGTGTGTGTGCACATTTCCTGTGTGTGAATGTGTGTGTCCACATTTCTTGTGTGTGAATGTGTGTGTGCATATTTTTGTGTATGATTTTGTGCTCACCTTTCTTGTGTGTGAATGTATGTGCGTGCACATTTCTTGTGTGTGAATGTGTGCACGCATTTCTTATGTGTGTATGCACTTTTTCTGTGTGAATGTGTGTGTGCACCTTTCTTGTGTGTGATGCGTGTGTGCGCAAATTTCTTCTGTGTGAATGTGTGTGTGTACATTTGTGGAAGCCAGAGATGGTCACTGTATGTCTTCCTCAATACCTTTTCTTACTCTTTTTGAGGCAGGGTCTCTCATGAAACAGCTCACCAAATTCAGCATGGCTCACTGCCTAGCGTGCCCCAAGGATTCTCTTCTCTTGTATCTCCCTCCTCAGAACTTGGATTACAGGCACACACCTCTGTGCCTGGCTTTACAGGGTTGGGGACTAAGCTCAGTCTTCATACTGCATTTGCTCACTGACTGACTCTTCCCATCCTACCCTGGATTTTTCTCTTCTTCCTGGCTCTCAACAGGGACCTGAAAAGTAAGACTTTTGTCTTTTTTGAAGATTTTTTTTTTTTTTTTGGTTTTTCGAGACAGGGTTTCTCTGTAGCTTTAAGACATTTGTCTTTTGCTTTACCTTTAGACCTTTAGCCTGCGAGGCACCAAAGCTCGGTGTTTCATAGGCTTTGTTTGTTTTGTTTTTGTTAGACAGGGTTTCTCTCTGTATTCCTGGCTGTTCTGGAACTCACTCTGTAGGCCAGGCTGGCCTCGAACTCACAGAGATCCTCCTGTTTCTATTTCTCGAGTGCTGGGATTAAAGGCATATGCCACTACCACCCAATTTGGCTTTTGTTGTTGATGATTTTTTTTTTTTTTTTTTTTTTTTTAGTTTTTCGAGACAGGGTTTCTCTGTGGCTTTGGAGCCTGTCCTGGAACTAGCTCTGTAGACCAGGCTGGTCTTGAACTCACAGAGATCTGCCTGCCTCTATGATTTTTGTTTTTTGAGAGAGCGTTTATCTGTGTAGCTTTGGAGCCTGTCCTGGAACTCGCTCTGTAGTCCAGGCTGGCCTCGAACTCACAGAGATCAAGCTGGCTCTGTCTCCCAGGTGCTGGGATTAAAGGCAAGCACCACTACTGCCTGGCTCTTAGCCTTTATTTTTTATTAAGATTTTTATGATTTAGTTATTTTAAGACAGGGTCTCATTATGTAGTCGTGGCTGACCTGGAACTCTTCATGTGGCCTAGCGAATCCTGTCTACAAAGGTCATGTGAAAATAACTAGGCTTGCCAAGCGTGTGGCGATCACGTGTACCAGCTCAGGATGGACAGACACATACATTATCGGGGGCCTCTTGCTAGGTCACTAGCTCCGGTTCTGATCAGCCTGGTCCTAAGGGTCAAGGAATGAATGTTTTTTAGGATGGGCTATAAAAGAAGTCTGAAAAGCTAGAGAAGCAAAGGAGAAGGGGCAGCATCCTCTACACAGTGCATTGGCCGAGCTCGACAATGTGGGCACTGGCATACAGTCTAGGTGCGAGGAGGCTTAATCTTTCTCCACGCTGCTGTTTGGACTCTAAGCTGGGGCAACATACAATCGCAATAGGGAGACAGAGCATGAAGGTGTGCTTCCCAAACCCAGGAATTTATCCAGTTCACTCAGGTCAATGTCATCCTGGGAAAATTATTTTAGATCTCTGCAACATAGAATGTACAGAATAAATCATGAAGATGCAAATACCAGAATATGGAGCGGTGGTAACTATAAGACGTGTTCTCTGGAACCCCGCCCAAGGCCACTGCCCAGGACCCCTGTGGGTTTACCCCTCTTGAAGCCTTCCAGCCATCAGCGATTGCTTGTTCCAGCTCCTCCCAGGTGACCATGGTGAGTTCTTCAGTACCCGGAGCAAGATTCAGCCTCCGATTCAATTGATCCTGTCAGGAACAGATCGAGACACGGACACAAACATGAGTACACATAACACATTCATCCTGCAGATCTGACCCACAGGCTTGAGTGGGTGCTACCACCAGTCCCAGCCTCAGAAAGATTCACTGGCTTTCAGCCACCAGCCAGAAGGGCAGAACTGGCCAGTTGGTTTGTCTCCCATGGACTCTGAATAGAGCCCTGAGCAGAGATAGCAAGGACTCTCTTCTCCCCACTATCTGGACGTGGTGTCTCTTAGGGGCAGAGTGCCTGAACCTCATCCTGAAAGGAAATAGATACTGGCGTGGGGGAGGGGAGTTGGGACCATCTCTAGAGAGAAACCAGACTGAAGAAAAACCCTCTGAGTAGGGCCCTTTCCCCAGGGCTTGTCCATATTACCAGGTATTCTTCTCGGTCTTTGACTATCTTCTCGAGTTCACTGACACGCTGAAGGAGTTCCTGGAAGCAGAGTTTGGGAATGGGCCATCACTCAGCCTGCCTGTCTGCACCACATGCACATGTACACACATGCACACACTCACACATGCACACACACATGCACACACATATGCACACACTCACACATGCACATACACACATGCATACACACATGCACACACTCACACATGCACATACACATGCACACACTCACATGCACACACTCACATGCACACACTCACACATGCACACAAACACATGCACACACTCACACATGCACATACACACATGCACACACACATGCACACACTCACACATGCACATACACACATGTACACACATGCACACACTCACACATGCACACACACATGCACACACTCACATGCACACACTCACATGCACACACTCACACATGCACACACTCACACATGCACACACTCACACATGCACACACTCACACATGCACACACACATGCACACATACTTGCACACACTCACACATGCACACACTCACACATACATACACATGCACACACTCACACATGCACAGACACATGCACACTCACACATGCACACACTCACACATGCACACTCACACATGCACACACTCACACATGCACACTCACACATGCACACACACATGCACACACTCACACATGCACACACTCACACATGCACACACTCACACATGCACACACTCACACATGCACACACTCACACATGCACACACTCACACATGCACACTCACACATGCGCACACTCACACATGCACACACTCACACATGCACATACACATGCACACACTCACACATGCACACTCACACATGCACACTCACATGCACACACACATGCACACTCACACATGCACACACTCACACATGCACACTCACACATGCACACTCACACATGCACACACACATGCACACACACATGCACACACTCACACATGCACACACTCACACATGCACAGTGCCTTGGAGCAAAGCAGAGAAGGAAATGAGGTGTGTGTGGCTCTCAGTGAAGGGCCGAGTTTCTACCTAGTTTTATCTGGGAGGTAAAGCCAGGTTCCCAGTTCTTTTCCTTGTCAGTGGGAAGGAGGGAAGTGGGTTACAGAGGCAGCAGTAGCAATAGTGCCCAGTGTGCCCAGTCCATGTTCATGTGGGGCTGAGACTGCTAGCCCTTGCTTTACCTCACACTGCCCACTGCCAAAGCTTCTAGCCCTACAGCACAGGGCCTACCTTGACTCTCCAGAATCAAATACCAGGTCCCTCAGCATCCTGCCAGTCTGAGCCGGGGCAGGAGAAAAGCTCTCAAGGGTCCCAGCAAGTGACCAACACTTCAGTTGTACGACTTGTGCTGACCGCCAGGATCTAAGACTAGATTTTGAACAGACCTTCCAAACTCAAAAGTCTAGAAAAGGCCAGGCATGGTGCTGCGTGCCTATTATCCCAGTCCTTGGGAGGTGGCTAAAAGGATCCGGAGATCAAAGCCAGCCTTGGCTACACAGTTAAATTCAAGGCCAGTTGGACTACAAGGAGACCTTGTTTCAGAAAAATAGTGGGAACTGGGTGGTGGTGCATGTCTTTAATCCTAGCACTCAGGAAGCAGAGGCAGGCAGATCTCTGTGAGTTCGAGGCCAACATGGTCTACAGAGTGAGTTACCAGGACAGGCACCAAAGCTATACAGAGAAACCCTGACTCAAAAAAATCAAAACAAAACAAATAGTCAGGCAGTGGTGGTATATGCCTTTAATCCTAGCAGGTGGGTCTCTGAGTTCAGGTCAACCAAAAAAATTCCATATTGATGAAGGCTGCTGCCCTACAGACTGGTCCAACTAAAACTGGCTACAACCGCGTCTGTATTTATCTGTATGTAACAACTCTGCTGCTTTGTTCCGCTGTACAAGATAAAGACACTTCGGGATGATGGTTTCTTTTTCTGAGAGCCTGTACTACTCAATCTCAACTTTCTCCCTCCAATCCAACCCCCAACTCCCACCCCCTTGTGTGTGTGTGTATGTGTGTGTGTGTGTGCGTTCCTCGTTCCTTTGCTGCCTATGCTTTAACCTCTGAACCAAGTCTCTAGCTCCTCTTGGTAGGTTATTTATTTATTTATTTATTTATTATTTTGTTTTTTTGGAGGCACGGTTTCTCTGTGTGGCCTGTGTAGCTTTGGAGCCTGTCCTGGAGTTCAGTCTGCTTCCAGAGTGCTGGAATTAAAGGCGTGCAGCACCACTGTCTCCCTCTTGATATGTTTTTAATGACTCTAGGAAACAGGGGATGGGCTGCAGAGATGGTGCAAGTAAGAGCACTGGCTGCTCTTGTAGAGGACCAAGGTCAAGATCTGTAATTCCAGTTCCAGGGATTTGACGCCCTCTTCTGGACTCCCCAGGCACCGCATGCATTGTGGGTGCACGCACCTGCAAGCGAAACACTCATACACAAAAAATAAAATTAAAGCCGGGCGGTGGTGGCACATGCCTTTAATCCCAGCACTCGGGAGGCAGAGGCAGGCGGATCTCTGTGAGTTCCTGGCCAGCCTGGTCTGCAAGAGCTAGTTCCAGGAAAGCCAGGGCAACACCATGAAATCCTGTCTCGAAAAGAAAAAAAAAAATCACAAACATACAACAACAAAAAAAGAAAGAGAGAATGAAAGAAAAAAAGAAAGAAAAAAAAGGAAGGAGAGTTGTGTCAAAGAATCACTCTGCTTGTGGGGTGTGGCCCCTGGGATGTCCTCACCTGGACGGTCAGCTCAGGTGACTCCTGCATCGTCTGGTGGGCTTCTTTCAGAACCTTCATGTCTTCTATGAGGTCTTGGAGCACACTCGAGAACTGCGAGAGAGTAGGAGCCATGTGAAGCCGGGACTAGCACCTCTATCAGCTTAGAGTAGCCAGAAGGCACAGAGGCTCCGCAGGGTCAGTCTACCTACCTTAGCTGGGCTGGTATCTTCCTTTGGTTCTGTCCCAGGGGGCATCCCCACTGTGGACTCAGACTTGTCCACCATCTCCGTGGATTCGAAGGTATTTGTGGGCTTTGTCAGAGATGTCTTTGGGGATATATGTGGGGATATATAATGTGGGGCCAGCAGAGCCATCTCCTCTTCCGTCTTGGGGAACTCCTGGAAGAGGTCAGTGCCTGTGGAGATGTGTTCCACGTGCGTGGCAATGCCCTGTACTTTGTTGTCCATATTCTTAAGCTGCTTGCTGAGGTCCAGGACCTGGCTGCCCAGGTCCTTCACCTGGATCTCCAGGGTCTGCTGAGATGACTGTTTGGTCACACTCCGGCGCTTCTCTTTGCTGCTTGACACTTGTGTGGTGCTGATGGCATCTCGGATCAACTCAGCTGAGTGGCCAGGCTCAGTTGCCGACGGGTTGTGGAAGTCAATCACTACCTGTTGGAGGTTGAGGCTCTTGAGTATGGCCACTATCAGGGTATGCAGGGCCGTGAAGTTCACCGCTCCCACCTCTGGAGTGCCGATCGCCAGGTCGGCCAGCTCCTGGAGGGTGACCCTGTTGGCCGCTAATGGCGACATTGTGTGCTGTTGGGATCCGCGGGGAGCCCCAGGGAAGAAGGGCGAGCACGGCTCGGCTCGCTCCTTGCAGAACTAAGGGGCCACCAGGGCTCTCAGCAGGTGACCCTACTTGTGGCTTTGTGGCCTCCAAACTGGAGCCCTAGGCTCCTCTCCTCCGTTCCGGCCAGTGGACGTTTGGAACGAGGGCGCACGGTTTGCAGCCCCCCCGCGTTGCTGAGGCGCGGGACTGCAGAGATTCTAACTAAGAACGTGCGCTGGGGCCAGCCCTCACTGCGACCAGACTCAAAAACTACGGTGGAGGCTTAGACCACACCCCAAGGTGCCTCCAGTTTTTCAGTAATGCTCCCAATGAAGGGGTAATGGGCCTGGGCCAAGAGCATCAAGTCTGTTTGGAAGGAGAGGCTGCACTGTCTTTCTGTGGGTCCACCAGACTCCAGGCTCTCAACAGAGAAAGCCAGATAGATCCTGATGGCTCTTGTAGGGCACCAGACACACAATGATTTAAGGGGCATCATGGCGACTTGCAGCTAGGTAGGCAGGTCTAAGAGATATAGTGCCCATGGCAGGTAGGTGTGTGTGTGTGTGTGTGTCGGGGGAGGCGAGAGTGGGGTCTTTAAACCTCTTTGGGGGAGTTTCTAGATAATTTTGTTCACTCAAGAGTTTGGCAAGGCTGTCCTACCCTCATTTAGCTCAAAACAGAACTCCGGGGCTCTCGGCTGAAGTCTTCTATCAGAAAACATTATCCGGCTCTTTTCCATCTTCCTCTCAGAGAGGCAGCTTCGCTTCTGCCTCCCTCCCCACTTCTCTGCTTCCTCCCTTCTCTCTCTCCCTCTCTCTCTGTCCCCCCTTTCACCCTTCCTCCTCCATAACCCCCTGAATAAACATTCAACCTCACCTTGCAAAAAAAAAAAAAAAACAGAAAACATTATCCGACAGCATTTCCCCCTTTCTGGTCTAAATAAAAAGGAAGGTTTTAACTTTAACATAGTTAAATTATATACAACAAAACAGGTATCAAGTAGAAATTACAGTTAAAATATCCAGTCCATTTGTATTTGGCAAAGCTCAGAGAAAATATTCTGGTATCTATTTTATCTTTGTGAGTCTAAAGTTTCATATCTAACTTACCTTTTTGTCATACTTTTGTGATTCCTTTTTTGTCTTTTGTTTTACAAGATAGGGTTTCTCTGTAGCTTTGGAAGCCTGTCCTGAAACTCACTCTGTAGACCAGGATGGCCTTGAACTCACAGAAATCTATCTGCCTGTCTCTGCCTCCGAGTAAGGGGATTAAAGGCACGTGCCACCACCACCTGGCTAATATTTATTTATTTATTTATTTATTTATCATGGACAGTATACTGTCAGCAATTAAGGCAAGGGAAGTTTCTTTGCCCACATAACTAGCTTTTGCCGTAAAGAAAGCAAACTCCATGCAAAATTTCTTTGATATCTGTTGTCTTCTTTTGAAGTAAATGGGTCTTGTCAGGAGCAGACATGTCTCACTGTCATGAAAAGCCTTAGGTTATTAAACATATTAAATGCCATGTTCTATAGGTCTTTGAAGTGTTTGAAGATCATCTATCAATCTGTCTATCTATGTAAACATATCAGAGTATTACCTTGAAAACATACTTAACATGACTACAGATTTGATTTTAATAGGCGATTCACTACTAACTTGCATTTTTCTAAACAGTTTGCAGTAATTTTCAAGGACTAGAAATATACACTAAATTGTTAAATGAGATGCATGTCTTAAACAAGAGTCAGAACATATATTCAATACACTCTAACAAAAATAACCTGAAAAAAATTGTATCAATATACAAAAATCCATCCCAGTGTAAAATATTTAAGACTAGTAGTTGCTTTTTAGATAAAGGTGGATTCCATAATCTATGCTTTTATCCTATTATTTCTGTATCTCCCTTCCCATTTTTCTTTTTAGAACAAGATCCCTGAATCTAATCTTTTTTCAGCTTTTTTTATCTGACCATTACCAATAACAACTTGTAACCAATCCCCTTAAATGATGACAAACATCTATAACCAATATTTTGGGAATATGGGTGCTTTTCTTGTTGTCTGGGGGTGCTAGTATCTTTGGTGGACCCTTGAGAAAACCGGGATAATAATGAACTCTGAGCTGCAGTATTCCATGAGGTTGGACCATCTCAGCCAGCAGCCTTGAATGTGTTGTGGATGCAGAATTTTGAGGACACTCTAGCAGAGGCATTTTGAAATGATGGGATTTCCATTGGTGTTTGGTCCCCTCAGTTTGAAAATACATAAACTTCTTTTGTTTTTTTTAATTTTAATTTTATTGATTTTTATTGAGCTCTACATTTTTATCTGTTCCTCTCCCTGCCTCTTCCCTCCCCTTCAACCCTCTCCCAAGGTCCCCATGCTCCCAATTTACTCAGGAGATCTTGTCTTTTTCTACTTCCCATGTAGATTAGATCTATGTAAGTCTCTCTTAGGGTCCTCATTATTGTCTAGGTTCTCTGGGATTGTGATTTATAGGCTTGTTTTCTTTGCTTTATGTTTAAAAACCACTTACGAGGGCTGGAGAGATGGCTCAGAGGTTAAGAGCATTGCCTGCTCTTCCAAAGGTCCTGAGTTCAATTCCCAGCAACCACATGGTGGCTCACAACCATCTGTAATGGGGTCTGGTGCCCTCTTCTGGCCTGCAGGCATACACACAGACAGAATATTGTATACATAATAAATAAATAAATATTTTTAAAAAAAACACTTCTGAGTGAGTACATGTGATAATTGTCTTTCTGGGTCTGGGTTACCTCACTCAAAATGATGTTTTCTAGCTCCATCCATTTGCCTGAAAATTTCAAGATGTCATTATTTTTTTCTGCTGTGTAGTACTCCATTGTGTAAATATACCACATTTTCCTTATTCATTCTTTGGTTGAGGGTCATTTAGGTTGTTTCCAGGTTCTGGTTAATACAAACAATGCTGCTATGAGCATAGTTGGGCACATGTCCTTATGGCACAATTGAGCATCCTTTGGGTATATACCCAAAAGTGGTATTACTGGGTCTTGAGGAAGGTTGTTTCCTAATTTTCTGAGAAACTGCCACACTGACATCCAAAGGGGCTGTACCAGCCTGCACTCCCACCAGCAATGCAAAAGTGTTCCCTTCATTCCACATCTCCAGCATAAGTTGTCATCAATGTTTTTGATCTTGGCCATTCTTACAGGTGTAAGATGGAATCTCAGAGTTGTTTTGATTTGCATTTCTTTGATGACTAAGGATATTGAGCATTTCCTTAAGTGTCTTTCAGCCATTTTAGATTCCTCAATTGAGAGTTCTCTGTTTAGGACTGTACTCCATTTTTTTTATTGGATTATTTGTTCTTTTGATGACCAATATCTTGAGTTCTTTGTATATTTTGGAGATCAGACCTCTGTCTGATATGGAGTTGGCGAAGATCTTTCCCCATTCTGTAGGCTGCCATTTTGTCTTGTTGTCTGTGTCATTTACTTTACAGAAGCTTTTCAGTTTCAGGAGGTCCCATTTATTGTTTCTCTCAGTGTCTGCGCTACTAGGGTTATATTTAGGAAGTGGTCCCCTGTGCCAACGTGTTCAAGTGTACTTCTCCCTTTCTCTTCTCTAAGGTTCAGTGTGGCTTGCTTTATGTTGATGTCTTTGACCCATTTGGACTTGAGTTTTGTGCATGGTGATAGATATGGGTCTATTTTCATTCTTCTACATGTTGATATCCAGTTACGCCAGCACCACTTGTTAAATATGCTTTCTTTTTTCCATTTGATATTTTTTGCTTCTTTGTCAAAAATCAAGTGTTCAAAGGTGTGTGGATTAATATCCAGGTCTTCGATTTGGTTCCATTGGTCCTCCTGTCTGTTTTTATGCTAGAATCAGGCTGTTTTCAGTACTGTAGCTCTGTAGTAGAGTTTGAAGTCAGGGGTTGTGAAGACTCCAGAAGTTCTTTTATTGTGCAGGATTGTTTTTGGCTATTTTGGGATTTTTGCTTTTCCATATGAAGTTGAGTATTGTTCTTTCAAGGTCTGTGAAGAATTTTGCTGGGATTTTGATGGGATCTATAGATTGCTTTTGGTAAGATTGCCATTTTTACTATGTTAATTCTACCTACCCAAGAGCATGGGAGATCTTTCCACTTTCTGGTGCCTTCTTCAAAGATTTAAAGAAATCTTGTCATACAAATCTTCACTTGTTTGGTTAGAGTTACTTGGAGATATTTTATGCTATTTGTGGCTATTGTGAAGCGTGATGTTTCTCTGATTTCTTTCTTAGCCCATTTATCATCCGTATATGGGAGGGCTACTGATTTTTTTTTAAGATTTATTTATTTATTATGTATAGAGTGTTCTGTCTGCATGTATGTCTGCAGGCCAGAAGAGGGCACCAGACCCCATTACAGATGGTTGTGAGGCACCATGCGGTTGCTGGGAATTGAACTCAGGACCTTTGGAAGAGCAGTCAGTGCTCTCAACCTCTGAGCCATTTCTCCAGCCCCAGGGCTATTGATTTTACTTGTATTCTGCTACATTGCTGAAAGTGTTTAAGAGTTGTAGAAGTTCCTTGGTAGAATTTTTAGGATCGCTTATATAAACTATCATATCATCAGCAAATAGTGAGAGTTTGACTTCTTCTTTTCAGATTTGTATCCCCTTTTGGTCTCCTTTTGTTGTCTTATTGCTTTAGCTAGGACCTCAAGAACTATATTGAATAGATATGGAGAGAGTGGACAATCTTGTCTTGTTCCTGATTTCTTTGGGATCACGGTGAGTTTCTCTCCATTTAGTTTGATGTTGCCTGTTGGCTTGCTGTATATTGCCTTTACTATATTTAGGTATGTTCCTTGTACCCCTGCTCTCTCCAAAACCTTTATCATGAAAGGATGTTGTATTTTGTTGAAAGCTTTTTTGACATCTAATGAGATGATCATGTGGTTTTTATTTTTTAGTTTGTTTATATGGTGGATTATGTTGACAGATTTTCATATGTTGAACCATCCCTGCATCTCTGGGATGAAGCCAACTTGATCATGGTGGATGATGGTTCTGATGTGTTCTTGGATTTGATTTGACAGTATTTTATTTAGTATTTTTGCATCAATGTTCATGAGTGAGATAGGTCTGTAATTCTTTCTTAGTAATGTCTTTATGTGGTTTGGTTGCCAAACCACATAAAAAGAGTTTGGCAATGTTCCTTCTGTTTCTATTGTGTGGAACAATTTGAGGAGTATTGGTATTAGTTCTTCTTTGAAAATCTTGTAGAATTCTGAGCTGAAACCATCTGGTCCTGGGCATTTTTTTGGTTGGGAGACTTTTGATGACTGTTTCTATTTCTTCAGCAGATTACGACCCCCAGAGATACCACCAGAAACCAGAGAAGTCCAGACTACAACAGCAAGGTTTATTGTTATTGTTAGTGTAACGCGAGCTAGCACGGAACTCGTCTCCAGCACTCCTTGCAGCGAGGCAGGGAGGAGTTAGAGTTCTTCTGTGGCCCTAGCTTTCTAAAGGCAAAAACTACAAGCCCTTCAGGTTGGTTGGGGGTTTTGGCGCAATTTTTATTTTTACTTCTTGAAGGTCTTTGCTTTTTCCCATCCTGATTTGTCAGCTTGTTTTGTCTTTAGGGTCAGGTTACGCTGTCCCTGAGTCGGGGCATCTTGTGATTTATCAGACACCACCAAATGGTCAGGCCTCCTGACTCTTGTGCTTTAGAATTTCCTGAGAAGAGAGGGGTGGGGGGGTGGGGGGCACCATCAGCTCTGGGAACATGAAGGTAGTCGGAGAATAAGGGGTGAGGGTCTTACATTTCCCCCTCCTCTTGGTCCTAAGGGGGCTCAATCATGAGCCTGATTGCTATAGCTCATGTATTTCATTGGCCCTGTTGATATTCCATACATTGTATAAGGCCTGAGTGTAGTGTACCCCTGTTGCACCATAAGCTGTATAGTTCCCAACCTTTGCTTCATAGATTGGAGTATTCTATTAATAATACAGGGCCTGAAGGTCCGTATTAGGAGGAAGAGTAACAGAGGCCCTATTAGGGATGTGACAAGGGTGGTTGATGGAGGAAGGTCATTGGCTAATAAAGGAACTGCCTTGGCCCATTTTATTGGTTAGAAGATAGGTGGGAGGAGAAAACAGAACAGGATACTGGGAGGAAGAGGAAGTGAGCTCAGAGTCTCGACAGCTCTCCTCTCGGGAGCAGATGCCTGAGAGAGACGCCATGCCCCGCTCCCGGGATGAAGCTCCGACCCAGGATGGACATAGGCTAGAATCTTCCTGGTAAGCGCACCTTGGGGTGCCATACACAGATGATTAGAAATGGGCTAAATTAATATGTGAGAATTAGCCTAGAATAAAATGGGCTAAGGCAGTTCTTTTATTAGCCAATGACCTTCCTCCATCAGGTGGTGAACCAAGAAGATTTGGAATACTAGGCCTCAAACCAACTCTGGTTGGCTTCATATTCTCTTTACCTCTTTGCTATACCTTCACCGACTTTTGCCATAGAATCTTTAACAATTCCCGAGTGGTCTGCATACAAGCAACATTCTTCTCCCAAAGCTGCACATAGCCCCTTTTCTTCTAGGAATAGTAAATCTAGGCCCCTTCTCTTCTGTAGCACCCCTTCTGCCAGTGAAGACAGAGATTCTTGTAGCTGGGTGATGGAGGTTCCTATTCTCTGAATGTCTTCAGCTATTGATATGCAGAGGTCCACATAATAACCCTGTTGGGTGAAGAGGGAGGCTGCCCCTGTCCCCAATCCTGCTAAGCTGGTTCCCATCAGGATGGCAAGGGTAAGGGCTGTGAGTGGTTCTCTCTTATGTGTAAGAGCTTACTGGGTAGCCTCACTAAGGCTTAACAATTCCTCAGCGGCATGGTAGGTTACCCTGGGAACCAGGAGTATGAAGACACAAAACCCCTTTGTTTGATTCACCACAGTCACATGGGTACAGGGTGTTAGGCCAGAGGAACCTGCCCACCAGGTAGCTGAGACCAAATATCCTGATTGGTTGATGAGGGGCATAGTGTGACTGCAGAGGAAAGAATGGCGGTCAGGTATCATCCCTATACAGAGTCCCTGACCTGAGACTTGCTGGAGGGTTAAGGAGGTATTTGACCGCCATCGACAAGAACCTGGGGCCCCTTCTGTTCCTGCCGATTAGAATTGTTGGTTGGGGCCAACACAGCTATTCCTTCGTAACAGGGCGGCCTTGGGCTGTAGCAGAGCCGGCAGGAGGCAGTTAGTTCTGGCTAGGAACTACTTAGAAGTATGAATGACTGTTGTAGGATCATAAACAGGGGCTTTGCAAGTTCTGTGGATCTACCAGGTGTGGGGGCAGCTTCCCAGTGTGTCTTCAGTGTTGGTAAAATTGAGGTGCTGAAGGCAATTGCCGGGGTACTAATAGTTGGCTTGGGAAGAGAGGAGGACTTTTCTTATCTGAGCAGGGATTGTTACCTTATTGGGGCCTAATGCTACAGTCAAGGGGGTGTTGCAACAACCCGCAGGGAGAACAAGATCCCCATGTCTTCTCCCCCTGGAACATATGATCATAATCCCCAAGTCTTGCTCATTAACCAGTTAGCCCTTTTTCCCTCCTCAGTAAAGGTGATATTGATTTTAGACTCTCTTGGTGTGGTACGAGCAAAACAGACTAAGTCTCCTTTGCTAGTCCCCCACTGGAAGGCGCTTGTTTCACATCCCCAGGCAGCACAATAAAAACACTCCAGGCCCCCTACACTGGCGAGTTTGCTCCACCCCCCCACCCCACCCCCACCCCCCACCCCCGACAATATGCCAGTCACAATGTCGGCAAGCAGGGTAAGAGTCTTGGAAAGTTTGCTGGGTGTGTTTCCAAGAGTCCTTTGCTAAAACACATAGGTTGAAAGTTAGCTGGGGGGACCATGTGTCCAGGGGGTAAACCCCTGAACGTCAGTGGCCCATCTTAAGGTTTGCCCAGTCTCAGGGTTAGTCAAGGTCCAGGTTAAGTTCCAAAGTGCATGGGGGTTTTCAGTATTCCCCGGGTACAGATGAAATAGCAGGTGCCTTATCAACAGGGCGAATTTCATTTTCAGGTTTCCGACACAACTTTAGCTTCAAAGGATCAGAGGGTGCTTGGAAACTTTCCAGGTCCCGTCTGGAGGCTTCTCAGCTGTAGGTGCCACAGGTCTGGCGTGGGAGTGGTAAGTCCAGGTGGAAATACCGTCCACTTTGAGAGCAGTTGGAGTGGTTAGGATGACAACATAGGGTCCTTTCCACCGTGGCTCCGGGGACTTGCATTGGTGTCTGCGGATAAGGACCTAGTTACCAGGCTCGAAACTGTGGGGCTCATGGGAAGAGGAGGATGAATATAGGGCCCGCAACTGAGGCCAGATATCTGCCTGTATTTGGGGCAGGACTTCTAGGCTCTCTAGGAGGTTCACTTCTTCCAAAGGCAGGATTAACTCGTCCTGCAAGCTAGGCACAAGGAGTGGAGGCAGACCATACATTATATCAAAAGGGGTCAGCCCCATCTGGTATGGGGAATTTCTTACCCTGAACAAGGCATAGGGGAGGAGAGCCCCCCAATCACCGCCAATCTCTAAGGCTAGTTTGGTAAGGGTCTCTTTTAGGGTCCGAGTTATTCTCTCAACCTGTCCTGAACTCTGAGGGTGGAAAGCACAAAGTAATTTCCATGAGCCCCCAGTGATGGAGAAGTTCAACCAATCACATCTGGTTAGGGTGTGGCCGCCTGGAGCCCAGGCAGAAAAACCG
This sequence comes from Microtus oregoni, assembly GCF_018167655.1. NCBI lineage: Eukaryota > Metazoa > Chordata > Mammalia > Rodentia > Cricetidae > Microtus > Microtus oregoni. The sequence goes on along the minus strand of NW_024543222.1, from coordinate 3,654,731 downwards.
GAAGATGCAGGCGCGCTTGCCCCCGCCCCTTCGGATTTCGGACCTCCCACTCTGGTAGCGTGAGTTCCCCCCTTTTCAATTATTAAAAATATAACTGTTCTTGAGCTGGTCTGGTTATTTATCATACGGACCGAATACGTCAACACCCCAGTGCAGTGGCTACTCCCCGGCTTACCCGTGAGACGAAGGCAGGGCCATTGTCTGACCCTATCATGTGTGGGAAGCCAAACCTGGGAAAGATCTCTTCAAGTAACTTCTTAGCCACCACATAGGCAGTCTCGTGTTTGGTAGGATAAGCCTCAGTCCTGAGTCTGTAGTGTCTGTAAAGACTAACAAATATTTATATCCACATTTACCTGGTTTGACTTCTGTGAAGTCTACTTCCCAGTACGTACCTGGGGGAGTTCCTCTTATTCCGACCCCCCACTTCTCCCTGTGTTTTATAGGAGTTTACCAGGTACGCTTTGCAGTCTCTTACAATCTTATAATAAGGCAGTTTGCTTGCCAAATCTTTAGTGGAGATCCAGAGATCAGTTCTCGAAGTTTCCGAGTTCCCAAGTGGGAGGTTCAGTGGATTCTCTGGAGTAGGTGCTTCCCTAACAGTCTTGGAAGGAGCACCTTTCCTGTTGGGAGTCTCCACCATTTATCTTTTTTATAGGCTCCCTCTATTTGGGCAGCCCAGGTTTCTTCATCCGAATTATAATTCGGCTAGAGAGGCAAACTACGAGGACCTGGATCAATTAGTATGGGCAGAGTCACTGTAGTCGCTGCCTCCTTTGCTTTTTGGTCTGCTAGATTGTCTGATGTCCTGGGCAGTACATTACTGCTAGCTTCTTGGGAAGCCAGAGTGCTTCTAGCAATTCTAATATTTCCTGTTTATTTATTTTTTTTTTTTAAATATTTATTTATTTATTATGTATACAATATTCTGTCTGTGTGTATGCTGCAGGCCAGAAGAGGGCACCAGATCCCATTACAGATGGTTGTGAGCCACCATGTGGTTGCTGGGAATTGAACTCAGGACCTTTGGAAGAGCAGGCAATGCTCTTAACCTCTGAGCCATCTCTCCAGCCCTTCTGTTTATTTTTGATAGTCTTTCCCTCTGCAGTGGAAAGAGCAGCCCCCTTTCCATGTAAATTGCCCCATGGATGTGCAAGGTGGCAATGCGTACCTGCTGTCCATGTAGACGTTGATTCTCTTGTCTTTTCCTAGCTGCAAGGCCCTTGTTAATGCTATCAGTTAGGCCTTCTGGGCCGAGGTGCCAGTGGGCAGGGCCTCTGCCCAGATTATCGTGTGGGCTGTTGTCCCTGCAGCCTCAGCATACCTGTGCCCATCTTGTACGAAACTGCTCCCATCTGTGAACGGAGTTTCTTCGGTGAAATGGATCTGCGCTCTCATTTTAGTGAGCAGGTTGAGCCCCAGCAAAGGGTATGGACACTCAGGAATGACTAAGAATGAGTGGGTTACACATCCCACTCCCAAGTCCACCGTCTTTGGGTAGTCCATTTATAAGGTTTGGTGCCGTCGCACCTTGCACCCAGGTCTATTTCCCTGACGGGGCCCTTGGGCGTCAAAAGTATTGAACTTTCTGCCCCTGTATCCACCATAAATTAGATAGGTTTTCCCTCCACTCTTAGGGTTACCCTAAGCTTGGGGAGGGGGGGCTGAGCCCCATCTCCCCTAGTCACTGTCTTCTTCCAAGGATGGAGTTGACTTTTTTCCCAAATCCTGCCAATGCCTCTTTTTTTTTTTTTTTTTTTTTTTTAGTTTTTCGAGACAGGGTTTCTCTGTAGCTTTGGAGCCTGTCCTGGCACTAGCTCTTGTAGACCAGGTTGGCCTAGAACTCACAGAGATCTGCCTGCCTCTGCCTCCCGAGTGCTGGGATTAAAGGCGTGGGCCACCACCACCGCCTGGCCCAATAGCTCTTTTGTTCCTTTTTTGGGGGGCACTCTCTGGCCCAATATCCAGTCCTTTTTCCTTGCAATACCTGCACTGATTCTTTCCTAGCTTAGGCTGGAATTGTAGGCCTCCCTCCTGTCCCTCTGCCTCAATGACGAGGAGTACTCTTTCCATTTGAGCTTGCTGCCTATCCAATATTTTGGTTAGGTTCCTCTCTTGTCTTTTGTCCCTCTTCTCCTCTCTTTCTCGACGTTCTCTTTTCCTTCTCTCTTCTTTCTGGTCCTCTGTTTCTCTCTTATTGTAAACCTTTTCCGCCACAGCCACTAAGTCTCTTAGGCCCCTCTCTCCTAGTCTTTCTAATGACTGTAATTTTCTCTTAATGTCTGGTGCTGCTTGATTGACATAGGCTAAGCTAACGGCCTGCTGTGCTTCCCTAGACTCCGGGTCGTAGGGGGAGTATTGTTTGAAAGCCCTCATCAACCTCTCCAGGTACGCAGCCGGGCTCTCATCCCTTCCCTGCCTTACATCATAAATGTTTGCCATATTAGTAGGAGGCCTGTGTGCGGCGGCCTTGAAACCCGCTAATAGAGCCTGGTGGTAGATACAGAGACTCTCCTTACCTTCTGCTGTGTTGGGGTCCCAGTTAGAACGGGTTGGTGGGAAGGCTTCTGCGGCTGGCAGAGGGTCCGCTAGAGGGGTGCCTGTATGTCCTGAGACCAGCTTTCGGGCGTTCTCTAAGATTCTGCTTCTCTCCTCTATCATAAAGAGAACCCTCAACAACTGCTGGCAAACGTCCCACGTAGGGGCATGGATAAAAAGAAAGTGTCCAGCAGGTTAATCAAATCCTGGGGGTCTTTGGAAAATGGTGCATTCTGAGCCTTCCGATTATACAAGTCACTGGTAGCAAATGGCCAATAATGGAAGGATTGGTTCCCTGAATCATCAGGAGGGCCAGCGGGTCTGAGAGGAAGGGCCACCATGGAGTCCGGGTGTGGGGCCCCTGCCCTCCTGGTATGAGTAGAAAATGCTGGTGGCTCTCCTCCCTCTGCCCCTGACGGTTGTGGGACTGGGGCTTCTTCTATAGGAGCCTTAGGACATGCTCGGGGAGACTGAGGGAAATAGGGAGGTGGAAAAAGCTTTGTCTCGGCTGTTCCCCCCTGGAATACAGCAGCAGGCTTTGTTCTATTCTCATTTTTACCAGTTGAGGGAGCCCTAGTCTTAGCAGCCGAAACTTGAGTGCCTTGGCTCTTCTGTGGAAGTAAGAAGGATTCAATCTAAGGAAAGTGTGCCCCTACCCAGTCTATTAGCTCCCTCCAAGTAACCATACAGGGGACTTGGTCAGGATGGCCATAGCGGGGGCAGAAGATGATCTCCTCCACCCGGTGATAGTTGCTGCATCAAAGGTTCTACCTGCTAGCCACCTGCCCTTGAAGGTGGGCCACTCAGCTGAACAAAAAGTGACCCACCTCTTCTTCTTCTTCTTTTTTTTTTTTTTTTTAGATTTTTTCGAGACAGGGTTTCTCTGTAGTTTTTTTTGTGCCTGTCATGGAACTAGCTCTTGTAGACCAGGCTGGCCTCGAACTCACAGAGATCCACCTGCCTCTGCCTCCCAAGTGCTGGGATTAAAGGCGTGCGCCACTACCGCCCGGCTCCACCTCTTCTTCTTGACAATCACACTGTTGTTGCTGGCGGTATCCTGGACGTCCTGTCAGTGAGCAAGAGTTAAATCTAGGGGTGTTGATGAGGTATTCCCCATTGCTGAAGAGAAGAGTTGAAGATATAAGTCAAGAGAGAAATAAAACAAAGCAACAATTACAACAAACACAAAAAGACTTTGACAATTTCCCAGGACAAAACACAAGGTGGCAAACCAAAAAAAAAAAAAAAAAAGCCAGGCGATGGTGGCGCATGCCTTTAATCCCAGCACTCGGGAGGCAGAGGCAGGCGGATCTCTGTGAGTTCGAGACCAGCCTGGTCTACAGAGCTAGTTCCAGGACAGGCTCCAAAACCACAGAGAAACCCTGTCTCGAAAAACCAAACCAAAACAAACAAACAAACAAAAAAAACCCACAAGGTGGCACTTCCTCCCATGGTGGAGGGAGATACCCAAACACACTCCTAATGGGCCATTGAATTCACAGGAATGGCTCCTGATTGCTTCCTGAAGGTGGTTTCCAAAACCAAACCAAAACAAAATTTATCTATTTGTTTATCTATTTCTATGTGCATTGGTGTTTTACCTGCAAATAAGTCTGTGTGAGGGTGTCAGGTTCCCCTGGAACTGAAATTACAGACAGTTGTGAGCTGCCCTGTGACTGCTAGGAATTGAACCTGGGTCCTCTGGAAGAGCAGCCAGTGCTCTTAACCCTGGTGTGGGACAATGGTCTATATTCTGTCAATTATATTTTAAATAAATGCTGATTGGCCAGTAGATATAGGTGGGACAACCATACAGGAAGTAGAGGTGGGTCAAGGAGAACAGAAGAATTCTAGGAAGAAGGAAGTCCTAGTCTGTAGCCCTGACTTAGCCACAGAAGAAGCAAGATGTGACTGCTTCACTGAAAAAGGTACTGAGCCATGTGGCTAACATAGACAAGAATAATGGGCTATATAAGTTATAAGAGTTAATAAGAAGCCTGAGCTAATGGGCCAATCAGTTTATAACTAATGTAGACCTCTGTGTGATTTCTTTGGGACTTAATGATTGTGGGAACCAGGCAGGACAGAAAACTCAGTCAACACTTGGCCTTTATCCTTTGCAGCTCTTAATATTCTTTCTTTATTCTGTATGTTTAGTGTTTTGATTATTATATGTTGAGGGGACTTTTTTTTTTTGGATCCAATCTGCTTGGTGTTCTACAAGCTTCTTGTATCTTCATAGGTACATCTTTCTTTAGGCTGGGAAAGTTTTCTTCTTTGATCTTGTTAAATATATTTCCTGTGCTTTTGAGTTGGACTTCTCCTTCTGCTATCCCTATTATTCTTAGGTTTGGTCTTTTCATGGTGTCCCATATTTCCTGGGTATTTTGGGTTAAACTTTTGCTAGATTTAATGTTTTCTTTGACTGATGAGTCTGTTTCCTCTACTGTATCTTCAGTGCTTGAGATTCTCTCTTCCATCTCTTGTATTCTGCTGTTTATGCTTGTGTTTGTGGTTCCTGATCGTTTTCTCATGATTTCTGTTTTTATAATTCCCTTGGCTTGTGATTTCTTTATTGTCTCTATTTCAGTTTTCAAGTCTTAAATAGTTTCTTTCATATGTTTAATTTTTCTTGGTTTTCTTTAAAGAATTTGCTGATGTCTTCCAATTTTTTGTCTTTTCCTCTATTTCTTTGAGGGAATTTCTCATTTCCTCTTTAAGAGTTTTAAACATTCTCCTGAAGTTATTGTTTAGGTAATTTTCTTCTGCTTCATCTATATTTGGTTGTTCAAGTCTTGCTGTTGTGGGGTCTCTAGATTTTACTGGTGTTGTGTTGCTCTTTGTGGTGTTGTGTGTGTTCTTACCTTGTCTACTTATTTTTTCCTCTAATTGATGTGGTTGGGGCTGTCTATGACTCTGGTGATTAATCTTTTAGGTGCCAGTGGATCCAAGCCTCAGATGGTTGTTCCTCATGGTACAGTCAGTGCCATGGTTCTAGTTACCCCGTTGGTCACTTTGTGTTCCTGGGTCACTCAGTGTTCCCAGGTTTGCTCTGTTCCTGTGGAGTTTGTCATCTCAGGCCTGCTCTGGTCTAGGTTGCTGGCTCAGACCTGTTTCTGTAAATGATCCTGGTCTGGATCTGCTCCTGTGGAGGTCCCTGGCTTGGGATTGTTCCTGCAAAGGTCTCTGGCTCTGATCTTCTCCCTTGGAGGTCCCAGACTCAGGTGTGCCCAGACCCACAGAGGACCTGGCTCAGGCCTAGTTCCTCAGAGGTCCCAGACTCACACCTGGACCAGCAGAGGTTTCTGGTTTCTGCCTACTCCCTTTGACGTCCCAGACTCACAGTGGTCTCTGGCTCTGGCCCACTTGCTCAGCAGTTGCTCCCGGTACCTGCTTTTGTGGTGTTTGCCAGGTCTGCTCTGGCCCAGGCGGTTGGCTCAGTCTTGCCTCCACAAAATGTCCCTGGTCTGGATCTGCTCCCACTCCTGTGGAGCTTGCCTGCTCTGGCCTAGGTCATTGTTTTAGTCCTGATTCAGCAAATGTCCCTGGTCTGGATCCGCTCCTGCTCCTATGGAGCTGTCTCAGGCCCACTCTGACCCAGGTAGCTGGCTCAGTCCTGCTTTCGGGGTTCACTGCTTCAAACCTGCTCTGATCTAGGTTGCTAGCAATCTTCGCTACATAAATCTTAAAATATCTTTTTTTTTTTAAACCAGGGAAAAATGAAAATAATAGCTGGAAATATAAATGTAATTTTAGAATTGAAAAGGACTTTAGTTTTCAACTCTACTTTTGCATGTGTGGCTCAGAGGTCAGCCAATCCTGTGAGCTCCACAAGAGCTATCCACCTTGCTTTTTTTTTTTTTTTTCGAGACAGGGTTTCTCTGTGGCTTTGGAACCTGTCCTGGAACTAGCTCTGTAGACCAGGCTGGTCTCGAACTCACAGAGATCTGCCTGCCTCTGCCTCCCGAGTGCTGGGATTAAAGGCGTGTGCCACCATTGCCCGGCTTCCACCTTGCTTTTTAAGACTGGGTGTCAGGGTTGGAGAGATGGCTCTTCCAGAGATCCTGAGTTCAATTCCCAGCGACCACATGGTGGCTACAACCATAGGTATTAGAATCTGATGCCCTCTTCTGGCCAGCAGGTGTACATGCAGAGTACATAAAAATTATATAAATAAAATTTAAAAAATAGAATTAAAAAAAAAAAAAGACTGGGTGTCATGACACCTCCAGCGAGTCCGCAAGTTCCAGTCTCTCTCTGCCTCCCCCCAATGCTTTGAATTACAAGTGAATGCTACTGTGTCTGGTCTTCCGTGTAGGTGCCAGCGATGGAACTCAGGTCTCCTCATGCTTCTGAGGCAAGGACTTTACTGAGTTAACTCCCTAGCTCAAAACTACAGACCTAGCTAGTTATCTATATTGACTAGTTAAGAACAAGCCTCACGGCATGTGCCTTTAATCCCAGCACTTGGGAGAAAGAGGCAGGTGAATCTTCAAGTTCAAGACCAGCCTGGTCTACAGAGTGACTTCCAGGATGGCCAGGGCTACGTGGTGAAACCCTATCTCGAAAAACAAAACAGACAAAAAGCCCCATGATGATGTGAGATGTCTGTATGCTATGAATGTTTTATTACCATTGGTTAATAAAGAAGCTGATTTGGCCAAGAGCCAGGTAGGAAATCCAGAGATCCAGGGAGAAAAAGGGTGGAGTCCTGGAGAGGCTAGCAGCCTCCAGAGGAATGACAGGGGTACCAGTTAGCAACAGGGCCTGTGGCAATACAGATTAGAAATGGGTTGGCTTATATGTAGAGCTAGCCAATAAGAAGCCTGAGCCATCAGACAAACAATTATAATTAAGTCTCCAAAAACTTATTTTATAAGCAGCTGCAGGGATGGGACCAGGTGGAACTCAGAAAACTTTCAGATACACCATGAAGCTGGGGAAAAGGCTCAGAGGGTAAAAGCATTCACGACTCAACCTTGAGAACACGAGTCTAAATCCTCAAAACCCATACAGAAAGGCAAGCGTGCCTGGAACACTAGCACCGGGAGCTCACAGGCCAGTCAGCCACCTAGACCAAGGGAAGCATCTGGTTCACGTCTAGATCACCCCACCACACAGTTCTTCCTCTACCACCAACCTAATTATCTTAATAGCTGAGTTCTTTGCTCAATTTTCTGAATGTGGATCGTTAACAGAAGGTAACTTGTGTGCTTGAAAAGACCACTGTGCACCAAGTCCTAATTGTGGGATGGGAACCCTCCTTCTCATTAAGGGGTAAGAGAGGGGAGGAAACTTCCCTGTGGTGAGATACAATTGTACAAATAAGACTCCTTCCTGTCTAGCAAAGCCCATAAGCCAGCCCACTTCCTTTCCCCGAGAACCCCTCATCTCTATGATGCCTGGCCTGACCTGGAGTTGCTTAGACAGAAAGCTCTGCTGTCTGCAGGCCTCCCGACCGCGTGGACTGGAACCATGATGCTAAGTGTACTCTCTTAAGCAAGGCAACCAACACTGCTCACTCCACCTCTCTTAGACAGGGCAGTGATGGAACGAACACTTGCCTAGCGTGGGGGAGGCCTGCGGCACTCTCTAGAACAGACACAAACACAGATTTGCCCTCAGTGCCTAGGAAGGGGATGGAGTCTGCGGGAGACGTATCTGTGGTCCATTCCACCACGGACCCTGCCCACCCTGTTTTGTACCCACTGTTTCCCACATAAAACAGACAGGATTTGTCACAATCTAGGGGGAGCAGGGAGCCCCAAAGTAGACAAGACACCAGAGAGACAAGAAACCTTTATTTGCAACTTCTGAGCAACACGGTTGCTGGGGACAGGGTCCTCTCTAACCTGACTAGCTCAGGAAGGGCAGACACAGATGCTTCTGTTGAATGGCAGCTGGCACAGGGGTTTCTGAAGGAGAAGTGATTCTCTGAGACATGTTAGACCCGGGTCCAGGGTGAGAACACTCAGCTCCCTGGCCAAATTCAGTACCCCACTTGCCTTCCCTAGAGCTGATACTACTGAACAGAAGGAGCAGGGAGCCTCCACCTTTGGCTTCTCTTCCACCTCAGTAGGGCTTTCAGTGTCTGCTCAGGGTTAGGGAACAGGGCCGATGATGGCCGACAGAGGTTATGTCATTTATTTATTAGTCCTGTCTTTCCTATCTTAGAGTCTCCCCCTCACGAGCCCTGTAGACTTTTCTACTGCAGCCCACTTCCAGGCCGACACATGGCTGTGCAGGCTTAGGGTCACGGCCACTCAGGTCAGTCGTCCACCGTGATGTTCCGGAAGAGGTAAGCCATGGACTCGCCGTTGTGAATCCTCCGAATGGCCTCACAAAGAATCAAGCTGATGTCCACAGTCTTTATCTTGGGACACTGCAGTTTCTGGAGCTCGTGAGGGACAGTGTTTGTCACCACCACCTGGATGCGAAGCACCGGAGAGAGCACAGTTACACATCTGTCAGGAGTGGCTATAAAGAAAAGCAAACCTAACATTTAATTTAGAGCCCTTAGCTCCATAGTGGTATGGGGGCTGAACCCTTCACACACGCCAGTGTGTTCCCCTGAGCTACAGCCCAACCTTGGTTCTGACTTTTAAGAGGGTCTAGATATGTAACCTAGATTAAAGCTCAACTATAATCATCTCTCAAGTGCTGGGACTGTAAGCATAAAACCCCATCTGGCCAATGTACAGACTTTACAAACTGAGCGTCCAGGGGCTCAGAACTTAGGTCCTAAGAATGTCCAGCCCCATTCAAAACTTAACCATTATCAGGTATCAAATGTGACTCTACTGTCAACATGAGTTTTTAAATGTACACCTACCTGAACGTGCTTCTACCAAAAGTACTGTTGACAGGTTGGCAGCCTAGCTAGGGGCATGACAACTTAACAGAGTCAACTTTATTATTCCCAGAAACTGCACTGGCAGCCTGGACTCAAGCTGAATGTCCTAAGCCCTTTAAAGCAGACAAACCTCATCAATGGAGGACTCCTCAATCAGACGGGGGGCTTCAGCAGACAAGATACCGTGTGTGGCCATGACGTAGATCTTATAAGCTCCCCTCTCTTTCAGGATCTCTGCAGCAGCCACAAAACTCTCCACGTCGTCAATGATGTCATCCTACAAAGAGAGGTGGCTTCACCCACTCTGCACCCCGCAGAGAAAGACATCCACCTGGTGTGCCAGGTCCTTCTGTATGTGCTGCTTTTACTGGTTAATGAATAAAGAAGCTGCTTTGACCTGTGATAGGGCAGAATAGAGCTGGGCAGGAAAACTAAACTGACTGGTGGGGGAAAGAAGGTGGAGTCAGTGAGACCAGAGGAACTAGATGCCCGGTAAGCCACAACCTCGCAGGGATACACAGATGAATAGAAATGGGTTAATTTAAGATATAAGAGCTAGCTAGTAATATGCTTAAGTGATTTAATTAATACAGTTTGAGTGATTATTTAGGGTCTGGGCAGCCAGGAGATAAACAGCCAGCACCTCCAACTACAGATGGCGCACCAACGTGTACCAGATGAATCCACAAAAAACCTGGGAGAGCTTGGAAAGGAATCCTAGACACACACGCAAAAAGTTTAACCATAGTTTTCCCCCCAGATGGGCTCTGTTTGCTGGCAGCTCCTTTAAGAGAGGTTTTCCTGGCTCAGTATTAGCAGCAAAAAAACCTTGTGGTTTTAAAACAGTGGCTTCCTGATTCATGCTAGTTACAGGAACAACTCTGGCTCTTTAGGAGGCCGAGCACTTAAATGGGGTCTGTGAGCAGCGTGTTACAAATTGCTTAACGGTGATATAGATCTGCTGTGACCCTAAAGCCTGAACAGTGTGCATGGCTCTCAGAGGCAGTGAGCATGCCTCTGCCATGTTGGACTAGGCAGAACCAACAGGCAAAGCTCAGAGTTGGTCCTAGCCATGCCTGGTCAGCATTAAAAAAAAACAAAAACAAAAACAAAAAAACAACCCACACCCCTGGTCGGAAAATAATTACAGATATACACACAATAAAGACAAATTCAGATGGAAAAAGACCTCGAAATGGGTCACAGTGTTGGATAAATGGATTATATAGGCCCATTTTTCTATATTTTATGGCAGCCAAAATTCTGAGCAACCTTCAAGGCACAATTTGCACCTGTCACACAGAAGGCATCACCCAGCCTTTTGGGACAATGTGATGGTGACGTCATCCTAAGCAAAGGGTCAGGATGTGCTAATGTCGCTCTGCTCCTTCTATTGTAATTTAGGAGGTCACCTGGGAAAGAGGTGTTAGTTCAGTCAACACGTTGCAGAAGTGACCACAGTCATTCTCCCCACTACCTAGAAAACAGAATGCTAATGGATTTCCCCTCAGTTCACATTTTAGTATAAAAGCTGTTTGGAGAATAAATGAGGGTGATTTTCAGGATGTGAATTTAGGATTTCATGAAGGATCCTTGAAAGCTCCCTCCTGATAAAGTCATTTGAGCTGTTTTTTATTCCCATGCCTCCATTCTGGTATGAAAAATGGTTTATGTCTGGGCTAGACCCTGACAAAGAATATACACTGTTAAATGGTTTTAAAAATTAAAACAAAGTCTTTAAATAAAGAGACAGAATTCAGATAATCACAGATTAAAAGAGTAAAGATGGAAAACACACAAAGAGTCTGGATTATGTATATTATAGTGTTTTCTCTGAATTTTCTGACTGTGAATGAGCACACAGAGACATTTTATTGTATACTTTAAACAACATGTATACTTTAAAGGCATCTTGACTTCAAAATCTGGGTCTAAGGATTTGTTGTTTTGGAAAAGAGGTTCTGCTTTTGTTTCCACAGAGAATGAGAACCTGTGGATTGCTTCCAGACTAATGTGATTTGATGGAACAAGACCCTCTGAAAGGTCTCCGCAAACCCCAAAATTACTTCACCCAACAAAAAGCAGGAAGCAATTTGTATAGAACTACACCCAAATTCCCAAATATTGTTTATAAATCTTTGTTTACATTTAAAGGGAGATATGCTATAGAGGTACTTTGCATTGGTATGGATCTTGATTTATTGATACAAATTTAAGGTCAATTTTGTTATTATGTATATTTCTGCTCTTGATTAAGGTACTGTGTTTGTGCAATTCATTTAAAAATGTAATGTAAAATTAAAAAAATACAGGTTAATAGAAAATCATCTATAATAGTAATGTTAATTAGGTTTTCTAGATGTACAGAGATATATTTCAGATAGATAGGTATTCTTCAAACCTTTCAAAGAATATGGCATTTAAAATGTTTTAAGAATTTAGGACTTTACAGGACAGTGAGACACATCTGTTTCTGACAACACCAAGCTACTTCAAGAGGAAGATGGGCATCAAAGAGATTCCTCATGGAGTTTGTTAGTCATTTGGGCAAGAAACTGCTCTTGCCTGGACTGCTTGATGTTATGCTGTATGAACTGCACAGGCAGGACCCGCAGAGAGATGACTGCTGAACTTGCCTAAAGGTGAGATGGTCCTTTGGAGTTCCTGCTTCATGAAAGAATCTGCCAGATACTATGCATCTGTGGTTGAAGATGGATGCCCCAATGGCACAGAAGAACTTTAGGTGACTGTCCAGGCAGTGAGATGTCTGTCAATTTTGGAGTTTTGGGAGTTGCTTACAATGCACTGTTAACTTAGGTAATGTTATCCTTTCTGGAGTCTTTGATGGAGTTGAAGAATAGATAGTTATAGTTTTCCTTAGTTATAATAAAAGATAGACATAAAACTTTATAGACTCACAAAAATAAGATAGAGTATTTTCATTAATTTGCCAGATGTAAATGGACTAAATATTGTAACTATAATTCTTGCTTGATAACTGTTTTGTTGTATGTAATCTTGCTATGTTAAAGTTAAAACCTTTTTTATTTAGACAGAAAAGGGGAGATGATATGGGAAGTCCTTCTGTATATGTGTTGCTTTTATTGGTTAATGAATAATAGAGCAGGAAATATAAGAGAGCAGAAGAGATAGGGCAGGAAAACTAAACTGAATGCTGGGAGAAAATAAGCAGAGTCAGATATGCCATGTAGCCGCCAGGAGACAGACGCCCGAGCTTTGCCTGGTAAGCCACGATCTCGTGGCGATACACAAATTAATAGAAATGGGTTAATTTAAGATATAAGAGCTAGGCCGGGCGGTGGTGGCGCACGTCTTTAATCCCAGCACTCGGGAGGCAGAGGCAGGCGGATCTCTGTGAGTTCGAAGCCAGTCTGGTCTACAAGAGCTAGTTCCAGGACAGGAACCAAAAGCTACGGAGAAACCCTGTCTCGAAAAATCAAAAAAAAAAAAAAAAAAAAAAAAAAAAAAAAAAAAAAAGATATAAGAGCTAGCTGGCAATATGCTTAAGTGATTGGCCAAGCAGTGATTTAATTAGTACAGTTCCCGAGTGATTATTTCAGGTCTGGGAGGCTAGGAAGCGAACAAGCAGCCTCTGCCTCCACCATGTCTCTGCTGCACATGGTTTCAGGAACATTAGAACACATGCCTGGGCCAAGGGTGAGCTCCCTGGGACAGCAAAGGTGCACCGATGCAGGGTGAGTGACAGCAGAAAGAGCAAGCCCCAGTCCTAGGTATGTGTGTCATGGCAGCTGAAGCTGACTCCTGACTCACTCCACTGAGCCAGCATGCTGCTTACTTTGTCCCAAGACAGGGTGACACAGAAAGGAGAGAATAAAGGAGCCACTGAGATGTGACTCTCTCATGTGTGAGAGCCGACGGCACTGGGACGTCTGCTGCCACCGGTGACAATCGGAAAGCCCCATCTTCAGCTTATCCTACGGCCCCAAAATGTGAGGATGATGGTGTGAGCTGGTCTGAGGGGACCCGGAACCCCTAGATGAAGGTCATAGTGTACTGAATTTCCTGTGGGAGGCACTAGGCTTTTGTCAGCTACCCATTAATTTCCATTCATTTCTGTAAAAATTCTATTACTTTCTTAAAGGAGACTAAACAGGAAGGGCAGATGGGTGCAGAGGATCCGCCGTCATGCTGAACCCACACTGACTAAGCCACCAGTGTCACCTCTGACACTGAAAGGTGATGATGAGTTCCATACCACTATGATCGCAATGCGTCCCCCGACGTCCCCGACCACCGTTATTGGGGGCTTCTCTTTGGCCATCATCACTAGGAAACAAATCACAAGACCCAGTTAGTCAAGTACCTGGGAAAATGTAATAATGACCTGGTGGCAAGCCACAGCCGACTACACAATCTGACACACAGAACCCTCCTTGACTGACTCACTCAAGAGAAAGAGCCGGAGCAGCCCTGCTCACAGAAACAGGACACAAGACGGAAAAGTGACCTTAAATTTTCTAGTGGCTGAGCAGGAGTCCTGGACCATTTTCTGGTCCAATTTTAACAGGTCCTTCTTCATTTCCCACAGTACCAGGATGCTCCAGTCACAAATGCTCTGCACACAGCTGGTTAGCAGTCTGACATGGTGACATACGATAATCCCAGAGGTGGAGGCAGGAAGCTTGAGAATTTCAGGCCACACACACCAAGACCCTGTTCTCAGCAGAATTCAGCTCTACTTGGTCATGTTAAGTGGGGCTATGTGGGAGGCTGAAACAAGTGTAACATTCAGCTCCAAAGTTTGCGACCAGGTGGGCAACACATTAAGACAGCATCTTAAAAAGGGAGTGGGGTAGGGGATGGCTAGAGAGATGGCTCAGTGGCTAAGAATGCTTGCTGTTCAATCATGAGGACCAGAGTTTGGATTCCAGCGTCTGCATTAGACAGCTCCAAATGCCTCTAACTTCAGCTTGAGGGAAGCACCTCACATGAGTACACACACACTCTCTCTCTCTGGGGAAGAGGGGCCAGGCAAGGTGGTGCGTGCTAGTTGTCCTAGCACTTTATGTGTGTGTGTGTGGGGGGGGGGGGGCTGAAGAAGAAGGATCTCAAGCCCAGGCTCCAGAGCCAAGACTGTCTCAAAACTAGCAACAGCAGAAGACACCACCTGTCAACAGCCACCTCAATAACTGAGTCAGGAGAGCTGTCAACAGACGCGAATGATGAGAAGGGGTATTCACAGTATGCTACCGACGAGGAAAAAGTAACTTTCCTAGTAGGAAGCCTGCCAGGCGCCAGCTCAACCAGGATGCCAAGATCAGCCTTTCCAGCAAGGGGACACCACGTGTTTCCTGTGGCATTCCTGCCAAATTTGAATCTCAGCGGGAGGACATAAGCAAGTCCCAGTTAAGGGATAATCTACAAAATAACGGCTGTGTTGCTCTGCAGTGTCAAGGTCATCAGCGACAAAGAAGAGAGGAGCCACTCTGGATCAACTGAGGCCACAGAAATGCCAACTAAGTATGTGCAGCCACAGGTCAGGCCCTGGGCAAAAACAAACAAACAAAAACAAAACAAAGGTTTTCCTCCTGTTCCAGAGCACACAGCGAAGAGCTCAGGTCGTTCCGAGTGAGAATCAGTCTCATCCGGACAGTCAAGTACTCAGGCTCAAATGGCACCAGAGCTCAGGCTCAAGGCCCCCAAACTACAACAGTGTAAGCCGGAGACTCTGGAGGAAGGGACAGTGCCAAATTCTTTTTACAGCCGGCACCAAAAAAATAAATAAAATTATGAAATCCTCAAAAAGCGAGAAAAAAAAAAACCTCAAAATACCCAAGTAAAATTAAAAGCACATTACAAACTCTTTATATATAAAACATATACAAAACTAGAAATGAAAGTGAAGCAACAGCCAGGCAGTGGTGGTGTACTTGAGAGGCAGAGGCAGGGGATCTCTCGGAGTTCAAGGCCAGCCTGGTCTACACAGAGAAACCCGGTCTTGAAAAACCAAAAAAGCAACAGAGTGTTAAAGGGATGGGATGGAGAGCGAGCAAACACTTGAGCTGGGTTCTGATGGGATGGGGAGTGCGCACACACACACACACTTGAGCTGGGTCCCGAAACCAACTCTGATCCCCCCATTACCTTTTGCTTCTGAGCTATAGCAAAGATAATTTTGAAAAAAAAAAAAATAGAGAGAGAGAGAAACTTTTTTCCTCCAAACATCTTAAGCCTTGTTGCAGCACACAATTATCAGAGTCTGCCGAGTGACTGCTTGCACATTTGGAGTAAGAGGAGCAAGTCAGTCAGGTATCAGATCAAAGAGCTACCCCACTAATCAAACTAAAGGTGCCTGATGCCAAAGCCTATGTCACCAAAGTAAACCCGAAGGCTCTGGTCTCCACACCATCACATACAGTTGTTCACTGCATCTAGACTTCAGTTAACACAAGCCCTGTCCTACCCATCCTGCTGGAACACCTAGCTCTCCTTTTACGAAGAGGTCGTGAAGGCAACAGTATCCATTTATTTAAAAATAGCTGAACAGCCCAAAGAGCCTACAGCTGATTCTTAGCCATTCATACTATTCAGAATTTTCTTCTGTTTATAGGTGAAGATGTGGGGCCGGAGAGATGGCTCAGAGGTTAAGAGCACTCACTGCCTGCTCTTCCAGAGGTCCTGAGTTCAATTCCCAGCAACTACATGGTGGCTCACAACCATCTGTAATGAGATCTGGTGCCCTTTTCTGGCGTGCGGGCAGACATGCAGACAGAATACTGAGAATACTATACATAATAAATAAATCTATAAAAAAAAAAAAGCGAGGCCACAGAATGAATCTTACGGGGAAGCTCCAGGCCCGGGTGCACAGTAGCATTCTTGACCATGGGGGGCGAGTGTCGACCATCATCCATGTCCAGCTCCGTGCACTGAGCTTCTCCGTGGATCACGGCCAGCCCCAGGCGCAGTCTCTCAGCATAGGACTGAGCCCTGAGGAAGACAACAGTTGGCAATGGTAACCCCGGTGAGAACACACAGCCCCTGGTGCCACTGCAGCAATTCCCAGGACAAACCACAGTCATCTTTGAGGGGACACAGAATAACCCTAAAATAAACAGCGCCAGGACTACTGCTGGGTTCTGGGTAATTCGGGTTTCTTCTCCCCAATATTCTACGAAGTCATTTCTAGAACTTTGTTCAAACGATGTTTCAAAATCAATGCCAGGCTGGGGTCGTGGCTTAGTTGGCAGAGTCCTCATTTAGCATGACTGAGGTTCTGGGTCTGATTCCCTGCACTACGTAAACCAAGCAGCGTGAGGCAGAGGCAAAAGAATCAGAATTTCAAGGTCACCCTTCAGCTATGAAGGAAACCTAAAGCAGCCCGGGATACATGCCCGATAAATTGCCTAAAAAACCACCTAGGACCACTGCCCAAAAGCATTCCTGGCCTCACTCGTTTCCATTACCCCCCAGAGGAGAACAGTAACTCTGCGCTCAGGTACAGTCTGGGGCGCTGAGACGAAGCTGCAGGGACGATCCGACAGTGGGGTGGGAAATGGGAACCCATGAACCTTCCCTGGTCACACTGAGAGCTCTGGCTTCCCAAACTAATTCTAACTTTAGAAGTAGCCACAGGGGTCAGAAATGACTGGGGTGATTACCTTTTTGCAGCATCAGGAGACTTAGCTACAATGACTGCATTTCTGTAATTTGGAATCTAGATTTGGAGGAAAAATAAAAAAGTACTGAAACATTATTTAAAAAAATAAAACCACTTAAATCTGGATGCTTGCTCAGGACCTCTAAGAACCCACGCCAGCAATCGGTGTGCTAGCGTTCATGCTGACTGTCATCATCACCAACTCATCGCTGCAAAAGCACTGACTGCTACATCAGGACAAAACTGCTAAAGCCCTCATTCTAGAAAACACACGCGTGAAGGGGCTCAGAGGGCCTGTTCTTTTTAATGTCTGAAGACATGGCCCTCCGTGCCTAGATGCCCTCTGGCTGTGGCAGGCCCTGAGCCTCGGAGAGCTCCTGGGATGTGCCTTCAAAAGCGAGATCTGAGGCCAGGGGAAACTAAATAGCATGTCTTTGAGGACATGGGGTCTGCTGGAGGCTCCTCACTTCTTCCTGGATATACTGAAGCAGGAAAGGTGAGGCTCTAAGGTTGTCCACGGGAAAGCTGAAAAAGCCTTGTATTTCCTTTTGGTGAAGATCCATAGTGATAATGTGAGTTAAACCTGAAATTTTAAAACAAAAAATTACAAAGTTCTCCCCTACAAGTTAACGGCCACAGTGGACATAAACTAGGAGTTCAGTTTCTGCTTCCTACCAGAAGCCTGAAGGCAGGGCTACTGGGAACCAGGGACACAAGCTCTACTGTCAGTCTAAGGAACAGCATGGAGTAGAGTGACCAAGAGCTACAGCAAAAGGGTGTGCTCGCTGCACTATCCTCAGTGCGGTCAAAAGAGAGAAGGAAGAACGAAATCAAATACGAATACGGAGCAAATGTGAGACAGCAGAGAAATAAGACAGCCTCGCCCTCAGCAAAGAATCTAAACCAACGGCTGGAGACCATGGCTACCTCAGAAACAAGCAAAGGAACAAGAGACTCGGCACAAGTGCAGGACATGGAGAAGCCCAGTGCCTCTCTACGATGGAAGGATGTGTGAGGGCGTTCTACAGACACACTGCATGCTGTCAAAGGTCACTGCTCTCCCGGACCACAGAAGCAGTACTGTTCAGACAGCAGACAGGGGAACCTCAGCCACTGTCCAGTGTTACTCTGTCTGCTCTACAGGCAGGAAGTGTGCACTGCTCTACACGGGGAACAGAGTGGGAAGGCTACCCAGGACATAAGTGTGAGCTGGGGAGGGGAGAGGAGACACTGACAGAAAGTCTCTTCAATTAACCTCCAACTGAGGCAAACAAAGAGTCGGCCTGAAGCATGAGGTCACAAGAATGACAAGCCTGCCAGTTAAAATACAGATGACGGCCAAGTAACACAAACAGGTCAGAGAAAATGCTAAAGCAGCGCCTGCTAGAGACAGAGGGGAACCAAGAATATGCCCCTCCGAACAACAAGACAGGAAACAAGGTGTCATTAGCGAGTCTGTAGGGAAACAGGTCCCAAACCAGACACGGAGGTGGAACCTGACCTGCGGGAGGGAGGGGCTACATCTAGCGCTGGGACCCCAGGCCTCTGGTCACACTCACCGGCTTTCGCCAGCATGGAAGCCAGGAGCTTGCACACGATGGAGCCCCTCTTCCTCATCTTGCTTTGCTTGCTGTAGGGGAAGTAGGGGATGACACCGATGATGTTTCTGGCACAGGCGGTCTTCAGTGCATAGGCCATAATCAGTAACTCCATCACGGCTGTGTTCACATCTCTAAAACATAAAAATAACCCTGGAGTAAAATCTACACATTAACAACCAGCAGGGCCCCAGCATCTGGGGGACGGGCACTCCACCCTTATGCTGGCTGCAATGACGACCCTTTTCAGCTGGGTCAGGTGGAGTTCTCAGCTGTGGTCACTCACACCTGCAGCAGCGACCCGGCTCTGGCTCTCATCTCTGCCTGTCTCTTCTACACGTCAGTAACCATAGCACTTGACACCTGCTGGTACTCAGTCAAGAATTCAGACGTAGGCCATAGCTGTCATTAACAGAAAGCATTTTGTCTTTCTCACAGGAAAGGTGGAAAGGAGTGGGGAAGTCTTGGAACTTTTCACAACCCCCCTTTCCTTTCTTCCTCTGGCATATTCCTGAGAAAGACAAGAGAAGGAAACCTGACCCTGAAGCGTGTCTGAGAAAGGTCACTCTGCAGAGGTGATGGACTTTTCTTGTCCCTATTCTCTGACTCTCGGGCAGACACCACCTCCTTCTCAAATCCCTGTTCTCTGGGACTGCAGACTTTTCAGGTGCAGGTCTGGAGCGGACAGGGAGGAGGCAGGCTGCCCACATAAAGACAGTGCAATCTACCATCCCCCTGCTGCGGAATCCAATGCAGCCACTGAATCTGCAGGACAGTTAGGCTCTTCCCATCTCTTCTCCCTCCCTGATACAGGGTCTGTCTAGGTTGCTGGGCAGACCTGGAGGCCACTGTGCTGAGCAGGCTGGCCGCCTCTCTTGACAGCAGCTGCAAGGACGTCCTCTTACTGACAGCTTTGTCCTCCAATATTAAACTCAAGAAATGCCCAACCTCGAAGGGCACTATGTTAGAAATAAGATCATCACAAACTCCAGAGACTAGGGAGAACAAGGCAGTTCTTAGACCCAGTTCTGATTCTGAGCCAGGCATGGTGTGCACATTTGAGTTCCAGCAATGGGAGGGAGAGGCAGTGGATCTTTGTGAGTTCCACAGCTTGTCCACAGAGAATTCTCGGACAACCAGGGTACATGCTGAAACCCTGGCCTGGCCAACAAAACAAAACAAAACAACAACGAAAAAACAAAATTAAAAAAAAAATAAAAGAGTTCTGCAGAAAAGGACACAGGCATAGGAGAAAGGCAAAGACAATGTATGTGCTGATTTGTCCCAGATGGTGGTGTTTTTTTGTTTTGAGACAGGGTTTCTCTGTGTAGCCCTGGCTGTCCTGGAACTCACTCTGTAGACCAGGCTGGCCTCAAACTCAAGAGATCCACCTGCCTCTACCTTCCAACTGCTGGGAGGTGTGCACTGCCACCACCTAGAGCAAGACAGCATTAAAAAAAAAAAAAATCCCTCAATAGAGAGAAATTTTCTGTCATTTTTTCCATAGGCTGGGACTTGCCCCCTCCCCAGATTTCCTACCCTACTTTCAGGACTCAAAGTTTTATCTAATAAATAAGTTGGGACTTGAAACTGCCCTGCCTGTCACTTTGACCCTGAACATGGTCACACAGCGAACTACCTGTAACTCAAGTTCGAAACAAGCAGCTACCAAAGACACTGAGTGCTTCCTGCTTCTAACTCCCATCAACTGTCAGACACAGCCCACACTGACAACAACCCCAACGATCCACTCCTCCCATTTGTCATAACCACTTATTTTAGGTAGGGCTGCTTTTACTGCTGTCAAGAGACACCATGACCAAGGGTGACAAGAAAACATTTAATTGGGGGGACTCAGTTTCAGAGGTTCAATCTACATCTTGATGAGAAAGCAAGAGGAAGGTCACTGTCACTGGGCAGTATCCTGGGCATAGGAAACCTCCAAGTCCACCCCACACTGACACACCTAACAAGGCCACACCTCCTAATAGTGCGACTGCCTATGAACTTATGGGGGCCAGTTACATTCAAACCACCTCATCGCTATAGGAATCTTTGATTAAAAAACCTCTCTTGCCGGGGGTGGTGGGTGGTAGGTGGCACACTCAGGAGGCAGAGGCAGGTGAAATCTCTGTGAGTTCAAGGCCACCCTAGACTACACAGCAAGCTCTAGGACAGGCTCCAAAGCTACACAGAGAAACCCTGTCTTGAAAAAAAATAAACATCTTTCCGACTCAGCAGTAAAAGTGTATAACGTCCTTGTAGATCCTGAGTGTAGGGTCTCCCACACAATCCCCCGTGCGATCCAATGCCAACAGCAATGGCAGCTGTCTGAAGGTGAACCAGGAGACACACAGGCCATGTCTGGTTCAGCAACGGTAGCTGTCTGAGGGTGAACCAGGAGATACACAGGCCATGTCTGGTCAAGTGATGACGGGAGGAGACCTGCCAGGACAAGATTTCCAAACCTCTTCTGAGCTGGAGGGCTACAAGAAACATCAACTGCACCAACAGCGAAGACGCACACCAGGCAGCGTCACTGTCCTTTGTGAGCAACTGCAAGGCAGGTTTCTGCATTTGCCTGATAAACAGGATGCCCGCAAGTAAGAGGATAAACTTAAAAGGTTATAAATAAAAAGCTTTTAGCTTTTTTTCTTAACTCTGGAAAAAAAAAAAAAGATCCAATGCCCTGTCAGGTCTGAGGGCACTTGCGCACAAATACGCAATAATAAACCTGAAACACGGAACACTTCTCTCAGAGTACAAGTATGTACAACTGACTTACAGGCTCATCTTCAAGACAACCAGGGGCTCCACCTGGACCCCTGGTTGAGTCCCCTTCCTTGACAGTTCTTTCTTTCCAAGGGAACAGTGTTAAGGCTAGCAGGAAGGATCAGAAGACAGTCTTGGTACAACCAACAAAAAGCAACCAAACACTTTCCAGGCACTTGGGAATTCCTACCATTGGGCTAATTTTAGTTCAACCATCAATTATGCATGGAGCAACCTGAGTTTATCGCTCGGTGAGGCTGGGGACAAACAGCCAAGAGGCAGCCCATCTTGGGAGAAGATCAGAGCACACGACCACTCTTGCCATAGGCATTTACCCTAAGCAGCGTATGTAATTCAAGTAGCAATGCTCCTCATCCAAAATTATACCTCCATACTTATTCTTCCCTTACCAACATTATATACACCGAACCTCAACAAGAACCCAAGCAGAGCTGGAAGAAGATAAAGTATAGCTGGCCTTGTTATAGCATGTGCTATACACATCGGCCTGATGCCATGGGTTCTGCAGAGCACTAAGGGAAGGGCCAGCCAATAAGAACTGACCTTGAGATCCCAGAATTCACCATTTCCTACATAATAATCTTACTTTCCATTTTTCCTCTTCCCAGTAACATACCAAAACATTCCCCACCATGGTTGAGCGTGGTGACGTGGCTCTCTCAAAGCCAGCTCTCAGGCAGAAGGAGGAGGATTTCTGTGAGTCTGGGGGCAGCCTAGGCTACACAGTGGGCTCCAAGCACCCAAGGCTACAGAGACCCTGTCTCAAAAACAGAACAAAAAGAGTAATATCCTCAAGTCCTCAACCTGTATCATCAGGAAAGCGACAATGGAGCCTTTATCTTGCTGGCTTTATCCACTGCTGAGACATGAGACAAACCGAACACAGGCAGTTGTTTTGTGGCTATCAGGGTTTAGAGGACTTGGCAGGCAGCCTCTGCTTTGTCTGTTAGGAATGTTCCAAGCTCATCCTGCTGGTTCTTGTAGTCACATGTGTAAGTAGGACACGCTTAACTGTCTCACCAACAGTCTGTCTCTCTTTAGGGTAATTATACTTCACATTTTGGACCTGAAAAAGCACTAGTCCCACCCCACCTCACCAACTATCTATAGCAAGCAAGTCCTATGTGGTTTCTACTCAATTGTTTTTTCCTGATTTTACGAGACAGAGTTTCTCTGTAGCTTTTGGAGCCTGTCCTGGAACTAGCTCTTGTAGACCAGGCTGGCCACAATTCTACTTAATTTTTAGAATATTATTTGTGTGTGTGTGCGTATGCAGACCCACACATCTTATCACCCATGTAGAGATCCATTATGCAGGGTCCAGACTGCTGTCAGGCTTGGTGGAAGGGACTCACTGACCTATCTTGCCCTCTACATGGTGTTTTGTTTTTGTTTTTCGAGACAGGGTTTCTTTGTGTAACAGCCCTGATTGTCCTAAAACTCACTTTGTAGACCGGGTTGGCCTTGAACTCACAGAGATCCTCCTGCCCCTACCTGATGAGTGATGGGATTAGGTGGTGGTAAAGTGCAGCTGTGAAGCCTGAGGACCTGAGCTCAACCCCCAGGATGCACACAACAGCACAGAGAACCCCCAAGAGTCAGCATCTAACATCACACGCACGCTGTGGTGCATGTGTGCACACACAGTGGCGCATGCCTTTAATCCCAGCACTCGGGAGGCAGAGGCAGGTGGATCTCTGTGAGCTCAAGACCAGCCTGGTCTACAAAAGCTAGTTCCAGGACAGGCTCCAAAACCACAGAGAAACCCTGTCTCGAAAAACCAAAAAAGACATGGGGGGTTGGGAGAAGACAGGAAATACCTGGAGAGGTTGGGTTTTGCCTTGACATTGCCTAACAAATACAAGAGAACTGTGACTTTTAAATCCCCAAATCTATCTCCTCAAGATAGGCTCACATCTGTACCCAAGCTCCTCCTTCAAGGACAGTCTGGGCTATAAACAAAAGACACTGGGTTTAAATAAAATTCTTCTGGCTGTTCACCCAGACTTGGCCAGCCTGAGACCTGTGCCAGCTGTTTGTTATCTGATCCTGCTGCTGTCTTCTGTCACGGTCCCAGGGTCACTCCATGGTCACTCCACAAGCCTGGCTTAAATATTTGTTCTGAGCACTCTTGGCTTCCGTGAGAGGCTAAGAACAAAAACTGTGTCATGGCAAACCTCCACCCACAAAGGACCTGGGCAGTGCTCTCCCACACTGAGACCAGCACCTGGATGGTGACCCCCAGGGAAGGACCAAGTAGGACGTGCAGCTCAGTGCTGGAGACTTTGCCTTAGATGCACAAAAGGAAATAAAATTTGAAAATACTGAGGGTTTTTATTTTTTTGCCCACTGACAGAGGACTGTGTCACTGACAATGACACTTAAGAATAACCTGGCTACTGAGGGAACTTCAGGGGCTGGAGAGATAGCTCAATGGTCTTCCAGAAGACCCAGGTTCAGTTCCCAGCACCCACACAGCAGCTCACAACTGCTGGAACTCTGGTTCCAGGGGATCTAATATTCTCTTCTGACCTCAGTGGGCACCAGGCACACATGTGGTACTGTAGGGATAAGTCCTTAGGGGGCATGTTCGCCTAGGGCTAATGTTTACCTATAAATCTGGCGAGCCTGCTCCCAGCCATCCCTTCTGCTTTCCTGGTCTCCGCGGGAATGGTGGTTCTGTAAGTCTATTTCTCCATTAAAGACTGTATATATTTTTACAATCTGTCTGCATTCATTTACGCCGTTACATTTTGGCGTCCAACGTCGGGCTATTTTGCCCCCGCCCTGGCATGGGGGGCGCAAGCTCGATCTTTCCCAGCTTTTGCGAGCAAGATTAGCTACTGGAGCTCAGGAAGTGCAATTGGACTCAAGCGAGTAGCCCCCTAGCTAACACAGGACGCTCCTGGGTGCCGTTTTTTTAGTTGTGACTCGAGATACACTCGGCCACACACGCCCATTCCGCCCCGCCTGCTCGCAGGAGCAATTAACCCCTCCCTGCTTGCCTTGGCTAAGTTTGCAGCGGAACCCCGCTGCCTGAATTAGCGGAAGCTCAAGTACCTGCGGTTTTGCAACAAAAGCCGCCACAGCAGCAGATTTGGTCTGATACAAAGTGACCCCTTCCGCGACCACTCTAACTCCTCAGGCAGAACAATAACTTTCGGTTTTGAGTTGTTTCTACCAGCTCTCCACGTGGACTCAAGTGCATTTCTTTCACCACCACTGGCAGGAACCGGTCATTGCAGGTAAAAAATTTTCTTTTATAAATAAAATGTCTGAAAACGTTACCATTCAAGACTTTTAACAGTTTTTTTGATTGTACCATGTGGGAGATTTTACAAGAGGTGTCTGTCACCCCACATCTATGGATCCTTCTGGGATTCGTAGTTTTCCTTGGCACTATATGGTTTGATAATAGAAATATGATAAAGTCTTTACGAGACGAATCCAGGATTCTTAAGGCAGAGGTTGAACACTTAAAAACAATTGAGAATGACAACAATCTTCTCAAGAATCAGTTTGAAGTTCTCCAGGAAGAGAACAGATCTTTGTTTAACATGACTCGAACAACTGAGCAAAATTTAGAAAAGGTACAGGCTGATATTAAGGAGAAATTCATTACTATGGAAGAGGGAACAGCTGATTTGGATCGTAAGCTTCAGTCACTTTCTGTAGAAACTGAAACATTAACTGAGAGAATCAAAACTGCTGAATGTGACAATCGGATTTTGTCTAAAGCTTATGACAGATTGGCAGAAAGATTGTCAATACAAGAAGGCACAGTTTATGCCATAAAAATTATGTCCAAAGATGAGATGTTATCTCTAATGGACAAATTTCATACTTTAGAATCCTCAATGAAGGCTTTGGAACATAATTCTGGACAGGAGATTCAGACATTGCAGAAGGCAATGGTGAATAGAATTGAAAAGATGGAGGAATTTCTAAATTCTGATGAAGAAGAGCAAAGGATAGAAAGGCAAATTTTTAACTACATCTGTGGGTAAATCTCTCCGGGACAATTTCCACAAAGCTCTACCTACAGCTCTACCTGCCTTTCCAGTAATAACAACAGAGAAGGTGATTGGTTCCAGAAACCCTAGGGTCATCAAGGAAGATACATGGGAGCCTGTCCATATGAATGATCTCAAAGAAATTAAACAGGCTGTCATGACTTTTGGGATGCACGCCTCTTTTGTTAAAGAGATGCTAAAATCTTGGGCCATGACAAGCAGAGCAACCCCCTCGGACTGGCTCCAGCTGAGCCAGTACTTGAGAGTGGACCACAATTGAAATGGAAATGCTTATCCAGGCAAGAGGCTAGACTTTTAGAACAGCAGGAAAAAGCAAAGGGAATTGACATTTCCCTAGATAAAATTCTAGGTGAAGGGCTCTTTTCCGACCCTCAGGAACAAGCTAATTTGGATGAAAACACACTCTCCATGTGTACTACAGCAGCCTTAAGGGCGGCATTTTAAATGTTTTAATAACTTAGAGCTTTTCATGACAATGAGACACTCTGCTCCTGGCAGTACCAATCTACTTCAAGAGGAAGATGGGCATCGAAGAGGATCCTTATGGAGTTTGATAACCATTTGGGCAAGAAACGGCTCTTGCCTGGACTATTGCATAAACTGGACACAGAGAACCCTCAGAGAGAGGAGTGCTGAACTTGCCTAAAGGTGAGATGATCTATTGGGGTTCCTGATTCATGAAAGAGCCTGCGAGACATTCTGCAGGACACAGCAGATAGTGACTGAACTGCCTTTGAAATTTCCTGCTTCATGAAAAAGTCTGCTGGATACTATGGGCCTGTAGGCCGAAGATGGATGCCCGAATAGTACAGAGAAACTTTGGGTGACTGTCAAGGCAGTGAGATATATCTGTCATTTCTAGAGTTTGAAAGTTGCTTATTTCTTGCTTGCTTAGGTAATATTGTATCTTTCTGGAGTCTTTGAAGGAGTTGAAGAATAGTTAGTTATAGTTTTTCTTAGTTATGATAAAGATAAAATAGATGTAAATATTGTAATTTTTACTTGATAACTGTTTTGTTATATGTAATTTTGCTATGTTAAAGTTAAAGCCTTCCTTTTTTTTTTTGTTTAAACAGAAAAAGGAGAGTTTGAAAGTTGCTTATTTCTTGCTTGCTTAGGTAATATTGTATCTTTCTGGAGTCTTTGAAGGAGTTGAAGAATAGTTAGTTATAGTTTTTCTTAGTTATGATAAAGATAAAATAGATGTAAATATTGTAATTTTTACTTGATAACTGTTTTGTTATATGTAATTTTGCTATGTTAAAGTTAAAGCCTTCCTTTTTTTTTTGTTTAAACAGAAAAAGGGGAAATGATGGAGGAAGGGTCCTTGTTGTTAATGTTTAAATTTCCCATAACAAACAACAACTTTCCCTACAGTAATCTTTAAAGTTTCCAGGATGAAGATGGGGCCCCACGACATCAACTCAATCTGGTTTTTATGATGTCATGAATATTTTTTTAATCGCTAAAATTAGACCTGTTTTTTGGTACCAACTACATGAGACAATTTCGAATGGTGCACATTTTTTGATAACACTCTGGCCGGATCTTCTCAAAACGCTCAGAGACTATATAATTTTCTTAGGTCAAAGGTTAATTTGGGAATTTTACCATCATTTGCTTTCACAGGAGCCCTAAGAAGAATGTCGCCCCATGTCAGCTAGAAGCAATCTTAGAGGATGACGTCCCCTCTCCCAACAGAGTTTGATCTCAGCATTAGGGACATCTTTTAGTGGTTGGTTTAGGGTTGAGAGGATGGGGAGATATTTTATGGAATTAGGGGTATTTTCAAAAAAAAAAAGGGGGGGGCGGGGGATTAACTGGTTTGATGGGATGATTGGTATTTGTGAATTACTGTTTTTAGAAAATTGTATTGGTACTGTTTCCTGCATATTGATATATTGAATATTGAATGTGAGTGTCCTACCTCTATTTTTGTATAAGAGTATGCTTATAACTTTGTCTATATTGTATTGATACATCTACCATATTAAAATGTACATTTCTACCTCTGATACTATTTATATAATAACATTGTTTACATTTGATATGTAATGACATTGTTTACAGTTGAAGATCATTGTCTTTATATATTGCACGGTTGTTTATTCTTTTAGTCTTCAAGTTAGCTAGGTATTGAGAATTATATGTTTGTCATATTTATTTTTAGGTTAATCAGGTCTTTTAGATACATAGAGATTATATTTAGTATAGATAGTATAATCTTCAGCCTCTTCAAAGAGCTGTAGAAAATGGCCTTTAATCTAACCTAGAATTCTGTGCCAAAGAGACACAATTACTCCTGGCAACACCACTCTACTCCTGAGAGAACGTTGAGCACCAAAGACACTCCACTGGGACCTTGTCTTCTTGGCAGAACTGGCCTTTGGGTTAAGAAAAGCCCATACCTCAACTTCTGACAATGAAACAGGATTGTCTTATCCTGCCAAGACAGGGTAGGATAGTTCTAAGAAAGTTCCTTGCCTTTAATAATGGTATGTCAGTTATGTTAGGCCTTAGCCAAAGTTGGTTGACTCAACATTGCAAACGAGATTTTGGGTGATTGCCCAGGTAGTCAGTTGTCTCTGTCAATTGTTGCACATTTTGGATATATCTCGTTTGTTAAGTAATATTTATTCCCTTCTCAGATCTTTGACGGATTATATAATTGTAGTTACTCTCTACATTATTTAGACTCCTTGAGATAGAATGTTTAGCAAAACTTTTGTTCTCAATATTGTTTGTTATATTTATTGTTATTATTGTATATAGTTGTATTTGGTTTAGTTCTGTCTTATTTAGACAAAAGGGGGAGATGTAGGGATAAGTCCAGCCCCTTAGGGGGCGTGTTCGCCTCAGGCTAATGTTTACCTATAAATCTGGCAAGCCTGCTCCCAGCCGCCCCTTCTGCTTTCCTGGTCTCCACGGGAATGGTGGTTCTGTAAATCTATTTCCCCATTAAAACTGTATATATTTTTACAATCTGTCTGCATTCATTTACGCCGTTACATGGTACACAGCAAAAACACCCATATGCATAAATAATAGTAATAACAAATGATTTCAAAATATATAGAATCCGGGCTGGAGAGATGGCTCAGTGGTTAAGAGCATTGCCTGCTCTTCCAAAGGTCCTGAGTTCAATTCCCAGCAACCACATGGTGGCTCACAACCATCTGTAAAGACGTCTGGCGCCCTCAACTGGCCTTCAGGCATACAGACAGAATATTGTATACATAATAAATAAATAAATATATATAAAAAAAAAAGAGTCAGAGTTTGCCCTGGCAGGACAGCCCAGAAAGCCGGCATTTAAAAAAAAAACAAAAACAAAATATATAGAATCCAAAATTTTGAGTCAGTACGAGGAAGGCACATGCCTAATTTAGGAGGATCACTGCTTTCTGCTGTGGTTGTTTTGTTGAGACAGGGTCCCACTATAGCCACCCTAGAACTCACTATGCAGACCAACCAGGCTGGCCTCAGCCTCCTGAGTGCTTGGGTTAAAGGCTTGAACCGCCACATGCACAGACACACAAACACACATAAATTAAAAAGTAATTCTTAGAACCAAGCTGGCGCCTGCGCCTCCTGACTGCACCTGCAGTGTGACTTGCAGCCTGAGGCTCCCAGTGCCACGATGCTCTGCATCGTCCAGCTAATGCTTAACGTGTTCTGACACAGCAACGAGAAACTAACACAAAATAGTCTCGGGAACTGCGTCATGCAAGCCTCCTGTGGGCTTGGTGGAATAAGGCTTGTAATAAACATTTAGGAAGCGAAGAACAAGAAGTCAGAAGCTTGAGGCCAGCTTGGGCTAAGGAGTGACACTGTCTCCGAAAAACAAAGTTGTTTTGCTGGCCTGGTGATACACACCTCCATCCTAGGTCTCAGGAGGTTGTGGGGAACAACTCAAGCTGGAAGCTAGCCTGCGCTGCATATCAAGATCCTATTTCAGAAATCAGAAGAGACTCAGTCTTGTCAGGTCAATCCTACCATTAAGAAAAGTACTTAGCCAGGCAGTGTGGCACACCTTTAGGCCCCGCACTGGGGAGCCAGAGGCAGGTGGCTCTGAGTTTGAGGCCAGCCTGGTCTACAGACCAAGTTCCAGGATGGCCAGGACTACACAGAGAAACCATCTCGAATAACAAAAACAAGCAAACAATTTTTTTTTAGAAAGAAACGCAGTGGAATAGCCTAGTGAGTCACTGGCTAACATCAAGACTTGAATGTGGCCCCTGGTGGTTAAGGGAAATAAATATCAGAAGATACCTGATGTCAAGAGTCTCGACCATCTGAACACACCATGAAAACCATCTAACAGCTACACTTAAGGGCTGCTCACGGCCAGCACACTAGTCACCCCAAAAGCAGCCAGCATGACTTTCCAGAAGGAAAAAGGAAAGCAAAGCTCCAGTTCCGGCTTCTACTGCAGCCCAAGGCTTAGTGCAGCCAAGATTCCTCAATGTCTGTCTAAGACGCACCCTTGTGCCTCCACAAGCCAGGCAGGGCAGCCAAGAGTGTCTCTTTGCCACCTGGCCCTGTCGAGATGCGGCTCTGTTTTCACCCTCGGACAAGGGCTCCACAGTCAGGCAGTCTAAGGGCCTAGGATTCCATGAAAATTGCTTTCTCTCCTGGAGACTCTTGCACCAGAGAAAGGAGATGACAATGCACCACACTGCTCGCTGCCAAAGGATAAACCCAGAGCAGCCATGGGACCAGGCTCTTAAAGCCGAGGAGGACCTAGGAAACAAAAGCCTCCTAATCACACGCTGTTTGACAAAGGCCTAAGTGAACCAACTATCAGCTCCTCAGGGAAGACATGTCTAGGCAGAGCTTCAGTTACCTGGCTCAGGAGTCAGCTGTCTGGTGGAGACAGGGCTAGAACAGAGACAACATCAGGCGCACATATGTATCATCATCAAAACCCCGCAGTCAGGAGAAAGACAAGGCACTGAGCCTCAGCTAAGACGGCCCTGGGCCTACACCTGGGCCTAGCAGTGTCCAGGAAGACTGCCAAGTGCTTCCGTGCGTCCTCACTGAAGGTCCCTCGTCCAAGGCTGCTAAAGGAGGAAAAGCACAGGACCATAACCCATTTCCCTCAGGTCTTCTCTCTCATATTCCAGATGGTGCTAGGGATGGAACCCAGGACCTTGCACATTCCAGTACTCCACCCTGAGCTATTTCCTTAGTCCCTTCGTTCTCACTTCTAAAGCGCATGTCAAAACCACTGGGGAGGCCGGTGAGAAGGCTCAGTGAGTAAGGATGCTTGCGGCTAGCACTGATGACCCGGGTTAGATCCATCCCAGGACTCCCGAGAGAACAAGAGAAGGTCTTCCTCCACGCTGTTCTCGGCTCTCTTCATGTACACGGCACACAGAACCCTCACCTCCATAACGGTCTTTTTTTTAAAGATGTATTTATTATATATAGTGTTCCTCCCGCATGTACACCTCCATGCCAGAAGAGGACACCAGATCTCATTACAGATGGTTGTGAGCCACCATGTGGTTGCTGGTTCCAGGTTCTCTGGAAAAGCAGCCAGTGTTAACCTCTAAACCAGCCCCCTCCATTAAATAAATGCTAAGAAATTTTTTTTTGCTTTTTTCTAGGACAGGGTCTCACTAGGTAGCCTTGGCTGGCTGGAATTTGCTATGTAGTCCAGACTCATCTGAAACAGAGATCTGCCCATCTCTGCCTCCTGAGTGTTAAGATTACAGGTGTGTGCCACCATGCTTGGCAATTTCATTTACTTTCTGAGGCAGGTCTTACTAAGTTGCCCAGTCTGGCTTTAAACTGGTTCCATAATCTAAGAAGGCCTTGAATTATCCTTCTGCCTTGGTCTCCAGCCAAGCACAAATTTATATTTTAAGACAAAACAGTAACAGAAACCAACCCTGGATTGTTGTTCCCATGAAAAGAAAGTTTCCCAGAGAAAATGGACTCCCCAAGGGGCACCAAGTCTTACCTGGGTATCGTCTGTATAATGAAAATATCTTGGCCACGAACAGACTCTTTGATTTCAACTCTTGTTTCTGAAGGAAAAAAAAAAGTGTTAGAGTTTAAACAGTCCATGGTGCAATAAACAGACAACAGGTAGAATAATAAGGATTCTAAACAGTGCTGCCCCCTGACCCCAGGACAATCCAAGTCTTAGCTAAAATACTCATACACAGAGTGGCCAGGCTGGGGGTAAAAGACAAAAATCAAGAAAAATGTGTCAAATAGTCCAAACCATTCCAAAAGCTATCACCAAACGAAGACATGAATGAGATGTTGAAGGAAGGGGCTGCGACAGGTAACGAAGCCGAAGCTTGACGAGTTAGCTTTCTATACACTCGGGCATCCGTGGCGGGCCTGCGCTGGTCCCGGAGGGGACCGAGACCAATGAGATGGTCCAGCATGCCACAGACAGGTCACCAAGAGCAAGGCAAGAACAGCAGCCTTACAAGAAGCGGGGAGCACTGGAAACGACTGGGGATGCAGAGACTATGAGAAAGGAGATGCACGGGTCAAGAAGCCAGAGGGCCAACAACACAGAGCTTGGTGTGGTGGCACACGCCTTTAATCCCAGTATTAGGGAGTCAAGCAGATCTCTGTAAGCCCAGGCCAGCCTGGTCTACAAAGCAAGTTCTAGAAGAGCTATGTTTGGGAGAAACCCTGTCTCAAAAACAACAGAACAAAACAGAAAGAATCCCCGCTGAAGCTTTTTGAGGGCTGGAGAGATGGCTCAGAGGTTAAAAGCACTGGCTGTTCTTCCAGAGAACCCACGTTCAACTCCCAGCACCCACATGGCAGCTCACAACTGTGTGTTACTACATTTCCTGGGGATCCAACACGCTCACACAGACACCAAGCAGACAAAACACCAATACACATAAAAAATGTGAGACACCCAAAGCTGGGGGTGGGGGAGGCTGCCGGCCGCTGTGAGAAACAAAGGACGGGCAAGGACACAGTGGAAAAAGCACAGAGCTCAGGATGTGACCCACCCGACTGGAGACCAGGGGGTGAGGGGCAGAACCGACTCCACAGGGCCCCAGTCTGTCACTCTGGCCTGTGGTAGCACAAGGCTGAGCATCTTAATCTAAAATCTGAAATCCAAACTATTCCCAAAGCTAAAACCCCTGGGACGTTGTGGACTCGGCGATGCGGCATCTCAGATGTGAAATGCATCGCCACTAGTCTAGATCTGCAGCACTTCCAGTCCCAGCCTTCCAGTGCTAGAGGAGCCAACTGCAGCTGGAGAATATCTGCATCTTAGGGTTGGAATTAGCTGAGTAGTGAACATTTCCCTGGCACGGACAAGGTGAAATCCTGGATTCAATCCCCCACCCCTTACCACCCCCCAAAAAAGATCTGAAAGTATTTTCATAGGAATGGAGTGGGCTAGACAGAGGCTGCTGACACTTGGAACACTTGCTGCAGTCCCAGAGACGAAGAGACCCACAGCAATGACGCAGAGGAAGGAGAGCCTCTTCAGCATCCTCTCATCCTCCAGCCTCCCAACACCCAGCACCCACTGGACAGCCTGAGAGCCGATGCCCTTCACCTCTCCCCCTCTCTCTCTCTCACACACACACAATCTTGAACGAAGAAAGCTGCTTAGAAGCTGGCTGAAGGACACAGGATGCTAGTTAAAATGCATGACTTTCACACATTCTCTTAGTGTGCACTCCTTAAATGTCCATCCAATTGTCCTCTCTTGTCCTGGATCCCCAGATATCATTATGACCCTGGGATTGATTTTGGCTTGGGATGCAGGGCCTTCCTTGGTAAGCCTGACTGATTGCCCCCTGTATAGCCCAGAATGGACTTAAGTTCCTGGCGTTCCTCTTGCTGCAGCCTTTTGAGAGCTGACATCATAGACGTGAGCCACAACACCTGGCTCTTCAATGTCTGTTTCCACTCAAATAAAAGCAGGATGAGGCCAGGTAGTGGTGGTGCACGCATTTAATCTCAGCACTCAGAAGGCAGAGGCAGGCTCATCTCTGAGTTCCAGGGCAGCCTGGTCTATAAAGTGCATTACAGGACAGGCTCAAAGCTACACAAAGAAACCTTATCTTAGACTACCCTCTCCCCAAAAGAAGAGCAGGTTGCCCTGAGGTGTGGAGCTCTCCTGATTATGTAGGACAGTCAGGTACCTTCAAACGTTCATGTTATAATCAGTTTTCCACACAACCCAGAGGGAAGCCAAACGGGGCCACTAACCCAGCATAACAATCCATACATTTGGATTAAAAAAAGAAAACAGGACAGAATTTGAAAGAGAATCATGTGTATGTATGTCTGTGTGTGTACACGCACAGGTAGCCGTGCAGTATGTGTGTGTCTATGTGTGCACGCGCACAGGTGGCCTTGCAGTGTGGGTGTGTGTGTATCTGTGTGTGCACACGCACAGGTGGCCGTGCAGTGTGGGTGTGTGTGTATCTGTGTGCGCACACGCACAGGTGGCCGTGCAGTGTGGGTGTGTGTATGTATATCTGTGTGTGCACGCACACAGGTGGCCGTGCAGTGTGGGTGTGTGTATGTGTATCTGTGTGTGCACACGCACAGGTGGCCGTGCAGTGTGGGTGTGTGTGTATCTGTGTGTGCACACGCACAGGTGGCCGTGCAGTGTGTGTGTATGTATATCTGTGTGTGCACACGCACAGGTGGCCGTGCAGTGTGGGTGTGTGTATGTATATCTGTGTGTGCACACGCACAGGTGGCCGTGCAGTGTGGGTGTGTGTATATCTGTGTGTGCACACGCACAGGTGGCCGTGCAGTGTGGGTGTGTGTATGTATATCTGTGTGCGCACAGGTGGCCGTGCAGTGTGGGTGTGTGTATGTATATCTGTGTGTGCACACACACAGGTGGCCATGCAGTGTGGGTGTGGGTGTCACCATCAGATGTCTTCTCCATCACTTCCACCTTCGTTCTCAGCTCACTGCACTCCTAGGCTGGCTGACCTGTGAGCATCTGCCCCGCCAGCGCTGACATCACAGGTACAAGCACCCCTACTAATCCATCTCCCATCTCCACCCCCACCAAAGAGGAAGTTCAGTCCTGTTCCCAACACCAGACTGCTCATGCTATCATTGATGTCCTGGTGAGACAAGCCTAAGACATATTTACCAAACAGAACCCAGAGTAGAAGACATTCTACACAGCTCTCCTCTACTTGTTACACTGTTATGTGCACCCGAGTGGAAGGAGGGGGCAGCAAGGACAACAGTCAGAATCTAAAGAGACAGGAGGACCAAGGACACAGACCTCTAATGCTGGAAAGTTCACATACATCAGTGAGTACAAGCACTTGTTATGCAAGACTGATGATCTGAGCTCAGTCCCTAACATGCATACACAGGCATGCAAACATAAACATGCGTACACGCAACACACATGCATGGTGACACACAGTGCCTGGTATCCATAACCACAGCACTCCTGTTGTATGTGCAAAGCAGCAGGAACAGTAGGAGACTCGCTTCAACAAAACAGGAAAGAACTGAGCCCCAAAGCTCATCCTGACTTCTGCACATGCACCACACCCAAACCACCACGTGCACTCCACACGTGCACACACGCACACCACCACGTGCACTCACCCCCACACCTGCATACCACCACACATAAACAAAACTTAAAGCGCTATCTACTTGTAAAAATACGCCAGCTTTTGAGGTGTGATGGTTCCACATGGCTAAGACAGGAGGACCCCAAGTTCCAGGCCTGGGTGGCAAATTCTATTGGGCCAAGGAAACAATGCAACAGCATGTTAAAAACAAACAAACAAAACCCATCAAGCTGGGCATGTTGTGGAATATGACTTTAAGATGTGTCACAATTGTTTGTGCTGTGGAATATTCAGTGATGCAAAGATGTGCTGCATTCTTTTATGTTTCGTTTAGCTCTGTGAAGCTGTGTTGCTTTGCCTGCCTAAAACACCTGGTCTAGTAAAGAGCTGAATGGCCAACAGCTAGGCAGGAGAGGGACAGGCGGGGCTGCCAGGCAGAGAGAATAAATAGAAGAAGGAAGAGAAGAGGGAGGCATAAGAGGAAGAGAGGAGGATGCCAAGGGCCAGTCGCCCAACCACCCAGAGGTTTCTGTCCCAGCAGACCCACATCCGTTTAGTCCCAAATAAACACACAAAGGCCTACATTAATTATGAACTGATTAGCCCAGTAGCTCAGGCTTCTTATTAATTCTTACAACTTATATCAACCCATAATTCTTTTTTTTGTTTGTTTGTTTTTTATTTTTCGAGACAGTGATGGAGGAAGGTCATTGGCTAATAAAGGAACTGCCTTGGCCCATTTTATTGGTTAGAAGATAGGTGGGAGGAGTAAACAGAACAGAACGCTGGGAGGAAGAGGAAGTGAGCTCAGACTCCACAGCTCTCTCGGGAGCAGACGCCTCAGAGAGACGCCATGCTCCTGGCTCCTGGGCAGACGCGCGCTATGAAGCTCTGACCCAGGATGGACATAGGCTAGAATCTTCCCGGTAAGACCAGTTCTCACAGATTATTAGAGATGGGTTGATCGGGATATCAGAATTAGCCAGTAAGGGCTAGAACTAAAGAGCCAAGCAGTGTTTAAATGAATACAGTTTGTGTGTTGTTATTTCGGGGCATAAGCTAGCCAGGCGGCTGGGGTGCCAGGGACGCAGCCCCGCCACCCTTATTACTACAAGACAGGGTTTCTCTGTGGCTTTGAAGCCTGTCCTGGAACTAGCTCTTATAGACCAGGCTGGCCTCGAATTCACAAAAATCCACCTGCCTCTGCCTCCCCAGTGCTAGGATTAAGGGTATGTGCCACCACCGCCTGGCTACAACCTATAATTTTTGTGTGTGTCAGCCATATGGCTTGGTACCTTTTTCAGCGATGCAGTCACATCTTGCTTGCTCTGTGTCCGACTTCCTTTGCGTCTGGCTGACGACTGAGCTAATGGGCCCATCAGTTTATAATTAATGTAGACCTCTGTGTGACTTTGGGCTGCAGGACCAGGAGGGACAGAAACTTCAGCAGCCAGCAATGGAATAAGAGGAAAGAAAGGCCTCTAGCACAGAGAAAGGTAAAACTCCAGAGGCAAAAGGTAGAAGGATAATTTGTTAAGAAAAGCTGGCTAAGGGGGTGGTGCATGGCTTTAATACCAGCACTTGGGAGGTAGAGTCAGGTGGATCTCCGTGAGTTTGAGGTCAGCCTGGTCTGCCAAGTGAGTTCCAGGACAGGCTCCAAAGTTACAGAGAAACCCTGTCTTGAGAAAACAAACAAAACAAAAAGCTGGCCAATAAGCCAAGCTAAGGCCAGGCATTCATGAGTAAGAATAAGTCTCTGTGTATTTACCTGGGATTTCGGTGGGGGCCCCCAAAGAGCAGAGAGTAAAAATAAAACCCAACAACAGGTACATGCCCACAATCCCAGACCAAGGAAGGCTAAAACAGGCAGATAAGGAACTCAAAATCATCCTCAGTTCTGTAGCAGGTTCCTGGAGAACCCAGCCTTGACAACAGAGCCCTGAGTCTCAGTAGTTTAAGGCAAAACCTGGTTCCAAGAAAAATGGAGACCACCCAGGCCCCACCCGGGAACAGGTCAATCAAAGAAAATTCCTAAAGTTCCAACCATTGGAGACACCCATCGTTTTTCACCAGGACAGCATGAAACAAATGTCAGCCAATCAGGGGTCCTGAACATTAGAAATCCCTCATCCCCGCCCCCACCTGGGCTACTATAAAAACCCAACCCTAACTGAGCTAAGGGCTCTCTGATCACTGCAATACATTGGACATACGGAGAGACGGGGTTTGCAAACTTGTGTAAGAATGAAGGCTCTCTGCTTTTACAGACAAGACTCGGTCTCCTAGTTGGTTTGGGGGTGACTCCGTGATCTGGGCATAACAGTTCCAAACCAACAAGGGCTGATCCAGCAAGACGGCACAGAAGGTAAAGGCACTCAGTACTGAGGCTGATGACCCGCGTTTGACTCCTAGGCCCCACACGGTAGGGAGAGGGAGCCCAACGCCCATGTGGTATTACTGGAGAAGCAGAAGCAAGAGGATCTTGAGCTGAGGCCTGAATGCCTATCTATCTAATGGAGAAGGAAATGAAGCCAGAGTAGTGGGCATGCTCGCTATCCCAGCACCAGGGAGACGGATCAAGGTCATGCCAGCCTAGGCTATGAGACGCTGCCCAAAGGACAGCAACAAACGCTCAATGGAACAAAAAGACTCTAACTTACCTCCATTGGTCTCCTGGTACACAACAGATTTCCCCAATTCAGCACCAAGACGCCTATTACACAAGAAAAAGGGAGTCGGGTATTAATCAACGCAGCATTCTGGAAGCTGAGGCAGGAGGATTGCTGTAACGTGAAGTCCACCCAGGACTTCACAGCAAAACTCTCTTAAAAAAAAAAAAAAAGGAAAGAGCACAATCATATAAACGCCGCAAAAGCTCTACCGTGTAATAACAGACACTGTGTTTATAACAAGGTTTGTTATACAACTTCAAGGCTTTCTGAACCATTAGCATAACAAAAAAGGCAAACCACTCATTTTTAAAGCCTTCCCTTAGGCTTACTCAAGGCAAGCTCATAACCGAGTAAATATGACCCAAGGTAAACAAACTGAGGCTTCAGAGTGAGCCCCGTGGTTGGCCTTGGCTAGAAAGACCATAAACAGGGCTTAGAAGCAGAAAGCAGGCAGCAGAATGCAGAGTTGCCCTCTGGTACTCTCTTAAACCCACCTCAAAGTCCAAGTGCTAACACAACAGGTGGAGATAAGAATTCCCGACGCGGGAAAATGACCTTAAATGTTCAAAGTCAAGCCATTTAAGCCTGGACAGACAGGTGAGGCCAGCATCCGGAAGGCTAAGGCCAGAAGATAACAGAGGCTGGCCTGGGTCACAATGATCTTATCTCAAAAATCAAAAATTGAGGATGGGTGTGGTGGCATAAGGCCTTTAATCCCACAATTCCTGCTCGCCAGCAAAGGGAGGCAGATAGTTCAAGGCCAGTCGCTCAGAGCCAGACTGAGCAAGCCTCCTCAGCAGGGAACAAAGCCCAAAGAACAAGTTAAACAACGTGGGGACAAACTTGGTTATATATTTCTAAAAAGTTTATTTTAAAAAGGGCCCTTAAGGCGCTTTATAAGAGGGCTCTAGTTTTCTCTAAAGGAGAAAAGGGGTCTTACACCAGACATGTGCTATCGGGGGCCACTGGGAGGCCCCGACCTGCAGGACTCACCTCCAGTATTTCCCACTAAACTCAGGCTCACACTCCCATCCCTGTCCCATAGAATCACCAACATTTTACAAGGTTAGAAAAAACAAAACCAACCAACCAACCACGTCCCTCACCCAGTGTCAGCGAGGTGACGACAGACGACAGGCAAACCCCCCAAGGTCCCCTGAAGTCACACCTGCACACACCCCTAGGCAAAGCCTGCGTGTGTGTGTGTGTGTGTGCGCGCGCGCGTGTGTGCGTGCAACTGATCAACACACTCGGAATCATAGCTCTCCCCGCCCACCCCACTGTAGTTCTGAGCTCCTTCTCCCAGCCCTTCCAACGCCTTCGGTCCGAGGCTCGACCCACCGAGCCGGTCCCGTTAGGGACGGCTGGAAATGGCGACGGTCACCTCCGGGTCTGGGATGGGAGTCGGCCCGAAGCGTCTGCCCCCGGTCCCACCCGAGACCGCCCCGGCTTACTCGGTGATGCGCTTGGCCAGCTCGGTGCAGGCGGCCGTGGAGTTGGCCGAGAAAACTCGGTAGCCGGTGCGGGCGGCGTTCATGGCCGGCGGGGCGGCAGGGCGAGCCCGCGGGAGGCGCAGGACCGAGCACGCGGACAGCGGGGGCGGCAGCAGCAGCCTCCTGGGCATCCTCCGGCCCGAGGCGCGGGGCCGGACGCGGGCGCAGCTGTGACGACGACAGCGGCGACCGGCGCGGGTGCGGGAGGGAGGGGGCGGGACACCCACGCGCAGCCGCCGCCGCCCCCCCCACGCCTCCGCGGAACCCAGGCCGGCGGCTAGAGCGTCCTCGCCGCCGCCATCTCGGAAAAGGGCGGGGATGGCGGCGTCGCCTCGAGAGCCAGTTCTGACGGGTGCGCTACTGGTTCGCGTGGACGCTTGATTTTTGAGTCTCCCGGGACAGGTATTTAACTTCACGGTTTGGGGTGGTGCAACCAGCTTAGTAGAGGCCTCGGACGTTTTCAAAAGTATTTTTTGCCAGGAGTCAAGATGTCCGCTGCAGGGCCCGGAGACAATCTAGCCTGGCGCCTCTATGGTCAATCGGCGCTCGGCTCCCGCCCCTTGCCCGAGTGCACAAGCCGGGCTTTATTTTCGCTGGATTCTGGCAATCGTCCTGAAATGCTCCAGAACCTCGTCGTGGAGCCGTCCCCCAGGCCCTACCCGTGTGTCTGCACGTGAGGCGAGCTTGCATTCCCGCCAGTTTGGCTCAATCACAGCCGCCCCTGGCCCCCAGCAGCAGAGACCGCCTCAGCCTTGGCGAGCCTGGTGCGGACGCGGGACGCCCGACGTGAAGCCATTCCAGAGAGACATTTGTGTCTCTGGACCCCCAGAGAAATGGGGGTTTCTTTACCGGGAACGTCCTGCTGGGAGGAGGAAAAGGCACCAGCAAGGGAGACTTGTCTCTGGCAGAGAGATTTCACCCAGCTCCCATGACTTAGCCCCCGCAGGGAAGGGTCAGTGGTCAAGGGGCAAATCCTTGGCCTGCTCTTTAAATTTTAGCCCGGATACAGGCTTGTGGGGTTCCCTTTCCCCGATGTGGCCACATTGAGTTCATCTCCGTTTTCTGCTTTCCACGCTGACTCCCCCTACCTCACCCCCCGCCCCCGAACACAGGGTTTCTCTATGTAGCCCTGACTGTCCTGAACTCCCTCTGTAAACCAGGATGACCTCGAACTCACAGAGATCTGCACGTCTGTCTGTGCACCGTGTGAGGTCAGAAAAGGGCTTGAGATCCCCCTGGGGCTGGAACTCCAGGCACGAAGCTGAGGGGTACTGGGAACCGAACTTGGATTCTCAGGAAGAGTAGTCAGTGCTCTCCAGGCCCTGATGTAGCGGCTTTAATTGGCTCATTGAGGGAGCACAGGTTGTGATCCTCAGGCCTGATTATACTTGTGAAACACAGCTCCTTCAGAAGCAAGGATGTAAGCCCCAGGGACCACGAGAGGAGGACCCTAAGCGCTCTGGTCTTACTCTTGAGCCTGCTTCCTACTAAGGCACGGTACTGGTCCTTCCCTCCCTTCCCCTCCCACCCTCTCTGCCCTGCCATTTCTGTGTTACCCAAGGACCAGATACCAGGGGCAGCAACCCAAGGCTGGAACCACAGCATCTGCCGGGGTAGACTGATTGCTTTTAAAATAATTGCTTTTTAAAAATTATTTATTTTTATTTTTATATGCATTGATGTTTTGCCTGCATGTCTGTGTGAGGGTGTCAGATCTCTTGGAACTACAGACAGTTATGAGCAGCCATGTAGGTGCTGGGAATTGAACCCAGGTTCTCTGGAAAAGCTGTCACTGCCCTTAACCCCTGAGCCATCTCTCCAGCCCCACTGATGAATAGCTTATGCAAGGAAGGCACTTAAAAAATACCACATTCAGGCATGGCAGTGATGACGCACGCCTTTAATCCCAGCACTTGGGAGGCAGAGGCAGGCGGATCTCTGTGAGTTCAGAGCTAGCTTGGGCTACAGAGCTGAGTTCAGGACAGCCAAGGCTACACAGAGAAACCCTGTCTCTAAAAACAACAACAAAAACCCCCAAACACTCCATGCTCACGACCCTAGCGGCCACATGAAAGCATGCCCCTTCCCTTGTTTCTGTGAAGCCCGTCTGTGAGCAGTGCTGTGGCCGCTCTCTCTGAGGTGACCCCCTTCCCCTTTAAAGCTCTACCCCTATGATCAAGTTCTTTGGCTATTTTTTTTTTCCTTTGAGACTGGACCTCCCTATGTAGCCCAAGGTGACACCAAACTCAACGTCTGCCTCAGCCCACCCACTGCCGAGACTGTTGGGGTCCCTGGGGGATCCGCTAACACCACAGCTAGTCTCACTTTCGGTTGTCAGATCTCACGCCGTGACAGACACCTGAGGGAGACAGAGTGGGAAGTTATGTGCGGTTTTGCCAGCTCCAGTCCAGCGCTGACTGGACCCATTGCTTCGGGTCCGAGCCAAAAATGGAATAGCGTAATAGCGAAAGTGTATGGTA
This sequence comes from Microtus oregoni, assembly GCF_018167655.1. Taxonomy (NCBI): domain Eukaryota; kingdom Metazoa; phylum Chordata; class Mammalia; order Rodentia; family Cricetidae; genus Microtus; species Microtus oregoni. Next base: position 3,613,068 of record NW_024543222.1, on the reverse strand, counting down.
ACTCCAACCCCTCCCCCATTCACAAGTCTCCTGACTAGGGCTACCAAGAGCTCCTTCGTGGGAGCCATCCACAGTAGCCTCCCCACATCTCAGACCTCCAGCACTTACCGATGGGAGCATCCCACGGGTCCCACCCACCCACCCCACAGATCCAAGTCTGTGCTTCTGACCGCGACGCTTAAGCAGAAGCGAACCTCGGCTGTCCAGCCTCCACACGTCAGCCAGTGTGAGCTCCGTGCATGTGGAACTGATCGGGAGCCCCTCTCAAAAAGAAATCGGTGGCTCCCCATTGCTTAGAATAGCAATTTTTAGAATAAAAACAAACCCTCCTAGGACAGAAGAACCAAACCGTTTTCCTTTACTCTCTTGCCACACTCCATATAGATTTCTGTGATCTCAAAAAGTGTGGCCCTCCCTTCTCACCAGTAAGCAGCCGGTCCTGTAGGTGACACCCACTCCGTGTCTTTTTTTTTTTTTTTTTTTTTGGTTTTTTTCAAGACAGGGTTTCTCTGTGGTTTTGGAGCCTGTCCTGGAACTAGCTCTTGTAGACCAGGCTGGTCTCGAACAAACTGAGATCCGCCTGCCTCTGCCTCCCGAGTGCTGGGATTAAAGGCGTGCACCACCACCGCCCGGCTTCCGTGTCTTTTTTTTGAGGGGTGTGTGGGGAAACAAGTTATCTTGTAGCCCAGGCTGGCCTCAACTTACTGTGTAGCTGAGGGACGACCTTGAACTCTGCCCCTCATGCCTCCACAGCCCGGTGCCGCGTCCACAGGCCTACGTCATCATGCCCAGTTTGTGCCTTGCTAGGGTTGGAACCCAGGGCTTTGTGCGCACCCGGCAAACACTACCAACTGAGCTCCGCCCCCTATCTCCCTTACCCGCTCACTCTCCTCTGACCTCTTTGTAATAAAGTAATTTGGAAGCCCGGGTCTTATCGGAGAAGGCAGAGGATAAACGTCTGTAGAAATAACGCAGGGAGTTTCCGAACATGTGCACGGCATTTTTTTCTTGTGGGGAGCAGGGAAGTAGGCGCTAGTCCACAAAGTCATCCGGGGATCCAGTGAGCAGACAGGTCAGCCGTTCCCAGCTCCTGAGCGCGAAGCAGTCCTACCTAGTCTTTCCCTTCCACAAGAAGAAAGGGGAAGTAGCTCCCCAGGAGCCCCTCCGTGCCAGGGTCAGCCTAGCTGCAAAGGAGGCGTCCTCTCTACCTTAGACGCTCAATGCTCAGGAAGGAGAGCCGTTGGTCACCCCATAGTGTCCCCTCCTGGACGTTAAGCTGCCCAGCACCAGGTTAGGCCCTGCAACAGCCCCCAGATGCCTCTGGCTGGCGATCATTGTCACTGACTGAAGGTCTCTGTCCCCAGTTCAGACGTCGAAGTCCGACCCCCAGGTGATGACTTTAGGTTTGGGGCAGTAATGGGGCGTAGATGAGGGTGGAGCCCCAACAAAGGTGCTTCACTGAGGAGAGGAAAAGACACCAGAGTCTCCCCTTTCTTCGGCATGTGGGGACACAGTGAGTAGGTAGCTGCCTGGCACTGAGAGGAAGAGAATCCTCCTCACCAGAACCGATCGTACTGGCTCCTCCATGGGACTTCCAGCTTCAAGAACCATGTGAGATGGCCAGGCATGGTGGCACACATCATTAATCCAAGCACTCAGGAGGCAGAGGCAGGCAGTCCTCTATGAGTTCGAGGCCACCCTGGACTACACGGTGAGACCTGTCTCCCCCCCCCCTCCCCACACAAAGTTAAAATGAAAAACTGGAGGTTAGAGGACAAATTACGGGGGTCATTTCTTTTCTTCCTCCATGTGAGTCCTGGGGATTGAGCTCAGGTTTTCAGCCTTGGCAGAAAGTGGTTTTACCGAGCTGCACCATCTCATCGGCCGTGCACCAACACACGCACGCACGCACGCACGCACGCACGGCAACACTACAAGGTCTCTCAGAGAAGCGACTGAACAGCTTGGACCTTAATTCACAGACAGGGATTCAGGCCTGTTGAGCATGTGTTCCATTCAACGTTGGAGAACTTAGACGCTTTGGTGCTGAACGCCCAAGAGAGCAGGGTGGCTGGATAAATAAATAATGATCCCTTCAGACCCGGGACCTTGGCAACTCTCGAAACTTCGTTTCTAAAGGCTCATGGGAGAGTGAAGACAAGAGCATAATCTAATGCTGTGTAAACAAAGGCCAAAGTGACCTCGTTTAGAAAGAAGCTGACTCTTACTTTCCGGCAAGTCGCCGTAAGACAGAGAGGGCACCCAGGGACAAGTCCTGGGGACCTGAGAGTCCCTTAGGAGGCTTTTATTATTGAATCAAGGCTTCATAGAGGCGAGAAGCTGGAGTGTCCCTGAGTGCCCCAGCCTGGGGAGAGAGGAGTTGTGTCCAGTGCCTGGAGCCTCTCAGAAAGACAGAGAACCAGAGGCGGTGTCTGAGGCTCAGGAAAGGGGGAACCCCGAGACTCTCACAACAGGGTTTCTCTGTGTAGCCCTGGATTTCCTAGACCCGTTCTGTAGACCACCTGGCTTGTGGGGACTTGAAGTCAGATTTAATTTTAAATAGAAATTATGGGAGTCATTGTCTGGCCTGAGCTACTGCATTAGAAACCCCAGACTGTAGAAAGTGTGCTACGGGGTCTTGATAGGAAAAGGAGCTACAGGAGAAGCCAGTTTAAACATTAACACAGCAATGACGGGAAGAGGTGCTATTCAGTCCCCCTGTTTTTTTTTTTTTTTGTTTTTTTTTTTAAATATTTTATTTATTATTCATACAATATTCTGTCTGTGTGTATGTCTGCAGGCCAGAAGAGGGCACCAGACCTCATTGCAGATGGTTGTGAGCCACCATGTGGTTGCTGGGAATTGAACTCAGGACCTTTGGAAGAGCAGGCAATGCTCTTAACCACTGAGCCATCTCTCCAGCCCTCAGCCCCCCTGTTTTAAACCTGTAACAAAAGTGACTTCTATAACCCTGGCTGGCCTTGAAGTCCCAGTCATTCTCCTGCCTCATGCTCCTTTGTAGCGAGATGCCACGAGAGTTGGGTAAAGTTTCTCAAGAATTTATTCAGGTATAAAATAGGGTAAACACTCACTGATCAGAATGGGTTAGATGCCGCAGCTGCCCACTGGGTAAAGAGCACCAATAGCAAGCTGCCGGCTCTGCTCCAACCCCCCAAGAGATCAAGAGAGCACGAGACCCTCCCCCTAAGCTTATAAATTGTCATGTCTGCAGACAAGACCACACACCCTAGGAATCATGATCCCCAAGAGCCATCAACTGAAGGGATCGAAATCCCGCAACACTCCTTCAACGCTAGAATGGCGGGCAGAAGATGCCATGTCTGGCTTCTCTTCTCTGTGGCTTAGGCTAGCCCTGAATTAGCTAAGTAGCCCAGGTTAGCCTCAAACTCCAAATCCTCCTGTCACGGTCTCCTAAGAATTGGAATTAAAAGTGTAGAACCATCACACCCAGCCTAGCACTGTCTCCCTCATGGACGGGACGCTCTCAAACTGTGAATCACTAGCTACAGCCAATTAAATTTTGAACAAAACATATAGAGAGATTTTGTTCTTTGGCCATCTGAGTTAAGCAAATAGACTAATGAATTAAGTCCCGCAATGAAGTATTCTGGGGAAATCATGCCTGCTACAAGGGTTTTCTTTGCAGAGTGTGGGTGTGAACATACTAGACAAGTGCCCTACCTCCCACCCGCCCCTTCTCCGACCCTCCTTCATGCCTAGGAATGTGAATGGTCGTCTTTGGAACATACAAACCCTTCATTTACACATTACATGTGACAAGGTTCAGCTGACAGCGGCAGAGTTGAGCAATTGCAACAGAGGCTGTCTGGCGCACTAATACTAAAATATTTGCTATCTGATTTTTCCTGTGTGTGGGTGTGCGTGTGTGCGTGCATGCATGTTTTGCTTGCATGTCTCCATACCATGTTTGTGCCTGGCATCCCTGGAGGACAGAAGAGGGCATCGGATCCTTTGAAACTATAGCCAATGATAACTGTTATGAACTTCCATGTGGGAGCTGAGGATCGAGCTCGGGGCCTCTGGAAGTGCAGCCGGTGCTCTTGAACCTAGAGCCATCTCTCCAGATGCTACTAGCTGAATCTTTTCATTGTTTTTGTGACATGGCCTCACTCTGTAGCCCTGGCTGGCCTGGAACTTTCCATGTAGAGCAGGCTGGCCTCCAACTCACAGAAATCTTTCTGCCTCTGCCTCCCAAGTGCTAGGATAGGCGCTACTGCACTGCTGTCTGAATCTCTAGAGAAGCTTTGTTGATCCCTGACGCGAACAATCAGTCTCAACTGTGCAGAACTGGAGTCTGTGTGTGAGATGGTTAGTGCCGACTGCTGTATTGGCACGGTCCAGAGTCACCTAGTTGCATCACTGAGCATGCCTGCGCCTGCATCTTGGTTAAATTATTGCTGTAGGAGGACTCACCTTTCTTTTAAAATGTTGGCTGGCTGGGCGGTGGTGGCGCACGCCTTTAATCCCAGCACTCGGGAGGCAGAAGCAGGCGAATCTCTGTGAGTTTTAAGCCAGCCTGGTCTACAGAGCTAGTTCCAGGACAGCCAGACCTACATAGAGAAACCCAGTCTTAAAACAAACAAACAAACAAAAATTAGTCTTTTTAATTTCTGGGTTTAAAAAATTTGTTTTATGTACATAGGTGTCTTGCTTGCATGTATGTCTGTGTACCACATGCGTGCCCGGTGCCCACAGAGGCCAGAATAGGGAGGGCATCAGATCCCCGGAAATTGGAGTTACAAGTGTTTTTTGTTTTGTTTTGCTTTCTTTGTTGTTGTTGTTTTTGAGTCAGGTTTTCTCTGTAGCTTTGGAGCCTGTCCTGGAACTAGCTCTTGTAGACCAGGCTGGCCTCAAACTCATAGAGATTCACCCACCTCTGCCTCCTGAGTGCTGTGATTAAAGGCGTGTGCCACCACTGCCTGGCTATAATTCTTTGTTCTCAGGACCAGTGAGTGGCAGCAGGCAGTTTCTCACGCTACTGCTCTTGGAGCTAGTGTGTCAGGACCCTGAGGTTTGACTGTGCCTGGAATTCCTTCAGAGACTCGCGGCACCCAGTTTTTTCTTGCCCTAGCCTTCTTTCTTTCTTCAACTCTGGCCCCGCCCCCCCTATTGTATGTGTGGGTGCTTGTGCCCCCGTGTGAAGGTGGAAGCCAGAGGGTGTGTTTTGCTCAGTCACTCCTTACCTTAGTCTCTTGAGACAAGGTCTCACACAGAGCCCGGAGCTGGGCCGGCAGCCAGCAAGCCCCAGCGATCCTCCTGCCTCTACCTCTCCCACAGCAGTGGGGGTATGGGTGCATGTGTGCCCACATCCCCCCTTTTACATGGCTACCACGGACTTGCAGTGAGGCCTGCAGCACAGTGCAGCATCCAGCGTGCACTCTTACCCACTGCCCGCCTCTCACCGCGGATACCGCTGCTTCCTGTCGTTTCTGCCCCGGCCATTCTGCAGCGCGTCAGCTGTCCTCTGCCCACCATTGCTGCTTCTGCCACTGCTGGCATTCCTTAGCCCACCTCTATGTTACCAGTTCCGCCCAGGTCAATAAAAAAAAAGGGGGTTCAGGAAAGACAGGCATGGTAGCTTTTGTCTGTAACTCCAGCACTTGGGAAGCAGAGGCAGTAGAACTGCTGTGAGTTTGAGGCCAGTCTGGGCTAAACAGTTCCTGCCTGATGTTCCACCCACAATATCACTAATAATGAGACCCTGCCTCAAAAATAAGCAAATAAATAAATAAATAAAATTTTCAAACGTTGGAACACCAGGGGGCGGCATAGGACGCGTCTCTTACCGGCCATTGGCTGGCGTGGCCAGAAGGGGTTCTGAGAATGCAGCTGCAACATTCGCCATTCAGCAGCAATCCCTCAAGCGGGTAAAGGCCGTGCCTGCAAGGATCAAAGGACTCCCGTGGGGCTCCCAGGGGAAGTGCTCAGCCAGGGGGAAGAGTTCCCTGTGGTTTCCGGCTCTCGAGGGTTCCCGATGGTTCCCGGTTGCAGAAGATCGACCCAAGCTTTGAGAAAATTCTGGGGCTGCAGTGCCTTCCGCCAGCACCGGACTGTGCTTCAGGAGCTAACAGCCGTCCGTGGTTCCAGGGCAGCTTCCCTGAGACTTCCGTGCAGAGTTCAAGGCAGTCAGTGTTGGCGTCAGGGCAGTCTGGTTGGCACCCAAAAGGGTGCTTGGTTGCAAACAAGGTAACAAGGCAACTGGGGGGTCAAATTGCCTGGGCCCCAACATCTTATCTTAAATTAAACAATTAAAGGGTGCTTTAAATAAAAGCCTGCCAAGCTGGGCAGGTTTTTTTTTTTCTTGACAGAGTTTCACTATGGCCTCAAACCCATGGCAATCCTCCTGCCTTAGCGTTCCTGAGTCCCCTCTCCTTTTTATTTTTATTTTAATTTTTTATTAGATTTGTTCATTTTATGTGTGAGAGTTTTGCTTGCATGTATTGTGTGATTTTGTGCAACATCTTATGTTGGTGTCCTCGAAGGCCAGAAGAGGACATCGGGTCCCCAGGAACTGGAGTTATGGATTGTAAACCAAGCAAACCACCATGTCGGCCCTGAGTATTGAACCCCGGTCTTCTGCAAGAGCAGCAAAGTACTCTTAAGCCTGTCTCTCTCTTTAAGAAAGTTTTTTTTTTTTTTTTTTTTTTTAAATGAGGGGCTGGAGCATGTACCAGGGCACGTGTGTGGAGGTCAGGGGACTTTGTGTGGTTGTTCTTTTCCACCTTTCCGAGGTATCTGAGGATGGGACTCGCGGCAAGTGCCTTTGCCCACTGAGCTGTCTCCCAGGAGACCAGAGGTCTCAGCTGACAGCTTGTCATCCTTCACCTTACCAGGGAGCAAAAGGGCTTTGTCAATTTCCGGTAATCACGCAGTTAGTCTTCTCGAGCATGCTAACCAGTTGGGGATTTCCAATGCGACTCTGATCTTGGCCGGAGCAAGGTTCTGGGTCCCGGGAGGCCGGTGCTCTTAAAGGAAGCCGGGGTGTCGAGCTCCTGGCGGGGGGCTTGCTAGAGACTTGCTACAGGGCACTTCCCAGTCTTCCGGGCTCCCCAGAGAGAAGGAGCCTCTGCTGCCCACTGCTGCCACCTACTCAGTGATCTGGTTGTGTGGGTGGAGGGGGGTCATCTTTCCCTTGCTTTCTTCTGCCTCTGCCTCCTGAGTGCTGGGATTAAAGGTGTGCGCCCCCACTGGAACCATCACCACTACCACCAGACAATAAACTACTTCCACCATGTTTCCCAGGGCACCCGCTTCTGGGGGCTGCAGTCTAAGACAAGGCTGTTCCTTGACTTTTAAAGAGAAGCAAGCCACTATGAGCGCTTCTCTCCCCCCCCCCCCTTTTTTAAAGATTTTATTTATTATTTCTACAGTGTTCTGCCTGCAGGCCAGAAGAGGACATTACAGATGGTTGTGACCCCCATGTGGTTGCTGGGAATTGAACTCAGGACCTCTGGAAGAGTAGCCAGTGCTCTTAACCTCTGAGCCATCTCTACAGCCCTCCCTTTAACTTTTATTTCAAGCCATGGGGAAACTAATCAGTTTTCAACCTGATTACATCTGGAATCAGCTGGACACCAAGCAGATGAGCATACCAGGGAGGGTTTGTCTTGCTCCGGTCACTTGCCCTGCAGTGGCAGCCCACCCAAAGGCCTCGGGAGAAGGAAACTTCTGCCTTTTGCCTGCCTGCACTCACTCGCACTCTGGCAAGTCCGTCTGTCCGGCAGCTCAGGCATTGCTTCGTTGGTACTAGAATCTGCTTTGTCAGGATTCCAGCAGAGACTGAACACTGGCAGCTCCTGAGGATTCCAGCACAGGCTGGGGCCCTTGAGCTGAGACATCAGTCGAATGGACTGGACAGTGTCAGCTCCCGGACTTTTCCTTTGAGGGACGGACATATTTGATGACTCAGACCATGAGCCCTGCTAACGAATCGTGTGTGTGTGTGTGTGTGTGCGTGCGCACGTGTGTGCATGCGTGTGTGCATGCTATAGCCCATACAGACCTTGGACTTATGATCCTCCTGCCTCAGTTACCTGAGTAACTAGGATCAAAGGCTTGCACAATCAGGTCTGGTTCTTTCCCATCCTCTTTAAGACAAGGTTTCCTTCTGTCAACCAGGCTGTTTTTGAACTTACTATGTAGCCCAGGCTGGCCCAGAACTAATGAGCTCTCTGCCTCAGCCTCCTGGGTGTGGGGGTGACAGGCATGTGTTACTATGCCTGGCCTTCCTTGTGTAGGTTTCTAGGGTTTTTGAGCGTTAATTTTATGTGTCAAATTAACTGGATCTTGTTCAGATATTTGATTAAACATTATTCTAAATGTTTCTGTGGTGGTGTTTTCTTAAATATTTTAACACTTAAATCAGTGTACTTTTTTTGTTTGTTTTGTTTTTTCGAGACAGGGTTTCTCTGTAGCTTTGGAGCCTGTCCTAGAACTCACTCTGTAGACCAGGCTGGCCTTGAACTCACAGAGATCCACCTGCCTCTGCCTCCCAAGTGCTGGGATTAAAGGAATGTACCACCACTTCCAGCATTGTTTGCTTTTAATGAGTTATTTATTTTTGTTTTATGTGTATTGGTATTTTGCCTGCATGTATATCTATGTGAGGGTGTCAGATCCCTTGAAGCTGGAGTTACCATTGTGAGCCACCATGTGGGTGCTAGGAATTGAACCTGTATCCTCTGGATGGAAGAGGCCTGTGCCCTTATTTGTTCAATTCCCTTTACAAAACCAGGCTTAGGGCTGGCAGAGGCATCTAGGCATCAGTTGCTGACTGCAACCTGCTCTGAATGGTGGCGAGCCCTGGACTTCCTGAAAGCTGATGTGGACCAGTCCAGCTGATAGGAACACTCCTTCAACCAAGTCTGATGAGTGCCCCATTGCCTAAATGCTCCCCCACCTTTGGCTAGCCTTTGTGGTAGTACACACCTTTAATCCCAACACTTGGAAGGCAGAGGGAGATTGACTTCTGTGACTTCAAGGTGTGGTAGCACACGCCTTTAATCCCAGTGCCTAGAAGGCAGAGACAAACAGATCGCTGTGAGTTCAAGGTGTAGTAGTGTACACCTTTAATCCCAATGCCTGGGAGGCAGAGACAGGCGGATCTCTGAGAGTTCAAAGACAGCCTGGTCTACAGAGTTACTTCAGGTCAAAGATACAGAGAACCTGTCTCAAAAAGCAAAGAGTTAAAAGTAAAAATAAACAAAACAGAGGTTAAAACAAAGCTGCACAAAGATGGAAAATACACAGAGAATTTTGATACTGTATGCTATTATGCTCTCTTTAAATTATTTAAATGCTGAGGAAGGAGTAACAGATGCTGAAAGATATTTATTTATAAATGCTGCTGAACTAATCCAACATAGATATTTTGATGCCTTGACTTTGAAATTTGGATCTAAGGACATGATGCTTTGGAAAGGAGTTTCTTATTTTGTTTTCACAGAGGATGAGACCCTGTTCATTTCTTCTATTCCGATTTGGTATGATGGACCATGCCCTCCTGAAGGGTTGTTGTGAACATCTTCAGAAAATTGCTTCGCTCAACTGCTAACTGAGATGAAACTAGCACACAGGTTATACCATGAAAGACCTAATTAACGATGCCTCCATTCAGCAGGAAGCAGTTTGGAGAGAAAAAACTGCGCCCATGTTCCCAAATATGGTTTATAAACGTTCTTTAACATTTAAAGGGGGATATGATATAGATATGAATAATTTGCATTAGTATAGATTTTGCTTTATTGATAGAGATTTAAGGTCAATTTTGTTATATGTATATGTATTTCTGATCTTTATTAAGGTATTGTGATTGTGTAGTTCATTTAAAAATGTAATGTATATAGCTAGCTAATAGATAATCATAATAGTCAAGTTTGTAGTCATGTTAGTTAATATTTTCTAGATATATAGAGATATATTTTAGATAGACATTCTTCATGTCTTTCAAAGATTACAGAATAGGACATTTAATGTTTTAATAACTGAGGACTTTTCATGACAATGAGACACTCTGCTCCTGGCAGCACCAATCTACTTCAAGAGGAAGATGGGCATCGAAGAGGCACCTTATGGAGTTTGATAGCCATTTGGGCAAGAAACTGCTCTTGCCTGGACTATTGCATAAACTGGACACAGAGAACTCACAGAGAGAGGACTACTGAACTTGCCTAAGGTGAGATGATCTTTCGGGGTTCCTGATTCATGAAAGAGTCTGCGAGACATTCTGCAGGACACAACAGATAGTGACTGAACTGACTTTGAATTTTCCTGCTTTATGGAAATGTCTGCTGGATACCATGGGCCTGAAGGCTGAAGATGGATGCCCCAATGGTACAGAGGAACTTTGGGTGACTGTCCAGGCAGCGAGATGTCTCTGTCATTTCTAGAGATTTAAAAGTTGCTTTTTTCTTGTTTGCTTAGGTATTATTGTATCTTTCTGGAGTCTTTGATGGAGTTAAGAATAGTTAGTTATAGTTATAGTTTTCCTTAGTTATGATAAAGATTATTGTAACTTTTACTTGATAACTGTTTTGTTATATGTAATTTTGCTATGTTAAAGTTAAAGCCTTTTTTGTTGTTGTTGTTTAAACCGAAAAAGGGGAAATGATGGAGGAAGGTCATTGGTTAAATAAAAAGAAACTGCTTGGTTAGAAGATAGGTGGGAGGAGTAAACAGAACAGAACGCTGGGAGGAAGAGGATGTGAGCTCAGACTCCACAGCTCTCCTCTCGGGAGCAGACGCCTCAGAGAGATGCCATGCTCCGCTCTCCCGGGCAGATGCACACGATGAAGCAAGCCGCCAGGTTAGACATGCTGAATCTTTCCCGGTAAGACCGGTGCTCACAGATTATTAGAGATGGGTTGATCAGGATGTGAGAATTAGCCTGTAAGGGCTAGAGCTAAAGGGCCAAGCAGTGTTTAAATGAATACAGTTTGTGTGTTGTTATTTCGGAGCGTAAGCTAGCCAGGCTGCCGGGATGCTGAGGATGCAGCCCCGCCGCTCATATTGCTACAAGCCTTTCAACCTACTTGGGCCTGGATAACAACGCCCCAATGTCAGTTTGAAGTAGTTGCGGAAAGAAACACAGCATCCCATGCCCCCTGCCCAAAATAGGTTAAAAGGCTGAGACAAGGGGGAACTCCCTGGCATGGGGAACAAGATAAATACCTATAGTGCCTGTTAATATACTCGGTCCAGAGTTGTCAATGAATAGATTTATTAATTTAAGTAGTTCCATGCCTTCTTAAAAGCAGGGGCAAGCAGGACCCAAGATTGGGTTCTGTCATAGGTGCTTGTGAAGGGGGAAATGTGGGGGGCAGACATGATAAGCTAAGTATGGGCAGGTCACCCAAGGAAGTTCTTTGCTTCCAACCATTATCACCTGCCAGAGTAGGACTTGGCCATCAATAAATTTAAACAGAGGCCTGAGTCTCAGTAGTTTACTCTGAAGCAATGCCTGGTTACACGAAGAACCACAAGCTGAGATTACCTGACCTCCACCCACCCAAGAACAGACCATTCAAAGGAAATGCTTGGCATTCCAACCACTGTAGATAGGACACACTCACCAGGACACCCCTAGACAAATGTCAGCCAGTCAGGAATCCTGAGCCTCAAAGACCCCTCACTGTAACATGAGGGCCTGCTTGTTGGGGTTTCTGTCTTGCCCAGTTCCCACATTCGGTAAATTGCAAAGAAATCACATAAAGAGTTTACATTAATGATAAACTGATTGGCCCATTAGCTCAGGCTTCTTATTAACTCTTTTAACTTATATCAACCCATTATTCTTATCTCTGTTAGTCACATGGCTCAGTACCTTTTTTAGCGGGGCAGGTCACATCCTGCTTCTTTGGTGTCTGGAAAGGACTGCAGAGCAATGGGCTTCCTCCTTCCCAGAATTTTCCTGTCCTCATTGACCTGTTTCTACTTCCTGTCTGGTTGCCTTGCCTATATTTCCTGCTTGGCTACTGGCCACTGAGTATCTATTTAAAACATAACTGACAGAATACAGAATTGTCCCACACCACTTCCCCCTCTTTTTTTTTTTCAAACCAAGGAAAATATCCATAGTCCATTATTTGGGAATGTGGGCATAGTATTCCAGGCCACTTCCTGCTGGTTGGGGGCGCTGATAATCTCATGGGGACCTAAAGAAAATTTAGAATTGTGATCATGTCCCTACTGGAATATCCTATGAGGCTTGATCATCTCAGGCAGCAGTCTTGAATCTGTTTTGGATGTAGAACTCTGATATCTGGGCCATCTGTTCCTACTGGAGACTTCTCAGGTGGTCTTCCTTGATTAACCAGATTTTTCTTAACTCAGAATGAATCTTCAGCCTCTGGTCTCTCATTTCCTGTGGAAACAAAAGCAAAATCTCTTCTCCAAAGTAACATACCTTTGACTTCAATTTTTAAGTCAAGGTTCTTTCAAAATACCTATCTTGGATTAATTTAGCAGCATTAATAAACAAATATCTTTAAGCAGCTGTTGCTCCTTCCTCAGCATTCAAACAATTCAAAGAGAGCATAATAACATACAGTGTCCAAATTCTCTGTGTATTTTCCATCTTTATGTGGCTTTACTTTAACCTGAATTTCTTTTATTTTTACTTTTACTTTTTGAGAAAGGGTTTCTGTATATCTTTGTCCTGGAATAACTCTGTAGATCAGCCTGTCCTTGAACTCACAGAGATCTCCCTGCCTCTGCCTCCCAAGTGCTGGGATTAAAGGCATGTGCTACCACACCTTGAACTCACAGAGATCTGTCTGCCTCTGCCTCCCAAGTGTTGGGATTAAAGGTGTGTACCACCACACCCAACTACTCTCTTTCTTTCTTTTTTATTTTAAGGACTTTAATTTTTTCTTTTCTATCCCAAACCAGCATAAATTTTATCTTTCAATCTCTCTTTACATCTCTCTCTTTTTCTGACCACATGAGTCTTTAATTTGCTAAGCAATATGGGTAGGATTAAAGCTGTGGCTTTGACGGCTGACTTCAACCCATTTCTTAGCTTTATGAAATTCCAGACTCATGGCAGAGGTACCGGCCAGAGCCATATTTATTGCCACAACTCTATGGCATTTCAAGGTCCTTGCCAGCAAGCAAACTGCAACAGTGTGTCCACAAACAACATTCAAATGCTCTCTGTAGCTGACCTCCTTCCTCAAAGAGTCAGAGTTTGCACTTGCAGGATGGCCCAGAAAGCCGGCATTTTAAAACAACACAGCTTTTTTCCTGCTATCGCTGAAAACCAAAAAGCATGTGGTCAGCTTTTATCAACACCATTTAAATGTTTCATGGCAGGACCTCTTAAAGAGCTGCAGGGTTTTGCAGCTAAAGCTGAGTCAGGAAGCCTCTATTAAATGAGAGTTCTTGCCTCTAGCAAGCAGAGTAGACCCAAGAAATTGCTGCTACAAAGAAGCCATGATTTACTCTATTCTTTTCTGTCTAAAATTACTTCCCAAGCTCTGTCAGGCTTTATGTGGATGCAGTTGTCCATGTGGGCGCCATTCTGTAACATGAGGGCCTGCTTATTGGGGTTTCTGTCCTGCCCAGTTCCCACAGCTGTTGAGTCCCAAGGGTAAAGTCTTTAAAGAGACAGAGTACAGATAATCATAGATTAAAGGAAGTAAAGAAAAATAAGCCACATAAAAAATGGCTCACATAGAGTCTGGATTTTGTGTCTTATTGTTTTCTTTAAATTTTTAGACTGTGAAGGAGCTAAGTACAGAGAGACATTTCATTGTATGGGCTGCTAAGCTAAACCAGCATGGATATTATAAAGGTATCTTGACTTCAGAATTTGGGTCTAAGGATATGGTGCTTTGGAAAAGAGGTTCTTCTTTTTTTTTTTTTTCACAGAAGATGAGAACCTGTGGATTGCCTCCAGGCAAATATGGTTTCATGGACCAAGGCCTCCTGAAAAGTTGCTGTGAACATCCTCAAAAACTTACTTTGCTCAACTGCTGACTGAGATGAACCTAGCATACAGGATACTTCATAACTGCATGAAGCAGTTTGGAAAGAAAAAACTGAACCCATATTCCCAAATATTGTTTATAAATGTTCTTTTATATTTAAAGGGGGATATGATATAGAAATGAGGGGGCTGGAGAGATGGCTCAGAGGTTAAGAGCACTGACTGCTCTTCCAGAGGTTCTGAGTTCAATTCCCAGCAACCAAAAAAAAAAAAAAAAAGAAAGAAAGAAATGAATGTTACGGGAGGTCCTCCCACTCCTCGAGCCTATCGCCGCTGAGATACCAGCCCATTGGGGCGCGGTCTCTCTCCCTTTAAAAAAGCGGCCACTTCCCTCTCCTCTCTCTCTTCACTTCCTGCTCCGCCGGCGACTAGATTCCCTTCCTGGTTGCGCAGAGGGCTGATGGTGATCTGTAAGTTTTTTCCCCTTTAAATAAATACCACCCTATTAATCATAATTCCAAACTGGTGTGGCATTGTTTATGACTTACGCCTTCAGTTGGCACCCAACGTTTGGTTTTAGAACCTCTCCTTTCCCCGCTTGACTGCCAGCTGCGAGTTCGGCTTGGCGGAAGCCCTCCCTTCCTCAGCTGCCGCCAGCGGCCTTGGCCTCCCCACGTGGATTTAAACTCCACAGGCCCGCGTAGTCTCTGCCGCGTGGTTTGCTCTTTTCTGAGTTGTTTTTAAATCTCCCTTGCAAGCACAGCTCTTAAGTGGTGCGAACCAGAGCACGCGGTTGCTGAAAGATGCAACCCCTCAGGGTGACTCTGTCACGTGGAGGCATAAGCAGCTTCCAGGTTGCTCTTCTCTACCCCTGGATTCTGGGTTTCTGGTTCCGTCTCTGGAATTGATTTAATTACATTTACTTTGTTGAGCAACTTACATTTTCCAGTTTTTAACAAATACTAGGCGGACTCTGAAAGAGGACCCTGTTTTTGTCGCAACTTGGGAACAGCGCCACCTGCTGGATAATAGGTAATATGGTAGTTTTCGTTTCCAACGCGAATTTTACTGTTCTGGTTACCAATACAATGGGTTATATCATGCAAGGTTTATATGACTATGGGGATAACTTAATTTACTGGTTACTAGGTTTCAGTATTCTTTTGAATATTCTATCATTGAGGAAGATCATGGCACTCCTAAGAACCATACAATCTTTACTAGAAAATCATGCAGATCAGGAGATTCAGGATTCAAAAGAGACAATAATAAAGACAATAATAAAAAGACTTGAAATGGTTGAAGAAATGATTGGAGCTGGTGAACAGAGTAATAAGGCACAAGGACAGGATACAATGCCAACACCAGCTATTAGAACTGGCTTACCCAAGGTTTTAGTGGCATACCCTATACTTAATTCTGACAAAGCGTCAACTTCTAAAGGCTCAAAGGGAGTCAGAGAAGCTAGATGGATGCCAATAGCAATGAATGATCTAAAAGAAATTAAGCAAGCTATTGTTAATTTTGGCTTGCACTCTGCATATGTAAAGGAAATGATAAGGACTTGGGCTTCTAATGCTAGAGCTACCCCCCATGATTTCCATCAGTTAGTTTCTGCAGTTTTAGATAATGGACCTTCCTTGATGTTTGGAATTTATTTCAGAGAAGAATCCAAACATATGGAACAGCAAGGAAGAGCAAAAGGTGTCGAGGTTTCCCAAGATCAAATTCTTGGTGCAGGAGAATATGCTGATCCACAGGTCCAAGCTCTTTATGATGATGAAGTACTGTGTCTATGTCACCAAGCAGCTTTAAATGCTTGGAATAGGATACAAGATCCAGCAAAAAGGGTTGAATCATATACTAGAATTAGGCAGGGACCGAGAGAACCCTTTATTGACTTTTTGCAAAGATTAATTAAGGCTCTGGACATAGGGGTAACAGACCCAGAAGCTAGACGAATACTTCTTCAATCCCTAGCTTTTGAGAATGCAAACATAGAATGCAAAAAGATAATTGGGCCTTTAAAGTCTAGATCAGCACCTATGGATGAATGGATTCAGCATACGATGAATGTTGAGACGTTTAGCTATAACGATGAACCTTGGGTAGGAGAAGCGATTTCCACAGCAATGAGGAGACATCGAACTGCCAGGTGTTTTAATTGTGGTAAATTAGGACATCTGAAAAGGGATTGCAGGCACAGAATTTCTAGGAATAATATCTCCTCTGGGAATGACAAAAATAGGAGACCTAAGCCTTCAGGTATATGTAGGAGATGCGGTAAAGGCCGACGTTGGTCCAACGAATGCAGGTCAACAACAGACAAACAAGGCAACCCAATACCATCGGGAAACTCCTTGAGGGGCCTCTCGCAGGCCCCCAAGCCAACAGTGGCCCAGTCATTCCCAGTCACAGTGGAGAACGTGCCTCACCAAGAAAATTAAAAGCTCCAGTTTCTGCTGTAAAAAGTAATACTGGTCTAAATGATGAAATATGTGTGGAGGATGAGTCAAAAAACCCAGTAGGACAGAGTAAACGTATATTTTGGCAGACTTCTATTAATGATCAAAGACCAAAGCTAAGCGTCTGTATAAATGGCACTTTTATTGAAGGCTTATTAGACACAGGTGCGGATGTAAGTATCATTACCCCAGAATCTTGGCATCCGAATTGGCCTCTTCAAGAGGTAGATGTCCAGTTCCTGGGAATTGGAACCCTATCTCGTGTAAAACAAAGCACAAGATGGGTTGAATGCATAGGGCCCGAAGGGCAAATAGGAAGACTAAGGCCATATATATCCAATATTGCCATAAATTTATGGGGCCGTGACCTGCTACAGCAATGGAATACCCAGATTAACATTCCTGTAGTTCCAGGAACTCATAATTCTGGGAAGGATATGATGAGGTATTATGGAAAAAGGTCACCAGCCATTCAGGCTGTAAAAGAACATACAGCAAATACCAAACCTTTAGAGGTACCAACAGCCCTACCTTTAAAATGGCTAACTTAGAAGCCAATATGGATCAAACAGTGGCCTCTAGCTGAAGATAAACTACAGGCATTGGAACAGCTGGTGCAAGAGCACCTAGATGCTCACCATATCGAAGAATCAACCAGCCCTTGGAATTCTCCTGTGTTTGTTGTAAAAAAGAAATCTGGTAAATGGAGAATGGTGACAGATCTAAGAGCTGTCAACAAAGTAATTCAACCTATGGGCCCACTACAATCTGGAATTCCTTTGCCTTCTCTGTTACCAAAAGGATGGCCTCTTATAGTTATTGATTTGAAAGATTGTTTTTTCACTATACCGTTACAAGAAAAGGATAGAGAAAAATTTGCCTTCACAGTGCCTACTTATAATAATTCTCAGCCTAATAGGAGATATCAATGGACTGTCCTCCCACAGGGTATGCTCAATAGTCCTACACTGTGCCAATATTTTGTAAGTAAGCCATTGGAAATAATTCGTAAACAATTCCCCAAGTCCATAATTTATCATTACATGGATGACATCTTGTTATCTGATTCAAATAAAGATACTTTAGAAAGGATGTTTGAAGAAGTAATGAAAGTCTTGCCTAGGTGGGGATTACAAATTGCCCCTGAAAAGATTCAAAGAGGAAATTCTATTAATTACCTAGGTTACAGAATAGGGTTAGAGAAAATTAAAACGCAAAAGGCACAAATTAGGAGAGACCGCTTAAAGACTCTTAATGACTTCCAAAGATTGTTAGGAGACATTTCCAGTCTACGACCAGCTGTTGGGATAACACCTGATCTAATAGTTCATTTAAACAAAACCTTAGATGGTGATAAAGATTTGAATAGTCCAAGAAAACTGACAGCTGAAGCAGAAAAGGAACTGACAATGATTGAGGAAAAATTATAGGAGACACATGTGGATAGGGTGAACCCAAATCTTAGCTGCATCCTAGTCATATTACCTTCCAGAATTTCTCCTACAGGGATTCTAATGCAGAGGGAAGATATTATTTTAGAGTCGATATTTATACCTAATAAACCAAGTAAAAAATTAAAAACTTATGTGGAAAAAGTCTCTGAATTAATTATAAAAGGTAAGCTGAGACTTCGTCAACTAGCAGGTATAGACCCAGCAGAAATTATAGTGCCTTTTACTACTGAAGAAATAAAAAAGTTATGGTAAGACAATGAACCATGGCAAAGAGCTTGTGCTAATTTTTTGGGAGAAATTAATAGCAACTATCCCAAAAGTGGTAGACTTAACCTCATAAAAAGAACTTCTTGGATTCTTCCTAGAATTGTATGTGATGCTCCAATAACTGGAGGCCATACGTTCTATACTGATGCAAATAAATCAGGGAAAGCAGGTTACAAGTCAGATGAATTGAGTAAGGTGATGCCATTCTTATGGTGCTAAGGGATTTTAAAGAACCTCTTAATATAGTTACAGATTCACAATATGCAGAAAGATTTATCTTGCATATTGAAACCGCTGAATTTATACCAGATGACACAGAGTTGACTTCATTGTTTATCCAGGTACAAGACATAATCAGGAACAGGCTTTGTCCGATGTACATAACACACATCCGGTCCCATACAGGTCTGCCTGGTCCTCTAGCCAAAGGCAACGCTGAGATTGATCAATTATTGATTGGAAGTGTGTTGCAGGCCTCAGAATTTCATAAGAAGCATCATGTCAATAGTAAAGGCCTAAAGAAAGAATTTTCCATTACTTGGCAACAAGCTAAGGACATTATAAAGAGATGTCCTACTTGTTCTTTCTATAATCAAACACCGTTGCCTGCAGGGAGTAAACCAAAGGGTACTAAGAGAAATGAAATCTGGCAGATGGATGTGTTCCACTTTATGGAATTTGGTAAATTAAAATATGTACACCACACCATAGACACGTATTCAGGTTTTCAATGGGCTACTGCCCTGAGCTCAGAAAAGGCTGATTCAGTAATCACACATTTATTGGAAGTTATGGCCATCATGGGTATACCTGCGCAAATAAAGACAGATAATGGTCCAGCATATGTATCTAAGAAAATGAAACGCTTTTTTGATTATTATAATATAAAACACATTACAGGTATACCAAATAATCCTACAGGTCAGTCAGTTATAGAAAGATCAAATCGTACTATAAAGGATATGCTAAACAAACAAAAAGGGACTGAAAATACCCCCAGAAATAGATTACATAATGCTTTATTAACCTTGAATTTTCTTAACGCTAATGAGAAAGGAACGACAGCAGCAGAAAGACATTGGATAATGGAAAAGTCTGCTGAACTAAATCAACCGATTTATTTCAAAGATGTGCTGACCTCTCAGTGGAAGCCAGGAGATGTGCTATGTTGGGGAAGGGGTTTTGCTCTTGTTTCCACAGGAGAAGAAAAATTGTGGATACCATCAAAATTAATAAAGTTTCGATTTGAAGAGGAGAAACCTCTTGGAAAGGAGAAATGACAACTCATTCACAATGATGATATTCATACAGGTGGTAAGAAAAACATATAGAATGGGGGCAGGGTTCTGTTCTTATCTCCACAGGAAAACACTCATCTTTGAGAAATTCAAGGAACCCTGGATGTTTGGATACTGACAGATGGAAAAATACCTGCCCAATAGGAAATATCAAGAAAACTGAATGGGTTGTGTAAGTAAAATTAAACCATATTTCTAAATTTATAAAGCTGGTTTTGAAGTTGGACTCTGGCTCAGTCCCTCTCCAATTCCAAGCCTCTTAGTAAGAGAAAAACCCAGAGTTTCTGGAGTTTCTGTCTCATGTCAAGAGCCATGATGTGGGACAGAAAGAAATATGAGTTTAGAAAACATCTTTGCTTTTCTTCATATCTATCATACTTTTCATTGAATATATCTATCATGTCTTTCATTGAATATATATATATGTCTATATATGTCTATATGATTAATGTTTAAGTTTTTCATAATGAACAATGAGTTTTTCCTGAAGTGACATTTGAAGTTTCCAGGAAGAAGATGGGGCCCCATAATAACAACTCCACCTGGTTGATATGACGTCATGATACTGATAGCGCTACTACAAGACCTGCTTTGGGTACCAGCTGCACAAGACAGTTCCAACTTGGTTAACTGAAATGGTGCACATCTTATTCAACATTTTGGCCAGACCTGCAGAAAATACTCAGAGACTATTGGCAATTTTAAAAGACATTGATCTTGAAATCTAAACCATCATTTTACTTTCACAGGATCCCCCAGAAAGAACGTCGCCCCCATGACAGCTGGAAGTAATTCTAGAGGACGACGTCCCCTCTCCCAGTAAAGTTTGCCCTTGGGTTTAGGGACATCATTTAGGGGTTGATTATAATTAGTATATGATTGAGGGTTGGGGGAGGAATTTTATAAGCTCAGGGATCATTTTTTTTTTTTTTTTGGTTTTTCGAGACAGGGTTTCTCTGTGGTTTTGGAGCCTGTCCTGGAACTAGCTCTTGTAGACCAGGCTGGTCTCAAACTCACAGAGATCCGCCTGCCTCTGCCTCCCGAGTGCTGGGATTAAAGGCGTGTGCCACCACCACCCGGCTCAGGGATCATTTTGAAAAAAAAAAAAAAGAGGGATGATGGGATAATAGATTTGTAATTGTGAGTTACTGTTTTTAGACAAATATATTGGTATAGATTCTTGTATATTGATACAAAGTTAAATTATATTGACTATTGTATGCATGCATGTTTCTACCTCTGTTTAAAACATTTTTATGTATTGACATATATTGTATTGATATATATATATATATATATTGTATATATTTACCATATTGCAGTGTACATTTCTACCTCTGATTAAGATACTTATATAATGTTTGTGTATTGATATATATTTACCTACTGCAATGTATATTTGTACATTGTTTATATTTGGAGGTCATTGTCCTCATTTGTTTCACAGTCGTTTATTTTCTTAGTCTTTAAGTTAGATAGATATTGAGAATTATATAGATAATAGTCATCTAAGTTTGTCATTTATAATTAGACTAATCAGGTTCTTTAGACATATAGAGATTATACTCAGTATAGATAGATAATCTTCAACTTCTTCAAAGAGCTGTAGAAAATGGCCTTTAATCTAACTCAGAGTTTTGCTGTAGTGAGACACAATTGCTCCTGGCAACACCACTCTATTCCCGAGAGAATGTTGAGCACCAAAGAAACTCCGCCTGGAGCCTTTCTTTTTGGCAGAACTGGCCTTGGGGCAAAGAAATGCCCATACCTCAACCACTGACAAAGATACAGAGCATGCATCAATGGATAAAATAGGGCTGTCATATTCTGCCAAGACAGGGTAAGATAGTTTTGAAAAGTTGCTTGCCTTTGAAAATGGTATGTCAGTTAGCCAATGTTGGTTGCTTCAACGCTGCTAATGTGACTTTGGGTGATTGCCTAGGTAGCTAGTTGTCTCTGTGATTTGTTGCATGTTTTGGAAGTTGTTTTACTGAACTTCCTAATTACCCAGGTAACATTATTTCCCTTCTCAGATCTTCGATGGGGTTGAAGACTATATAAATGTAGTTACTTTCTCTCATGACTTGGCCAAGTTATTTATTATACAAGACCTAAGCTAGTTAGAATAGGATATTTGTACTTATTGTATATAATTTCATAGTAGGTTTAGAACTCTCTTATTTAAACAAAAGGGGGAGGTGTTACAGGAGGTCCTCCCACTCCTCCAGCCTATCGCCGCTGAGATACCAGCCCATTGGGGCGTGGTCTCTCTCCCTTTAAAAAAGCGGCCACTTCCCTCTCCTCTCTCTCTTTACTTCCTGCTCCGCCGGCGACTAGACTCCCTTCCTGGTTGCGCAGAGGGCTGACGGTGATCTGTAAGTTTTTTCCCCTTTAAATAAATACCACCCTATTAATCATAATTCCAAACTGGTGTGGCATTGTTTATGACTTACGCCTTCAAATGAATAATTTGTGTTGGTATAAATCTTGGTTTATCGATATAAATTTAAAGTCAATCTTGTTATATGTATATTTCTGCTCCTGATTAAGGTAGTGTGATTGTATAGTTCATTTAAAAATGTAATGTACAATTAAGAAATATAGGTTAATAGATAATCATCTATAATAGTCAAGTTTGTAGTCATGTTAGTTAGATTTTCTAGATGT
This sequence comes from Microtus oregoni, assembly GCF_018167655.1. Lineage (NCBI taxonomy): Eukaryota > Metazoa > Chordata > Mammalia > Rodentia > Cricetidae > Microtus > Microtus oregoni. Next base: position 3,590,948 of record NW_024543222.1, on the reverse strand, counting down.
ACATAGATATATTTCAGATAGGCATTCTTCATATCTTTCGAAGACTGCAGCATATGACATTTAAAATGTTTTAATAACTTAGGACTATTCATGACAATGAGACACATCTGCTCCTGGCAGCATCAGCTACTTCAAGAGGAAGATGGGCATCGAAGAGGCTCCTTAGCCATTTGGGGAAGAAACTGCTCTTGCCTGGACTGCTTCACTGGACATGCAGGACCCACAGAGAGAGGACTGCTGAACTTGCCTAAAGGTGAGATGGTCCTTCGGGGTTCCTGCTTCATGAAAGAGTCTGGGAGACATTCTGCAGGACACAGAAGAAAGTAACTGAACTGTCTTTGAAATTTCCTGCTTCATGGGAAAGTCTGCTGGACACTATGGGCCTGTAGGCCGAAGATTGGATGACTCAACGGTACAGAGGAACTTTGGGTGACTGTCCAGGCAGTGAGATGTCTCTGTCAATTCTAGAGTTTTGGAAGTTGCTTACAATGCACTTTCTGTTTACTTAGGCAATATATCCTTCTGGAGTTTTTGATGGCGTTGAAGAATAGATAGTTATTATTATAGTTTTCCTCAGTTATGATAAAAGATAAAATAACTGTTTTGTTATATGTAATTTTATTAAGTTAAAGTTAAACCTTTTTGTTTAAACAGAAAAAAGGAAATGGTGTAGGAGGTTCTTCTGTTCATATGTTGCTTTCATTGGCTAATGAATAAAGAAACTGCTTTGGACCTGATAGGGCAGAACTTATGTAGTCAGAGGAGATAGAACTGAATGCTGGGAAGAAGGGCAGAATAAGAGAGACACCTCCATGGATCTTCTGCCTGAGACGGACAGACGCTGGTTAGAATCTTGTCAATAAGCCACAGTCATGTGGCGATACACAGATTAATAGAAATGGGTTAAATTAAGATGTAAGAATTAGCCAGTAAGAAACTAGAGCCAAGCAGTGTTTTAATTATTACAGTTTCTGTGTGGTTATTTCGGGTGTAAGCTGGCCAGGCAGCCAGGACAAACAAAGGGACCCTCTCCCTTGTAATGCCTCACCCACCTTTACTACTATAAAACCCTATTCTAATTGAGCTTGGGGCTCTCTCTTTATCCCAGTACGTTGGACTGTGAAGGGACCAAGTTTGATTAAAATAAAGGCTCTTTGCTTTTATGTACAGGACTTGGTCTCTTTGTTGGCTTTTTGCGGGGACTTTGCAGATTTGGGAATAACAATGGAAAGCCATTTTCCTCTGTTTTAAAAGATAAAGGATGGACGAATCCAAGAACTGGATAGAACAAGCCTGGAACTGTGGGCTTAGGGCTATTGAGTACCAACGTGGACTGTTGGGAAGAAAAAAAGATCAATTGTAACAAATGTAGCAAATGAGACCCTTTCAGACTAGACTCCCCGCAGTGATGGGCTGCAGCCCAGGTCACGTGCAGGCTAGGTCCAAACTTCACTGCACTGATACCCCAGCCCAACACATTCCTGACTTTTGCCTCGCACCAATTTGAAAGTAAGAAAAGCAGGATACCTTCTCCTTTTTCATCCTCTGAATAGGTCTCTGGAAGCTGAGGTCTGGTGATCTTTATTTCTAAAAATAACACCAACTTGGATCTCTATGCTGATTCTCTCTATAGGATACCGAAAACCCTGCTGGGGATGAGGGCCGAACACCAGGCGGCTGAGCCAAGCGCACTAGGAGTGACCCTCCAGCATCAGCAAGGACAGTGGTGGGGAGCAGCCGCTGTGACAGCCTCTGGAAAAGATGAAATAAATGGAAATACAGGTGCAGTGACCTTGGGAGGACAGAGACCTCTTGTGCACTTGGGGTTTTGGTGGCTCCTAGTGGGGAGCTTTGCGGTCATTCCATCAGCTCCAAATACTTGAAGACTTTGTTCAGTAGAAACCTTATAGGGTCTTCTGTGTGCCTGGCAGACACTCCTGTCAAACAAGACAGTTTCCATGACGTACAGCTGCCTTTGTGGCGGCACTGCTTAGCTAGGAAGAGAACATAAAATGGAGAGAGGAGCCGGGTGGTGGTGGCACATGCCTTTAATTCCAGCACTCGGGAGGCAGAGGCAGATGGATCTCTGTGAGCTCCAGGCCAGCCTGTCTACAGAGAGAGTTCCCCCACAGGCCCCAAAGATACAGAGAAACACCCTCTCCAGGGGAAAAAAATATGGAGGGCTGGAGAGATGGCCAGGGATTTAGAGCACTGGCTGCTCTTCCAGAGGTCCTGACTTCAATTCCCAGCAGCCATATGGTGGCTCACAACCATCTGTAATGAGAACTGGTGTGTGTATATATATATTTGCCATATATATATACATATATATGTATATATGGCATAAAGCAGACAACACAAAAGTCACAAGGCTCTTTGCCCAAGTGTGCCAAGTGGGTCAGGTTCAAGGACATACAGGTGCATGGCAATTAGAATCAAAGGACACAAATGACAGTGATATCTCTGGACCTGTGGTGGCAAGGGATAAAGCCTGATAGCCAATAGCCCGCGGTGGTCCCTTCCCCCTGAAGACCATCATTCATCCGGGGAAAGTGGAAAATTTCAATACAAGCCGGAGAGATGCAGATTGAGTGGATATATTAAATTCTTTTTTTCTTTTCTTTTCTTTTTTTTTTTTTTGGTTTTTCGAGACAGGGTTTCTCTGTGGCTTTGGAGCCTGTCCTGGAACTTGCTCTGTAGACCAGGCTGATCTCGAACTCACAGAGATCCGCCTGCCTCTGCATCCCGAGTGCTGGGATTAAAGGTGTGCGCCACCACCGCCCGGCGATATATTAAATTCTTTAAACCCTGTAGGAGGGCAGCACAGCCCTGAGACAGGGACGTGGCTTCTCCGGTCCTTATGATGGCTACGTCCAACCATCTGCCTCACTCTTCAAAGGACTTACTTACAAGTTGAAAAACTAAGAAAAGTCATAGGGCAGAGGCAGGTGGATCTCTGTGAGTTCAAAGTCAGTCTGGTCTACCCAGTTCAACTTTGTCTCAACAAGCCAAAAATAAAGATTTAAATGTTAGTAAAAGAACACGTGTTAGTTTTTTCTTCTCTTTTTCTTTCTTCCTTTGTGTGTGTGTGTGTGTGTGTGTGTGTGTGTTTTATGACTGGCAGAGAAGATGAACCCATTTGAAGACGCTGCACTGCAGTGAGGCCCCTGGAACTTGTGGTTTGTGTATGAAACACAGACAGTCCAAGGAAGGACGGAAGAATGGTGTCTTTCTTTTCTTTTTTCTTTTTCTTTTCTTTTTTGGTTTTTCAAGACAGGGTTTCTTTATAGCTTTGGAGCCTGTCCTGGTTCTAGCTCTTGTAGTCCAGGCTGGCCTCAAACTCATAGAGATCCACCTGTCTCTGCCTCCCGAGTGCTGGGATTAAAGACGTGCACCACCACCACCCAGTGAAGATGGTGTCTTTCACGTGGGACATTTGGCCTGACTTGAGGGAGCTTGTGTTACTACAGAAGGCGGCTTTTGGGAGAACAGGTGTCTGTAATCAGGCCTCCTTCATGAGGGCTTGGCTGGTTTTGTTTTGTTTGCTTTTTATTGAAACCAGGTGAAAGGTTTGGAGAGCTGGGGACACAGGGCATCATTGTGCGGGGTGTGAGTGGACAGGGAAGGCCTGCGTTCCAGTTGGCTGTTCACTTGCTCAAGTACTGACTGATTTGTCCTCGGGCGAAACCAAGTTTGCAAAGTGTCCAGAGACAGCACAGCGAGCGGCGAGCCAAGGGACACAGTGCCAGGACAACCGTGCCCTTTAGGGGATGGATGCTGTGTCCAAGGGCCCCAGGGCTGGGGTCTAGCACTGAAGAGAAGTGTAGCTTCCAGGATTGGGGACTGGGATCCCCCTCACAGCAACACCTCCAAGTGTTCGGAAGACTATGGAGTCCAGGAATTGCTTAGGCGATCTGGGAGACCCACACTTGTTCCTGACATGTATAGAGTGGTCATTCTCAATGAGGACACTGGAAACTATCTGGAGACGGTTTTGATTGTCACACTTAGGGTGACAGCTCCCAGTAGTGGATAGTTGTCGAGGCCAAGGATGTTGCTGAATACTCTCCGGGTCAGGTTCTCACCGCAAACTAAGTGCCGGCCAGGGAAAGAGCTAGATCAGCAGAAAAAACCCTCGCCCAACCCCACAGAGGGAGCAGCAATGTCGCCACCATCAACCAAACATGTGTTTTCCATTTCTTTCTATCCTGCTTCCACCCCATATAAGGAAAGCACGAAACAGGGTGGGTGTGGGAGTGTTGGGCCAGCTGCCGCACTCTTTCCCACTCCCTTCCCCTTTGGGTCTAGCAATGCTCGGGAAAGATGGGGGCATAAGAGACAAGTCTGAAATTTGAAACAGGCTTATACCCTGCAGTGTAGACTCAGAGGAGGCCTGCTGGGAAAGGGGAGTTTTGGGCAGCCGCATCCGGTGGAAGTTACTGGAAAGAAAGAAAGCCTTCGCCGTGTGTACTCCAAGACACTATCCATCCAGATACTGTGTCTGTGTGTGTGTGTGTGATTGTGAGTGTGTGTGTGTGTGTGTGTGGCTAAGCACAGAAAGCCTTCGCCATGTGTACTCAAGACACCATCCAGATACTGTGTGTGTGAGTGTGTGCGTGTGTGAGAGTGTGTGTGTGTTTGTGTGTGTGTGTGAGTGTGTGCGTGTGTGAGAGTGTGTGTGTGTTTGTGTGTGTGTGAGAGAGTGTGTGTGTGTTTGTGTGTGTGTGTGCGTGTGTGAGAGTGTGTGTGTTTGTGTGTGAGTGTGTGCGTGTGTGAGAGTGTGTGTGTGTTTGTGTGTGTGTGAGTGTGTGTGTGTGAGAGTGTGTGTGTTTGTGTGTGTGTGCGTGTGTGTATTTGTGTGTGTGTGAGTGTGTGCGTGTGTGAGTGTGTGTGTGTTTGTGTGTGTGTGAGTGTGTGCGTGTGTGAGAGTGTGTGTGTGTTTGTGTGTGTGAGTGTGTGTGTGTGTGAGAGTGTGTGTGTTTGTGTGTGTGTGAGTGTGTGTGTTTGTGTGTGTGTGAGTGTGTGCGTGTGTGAGAGTGTGTGTGTGTTTGTGTGTGTGAGAGTGTGTGTGTGTTTGTGTGTGTGTGTGCGTGTGTGAGAGTGTGTGTGTTTGTGTGTGTGTGAGTGTGTGCGTGTGTGAGAGTGTGTGTGTGTTTGTGTGTGTGTGTGCGTGTGTGAGTGTGTGTGTGTTTGTGTGTGTGTGAGTGTGTGCGTGTGTGAGAGTGTGTGTGTTTGTGTGTGTGTGAGTGTGTGCGTGTGTGAGAGTGTGTGTGTGTTTGTGTGTGTGTGAGTGTGTGTGTGTGTTTGTGTGTGTGTGAGTGTGTGTGTGTGTGAGTGTGTGTGTTTGTGTGTGTGTGAGTGTGTGCGTGTGTGAGAGTGTGTGTGTGTTTGTGTGTGTGTGAGTGTGTGCGTGTGTGAGAGTGTGTATGTGTGTTTGTGTGTGTGTGAGTGTGTGCGTGTGTGAGAGTGTGTGTTTGTGTGTGTGTGAGTGTGTGCGTGTGTGAGAGTGTGTGTGTGTGAGTGTGTGTGTGTGAGAGTGTGTGTGTGTTTGTGTGAGTGTGTGTGTGAGTGTGTGTGTGTTTGTGTGTGTGTGTGAGTGTGTGCGTGTGTGAGAGTGTGTGTGTGTTTGTGTGTGTGTGTGAGTGTGTGCGTGTGTGAGAGTGTGTGTGTGTGTTTGTGTGTGTGTGAGTATGTGCGTGTGTGAGAGTGTGTGTGTGTTTGTGTGTGTGTGTGCGTGTGTGAGAGTGTGTGTGTTTGTGTGTGTGTGAGTGTGTGCGTGTGTGAGAGTGTGTGTGTTTGTGTGTGTGTGAGAGTGTGTGTGTGTGTGCGTGTGTGAGTGTGTGTGTTTGTGTGTGTGTGAGTGTGTGCGTGTGTGAGAGTGTGTGTGTTTGTGTGTGTGTGTGAGTGTGTGCGTGTGTGAGAGTGTGTGTGTGTTTGTGTGTGAGTGTGTGTGTGAGTGTGTGTGTTTGTGTGTGTGTGAGTGTGTACGTGTGTGAGAGTGTGTGTGTGTTTGTGTGTGTGTGAGTGTGTGCGTGTGTGAGAGTGTGTGTGTGTGTGAGTGTGTGCGTGTGTGAGAGTGTGTGTGTTTGTGTGTGTGTGAGTGTGTGCGTGTATGAGTGTGTGTGTTTGTGTGTGTGCGTGTGTGAGTGTGTGTGTGTGAGTGTGTGTGTGTGTTTGTGTGTGTGTGTGAGTGTGTGCGTGTGTGAGAGTGTGTGTGTGTTTGTGTGTGTGTTTGTGTGTGTGTGAGTGTGTGCGTGTGTGTGAGTGTGTGTGTGTTTGTGTGTGCGTGTGTGAGTGTGTGCGTGTGTGAGAGTGTGTGTGTGTGTGTGAGAGTGTGTGTGTGAGTGTGTGCGTGTGTGAGAGTGTGTGCGTGTGTGAGAGTGTGTGTGAGAGTGTGTGTGTGTTTGTGTGTGTGTGTGAGTGTGTGCGTGTGTGAGAGTGTGTGTGTGTTTGTGTGTGTTGCTAAGCCACAGAGTCAGACCAGAGCTCCAAAAATGCCTTTATTAATATTGAGAGAGAAGGGGGCCGGGGAGACTCCTGGTCACTACAGTGCTTACAAGGAAAGTAAGCATGAGGGCCTGAACTTGATCCTTGACAGAGAATGCCAGCACAGAGCTGTGTGTCTATAAACCCAGTGCTGGTGAGGCAGAGGGGAGGATCCTGGGAACTTGCTCAGCCAGTGTTCCCACATCAGTCCAAACCACACGTTCCAGATTCAGTGAGAGACTCTGCTGCAAAACGAAGGGGGAGAGCAACTGAGGAAGGTGACCGATGTGATTTTACACACACACACACACACACACACACACACACATACACACACACACACACAGAGGGAAGTGTATGCAGGGTGTTCTGATTTGCTTCTTGTTTCATGCCCAAATGCAACATGGGGAGGAGAGGGATTATTTGGCTTACACTTCCACCACACAGTCCACCACGGAGGGAATGGCAGAGCAGGATCCAGACAGGAGCCACAGAGGAAGGCTGCCTCGTGGCTCGCTGTCCGGCTCATGGTCAGCTGCCTCTCTCATACCACCGTGGACCACCTGCTCAGGGGTGGCACCATTCACGGTGGGCCAGACCCTCCCACAGAGTCCCAGGCCAATCTGATTTTCTCAATTGAGGTTCCCTCTTCCCAGATAACCCTAGCTTGAATCAAGTTGACAGAAAAATGAACCAGCTGCATGGTGAGCTGTCTCAAACAAAACAGCTAAATGGAAAATCAGCCGCCTCCAGGGGTGAGATGGGGTTACAGATAAATATTGTCCCGTGAGATAGATCGCAGCTGTAGCACCAAGACCAAGGCTGGACACCGGTCATCACACTGTGAGACAGGCATTGGAACGTGCTGGAAGGAATGTGTTTGTAACATACAAGTACAGTCGGCCCCGTTCTTACCCACTAAAATGGACATCTCCTAAGACATCACCATCAATCCTTCTTTCCCTGCCCCCTCCCAACCCGCTCTGCTCCTCACAGGTAGAAGAACCCACTTTCTATCCCTGGAATCTGGGCTGACGACTTCAGTCCCTTGATTGACAAACACAGTGCAGCTGAGAGTGATCTTCTGAGACACGAGGCTGGGGTGGGAGATGTCCCGTGATTTCTGACTTGTCTCTTGGCATTCTGTCTAGGAACCCAGCCGTAGCTTCACATGGAAGGACCACCCTGCCTGAAGTCCCTGTTAGAAGTCAGAATCTACTCTGAATGTGTCAGAGAGCAACACCATTGCTCAGGCCCAGGAACTTTGCAGCAACAGGACACCCCCAAGTAAGAGCACTCGGCTGTGCCCTGTCTACCCACAGCCCACGGAGAGAGAAGAGTAACATTGTCTTAGGTCAGTACACTTAAGGAACACGTACAGGTTAAACAACACAGGTTCAAGGTGTTTTATGTTGTGACTTTTGAGACAGGGTCTCACTAGACCAGGCTGGCCTCAAACTCAGAGATCTGCCTGCCTCTGCCTCCCAAGGCTGGGATTAAAGGCGTGTGCCACTGCCACCCAGCTTAGGTTCAAGTTCTAACGTGAGCACAGCACTGACTCATATTTCAGCTCACATAAGAGCCCTGCGAGCCTCCCTCCACTTCCCACCTCCCTTTGCTCTCTCCTTCCTGTCCTCCTCTTCCTGTGACCCCTCCCTGCTATCACAGTCACTGTGGAAACGCAGCCAGGCTCTTCAAACTCTGACAGAGGTGACACACTCAGGGGTTAGGGTGCTTGCCTAGCGGGCCAGCGGCTCCAGAACACGGGATCTGGAGGCAGGAGGGTCAGAACAAGAAATTCAAGATCGTCCTCAGCTAAGCAGTGAGTTCAAGGGCAGCTGGGCTACGTGAGACCCTGGGAAAGTGTGTGTGTCACAAGAGCGAGGACCAGAACTCAAGTCAAAGGCTGTGTGCAGTGGCACACACCTGCCACACCTCCCAGTGAGGGTGAGAGGGGAGGTGGGGACTTGCCGCTCCTTGGAAGCACACAGCTTGGTACTTAAAATTCCAGGCTAGCCGGGCGGTGGTGGCGCACACCTTTAATCCCAGCACTCGGGAGGCAGAGGCAGGCGGGTCTCTGTGAGTTCGAGGCCAGCCTGGTCTACAAGAGCGAGTTCCAGGCTCTAAAACTACAGCGAAACCCTGTTTCAAAAAAAACAAAACAGAGAGAGAGGAGGGGGGGAATTCCAGGCTAATGAGTCTGTCCCAAAAATCTGTAGGGCACCGGAGAACCTATCTATGCATGCCACGCACCCACACACCTGCACCCACACACCTGCACCCACATATGGCCACACAAAGAAATCTGACCATGTCACAAACACAGTGTGCTGACACGGAAAATCAAACCAACCACCCAACACAAAAAAATCAGGACAATTCTCGGTTGACAGTTCACCAGCCAGCAGAGTAAGGACCTCATGGTAGGAACGTACGATTTTGTTCCCCGCACGGTGGCAAGCAGGATCCCCTAGTAATTAAATACCAATTAGACATTAAGAAAAAGCCAGTTCCAAATCATAGCACTGTTCAACAGGGAAATGGGATAATTTAGCTTTGTTAATTGATGAGACCTCTCGGACTGATGATGTTAAGGACTGCAGAACCAGGACCACTCTGCCCCTTTACTTGGAGCTGGGTGGCAGCCCCACCCCCACTTTCTTAGAGGGGGGCATGGCACCCCCCTTTTCGTGTAGTAGTGTGGGTGGCAGCCAGCTTTGTCACCATGCCTGTGTTTCATGCTGGTGTCTGGAAGGAAGTGGGAGAGATTGCGATAGCATGTGTCATCCCTGAACTATGCCTGGGTTGTTTCCGGGGCTGGTTACAGCTAACAATGCAGGTTACATCACTTCGGAGTAATGGGGAACCCACTGCCGCATTCTGCATCATCGGAGGGTTCTGAGTGGCGGTCAGAGAAGCGGCTGCGTCCTGGTCTGGTGAAGCGGCTGAGTCCTGGTCTGGTGTCCCTGCTTTGCTCCACAATCGACTTCAGTTTGTCCTTTGGTAGCACACTGGTGTTCTGTCTTCATGGTAGAATCTAATGTTAAAGCAATACTCTTGCAACTAAGGGCCACTGAAATAAAAATGGCTTATTGGGCTGTTGAAAATGCTAGCCAGAGCCCAGTGGAGGTGGCAGATGCCTTTAATCCTAGCATTTGCAGAGGCAGGGGGATCTCTGAGTTTGAGGTTAGCCTGGTCTAAAGAGCGAGTTTCAGGACAGCCACAGCTACGCAAAGAAACTCTCTCTCAAAAAAAAATTAAAATAAAACAAATAAGACAAAATGCTAGCCAGGGCTAGAGAGATGGCTCAGTGGTTAAGAGCAATGGCTGCTTTTCCAGAGGACTCAGGTTCAATTCCTAGCACCCACATGTTGGCTCACAGCCATCTGTAACTCCAGTTCCAGGGGATTCGATTCCCTCTCTGGTCTCCTTGAGCACTAGGCATGAATATGGTGCAAAAATACACTCAGAGAAAACACCCATATAGCTGGTTGTGGTGGCAGCACACACCTTTAATTCCAGCACTCGGGAGGCAGAGGCAGGCAGATCTCTGTAAGTTCGAGGACAGCTGGTCTATAAGAGCTAGCTCCAGGACAGGCTCCAGAGCTACAGAGAAACCCTGTCTTGGGGGGAAAAAAAACCCATATACATAAAATAAAGTAAAAAGTAAATTTAAAAAATGAACATACAGTTTGTTTTTGTTTTAAAGTTAGCCAGGAGCCGGGCGGTGGTGGCGCACGCCTTTAATCCCAGCACTCGGGAGGCAGAGGCAGGCGGATCTCTGTGAGTTCGAGACCAGCCTGGTCTACAAGAGCTAGTTCCAGGACAGGCTCCAAAACCACAGAGAAACCCTGTCTCGAAAAACCAAAAAAAAAAAAAAAAAAAAAAAAATTAAAGTTAGCCAGGGTTCAGTAATACAGCTTAGTGGGTGAAGGTGCTTGCTGCCTGACTGGAAACCAGAGTTCAATCCTCAGGACTCACGTGGTTGGACAGAACTGACTCCCTGGAAACTCCCTCTGACCTTTGCAAGAAACTCTCTATAGGATGCACCCAAACACACATACACACCACACCACACACACACACACCACACAGACACATACCCTATACACACACACACCATACACACCATACACACACACCACACACACACCACAGACACATACCCTATACACACACACACCACACCACAGACACCACACACACATATACCACACATCACCACACAAACACCACACAACCCACCACACACCACACACCACACACACACCACACACACATACCACACAGACACCACACAACACACAAACACCACACCACACACACATCACACATACATACACACCACACACACACACATACCACACAGACACCACACAACACACAAACACCACACCACACACACATCACACATACATACACACCACACACACACACACACACACACACCACACACACTGCACAGTGGGGGGTTGGACAGAAGGAGAATTAAGGGAACCAGTTGAGATGAGGAAGGGGACCATGGGAAACAGGGGACAAGAAAGGGTAATGGGGGTGACTCTGTCCCAAATACTTCACATACATGCATGAAAATATTAAAATGAAATCCATTATTGTGTATAATTAATATAAGCTAATTAAAAATGCTAGCCAGAAAAAGCATCAAGCTTCAGACAAGTCTTTCCAACCCACAGCATCGGGGCTTGCTAGAAGTCGGGTCACGGCCTGCTGGACCGAGAGTGAAGGAAACTTTTATGGACTGGGGAGAAGGAAGCCGACGTTGTCTCCACGCGCCTGCGCTGGCCTGAAGAGCAGGTTAGGCCAAGTGAAGAATGCTTTGGGGCAGGAGAGACCCTGAGGAGAGAGCTGTGGACCCTGTGCCGGGAGCATTGACGCCAGAGGCTTGCGGCAGTTTGAAATCACAGCACACTAGGGGAAGGCACGGCTGCGTGGTGTTCTTCATTAAATTTAGGACACCTCTGTTTTTTGTTGTTTGTTTGTTTTTCTCTGGTCACTGGTGACCTCTGAAAACAATTTGGGGCAGGTAAGTCACAATTTCAGAAGGGAGCCCAGCACAGGTGGCTTCAATGTGCTGCCTACTTTAGACATCAGGTGCAATGACCTCAGCTGCCATCTGGGTGGATGCAGCCTGCCACCTCCTCTCCAGGGAATAGCTTCCATGTAGGGATGGTACAGGCCAAATATCCCTGTGGTTTTCTTAGCACTGGAATGACTGAGCCTTTGGGTGAGGGTCCTTAAGTGAAGAAGCCCCTCCCCCACACCTTCCCTTTCCCTCCTGCCATTATTATTAGGAAGAATAAAAGAACAGAATAAAGGAGGCAGAAGCCAGCACTAGGTATTCCAGGCATGTGCTCCACCACCGTGTTACAGCCCAGTCCAAGCTGGGTTCTAAAGTTTCCATATTTTTAAAAGATTTATTTTTTTTCTCATTTTTTTTCAAGATAGGGTTTCTCTCTGTAGCCCTGGCTGTCCTGGAACTCTCTCTGTAGACCAGGCTGGCCTTGAACTCACAAGGATCCACCTGCCTCTGCCTCTGAGTGCTGGGATTAAAGGCTTGCACCACCACTGCCAGCTTTATTTTTTTTAATTGTGTGTGTGTTGGGGGGGTGGGGTTGTGCCCACAGAGACCATAAGAGGGTGTTGGGTGACCCCAGAGCTGGGTTACCTAGAACTGGATTTACATATGGTTGTAGTCTGCCGAGTGGACAATGGAAATCAAACCCTGGACCTCTGGAAGAGCAGCCAGTGCTCTTGACTGCTGAGCCATCTCTCCAGCCCTGTTAATATATTAAATAAAATAAAATAAACCAAAAAGCCAGATGTAGTGCCTCATGCACTCAATCCCAGATTGAGAGATTGGGTCAGGAGAATTGCATCAGCATGAGGCCAGCCTGGACTGTAGTGTGAACTTTTGTCTCATAAAACCAAACATAAATCAGTAGAACAAATTCATAAAGTTTATGACCTGGGGAGTGAGGATGTTGCTCATCGTCAGTGTGCTTACCCAGCATGCACGGAACCCTGGGTTCCATCCCCACTAGTGCGCAAACCAAGCATGGTGGCACACTCATGTAAGCCCAGCACTTGGGACACGGACACAGCAGGGCCAGAAGTTCAAGGTTATCTTCAGCTACACAGCGAGTTTGAGGTCAGTCTGGGCTATATGACACCACTTTCTGGACCAAGAAAGTCCCTCCAAACAGTGCCTGCTTCTGGGCTGGTTGCCACCTCCCTCTGCTGACAGGGAAGGGATGAGGCTCTGCTGAGAGCTGCAGGAAGAGCCGCTGGCCTCCTGTAATTAGGAAGACAAAAAGCAGCTGGCGAAGCCAGCGGACTGTGTGTTCCCGCCCCAACCAGAGCCGCACCGTGTGTTCCCAAACACCGAGCCCTTTCCACAGCTTTCCCGTGCCAATGCGTTTGTCATTTCTTTCCCTCACTGCCCTAGTCCGGCCAAATCTCTGGAGTCGGCAGCTGAGCACGGTTTTGGGGTTTACCATCCATCAGTTTGGCATGCTAGGTAGCTGTCACCAGTCAGTCATTCTCCAGCCTCTGGCTGACTTTAACGGCACCTCTGATCATGTATACAGACATGTATGTACATATTGATTTTTTTTTCTTTTGAGATAAGGTCTCATTGTGGAGCCCTGGCTGGTGCTGGAACTTGTTCTATAGCCTTCAACTCACAGAAGACAGATTCCCTCATTTTAAAACCTGGACATGAATGTTTGTAGTCCTGGCTCTCAGGAGGCTGAGGGAAGATTCCAGACCAGTCTGGGCAAGATTCTGTCTTAAAAACAAGGCGAGGGGTTGGAGATTTAGCATAATGGTAGGCTGCTGGGGTTGGGGGGGGGCGGTGGGGGAGAGCAAAATGAAACAGGGAAAAAGATATTTTCCTCGAGTGGTTGGTAGCCCCCACGCTCACGGTTTCCTTTATTGCTGGCATGTATGTCCACAGAGGTGAAGATCCACAGGGGCCAAGGGAGACATCGGGCTCTTGATCTGTTGCTCTCCACCTCATCCCCTTGGAACAGGGTCTCTAGCTGAACCTAGAACACTCAGTCTTGCTGGGCTGGGCTGGCCGCTGCAGCCCTGCCCTTGTCTGCACCCCAACACTGGGGTTACAGGCTCACACAGCTTTATTGACATCTCTATGTGGGGACCAGGATTCAAACTCAGACCCTCATGCTTGCACCACGTGGGCTCTTACCTCAGTGGAGCGGGTTCCTCTGACCCGGTGTGGACAGGAACTTAGACGCCTACTCTTCATAGTCTGGGGGGTGGGGGCACACATTCGAGGTTCCTAAAAGGGAGGCCAGCGCACTCCTCAGCATCCCTGGGTCACTGTGGCTCCTGACTTCTGCTCCTTCTTCCCCAAGTCCTGTGCCTCTGCGAGCTTCAAAGGGGGACAGATGGCAGATTTACTTGCGAGGGCTCAGCATGTCCTCCCATAAGAATACGCTGATGCCTGCCAAGAGCCCAAAGGAGGCTGAGCTGACCCTGTGCTCACCATCCTTGGCAGTTAAGATGTGTTTTCTCCTCGCTCTAGAGTCTAACTCTCTCCAGCACACCGCCGTGTGTGTGTGTGTGTGTGTGTGTGTGTGTGTGTGTGTGTGCGCGCGCGTGCGCGCGCATATTTCAAGACAAGGTTTCCCTGTGCAGCCCTGGATATGTCTGCCTCTGTCTCCCAAGTCCTGCGATTGAAGGATGCGGCACCATGCCCGATTTAGAGCCTAGTTCTTGGTCTGGGATCCCAGAGCAATAGCAACTCGACCTAAAAAGCTTTGTGCTTATTTGCAAATGCCCAGCTCTGATGCGGGGACGTTTTTCTAGCCACGCTAAGTCAGGAAGACTGATTGGTCCTTTGAACTCTGTACCAGGTTGGTTCATCTGCCCCTCTGGGACTCTCAGCCTGTGAAGCCAGGGAGGCGTGGGGTGGGAAGGCGTCCCTCCAGAATGCCGACATCTCGGTAGGGGGCTCTGTATTCAGAAGCACCCTTTCCCCTGGGGGGCTCTGCTGCATCTGCCAGAGCGGCACGAACAGGAGAGGCCAGTCTCGCTGTGCAGTTTGAAGAACCTTGCTGAGGAGTTTACGGAGACAAATGGAAGGTAAGCGCTTCCAGTCTTGCGCTCCACTCCTGTCGCTGGGATGAAATCCTGTGCCAAGAGAGGCTGAAGGAAGAAAGAGCCCAGAGCTCCCAGTTCAAGGCTCCAGTCCTTCGTCCAGAACTGGCTGTAGCAGGAGCTGGCGGCAGGGAAGGAGAGGCAAGCCACGGGTGAACGTTTGCCCCTCAGCTCCAGGACTGCAACAGGGAATAGTACCACCCACGGTGGACAGGTCTTCCCACTTTAAGGTTCTCCCAATCACCCTCCCAGGCTTGTTCAGAGGCCCATCTCTCTGGTAATACAATCGTGTTGGCTGACAGACGACACTGTCTCTAAGCTCCTCCGCTTTTTAGAGCACTCTCGACCTTTTTTTTTTGTATATTTAAAATATACATATTTTTAGCTCAGTGGTTGAGTGCTTGCTTAGCACCCACCAAACTCTAAAATCAATCCCAGCATGCAAAAAAAATCTCTTTTTTTAATTTTAAAGACATATTACTAACCAATCAATCTACAAGCCTTGAAACAAGAGACAGTAAAGATCAAAATCCGAGCCAGGTATGGTGTCACATGTTTTTAATCTCAACACTCTGGAGACAGAGGCAGGCAGACTTTTAAAGAGTTTGGAGCCAGTGTGGTCTACATAGTGAGTTACAGGCCAGACAAGGCTACTTAGTGGGACCCTTTCTCAATGCAAAATAAAATAAAATAAAAATAAAAATTCCAGTTGGTTGTGGTGGTGCATGCCTGACCCTAGCATCTGGGAGGTGACAGTAGGAAGGTAAGAGATTCTAAGCTATCCTTGGCCACAGTGAGTCTGAGACCAGCCTGGGCTACATTATACCCAGCCTCAAAACAAAGGGGTTACAGAGATGATTCAGGGGATAAAGTGATTTGCACACACGAGCATCTGAGTTTATATTCCATAAAAAAAGCTGGGGTGCGGTGGCCTGTGACCCCAGTGCTGGGAGGATGGAGGCAGGCCAATTCCGAGGGCTCACTGTCCCACCTGTCTAGCCAAAACAGTGAACTCGAGGTTCAGTGGGGAACCCTGTCTCAAAAAACAAAGTGTTAACCCCTGACCTCCACACACATTGCCTCTCTGAGCATATCTACCTGTCCACAAGCCATGCCTACCACAGACGCAGTAAAACAAGGACCAGCCACGGTGGGGGAGCTGCTTGTGAGCCTAGTAAAGGAGCTAAAGAAAGAAGGTTCAGGAATTCAAGGTCACCCTGGACTACATAGGACCTTATCTAAAAAAAAAAAATTAAAGTAAAAAGTAATAAAGTTTTTATAGGGAGAGAAACAAAGGAAAGAGAAAAGAAGGAGGAAGGAAGAAGAAAAAAGCAGGAAGAGAGCGCTGAACTCAGCACCTAGGCGGGTGATCTCTTGCTGACCACACTCAGCTCTGAAACCGGGCCAGAGGAAGCCGCTGGGATCATCTGACAGACAGTGCCGTGAAGGAGCAGTGACATCTCAACTCATGCTCAGATGCCAGTCACGTCCCTGCGGCCAGGACTTCAGGGAACAAGGAACTGCATCTTTGGAGACTGGCCCTCCTGTCGCTTGCAGCCGTGCAGGGTCATGCTGTGCTCCCGTGCATGAAGCTGCCTCCGCCAGCCTGCGTGGGGTGCGCCGAAGGCGTCCGTTCCCTTGTCCAGTGCCCTGTTGTCTGGCTCACCCTGCACAGTCTTTACCTAAATTACTAGGCTTGCGTCTGCAAAGAATTTGAGGCTTTGACCTTCAGGAACTGAGCCTCCAGGGAAGGGCTGTTCTATTTTCGGGACGTGGATAACGAGCGTGAAGAGTAGGCAAGCCTCGCTCCTGGGCTTCGTGTCTTCTCCAGCTTGGCAAATCAGGGGATCTGCCTCCCTCCCCCTCTTTTGGCCCTAGTCCTCAATGATTTGGCTTCCCAGGGGAAGCCATGAGGGGCACACCCCTAGGGCAGCACCCCAGAGTATCCTGTGTGTGTCTGTCCACCTTCAGGTAGGTGGACGCAACCCCAGACAATTAGTATAAAGTCACTGTCTCCCGGGGATCAGGGCCAACCCCCTGTCTGTCTGTTTGCTTTGGGAAACATCCAAGGACACATTTTGAGAGATGTGGAAGTAGAAAACATTTCAAAACAAAAAGTACGGGGAAAACCGTGCACACCCCATCCCCCAGCCTCTGAGCTCTATCTATGGATGCACACACCCATCCCTCAGCCTCTGAGCTCTATCTATGGGTGTACACACCCATCCCCCAGCCTCTGAGCTCTATCTATGGGTGCACACACCCATCCCCCAGCCTCTGAGCTCTATCTATGGGTTGCGGGGAAAACCGTACACACACCCATCCCCCAGCCTCTGAGCTCTATCTATGGGTGCACACACCCATCCCCCAGCCTCTGAGCTCTATCTATGGGTGCACACACCCATCCCCCAGCCTCTGAGCTCTATCTATGGGTGCACACACCCATCCCCCCAGCCTCTGAGCTCTATCTATGGGTGCACAACCCGTCCCCCAGCCTCTGAGCTCTATCTATGGGTTGTGGGGTTGTGGGAGCAGCCCTGCTTTCCTACCCTGACTACAGGGGAGCCGGTTCTGCTTCCAGCCTCCCACTTCTAGGATCTGCCTGAGTCGGGTGGCCTGCCATGCCATAGCTTCTCTTTCCTCAGGAGGTAAGGTCGGCAGACTAGGATTCCTGTGCCAACATCCAGGAAACATCCATCCTGCTTGTATCCAGGATGTGGGGTTGGGCAAAGGCCAGGTGGCAGCCCACTTCGAGCCCCAATGGAAGGTAATGTCAGAGGGAGTCCAAGGAAGGCTGCCACTGAGGGACTCTTCTCAGAGTCTGTGGCTGGCAGTCTGGTCAGCCTGGTCCACTTTTGTCACAGAAGAACAGAGCAGCTGGGCTTCCAAGTCACAGGAGAGGTGACAGCAAAGCCGCGGAGTTCCATTGGTGCCTAGGGGCGGGATGGGAGGGAGATGCAGGCAGTGCTCATGGGTAAGCCTGCAAAGCAGAGTGGGGAATTGTGCCAGGCTGAGAATGGAATGGCTGGGCTGTTTCCAGCCCCTTCCTCAGGTGAAAAGTTGGGGTTCTGCGAGCCTGTCAGTACTATGTTTAGCAAAGACGCCAGCTCCTCCCTCTTGGGTAATTTTCAGAAATAGAAACCAATTTTTCTCTGCACTGGATCTCAGTCCCAGCAAGACTGGTTCTAGTCCTACTCAACATAAATTCTTATTTTGGGGGAAAAGCAAGACCTTGGTTTGTGTTTGTTTGGGTAAAACCAGAGGAGGGAGAAGTTGGGAAAGAAGGTTCTGGAGCCAAGTCAGGAGAGGGTTACTACATTATTTTCATTTCTAGCTGTGGTTAGCAAAACCCTGGCCCCTAAAAATGTCTCCATCACAGTCCCAGGAGCCCGTGGTTGAACATGATACGTTCCATGCAGAAGAGACTTTACAGATGTGACTAGGAGTCTGGAGGTGGCCTGGGAGTAGCGGCACACACCTTTAATCCCAGCACTTGGGACTCTTCCCAAGATCTACATAGCAAGACCTAGGAAAGACAGAGATACATAGTGAGACCCTGTCTCAAATTAAATAAATAAAACAAACAACAAAAACAATCTGGATGTGGAGAGAGGGTGGGGCTAGGCTCCAGTTGGAAGAGTCTTACGAAGCATAAAGGAAGATTGGGGTCCTGGCGCATGTACCATATAAACTGGGTGTGATCTCGCATGCCTATATTCCAATACTTGAGAAGCGGATGCACGAGGAACAAGAATTCAAGGCTATCCTTGAGACCAGTTTGGGGTACATGAGAAGGAGTCTGGAGACAGAAATTTATCTGGGGGCACCTGGCAGGGGTCAATGATCCCAGGGACCTTGCAAGAGACAGGGAGAAGGAAGAAAGGAAGGAATTTTGAAATAAAATCTGAAGCCAGGCAGTGGTGGTGCATGTCTTTAATCCCAGCACTCGAGGGGCAGAGGCAGGCAGATCGCTCTGAATTTGAGGTTGGTCTGGGCTACAGAGCGAGTTCCAGGACAGGCCCTAAAGCTGCAGAGAAACCTTGTCTCGAAAAAGCAAAATAAATAAATATAAAAAGAAAGAAAATACATTCTGAAGATGTATCAATGACTAGCTTTGGTCATGAAGGGTCCTTATACCAAGGAATGCAGCCTAAAGAAAAGGCTAGGTTACACAAACCACAGGTCCAGAACGGTTAGAATAAATTCGTGGTAAGCCTGAGTTGCTGTGAAGACATGTCATACAGCATCCAATGCAAGGCTTTGCTCCTCCAGGGACTGGGGAACAATCCATCTGCTCAGGAAGCTGGAGCTGTCATAAGCCAAGGGAGAAGCCAGGATCTGAAGGTCAAGGTAGCCAAAATAGTGCAGGAGCCTGGCTGCCTGCAGATATATGCAATAATCGCACCTGGGCCAAGCTTGGGAAGAAGGCGGTAGGCTTGGCTTCCAGGCACTCCTCCCCTTTCTCCTGAACCCCCAGGCACTATTCATATCAGTTCCCCCTTTCAGGATGCCTAGTGTTGTTATGTCTTTCCACTGAAGGCATAAAACCTTGATTCATAATGGTCCTAAGAACTTATGAGGTTCCCCGCCCACTCCTTCAAGCTTGAGGAGTGTTTCTAGACGAGGTAATGAAGGCTGCATCTTTGTCTAACCCACACATCTTGGGCTGGGAGTGTAGCTCAGGTAGAGTATTCCCAAGGGCCAGTATTTAATCTCTAGTGCCACATAGGGGCATTTTATTATAGAAAATATTTTCAGGGGTTGGAGCTCAGTGGGTTAAATGCTAGCTGTGCAAGCTGAATTCCTGAGTTCAGATTTCCAGCAGAAGTGTAAAACTCAGGTGTGTGGGAACATGCCTGAGACCTCAGCTCTGGAGCTGGGATAGGGATTGAAAGGTAGATTCTAGAGGCATGCTGGCCGACCAGTTTAGCTGAAACTAGCTCTAGTTTCAAAGAGATAAACTGTCTCAAAAATAAGTCCAGCTGTGGGGAGGTGGCGGCTCACACCTTTAATCCTGGCACTCGGAGGCAAAGGCCGGCGGATCTCTGTGAGTTTGAGGCCAGCCTGGTCTACAGAGCAAGTTCTAGGACAGCTAAGGGCTGTTACACAGAGAAACCTTGCCTTGAAAGACCAAAAGCCAAACCAAAAAAAAAAAAAAAAAAAAAGAGGAACAACTGGTTATGGTGGCACTGTGTGTCTTTAACTCCAGCACACGGGGGAAGAAGGATCTCCAAGCTCAAGGCCAGCCTGATCTACAGTAAGACACTGTCTCAAAAACGAACAGAGATGGCCTAGAATCTTTGCCTTTCACATGTGCGTGTGTGCGTGCGTGTACAGATAAGCTTGCCTAACCTTGAAAACATTGTCTGTATGGATATATAAACAAATCTAAGAAGTCAGAGGTGAAGCTAGATGAAGAGGAAGAGGCCAGGGTGATCACAAACAGCCCAAGAAACCCCGAAGACTATAGGCAGAAATCAGGAGCATCCTCCGATTTACCCTCCCCCCAAACCTCAGGAGCACCAGGCCTGCTGACACAAGGAGATGCTTTTCTGAGCCACCGGGATGTTTAGGCAGGTGGCTGGGATCAGCCAAATGGCACACCTGTGGGTGTTCAGATTCCAGAGTGTTGTAGCCAGGGTCAACAAGGCCGAGGGGGAAGGGTATATGGGAAACTGAGTCCAAAGGCCCAGGGGGCCTGGGTCCCAGCTGCAGCAAGGTGGCCCAGGAGGACAAGGAGAGTTCCTAAGAGGTCGTCTTAATTGGTGTTGTTTTGTTTTGTTTTGAAATGTATGAGCTTAAACTGGGTGGTAGATGGCAGAGGCAGGCGGATCTCTGTGAAATCAAGAGCTAGTTCCAGGACAGGCTCCAAAGATACACAGAAACTCTGTTTCAAAAACAAAACAAAACAAAACAAAAAAAAAAAAGAAAGAAAGAAAGAAAAAGAAGTGTATGAGCTTTCTGTCTGCATGTACTCCTTCATGCCAGAAGAGGGCATTAGATTCCACTATAGGTAGTTGTGACCCACCATGTGGTTGCTGGGAACTGAACTCAGGACCTCTAGAAGAGCAGTCAGTGCTCTTAACCGCTGAGCCATCTCTCCAGCCCCTTAGTCCATGTTCTATTGCTGTAAAGAGACATCATAACAAGCCGGGCAGTGGTGGTGCACGCCTTTAATCCCAGCATTCGGGAGGCAGAGGCAGGCGGATCTCTGTGAGTTCGAGACCAGCCTGGTCTACAAGAGCTAGTTCCAGGACAGGCTCCAAAACCACAGAGAAACCCTGTCTCAAAAAACAAGAGAGAGAGAGAGAGAGAGAGAGAGAGAGAGAGAGAGAGAGAGACAGAGAGAGAGATCATAACAATGGCAACCCTTCTAAAGGAAAGCATTTAACTGGGGCTAGCTTAATGTTTCAGAGGTTAGTCCATTATCCGAGTGGCCGGAAGCATGGTGGCACACAGGCAGATCTGGTGCTGGGGAAGGAGCTCCGAGCTCTAAGAGAGAGCACTGGCACTGGATGGGGCTTTTGAAACCCCAAAGGTCAGAGTTCCTAATGCCACTCCCTAAGCACTCAAATAGAGGAGCCTCTGGGGGCCATTCCTATTCAAACCATCAGAGAGATAGAGCTGGGGTAGAGCAGGGTAGAGCCGGGGTAGAGCCGGGGTAGAGCCGGGGTAGAGCGGGATAGAGCCGGGGTAGAGCGGGATAGAGCCGGGGTAGAGCCGGGCTGGGGCAGGGTAGAGCCAGGGTAGAGCAGGGTAGAGCCAGGGTAGAGCAGGGTAGAGCCGGGGTAGAGTGGAGTAGAGCCGGGGTAGAGTGGGGTAGAGTGGGGTAGAGTGGGGTAGAGCCGGGGTAGAGTGGGGTAGAGCCGGGGTAGAGTGGGGTAGAGCCGGGGTAGAGTGGGGTAGAGCTGGGGTAGAGTGGGGTAGAGCCAGGGTAGAGTGGAGTAGAGCCAGGGTAGAGCCGGGGTAGAGCAGGGTAGAGCCGGGGTAGAGCAGGGTAGAGCAGGGTAGAGCGGGGTAGAGCCGGGGTAGAGCGGGGTAGAGTGGGGTAGAGCCAGGGTAGAGCGGGGTAGAGCCAGGGTAGAGCTGGGCTGGGGCAGGGTAGAGCCGGGCTGGGGCAGGGTAGAGCCGGGGTAGAGCCGGGGTAGAGCATCGCACAGAAGAGGAACCCCAGGTGAAATCTCCACTCAACACACAGCCAGACATCCTGCACAGCCTCTCTGGGTCTCCAACCCTCCCTGTGTGGCCCGCGGCACCCCCAAGCAATGCCTGGCACGGCCATCATGGAGCAATCTGGGAGCAATCAGAACGGAAAGCCACACAGCCGACAGTCTGGGAACAGTTTACCGTTATCAGAGGTGAACGGTTCCCTTCTCTTACAACCTCCCAGGCAGCGACAGTAAAAAGAGAAAGAATCTGAGGCCCAGAAGGCCTGCACTTGAGGAGCTGAACTCACCAGGGAAGCTGAGCTTGTGATCTCAGCACTCAGGAGGCTGAGACAGGAGGATTGCCTTGAGTTTGAGGCTGGACCCGGGGCTAGTTCACAGTACCCGTAAGGAGACTCACTACCATACATAACTTCAGTTCCAGGAGATCCAATGCCTCTCCTGACCTCCACAGGCACAGACACACATGTACACGTGTGGTGTACATGCAGAGATGCAGGCAAATAACCCACGCACAAAACTAAGTGGACCTGCAGATGCTTTTTTAAAACTACGAAACAAAACCACTGCCAAGGACAGGGAGAGTGACTCAGCTGGTCTCGTGGTGGCCCCATACGCCCAAAGCCCTGAGTTTGATTGGCAGCATTACATGAGCTTGATGTGGTAGGATAAAGCTGCCATCTGAACACTAGGAAGGTAGAGGCAGGAAGGTCAGGAAGCTACCATCCTCATTTACATAGCAAGTTCAGGGACTGCCTGGGATACAAAGCCCTGTCGAATGCCGTAAAAATAAAATAAAAATCACCCACGGAAGGTAGCTTCAGGCACGGTGGGTGAGGTGCCAGGCATCCCGACCTAAGGAAAACAACAGGGGCCAGTGATGACTCTGCAGGTAAAGGCGCCTGCCACCAAGCCTGACTCCCCGAGTTCAAGCACCGGGGATTCTCACAATGTAGAGAACAAGAAAGTCCGTTGCCGTTTATACTCATATTATGGCATGCCAGTGCACGCGTGCATGCTCGCACGTGCGCGCGCACACACACACACATACAAACATGTAAATAACAAAAAACATTTACATGTTTGGTCACCTGGTAGCCTTGAGTTCCTGGGGTGCAGAGGCCAGGTCTCGTGACTGCTTGCTTGTCTCTTGTCTGGCCTGAGGTAGGGAGATATTTCCTTTCTGGGAAAGCCATGCAGGGAGGAAAACAAAGCCTTTGTCTGTGAGACAGGTATGGCCAAAAATGGAGGACTCCCCTGAGGCTAAGGCTAGGTGGGTCTTCCTGGACACAGGCTGGTTAACGGGGAGGGGGGTGTGTGTGCTCGCACATGGGGAGGGAAGTACTTGGGGGTAAGTGCTGTTTCCTTCTCCTGGAGACCCTCAGGCTGCTGGGTACCTGGAGAGGCTGTTGAGGTTGAAAATCCACCAGGCTAACAGATCCCCAGATCCCCTCTGGAGGGACATGGCCTCACAGACTGGGGGAAGGGCTCACCTTTCTTCTCAGCTGTGTTGGGAAATGGTTTGACAGCTCCACTGAGATCCTTAACCTCTCAGGGTTTCAGTTCCTTCAAGTTTCACAAACACAAACCAACATCTTTTTATTGTTGTTGTTTTGCTTTTTGAGATGAGTTTCTCTGTAGCTTTGGAGCCTGTCCTGGAACTCACAGAGATCCGCCTGCCTCTGCCTCCCGAGTGCTGGGATTAAAGGTGTGCACCACCACCGCCCGGCTCACAAACCAACATCTTGTTCATGTCTAGTCCTGGATCCGGGGCCAGAGGTTTCTGGAGTTAGGATAAAGTTCTTTAGAAAGGGATGGTGTCTAGAAAGGCTGCCCAGGATGGGGGAGGGTAAGGAGGATAAGAGAGACAAAGGCCAAAGAGGTGAGGAGGCCAGGGGATGAGGCAGCTGGGAGTACAGAGGAGCCATTGTGCAGACTGGAACTGGGGCCAGACTGGAACCCCCCTCCCACTGGATCTTCAGGGTCAGGAAGGGAACTGGCCCTGAGGCCCAGGGATAAAGAGCCTTGCAGGCTGGGTCTGCTTCTCTCACCAATTCAAAGTCTTCCGTCAACCTCGCCCCAGCTGGCCTGCAGTCTGAGAAGATCCAGCCCCACGCCCCTAGGAAAAAACGCGACCCTGCTCCAGGTCAGCATTTAGAGCATGGATTTACACGCAGCCCGCAGCCCGGTCTTTCCTTTCCCATGCCTCAGTTTCCCCTCTTCAGTTGCTAACAACTAGCTTTTCAGGCTTGGTAGACAGCCCTTCCCCCAAAAATGTGTGTGTGTGTGTGTGTGTGTGTGTGTGTGTGTGTGTGTGTGAGAGAGAGAGAGAGAGAGAGAGAGAGAGAGAGAGAGAGAGAAAGAAGGCGCCTGGGCAGCCAGCCCCCTCCAAGCTCGCAATCTCGGGGACAATAGCTTCCTGAGTTTGCTAGATGCCAAAGCCAACCTAGACACCAAATCTCTGGAAAGGGGTGGGACAGGACAGAAAGAGGAGCGAGCAGCAGTAAGATCTGACTGAGCCCCCTCCTCCCACCACGGCTCGCTCGCGTCCTCGCAGCGCGTGACCGCGGCACTGCGGCTGCAGAGCCGCCATCCCCTGTCCGCGCTGGATTCCTGGGGTGTGAGGTGGGAAGCCGGAGATGGGGGTGGGTGCAGGACCAGATCTCCGTGGCCACGCGCGGCGGCACTGGGGGTGTATGATGACGCCCGTGCCTCCTCCAACTCCTCTAGTTTTTTGTTTCCGGGAGTTTCTCCACCCGCGAGTGTGTCGCTGAGTCACCTTCTCGGAAGACTCGGGTCAAGCTGTCCCGGGGCGGTGCAGAGCCAAGGTACATATTGCAGAGACGCGTGCGGAACCGCAGGTTCAGCCTGCGTCCCCTGGCCAGCCGGGGACCCCTAAAATAGTGAGAAACTCGGTTGGGAACTCAGGAGTCCGCTGGGAGAGAAGCCACCTTCAAGGCGTGACCCAGTTCACTGCAACGCCTTGTTATCTGCTCCCCTGCTCCTCCGGAACTAGCACCTTCTGGACTTTAAGAAGGCGATGCAAAGAGAGAGGTGTGTGGGGTCGCGCGGGGGCCGGTGTGGGCGTGCGAGCCCTCCGCATCTGGAGCCGGACCATTGCAACTTCCTTCCTCCGCGGGTCTGGTGTCTGTTTTGGTCCTGCCTGGGTAGGTCAGAGTCGGACTTGGGAGCTTCATTTTCCCAATCTCCGCGAATAATCTTCCAGAAATTTAAGTCGGGTTAGTTATGGACCCCCTTAGGTCATTTGCCGTGAAATACATCACTTACACAACGACCCATGCGTCCTGTTTATCTCCACCGAAGCGCACACTCCCGGTCTCGTGCATCTTCACCAGGAACTTGCCCCAGGGGGTGGGGAGCGGTGGGACCACGCCCCCATGCTTGCCCCTCCAATCCCGGTGAGAGCCCCCCAGTTCCTCTGTCCACCCTGTTGGGTTTCTCCAGTTGGTGAGGACTGTGGATCCGGATCATCCGCTGCAGGCAGCTGCCCAGGCCTCGACAGTATTTCCTGGGGGAAAGGCTCCAACTTTGGAGGTTGCTGAGGAGGCTCCCTCCTCCGGACTTCGCGCTCCAGCTAGGAGTCCCCAAACCGGTTCAGCTTTCTCCCGGAAGGCATGACAAACTGCTTCGGGTTCGGCGGCTGAGTGGTCCAGCGGCTGCGTCTGGAAGCTAAAAGTAAATCCACCACGAAGGAACAGGGGAGCAAGAGAAGCTTGCGGGTGGCGGGTGACCCGACCTGGCCCAGAGTTAGGACAGCAGGAAGGATCTGGGTGTGTAATTCTCTGATCAGGCTGGGGTTAGGCGATGCCAAAGAGGCTCCGCCTCCCTACTGTGAGCAGCGGTTGAGGTGCAGCCCAGGGTCCTCAGAGAGAGCGCGGAACCAAGCGCACCCGAGGCCCACTCGGTTGCTGGGCAAGGGGATCTGGGCTGCGCCCTCGCTTTCGCGCTACTTAAAGCCCTGCGCGGAACTCCACGCCTCGCTGATTTCCTGAGCTGTTCCTCCAGCTTGTCCTCGACAGGGATGCACAATCGGGTCCAGGGATCCAGTCCCCCACCCCCAACATCTGCACGTGGCCGAGCCGTGGGTCGCAGCGACCGTGTTGCGGGCGGCACTGTGATGATCCGGGGCGGGTGGGGGACCAGGGCGGTGAGCTGCGCTGGTTCCACCCAGGAGAGCCCAAGGCACGTGGGGCGTGGCCAGGCTGGCGCAGAGACTCAGCGCCCTCCCCGCACCGCAGCCAAGTTGAGCGAAAAGTTTGAGACCGGAGGGGAACGATCCCTGGGAATCGGTGCCAACCCTGTGCTTCAGTTGTCCCTCAGTCGCGAGGTTGAGCCCAGAGGAGATGCTTTCCGCTACAGGCCGCTAGAGGGACCGACTGGGTAGGGACGTCCTCCACACCCCCGCCCTCCCGTAGTTGGCGGTGCCTTCGTGGGCCCGCCAGGGAGACCGCCACACGTCTGTGCCTTCAGTGCACACTTGTGCTGGGGCAGCGCAGAAGGCAGCCGTGGGTCCATCCAGCACGGGCTGGATTTTGCAGGACCTGGGCACTGTTCTCAAGAGCGCAGCGAGCACCCCTTTTGAAGACCCAGCGGCTTCGGAATTCAGGCGGGGGACGCGGCGACTGGACCAGAGTGAGCGCCTAGCAATGCCAGTTCTGGGAATTTTTGCACCGGGACTCTCCACCAACCCCAAGGGGTGAAGAGGCCTGACGAAGGGAGCCACGGGTCACTGACTCATTCGTCGGGCCGGAATCCAGAGTCCTCTGGAACGGAACGTTCGTGGGGTGGGAGATCTGTTTGGAAAGCTTGATTCTGGACGCATGGGGCTCTGTGATTCCGTAGCATGCAGCTCCCTCCGCGAGGTCTAGGAGCTCTGGCTGGGCACGCTGCCCCACATGCACAGAGCCCAGGCAGCGACCCCCACCAACACTGTCTCCTCCTGTCCCCCAGATCTGGCCGCCTCGGGGAATGACGGGGCCGCTCTCACAGCCCAGGGAGGTGGAGAGGGCGAGCCCCACAGCCAGTCGCCAGACACCCTCCTGGGCAACACCGATAAGGAGCTGAATACAGGAGTCGCCGTCACCCCTAGCAGCGCCGGGACAGCGCTGGTGGCCCCTTGTCAGCGGGAGCCCCCCCGGGACCTGGCTATGGAACCAGGTTTGTGGGGTACCTGTCTGGGAAAAGCTAAAGGGATGGATCCCTTTGACCAATAAATAAACGATGGGCCATAAAAAGCCTAGGGTCGCTCGAGAGAAGCATTTTATCCCACAAGGCCAGAAGTCGGCTGGCCCTGAGCCAAAGAAAGAGGTATTGCGGAGTCCCACTCTGGGACAACCTGTGGGAGGCCGCTTCCTCTTGCAGGGCTGTTACCCAAGTAGTGGGCTCCTCCGGTTATGTCACTGTAGCTCTTTCGCCCTCTAGCGGCTAGTTGGGGACATTGCCTTCTTTCTCTCTTCTTTTCTTTCTTTTCCCCCTCCCTCTCTTCTTCTTCTTCTTCTTCTTCTTCTTCTTCTTCTTCTTCTTCTCTCTCTCTCTCTCTCTCTCTCTCTCTCTCTGTCTCTCTCTCTTCTCTCTCTCTTTCTGGTTTTTCAAGACAAGTTTCTCTATGTAGCACTGCCCATCCTGGAACTCACTCTATAGATCAGGATCAGGCCTGCCTCTGCCTCCCAAGTACTGCGATTAAAGGTGTGCGTCACCACTGCCAGGCTGTTTTTATTTAAAGGTTTGATTTTTGTGTATGAGTGTTTTGATGGCATGTGTGTATGTATGTGTGTGCGCCCAAATGTGTGCTTGGTGCCTTTGAAGGTCAGAAAAGAGCGTAGGATTCCCCTGGAACTGAAGTTTGGGGCCATTGTGAATCACCCACCATCCAGGTGCTGGAACCGAACCTGGATCCTCAGCCAGTGCTTCAAATTCCTGAATCCTCTCTGCAGCCCCGCCTGGTTTGTTTTTTTATAGCAGGCTGCCCTAGGGGATTGCTCCCGCGGCCCTGCAGAGTGCTGGTGCTGCTGAACCCCCGGAGCGGCAGGGGCAAGGCTCTGCAGCTCTTCCAGAGATTTGTGCAACCCCTCCTGGAGGAGGCTGAAGTATCCTTCAAACTTACGCTCACTGGTGAGTACTGTCCCCAGGGGGTAAAGGGAGCATTTTCTGCCAGAAAGCCAGCACTGAGAGCATCAAATCCTCCACCAGAACGGCCGAACCATGCCAGGGAGCTGGTGTGTGCAGAGGAACTGAGCCACTGGGATGCCCTGGCGGTCATGTCCGGTGATGGTCTCATGCACGAGGTAAGAACTGAGCTGGAGGATGGCCCAGAGGGTTTGGGATAGTTTCCTGGACTGAGGCCACTCTGCTTTCACAGGTGGTGAATGGGCTGATGTCACGGCCTGACTGGGAGATTGCCATCCGGAAGCCCCTGTGTAGCCTCCCCGGAGGGTCCGGCAACGCACTGGCGGCTTCCTTGAACTACTATGCTGGGTAACAGCTGAGGGTCCAAGCAGGCCACGTCCCCTACCACCAGGTTTTCCAAGTTCCTGTGGGAAGCTCCACGGTCTCTTCTGGAGCTGCATCCTCAGTTTACTGGGTCACTGGGTCCACTAACTCCCCAGGTCCACCGTCTCCCCCAAAAGATCTAAAAGGGGATGCATGAGGGCTCCTGCCCCGTTCCACCTGAACTTTAACCTTGCAGGTACGAGCAGGTAACTAGCGAAGCCCTCCTGACCAACTGCACGCTGCTCTTATGCCGCCGACACCTGTCACCCATGAATCTGTTGTCACTACACACGGCTTCCGGACTGCAGCTCTATTCTGTGCTCAGCCTGTCCTGGGGCTTCGTTGCTGATGTGGACCTGGAGAGTGAGAAGTACAGGCGCTTGGGGGAGATCCGTTTCACAATGGGGACCATCTTTCGCCTAGCAACCCTGCGAATCTACCAGGGCCAACTGGCCTACCTTCCTGTAGGAAATGCTGCCTCGGAGATGCCTGCTTCTCCGGCACAGGCGCACCAGGGCCCTGTGGACACATACCTTGTTCCCCTGGAGGAGCCGGTGCCTTCTCACTGGACCGTGG
This sequence comes from Microtus oregoni, assembly GCF_018167655.1. Taxonomy (NCBI): domain Eukaryota; kingdom Metazoa; phylum Chordata; class Mammalia; order Rodentia; family Cricetidae; genus Microtus; species Microtus oregoni. The sequence continues at coordinate 3,562,068 of NW_024543222.1, read as the reverse complement.
TGCCGGAACAGGATTTTGTTCTGGTGCTGGTACTGCTACATACCCACCTGAGCACCGAGATGTTCGCAGCACCCATGGGCCGTTGTGAGGCTGGCGTTATGCATCTGTTCTACGTGCGTGCGGGGGTGTCAAGGGCCACGCTGCTGCGTCTCTTCCTGGCCATGCAGAAGGGCAAGCATATGGACTATAACTGCCCATACTTGGTGCACGTGCCTGTGGTTGCCTTCCGCCTGGAGCCCAAGAACCAGAGGGGCATGTTTTCCGTGGATGGGGAGTCAATGACATGCGAAGCCGTGCAGGGCCAAGTGCACCCAAACTATTTTTGGATGGTTTGTGGCAGCAGAGATGCCCCATCCAGCTGGGAGCCTCAGCCGAGGCCATCTCCAGAAAAGCCATTATGATTCCCTGGCTCTCCGTGCCTTTGTCTGTCTACACTGAGATGGGACCCTCTCCTGCATCCATGCCCTCATATGGGAGGCTATCTAAAGCTCACAGGGAGGTGGTAGGGACCCTGTAGGGAAAGTAGGAAGGCGGGGCTGTAAGAAAGGCTCTGCCCCCTAAATGCTAGAAGGCGAAGCTGGGCAGGCACCCTCTGGCTGGGCAGTTGCATCTAGAAGGCACTTACCATTGTGCTTGGAGCCTTTCTGAGACTCAAATCCAAATAAAGTGACTTCCAATCTGCTGATCCTGTTCTAGGACTGGGAAGAGGATGGGGTTTTACACTAGCAAGGGCTATGAAATTGTACTGGGGATTGAACCCAGTGTCTCTGGCATGCTATGCAAGCACATGATCACTGTTATGTGCCCATGGCACAGTCATGTTGGTGCTGAGCACACAGACTCCCTTCAGCTGCGGAGGCCCGCAAAGCCTGGCCAGCTGCCCCATCCCCACATGGGAAGACTGAGGCTCTGCCTTCAGATCCAGTTGGCACCCTGAGTGGACTGCATTAGAAGCCTCGGGGAGACTGGCAAACAGGAGACAGATCCTGTTGAGAGTGGGTGATCACCTGGGCCTGCGTACTAGGCACTGCCAAAGAGACGCTGGTATCTCCTGGCCATTTCTATACAATTCTGCCCTAATTTCAAGTGGTCTTGGGAGTGCTGGGGTGGGAGGGGAGTGGGGACATCCCATCCACGTGGCTCCAGGGAAACCATTACCTGTGCTGGGTGGACTTTCTAGTGACTAGTCCCTTCTGCTCCTGTGACTAAACCCTCACCCATGATCCGCAACTGAGCCCAGAAAGCTCACTGGCTTCCCAGTGGACCCGAACTTTGTTGTCAGGACCTGGAGACTTGCTAATCTCTCTCCAGTGAAGAGATTCTGACAACACATTTCAAACTGAAAAATTACAGGCAGTAGTTACACCCACGACATCTTCTCGGCCCACTTGTCTTCTAACAGGAATAGGGGAAGCAGCAGGAAAGCGGTAGATGCCACCTCCCCCTAACTGGGACAACCATTCCAACTTGCAGCCCGGAACAGTGACACCTGCCCATCGCTAGATTTTGTGACGTCAGTTCCCCCAGAATCTGGAACTCAGCACACTGGTGTCCACTACCCAGTGTGGAGCTGACTGCCATCAGGACACTTAGCTGTCCACCCCACAGACCCCATGACTGGAGAAGGACCCACTGCCAGGCTCCCTTGAGGAAAGGGCATGGAAGGGTGGCCTCTGGCACAGAGAAAGCAGCAGAGCCTGAACAAATGGCAGAGGCAGTTTTAATGGTGTCCCCTTTTCTTGTTAATGAGCCAGCCCCCCAAAAAAGGCAAGTAAAAAAAGTTTAATCACACAGCACTTTATACAGATATTATAAGCAGCGGGCATTCACATCTCCACATGAATGATGCCCTGGGATGCACAGCCCCACCCGGCACTCATCATGTCCGCGAGGTACCAACAGGTTCCTGCTGAGTGTTCCAGTTTCTGGCTCTGTCCTTCCCAAGGCTCTGATGCCCGGTGGTCCTGGCACAGCACAGGCACGGAGCCCACTTAAAGCTGACAAGACGCATCATGCTTTGGCTTTTTTTTGTCTGTTTTACTTTTTATTTGTCTTTTTTCTAGTAAGAGTTAGTATCTTTGCTTCTGAGATTATTTTCCCAACCTTAAATATTACACACATACAGCAGGAATAACAGCTGCAGTCTGCTCACCAGCATCCTCTACCTGGAGCTTCACATTATCAAAAGCTTAGAAACTTGTAAACCTCTGGGCCTGTAGGGGTGGGGGGAGCTCCTGCCGCCATCCAGCCTCCCTCCTCCCTCCAACTGGGCCTGCAGAGTCTATAAGCAAGGCTGACAGGAGCCGTTGGGTGGGGCCGTTGGGAGGCCCTTGTTGCTGGCCTGGTTTGTGCAGATGCCCTGTGGTCTCAGCATGGAGATGTCAGTACTGCCCACACAAGGCACCTACAGTCGTTTCCTTCCCAGCAGCACCCTGTCCTTGACTCCATATTTGTATGTGAGGGCTACCACCTCTCTTGGGTGTTACTCTGAACCTTAGCTCAGTCTCAACCTCTCTTAGAGAGGAAGTTCAACAGGCCTAAGGGCTGTAACGCACTGACAGGCCAAGCCAGCCACAGCTCCAAGAGATGGAGGCATGGGGGACTAGAGGACCCAGTGTGGCAGCAGGACCTGGGGTGTGGGGAGGCTACAGTCAAGCTGAAGAGGAAAGGGACCAGGAGCATTGCAGGAGCAGCCACACGTCATGCAAGGCACGTCCACCCTCCTGCCATCTGTAGGTTCCTCAACACCCCACCTCTGACCTGAGAAGGGACGGCTAGGGAACAAGTGCCAGGACATTCGGCTGGAGCAACCAGAGGACCGGCAATGGAGGTCCCAGTGCCCCAGGGACCTGCCTTTGAACGTGGCTGAGGGACACTTCTTGCACTTCATCAAACTTGCCGCAGGGAGGAGGGAAGTGGAAGGCTCCAACTGGGGACAGAGGGGCAGGGAGAGGGGCAAGTTCTCAGGAAGGGAGGGAGCAGGCAGCGGCTGGCCTCTCCCACCGTGACACTCCTTTTTCAAGGCCTGGGAGCTACTTGTCCTCTGTGCTCTCGGGCATGCCTGCCTCAAGGAGGGTGGTGCGGAACTGCGTCAGGACCCCCCGGATGCTCTTGATGAAGCCCTTGGAAAGCGGGAAGAGGGGGAAGCCGATGTCAGGGTAGCCACTCTTCTCTGGCAGGAAGCTGCGGTAGCTCTTCCTCCTCCTCTTTGGTCTAACGCTTGGTGGTGCTGACGTATCAGGGGCTGTCTCAGTCTGCCCTGTGTGGTCCCTGCTGGCTGAGGCTGGGCCCTGGGCACCACTCTCTGAGTCTGAGCCCTGGGAGGCGTCCCCAGGGGCCATCCCTACATCCTCAGGCTCTTCACGGCCGGAATCTGAGAGTTCAGCTACAGCCTGAGGCTCCAGAGAGCTGTTGTCTTTAGGGACCCCATTGGGCAGTGCCTGGGCCCTCTCCAGCATGGCGTGGGTTTCCAGCCAGGACTCAATGCGGTTCACCAGACGCCAGCCACCCACACTGAAATGCTGTCGAATCTCCTGCTCAAAGACCTCAGGAGGCCGTCGGACCAACTGGGTCATGGACTGCACCACACGGATCAAGGCCATCTCATTGTAGCAGCGACTGTTCTCATAGCCTTCCTGCAGGCCTCGATCACTGTCAAAGCCAGCTTCGTTATAGTATGGTTCATTTACCAGGATCAGACCTGCCGGAAAGAGTCCAGTTAGTGGGCAAACACACGAGGGCAGGCTGGGGAACAGCCCGTCGGTGTGCCTGTGAGCCCGTCATACCTTGAATAGAGATGAGCACCTGGAGAAGACTGGATTTGCTTGTCCACCTCTCTGTCCCCTGAAACACAAATGGAACCTTCAGGTCTATCCCAGGTGTACATCAGCCCCATTGTGCCACCATCTCCACTGGGGCCCATCCTTACCTTTCCAATCCAGGTACCCAGGAGGCTGACGCACACCTTCCCATTGTCATACAGGTTGGGGTTCAGGCGGCCACTGCACTGAGAGAGGTAGCAAAAGTGGGGGGGCACCGCTGGGTAGATGTTGGGAAGCTGAATGTCAAACAGGTAGAGGCCGTCTTCGTAAGGAGTCCGAGTGGGGCCCTTGATCAGTGCTGAGAAGAGGTCCTGGAGGGAACAGACAAAGGCTGGCTTCTGGAGTCTGGCCTCGCTTCCTCCCAGAGCACTGTGCACACAGAGCAGGGAGGAAGCAGAACTCCAGAGTCACAGCCATGGAGACAGCTAACCCAAATGTCTGCTTTCACTTCTGGGGGCAGAAGTGTAGTCACACAGCTGGAAGGAAGGTACTGGGGGTCCGAGCTCAATGGCAAGGACTGGCAGAGGCCAGAACAACTGTGACATCAGGATACAGGCACGTGAATGAGGTCGCTCCTGCCAGGGCACCAGAGTAGAGCAGAGAGTAGCTGGGAAAATGGAGAGAAAGAAGGACCCTTTCTTCCGTGGGGTTTTGAGGTACCCTGAGATGTTTTGAAGACATGGGGGAAAAAAAGCATCAACAAAACAAAAGTAGTCAGGCAATGGTGGTGCATGCCTTTAATTCCAGCACTCAGGAGGCAGAGGCAGGTGATCTCTTGAATTCGAGGCCAGTCTGGTCTGCAAGAGCTAGTTCCAGCACAGGCTCCAAAGCTACAGAGAAACCCTGTCTTGAAAACCAAATCCAAACCAAACCAAAAGTCGGTGCTCTACACTCCCTCAGCAGAGCTGCACTGGCTGAAATTCTCAAAGAACTCTACCAGGTAAAACAGGTGTCCCTGGGACGCTCAGGTAGGGTTGGGTGCCAGCTTCCACCTGCAATCCCAGCACTTGAGAGGCGGAGTCAGGAGCACTGTGAGCTCCTGGCATCAGCCTACAGGGCAGCTGGGATGACCAACCACAAAAAGAACCATTTGCTGCGCTGACACCGAGGGCAGTGCTGTGACAGACAAGTTCCCTGGAAGGAGCCGAGAGTGAGGAAAGGCCTCTGGTTTGGGGGAATCAGGGAAGATACACGAAAGCTCCTCCTACGCTTTAGGGTTCAAAGCTACTTATGTTTGTTTTGTTTTTCAAGACAGGGTTTCTGTGTAGTCCTGGAACTTGCTTTATAGACCAGGCTGGTCTGTACTCAAAAGATCCATCTGCCTCTGCCTCCCGACTGGTTAAAGGTGTGTGCCAATATCACTTGGTTACATTTTAGAGGAAGGACCAGGTGGCCCCTCAAATGTGCCCATGTGGCTGCAGGACTCCATTTTGGGACCTCAGGTGACTGAGCCACCATCCCTGGAAACATGGCAAGGTAGCTCCCAATGGTACCTCTATCTGGCCTCCCCAAGTTCCCAGCAGCCCACTTGCCATTCTGTCCTCGAATGTCTTGACCATGATGCCATCGGGCAGTGAGGTGGCCAGCAGAGCCATCTCCTTTCGCACTGTGCTGAAGAACTTCTTGGCTTCTGGAGGCTGGAACTCAATCTTCTTGAACGAGTGGTTTACTGCACGGAGAGACAACAGTCAGGCCCTGACCCGAAGCCCGTCAGCTCCAGACAAACCCACACTGCCCTGGAGTATGGCTTGGACACATGCTGCTTGGGAGACTCTAGATGGTGACGGAACCCAGGTGCTATCCCTTAGTGCGGGGGGGGGGGGGGGGGGGCCTCCGGGTGCAGAAATAGGAAAACTGGGGAGGATGAGGAAGGACAACAGCCATTTGCGCCAACTCACAGGGTGCAAACTCCAGCACAGAAAACACTTCGCCCTTGGCACTGGTAAAGGTGACACCAGGTTTGCCACCACACTGTTGACAGAGCACAGGAGTCTCACTGGGCCACTCGGCCTTCACTGGTGACTGTGCCTCTGTTTTATCTTCCTTGCGTTCTGTGTCGGGCACCGCCTCCATCTTCTCCTCCTCAGCGATGGCCACGTTGTCTAGGGTCTTCTTGAGGTTCTCCTGTAGCTTCTTGATGTCGTCCAGAAACTTCTTCTCCCGGGTCGGCTTCTCCGGCTCCACCGTGGGTGAGGTGGGGGACCCTGTGAGCAGCTGCTCCACGGTCATGTTCTTGAGGCTCTCCAGGATCTTGATGGCTTCTTTCAGTTCCCGGAAACTCTTGGGAGGCCCGTCCTTGCCAGCTTTCTCCATCAGCCCTGCCACGGGGGCAGCCATGGCCACAGCTCCCTGGATGGCAGCTGTGGCTGCCTCTTCACTGATCACCACCCCCTTGTCCTCCTCAGGGGCTGCCGGCTGCTCTGTGGGGAGGATGGCGAGGTCTTCTATCTTGGGGTGCTCGTCATCTACCAGCCCATTGTCCGTCTCCCAGCTGTCGCTGTCGTCTTCCCACTCATCCGAAGATGCTCCACTGGTGCTGCCTTCTACCGAATCGTAGTCGGACTCCTCGATCTCGGACTCGATATTGTATAAGTGCTGGGGGCAGAAGACAACCATTCAGACACAACTCTGGCCCCTTTGCTCCTGTTAATGACTCCCTGTGGCCTTGCTGGCCCCTCCCCCTTCTCTGTTCTCAACTTTGCATCTGAAGCCCTGTCCATGCTACAAGATTCCAGTTCTCTGCCCTTTGCCCACCTTCCAGCCCAAGCTTTACACACAGTCCAGTTAATGCATGTGCCACCGTCTCTCAGGCTCTGTGCAGTGAGGGGCACAAGGGGAAGCCTCAGCAAAGCCAGCCCACCTCTAGGACTCAGGAGCAAGTGGGTTACCTGACTGGCAGGTGAAGCAGGTGCGCTAGAGTTGGTCACACTGTGCCCTGCTCTCCCCTAGAATGGCTGCCAAGGTAAGGGACAAGCCATTCTCTGCCACCCTTGGCCCACCCTCTTGTGTGCATCAGGAAAGGAGAGTTGGCCTATGGGGTCAGCTAAATATGGGCGAGGGAAAGGGGACCAGCTTGGGACAACTGAACTGAGGTCAGCTTTTTCTTGCTGTCAACAATCCTAGAAACAGTGGCAGGAAAGACCCCACATGGCTCAACACAGTGTGGAGACTCTAGAGCAATCTAGAAGTTTGGGAACCTCACACCTCTGGAATCCAATCCTTGGAGCTAATGTGAAGACTAGAGAGCCACCTTCAGGGGCAGCGAGCAGCCGGGGAGACTCTAGCCAGTCTTACCTGGGGCAGGATGATGGTTTTTGAGTTGTCAGCCCACACCACTTCCACCTTGCTACTGACGTCTACTCGAGCCACTTGGCCCACTGATGGCTGAAGGGCAAAGGGGACAGTCAACTGGGGGGTAAGCTGTGAAGCCTCAGGTTCCCCATCCATGGCACCCACTCTCTGGCCGGGCAGCAGATACTAGGTGGCCTTTCCGAGACTGCACCAAGTATCTCCCCACAGGCACTGCTTTACCTCCCTGGCTCGGCACTCTTCCCAGCATGGGTATCCTGACTTCAGGGTTTGTTTCTGCCCCTCTGTCTAGAATCTTTCTTTTTTTTTAAAATATTTACTTATTATGTATACAATGTTCTGTCTGTGTGTAGGTCTGCAGGCCAGAAGAGGGCACCAGATCTCATTACAGATGGTTGTGAGCCACCATGTGGTTGCTGGGAATTGAACTCAGGACTTTTGGAAGAGCAGACAATGCTCTTAACCTTTGAGCCATCTCTCCAGCCCCCTAGAATCTTTCTTGCCCTCTCCCAATATCCCTCCCCCTCTTTGCTCAAGGTCTGTCTCAAGTCCCATTTCCAAACCTGCGAGGACTTTGCTGCAGTTGACTGTGCTACTCACAGCTGCAACAGAGTGTAACCCCTCTAGGGAACGACTGGCAGGGTCTAAGAGGCCCGAGTCCAGCAGATGCCTGGGCTGCCTGTCTCTAATGCAGGCCATGCCGGCCATCCCGAGACACTGAGCTCTAAGACTTCCTGAAGACAGCTGGTGGCAGTGTCAGGAAGCGCAGGCACTGCCCAGCACATGAACTTGGAGGGCACACCTACCTCATCCTCCTTGGGCAGAGCCCCATCGTCAGTGTTACCAATGCGGATGACAATGTCAGTTGTGCGGAAGCGGAAGTCAGGGTGGTCAGCGATGTCATAGACACTCACATCCTCCTCTTCCCCAATGAGCTGTAGCACAAACCAAGCTGGCATGAGCCAGGGCCTCACCCCTTTACCTGGAGCCCCCCGAAAAGAAGGAGGTCAGCAAGCTCACCTCCACATCATCCCCAGTAGGCCGCAGTTTGAACCATTTCACCATGCAGGTACGGCCAACATGGTCCCCGGATTGCACCACACCGTAGACAGCAGGGTCTGGGCAGCTCTGGACTAGGAAAAGCAGAAGGGACATGACTACCTGAGAAGCCCTGGGGGGGCCTGCCCGCAATCACACAGGCTTCCCCTGGCCTGCTAAAGAGACCTTCAAAAAGTACTCCTCGAGCCCAAGTCCCATCTCCACTGACCCCTGACCTTGTCCAGAGTGTCCCACTGACCACCCTGAGGCTTAGCACTACCTCGCTTGTCCACCACGAAGTCTCCAGGGCAGAATTCATTGTTGTCCAGGTGGTGCACCGGGAAGAGGTCATTGGAGCGGATGTTGCACTCCACAGAGCCATCCTGCCACATCACATCAGCTGAGGTCATCGTGGTTACAACCTCTACGGCCACCCTGCCAATACAGGCACCACAGATGTGCTTCTTGGAGAGAGGCGCTGACCTTCCATCACTTCCAGGCCTACCTGAGTCTCAAGTAGGCAGGGTGAGAGTGTCCAGTGTATCTAAAGCTTACCCGTGCCCCAAGCGTGACACATTCTCTGGGGAACTCAGGCAACTATGGCTCCAGGAAGCCACTACCCTACACTTCCGCAGTCTACCAAGGCCTACCCTAGGCACCAGCCCTGGGGATGGGAGCACCATGAGCTCCTCTTTCCTGGGCCCTGGCTGGGCCCTGTAGGGGACAAACACTTGGAATTTACCTGTCTCCAGGCTTGAAGTCCCGGGTAATCTTATTCTTCTTCCTCTTGTGTTTTCGCTTCAAGTTTTTGATGGACAGGGGGATGCTCTTCTTACGACTGGCGCCACTGCCACTCTGGGAGGAGGTAGTGGAGCTGGCGGAGGAGGTCACCGAGCTGGTGTCATCCGAGCTGGTGTCATCCGTATCGTCAGCAGCCTCATCGTCTGCATCCTGCTCTGCGGAGTGCAGTCCATCGTCTCCACCCTCCTTCAACAGGAAGGGGGGCAGCGGCTCGCTTGGCTCCTGAGGCTCTTCTCCCCCCTCGTCCTGCATCTCTACTGGGCTGCTGGATCCATCAGGTTGCTCCTCGGGGCTAGGAGACCCCACTTCGCTCTTTGTTCTGGCTTCCCCTTTCTTGTCTGGGTCCTCCATGGAGTGGTCCCTAGGGCACTGGGTATCTGGGGCGCAGGACATGATCCTCACGACCTGCTTCTTCAACAGGCGCTTCACCTACAAGAGCAGAGCCAAGGCGAGAGGGTTGTGGAGTAAGGCAGGCAGGGGCCCACCCTGGCCCCAGGTATTTCTGTCTTGGGGGATAGAGCTATAAACACCTAAGTGGCCAGCAAGGGTCCTCATGGCTGTCCCAAGGCCTAGAGCCCAGACCCACCTTGCTAGCTGTGGAAATGGCTCGTGGCCAGTTCCATGAGTGCCCACACCCACCCGCCTCAAGGACATACCTTCTTGGCCATAGAGCCCTCCCCCTGGGCGCAGTTTTTTTCTGGACATTCCCAGGCAATCTTGGCCGGCTCTACCTTGGCTGGGAAGACATATAGACAGCGTTCCCCAAGCTGCCGCTGAGCATGGTCAAAGCATCCGAGACGCTTCACCCTGAAGAGAAAAAAATGGGAGCTTGGATGGACTTCTGAGAGGTCGGGGAAGGCTTGGCTCTCTCATGCATTTATGGCCCCAAGACATGCCCGGGTGAGTTCCTGGGATTTGGGGGGTAGGGGCGTGCTTACCTGCCTAGGTTTTCCTGAGTGATGACAGAAGGTGGGGGGCTAACGCTGTCCGTGCCCCCAGGGCAGAAGCTCTTGGTGATCCATGTGACCTTCAATTCCACAACCTGAACCTGGGGCAGTTGAGTGGGACAGGAGTGTGGTCAGGGGTGGACTTTCAAGGCCCGCAGCACCACATTCACAAATACTGTGACCACTCACGCATTAGGAGTCATGATCCCTCCACTCTCCCTGAGCAGAGCAAGGGAAGAGGGTTCTGACAATCAGTTATCCTACAAATAGAGCCTGGGCTGCCCCATGCCCAAACCCCTTTCAGGTCACCAGAGTTTGGGTCCTGGGAGCAGGTAAATAGCTTACCCCCAGGGCCTACAACTCGGCCCTCACCCTACCGGTTATGCCCTTACCTCCTCCACCACCACGCGGAACTTGCTCTTGGTGCTGAGTACAGGCTTGACCCCTGAGAGCCACTGGACACTGGAGAAGATCTTAGCAGGGCCAATAAGCACTTGGCCTGGGTAGAAGCCATAGGAGTCATCAAAGAAGAGACCCTGAAGGGTTGGGGCAGAGGAAAATGCACCTGAGGAAGCCTCCTTGGCCAGGAGCGCTGTGCTTGCCTTGCAGGAGGAACCCCACATGACATGGCCTTCAGGCTCCCTGCAGCACAGTCTACGAAGGATATATTTTACAAGCCTGGTACAAACTGGGTGCCCGGGAATCATATCAAACTGCAGCTGCAGACTGTTCTAGGCCTAACAGACTCTCACGGACTGTGATGCTGGGGCCAAGATCAAAGCTCTAGGGAGCAGTGTGCACTCACACCTGTGTAAACACCCCTAGTACAAACTACCTCCATGTGCTCCTCTGCCAGCACATCTTCTGACTCTGTACTGAAGGGCCACAGCACAGTGGCACACCTGAAATATAGACTCTGTCTCAAAGAACAAAATTAGGGGCTGGTAGCCAGGCGGTGGTGGTGCACGCCTTTAATCCCAGCACTCGGGAGGCAGAGGCAAGCAGATCTCTGGGAGTTCAAGGCCAGCTTGGTCTACAGAGCTAGTTCCAGGACAGGCTCCAAAGCCACAGAGAAACCCTGTCTCGAACCCCCCCCCAAAAAAAGGGGGGGGCTGGAGTGTTAAGAGCACTGACTGCGGTTCCCAATACCAAACTTAAGGCTCACAATTACCTCTAATTCAAATCCCAGGGGATCTGATGCCTCTTCTGTCTTCACGTACAACCACATTCTCTTTCTGATTCTCTCATAAAATAAATCTTAAAACACTCCCCACTTCACCCCTCACCCAGCCAACCACCCAAATAAAACTAATACAACTCTATTTCCTGCCCCTGCCCAGGCCTCCAGGTACTCCAGGGCACACTGGCCCCATGCCTCACAATCCCTTGCCTAGGGCTTGGACAGTTTTCGTGCCTAAGCAGGGAAGAACAGAGAAGGGATATGTACCGAGTCACTGACGTGTGGGCAGACGTCATAGAGTTTGGCACCATCTTCCGTGTTCATGGAGCACCTGAAACAGAGGACAGAGGCTTGGTTTCCACCAGGGCCAGTATGGAGGCACCAACCCACCACTTATCTTCTTCACCTATGCAGCTCAGCCCAACCCCACGTCAGTGCCTGCCACTGTTAACACATGAGCACCGACACTCAGACACGGAGATGAAGACATCTCACCAAGTTCAGATAGCCCAAACCCTGAGCTGTAGCAGGAGAGAGACCAGAGTTAGCCCTGGGATACAGGTGCTGAATGTCAGCACCCATACTGTCCCGGACCACACCTGATCTCAGAGCTCCTGGAGAAACTCCCTTGGAGCAAACAAGCATCCCCAGCTGACACCTACCTGGCACCATTAGACAACTTAAGGATGATCTGATTCTTCAAGTCATAGACCTTCCCCAGCCAGCAGTCATAGGCGATGTAGTCTCCATACATGAAGGGCTGCGGACCAAGCATACAGGCAGTGAGCAAGGGCACAAGGTCTGGGATTTTCTTTACTGTGCTAAAATGTAGAAGGAAGGTTCTAGACAATTGATTTGCACTGCATCCCAAGGCCCTTTCCAGTGAGTGGGCAGCAGTGAGTGGACTGCCCAGTAGGTAGGGGTGCCCCACAGTGGCAAAGGAGATAAAGCAAAGCTGGGAGGTTGGCGTGGTTGGGACGTGGGCTTTGAGGACAGGTAAGGCCTTGAATAAAAAGGTCAATTCACCATGGACACTGAAGCTAGCATTCTTACTGCTGAAAAAGTGCTCAGCAAACAGAAGCCAGACAGACCAAAGGAGCTTCCTAGTTTGGGACAGTTAAAGCAAAACATGTGATGAGGGAATTGTACTATGTACAACATAAAAATGTAAGGGAACAAACCGGGCAGCAGGCACAGGTCTTCCAACCAACACAAACGCAGGAATGATGACCTCAGATCACACCATGTGTGACCGTCAAGAGACACATTTAGGCCCATTTAGGTGGCAACGTGCCCAAGGATAAGGCTTGCAGATGCCTATCTGACAGGGATGCTAACTATCTGTGGAACCCTGGGGAATATAACTACTCACTAAGGGTAATGGAAGGGGCTTTTACACAGTGGGGAGGGCTGTGCAGACCAACTTGACCCGAGTGCAGGGTACAGCTGCTGAACAGAAAAGCCCGGGGACAGCTGGACAGGGCAGCAGGCTCTCCTGGCTGCTGAAGTTGAGGGTCACAGTCCAGGATGGCAGATCGAAGACAAAAGAACTGACAAGCAAACGCCAGGTGTCTCCCTGAATGTGCTCAGGGCCCACACGGAAAGGACACTGCTGGGATGACTGAGCAGTCTGAGGCTTAGGCAGAAAGGGGTCACCGGTGACACCTCTCTCGTGGCTGCACTCAGATCTCTGGAAAGCATCAAATCAGTGAGCAGGGTGCTGGGTGGCCTTCTTTCTAACGGTTTGGGAGATAAATGGCTAGAGCAAGCGAGCAAGCGAAGGGCTTGTGCAGACGCCTGGACTGAGTGGCAGAGGCTAAGCTGTAGACGCTGGAGAAGTGGGCACATGAACTTAGCGCTTTTGGCTAAATCTAAAATCATTTAAAAATATATTATTAAAAAGAAACTTAGCCGGGTGGTGGTGGCGCATGCCTTTAATCCCAGCACTTGGGAGGCAGAGGCAGGCGGATCTCTGTGAGTTCGAGACTAGCCTGGTCTACAAGAGCTAGTTCCAGGACAGGCTCCAAAACCCCACAGAGAAACCCTGTCTCGAAAAACCAAAAAAGAAACCTGTTTGGGGCTGGAGAGATGGCTCAGAGGTTAAGAGCATTGCCTGCTTTTCCAAAGGTCCTGAATTCAATTCCCAGCAACCACATGGTGGCTCACAACCATCTGTAATGAGGTCTGGTGCCCTCTTCTAGCCTTCAGGCATACATGCAGAAAGAATATTGTATACATAATAAATAAATAAATATTTTCTAAAAAAAGAAACCTGTTTGTTGTTACTTAATTTTATCTGCTGAATGTGTGTGTGCCATCATGTGTGCCTGGTGCTCGCAGGGGTCACAGGACAGAGTTGAATTCACTAAAACCACAGGTCCTCAGCACGGACAAGTTCTCTTATCTGCTGAGTCATAAGTGCTAGAGAGATGGCTCAGCAGTTAAGAGCAGTGACTGCTTTTGTTGAGGACCTGGGTTTCATTCCCAGCACCCACATGGCAGCTCACAACCATCTGTAACTCCAGTTCCAGGGGATCCAAACCCGTTTTCTGATACCAGACATATAAGTGATACAGAGACCATACGCAGGCAAAATAGCCTCACACAGTAAACAAAAGTCAGTGTTAGGTGAGGAAACAAAATAACCACATTCGTCAGTGATTTACGCTGATGCCGGGGAAGAGCACACCCTGACCTCATGTCTAACAGCTCACTTGCAAGGGCAACACCGAGGATGCCATGAGCAAGCTGGCCGCAGCGAACAAGCTATTGACTGCCCAGCAAGACTACGCTTGGCAGGAGCAGCCAAGACAAGAGGCCACTTACCCAGATGTGCTGGAGGTCCTTGCTGTTGACAGGGTAGATGATGCAGTTGGTGCCAATTAGCTTGACAGCACAGTCAATATTGACGTCTATCACCGTGCCACACTGACTGTCCTAGGGGAGGGAGAAAATATCCTGCAAGACTGCCACGGCACACCCCACCCAGACAGTCCCAGAGCCCCTCACCCCGCAACCAGGCAGCTCTCCTCCAAACAGGAGTGGGAGCAGACAGGCTGAAGACTCACAGTTGAACGCATGTGTCGGACCACATCCCGGGGCACCACAGAGCGGTCCTCTAGCTTCAGCTGTAAAGAAGAGAGACTGTCATGAAAGCAGCAGACCTGCAGGCAGCGTGCACTCTACCTAAGGTTAAGCTCATTCTACAAAAGCAAACATCCCAATGAGTTAAATTCTTCTCCCAGGGCCTGCCCTCTGACCCTGGGTGATCCGTGTTCAGGACAAGGTGGGGGACTGGCATGACACTGGGCTGTGGCTGGCACCCTGAAACCAGCTATCAGTGGACACCACTCTTGTAATCTGTGTGCCCTGCCTGCCCAGCTGCAGTGCGTTCCTTATCTGTTGCCCTGCAGAGTCTGCCCTGGATCCATGCGAACTCCCAGCAATGCCATCTACTGGTACCACGCTGCCGGATGGACTCCAAGAGCCCAGGCAGAGAGCTGGTTCTCTGCCAGGCTAGTTTGTCTCCTCTGTTCTTGGGTCTCTAAATCTCGACTGCTCCTCTACCACCTTTCAGCAACCTCTAAGTGATGGAGAGCTCTGCATCCCCCACTCAAAAATGGCAACCACACACTAGGAACCCAGACCCCCAGCAAAGGCCTCTCCTCTCTCAACTGTGAAAGGTGACTGCCAGAAGAGCAAGTCAGGAATGCTGGAAAGGATGATTCTAGCACAAGGTTGCGGAACTTTTAGCAAGGACAACTAAAGCAAACTCCAGACAGGGCAGCTGTGACCCCAGTGGAAGCAGTGAGCCTCACCGTGAAGCGGGATAGCGACCTAGGAACAGCTCCAGACAACAACAGCCTGTGACTGTGCTCAGAAACATCAGCCGCTGTCTACACGCACACACGGCCCCTGAGCAGCCAGCGCTAGGTACCTGTGACGGGATCTAGGAGGCCACAAAGAAAGCACCGCTGGCACATGTACACACAGCTGCTGCCTGATTCCCTGGCCCCCAGAGACACAGGCCAAGGTACCAAAAGGTTCTGCTTCAAGGCTGTGAGGGTATGTGCAGAGACCAGTGCCCTTTTTTAACTGTAAAGATACTTTGTGCTCCCCCACCCTACCTCAACTGCCCCTCTTAGCTTAAATGTCATAAAACCAACTAGAGGCCTAAGTCATAAAAACCAGAAGCTGCATCTGGGAAATTCAAGGGGCAGAGGGTCCTTGAGAAGAGCTTCAAGCTGAATCTGTAGGTCATGTTCCTAGTGCCCTTTCTGCTGTCTAGGCACTGCCAGGGAGAAGGGGAGACCTACACATGTACAGGCATTCACTGGCAAGACGTCATACAGGGCACACGAAATGGAGACCCCAGCCCTCTGGCTGAAGCAGAGACCCTGTACCAGGAGGGATCTTATAGGAGAGTGACTCCCCCATGCCTCTTGGCTCAGAGTGTGGCTCTCCACCTAGAAACTGTCCTCAGCTCTTCTGATCCAGTCAGTACCCTGCAGGCACTCAGGGCAGTATGGAGGGAGGAAGTGAGGGAGGAATGGGGTTATCTATCATGTACCACTCTCTTGGTCTTGCCAGTCCTGAAAGGGGGCAGGAAAGGCTCTCCATCACCCTTTGTGACTTCCCTCTTCGCTCCCTTGTCTCTCCCGAAACGTGCCTGTGTTCTGCAGCACCACACTGTTCCACCCCAATGCCCGTCCTTTCCTTCCTTGTCCCAGCATAGGCTGTTTCTTAAAACCCTCAAAGTTCCCATTATGTGAGGATCTGCTGTGCTCTGAGAGCTTCCTCTGCTCTACACTATAGGTCCAGGCTGGTTCCTGGACACCCCCGAGGAGCCCCACAACTCCGTGAAGTACACATTACCACCACCACCACCACCCCACCATTTTTACAGTTAAGCAGATGGGAAAAGCTACTCGTTCAAGGTCACAGCTCACAGAAGCTGGATCCTGGAGCTGGACCCAGCAGTCCTGCTCCCGCCCTTTCTTTCCACCACACAAAACACTTAGCCCTCCAAGAACTGCAGAAACAGGACAAAGTACAACGTATTTCCAGTGAGTCCACACATTCTCAAGCAGAGATTTCCCCTCCCATTCTGAAAGGCCACATACTGAAGTCACAGGTGCCAGACGTCACCAGGATTGACACCAGGTTGCACTGCGCTGCACGGCACCTGTGTAAGTTGAAAAGGAGATTCTACCACAAAACTAGAGCTGTAAAATAAAAACAAATAAACAAATAAAATAAAAAAAAAAGTTCCTGCCACCTCCAAGGAGTGCCCTGAATGTTGCCATCACAACAGGATCACCGGAACCAGAGCTGAGTGGGAACCTATCGATTTTAACTGTCATAGCCTCTAAAATGCTCAGCAACAAGAGACTGGTCAGCTAATGTTTAGCATTTCCTGGAAAGTGTCGGTGAACAGACATTTTGGAACAGCAGGAGAGAAGTGGGAGGAGTCAGGGATGGTGTGAAATAAACATGGGTTACTCTGGGTACACGTAATGGAGCAGGGCAAGGGGCAGCAGTCTCACTGCCTCCTCTGGAAACGACTCAGGGCCATGCTGTGGGGGATGACAGGCCGGCTCTAAGGTGTCCACTGTCCAGACAACACTGATGCTGTCCAAGCATCTGCGTCCAGCCTCTGCTCTGGTATCAGCTCCAGGGCAGCGAGGGAAGCAGAGCAGACACAGGTCAGGTCATATTCAAAATCCAACACGGGGGTTTATAGGGTCACTCTGAAGTGACATCTGACCACAGACCTGGGTAAGACAGTGAGTTTCCCAGAGATAAGAGCAGTCTTATAGGTGTTGGGCAGTGTCTGGAGGCTGGAAGAGGTTACTCAGGCCCTAGGCAAGTCCATCCTGAGCAAGGCAGAAGTCCCTATGGGCCCTAAGCCAAGGTAACATACTGGGACCATCTGCCTGCTGGCAAGGGAAAGAACTGGTTCTGTGATTTTCAACTGGGAGGAACTCTGTCTTCTCACCCCAGGGACATTTGGAAATGGCTGGTAATATTCCAGGCTGTCACACATGGCAGAGGCGTTAAGGCCAACGTTTGCTGTACATCTTACGATGCAAAGGACAGCTCCTGCCACAAGAATGACTGGCCAGGGTATCAGCAGTACCCAGGCTCAGAAACCCTGAGGATGCTCAGTATACCAGGAAACAAGGTGGGGCAAAGAGCATCTCTACTACCCCAAACTCATCCCCTCATCCCCACCCCGCCTTGAAGTCAGTGTCTCATTGAGTAGCTTTGGCCAGCCTGGAATTGACCAGACTGACCTCAAACTCAGAGGGCTATCTGCCTCTGCTTTTCATGCTGGGATTAACACTATGTGGAAACCCACCCACCCCCCCCCCTTAAAAAAAAGTGACATAAAAACTATATAGTCTGGCCAGGCGGTGGTGGCTCACGCCTTTAATCCCAGCACTTGGGAGGCAGAGGCAGGCGGATCTCTGTGAGTTCGAGACCAGCCTGGTCTACAAGAGCTAGTTCCAGGACAGGCTCCAAAACCAGAGAAACCCTGTCTCGAAAAACCAAAAAACAAAACAAAAAAAACAAAACAAAACTATATAGTC
Source organism: Microtus oregoni (assembly GCF_018167655.1). Classification (NCBI taxonomy): domain Eukaryota; kingdom Metazoa; phylum Chordata; class Mammalia; order Rodentia; family Cricetidae; genus Microtus; species Microtus oregoni. The sequence continues at coordinate 3,544,379 of NW_024543222.1, read as the reverse complement.
TGGCCAGTGGTGGCGCATCCCTTTAATCCCTCTGGGAGGCAGAGGTGAGCAGATCTCTGAGTTCAAGACCAGTCTGGTCCACAAGGGCAAGTGCCAGGACTGCTATACAGAGAAAACCTGTCTTGAAAAACAAAAACAAACAAACAAACAAAAAAAAACACAACTGTACTCGGCTGAGGAGATGGCTCAGTGGGTAAAGTGCTTGCTGTGTTCAGATCCTCAGTCCCCACAAAAAAAGATCCTCAGGTGCAGCAGTGTCTGTGACCCAACCTGGGGAGGGGTCAAAGACAGAGAAAAGTGGACCCTCAGACTCTCTGGCCAGTCCTAGACAGAGCAAATGCTCCAGATTTAGTGAGAGTGCTTAAAAACAAAACAACACACGGGGGCGCTGATGAGCTGGCTTGGGCTCGGGCACTTGTCACCCTGACAACTGGAGACCACCCCCATATTCCACACGGTACAGGAGACCCAGTGCTTGAAAGGAGTCCCCTGACTGTCACAGAAGTGCCATGGTACATTTGCTCCCCACCCACAAATACACAAACATGGCTAAACAAACACAAATAAATAAGGAAGAGAATCAATTATAATGGCACTTGCCACCAAGTCTGACAACCTGATTGAAGCCAGATGGTAGCCGAGAACTGACTCCCACAGGTGTCCTCTGAGCTCCATACATCCATCACTATACAAGCACCCATACAGACTAAATATAATTGAAAAATCTAAAATTTTATTTATTTATTTATTTAGTTAGTTATTGGTTTTTTGAGACACGGTTTCTCTGTAGCTTTGGAGCCTGTTCTGGAACTCACTCTGTAGAACAGGCTGGCCTCGAACTCACAGAGATTTGACTGCCTCTGCCTCCCACGTGCTGGGATTAAAGGCGTGCACCACCATCACCCAGATTTTAAAATTTATATGTATCTGTGTTTCTGTGCATACATGTGTGCCCATGGAGACCAGAAGAGGATGTTCAAACACTTGGAACTGGAATTACAGGCAGTTTTGAGCTGCCTGACATGGGCACTAAAAACCAAACTCAGCTTCTCTGGAAGAAGCCATCACTCTTAGGGCTGAGCCATCTCTGCAGCCCATTTTACCTAAAAAACAAAAATTCGTAGGGCTCCCCAGTACCACATGGCAGACCACAGCTGTATATAATTCAGTTCAGGGAATCCAACAGCCTGGCTTCCTGGCAGGGCGCCACACACAAGTGGTGTGCATGCAGGCAAAGCAACCATAAAAAACAATAACAAATAAGACGAAGAATGACAAAGGAGGACCTGATACTGCCTCCAGCCCCTACAGGCACAGACAGGAACGAGTGAGCCCACACCTACACACAAGGGCACAAACGGTGAGGGAAAGGCAGAGGCCAGCAGTCCCAGGGAGAAGGGGCTGCTGTAGAGTGCGCAGCTCTGTCCTCCCAAATCTGGGCTAACATCTGCTGTAGAGGCCACTCCTCGAACTGCCTCCCTGGGCTGCACTTCTGAGCACCAGCTGTCCTGCTCCCAGTCTAGAAGCTCATCCATAAAACTGACCTTGGTCGACCAAGACTAAAATTCTCCAAGAGTAAGCGGCTGAAAACAGAAGAAAGCTAAAGAAAGACAGTTTCAACTAACGGGGATCCTCAAACAAGGCGGAGCTGTAAGAAGGCCACAGGAAGGGTTATTTAAAACTTGTATTTTAATTATGTGCATATAAGTACTGTGTGTGAGCATGTGCACACGAGCCCTGGAGCTATAGCTACAGGCAGTCCTAAGCCATCTGACATCAACACTGGGAACCAAACCTGGGTCCTCTGCAAGAGCCACCTCTCCAGCCCCGATGATGTCTCAGGAGGAGGAGGCACCAGCCATACTACTGCCACAGTCACTGCCACAATGAGGGAGCATTTCCTGGGGGCAGGAAGGCCCAGCACCAGTCAGGTCTTACACAGGATAAACAGTATCCCTGGAAAGTGGAGAGACAGCGACAGTTTACAGCAGACCCTGTTCTGGATTTGTGTTCAAAGAGAGAGGTTCCCCACCACTGAATGAACTAGGCCACACAGAGATTGAAGTTATTCACCTGGCCAAAACTCCAACCAGATCCCTGAAGGGAACACTACACCAGACTAGCATTGCTACTTGCCAAGGAGGTGAGTAGGCCACCCCCCACCCTCCAAACACCCTGAGCTGGGTCCGTGTCCAAGACACACAGATGAAGAGAAATCAGGACCAGGATGTAGTCTAAAGGTAGAGTCCCTGGCCATCATGCTCCCTTCCTAGCAATCTGTCCCCGAAGTGGAGTAAGACAGGGGTCAGTGGAGGGTGTGGAGGGGCCTTGCTCTGATGACTGTAGGCCCTGGTGAAGGTGCCTCTGGTTTTGTTGTCCCTGAAGGACCTCCTGTTTTTTGCCTGTCTGTAGTCCCGTTCCACAGTACCCTGCCCTGCCTCATTGTAGGAGCTAGTCCAGCCTAGCCCTCATCTAACTACATGGCCTGGAAAGTTCCTCACGCCAGACGGAAGGGTTCTTTCTCTGTGAACATTTTGAAAGTGTTGAAAATCCCAGAACAGCAGACTCTAACCATTAGTGGGAGGTAGGATTAACAGTAGGAGGTCATGGCCAGCATAGGAAAAAGAGAAAGTATCTGGGTGCATCACACATGCAGAAAGGGCAGGTGCTCGCTTGAGAAAGCTTTTTCAGTTGTATGCAATGAAGACACACATGCCCTTTATCACAAAATATACTGGTTATTAAGAGTCACTGTCAAAAGTTTGGGAAACTTAAGAACTCTAAGAATCTTCATTCCACCTAAGTCTCTGTCCAGAGGGAAAGACATCCCCCCTCACCAGCAACAAAACTCTCACAAGCACCAGGATGTTCAAACTTAACACCCCACCCCCCCACCACCAGAAATTTAAAGTTCTGACGTTCCTTGAAACATTCCTCCATCAGCTACAGTGGTAAATGCAAGCAGAACAGGGCTTCCTGTTGGCTGGAGCCAGGCCCCTCTTCCAGTGTCTTCCCAGCTCCACACTAGAATGGGCGTTTGACTGGTCAGGGATTTCTGCTTGTGCCAGAGTAAGGACTTTCTCAGAGCAGTTGAACACCATGTGGCTCAGCTGGCAGGGACACAGCAATAAGCCAGCTCCTCATGTCCGGATGGAAGACTTAACTTCCAAAACACGCTTGGCCAGAGGGTTTGGGGAGTGGAAGAAGGAAAGAAAAGAAAGGCAGGACAAGTGTGGTAGTATATGCCTTTAATCCCAGCACTCGGGAGGCAGAGACTGGCAGATTTCTGTGAGTCTGAGGCCAGCCTGGTTTATAGAGCAAGTTCCAGGACAGGCTCCACAGCTACAGAGAAACGAAAGAAAAGAATTTATGGGGACTGGAGAGATGGCTCAGAGGTTATGAGCTCTGGCTGCTCTTCTAGAGGTCCTGAGTTCAATTCCCAGCCACCACATGATGGCTCACAGCCATCTGTAATGAGATCTGAGGTTCTTGCCTGTATGCATAATAAATAAATAAATAAATAAATCTTTTTTAAAAATTAAGTTGGGAGCAAGGGTGTGCTGCTACATAGAGAGACTGTCTAAAACCAAAATAAAAATGGAAAATAAAGAGGGGGAATTGCTAACAGAAAGAGCTAAAAGGACTGTATCCCTTGCAGCTATGTAAAGGGCCAGGTTGAGTCCAGTGAGCAGACTCTGAGTAGAAGAACCCACTTCCCAGGATCCACAACATCACTGGATTTACAAACACCCACACTTGATATTTCCATGAAAACAACAAGAAATCATCATGGACCTGTTGGCGTAAAGACAGCAACTGGTCTGCAGACACCAGAACTAACTAAGATGGCTTCTGAGGGGTGACATCACTGCCTGGGTGAATCACTAAGCCCAAAGACTTCAGATACCCATCTTTCCACCTCCATTTCTTCCAGGCCACGGCAGCAACAAGTACCTCAGGACAGGAAGCAGAGCAAAAGCACCCACCGGAAAGCACAGGGGAGCAAGATCCATGCCTCAAGTACAGTGAGACAAGACCACAGCTAGTCACAAGGGGCCAAATGCAAAGGGGAAAGTGGGGTTCTAAGCAGGGGGAGCACACAAGAACCAGGTTTTACTGAAATCACAGCACTGCCATTCCCAAGGCACCTCCTGGGAACCAGAAGACTCCCTGGGGACAGGGCAGCACCAAGCTAGATGCACTCTTCCAGCTGCAGTTCCAGAGCTCATGGTCCACGAGTGCCACCTGCCGAGCACCTCTTGCTGTAGGCCATGCTTCTGCTCCTAGCACGAGTGATCTACAGAACCCAAAGCAAGTCGGCTGAAAGGACAAGCCTCGTAAGCGTGGCCCTGAGACTAGAGCACCAAGGCAGTCTTCTGAAGAGGTAATAGTTCAGCCAGAGAAGCCAAATGCATGTGAAGTAACATTACAAAGGATGGAATGAGATGCAGACATTAATGCAGTTGTAGCGTGGCTTCAGGGAATTATTGCATTAGAAGGATTTAGGTATCAGGGGAGACTCTTGAGGAAACACCATAATAAATTGGGTAGGTAGTATTAATAACCTCCTAGTGTATGGTAATCTCTACCGGCCCCTTCTATGAGCTGGGGCACTCCCAGCCCAGTGATGGGTTATGGCTGGAGGCTAAATCAGAGCACATCCGAACGCACCCAGAGCTGATGTGAGCCCGTCCTCAGAGGTTACGGCTAACACACCTCAGCAACGCTACAAAGGGCTCTTGGCTACACTCAAGCCCCAGGACAGGAGACAGGTGGTATCTCAGGCCTAGCAGAGTTAACTGGAGGAAAGAGGATCAAGTTGGGCTTTACAGCTGGGCGTCTTAGGGAGAGGTCTGACCCTACTCAAGACAGGAGATGCAGGGCTGGGCTGAGTGAATGCTGCAGGAAGCCTGGCACCCAGGATTACAGGGTCAGGGTAGGAACAGGTAAAGAACAGACAAGAACACCAAGACCAAAGCCAAGGATGATACTTCCTATACAATCACACATAAAACTTCCTCCCTTCCCTGCGAGTGCACAACCTTTAGGGGACTCTCTGGCCTGATGAGCTCACCATAACCTGACAGGACATAGGTCCTGAGGGCTAAGATGCTGCATCTTACACTCAGCAACCACAAGATGGCAGACGGCTGGCCATGTTTTACCGAGCAGCTTTTGAAGGGCAACTGGAGGAAATCAACAAGGTCCCCTTAAAATTAGGGGGTTGTGCAATTAACAGCAGGGTCATGGAGCAGTAAAAACAGTCAATGGGCTCTCAGGAGGAAGAGGTTGTTTAGGGTGGCTGCTGATCCCCAGAGAGTGCTTTAAAAATAGAGCTCTGAGGCTAGGATGGCTCTGTGGTTAAGAGCACTGGCTGCTCTTCCAGAGGACCAGGGCTCAGTTCCGAGCACCGACATGGTTACCGACAGCAGTCTATAACTGCAGTCCCACTGATCCAACACCTTCTTCTGGCTGCCCAGATACTAGACACACATTCAGTCAAGCCACCCACTACATTAAAAAAAAAAAAAAAGGCAGGCATAGTGGCACGTGTCTTTAATCCTAGCACTTGGGAGGCAGAGACAGAGTGTGAGGTCAGGCTACAGTACATATACAAAGTTCCCAGTCAGCTAAGGTACACAGTGAGACTGTCTCAAAAAAAAAAAAAAGAAAAGAAAGGAAGGAAGGCTCAAAAAAGGAAGGAAGGAAAAACACTAAAAATATTAATTAAAATGAATAGCATTCTAATCTTTCACTGGATGAATATATTGCTTTGTCGCCCCCCCCCCCCCACCTGGGAACTGAACCCAGGGCCTCAGAGGTGCCACACAAACTGGGAATCCATTCCTTTTCTTGTTTCTTTTTTCTTTCAGGTGTCAGCCCAGGCTAACCTTGAACTCATGATTCCTGCCTCAGGCTCCTGAATCACAGGTGAGCGTGTCACATTCCACTGGGCATTTGTTTTTAATAGACTGGCCTGTAGATCAAGGTGTGAAAACATGGTGGCTTAAAATAATTAACACTGTCACTGCTCAGAAGTCTCTGACAGCCTTTTCCGTGGTTCAGTCCTAGGGACAGAAGCACGGGCACCAAGTCCTCAAAAGGATGAGGTCCCAGCTTTGAGACTCTGTTCAGGTGGGCCAGACTCCAAGGATGGGAAATGCTGCAAAAGACAGAGATGGAGGAAAGAACTGGACCCAGCCAACTGTTGCCATGGAAGCAAAGATCAGAGTCTGCCAGCATGCAGAGGACAGTGGGAGAGCAGCTTCCTGCAAGAGTGCAGTTTTGGAGGTAGAGTCCTGGTCATGAGTAAGCTATGGCGAAATCGCCACATGCGTACCCTGGTGGGAAGTTGCTAGCCCCAATCTCTGGGACAGCCCTGGGATCTTCTGGGGGGTGTTCCCTCCAGCTTTGTTCCCCACCTGTATAATGTGACCTTAAGGCAGCGTCAGCATCTCTCCCGAGCAACGGAGTCTCGCCTCACTCAGTCAGGGCAGCGGCTTCCTGTGGCCGCGCTCAAAGACGCCGACAGACAGCTAATCGATAAATAGCTCCTCTACAAAGTGCGTTATCCTGCCTCGCCAGGCAGACTTGCCCAAGAAAGGATTCACTCAGCACTGCTATTTTTAAAAATGCAAATATAGTAGGAAGAGACAGTAAAAATAATCCATAAGAGACTCAAACTGAGGCTGTGGGGACTTGGGGGTGGGGGAAGAGGCAGGTTCCATGGAAGATTTGAGGTGCTGACCATCCTACGACAGTCTCACTTCCTGACTGGTCTTGCTTTTGTTCCTCCAGAGAGAACAGGCAGGACTCGACCTACCAGAGCAGCTGTGGAACAGGGCTGCTGTTCACACCCGAGGCCGGCCAGCTGGGCCTCTTTCTCACAGGGAAGCAAGCGCTTGGGAAAGTATAAAAAGCCAAAATCGAGATATAGAGAACAGGTTGTGACAATCGGAACAAGCTCTAAAGTAAGAAAGACACACCACTGTATATAGAATATTTATATTACAATTCACAGCGGTCAATGCCTTGGCTGCCTTCTCCCCTACATAGGCTGGCTCTAGGGTTTGGGAACATGTGTGTGTGTGGGGGGGTGTACATGTGTGGAAAACTGAAGTCTGGAAACTGAAGGCGACCAGGAGGAGCACCAGAGTGACTATGTCTGCAATAGCCCCGTGCGCAAAGACCACAAATCCCCAGCACAGAGGCAGAGAAGAGAGGGCATCTCAGGGGCCTCTTGTGTCTGTCTTTTAAGGGTGGGTGGTGGCCCTGCTTGCAGATCTGTTTGCTAATGCTAAGCCCAAGCCAGATTCCCTCTCTTGCTTTCCCACACGCCCACCCTACCCAAGCCATCTCAGTGTGAACTCGCAGGAAGGCAGGTAATATGCAGAGCCCAACTTACACAAGGCACATGGCAGGAGGCATCTAACTTTACCCTGGCGGTCTCCAAGCCTGAACTCCAAGCTCATGTCTCCTCCCCTAAGCTACTCAATAAGGAAGTCTAGACTCCTGCTGACTGGCTTTCTTTTACTACACTACTCACTCGTTCACAGACTGCTCATTCCTTCAATCAACTACTGGTTGTCTAGGAGGTCAAAAAGCCCTGTCCCAGAACATCTGAGACTAGCCGGGTGGTGGCAGCACACGCCTTTAATTCTTGCACTGCAGAGGCAGGCGGATTTCTGTGAGCTTGAGGCCAGTCTGGTCTACAAGAGCTAGTTCCAGGACAGATTCCAAATCTACAGAGAAACCCTGTCTCGAAAAAGAAAAAACAAAAAACAAACAAAAAACCCAACAAAACAAAAACCACCTGGGACTAGAATGGACTAGTGTAGGGTGGGGAATACTCATCTTCGCCTCAGATGCTACCTCATTAGAAGGGCTTCTCTGACAGTCCTGTCTGGAAGCACTCTCCATGGGATCCCTGCCCCTGGCTTTTCTTTTCCTGACAGCACTTTACAGTCCCTGATTCCGTGTCTGTCTGTCTGTTCATCCAAGTGTGAATCCCATATGGGTAGGCACTATTCCCCATGGCATCCTCAAGCAAGTTCCCAGCACAGGAAGATAAAGCCATGGGGCTGCTAGTGCCACACTGAAGGGAAGCCCTCTGAGACAGGACAGTTCCCAGTGCTGCTGAGAGACCCAGTGTCACAGAAAGGTACACTCACATTCAACACAACACAAGGGTCCCACAGGGTGATATGTGCAGAAGCCTCACTGGTGGGACTGGAGAACCCAGGAAAGAGGGATAGGGTCATGCTTCTTGGAGGACTAGGGCCAAAGAAGAGGAGAAAAAGGAGGTAGGCAAGAAAATGCAGGCAGAGGAAAGGTGTGGGCCTGGAGAGATGGCCCATTGGTTAAGGTTAAAACAATGTGCAATCAAAGGACATGAGTTCAATACAAAAACACACACCGAGGGGCTGGAGAGATGGCTCAGTGGTTAAGAGCACTAGCTGCTCTTCCAGAGGTCCTGAGTTCAATTCCCAGGAACCACATGGTGGCTCACAACCATCTGTAATGAAATCTGGCGCTCTTCTCTGGTATGGGAGCATACATGGAGGCAGAATGTTGTATACATAATAAATAAATAAATAAATAAATAAATAAATAAATAGAAACAAAAGCAGAACCTCTTTCTCAAAGCAACATATCCTTAGATCCAAATAAAAAAAAAAAAAACAACACACCGAGCGGCTCACAATCACCTGTAATTCCAGCTTTAGGATCCAACGCCCTCTTCAGGTCTCTCTGGACACACACACAGAGAAAAACACATGTATACACATAATTAAGAATAAGATAATCCTTTTTTTTTAAAGTGGTCAGGAAGGAAGTTACAGAGGAAAGCTGGGACGGATGAGGGTAGCTCACGGAGGTGGTCTACACAATGTCTACAAAGAATTGGTGCACAGGAGGAGGCTGACATCCATGCCAGTGGTTGCCAGGATTCCCAGGCCGGGAAAGACCAAGCCCAGAGCAGCACCTCGGCTGTCACACAGAGGCCACAGTGGCTTTACACTAGAACCACAAAGACGGGTGAACTGACAGGTCCTAAAAGCCACCTTTTTGATATATGGCTCCCTCTCAGGTAGCCCAGCACTGCTGGGGTGGGAGGCAATCCACAATGGCTGGCCACAGCAGGCATATGAACTTGCACAACACCTCTGGCCAATATCCTGGTCAAATTGTTTGTCTTCTATATTAGTTACTTTTCCACTGCCGTGACAAAACCTTATGACTAAGGCAACTTTTAAAGTGTTTAATCCAGCCCCCAGTTTCAGAGGGTTACAGTCCCTGAGGGCAGAGCAAAGGCATGTCAGAAGGAGCAGCTGAGAGCTAACATCCTGATCCACAAGCAGGAGGCAAAGAGAAAAAACACCCTGGGAATACGGAGGGTCCTCTGAAATATCAGAGCCTGCCCAGTGACACATCTCCACAAAGGCCAGCTAGCAGCCAAGACACACCGGGGAAAGTCGGCCTCTCACCCAAAGCACATAGGCAGGATCCTCTCTTCCATGACCGTCCAGTGCCAAATGACCCGAGAGCACTGCAGTTTCCCAAGTGCTACTGCCTATCAGGCAACAAACAGCCCATCCTGCTGCATAGAGAGGATCACCCACCAAACCTCAGAGGTCACAAGACCATGCCCACGATCCTTCCCTTTCAAGCCAGCACTGGGCCTGGTACACTAGAGCTGGACCGACAGGACACTGGAAGCTTGCACATTGTCCAAGAAGAGCCGTGGACGGTGAGCAGCTCGAGACTTACAACTACAATGCTGTTGCTAGGAAGATTTGGGACTTAATGCTTTCAGCTGCTAAGGGTCTCAAATCTTTAACAGTGTAAGTAAGTAGGAACAGGGTTCCTGCCAAAACCATGGAAGACACCTGCACACAAGCGGTCAAACTCCAAGGACGAATAGGATCCCAGGTTCAAGGCTTAGCAAGTTGGCCAACAAATAACCCACTTCAAAAACAAACAGAAGAGGGAGCTGGAGAGATGGCTCAATGGTTATGAACACAGGCTGATCTTACTGAGGTCTCAAGTTCAGTTCCCAGCACCTATATAGTGGCTCACAACCATCTGTAACCAGTTCCAAGGGATTCAAAGCATATATACAAGACATACATGCAGGCAAATACTCATACATAAAGTAATCTTTTAAAAAGTCAAAAACAGTTTGGAGGTAGTGGTACATGCATTTAATCCCAGCACTGAGGAGGCAGAGGCAGACAGATCTTTGTGAGTTTGAGGCCAGCCTGATCTACAGAGTAAATTCCAGGACTGCCAAGGATACACAAAGAAATTCTGTCTCAAAAAGCAAGCACAAAACTTAAACAGTCACATGTCCAACAAAGACACACAATGGCCAGTCTATCACAGATGTGGGCTGTGGATAAAGTTCTTCAGTTCAAGCCTGGCAGCCTGAGCTTGATGCCCAGAACCCAAGTAAAGGTAGAGAGAGAAAACCAACAGAACAAGTCTGATGGGCAAAATACCAAAGGCAGGGCTGAAAAAAGTTCAGGGATATTGATAGAAATACTTGGGCCCTTAAGTTTTTTATTGAGGGGATTCAAGGCAAGGTTTCTCTGTGTTGCTTTGGAGCCTGTCCTAGAACTAGCTCTTGTATACCAAGCTGGCCTCGATCCACCTGCCTCTGCCTCCCGAGTGTTGGAATTAAACGCATGTGCCACCAATGCCCGGCTCCTTAAGTGTTAAAAAACAAAACAAACAAAAAAACAAACACACACATAAAACTGTTCTAATTCAAACAGTCCTGATTCCCCCACCCCGTCTGTGACACCACAGGCTACTGAGAAAACTCCACCCCAAAAGGGATCCCAGGATTCCCTAAACAGCAGAGCCAGCTCTAACCTGGATCCATCTCAGCAGACTGGCAAAAAGGCCACATTACAGAGAAGAAAGGAAGGAAGCAACATGCCTGAATGGCTCTGAAGGACAGAATCCACAAAGCAGATGGGAACCAAAGAACCATTCAAAAGAACTGTCTGAGCTGGACCCTGGGTTATCCAGATCCAGAGCATAACCCGACAGTGCAGCGCAGTCACATGAAAAACGTCATGCATATGGAGCAGGGGCAAGAGATCTGCAATGGTGTGAGCTCAGAATCCCAGCTACTTAGGAGGCCTAGGCAGGGGGATCTCAGAGTTTGAGCCCAGCATCGTCTACATAGAGAGTTCCAGGACTGCCAGAGCTATATAGACCCTAAAAAGAATAAAGACATTAAACAAAACAAACGCACAAAGAATATAGGAGGGGGCTAGGGCCAGGAATGTGGCTCTATGGGTAGAGTTCTCAGAACTACATAAACCAGGCACTAGGTCACGACGTGAGGACACAGCACCCGAGTATCTCAACACTCAGAAGGTAGAGGAAGGACCAGAAGTTCAAGGTCATGCTCAGCTAGATGTACAAAACCACCACGTAAAATAAGAACAAGAAAACACAAAAATAATCCAGACATACACTCTAGAATATCCATGGGACATATCTGGTCACAGAGCTCATCTCTAGCGAATGGAAACACAGGAACATGGCAAACACGCTCGCTCTTCTGGCTTTTTGGACACTGCCATTTGCATGTGTCTTTTCAGACACAAACATTCGGGTTTCAAGTTAGCCCGACGATTTCAAAAGACTGGAGGAGAGAGTTTGATGGTTTCCACCGGGAAAAACTATCAAATTTCAGCTGGGGCTAGTGGTGGAGCACTTGGCTAGCATGTGATGGCTCTGGGACTGAGCTCCAGCTCAGCGAGTAGAGTTTTAAGGGGCAAACTAGCAGCAGTGCTTCCCCCCCCCCCCCCCACAAACTACTTCAATTGTATTAAGTGGCTTCTAACAACAGTAGGGAAAGGCAAAGTTAGCTGTTCCGTAAGGTCAGGTTATCTGCTCAGCACCTCAGAGGTAACCTTATCTAATCCTCATTCCCAGGTTATTTATTTATTTGCGGACATGGCAATCACAGCTCTGCACATGTCCTCCTGGCTCACTACACCCCTGGTCTAGTCATATGCACGGGGGCTGGATTGTCCCCTAAGCTCAAGATTCTACAGACCAGTTTATCCCAGAGAAGGGCAGTCCAGCACCGGGGTGCAGGAGACAGCCAACTGTACCCCAGCCCTCTAGGTCTGGCATGTCACCCCAAATCTTCACCATCATGCTAGGCAACAGGCATTTTGAGATGCACTGTAAACAGACACTACCTGCTGAGAAGACAGCTAAAATGAACCAAAGGTTTTTAAATGTACCCAGTAATTAAATGGGGGAACTTATCCTAAGCAAATTAAGATAAAGAAGTTAAAAAAAAGTATAATTTGGGGCTGAAGAGATGGCTCAGTGGTTTAAGAGCACTGGTTGCTCTTCCAAAGGACCTGGGTTCAATTCTCAGTACCCACATGGCAGCTCACAACTGTCTGTAACTCCAGTGCCAGGAGCTCTGACACCCTCATATAAGCATACATGCTGGCAAAAGCCCCAGTGTACACTAAACAAATAAATCTTTAAGGAAAAGGTATAATGTGAGAACGTAATAAAGTTGCCCCCTTCTTTAAACTGTAAAACCGTCAGAACAGGCCCGAGGAGACAGACCAGAGAGTCAGCGCCTCTCTAGGGGCACTGCATGCATCAGCAGAACCATCAAGATGGTTTTCTAGGACTGGGTGGGCGGCTCCATCAGTAGTGTGCCTACCAAACAAGCATGGAAACTGGAGTTCACATTCCACCGCTCACAAGATCAACCTAGTTCAATCAGTCAGAAACCTGTCTGGAACATAAGGCAGAAAATGATTTGAAGACATAAGATGACCTTCGATTCTACATGTACATGCTCCTGACCTCATACATACATGCACACACCACACACACATATACACACATACAAACATTACTTTTTTTGAAACAGAAAGACTTTCTGACACACATACCCTTTGTTATGAACCTCCATCTCAGGAGCACTATGGAAAAAGAAAGACCCAAAGGGGCTCCTGAAAAAGAGCACAGTCACTTCATCTAACCTGTGCCAAGTGCTGGGTTTACACGCTTGAGAAACACGGACCCACTGCACCCGACTAGAGCAAAGGTCCTGCACACTGCAACAGCCCTTCAGAAGGGAACTTGAGCAGGAATGCCACAAACGCCTACTAAAGAAACAAGGGAGGAAACCAAGATACTTCAGAACACATCGATGTGCTGGCCTACAGCAGGAGCACAGATGAAGGGAATCCTTGCAAGCGGTCAAGGTCGGACCCTGACGGGGGTAGAGGGTGACTTCAGAAGCTGAGCGCTAGTCTGCGACGTCATCCAGTAGGGGTAAACTGCACTAAAGCAAAACCGTCAGTGCAAGCGGCCATACTCTCTAGAACATTCATCAACAGTGAGGAGGTTAAGTGACTTCCAGGTTTCCAAGGCTGGAACAGAAGCATAAGGTGCTGCAAACTTGGCCCCTCTCAGCACGTGCTAATAGGTCCTTTGGAACCTTATCCCTTTGCACAGCTTTGCTAAGTGCTAGGAGTTAGCATGACAGATTTTTCTAAACAGAAATATGTATATACTTATAAAAGATTAAAATAAACATTCACTGAAATATAAAACAGCAGTTATCTAAGTGACTACATTATAGAAGACCCCAAGTCTATGGGGGTTCTTGGATTTTGGGGGGAGTACAGATTGGGCATCCTTACCCAAAAGTTTGAAATGCTCTAAAATCTGAAACACGAATATTATCCTAAAAAGGCTTGGATTTAGGAGTGGAGAGGTGGCTGCTCTTCCAGAGGCCATGGGTTTAATTCCAAGCATGAATATAAGCTCACAACCTTCTACAACTCCAGCCCAGACAGAGCATCTGATGTCCTCTTCTGATATCTGCACACTCCAGACACACTCATGGTACACAGACAAGCATGCACATGGCAGCTCACAACCCTCTATACAACTCCAGCCCAGAGGATCTGACGTCGTCTTCTGATATCTACAGGCACCAGGCACACACATGGTATAAAGACATACAAGCAAAACACTCATCAACATAAAATAAATATTTTAAAAACTGAAAATATAAACATATAAAATTATGCTGGCATCGTGGTGCACACTTTTAATTACAGTACTTGAGAGGCAGAGGCAGGGGGATTCCTTTGAGTTTGAGACCAGTCTACTACATAGAAAGTTCCAAGCCAGCGGGCTACACAGAGAAACCTTGTCTCAAAAACAAAAACTAAAAGATGGGGAAAAGAAATAAAGAAAAACACCCAATGTTGACCTCTAGCTTCCCCATACATGCAGCACACCCAAGCACACACATGCACACACAGAGAACAGAATCTCCCCACATTGGTCTTCTGTGCACATTATTCTCCTGAAGGAACATAAACAGCAGAGCCTGATCCCTGTTGCTCTTCCAGAACCTCACAGTAGGTAACCGTATGTTTACAGTGAACATACAGTGAACCTGACCAGAGACCAGAAGAGGGAATCAAATCCCCTTGGAGCTGGAGTCACAGGATAAAATCTACTTTTATAAAAGGTTTCTCTAAAAGTTAAAAAACCTTTGAGAGGTTTAGGGAGTTTGATAGAGACCAGGTCCTGGCAGGATGGTGGTAAGGCTGAGATGGCCAGTGCCATCTGTGTGACTCTGGGAAGGCACACAATGCTATTGTTACTTCAATATTTTACAATAATTAAAACAGAAGAAAATGGTACCTCATCTCTCCCGGGATCTTCTGAAACCCTGGCATAACTATGACCACTGTTATGCTGTTCCCCATCTCCCAGCACACCAGCCTCAGCTGTGTGCCAGGCAGGTACCTGTTACTCCCCAGATGCCTTTCATGGATGCCATCTGACAGACCTTCCAATGGCTCTCCCTCTCCCCCACTGCTCACTCTCATTTGAAGCTTAACACTGTCTGAGGTTCTCACTGGGGAGTTAGGCCTAACGTTAAAGAGCATCAGTTAAGCTGACCTTGGAAAGCCTTTCCAGTCTATTTTGAGTCAACACAGGCTCTCTTCTCTGGATTCTGATGAAGGCGCTAGTTCACAGTTGGGGTCATTTTGTTCTAAAATCCAGCATATTCAACACTCCATTCCTGGCGCGCATGCAAAGTCATGCCCGTGAAATGTCCTAAGAGAGCTCATCTGCACTGCAGAAGTTTCCTGTCTGCACACTCTCCACTGCCAGGTCATCTACTGCTCATCTGCCTTGGATCTGTCACCCAGAGACCTGCATGCCACAAAGCAAACATGCTGCAAAGTCTTCTAAGGGGCAGCTACTGGGGAGCTTGGGGACACTGCCCAGATTTAACCTGACCTCTTTTAGGTTAGACTCGCGACACTGACTCAGACTTGTCCTCATTTGTAAATGGTTCATTTGGGCTCGGGAAAGAAGGCTTAAGGAAGTGAACAGAATAGTGAGGAGGCAGAGGCAGGCTGATCTCTGAGTTCAAGGCCAGCCTGGTCTACAGAGCTAGTCTCCAAAGCCACACAGATAGACCCTGTCTCACAGAGAAACAGTGTCCCAAAAAACCAAAATCAGAAAGTGAACAAGGAGCTGGAGATGGCTCTTTGGTTTAGAGAACTTCTGCTTTTCAAGAGGGCCCTGGTTGATTCCTGTCCATATCTCCAGGTCCAGGATCTAATCTCTCAGAGTACCAGGAAAACAGGTGGTGCACAGACATGCATACAACCAAAACACAGACATAAAGAAATAATTAAAAGAACCAGCATCTCTTAGCAGCACACTCTCCTTCTATTCTTTTTCTTTTTAAATTTATTTATTATGTATATAGTGTTCTGGAGACCAGATCTCATTATAGATGGGTGTGAGCCATCATGTGGTTGCTGGGAATTGAACTCAGGACCTCGGGAACAGCAGTCAGTTCTCTTAACCTCTGAGCCATCTCTTTAGCCCCTCTCCTTCTATTCTACCTCTAGCTCAATTCTCTAAACACAGTCCCAGTGTCTGTGAGATACCTTTAGGAAGCCGGAGACCAAAACTTCTAACATGTCAGGTGGTGGTGGCGCACACCTTTAATCCTTTAATCCCAGCACTCAGGAGGCAGAGGCAGAGGCAGGCGGATCTCTGAGTTCGAGGCCAGCCTGGTCTATAGAGTGAGTTTCAGGACAGGCTCCAAAGCTAGAGAAACCCTGTCTTGAAAAACCAAAACAAACAAACAAAACAAAAAGTGAACCTCGGAACCCACAGGGCTTTGAAGGACCCACACGCCACCAGTGTGAGTCACAGGGCAGGCCCAGCTAACAGGAGCATCATTGGAGCTGGTTAGACTGACTGAGCAATTGGCACAGGAGAGGCCCCTCTGTGGGCAGGTGCATCTGTGCAGAGCTAGCCTAGGCAATGTTCACGCACGCTCCCCTCATGCCCTCCGCCACCGCCACCGCCACCCTGAGAACTGTGGTGGTCCTACCCATTTAACAGTTTCCAACTTCTTCCAAGCAGCAGGCCTGCCATAATCACTACAACTGCAGGCTGTGCTGAAACTCCTCCCCCAGAGTGTGTGCGGCTGCACACAAGACCGGAGCCGGCCACAAAGGAGTCACACTGATCAGGGAGGAAACACACACAAGTTACTAAAACTTAGTTACTACAGGCACAGAAATACCAGGTGTGTGCAGGTCATTCTGAACAGTGCTGCTGAGAGGCCCAGAAGGTGACTCAGACCAGTGACAAACAGGTGGCTTTCCCCAATGTGACCTCTTCAGTTCTCACCCAGCCTGTTCTGGAAAGCTCTGTCCTAGCCCTCTAAACGTGTACTCTGCCTGCAAGCCTTGTGATGGAAGCAGCCAGAATAGTAAACTACAATATGGCATCTTATGACTAATCTGCTCCTAGTATTAGGATACTCACGTGGGTTGGTCCTGGAGTAATTCTTCACAGTGCTTTCAAAGGAGCCCCGCTTGGGCAACAAATGACATGATCAATGTGCCAACCAAGAGTAGAGAAGGGCTGGCATGAGGGGCAGGTAAGGGACCCACAGCTCCAGAATCACGAGACATCTGAAGATGGGGGGGGGGGTATCTACAGAGATAGCTCAGCAACAGAGTGCCCAGTTTGTACAAGGCACCAGGTTCAAGTTCCAGCACCACAAAAAGAGAGAGAGAGAGAGAGAAAATAAATGACAAATACTGGAAGACTCTCTCATGAGTTGGAAGAGTAAACACTGGTCCTCGGGTTTCCCCAGAATCCACATCTACAGCTCCTTTGCTATCCTTGCTTCAAGAAGAAATGCCAGTGAGCCCTGGGCATTAGAGGTACTTGTGAACTGGGGAAAAGCTGTCAGACTGGCTGTAGACAACTGGGAAGGCAGGACAGGCACCTCAGACAGGGACAAGCTGGTCTGGGAGTGTACATAGTCACCTGCAGGTCACCCTGAAGGTGTCTGGGCTGGAGGAGAGCCTGGAGACAGGGAGAGGCGGAGATGTAGCTCTAGCCCAGGAAAGGAACTGTAGGGAAGAACTGAGCGAGCAGGCCTGTAGGATTAACTGCTCCAAAAACTGACAAAGGACTAGGGCAGATTCAAGAGTCAGTTCAAGGCCAGCATCAGAGTCACGAGAGGATACAGCGAGAGGACCCACCTAGCATGCACGAGGCTATGGCTTCAATTACAAGTAAACAAGGAGTAGGGAATAAAGGAAACACAAACACATAAAACAAAGGACAGCTCAACGAGACACTGACAGCAAAGGGGAAAGAACTGGGATTGAGGGGGACTTTTTATTGGTGGCAATGTTCTCAGTGCCAAAAGTTGTGAGCCTCAGCACTGAGAGTGCACTGCCACCACCGTATCTGTGCCTAACTCAGGAGTGGCTCCCAAGGAAACATTTTCATACACACAGATGAAGCCAGATGGCAGAGTAACAACAGCTGCTGACTCACGGTGGCTGGCGATTAGTAATCAGTGGTCTAGTCTTTCAGCTCTTCTGGATGTCTGAAATGTTTTCATATTAAAAAGTTGGGGGGTGGTGTTTTTAATCCCTCAGACTTGGGGGAGGAGAAGGCAGTCACATCACAAACTTCACACCCGGTACAAAGTCTGAGGTGCTAGATGGCTTGACAGGGCTTTTCAGCAGGAAGCTAGGAAGGCGATGCCCATGTGGCGTTTCATCCAGAGGCAGGTACCAGATGCATTCAAAACCCAGGAAGAAAGAGGTTGACGAAGGCCTTGGAGGAAGAAAAGTCATATACAATGAGAGCGCACAGAAGGCTCCAAGGGCAAGGTCGGGGGCTGTGTGTGGACAGTTCACAGGCCTAAAGGAGGATAATGACTAAGACAGCAAATGTGACCAGGAACTCCCTAGTCACCTACGGTCTCTGGGGAGCCATCACATCCAGCGTGATAAACCAGATGGAAGGTCTCGAGAGATGGGAGAGACAACCAATTCCACCAGCAAAAATTAAGGACTGGGATGCCCCAGAAGCAGGAAGAGCTTTTCCTCCCTGGCTAGAAGATGATGTCATCAACCTTCAGTGCCCTTAAAGTCCCTTAAGTCATTAAGCAGAGGCAGACAAATATGAGATGCTTCCAGCAGCACATATGCCAAGCCTGGCCCTCTAGGAGAGATGCATAGGTGTGCCTGTAAGCGTCCCACCTGCCTTCAGGGGCCAACAGTCGAACCAGGGGAGAAAGCCATCAAGGCTGCTTCAGCAAGCCTGCATACCGCAGCAGTGGCTCTCACAAAAGGCTCAGAGATGAGACAGGCACAAAGTCTGCCAGAAGCCAGGCTCTTGCTGCAGTATGCAAATGAAGGACGCTCTCTTTGAGGGAGCCTGCAGGAAATCTGTCGGTGCTAGCTGTGTTTTCGTCTTTCTGGGTGTTGGGTAGCGCTGACTGACTGGCTCTCCCTCAACCCCCAAGAATGACTCAGTATCTTCATATTTTTTTTAAACCTTTAAATTGCCATAGTCAGACTTTCCCAGATGTGGCCACGTTATCAGGTTGAACCAAAAATGACACAGCAAGTGTCTCAGTCCCTTGACCCAGCTGCAGAACAGTAAACGCTGCTGCTGCAGTCCTCCAAACAGGCAAAAGAAAAAACACCCGAAAATGCCCCAGTCATATAGATAACCAACCAGATTGAATCCCTAAATGGTAGCCATTCCATATTTACTGCTGACTGGGTCCTTGTGAGGAACATAACATTTGTCTACTGTGTGTGAGAGGTCAGACGGAAGACCAAAGGTAGGAGGAGGTCTACTAAATCAGAGAAAGTTGCTTTGAATTATACTCCCCTGGAAGAATATAGCACAATTTGTCTAGGACTCTGGGCAACCTGGCCACACATGACCAACGGGTCATTCAACACAGTCCCTCTGAGCTGAAGAGCAAAACCCTAGAATAGACAAACTCAGACAGCAATTAAGGTAAATCAATTTTATTCTGAGCTACAAAAAAATTTCCAGTAAGCCCTTGGTTCTTCCCTGTCTTAGAGTCCCACATCAGGTGGTTCCTAACCTAACAGACCCATGGAGCAGGCTGAGATGTCAGATACAGGGGGTCCTAAAGAGGCTCCAGGCCTGCAGTGCTGAAATCTTGTCCCTGAACCCAGCTGGAGGCAGGGCCTGGGGGAGGAGCTCCTAGTGAGTAAGCACAGAGCCCATCATCTGGAAGGCTCTCTAACCCTTCCTAAGTGCTGCTTTCCCACCGTAAAGTGTCCCACCTCACCCCAAGCCAGGCTAGTCACAGGCAGGGACTCTCAAAGTTTCCATGGACCAAAACAGGAGTTCAGATCCTACTGTCCTGGGAGAAGCCACAGCAATTGCCCTGACTCCCACTATGGGGACCAGCAGGGACAGCTGACACAGATCATGTGCCCATGCCATTCAGTTAAACATGATAACTGCATTCCTTTTAAAAATGTGGGCCCCAAAGAGGTTCTAGAGGATTCCATGAAGCCCAGTACTGTGTAAAAGAGTAAAAGACAGAGTTCTTGATTAAACAGGAAAATGAAAAAGATAAAAGCAGGGTTTAGTACCAGGCAGTGGTGGCACATGCCTTTACTCCCGGCAGGGAACACTGAAACACCTTCCATGCTCTAAAGCAGAACACAGGACAGATGGAAGGCAAGGAAGTGATAGGGACCTCTGCCTCTCCAAGGAATCCTTCCTGCCCTGATTCCTGAGTCAGCGTTCCCAGAAGTAGGATGAGGGTGGCAACAACAGAGGGGGCAGCAGGTCAGGTTGGAGTCCCATTGTTGATGGTTTTCAGGGGATAAGGAGGTGCCAACTACTGAGGGTCCCCCCCATTTGCTCTAGGTGGCACTGAGTGCTGGACTGAGTCGGGCCAGTGCTGTATTCATTTAACATTCTAGGGAACTCAAGGGCTCCCCTGAAATACAGAGTATTTGTCATGGTTCTGAGGATGACTGAGAGATGAGAGAAGCCATGTGCTCACAGTGGCATATGGGTTGCACCCCCTACTTTGTTCACCTGGGGCCCCTCCCTATCCCACTAAGGCTTTCCATATTCAGCAACTGGAGGGCTGTATCAACCCCAGTTTATGGTTTCTGTATGTACACAGGGTAGATGAATCCTAAACCTTTATAGTCTTAGGTAAGCACACTGCCATTTCCTTCAGCCTGTTTTCAGGTCCCTGCACTTAGCCCTCCTGAGTCAGCAGCAGCATCTCATTTAGACCCGTGCTGTGAGCACTGTGTAACGCACTGAGCGCCTGGTGCACAACAGGGCAGTTCTGAGCTGTGATCCTTCTAATCCCTGGGGTTTATCCTTATCACCTATCTTCTGGGATCTTCCAAAGAGATCTTCCAGTCAAGTTGGAGCGCACCTTTAAACCATAGCATTTGGGAGGCAGAGTCAGTGGATCACAGTAAGTTGGAGCCCAGGCTGGTCTACATACTTACACACTAAATTCCAGTCTACATAGTGAGACTATGCCTCAAAAAAT
This sequence comes from Microtus oregoni, assembly GCF_018167655.1. Classification (NCBI taxonomy): domain Eukaryota; kingdom Metazoa; phylum Chordata; class Mammalia; order Rodentia; family Cricetidae; genus Microtus; species Microtus oregoni. The sequence continues at coordinate 3,523,444 of NW_024543222.1, read as the reverse complement.
CCTACTCTGCTGTTGACAAAAATGATGATGACGCTGTCCTCCAGATTTGGAGAAGCATTCAGTCAGCTGTATACCCACAGATCTGTTCTGGCTGCTCCTGGAAGTAGGCAGGTACCACTTCAATCGAGCATTACTTGCATTACTAAATTTCTCCCCCACCCCCCTTTGGTTTTTCACGACAGGGCTTCTCTATGCATCCCTGGCACTAGCTCTGCAGACTAGATTGACCTCAAACTCAGAGATCTGCCTGCTTCTGCCTCCCAAGGGCTGGGATTAAATGCATGTGCCACCACCTGCCCAGCTAAATTTCTTCTAAAGTCACGAAGTTGAGATTTCATGAGCACTGAAGAAAAGGGCTCCTGAAGTCAGTCACTTACCACAGTCACTCATGACACAAGAATGAGGAATCCCATGCCACTGAAACAAGCCTTCCCAGGGGCCTCTCTTCTTTAGCACTATCCTGGGACCCAGAGAGGTGACATCCCACGTATCAGAATAGGATCAAGTGGTTGCCCCAGGAGAGCAAGGCTACGCTTCTGAGCACTCCACCAGTGCAGGCTCATTTCAGAGGCTAGAGAATCATCTCATTTTCCACCAAAGAGATGAGGCAATGACTTAGCCAAGGTCAATCAGAGCAGGTGCTAGCCAGAGGAACACCCAAGGGTTTTGTCTTCCAACTGAAATACAAAAACACACTTCCCTCTCTGGTCAAAGTGCCTTTGAGTCAGGCAATTAGCAGGGAGACACAATTGTGGCCTCAAGGCCAAGGAGTTTGAAGAGGGAAAATCAAGGGACAGAATAAACTCACAGGACAGCTGTTAAGAGTCTCCAAGCTGTGATCCTATCTGAAGAGAATGCAATTTAGAAGCACTTAGTCCTGCGCCTTTGTTTTAACCTTACATAACTCTTTCCTATTACATCACTAAGAACAATTTCTTTTAATGGGCCTCCGTACCTGGACAAGTGAGACAAACTTCTTGGGCTATGATGCTACACCTAAATAGCTTTCCCCATGGAAATGCTGGCCTGAGTAGGAACCAAAAATAAACTGCAAAGCAAATTCCGGAGGGACCTGTCATCAGGGAGTACACACCCCACACACAGCCTCACAAAAGCAATGTAATAGCAGGCAGCTTGAACTTAGAGACACCACGTCTCAAATCTTGGAGACACTAAATGTTTTGGCGACTTAAAAGACGATGTACAAGAGGTGGGAAAGCAACAATGGGCGTGGTGGCACACACCTGCCTGCACCCAGCACTTGGGAGGCAGAGGAATGAGAAGAGTGAGAAGTACAAAGTCAGTCTCTGCTACAAGGTGAGTTTGAGGGTAACATGGTGACATGAGACCCTACTGAGGGAGGGAAAGCAGCAAGGAGGGGAGGAGAACGGGGAAGAGAAAGGGAAAAGCTGAAGGAATCTTGAGCTGACTGACAGCAGTTGGGCTCTTTCTTCCTAGGCCTGCTCCGTCCCAGCACACAGGTGACAGCGGGGAGGACCTGAAGGGGCTGGCAGCTGTTGGCTTTCCTTCAGAAGGGTGCTCACTGGTGTGATGGGAAAGGGCAACCCCCAGAGAACAGGAGGGAAGTTCTGCACTGGCCAGGAAGTTGGGGAGAAGACTCTAGCTGTCTTCTTTAAGTTTGTTTCCAGGTGGTGGGGAGGTGGAGGTGTGTGTGTGTGTGTTTGTTCTTTTGTTTTTCGAAACAGGGTTTCTCCAGTAGCTTTGGAGCCTGTCCTGGAACTTCTGTAGACTAGGCTGGCCTTGAACTCACAGAGATCCGCCTGTCTCTGCCTCCGGAGTGCTGGGATGGAGTGCTGGGATGAAAGGAAATACAACTGCCGGCGTTTTTGGAACTATGTAGTTCAGGCTGTTGTGAGTTCACTATGTAAAGCAAGCTGGCCTGGAACTCGGATGAAGAGGGCTAGGATTAAAGGTGTGCACAGATGAGTGTGCTAGCACTAAAGGTGTGCACAACCCACCTGGCTGTTCTAAAGAAGCTTAATCTAAACTGCTAGGAACTTCAGGAACACAACCACAAATTCCATGCTTCACGGAAGCAGCTTTATTGCCGCTGCTCATTTACATGGAGGACACAGGAAGAGGAGGGCTTGCCTATCTCGTCATCTTTCTTTCTAAATACGTTCACTAGAAACTTACATTTAGAGAAAAGTATTAGGGCTGGAGAGATGGCTCAGCAATTAAAGAGTGTTTGCTGCTCTTCCAGGACCCAAGTTCAGTTCCCAGTACCCATGTTAGGGAGTTAACATAACGCTACAAAGACATATATACCTACACATAATTAAAAATAAAAACAAATCCTTTTTAAGAGAGGGAGGTATTAAGTCAGGCATGGCAGAACACACTGAAATCCCAGCTATTTAGGAAGCTGAGGCAGAAGGGTGAGTTACTGGCCAGCATGGCTATAATAAAATGTCTTAGCAGCCTGGGTGACGGTGAGACCCAGGGGAGGGACATTAGTATTAAGTCTCATTCATATTATCCTACTAAACATGTAAACTACAAAAATACTGCCCAGGGTATAAGGAATACTCCAAACAGACACAGTTAAAACTACTCTAGTAACTATCAACTTAAAAAAAAAAAAAAAAAAAACAACCGGGCAGCGGGGGCACATGCTTTTAATCCCAGCATTCAGGAAGCAGAGGCAGGTGGATCTCTGTGAGCTTGAGCCCAGCCTGATTTAAATAGTAAGTTCTAGGCTAATCTGATCTAGAGAGTTCCAGGACAGCCAGAGCTACATAGAGAATTTGTCTCTGAAAACCAACCAACAGATAACGAAAAACCCAAAAACAAAAGACTGAGTATAGTGTGTATCTTTAATTCCAGTACTTGAGAGGCAGAGTCAGGCAGATCTGATGTGAGGCCAGCCTGGACTACATAGTGAGTTCCAGGACAGCCAAGGCTACCCAGAGAAATCCAGCCATTTTATTCTGCCAATAACATAAGCAGATTCATGACGAGCAGAAATCAAGACACTGACCACTGAGACCTTTCTTTTCAGTCACCCTGATGTTAGACTGGATGAGACGGGGGAGGGGAGTGCAGCAAGATCCAGGACCCACTCCTGTCACGCGTGTCTGCAGCTTACGGGGACAGAGAGCTGCCACCCTCCCCAAAACATCTGTTCTCTAGTCCTTAGCAACAGGAGTCCTACACGGCAGTGGACACTCACAGACCACCATTCCTTGGACTCCCTTTGTTGGAAACTACAAAATTTGCAACAGTAGAGGAAATACCACCAGAGCTGTAGGATGGGCTCCAATGCACTCAAACCAAGTCACAGAGGGAATCTTCAAAACCTACCAAAACAGAGGTTGCCAGGCGGGGTTGCACACACACCTTTAATCCCAGCACTTTAATCCCAGGCAGAGGCAGAGGCAGAGGCAGGGGGATCTCTGTGAGCTCAAGGCCAGCCTGGTCTACAGAGCTAGTTCTAGGACAGTTAGGGTTAGGGTTACGTAGAAAAACCCTGTCTCAACCCACTCCCTCCAAAAGTTTTTTCTATGTAACTCCAAAATAGGCTCCTCAGGTCCAAAGCCATGATGAACGGAAACTACTGACATCAACGGCAGAGCCAGGTGGGCAGAGCGAGGCCGAGCTCCCTGAGCTAGGGCTGGAGTCACAAACCTCCGGAGAAGCTGGGAGACGGACGCATTTCTGAAACTTCCAGGAAACCACTGGCAACACACCACAGAGGAAAGCAGCAACTCCTTTTCCCCGACACAACACTGATAGTTTTTAATAGCCATTCCGCTTCAAAACGGACTATTTTCCAAATATTTTTGCAAACGAACTGTTTTCTTAAGAACCAAGAAGCTGTGGCCTGATTTACATTTTTCTGAGGAGAAGCTGAGGTGTGTGGATTTGGGATGCACAATCATTAAAGAAAAAGAGATGCTGGCATCAGCGATCACTCCCGTACAAGAACTAGAACTCAGGAGTCAGACTTTGTCCTCGCTGGTCTCCTGCCGTCCTACGTCTCCGCAGTGTCTCCCTTTTTAGCCTGGCATGGAATCATACTCTTCTGTTGCCTTTTTCTCCAAGTAGGAAAATCCCAGATTTTTCTTTTTACTTTTTGTTTTTTGAGACGGGGTCTCATTATGTAGTTCTGGCGGTCTAAAGCTGGCCTCAAACTCAAGAGATCCTGCTGCCTCGGCCTCCAGAATGCTGGGGATTAAAGGTGTCTGCCACCACACCCATCCCTAGATTAACTACTTTTTTTGTAGCTTTGGAGCCTGTCCTGGAACTAGCTCTTGTAGACCAGGCTGGCGTTGAACTCAGAGATCCACCTGCCTCGGCCTCCCAAATGCTGGGATTAAGGGCATGCCACACCGCCTGGCCCTAGAACTTCCAAAGAGCCTCCCATGATGGGTTTGGTGGTGTGGCTTCTTTAATCCTCCATATTGGACAAGCTGAGGTGGGAAAACCACAATTTTCCAGGCCAGCCTGGGCAACTTGGCATTATTTACTCTCAAAATAAAGTAAAATGGGTCGAGGGTGTAGCTCTGCAGAAAAGCACGGGTCAAGTTTCTGGGTCCACTCCTTAGCACTGCAAAAATTAATGAGTGAATTAACAGCACCCCCCAAAATCAGACTTCTCACCTTCCGGGGGACCTAAAATGAGGCAAGCCTGATTCATGCTTAGAAAGGTGTCCTCATGTGGCAGGGAGAGCTGAGGGATAAGTGTTTGAGAGAGACTCCCTGAAGAAAATTACTCTCAGGAAAACAGGCCTCCTCCGGCCAACCTTGGTTTAAGGTTTATGATGACAGACCTCTCCCGTTTGCCACACTGTGGGAGAGTGTGATATGTGCCTACCAGCTCCAGGGTGGTTCCTCTCCTCTACCCACGGCTGCACAGGAAGGACACCCCACCCCAAGGAGTCCAAAGACACCAAGTTGCAGCTGCCACCATCTCCCCCAGCACTATGAATATCATGGCTCTGGACTGTTCATCGCTTCCCTCAAAGTTCTCCGCAGCGATTCAAAGGAGGTAGCGGGGTTAAAAAAAAAAAAAAAAGACGCCGGCCGCTTCCCCACCATGCATTCCGGCAGCATCTGCTCAACTTCTTGGGTTTTCACCTCGATCTTTGTTTTGGAATGCCCACAGCCAAACCTTCCCCGGCACGGCCTTCCCTTCTGGAAGCACAATGCAGCATGAAGCTGAGGGGGTTTTTGGTGGGGGAAGAGGGAGGGTGTCAGCAAAACGCCGCACTAGTGCAATGCCGAGAGCGTCTCGGTGCCTGAGGCGGTCCCCACCGGCATCCGTGTACGTCCATCAACCCGAGGCCCACACCACAGCCGAGCATCGCTCGCCAGGCCCCTCCCCGCGCCCCGAGCCGGGAACCCTGCCGGCGTGCGCGCCCAGGCCGGTGCGATGACGGTGCACCGAGTGCTGAGACGGCGCTCCCCAACCTGCCCTCCCGGCCACCCCGGCCCGCCTCACCTTGGTCTCCTTTACGTGCTGCTTGACGCCCTCCGGGTACCACTGGACGCGCACGTAGCCGCGCCGCAGCGGGCTGGCCCGGCCCTCCTCGTGGCCCGCGCCCCCGGCCTCGGAGCAGCCCGAGCTGCCGCGGCCGTCCTCCTCGCCCTCCGAGTCCGAGTCCTCGCCGTGGATAAGGCGCACCAGCCCGAAGTGCACCGAGCCGCGGTAACGGCCCGACACCAGGTCGTGAGAGAACAGTAGGCGCTGCGAGCCCGCTTCGGGGCCGGATTCGGAGGACGGCCCTGAGGCCGAGTCCGTGGCGGGCGCGGGCGGCGGGGCGGCGGCGGGGGCTGCGGCCGGGGTCGGGGCGGCGGCCGGGGCCTGGGCGGGCGCGGGCGCAGACGCTGCGGGATCCGCCATAACTGCTCTGCGCGAGTCTCGGGCGGCGGCGGCGGCGGCAGCGGCGGCAGCGGCGGCAGCAGCCTAAGCGCGGGGAGGCGGGGCCGGAGGCGCGGGGGCGGGGCCAAGCGCGCTGACGTGGCCCTGCGTGCCGCCGTCGTTAGGGCGCTGGGATGCTGTTGCTAGGAGCCGCCTCCCGGTCGCTAGGGGACGCTGAAGATGCTTGGGGGGGGGGGGGGGCGGAAGGACTGCCGCGGGGCGTGGCAGGGCAGCCGGCAATGAAGAGGCTGGATCTGGGGTGGAAGGAAGGGCAGTGGTCGCAGAGGAGGAGAGGGGCGGAGACTGCACACCTGGCTGACAGCAACTTTTTTTTTTTAAATATTTATTTATTTATTATGTATACAATTTCTACATGTATGCCTGCAAGCCAGAAGCAGGCACCAGACCTCATTACAGATGGTTGTGAGCCACCATGTGGTTGCTGGGAATTGAACTCAGGACCTTTGGAAGAGCAGGCAATGCTCTTAACCACTGAGCCATTTCTCCAGCCCTGACAGCAACTTTTTTGAAAAAAATGAAGCCGCTGGGTGGATGCACACGCCTTTAATCCCAGCACTTGGAAGCAGAGGTAGACGGAGCTCCTGAGTTCGAGGCCAGCCTGGTCTACAGAGTGATTTCCAGGACAGGACAGTCAGGGGTACACAGAGAAACCCTGTCACACAAAAAAAATTAAATTAAAATTTAAAATTATTGATTATGATTATATGTGTGCATATGATGGGCGTTGCACAAGTGACAAAACAGAGACCAGAGTCCAACTTAGTGCAGTTGGTTCCCTCTTTTCACCTTTATGTGGGGTTCTGGGGATTGAGCTCAGGCCATTAGGCTTGTGTGGCAAATGCTTTGCCTACTGAACCATCTCATCAATCCCCCAACTTTTTTTTTCCTATAATAATTTATTTATTGAGACAGGGTCTTACCAAGCAACCCTGGCTAGCCTGGAATTCACTATGGTAAATCGGACTGGGCTCAAACGCAGAGATCTGCCTGGCTCTGCCCCCCAGATGAGCACTGGGATTAAAGGTGTGTGCTACCACTCTAGTGAGTCAACACATTCTAAGCTCCCTTGGCGTTCCAGCCTAGCCGTAGCCCTGCAGAGTGACATTATCTTTGTCCTCTAGGTGCCCACATGTTGCTGTGGCACACTTGTGCCCATACCTGTCATACACACACATATAATTAATAATTTTTTGTAAAAAGTTGTCAGCTATGTGTGGCGGTGCATACCTTTAACATGTGCTTAGAGAACAGTCTAGTTGGACACATAAAACAAATACTCATTACATATCTGAAGCAACTCCAAGGTAGCTTGTAAGCAAGGCTGTAATAGATAGGTATAGAGTATGTAGAGTCCCCAGCAGAGCTTGGAAGGTCATGACCCCTTAGGGTCTAAAGGTTGTGACAGGAGCCCAGATATAGATAAGGAAAATTAGCAGCTGGGCAGTGGTGGTGCACGCCTTTAATCCCAGCACTGGGGAGGCAGAGACAGGCGGTTCTCCGTGAGTTCCAAAGTACCAGTGTTTTGTCTTTAAACCCCTCTTAGTGGACGGAGAGTACAGTGAGGGAATTCAGTGCACACAGCAAGAGGGGAACCGGGAGTGATTAAAAGTAATAACCAGGCGGATTTCTGAGTTCTAGGCCAGCCTGGTCTACATAGTGTGTTCTAGGACAGCCAGAGAGCTACATAGTAAGACCCCATCTTGAAAAAACAAAGCAGCCACAACAAAAAAAAAAAACAAAACAAAAAGAAGGAACTGTGATTCTAAATCTTGGCTGTCTATGGCTGATCTATAAAAAATGAGCAATTGAGCCGGGCCGTGGTGGCGCACACCTTTCATCCCAGCACTTGGGAGGCAGAAGCAGGCGGATCTCTGTGGGTTCGAGGCTAGCCTGGTCTATAGAGCGAGTTCCAGGAAGGCACCAAAGCTACAGAGAAACCCTGTCTGGAAAAACAAAACAAAACAAAGCAATCAAAACAAAAACAAAAACCCAAGCAACTAAGTTTTTTTCTTCCTTCTGAAGCTGTTATTTTGGGGAGAAGGAGCCGTGGTACACGCTGGAAGTCAAACAACAACTTGCAGGAACTGTCCTCTCCTTCCATCACATGGGTCCTGGGGTTTGAACTCAGGTCGTCAGGCTTGATAGCAAATGCCTTTACCCTCTGAGCCTTCTTGCCAGCCATTTTAAAATTTTTATTATATCTGTTCGTGTGTGTGTGTGTGTGTGTGTGTGTGTGTGTGTTGTGTGATTTGTTTAAGAGTGGGTCTAGGCATGCCCCAGCCTCCTGTAGAAGTCAGAGGAGAACTTGAAGGAGTGAACCAGTTCAGGTTTGCTTCTCCTCAGCTCAGTCTTCTTGTGTGTAAAATAGGGTTGATGCTAGCACTGCCTGCATCACTGTGGGGCTGCCATTACATAATGTAGAACAGTGCCTGGCGCACAGCTCTCTCAATAACATTTAGTCATTACTGTAATACTCCAACCCCCTGCTTAGACTACACTACAGACTGGGAGAGCTGTTATGCAGCCTCCCTGTGGCTGGCTCCTTATTACCACTGTAGAATATAAATAGTAATTCTACTAATTTGGTGTGCCACCTTAGTAAGGCCCTAAAGATTTAGACACATGCTCAGGAGGATTTCTAATGGACTGTTTAAAAGAAATCAAGACTACTCGAGATCTACCCCAACCTTTCTCAATAAAAAGTGTTTATCACGCATTTCCCTTCAAGACAGTCAATGACAATTGGTCAGGCGGTTTGTGATTTCAGTATGTAGGCTCTTCAAAAGGGAAAAAGGGCAGAAGCCTGAACTTTGGGTAGTCTTCCACTTACTGGGGATATGACACTCGGGGAAGGATGGACGTGCACTGGGGCTGGAGAGGTGGCTCAGCAGTTAAGAGCACTGGTGTCTCTTCAGAGGACCCAGGCTCAATTTCCAGCACCCAAGTGGAGGCTCACAACTCTAGTTCCAGGGATCTGATGCTGTCTTCTGGCCTCCTCCAGCACTGCATACATGTCGTACACAGCCATTCTCACAGGCAAAACACCCATACACATAAAATATAATTAAAATTTACACATGGCATGGTAGAAAACACCCCCTTTTTTTTTTTTTTTGGTTTTTCGAGACAGGGTTTCTCTGTGGCTTTGGAGCCTGTCCTGGAACTAGCTCTGTAGACCAGGCTTGTCTCGAACTCACAGAGATCCACCTGTCTCTGCCTCCCAAGTGCTGGGATTAAAGGCGTGCGCCACCATCGCCCCGGCTTGGAAAACACCTTTAGTCTTAGTCCTCAGGAGGCTGAACCAAGGCAGATCTCTGTGAGTTTGAAGGCAGCCTAGTCTACAAATCAAATTCCAGATCCTATCTCAAAAAAAAAAAAAAAGAAAGAAAGAAAGAAAATAAATAAATTTATGCCGGGCGGTGGTGGTGCAAACCTTTAATCCCAGCACTTGGGAGGCAGAGGCAGGCGGATTTCTGTGATTTCGAGGTCAGCCTGGTCTATGGAGATAGTTCCAGGACAGCAGGGCTACACAGAGAAACCCTGTCTCGGGCTGGAGAGATGGCTCAGTGGTTAAGAGCACTGGCTGCTCTTCCAGAGGTCCTGAGTTCAATTCCCAGCAACCACATAGTGGCTCACAACCATCTGTAATGAGATCTGGTGCCCTCTTCTGGCCTGCAGGCATACATGGAGGCAAAATGTTATATACATAATAAGTAAATTTTAAAAAAAAAGAAAGAAACCCTGTCTCAAAAAACAAAACAAAAATAATTTTTTTTGTAAAGATTTTGCTAGGCTAGGGAGGCAGAGGCAGATGGATCTTTGTGAGTTCAAGACCAGCCTGCTATTGAGTTCCAGGAAAGCCAGGGCTGTTACATAAAGAACCCTGTTTGTTTCTTTGTTTTTTGAGACAGGGTTTCTCTAGTTTTAGAACCTGTCCTGGAACTAGCTCTTCTAGAGCAGGCTGGCCTCAAACTCACAGAGATCCGCCTGCCTCTGCCTCCTGAGTGCTGGGGTTAAAGGTTTGCGCCACCACCGCCCGGCTTCTTCCCTTCCTAATCATTGAGTAGAACAGGAAGAAATGGCCCATTTCTTCCACAGCTTCTGGTAATCATGGCTAATAATAGCTCCACTCACTGAGGTGTGACTTCATGCCCAGTTCTACACCCAGTGCTTTGCAAAGATCATTCAGAACCTGCCAGGGTGGAGGTGAGAACAGCTGATGTTAAATGCCCATCTCACCACCCCTAGATAAACTGAACTGTGTGTCTCGTGTCCTCGCTGTGTGTTTAATCCTGGTGCCCAGTGTAGCACCTGGCCAGAGCCTTGGAGTTTGGTAATGTGTCACATGGGTAGATACAAAAAGACCTGACATTTCGGAACCTCCAGCTTTGGTGAGTTTCCTATGCCCCACATGCAATTCACACATTGAAGCCAGGAATGGGCAGAGGTCTTCAGGCTGCTGATGCTCCAAACCCCTCATCTCCCCGCTTCCTCCCCAGTTTGAGCTCTATGGGAGCCACTGTGGAGACTGAGCCTCTAAAAGTTCCTTCCCACCTTTTGGTGTCTTTCAGGGATTTCACCAGACCCCAGATGCTCCCAAGCCTTGGGGTGTGACCCTGAACTGCAGCTATGCTGTGGCTCACTGCCTTTGGTAACTCTAGCGCCAGGGTCTGGTGCCCTCTTCTGGCCTCTGCAGGCACTGCACCCATGTGCTACACAGATTCAGGCAAAACATCTATACATATAAAATGAAAATACATTTTTTAAAAAAGGGGTGGCAGCCGGGCGGTGGTGGCGCAATCCTTTAATCCCAGCACTCGGGAGGCAGAGATGGGCGGATCTCTGTGAGTTCGAGGCCAGCCTGGCCTACAGAGAGAGTGCCAGGACAGGCTCCAAAGCTACAGAGAAACCCTTTCTCAAAAAACAAACAAACAAACAAAAAACCCCACAAATCATTTAAAAAAAAAAAAAGAAGCAAACTAGAAAAGTTAGAGGGTCTCCTTAAAGAAATTGATCTGAAGATGGGGGCAGATTGAACTGAAGATCAGGATCTAGCTTAATTGTCAGGTGTGCCTTTTATCCTTGCACTAGAAAGGCAGAGGCAGGAGGATCTCTGTGAGTTCAAGGCTAGCTGGTCTACAGAGTGAGTCTCAGGACAGGACTATATAGAGAGGTCCTGTCTTTATAAAGTTTTACTTGCCAACTGGAGGATCCTGGCTAGGAAAAGTGGAACTCCATGCCATGCAGGGATATATGGCTTGCTGCACTCAAGAAAATCCTGAAGTACTTCAAACCTAGGCAGGCTTGGTGGCAGCCTGTTACCGCTAGTTGGAGACAAATACAAAGGCCACCTGGGCAAACTGGTGGGTATGAATAACTAGCTAGAATCAGTAAACAAGAAAACCTGTTTAGCCGGGTGGTTGTAGTGCACGCCTTTAATCCCAGCACTCAGGAGTCAGAGAAAGGTGGGTCTCTGTGGGTTCGAGGCCAGCCTGGTCTACAGAGCAAGTTCCAGGACAGGCTCCAAAACTACAGAGAAACCCTGCCTTGAAAAACAAAAACAAAACAAAAAAAAAAAACCCAACAATGACAAAAAACAAAAACACTTGGCTTGGATAAATAAAGCGGGGAATGATTCCTGGCATCAGCTTCAATGCTACGCACATGTACACCCTTGCATGGCCACAAAATCTTTAAGTGCCAACTTCTTGACCCCTTTTGTTGTTTTATTTTGTTTTCAGGACAGGGTCTCACTATGTAGCCCTGGCTGTGCAAGCACTTCCAGGCTGACCTTGAACTCCCAGAGGCCTCCCTCTGTCTTCTGAGTGCTGGAATTAAAGGTTTATGTCACTATACCCAGCTTCTGGAGCCTTTTGGATTTACAACAGTCTGCCCCCTGATGTGGGATTCCCTCTGTATATGTGCTGCTTTTATTGATTAATGAATAAAGAAGCTGCTTTCGGCCAATGGCTTAGCAGAATATAGTCAGGCTGGAAAAGGTGTATACAGAGAGTAGGTGGAATCAGAGAGATGTCATGGAGCTGCCAGAGGGGAAAGATGCCAGCTGCCTGGTGGAACCTCTCCGGTAGGCCACAATCCTAGTGATTAGCTAGAAACACACTTAAGCTATTGGCCAAACAGTATATATTGCAAATAATATAGTTTCTGTATGATTATTTCAGGGCTCAGCAGCTGGGAACAAACTAACAGCCTTCCACCAACAGCCCCAGCCCCACTCCTTGCCTGAGCAAATGTGTGCTCCCCTCCCCCAGCACCTAGATTCTGCCCCATCGCTCTCCCTTTAATTTTTTTTTATTTTTATTTATTTTTGAGACAGGGTTTCTCCGTAGCTTTTGGTTCCTGTCCCGGAACTAGCTCTTGTAGATCAGGCTGGCCTCGGACTCACAGAGATCCGCCTGCCTCTGCCTCTTCAGTGCTGGGATTAAAGGCGTGAGCCACCAAAGCTACAGAGAAACTCTGTGTCGAAAAACAAACAAACAAAAACTTCCAAGGCAAGAAAGGGACAACTCTGGGAGCTCAGTGTCTACAGACCAGGAGACGGAGCCCGAAGGATGCTGGGTAAGGACGGTGTGTGGGTACTGGAGTACGTTCCCTACCCATCTGACCGCCTGCTCCCAGCTCCCAGCTGTTCCCTTGACTGAAGAAATCCACTTCACCCAGGGTGGCCTGGCCTTGAGTTGCCGGCGCTTCTAGCCCCAGAGTCCTGCGTGTCCTGTCGTCAGTCCTCCCCAGTCGTGTCTCCTCCCCGAGGAGACCCCGCAAGTCTTCACTGCCCAGATGCACTTCCTCTGATGTTCAACAGGGGGCGCACCCATGAGTGTGCTGGCTACCCGAGCAGCCCCTGCTTCCCTGCTCAGGACTCTTCCATTCCTCTAGGAAGCAGCGGGCGGCACAAAGGTGAAGAAAATAACTCAAAATGAGATAGCGCAGGATCTTCAAGGCCGACTTCAAGCGAAAACAGTTGGCCGCTTCCTTGGCCCAGAGACCTGCGTCCTGCCGCAGGCCTAGGCAGATACTCCCCGCTGTTGCAGCACTGGGCTCTCCAATGGTTGCAGGCCTTAGTCAGTCAGCATGCCTTCAGCCAACGACCACCCCCACCACCTCTGCCTGCTACTCCTCTGTACCTGGCACTATCCCGTCCTCCAGAAAGAACTCTTAGTTTTCAGAGAGAGTGCAATTGTGTTTGCACGTGTGTCTGCGCATGCGCCCAAGGTTGATGCAAAGACGCATTCTCCATCACTCGCCTACATGATTCATTGAAACAGTCTCTCAATCAAACCCAGAGCTTGCTGGTTCAGCTCGTTTTGGTAGACAGCTTGCTCTAGAGATCCCTGGTCTCTGCCTTCTACGGTCAGAATTACAGGTAGACCGCCAATGTTCTCCTGAGTTCAGGGGATGAACTTGAGAGTCCGGGCTCGTGTAGCAAGCACTTTTAACCATGGAGTCCCGTCATCCTCCCCTCCCCCAGTCATCAGAGCTTAGTTTACTGTGGTTCTTATCCTGTAATCCCAGCACTCAGGAGGCTGAAACAGGATGGCCACAGTAAATTTGAACCTAGCCTGGGCTACAGTGTGAGACTAGACTCTAGGCCGGTCTAGGCTTCAACCTGAGACTCTGCTTCACACACACACAAACACACACACACACACACACACACACACACACACGTGGGGCGGTGGGGCGGGGACCTCAGGAGCGCCCTTATTAGCAGACTCTGAGGTCTGTTCCTCATTCTTGTTGGCATTTGATGGTGCTGTCTGTCGTCTCCTTTGGATTCTGGAACATGTCCTGATTGTCCCCAGCCTATGACCTCACCGTTCTTCCTCTAATGGCTCTTCCCCCAACAGTACAGTTTTGGAGGATGGATGTCCCAGAACTCAGAGCCCCGTGCACTCAGTTTCTGGAAAGGCCCCGTGACGACATGACGTCACATTATAGTGGGAGCATGTGTGTGAAAAGATATCGTATGTCAAGATAGCAAGTCAGAGAGAGAGTACCAGGCAACAACCCTCTTGACAGAAATAACCGGGGTCCTCTGAGAATTACGTCAGTGCTTTTTGAAAGCAGGATGCTCAATTACTTCCCGCAGGGACCCACCCCTTAAAGGGTCCACACCCCTCCTCCCAACACTGACACACTGAAGAGCAACCTCTCATCACATGTACCCCTGAGGGACCCACTCCAGACACATCCAAGTCACCTGATCACAGGTTGCAGCTGGAGGATGGAGGAGGCACCAAGAACAAAGACCTCGGGGATCACGTGCATATTGAACCCCCTTACATGGATGGTGTTTTTCCCTCCATCCCCTGAGCCTGGGCCGATGGTCGGCATACTCTGTTCTAATCAGCCACAGGCAGGCAGAGCGGACAGAAGCAAATGCCATTTCCAGGGAGGGATGGTACCCCAAGGGAAATCAGGGGACAGGGTGCTTGCTGTGAGAGGGCTTCGTTTCTGTGCCATCTGTTTCTCTCCAGGGATTCTCTTTGGGGGTCCTCATTTCCCCCTCCTCGACTCTTAGCAGACCTTCTGGCCAGTGGGGGCTGAGGCACTGACTCTCCATGAGGAAGAAAAAACAGTCAGGGTTTCCCAAGGCTTGTGCCCTTCTTAGTTGCTGGCTCCATTGCACCCCCTGGCGTCCAATCGCAACCACCGGTGGATGCCCACAGTTCCCTGTGAGTCCACGTCCTTCCTCATTGGCCATCCTCATGGCTAGGCACCATCTGGAAAACACCTCTCCACATGGTGACCCTCAGAGACCAGGGAAGGGCAATGTATTAGACATGGCTAAACCAGGGAATCCCATGCTGTACCAGCCAAGAGAGGGACGTGAAAGGGGAGGGAAGGTGACGGCTTGGTTCTCTGCTGGCCAGTAGGAAGACAGCATGCTGCTGAGCTGGGGATGTGGCTCAGCTGGTAGAATGCCTACCTAGCCTAGCCTATCGCTGTATATACCTGGTGTGTTGGCACAGGCCTGTGATCCCAGTGCACAAGACAGGGAGGCGGGAGAGAGAGAGAGAGAGAAGGAAAGTGGGAGAGGGTAAAGCATCCCAGATTGATAGGAACAATGATCAAAGATAGGATGCCCTGAACGGATACATCAAAGCCCTCAATATCGAGAGGGTGGGTTTCCCTTTCTAGCTCCAGCCATGTGGACCTCACCAAGGCCCTTCAGATGCCCAAGCCCCCTCCCACCTCAGGGACTCCGGCTCTCGAGAGACCATGATTAAATTAACCTGACCTCAGCTTTTGTTTGTTTGTTTGGGTTTGGGGGACAAGGTTTCTCTGGGTAACAGCTCTGGCTGTCCTGGAACTGGTTCTATAGACCGGATGGCCTCGAACTCAAAGAGATCTGCCTGCCTTTGCCTCCAGAATGCTGGGATAAAAGGTGTGCACCATTACCGCCTGGCTTGATTAAAATACATTCTTGTCATCTACACCGACTTGGTGTATAAGTTGTGTTGGCTCCAAGCAAACACCCCCACTCCAACCAGTGGTCCTCATTCTTGCCTGCAGATTGGGATCCGGGGGCTTGGCGATGCTGGAGAGATGGCTCAGCCTTTAACAGCATTGACTTCTCTTCCAGAAAAACTGGGTTCAATTTCCTGCATGCACTTGTATTTCACACCCATCTATAACTCCGGTTCAAGGGGATCTATTACCCTCCTCTGGCCTCTGTGGGCACCAGACATGCATGTGGCACACAGACCATACATGCAGGCAAAACACCCATACACATAAAATAAAAATAACTAGGGGGGCTAGAGATGGATCAGTGGTTAGAACTGGCTCTGTTGTAACTAAGATTAACCCTAAACTCACTGTGTAGCTGGGGATGACCTCGAACTCCTGATCCTGCCTCCCGGTCCCACACGCTGGGATCACAGGCCTGTGCCACCACACTGGGTATATACAGCGATAGGCTAGGCTAGGTAGGCATTCTACCAGCTGAGCCACAACAGCTCAGCGCATGCTGTCTTCCTGTTAGCCAGCAGAGAACCAAGCCGTCACCTTCCCTCCCCTTCACGTCCCTCTCTTGGCTGGTGCAGCATGGGATTCCCTAGTTTAGCCATGTCTAATACATTGATTGCCCTTCCCTGGTCTCAGAGGGTCACCATGTGGAGAGGTGTTTTCCAGATGGTGCCTAGCCATGAGGATGGCCAATGAGGAAGGACGTGGACTCACAGGGAACTGTGTTGGCAGTATGGGCACTTAGCTGGGGCGCTGACTGTGTTCCCCATCAGGCCCAAGGGCTAACCCTAAGGAGGTCTTTCTGATCAACCATGGAAAGTCTGCTGAGGGTCTCCTACAGGGGAAAAGTGGAAGTAGCCGGGGAACAAGCAGTTGAGGCAAGGACAGGAGTCCCTAGGGCAACAAATAGCAGAGAGGGGTCTCAGGAAAGAGGATCCCACAGATCGCAAAATGTGTGTGTGTGTGCGTGTGTGTGTGTGTGTGTGTGTGTGTGTGTGGTGGTGGCGGCGGTGGCGGCGGTGTCTGTACTGGCCCTGGTCTCCCCAAGGATCAAGGTTGGGGCCGCTGTCCTTCAAGGATCATGGATTAAGTGCACCCTCTGATGGTAGCTCCAGGGAATGCACCTCCTGGCTCCACACCTTGAGCAGAGGAGGGGCCTGGTACCAACAGGCAGCACTTGGTCAGAGGACAGAGCAGGTGCTGGGCAGAGCTGAGCTAAGGGAGGCAGAGTGCGGTGTGAGTGGGAAGGAAGGGGGAGGAGGGCTGCCTGCGCCAGGGACAGTGAGATCGCGGGCACCGAAGGTCCTCGAGGTGGGTGATTGGAGCTGAGACGAATGGTGTCCGGAGATATTTGGAGTTTAAGGAAACGTTAAATGTAGCACATATATAGAGAGTTGTGTGAATTAGCATTGTTCAATGGGACAGTTACCTCTCCAGTATTCCTAAGGGCAGTCCCTGGGCTGCCACCAGCCCGTTCCCAACACCTGGATCACCACCTGGAAACCACCGTGTGTTTCTCTGGCTTCTGTCACCCTTCTGTTGCTGTCCTCCAGGGTGCTGCATGGTGGAGGCTCAGAGTGACATTTTATATAGACCCATAGCTCTCTCTGTGGTTGCTGGCATTTAGGCGTTTCTAATCTGAAGACCATGAATACTGTTTCTGGGGACTTTCCGACTCTTTTGGCACCTGACTGGGTCCATGAAATTATTGAACAGAGCCTCAGTTTCCTCCTCTGTAAAATGGGGACAGTTATTTGTGTTCTGACAAAGCTTGCCTGGAGATCAGAGGGTGGAGCTAGCCACTAGTTAACCACGGAGGTCTGTATGGACTGGAGACAGGAAGTGATAAGGCTGGGCAGAGAGAAGAACCGATAATGAAGGGGTGGAGACAGGATCTTGACCTTTCTTAGTCAGAGAATTCAGAGAGGTAAGAATCTCTGGTGGCTGCTGCTCTGATCTTTCAGCTTTTATCTCATATCTGACTCTGCGTTTTTATTGATAAGATTAATTAGATTAACGCTTCATCTGGTGTCCAACTTTTGGGGCATGAATTCATGAAAAAGATGCTTGCCTGTGACACGCCTGAGCTGTATATGGGGGCTCCCACCGGAGTCCTCGCCCAGCCTGCTAGGTTTCTCTCCCCCCGCCAGCCCTCTGAGCGAGTCTGGGATTTTTTGTTGCAGTCTCTCTGCAGCAAACTCCACAGGCACCTGGGCTCCTTTACTGCTGTCAGGAACGCTGTCCAAATTGGACAAGCAGGACACAAAAGAAAGTAACTGTCAAACTTTGCCAAGGCAAGGTAGAACAGCCCTTCAGAATATCCTGCTTCACAGAAAAGTCTGTCAGATATTCTTGGCCTATAGGCTGAAAATGGATGCCCCAGTGTTACAGAAGAACCTTGGGTGACTGTCCAGGCAGCCAGCTGTTTCTGTCCTTTCTCACATTTTTTGGAAGTTGCTTGCTTGTACTTCCTCTTTACTCAGGTAATATTTCCTTCTTGGGCCTCTGATGGAGTTGAAGACTAGATATTTATAGTTTTCCTTGTTAACGAATTCAGAAAAGAAACTCACAAAAGAAAGGTAAAGTATATAAGGTTGAGAGACAAAAAAGGATGGTTTTGGGTTGGTAATACAAGTTAGGATAGAAAGTGGATTAGGTACAATACTCCAGACTCACAGGGATATAATAGATAATGGAGTATTTTCTCTGCATTTGTCAAATACAAATGGACTGGACATTGTTAACATAATCCTTGACTGTATATATTATATATAGTTATTGTACTTATTGCATATAGTTTTTCTATGTTAGTTACAACCTTCACTTTTTATTTAGACAAAAAGGGAGAAATGTTGTGTGATATTTTGTTTGTGTTCTGACAAATAAAGCTTGCCTGGAGATCAGAGGGTGGAGCTAGCCACTAGTTAACCATGGAGGTCTGGAGGTCTGGAAGTCTGAATAGACAGGAGACAGAAAAGGCTGGGCAGAGCAAGGAAGTGATGAGGGGCAGAGACAGGATCTTTGCCTTTTTTGGTCAGAGAATTCAGAGAGGTAAGAAGTCTCTAGTGGCTGCTTCTCTGATCTTTCAGCTTTTACCCTGATATCTGACTCTGGGTTTTTATTGATAAGGTTCATTAGATTAATGCTTCACTCCCCTGGTAAGATGTCCTGTGGATTGTAGAAACTGCCTCCCCAGGTACATGACTCTAAGCAGTAGCAGGCTACCTGACCAGGAAAGACCCTCACGAGTATGGGCACGCTGACCTCTGAAAGACATTATTGCTGGTGCCCAGCCAGCTGGGGAGAGGGCAGGGATTAAAGTCACACCCCCAAGCTTAGCCTGTGCTCTTCCCAGGGCCTGATACAGCTACTAGTAATTCCTTTTACGTCCTCTATGGCATTGCTGACGCCTGTCCTCAGCAGGATGGGGCCAGCCCTGACTGCCTAATCATGCTGGCATTGTACCACATGGAGTAACGTGGGAGGCAGGGCCAGGGGGATTAGAAACCTCCAAGCTCACCACACGCTGCCAGGGGGATACATGCTACAGCTGTCTTGCAGACAGGAGTCTCTGGTTCTCCTAGCTCTCGCAACTGGTGACAGCCCTCAAGGTGACTAACTCTGTGTGGGGGACACTTGGACTCCTTACAGTTCTGGTAAGTGGGCCCCTCTCTCTCTCTGTATGTATGCGTGTGCGTGTGTAACGGGGGCCAGGGGTTTGCTGTCATTCCTCAGGAACCGTCTACTTCATCTTTTGGGATGGGATCTCTCACTATTCTGACGCTCACCAAGTAGGCTGGGCTGGCTAAGGGAGCTAGTGAACCCCAGGTTTGCCCGTCCCTGACTCACCCAGTGCTAGGTTTGCAGATACTGGGCTATGGGCATTGCACCTGGGTTTTTCTTGCGTTTTGGGGATTGTGCTTAAGTCCTGTTTGAGCTATCCCCAATGCCCATCTAAAAAAGGACATTTTTATTCCATTTTATTTATTGTGTGTGTGTATGTGTTCAAGACAGAGGAGTCTTGTGGGAGTCGGTTCTCTCCTATCATGTGAGTCCCGGCAGCAAACTCAGGTTCTTAGGCGTGGTGGCAAGTCCCTTTTCCTGCTGAGCGATTGCACCTTAACTTCCTAGCCCCTTTGAAGGCAGAGGTATGGAAGGACCACCGCGTTGTCAGGGGTCACAGGAAAGACGATAGTCCCTGGGCATGTCCTGTGAGCCTAAGCTGACAGACGGTTCCCCTGAGTGCCCTCCATACCTGACCCCCCCCCACCTGGAACTCAGCAGTCTCAGACTCTTTAACCGTCTTATTCCCCATCTCCTGAACATGACCTAGTCTGACGTCATCCAGGAAAATGTGGCGCTCAGGCTCCCATTAAGTAAAGAGCTTTTTCTTCTGGACTAAAGTCTGAGGCAACCTAAAAAGCCCCTAGTCTGGGGAGGGAGGGAAGATGGCTCAGAGATTAAGAGCTCCTATCTCTCTCCCTGCAGACTGGAGTTCAGGTTGAGCGTGCACACTGGGCAGCTCACAAGCACCTGTAGCTCCAGCTCCGGGCCTCTGTGCGCTCATGCACACTGGGCAGCTCACAAGCACCTGTAGCTCCAGCTCCGGGCCTCTGTGCGCTCATGCACACTGGGCAGCTCACAAGCACCTGTAGCTCCAGCTCCGGGCCTCTGTGCGCTCATGCACACTGGGCAGCTCACAAGCACCTGTAGCTCCAGCTCCGGGCCTCTGTGCGCTCATGCACACTGGGCAGCTCACAAGCACCTGTAGCTCCAGCTCCAGGCCTCTGTGCGCTCATGCACACTGGGCAGCTCACAAGCACCTGTAGCTCCAGCTCCGGGCCTCTGTGCGCTCATGCACACTGGGCAGCTCACAAGCACCTGTAGCTCCAGCTCCGGGCCTCTGTGCGCTCATGCACACTGGGCAGCTCACAAGCACCTGTAGCTCCAGCTCCGGGCCTCTGTGCGCTCATGCACACTGGGCAGCTCACAAGCACCTGTAGCTCCAGCTCCGGGCCTCTGTGCGCTCATGCACACTGGGCAGCTCACAAGCACCTGTAGCTCCAGCTCCGGGCCTCTGTGCGCTCATGCACACTGGGCAGCTCACAAGCACCTGTAGCTCCAGCTCCGGGCCTCTGTGCGCTCATCCACACTGGGCAGCTCACAAGCACCTGTAGCTCCAGCTCCGGGCCTCTGTGCGCTCATGCACACTGGGCAGCTCACAAGCACCTGTAGCTCCAGCTCCTGGCCTCTGTGCGCTCATGCACACTGGGCAGCTCACAAGCACCTGTAGCTCCAGCTCCTGGCCTCTGTGCGCTCATGCACACTGGGCAGCTCACAAGCACCTGTAGCTCCAGCTCCGGGCCTCTGTGCGCTCATGCACACTGGGCAGCTCACAAGCACCTGTAGCTCCAGCTCCGGGCCTCTGTGCGCTCATGCACACTGGGCAGCTCACAAGCACCTGTAGCTCCAGCTCCGGGCCTCTGTGCGCTCATCCACACTGGGCAGCTCACAAGCACCTGTAGCTCCAGCTCCGGGCCTCTGTGCGCTCATGCACACTGGGCAGCTCACAAGCACCTGTAGCTCCAGCTCCGGGCCTCTGTGCGCTCATGCACACTGGGCAGCTCACAAGCACCTGTAGCTCCAGCTCCTGGCCTCTGTGCGCTCATGCACACTGGGCAGCTCACAAGCACCTGTAGCTCCAGCTCCTGGCCTCTGTGCGCTCATGCACACTGGGCAGCTCACAAGCACCTGTAGCTCCAGCTCCGGGCCTCTGTGCGCTCATGCACACTGGGCAGCTCACAAGCACCTGTAGCTCCAGCTCCGGGCCTCTGTGCGCTCATGCACACTGGGCAGCTCACAAGCACCTGTAGCTCCAGCTCCGGGCCTCTGTGCGCTCATGCACACTGGTGCCCATATTCACACACAGACACACTTCCATTAAAAGACAAAAACTAAATAAAAAATCTGGCCATACTATCTCGCACAGAAGATAGAAATCTCCCTCTGGATGAGACAAGCCACATGACTGGCTGTATCAGAGGCCTGGGTGCCTGCCCACCCCACAGATTCAGTAGAGGAGGTTGGAGGTTCATACACCCCCTTGTTCTGCTGTCCCCTTGGGCAACAGTGCCGAGGTGTCCACATCTATCAAGGCTCGTCTACCTGGAGGGCATTGGAATCTGTCTGGAGCTCTGGACAACTGCTCTAAGGGACCTCTGGCTCCTTCGTTGTTGTTTTAATATTAGTTAACTTTTATTTTATGTGCATTGGTGTTTTGCTTGCATGTGTGTCTGTGTGAGGGTGTCAGATCTTGGAGTTACAGACTGTTGTGAGCTGTCATATGGGTGCTGGGAATTGAACCCAGGTCCTCTGGAAGAGCAGCCAGTGCTCTTAACTGCTGAGCCATCTCTCCAGGTCAGCCTCTAGCTCTTGAGTGAAAGTGAGGAGATACACTAACATTCCAAGTTCCTGGAATTTGCCCAGGATTGTCCTGGCTCTGTCCCCAGAGATGCCTGACTTGTGTTCTTCAAGATGAAGGCCAGGCTCCCTCTCCTCTCTGACAGGTGCTAAGGGACCACTTCTGAAGCTGGAGAACCCGGGGGAGGGTTCAGCAGCCAGATGCTCATGCTGAGCACCCACTCCCTGAAACCTGTGGCCCCGCACATGCCACCTGGGACCTCGGAGTTCCTAGGCTGCCAGCGGCGCCACACACTCCCTGCTAGTGAGTTCCGCTGCCTCACTCCGGAGGATGCCATCAGCGTGTTTGAGATTGAACGTGAAGGTGAGTGGCCCTTGGGGGGGGGGGGCACTCTAAGCTGGCTGTTGTCTTCTTCCGAGGCCTGCCTTTGGGAGTTAAATTTGAGAAGCGCGCATGCGCACGCGCAGAGAGAGAGAGAGAGAGAGAGAGAGAGAGAGAGAGGGAGGGAGGGAGGGAGGGAGGGAGGGAGGGAGAGAATTTGTGCTTGTGTACCCACACAATGGGCAAGTGGCATAGAGGATCCTTGCCTTCTGCCACAGCCTTTATCTCTGTCTCCGGTACCTGTCCCCTCTACTTGGATGAGATCCGACACTTCCTAACCCTGTGTCCAGAGCTGTCCTTGGGCTGGTTCGAGGAAGGCCGCCTTGTGGCCTTCATCATCGGCTCACTCTGGGACGAGGAGAGACTTACTCAGGTGAGGGCAGGGTGAGCTCCTCAGAGATGGACGTCCCCTCCTTCTGAGCAGAGTAAACCCAAGCAGCAGGCCCCTGAGGGCCCTCTGCCTGACCCTCTAGAGCAGCCTTCTCAACCTTCCCAACAGACGCTGAGGCCCTTCAGTATGGTTCCTCGGGTGGCAGGGCGGTGAGATTTTTGTTGCGACTTCTATAAATTGTAACATAAATGCCTGTTTTCCAATGGTCTTAGGTGACCACTGTCAAAGGGTCGTTAGACCCCCAGAGGGGTTGCAATTCACAAACTGAAAAACGTGGCTTTAGAGTCTCAAAAGACCTCTGAAGTTTTGTCTGTGGGACTGTGGCTCCCAGTCGGGCGGGCCCTGTCTGGATAAGAAGGGAGCCCTGGCTACTCTGGTACCTGGGACACCCTTCTGGTTAGGATTCCGTCTGGAGGAGCAGGTACTAGCTAAGTAACCAGGACATCTGTCCTTTGCCCACCCCCAGGAGTCGCTGACACTACACAGGCCTGGAGGCCGCACAGCGCACCTGCACGTACTGGCAGTGCACCGTACCTTCCGGAAGCAGGGCAAGGGCTCTGTCCTGCTGTGGCGCTACCTGCACCACCTGGGGAGCCAGGCCTCTGTCCGTCGGGCCGTGCTCATGTGCGAGCACCCACTGGTGGCCTTCTATGAGAAATTTGGCTTCCAGGTTGTAGGCCCATGCGCCGTCACCGTGGGCTCCCTCACCTTCACGGAGCTGCAGTGTTCCTTACGGTGCCACGCCTTTCTGCGCAGAAACAGCGGCTGCTGACCCAAGCGGCCCTCTTTGCCATGAAGAGGTGGGAGCAGCAGGCTGGGGACTCCTGTCTAACTCCCGCACCACACCCTCCTCCGCCTAGAACCCACCCAGATAGAGCTGGCTAGAAAGAAGGGAGACAGCCGTTGCCAACTGGAGTAGAGCGGTAATGGTCAGGAAAGGGGACAGGAGGTGGCTTTACCTCAGCACAAGCTGCCGTCTGTCCCCAGAGGAGCTCTTGCATTCTGAACTGTGCCGAAGCCAGGACCAGGATGGGAAGCCAGAGTAGTGGAGGTCTGTCCCCCACGCCTCCTCCTCTACCTGCCCTGTTTCTGCATCCCAGTGCAGGACCCTGATTCTTGGGGTCCTTGCTATCCCCAGACTGACACCCCTTCCTGGCTCCTAACTGGGAATGAGGGACAGCCAGGAGAAGAATTTAAGAAGGGCCTGGGGCTGGGACCTGTGAATGATGGCAACCTTGGGGTAGCAGGGTGCTGCAGGGCCACACCCCACTGCGCTTGGGCACCAGTGTGCCTGCCGCCCCCTCTCCCTGCTCAGGTTTCTTTCCCATCATGCTTCTCCCCCCCAAGCCCCGCTAATGAAGCAGCTATGTCCGCCATGGCTGTGGCTCATGGGTGTGTGCAGGGGCTTCTGAGTGAGCTGATGGAGGATCAAATACCACCTGGCCTTCGGCTAAGAGCACCTCTGCCTGAACAGGCCGTTCCTGCACATGGTCAGCCCTGTTCCTGCCCTGGAGCAGAGGCAGAGAGGCTGGGGTTGAGATCTCAGGGTGCAACCCAATCTCTCAGAGTCCTCAGTGTCTCCGTGGTAACCTCAATCTGGTTTTTGGCTCAACTAAAATGCCAGAGAAATCCCCAGTCTGCCTCAGCCTCATGATTGCTGCCTTCATTCCCAAGTTTTTATTTTTTAAATTAAAAAAAATATTTTTGGGGAAGGGTCTTACTATGTAGCTCAGGCTGGCCTAGAACTCACAGAGATCCGCCTGCCTCCCGAGTGCTGGGATTAAAGGCGTGCACCACCACTGCCTGGCTTAAGTGTTCATTTTAAATATGTGTCTGTGTGTCTGTGTGAGAGGGAGGTCATGGAGGCCCCAAGAGAGGATTGGGTCCCCTGGAGCTGAAGTTGCAGTAGCTGTGATCCGAACCCAGGTCCTCCTCAAGGACAGAAAGTGAGCCCGCCACCTCTCCAGCTCCAAGCTCTAGTTTTCATTTTCTCAGCGGCCTGAGACTAAAAGCAGTATTTTCATAGAGAATGTCATTTAATAAACTCGAGACATCATTCATACAAAGTTAGCGTTAAAAAATTAGGACCATAATATAAATTGGAAAAACAAACAAAACACCAGGCCCAACAGCCGCAAGCATCCCTTGGAGTCAGCCCTCAAGGTGGCTCAGCCCCTTGCCACACAGGGAGGAGTGAGGCAGAGGTGGTGGGGACAATCCGCGCATCAGAGCCCACCTGTGAGGCCAGATACAGATGCTGGAGCTAGGGCTGAGCTGGTGACTTAGAGATCTGGCTTCTTTGCTTAACAATAGCCCTTAGCATCCCTGTAGAGCCATCTCTCCTTGCTTATCACTGCCCCAGACAAGGGCCAAAGTCTATCCTACGATGCTGTGTCTGGGAGCCTTAGGAGCAGGCTCGTGACTCCATAGACAAATGCAGGAAGGGCTTGTAGAACAGGGAGGAGAGGAGAAACAGGAAAAGGGTCATAGCAGCATGGTGGGGACCTCAACCCTGAGGACAACTGAGGGAGCAGCTGTGTGTCTGGGGAGGTCACAGTCACAGTGTTAACGGGAAGACGGCACCTGCACAGGCCAGAGCCCTGGGAAGGAAAGTTATTGTCTCTACAGGGGAAGAGAGGCAGGCAGGGCCTAGGACCTGAGCCGTGAAGAAACAGGTATCCTGATGTCCCCCAAACTTGAGTCAGGTACATTCAGGCCTGAGAAAGGGAGACTCATGTCCCTGGGAAACCCCGTCTTTACCACCTGTTTCATATGGAGTCAGCCTTGCCTACAGAGCGAGCCCCTGGGCTCGGGGCCCTGCAGTCAGCAAGTCTCTACAGGCACATGGCCCGGGGTAGACACAGTTTCTGCAGAGTTAGTGTAGCACCTGGTCCAGCTCATACTTCTCACAGAAGCGACTGGTGAAGGGGAAGCAAGTGAGGTACTCGATCCAGGGCCAGTTGATGGGGTAGATGTAGAGCCAGAGCACCAGGGAGGCGAAGAGCCCGGCGAAGACAACCAGCGACACCAGGATGAGTGCCCGCTTGCGGTACTTGTCACTGGTGCCGAAGGTGATGTACGGTAGGAAGGCAAAGGCCAGCAGCATACCACTGAGGAAGCCGAAGATGTGCGCAATGTTGTCTATCCAGGGCAGGAGGCCACAGATGAAGAGGAAAAGCACAATGGCCGACAGGTTGAAGAAGGCCTTCCACGGTCGCTCCAGCAGCTGCCAGCTCTGGAAGAGCTCCACAAAGAGGCAGGCAAGGAGGCCAAACTGTGACCCAGCTGGGCCCACCTGAGGAGGAGAGAGGTGGCACGCTGACTCTGGGTACCCCCCCCCCCCCCGAGGCGCATCTCACACTCAGAGGATGAGGCAGGGGTTGCTGCACTTGCTCTGCCCATCCTTGTGGAAAACCTGGGTGTGGGACCCACTTGCTTAGCATAAGCCGGCCTGCGCCGGAGACCACAGGCAGTGGACAGAGCACAGGCCAGAGGGAGCAACAGACTTCTCCTCCTAAGAGTGGAGAGCAGCCAAATGTAGGGATTCCCTGAACAAGGAGTGGGGACCTCTGGTGACGCAAGACCACCCCTGTTCCCTCCCGCCAAGAATTAAGAGACCAATCAGCAAGTCCCAGCTTAGCTGTCCACCTGTAGTTAAGGCGGACCAGTGGGGCTCTGTGCCCTTGCTGCAGATCCTGGGGTGGGGCTAGAGCAGGAAGCAGCGGGGCTGGTTCTCCCCATATGCCACACTTCAGGCCCAAAAGGGTGCATTCCACCCTCTTCGCCCTCATCTCCCAAGTTAGTACCTCTGCCCGATAGGGGAGGAAGATGGCGCTGGCCAGGTTGCCGGTGATGCCACTAAGGATGAAGATGATGGAGATGCGGTGCCAACCGGCCAGCTTCTCCAGGTCCCTCAGGATGGTCATTTGGAAGACCACAGACACAAGGCAGTGCACTATGCTGGGGGTAGAGACATGAGCATCATCAGCCTTCCCTGTGTGCTCACGGCCAGCAGCTGGGCACACCACAGGGGCAGTCGGCACTGGCAGGGTGAGCCAGGGTCCAGAAGCCCTTTCTCCAGCATGCGGGTGGGAAGGCACAGGGCAAGGGGCAGCGAGGCACCTCTTACCCCGCGTGCAGGAATAGAGACAGCCAGATCCGGTAGAACTGGTCAGGAACCTCAGGGTTGAGGAATGGCAGTAGCCCGCACACCTTGTCCAAACAGTGCACCTGGGTGGGGGACACAGGGTTGTTGATGTTGCCCGAGGAAGCAGACCAGGCATGAGGCTTCCAAATGGGAAGGATCCAATGAGTCTTAGGACCCCTACGGCTTCTGTTCCCCCAGAGAGCCTTGCCCACCTGGGAACAGAGTGTTGCCTCCTCATGGAAATAGCCATGCATGAATTCACAGTACTCCCGGGTGGTGATCTCACAGCTGTGGACAGGAAGCAGACAGGGCATCGCTTAGGCTAGAGCCAAGCACCTGGCTGTGGCAGGCAGGATGGAGCAAGCTCTCTTTCTACCTGCCTCACGGCCCCCTCCAGCCGCCTCCCTACCAAGAGCAGAGACTGGAGGACAGTTACAGAGGTTCATCAGCCTGTGGGGCTGGTGTCTAGCTCACCTGCCCTTGGTGCCGATGCAGCAGGGGCGGCCTTTGATCTTACAGTCTATGTGCAATAACCCCGTGTGGTTGCTCTGGGCCTGCTCTGTGCAGATCTAAGAGAGAGGGTACCGATGGCGGTGGGCTTCAGTGCCAGAAAGCCAAGCATCCCCACCCTCATCCGACAGCTTCTGGATGAGTCACTCACCGGCCACTTGGTAATATCATCAGGCCAGATGTGGGCCCCACTGGAGGCTGGCTCTTCACAGGTCCTGAAAGCAGTGGTCGGATGGGGCAAAAGGAAGAACTGGGACACCCACCCGCCAGCATCCCAGAAGGCAGCTCAGATAGCTGGGTGGCTCTAGGCTGTACCTGGGGTCTTGGTGGCACACAACCGCTGATGGCTGCTTCTGGCCCTGATCAGACGTATCTGAGGACCCAGTGTCATTCTGCCACTTCACGAAAGTGGCCAAGGTCTCCTAGACGGTGGAGAGGAGGTCAGGTCATGCCAGGGCAATGTCACCCTCCAGGACCAGGGCTATTCCCACTTTCCCAGGGCTCAGTATGTCCCAGGAGCAGTCCAACTTTTCCAGCCTGACTGTGGGCTTGCCGGCCAGGCTGGCAATCTGGTAGGGCTGTGGTGGGGCTGGCAGGGTCAGGGGGCCGGACTCACCGAGCAGTCTTTCTTCTGGGTCTGGATACAACCCGAGCGGTCATTCTGGACACAGCAGCCCGAGGCTCGCTCAACCTCACGCTCCCTCCGCACCAGCTGCTCAATTTGCTGGTCTTTCCGGATACAGGGTGAGAACTTTGCTCCTAAATGGATCAGGTCAATCTGGAACCGGGAGAGGGGCTGGTGAGCCAGCTCTCCAGAAGGGGCAGGGCACCCTGTATCCACTTTGGAACCTCCCCCAGCTGCCCATCTGCCTGTTGGGGAGTGGACAGGGTACGGGCTCCCAGGCATCCCTAGCTTGGGCCTCACCGAGCTGGGGCCAATCCAGAAGTTCTCCTGCTGGATGTATTTCACGCTCTCGTACACACCTCTGTTCTTCAGCACCTATCAGGGAGGACAAGAGGAGCCAGAGCCCTGAGTGTGAGGGGAGCGCGGAGGGCTGGCACCTCTAGAACAGAGGAGGTGAGCCTCAGCACCTCCAGCTTGGGCCAGGTCGCCGTGGTGGCAGATACTGGTGCCCACTGTGCCGCAGCCCCTTGGCAGAGCCCTACTCACCAGCTGGGTGGTGACATGCTGGGCAAAGCCCACAGGCGCAATGCCATAGGTGCAGATCACCAGCAGCGTGATGATGACGTGGACAAAGGTCAGCCAGTAGGTGAAGTAAGGCCTGTAGGCAGAGGCCTCTATCAGCCTGGCAAGCTCACGCCCCGCCCTCCCCCTGGACCCCGGCGGATGTCCCTGGGCTCTTTTGTTCACCCTAGTTCAGCCTTCTCAGAGAAGCTGAAGGTGCATCACCCCTGCTGTTAACTGGCAAGCCTGGCTGTGCTCATCTCTTCCTTGCTCCTCCTCTTGCACTTCCTGGATCAGCCAAGTGACCCTGAAGGCCCAGGGCCTTTGTGCACACTTTACATCACCTGGAGATCTACCTCCCCAGCCCCCAGCACTCACCCGCCACAGCTGTCATTTCTGACTTTTGTATAATTCGGAGTCCAATGTCTGACATCACAATCACTCTGTGACCATCTCGTTCTTTAACCTCCAGGTTCCCTTAACGTTTCTGTGCCCAACTTCCCCCAGAACCCCTTGCTCCAGGCTCCAACTTCTTTTGTTCTGTTTTAACTTCTTGTTTTGAGACAAAGTAGCTCTATGGAGCATTAGGTAGAACTCAATATATAGACCAGGCTGGCTTTGAACTCACAGAGCTCTGTCTGAATACTGCCTCCTGAATACTGGCATCAAACGTGAAATTATTTATTTGTTATTAGTGTGTGTGTGCACGCGCGTGCGTGTATTGGGAGTGCAGACGACACAACATGAATGTGTAACTAGTTCTCTCTTTCCACCTTTATATGGATCCCAGGGGTCAAACTCAGATCACCAGTCTCACTAAGCCATCTTGCCAGCCCCAGGCTCCAACTTCAACCTGTCCTTCTGACTGGCTGCAGTCTGGGAGCCACGCTGTAAATAAGAAGGCACCCGCCAGGTGGGAGCCAGAACTTGGGAGCCTGCGCATGTGAGTGCAGACGACACAACATGAATGTGTAACTAGTTCTCTCTTTCCACCTTTATATGGATCCCAGGGGTCAAACTCAGATCACCAGTCTCACTAAGCCATCTTGCCAGCCCCAGGCTCCAACTTCAACCTGTCCTTCTGACTGGCTGCAGTCTGGGAGCCACGCTGTAAATAAGAAGGCACCCGCCAGGTGGGAGCCAGAACTTGGGAGCCTGCGCATGTGCCTGGTAGCTTGTCATTACGCGGCAGACCTTCAGGAGGCGCTCTTGAAACGTTTACTAAACCGGAAGGGGCCGTGTTAGGAGCGAGGACCCTGAGAGGTTTGGAAGCTCTGGAAACAGAGCCCGGCTCAGGCTAGCTCCTGGAGTAGGGTGGGGGACACGGGGGGTACAGGACGGAACTCACCGGTGGCTGTCAAAGCTCTCCAGCTGCCTCTGCACGGTGCTGCTGATGCTGCGGCGGTAGCTGCGGTTCAGCCAGTTTCCCACGACACCCAGGCCGTAGTGCCGCTTCTTCCGGTCAAACGCAAAGTGCTTTACTTTGGAGGCAATGCGCTTGCCGCGCTGGGTGCCAGGAACCGGGGTTCGGCTGCTGTACTCTTTCCTGGTGGTAACAAAGGCTTTCAGCCTGAGAAGCCTCCCAGGGCTTAACAGGGGTCAGATCCGGGCAGAGGCCAGGGCAGGGCATTGGAGAGTCCTCACCCTGTACTCACAGAGGGATTTGCACTCCATCAGGGGAGACTGGGGAGGCGGAGTGTGGGACCCCTCGGAAGTTACTAGCAGAGAGTGGAGGAGACTCAAATACATCATCATGCATGGAACTCATTTCTTCCTGGAGTAGGGAGGGCACCAAAGACAGGGTAAGTAAGGAATCAGTGTCCCGAGTACTATCTCCTAGCACGCCACTCAAGGGCAAGACAGCGCTAAGTAGTCTCTTCAGGATGGAAGGGGAAGCCACATACTTGTCAGCCCTGAACTGATTTCCCAGTGGGTTCACCTCCCACTCTGCAGCCCCCTCTAGGGGAGCCCACACCAATGGCTCACAAAGGACACACCCCATCCTGCCTCTGGACATTTCAGGGCTCCCAGTAGGACACAGTCAAGGCCAAGGTTACTTCTCCAGATCCCGGACCTCCCCAGCCCCTGCCTGCCCAGAGTCCACACCCCATGCTTGCCTTACTAAAAAAGGAGGAGTCGAAGGTGTCTGCTCCATCCACAGCATCCTCCTCCAGGAAGCTGGGGTAGGCAAAGCTGCGCTTGATGTTCCGGCACCGCTGCCCTGTGGCGTCCAGTACCGAGCGCCCCTGGGTGCGGGACAGGAGCAACATCAGTATCAAGACCCAGAACCCAGGGCCAAAGGGGCAGCGTGCAGGTTGACAAAGGCATGTTAAGGGGGTGGGCTGAAGGAACTGGTCAGAGCCAATGGCCAGGATGGGGCTCCAGCTGCTGCTGGCCCCCTCACAGCCTCTCTTTCCAAGGTTTTAGGACCAGCTTTTCCCTCGCGACCTCCTGCCTGCTGACATGAGCAGCTGGCGCTCCAACACTCAAGGCGTTCATATTCACATTCATATTCTATACCATATATTCACATTTATATTCTACACCGTCATGCTCTGGTCTGGGGCTATGTCCCCTCTCTGCTGCCTCTTGGCCCAGCACACCAGGCCCTCACCCACTCGTCTGATCTTTATCTCCTGTCATTCTTCCTAAGACAGAGGGGCGGTGAGGGTCTCGTAGGGAGCTGGGGCCTGAAGGACACAGGTATCTCTGGTCTTCAGGGTATGTATACCAGCTTAGTGGCTGTCTCAGATGAGGACTTACATCCTTCAGCATGGGCCTCACCTTGAGGAGGGCGGCGGCTGCCTGAAAGCTCATGTGGGCAACGGATATCCTTTTGCGGCGGGGCAGGTGGGAGTAGCCAGAGCGGACGCTGGTGAAGGATGTGAGGGACAGGACCCCTGGAGTCAGAGGTGGATGGGGAGCGTGAGGCCGGTCCACCTCATCTGGGTGGCGGAAGGCCCGACCCCGGGCCAGGGGATCCACAATCTGCAAGAGACAGTGGGTAAGAGAAGCTGGCCAGGCCCTGGGAGAGCCGCCCACTGCTCCTCATTTCCAGGACGTCCACCTTGGGCATCTTGCAGGGTTTTGGAGACTCAGTGCCCTGGAAGGAAGGCACCTCCTGGCTGGGCAGCTCCAGTTCCCTCTGGCACGAGGCCTTGAGCCGGCCATAGTGCACGCTGCAGTGGTGAAGGCTGCGACGCTGCCAGTTTTGTCGCTTGCCTTCCCAGTCGCCACTGACCCCGAACCACTGGGCCGTGCCCCTGTAAAAGAGATACAGCGTGGGTGGAAAGTCGTGCATGCACTTCCGGGGGGGGGGGGAGGTACGTGTGAGGGGTCCTGGTATACATGTATGTGCAGGGGAGCTGGGGGTGATGGTACACGTGTGTGCACAGGGAAGGTGATGATTGTACACGTGTGTGCACGTTTAAAGGAGGTAGCATGGGGGATGACAGCGTGCGTGTGCTGGGAAGGTGACCGTGTGGTGTGGGTGTGTGTACACAGCCCACTGATGTCCAGGCTTAGAGTGAAGGCCACATCATGAGGTAGGTGGATCTGGGAAGGCCCCGAGAGCCCCTCTGCCACATGCCGTGAAACTTCCTGTCAGGAGCCCACGTGGGGCCCAGGCTCCCCATCCATGCCACCACATCGTATCATATTCTCCGCAGGAAGCTGCCTCTTACTGACCCTGTCTACGCCTTTTGGAAAAGGGACTCAGGGCTCAAGCCCTGGGCAAGATCAGGTGCCCAGAATGTGCAGACTGCCGGGGTGTCCAGGTGGGGCCCAGGTGCTTACTTGCGGATGCTCTGGGACAGGGAGGCCTGACGGCGGAAGCCGGGGCGTTTCTCGGTGCCATCCTGCCATCGTCCTCGGGGTTCCTGGAGGCTGACACTCTTAAGGTAGGCTGGGTTCTTAGGTCTCTGTGGGGGAGCGAGGAGGGCTTGCGCTGAGTGCATAGCCCGTTCCCTTCTTGTGTTGGGGACAGAACCCAGACCCTTCAACACGCCAGGTCACTTTAACACTAGACCACTGACCTGCACCCCCTCCCTCTGCAAGGGCTTCATTCCGAACTTAAGATCAGCATTTTCTAGTGTTTTCTAGCAAGGTTTGGGGATCTAGCTCAAGTTGGTAGAATGCCTGCCCAGCATACATAAAGCCCTGGGTTCGAGTCCCAGCACTGCATACACCAGGTGTAGTGGTGAACACTTGCAACACCGGCACCCAGGAAGTAGAGGCAGAAAGATCAGAGTTCAAGGTCACTGTTGACTACATAGCAAGCTCCAGGCTAACCTGGGCTACATGAGACACTCTCTCAAAACAATAAAAACACAATGTTTTCCAGTGAACCCCAGCAAATGCTTCCTATACATGATCTGCCCATGATGTGGGACGGGCTCGCCTCTTTTCACGTGGTGAGCGGGCAGCCCCAACATTGCTCCTCTTTATGTCTCAGGCTGTGTGCAAAGCCCACGCTATCTGGGGCCTGTTCTCAATGGGCTCTTTATAGGACAGGAGTCCAGATGGACAGAAACACTGACCCATCCCCCCAAGAGTCAGGCGCTACAGGGGTGGGTTGCTGGCACTGTGGGACCCTGCGCCCACTCAGGTCACTGGACAGCCCACACCCCCTCAGAAGAAGCCAGTCAGGGCCAGAGAGGGGAAATATAAACAGCCAGAGCCTAGGCAAGTCTTCGGACACTGCTCCCTGTCTCGTGGCCACCAGGCAATACAGCACACAACGTTTCAGAGTTCAAAGCCTCACTCCCTACAGTATTGCAGCTCCGCGTCGAGGCTGCAGGGCTGCCAGTGGACTGTGATGGACAGGTGCTGAGTGGGTGGGCACATCTGTTGCCTGCGGCTGTGCCTCCAGCCTCTCACCTCAGGAAGCATGCTATCCCGCTCGCTGGGGGCCTGGGCCTCAGGCGGCGGGATAGTGATGGAGAGGTTGGGTGGCTTCCGGCTCTGCAGGCGGCTACCAGACACAGAAGAGAGGTTGCTGCCATCCTTGTCAGCGGAGGCCATGGTGGAGCCGATCTAGCAGGGAAACAAGGAGATCAGCACAGGCGCACAGAGCTGGCAGGACTAGCATGGGGTGTGGGTGCAGGGTGAATTCTAATTGGTTTTAGAATAAAAACCCGGAGTCAGATATAGGGGTTAACGCTGAAAGATCGGAGAAGCAGAGAAGCCAGCTACTAGTTCTTACTACTACCGAATCCTCAGATCAAATGGAGTATCCTGTTTCTACAAGTCCTCAGACTGAAGGCCATCTCTATGAAACCTCAGCCTGAATCCTGAGCTCCTGTCTCCTCGTGCCTTCTACTCCTCTCCCCACCCAGCCATATCACTTCCAGTCTCCACCTCCCTAATGCTGGGATTGATGTTGTGAGCCGCCACTCCTTGGCTCTATTTCTCTTTTAGACTGATTCAAACTCGTGTAGCCCAGGGTGGTCTTGAACTCACAGAGATCCATCTGCCTCTTTTTCCTGAGAGCTGGGATTAGAGGTGTGTGCCACCATGGCCTGGCCTCTATGCTAACTAGTGTGGATAGCTCCGCCCTCTGATCTTCAGGCAAGCTTTATTTGTTAAAGCACAAACAAAATATCACCACACTTGGGGATCTTAAAACCAGGGAAGGCAGCTCAGGACCAGACCAACTGGTCCCACATGGCCTCAGACCAAGTACCAGAGAGATGCGGCTAGGCCGCACCTGGGCCGGGTGGAGGAACTTGGGGTCTATTTCTGGCTTTCATTTGCATTTCTGACCAGCAGGGGTGGGGAGAACCTTGGCCCAGCCTCAGTCCCTTTCTGACCTCTCTGCTCCAGGAGCAGAAAGATAAGGAGTGGGTGTGGTCAGAGCAGGTCAGGGGTCTTAGGGTGGGCATGGACGAAGGGTCCTTCCTTGGTCTCTGGGGGGACGTTCTACAGACAGGACCGCTCCAGACAACCAAGCACGCCAAGCTGCCAACTGGTGCCCTCAGCGCTGCTGGGCCGGCACCAGCTGCTGCCACCAGGGGTCAACTACACAGCGCAGGTGCTTCTCCGGGGGAAGCAGGCCTTGTGATGCACAGGAAGTGGTGGCTCTGCCTAATTCCCAGAGGGAAGAGAAACCCACCATTCAGGTCCCTGTCCCCCAAGGCTGCCTAGTTTCTCCTCAGAGTTAAGTGAAAGCCATTTCAATGGTGGTGGGCACATATAATCTCAGATGCTTGGGAGGCCGAGGGAGGAATAGCATTTGGGCCCAGGAGTTAAAGGCCAGATTCAGCAACATAACGAGCCTCTGCGTAGTTAGTACAAGCCCGTAATCCCGGTGCTTGGAAGACTGAGGAGAGAATATTGTGAATTTGAGAATGGCCTGGACTAGGTCAGCCTGGGCTATACCTGTTAGAAAAGAGAACGATAATTGAAACTGCTACTATCCTGGTATTTCTCATATTTTTTTCCCTTTAAGAGAGGGTTTCATTGCAGGCTAGCCTTGAACTTGCTGTGTTTCTAAGGGTGACTGCGAACTCCTAAATCTCCTGCCTCTCCCTGCCATGTGCTGGGATCACAGGCATGGGCCGCTGTGTCTGGTGGATATGGTGCCAGGGATCGAGCGCAGGCTCCATGCGTGCCAGGCAAGTACTCTCCCAAAAGAGCCACATCCCAGCCCTGGTATTTCTTTTTTCACAGCCACGGAACATTTTAACAATAAAGGTGAGTCATGCTCGCTGAACAAAAAGACTGAGCACAGCAAAGCAGAAAAGAAGGTTGGGGCCATCCCTCAGGGCGGCCTCTGTGTTCCAGCAAACAGCACAGGTTCTTAAAGCAGCCGAGGCTCTCGGGTCTGGTGTGGATCCCTTTCCCTTGGGAACACATAGATTGCCATTTTTGCCTTCTTTGAGGACAGAAAAGCCCTCACTAAATGACACACCAAGACTCAATTCCTGACGGATGGTTACGCAGGACGTTTAGTGTTGATCATGTGTGGGTATGTTGGAGTATGGAAGACCAAGCGCTACCTGCAGGAGGCTAGCAGGAAGAACAAGGGTGTTGAGGATTGCAGTGGATCTGGATAGGTGGTCCCGTAAAGAGGAGGTGCTTGTTCACCCTGTTAGGGAACTTTTCACTGCCTGGGCTGGGCTACTGAACCCCATTCCCCTTTGATGGCACCCAGATGAGGCACCCGCTGTCTGCTTCTGCCCCTGCGGCGCTGGGACGCTCAGTAGGAGGCAACAATGGGCAGAGGGTAATGCTCATTAGCCACTGCATGGGCCCACGTCCAGCTCTTACTAGCTTTTACTTTCATTTCTTTATCTTCTGTGTATGAGTGTTTTGTACGTTAGTGTCCATTACATACACCTGGTGCCTACGGAGGCCAGAAGAAGGCAATGGATCACCTGAAACTAGAGTCACAGATAGTTACAAGCCACAACATGGGCGCTGGGAATCACACCGGGTCCTCTGCAAGAACAAGTGCTCTTAACCGCTGAGCCATCTCTCCAGACCCCTAGCTCAAGCCATCTTTACCCTTCTCCACAGCCTGTTCTCACCTGAAAGAGCCCACCAATCTCCCCACCCTCCCAATGGACCTATCTCAATGACAAACTCATGCCTATCTGTTTGGTTCCAAGATCCCATTCTTCAAGATCAAGCTCCTCCATGCAGCCTCCAGGCCCCCTTTGCTCCCCCCTCCCCACAAGCTTTGTTCTGACTGTGCCACTCTGGCCCCTCAGCTGGGTGCCCCCAGCTTGACTTGCCCCAATGACAGCACTGAACCACTGCCATGGGGCTTACATTTGCATAAGAAAAAGAACACATTCTCCCTGTTTGGACCCCCAAAACATCCCTCAAGCGCTATCCCCAGATACCATGCAAGAACGTCCCCAGTAGTGAATTCACCAGAGCTAAAAGGTGACAACCACCAAATGCCCATCAGTGGAGGACCGGGCAGACAGAATGGTGCAGATGCAGAACAACATCCTCATCCTAACACCAGCTCAAGACAAGTAGGACCTAGGTGCTAAGCTAGACTGTGACCTTGAGAGCATCATCTAAGACGCCACTCACAAAAGCCTCGTGTCTGCCATCCCAGCACTCAGGAGGCAGAGGCAGGAGGATTCTGAGTTAGCGCCAAGGCTGCTGAGAAGGCTCAGAGGTAAAGGCGCTTGCCATCAAACCTGACAACATGAGTCTGACCTCTAGAACCCAACACTGTGGAAGGAGAGAATGGTCTCTTGTATAAATTGCCCTTTGACTTCCATGGTACACTGTGGTATCTGTACCATATAAATCTAAATACTCACAAAATAAACAAATCATTGTGGAAAATTTGAGAGTGCGAGGCACAGTCTGGGCCACACAAAGGATTCAAGGGATTTGATACATGAGATTGCACTGGAAGAAAAAGAGAAGAAGAAAAGAGAGAGAGAGAGAGACCAGACAGATGGCTCAGTGGTTAACAAAGGCTGCTCTTCCAGAAGACCTGAGCTCAGTTCCCAGCACCATCAGGTGGCTCACAATAGCCTGCATCTCCAGTTCCAGGCGACCAGATGCCTTCTGACTTCCACAGGCACCCGCACACACAGAATACACACATACACATCAATAACATTTTTTTTTTTAAAAAAAAAAGTCGGGCATGGTGGTACGTGTCTGTAATTCCAACATTTGGGAGACTGAGACAAGAGGGCTGCTTTGAAATCAAGGCTAGCCAAGGCTATAGCAAAGTCCTCTTTCAAAATAAACAACAGGAAAAGAAAACCAAACAGAGCTAGAGATACAGTCAAGTATATCAGACTTGTACCTACAAGGTCCTGGGTTCCGCGGATGCTGAGCCTCTGCCTGCACAGGTCACTCTGGTCTATGACTATTACAGGGCCATGACAGAGAGGGCCTCCTGGTTTAGCCTAGATGCCACTTCCTCAGAGGGGCTCTCCCTGCCTGCTGAGCAGCCCCCAGCCACGTCTCTGAGGCCACCACCCAGCCACCACCTGGCCACCAGCTTCCTACCTGCAGACAAGTGTGAGCCGCACTTCCTATGCTGTTGGAGGGTGTCTTACACCATGTTCCCCTCCTTCCCTCGCTCTACGGATGCTCCTGGGTCGCCGTGGACAGATGGAATGACAGATGGCCGTACGCCTTAGCAGTCAACCTGTGAGAACAGAGGGGCTGGTTAGAGAAGGGAGGCCAACCTCCAAATCGCCCCATTTTCCTGACCTCACCCATCTCCCACAGGAGGGGCAGGAGGAGACAGAATGAGGACCCTTCACAGTGCTGGTCCAGCCCAGCTCCATGTGGCCACTGAACTTGGGGTATTAATCTACTACCACTCACGCACAAGGTCTGGTCCAGGGCTTCACTGGAGCCAGGCATGAAGGTCTGCCCATATTTTGTTTTAATATTACTTTTAAAAAGTCTTTTATCCTTTAGACAAGGTCTCAGGCAGTCTAGATTGGCCTTGAACTTGCTGTGTGGCTGAGGATGACCTTGAACTCCTGATCTTTCTGTTGTTCTCTGCCTCTGAGTGCTGGGATCATAGATGTGTGCCACTACTCCCAGCTCACTAGGACTTTAATAGAAACATTCAATTCACAAGTCCAGGAGTTGTTGTCTTTAAAAAAAAAATTAATTTAGGGCTGGAGAGATGGCTCAGAGGTTAAGAGCATTGCCTGCTCTTCCAAAGGTCCTGAGTTCAATTCCCAGCAACCACATGGTGGCTCACAACCATCAGTAATGGGGTCTGGTGCCCTCTTCTGGCCTGCAGGCATACACACAGACAGAATATTGTATACATAATAAATAAATATTTAAAAAAAAATTAATTTAATCTCTTCTTCCATTGTCGGTCAGGGATCAAACTCAGGACATCGGGCTTATATAGCAAGCACTTTTGAAAAACATGTGGGTGTTTTGCCTGCATGTATGCCTGTGCACCACATGCACACCTGGTCACCGCACAGGCCAGAAGAGGGCTTTGGATCCCTGGGAACTGTTACAGATGGCTGTGAGTCGCCATGTGGGTGCTGGGAATGGAACCTCTGAGCCATGTCTCCAGCGCCAGTGGAATCTACCTAACCATGTCTTCTGACTAAGATTGACTCTCTGGGGTGGGGAGATGGGTTCAGTCCTGAAGTGCTTTCCATATGAGCGTGAAGACTTGAGCTGGGCATGGTAGCATGGATGTGTCCTCCCAGCCCTGGGTCAATGGGAGCAGGAAGAGATGCATGGGGCTTGCTGGCCAGCTAGCCTCGCCTACTTGGCCATGCTCCAAGGAAGTGAGAGACCTTATCTAAAAACAAAAAAGGTATATGGTCCCGAGGAATGATGCCCAAGGTTGGTGTACATCGCAGGCACAGGCTCACACACACACACGCACACTCACACACACAACACTGGGCTAGGTCCGCGGCTAGGGATCACTTAATAGATACAGTGCTTGGCGCGCAGGTGTGAAGAACCCAGGAAGAGCCAACAACAGCAGCGCCTGGAATCCCAGCATGCCTCCAGAGAGCCAGGAGGTGGAGGCAGAGGATCCTCAGAAGCCAGAGGGCCAGCTAGCCTGGTGGACACTCAGAAGACAACAAAGAGACCCTGTCTCAAACAAGGCAGATGGTGAGGATTGACTGACATCCCAGGCTGTTTCCTGACCTCCACACATGTGCCAAGGCAGACACACCCTCATAAACACACTCACCACCACCACTGACAGTCACACACACACACACAGAAAGAAAGGAAAGGGACCAAGGCTGGAGCTTAGGCTGGTGCCTGCCACATAGGCAGGAGGTCTTGGTCCCCTCCAGCACCGCAAATAAAACAGATTTATTTTCCATCAGTCAGCCTGATGCTAGGCCAGTGTTCAAGTGGCGGGGACCTGTTCTGCCGTGTTTGTTTTTTAACTCATTGACTGAAGTAAAATCCACACAACGTAACATGAACTATTTGAAAGAGGGAGCCGCGGCATCTGTGTTTTGGGAAGCCCTGTTCAGGCATGTATCATAAACAAGGCAGAGGAGCACAGCGGACCCTCCCTGGAGTAAGCCCCAGGAGCTGTCTGGGTGAGTGTCTGGGCAAGGAGAGCACCACAGGCGCCAGGCCTGGCCTGGCCCTCTGCGTGTACTGTCCCTCAAACGCCTTCTGATTTGTAGGTGGGCAGCGGAGGCTCCGAGGGGTTATTAACTTACTCAAGCTCACACAGCAGGCAAGGGGTGCAGCTCAGATCCAAGTCCTCAGACAGGAGCTGAGAGAGGCTGCCTTCAGAACCTGGCAACCTCTTTTCCAGGGTACACTTGGGACTGGAAGCACCTCATCATGGGGCCAGGGAGTCATCCACAGACGGAGCCATGGGCTAGCATCCTAGCGATTTTAGTTTGTTTTTTCAAGACAGGGTTTCTCTATGTAACAGTCTTGGCTGTCCTGGAACTCACTCTGTAGGTAGACCAGGCTGGCCTTGAGATCTGCCTGCCTCTGTCTCCCGAGTGCTGGGATTAAAGGTGTTCGCCACTCAGCTCCCTAGTGATTTTCAAACCATGACCAGCAGAGGTCTGTGCTGCCCAAAGGCTACCGTGGGTGAGCTGGAAGCAGGTGCTGGTCAAGGCCCCTCTCTGCTTCCACCTGCAGGGTCTTCTGTGCTTTATATTCTGCACTGAGGCCTGCCAAAGTCTCCACATCACAGACACAGGGCACTGGGTGGGGGATGGGCTTCGAAGAACTGAGGCAGAGTTGGCCCAGGACATTGCTGCTTCTTTACCAGGGACCGACGACCTCAGCTTTGGCTCCATCACCCCGAGGTGTCAATCACCCCAAGGGCTGTCCCACCACCCTCTGAGATCACAGATGGAAGACGCTGGGATTGGACTGGCAGACTCTGAGGAACACCGGCAGTCACAGGAGGACACTGCTCGCAAATAACTCCAGGACAACAGCCTCACCTGGGGCCTCTACACAATCATCTGGGACCGGAGTGCAGGGAGAGGGCATCAGGCGGGCATTACCCTGGGGAACTGGCACAGACAGGGAGGGGCAGGCAGCAAGAACGAGAGAGGTGGCAGAGAAACCTCAAACTCGGAAGCTGTACCCTGAGAACATCACCCGTGACTCTCTCTAGCTAACAGCTAGACCCTTCTGGAATGAGGGGCTGAAGGTACCTCCCGGGAGTCAGCACTGCAGGTTTAACCCTATTCCGCCAGTCTGGCCATGGAACAGGCTCATGTCTGAATGCTTAGGTCCCAGCTGAACTGTCTGGGGAGGACTAGGGGTGTAGCCCTGTTGAAGGGGGTGTGTTGCTGGTTTCAAAAGCCCGCACCAGGCTCAGTTTCTCTCACTCTGCCTTCTGCCAAGCTCTCTGCCATGATGGCCATCGACCAATCCTCTGAAACTGTAAGTTGACCCCAATTAAATGCTTTCTTCTATACACTGCCTGGGTCATGGTGTCTCTTCACAGCAACAGTTCTGAGACACAGCTTTATCCCCCTGTACCTCCTTCAAGCTCCCACCTCCTGTATCTGAGGCCCTGCAGCCACATGCCTCCACCTCGTCCACCTGGCCAGCCCCTACTGCTTCCCCCCATACGATACATCATACAATGTACCCCAACCACACTTACTTCTCCTTCCTTCCAGGTTAACCTCCCTTCCTCCCCCTTCAAAAAAAAAAAAAAAACCCACCAAGTCTAATTTGTGTTGCCCATGTATTGACTGCAGCATGGTGAAACTGCCCGTGGCCAGCCCCTTCATAAAAACTGAATCCTTCCCCATCTCCCAGCAGAAGCCATCAACTGTGAATATTACACATTTCGGCATGTTCATTCAATTTTGTTTTCTTTTTTTGGTATTTTGAGACAAGGTTCTTCTATGTAACCAGACTGGCTGTCCTGGAACTTGCTCTGTAAACCAGGCTGACCTCAAACTCAGAGAGAGATCCACCTGCCTCTGCCTCCTG
Organism: Microtus oregoni; assembly: GCF_018167655.1. NCBI lineage: Eukaryota > Metazoa > Chordata > Mammalia > Rodentia > Cricetidae > Microtus > Microtus oregoni. The sequence goes on along the minus strand of NW_024543222.1, from coordinate 3,482,093 downwards.
AGTGCTAGGATTAAAGGTGAGCACCACCTCTGCCTAGCGAAACTTAAGTTTATTTGGGTTATTAAAGACTCTCTTAGCCAGGCGGTGGTGGCGCACGCCTTTAATCCCAGCACTCGGGAGGTAGAGGCAGGCGGATCTCTGTGAGTTCGAGGCCAGCCTGGTCTACAAGAGCTAGTTCCAGGACAGGAACCAAAAGCTACAGAGAAACCCTGTCTCAAAAAATAAAAAATAAAAAAAAAAAGACTCTCTTCGGTAGCCTCATGTCTGGACTGCTTTGTGGGGGTTGTGGGGAGAGGCTGTCATAGACACCATCATCGTCTGTCATTCTCAGTTATGAGTCAGCAGGCATTGAAACCACTGCAGAAGCCCTCGTGCCCATAGAAACCGGTGGCAGCATGGATTACGGACTTCCACATGGTGGCTCGAGGATCACAGACATCAGTGTGGTTTCCGGTGACAACATGGATCATGGACACCAACACGGCCTCCAGCAGCAGCAGCACAGACCACGGAAATTTGTTGGTTTTTTTTTTTTTTTGGTTTTTCGAGATAGGGTCTCTCTGTGTAAAGTCCTGGCTGTCCTGGAACTCACTCTGTAAACCAGGCTGTCCTCAAATTCATGGAGATCCACCTGCCTCTACCTCCCAAATGCTGGAATTAAAGGCATGTGCCACCACTGCCCCCACGGAAGACTTCTGAGGAGACCTAACCTAGAAAACGAACCGTTCTTGTTGCTCAGCGTCAGGGCGATGGTGTGGTTGGGCAGCATGTCCCAGGTGTCAGGACCTGCGTGACCTCCGGGCTGCTGTACAAGACCCTGCCCTCAGCGCTGGCAACCCAGCCAGGACTCTGGGCATACGTGTCGTGTTTCCCCCTCAAGTGTCACCTCCAGGAAGCCTGCCTGGCCACCACGCTGCTCTCACAGCATCCCACAGCTCTGTCTGATGTCAGGAGTCTCCTGTGCTATTCTCACACCCAGTCTGTCCCCATGGAGTCCTCTGGGGAGAGTGAGAGTCTGCAGATGGGGAGAGGTCGTCAGTCTTCATGGACGCTGGGCAGGCTCTGGGGGTCACTCGCCTTGCCCTGTCCCACCGCAGAGCTTGGACGGAGGTTACTGGGTGCTGACTGAGAATGGAGCCCAGTGGCGTGGTTCCCTGGTTAGCCATACACACTGTATTCCCTTCTGAGGAGCTGCATTCAGAGGCCAAGCCACTCAAGCTGGAGACTACCCCCCCCCCCCCATACATGCAGGAGCCCTCCCTTCCCTATCTCCCTGTGCTGCTATCAGGGCCAATCTCCAGATGAAAAAGGCAGACAAGACTATGACCACAGGACAGGGGAAGTTCACAACCTCTGGGACAATCTTAGGTGGCACAGAAAGTCTGATAGCAGGGATAGGGCTGCTGGTGACCAGGAAGGTCTCGCCATCACCTGCACCAAAGCCGTGAATCTATAAGTAGCTGAGTCCCTGTGCCTCAGCTTCCCTTTCTGTCCACTGCCAGTTAAGCTAGGCGACAGCTCATATCCAACCACAGACAGCCCAGATAATGAAGGTTTTCTCCACCACTTTCTCCCAGATCTTCTCCTGACCCCTCTGCCCCAGCTTGTGTAGAGGTGATCCCGCGTGTGCTGGCAGCTGCCTGGCACAGGAGTGGGGCTGAGCAGACTCACTCTAGGTTCCCGACGTCCAGGGCAGGCTACGGGGACAATTGCAGGAACCGCCCTAGCAGCCACTTATCTCCCGCCCCCAGAAGTGCTTGCTCACTACAGAGGAAATTGTGACATCCTGGGAGCAGGCTTCCTCTTGCCCACAGTCATATCCGCTGAGGTCTCCAAGACCCCAGGCTTGCTGCTGCCCATGGGTGGGGGTGGAAGGGGCCTAGGCAAGGGTTATGGCCTCTGCCACCTGCCCAAGTTGGATCCTGGTCTAACCTCTAAGGAGAAGCCTTCCCGACAAGCGTCTCTAGTCAGAGCCCCAGAGATGGTCTTGGATTAAATACCAGGGCGGAGGGTGGGTCGGTGTTTCCTCTTCCCCGTAGAGTGTGGTATCCAGCAGGGATGGGGGCAGGGCAGACAGAGGACAGCACAGCAACACTGAGATGTCATATGTGCCCTTGACAGATGGCTTCCGCGGCCTCTACTAGGGTCGGCACGCTCTCCCTTTAGATAGCACCATGCAGCCAGCCAGCAGTGGCCTCGATTGGGCACACAGACACATAGACTCAGAAACTGCCCTGAATGCCCAGAGAATCCGGTTTCCCCACAAAGGGTGGGGCCCAGCCACTCCCAAACAAGGCAGGTCCAACCCAGGCATGGTAGGCAAGGTCACCCCTGGGGAGTGCTCCCCCAACCACACCAGGCAGGGTGCCCCTCCCTTACCAGGCAGGTGACATTAGTGCCACTGCCCTCCTACTCTGCTGCAGGAGAGGGTCCACCTGTACACAGGTCTGACCTGAGTCCCTTTCCCTAATCAATGCGCGCTCCCCAACGGGATTCTGGAGCCCCAGCATTCTTATTAATAAGTTCTTATTAATTTTTATTAATAAGTTCCTACTCCCTTAAGCTCTGTAGACTCGGGCATCAAGGTGGCTTGACAGCTATATTCCCCAAAGGAGTGGGACCCAAAGCCACATATGGCCAGAAATGGCGGCAGAGGGGAGGGCTGATGGCCAAGGCTGGCCCTCTCCCCTCTAGGGAAAGGGGAAGAAAGACCATTATTCACCCCGGAATATGACTAAAGGAGAGGGTTACAAGTCACCTAAACAGGGGACTTAAGCAAACCACACCTGGCCCAGAAGCCACAGCCAGCTCTGGGCTGTAGGCAAGTCCTGGAGCATGCAGAGAGTGGGCAGAGAAGGGGGCGGCGGCAGACAGACTACTGTCAGGTCCCTGCTGAGTCACAGGGTGATGACGGTATGGGCTGGGGGCAAGGAAGCAACTTCTCTCCCCGGCTTCCCTGCCACAAAAACCAAAACTGCACCTTCCCTCCCAGGGCCCTGCTGGGAACCTCTGAGTTTTTAGAAAGCTTGACAAAGAGGAAGCGGAACCCTCAACTGCTGCAACCCTCTGTTATAAAAAAAGAAGAAAAAAAGCTACCATTGCTGACCTCTCCAAGTTCTCCATCCCTGATGGTTCTGGAGGAGGACAGCCCATGGAAGACAGAGCTGTCATCTAAGACGTCTCCAGATCGGTCCCACACAGCCAGTGACTGCTGAGCGGCTCCTGGCCCTGATAAGAGGCTGGGATTGATGGAGCCAAGGCAGCAATGTGAAAAGCTGACATGAGGTCCCGGGACAGGACCTTGGAAGGGTCATAAGGTCATAAGACTTGAGCAGGGGGCAGCAGGATCTATGGTCTGGCAGGAGGCTGCCAGGACCACAGAGAAGGAGGGGAAAGGACTCCTTCCTTTCCCAGTGCCCTCCCAACCCCAGATATGGAGCAGCAGGTGGTAACACAAAGCCAGCACACCCCACTGGCCTGCGCCTGGTGGCCACCCACAAAAAAAAATGGTTTGTGGGTTTACGCCCTGAACAGATCTCACAAGCAGCATCCCCCCCCCCCCCCCCCCCGCTGACAGAGCCCCCACTTCTTTCTCTCCTTCACTTCCCAGGGCTTGTGCCAACCTCATTTCACAAGACCAGACCTGCAGGAGCAGGTCCAAGGACTTGGCAACCTGCTGACTTCTTTGGGCTTTTCCTCATTAGACCCTAAGCTCTGGCCTCCCTCTGACCCAATTAGAGCAACCTGGGCGTCACAGCCCACCACAGACACGGGAAGCGGCTACTAGGCTCCAGGGAGCTGCCAACGGCAGAAGTAAGTGTGAGGACGCCTGTGTGTAGGTGTGGCGCCCTGCTCTTATCTTCCCCTCTGCCTCCATCTATCCGGGCTTTCTCTGGACCACAAGCCAGCCAGGCAGAGATGTGACTGCCTCCCTCCTCTGCTGGGGACTCTAGTCTAGCAGCAGGCTCAGGTGGAGGAGGGGGCAAGTTCTGTATCCCTAAGGCTCAGGATGCAGCAGCACCTGGGCATGAGTGTAGCTCAGCGGACAGTTTGCCTGGCATACACAAGGCCCTGGATTCCATCACAGCAACACACACACACAATGCTAACACACACACAGAGCTAACTAACACACATACACAGAGCTAACCAACATACACACACTGCTAACACACACACACAGAGCTAACCAACACACACACACAACACACACACTGCTAACACACAGAGCTAACCCATACACACACACGCTGCTAACATACACACACTGCTAACACACATACTGTTAACACACCACAGCGACATACACACATGCTAATGTACACATTGCTAATACACACACATCCTGCTAACACACATACACACTAACACACATGTTGCTAACACACACACACTAATATACTGGAAATGGGTATGCAGCCAGAAATCCCAGCTCAAAGTTCCTCTGGAAATTGTGACTATAGAAGCTGCTGGGGGAGGCAGGCCCCCTCTAGCAACAGAGTAAAGATGCAGGTGTCTTGGGCAGAACCTAGGACAGAGCCCTATCCCACCCAGGCAGGTGGCAGCAGGTCACAGGCTAGGATGCTGGCCACAGCCTTAGGGGACAGGGGACAGTTCAAAGACAGCAAATGGGTGGCTGGGGTCCAGGATGTTTGTCCAGCTGTCTGGTCTCCTAAAATTGTAAATTCCCCCTGGGAGGGGTGGCAGAAGTCCCAGATGTCAGGACGCCCCCTGTAGAGAGAGCACTCAACGCTGGGTACCACATCAACATGAGCTTGCTTCGATATGGATGATCTGCCTGTCAAAGCAACCTTGGCTGCTGGGAATTGGGTTTTCATTGGTCTTCAAAGCCATAAGAGACAAGCCTAGTGGTTGGGGCAGGATGCGGTGGAGCCTGGGAGGAAGGGTTGAGTAAAATGGTGCATTTTACTTCTCTGGGGTGCCTTGACACCAAGGTGTGACCACCACATGCATGCACACAGCTGGGCTTTTGTCTGATACTTGCAAACCAATCACCCACCCAATTTCCACCTGCCATCTTGGGAGTGCAGCTGCAGATAATGCAACTGCCTGACTGGGGAGGCAGCATCACATCATGCATGCATGCCACGTCACATGCATGCATGCCACGTCACATCATGCTACGTCATGGGCCCAGCTCTGTCGTGTGATCTTGAATATGTCACTTAACTGAGATGAATCTGTTGTTCATGTAGCCCAGTGAAGTCTGAGACCTGGTGTCTCTGTCACCAGTAACCAGGGCTCGCCTATCATACAGCATGCTCCACTGAGGGACAAAGTCTCACCCTACCCTACAGCGTCCTCCTATATTCGGTAGGAGTCAGAAGGTGACCAGGCCAGGTGTGAGCACCCGAAAGCCAGGAAGGATTGCCAGCTGCCCCATGTTGTTTATCCTCAGTATTCTCAAGACACCCTGCTGGGCATCCTGCCAAGATTTGCTTCTGCAGGCTAGGAGCTCCCCCTCCCCCCGCAGGGAATATGCCAGCCAGACACTTTTCAGCTTGTACGTTCTCATTAATAGGCTAATAAACTTGATTTCCCAGAACTCTGCCCTAGGGCACCCTACTTCCCCAGGAAGACGCTAGCCCCAGACACAATGGGTACTAGGGATTTAGGGCACTTAGACACGGGACCATGGAAGCTGTGCCCACAGCAGGTGAACCTTCACCTGCCCACCACTCTCAATCTCACTCCGGGGTGGTGTAGGACGTTCATGGGGGAGAATGAGGCCTGGCTACCCTGTCAGTTTCCTGTGCTATGACACGGGGTGACAGTCCCTACGTGGATGGTAGATCCTGCACGTATAAGGCCTGACACACAACCAGGAGCTAACTGATGGTCTTCTGCCCCCCCTAGCCGAGCTTCACCATCATGACCCATGTGGCCTATGTATTAGCCAAGAGCCACATGTCAGGATTCTACTTGACAGGTTGTGTGTGTGTGTGGGGGGGGGGGGGGGGGGGGGGGAATCAAGGGTCAGCAACATTAAATCACTGATCCAGATCCCATAGTCAAGAAGTGGTGGGGCTTTTCAAACAGGGTTTTTCTGTGTAGTCCTGACTGTCCTGGAATTCATTCTCTAGGCCAGGCTGGTCTCAAACTCAGAGAGATCCACCTGCTTCTGCCAGGATTAAAGGTACCTCTACCACCTGGCAAGTTTTATTTTGTTTTTTTTAAAGATTTACTTTTATGGGCCAGGCGATAGAGGCGCACGCCTTTAATCCCAGCACCAGGGAGGCAGAGGTAGGTGGATCTCTGTGAGTTCAAGGCTAGCCTGGTCTACAGAGTTCCAGGACAGTCAGAGATACAGCCAGAGATACACAGAGAAACCCTGTCTCGAAAAACAAAACAAGGAAAAAAAAGATTTACTTTTATTATATTTTTCTGGGTGTTTATGGATGTTTTACCTGCATAGATGTCTGTTCATCACATACCCACCTTGCCTGTGGAAGCCAGGGGAGGGTGTTGGGTTCGGGTTCCCTGAAAATAGAATTACAGACGGTGGCAAACCAGCATGTGGATGCTGGGAGCTGAATCCAAGCCTTCTGTGAGAACAGCAGACGCTTTTAACCGCTGAGCCGCCTCTCCGCCGGTTTTTCACCCCGCCGGTTCTCTCGGCATCATGAAAAGCCAAGCGGTGGAAGGACTTGTCTGGAGTGGCGGCTCAGTCTAAGTAGATCGGGCGCAAAGACCTTTGGCTCATGAACCCCTCCCTCCTCCACCAGCCAGGAGAGGTGCCCGTGAGTGGGAACACCAACTGCTTGAGAAGCACTTCTCGGCTTATCAAGGAGCTTTCACAAACATTATCTCATTCACTAAGACTGGGCGGAGGCAGCTGTCACTATGCAGCCTGACTGATAAAGTCCCTTAGGGCTCCGCTGAGCCCTCAGTTTTCAGTCCTGCTTCTACCCGGAATCCCACCCTTCCGAGACACACCTGGAGAGGGAAAATGCACCCTGTGCCAGGAATGAGGAGCAGCAGCTGTGATACTGTGGACATGGGTTCAGTGGCCACCAATTGAGACAGAGGAGCTGGGCTCCCCAACACACCCCCAGGCCCAAGGGGTTCTCTGCCCCAGACACTGCTCCTTTTAGGGTTCAGATGATATGGACGTGCTTTCTCATCTGACACCCCAGTAGCCTACAAAACAGGGTCTCTCCAATAATCAAATCTGTGCCGTGCACCACAACCTATCCCCAAACACATCTCAGGAGTGTGGTGCTGGCTCACTTCACTTCACAGTGTCCCCACCACAGCCATAACCAGGCTGAAGAGGTTCACAGGTCACCTCATAATCCTGTACTGTACATCTGGAGAAACCGAGGCAGAGACTACCTAAGAGACTCCCGTCCTATGGAGCACTCACACAGACTGGAGTCTGCTGGCCCCAGTATCTTACCTCCTGGTCTTTGAGCTTAGGATCACCTGCCCTTCTGGACAACCACAGTGTCTATCCCACGCCCTGCCAGCACTCGCTTGGCTCAAACCACTATGCAGGGGAGGGGGAGTACACGACAGACCCGGACATACAGAAACTGCCTTCCAGCAGCTTCTGAACCCCAAATGCTTGTATCTGGGCCCCTGACGAAATCTGGTCAAGGGAGGTGACACCCAGCAATTCTCCATAGCTCCCTGAAGATGAGAAAAAGGGTTTCCCTTATGCGGGTCTGCAGCCCAGGGAAGCCAAGGATACTTGGGGGCAGTCCTGGAAAAACCCTCATTCTTCCCAACAGCAGGCCAGGCGAGACTGGCTCCTCTTGTGAGGCCGCCTGTGTGCCAAGAGCTGCCCGCCCTGGCAGTGGCCCTGCCTCAGGGCCATGTGGCCGCTGAGGTCAGCCAGCACTCAAGAGTGCTGAGTCTGATCGCTCCTCCCCCCCAGCCCTTCCGATCTGGATAGGAAACTAGGAGCTGCTCCCAACGAGGCAGATGGTGAGGTCACTTTGGAAATCCCCTCAGGCAATGGGGCAATACCTAGGCAGGATCCCACGAGTCCCAAGGGCTGTGCTGAGTTGGGGGTGGGGGGAGTTGCTTGAAGAGCCTGCACACTTGTGCCCTTTGGCTTCTTCCTGCTGTCATCTGGTGCCTGTCTAGGACACAGTTTATACAAGAAATGAGGCTGAGGAGATGGCTCAGCAGTTAAGAGCACTGGCAGCTCTTCCAGAGGTCCTGGATTCAGTTCCTAGCACCTACAGGGCAGCTCACAGCCATCTGTAACTCCAGTTACAGGGGATCCAATACCTTCTTTTGGCTTCAGCAAGCATCAAGCACACACATGTGCGAAGTCCTGCATGCAGGCAACACACACACACACACACACACACACACACACACACAGGCACTGTCTATAGTTCAGGCTGCAAGAAAACTATCAGTGAGCCCAGAGCAGGATTGAGACCCCAGGGGCCCGCCAGAGCTTGCCTGCTATGATTTGTCCCTGCTCTTTCAGAAGCTGCCTCCCCAGGCAGTGGCGTGTATACAAGGTGTGGGAGGAGGGGGGGGGTCACTGACCAGAATGAGCAAGTGAGTCACAGGTTTGGGGTAGGTGGCTTTGAGGAAGTCTGAGTGTTTAGCTTTATACCTTCAGAGGCACAAACAGTCGGATAACCACTACAGTTATACCCAGCTGAAAAGGTCTTTGGCTAATTTTTTTGAGACAGGGTCTCATACAGCCCAGAATGGCCTCAAACTCACTCTGTGGCTAAGAATGACAAGCTCCTGCTTCTCCTGCCAATGCTAGGATTTCAGAGCCCATCACCAGATCTGGCGGCACATCAGGCTTTTAGGGTAAAAACACCAAAAATCAACCAATCAATCAAGACCCCCTCACCTCCTTTCTCACCCACCAGAGCTCCCAAGCAAGAATTCTAAAAACACACAGCTCAAGGGGAGAGGGAGATGTTAGTTTCTGGGGAGACAGAATCTGACTGCCTCTTCTGGCCCTCCCCTACCTAACCTGCAACACCCTCCACCTCCGTTCCCAGAAAGCTAGGAGCGCAGGAGCCCAACACCCCTTGGGGGCTCTGTAGGGTGGCTTTAACAGCTATTAATCCCTGGGGCCTGAGCCCACCCGGATACACCACCACAGAGGCAACCGACCCTGTTAGAAGAACAGAGCGGGGAGCCGCGGGGAATTAGTAGATCCGTTATTCCCTGGGTGTTATTTTCCTGGTGTAAATATCCAGAGGAGTTAGTTCTGTGTTCAGAAGGAAAATTCCAGTGGGTCACATGGCATCCCCCATCCATGAGGCCTCTGCTTGTCCAGCTTTGGGAAACTCTATGGGAACAGAACTTGGTCCTGCCCTTCCTCCATCTCCAGGAATATGTGAGCTCAAGGGTTACTAGGCTCACCATGGGCTTATCCTGGGTGAAGCACTCCAGGCCTGTGCTGCCAGAAGGCCCCTGTTCCCAGCTCCTCCTCCACAGGGCCAGGAGCCAGCAGGCAAAAGACAGCCTTGTAGCACCATGGCAGGACACTTGCCAGGGCAAAAATCGCCCTCACACCTCCTTACTCTCTCTCTCATCTCACTTTAATTCATCCCACAGTCCCTGGAGAAACTGAGGCAGGAAGAGGAATTTACAAGGGTACCCTGATGGGCCTGGTGACCGACGGTTTTTCAATATTGGCTTTTGGAGGGCCCAGCTCTTTGCTGTGGGTCTGACCTGTGCATTGTGGGGGGGGACCCCTGATCACACCCACAACACGCTAGCAACAATACATGCTTCCTTCCTGGACAGTGACAGCCAACATGTCTCCAGACATTGCCAAATGTCCTCAGCGGACAAAAGCGCCCCTATGAGAACCAAGTTTCGTTTTCTTCCCCCGCCCCCACCTAAAGAGTCACAATAGCGGGGGGTGGGGGGGTGCTCCATTCCCTCAGCAGAGACACACACACTGGAGCCCCGACCTAGCCGGTTGAGGAACAGCTGCCACTCCACTTGTGGGGCAGTTCCTCAGATACACATCACCTTCGCGCTGTGAGTGCCAACCCTACAGACGCCCCGTTCAGTATTTCCTGGAGCTGGGTCAAAGCATGGACCTGGGCTCCCTCTCTGCCCTGGGGTGGGGGTAGAGGCCTGGGTTCTACAGATCCTACAGCTCCCCAACCTTTAACCCAATGCAGACACATCACTTGGGGGCCCAACTCCCCAAATGCTTTGGTCCATAAACCAGGCTATTCCTGACTACAACTCTGACGGTGTGAGCCTCGCCCCACCCCCGCACCTGTTTCCACCTCAGCTAGGCTCCACGCACAAACTTCACCCGCGGGCTCTGGGAGTTCACGCGGGAGAAAGGGGAATAGTCTTAAAAGGGTCTAACAGGGATTTCTGGGTGGAAGGCGGGGCCGCACGTTCCAACACTAGGCAGTGCCCTCTTCCTCCCTGGGCTTTTAAACTTGTGCGCAAACCACGCGCCGGGACATCTGGTGACCGTGCCCCGGGGAACCCCATAGGGTCCTGGTTCCGGTGAGGCCAAGGATCTGCGTGTGGAATCCAGCGGCCCAGCGGGCACAGTGAGTCCAGCCTCAGCCTCTGGGGCGAGCGCAGCCCCCGACCCTCCCCGCGGCCGTGCCGGGCAGTCCCGGGACTCCCCAGACACCCGCGGCCTAGTGGACCCGAGCTCCGCCGCGCCCAGTGCCCCGCGCTCACCTCTCAAGAGTCCCCACGACCCGGGAAGCTGCAGCAAGCTGAGCGGGCAGCGCGGCGAGGCGGTGACTCTACCAAGGCTGGGCGCTGGCGCTCCGCCTCTTCCCTACCTGCGCGAGGGCGCAGGGGCGGGGCCTGGGAGTGGGCGGGATCTGGTTGGGGCGGGGCTTCTTGGTGTGTGGGCGGTGTTTCAGAGGGGCGTGGTCGGCCCGCGGCTTCTGTCTTGGAGGGCCACCTGGGCTATGTTGGTCTCTCTGCTCCACTGAAGACCACAAATAAGCATTTGCCTAGCATACAGATTTTCGGTTCGATTTTCAGCAACACTCACGCACGCACGCACGCAACACCGCAAAAAAAAAAAACCCCAAACAAACAAAAACACCCTGTCTCCCTTTCCAGCTGCCCCAATCGCTGCAACTCCCTCCTTCAGGGAGCCTTTGGTCTTCTCTATCTGCTGGTGCTCCTCTCTCCACTAGAATGACCTCTTCTTGTGCCTTCTAGGCCAGACCAAGTCTTGCTGGAAGCTGGGTCTTGTCCCTTTAACCACCCCAGCACTAAACACAGAGCAGTTGGAAGGGAACTGAGGTGTGCAGAACCTTGGTCTTGGTGCCCCAGACTGGCAGTTAGTTCTCAGGAATCTTCCTTAGGGCAAAGTCGCTGTTTGCAGCCAAGGACAAAGGCTTCCTGCTGAGGTTGAAAGTTGGTTCACCTGGGAGCCTGTGGCAGACAGAGGAAGGCCACCACATCTTGGAGTAGTGGCCAGCCTCCTGGACAGTGGGCGGCCCAGGTCCAGGCCTTTGGCACTCTACCCTAGTCTTAACTGAGCAAGAAGCAGCACCTGCTAGGCCTTCTGGCTTCCTTTATTGGCTGTAACAAGAAATAACTATAAATAATCCAAGCTGACAGGCTATCCTCAGGAGCTGGGGGGTTCAAATCCTGACCTGTCACTGACTACCTCTGAGGCCTCGAAGAGCTCCCCAAGCCTCCTGGGCCTCAGCATCCCTCTCTCTGAGTGAGAGGGGTAGCAGCAGGAAGCCCCTGTAGGCCTGTGACTCCAGCTAGCAGCTGCTGTTTTGGTTGCTATTATTAGCAGTACTGAGGGCAGGACCTCCCTCAGTTCACCCACAGCCTCCATCTCTAGCCACAACGGGTCCAGAGGAGCGAGCTGCTCTTCCTTATCTCCCTCCTGGATCCAGAAGCCCTCCCTTAGCTCTTCTGCATCATGAGAGGTGGCCCCTTGTGGCCGTCTTACCCACTCCCAGGTAGGGTACCACTTTTCATTTTCATGGCCCTGGACCTGGGCTGAGGACAAAATTTATGACACCCTGTCCAACCCTTCTATGCTCCCGCCTAGCAGCTCACACAGGATTGGTCCAGGCCAGCTGTAGGAAGTTGAAGTGCAGGGGGTGTCCCTTCTTCAGGTTCCAAGGGCCTGGCTTAGCCTCCCACTTGGTAGTGGAAACTTGCGGCAGGAAGGGAATGGCACAGGGAAGAACCTTCACCTGCACCCCCAGGTCTGGAGTCCCCATCCTCAGCCCCAGTGCCGATGGCCTCAGTCTTTGGGGAGACTCCCGCCAGGGAGGTCTGTGCTGTGCTGGTCTCAGAGCTGAGTCAAAACTCTGGCTCCTTACAGTGTTCCTGACAACCCCTGCCTCCCGGTCTACCACCCTGGCCTTTGCCACAAACCTAGGTTGGGTAGCGAGTGAAGAAACAGAGAGGAAATCATGGTGGCAGCAGTGCACACCTCTAATCCCAGCACTAGGGAGGGAAAGGCAGACCGGTCTCTGGGAGTTCAAGGCCAGCCTAGTCTACACAAAGAGACCTGGTCTCAAAACCCGTCAAACTAAAATACAAAGAAACCAAACAACCAGACAAGAACAACAAAAGCCCCCTAAAATAAAAACCAACCAAAACCAAAATGAAAACAAAGAAAAAAGAAAGAAGGAAAGAAAAGAAAAGAAAAGCATTTTCTCTCTGTGGTGGTGGAACACTCGGGAGGCAGAGATGGATTTCTGAGTTTGAGGTCAGCCTGGTCTACAGAGCGAATTCCAGGGCAATTAGGGTTACATAGAGAAACCCTGTCATGGGGGGGGGGGTGAAGAAAGGAAAGAAAGAAAAAAAGGAAGGAAGGGAGGGAGGGAGGGAGGGGGGATATTTCCTTGAGCTCCACTGATCGCTATCTTTGGTTGCTCTGTGCTGTCCTGATGGTCCTGACCCACATGGCACATAGTGCTCTGTGCCCAGATTTACTCCAAGCTGCTTTGGGAGCAGCCCAGGTCCCCGGATGTCATTCATGGCCGGTCTCACTTCCTCAGTTTCCTCCTGGCTGGGTCCTCTCTCACCTGGAGAGTTTAAGAAGCAGGAGGGAAGGCAGTTGTGCCCTCTCCTGTGACCAGACCACTCGGGACAGCCCATCTTGTTCTTAATCCATTTACTCAGTTTTTAAAATTTGGGGCAGGAGAAATGGTTCAGTGGTTGGAAGCACTCGCTCCTCTTCCAGAGATCCAGGCCCAGTCTCCAGCAACCACATGGGGGCTTGCAGACACTGTAACTCTCATGTTGGGAGATCTAACGTTTCCATCTCACCTCCACAAACATGCACGTGATGCATGCGTACCTGCAGGCAAAACAGTCATACACGTTCAAATAAATACATTTAAAAATAATAAAATAAAATGTGCACGTGTGTGTGCATGCTCATTTGAATTTATGCGTACTACATGCTTGGAGGAGGGTGCAAGAGCCCTTGGAGGCTGAGTTAGTTTGTGTTATCTGGGGTGACAAGTCTCTCCTCCCAGTCCCCTGCCATGGAAAGCCACGGCTGGAGTAAAGGCAGATAAGAACCCCAAACCTGGGGATTTCATCAAAGCAAATGCAGGAGGCCTTTATGGGCTCTCAACACATCCTGTGTATCCATGCAGTTGGCAGCAAAAGAACCACTCCTTGGGGGTAGGGGCACAGGTCGGTGGCTGAGCTTGCCTGGAATGCATGTGAGTTCCATGATGTGAGTACCATTCAGACAGAGGGACCGCTGGTGGGGCAACCGGGACTGCATCCAGGCACAATCTGACCCTCCGTCTTACAGGTGCTGCGTTAGCATCTGGGCAGAGTCCACACCCCTGGATGGCCAAGGACAAGAATATGCATAGTGATGCTTCCGCGGCATCAGAGAATTGTGCCGTGCGGCCCCAGCCCTGTCCTGACGGGCATGGGAGAGCGAGAAACGGGTTGGGTGTAAAATGTGGCAATGTCACATCGCAGCTGCTAAAGGCAATGAGGCAACTCCGTGTTGATACAGAATCATCTCCAAGAAATACTGAGGGGGGGGAAACAAAGAGCAAGATGCATACATTACGTTTTATAACGTAAGCAAAACAAAACCAAAAAACCAACTTGGACCGGCTCAGCTATTAAGAGAACTGGCTGTTCTTCCAGGGGTGGTGAATTTAATCCCCCTCACCAGCACCACTCACAGCTTCACAGCCATCTAAAATGGAGTCTGATGCCCTCTTCTGGCCTGCAGGCAAACATGCAAATTGAGCACTCATATTTAAAAGACATAAATAAATAAGAAATTCCAAAAAACAACAACAAAAAACTGCACTGGACATGGTGTCACACACCTTTAATCCCAGCACTCGGGAGGCAGAGGCAGGCGGATCTCTGTGAGTTCGAGGCCAGTCTGGTCTACAGAGCTAGTTCCAGGACAGCCAGGGTTACACAGAGAAATTCTGTTTCAAAAAATAAATCAAAACAAACTTTTGGAGACAACACCTTGTTCTGTAGAACAGAATAGCTTTGAATTTTGTTTTTTTTTCCGTATTTTGTCTTGAAACAAAGTTTTATTATACATTCCTGGCTGGCTTGGAACTTGCTATGTAGTCCAGGCTAGCCTCAAACTTACAGAGATTCTGCTGCCTCTGCCTCCTGTGAGCTGGGACTAAAGTAAGAGTCATCATATCATGCCCCGCTGGCCTCCAATTTCTTTTTGTTTCTTTTTTTAATTTGTTATTTTTGTTTTATATTTATGGATTTTTTTTACCCACATGTAAGTCCATGCACTGCTTGCATGCCTGGTGCCTGCAGAGCCTAGAAGAGGACACTGGATCCCATGAAATTGGAGCTACAGAGAATTGCGCACTGTCATGTAGGTGCTGGGAATCGAACCCAGGTCTTCTGCAAGAACAGCCAGTATTTTTACCTGCTGAGCCGTCTCTCCAGGACCCTGGCCTTGAATTCTTGCTTCTCATACCTTCTTCCCCTCCCAAGTGCTGTGATGACAGACTACCACCACGCCTGGATAACTTAACTTTTTTTTTAAATTGTTTTTATTGAGCTATACATTATACTTTGCTTCCTTACTCCTCTTTCCCCTTCTCCCCTCCTCTGGGACCCCCCACACTCCCTATTTACTCAGGAGATCTTGTCTTTTTCTCCTTCCTATGTAGATCTGGCTAACTTTTGTTTATTGTTGGGATCTGCTTTGTTTGGTGTTTTTAGACAGGGTCCAGGCTGGTCTGGAACTCCCTTTACATCCCAGGCTGGCTCCAAATTTAGCAATTCCCCTACCTCCACGTCTTGAGTGCTAAGATTATAGGCGTGCACCACAAACCAAGTGTTCTCAGTTTTAAAATAAGAACTCTGGCCCTCTGTAATCAAGGCAGGTGCATGCTCCCAGCTAGGGACCTGAGCCCTGCACACCTTGAGGTCGCCCTCAAGACTTGCCTTACAACTCTGAAAAGATTTAGCTAAGAGGAGTTCGAGACCAGCCTGGTCTACCAGAGCTAGTTCCAGGACAGGCTCCAAAGCCACAGAGAAACCCTGTCTCGGAAAACCAAAAAAAAAAAAAAAAAAAAAAGATTTAGCTAAGAGGATCTTGAAATCAATTTGGCAGCGACCATTAACTTTTATACTCTCATTTCTGTAAGCTGAGATTTTGCGTGTATGTGTGTGCATAGGTGTGTGCATGTGTGTGTGAGCTGGAGAACAATCTCAGGTGTTGTTTCTCAGGCTTTGTCTGCCTTATTTTGAGACAGCATCTCTCACTAGCTGGAACTCGCCAATTAGGCTAGGCTAGCTGACGAGCGAGCACAGAGACTCACCTGTCTTCACTTCCCACTGCTGGGGTTACAAAGGCATAGCACCATGACCGGCTTTTTAAATTTTTGTTTGTTTTGTTTTGTTTTTAAGACAGGTTTCTCTGTGTAGCCCCTAACTATCCTGGAACTCACTCTGTAGCTCAGGTGTCCTTGAATTCACAGAGATCTGACTGCCTCTGCCTCCCCTCCCAAGTACTGGAATTAAAGATGTGTACCACCACAGCCTGACTTACTTTATTATTTATTTATTTATTATTTATTTATTTATTATTATTATTATTATTTATTTATAAATGTGGTTCCCTGTTCAGGTTTGAAGAGATTCAGGGGACTGGGTCCAGGGCTGAAGCGAATGAAGAACTGGACTGGGGGCCGTGTTCTTTCCAGTCATCGCCGTGAACAATTTTTCTGCTTCAGAAGGTCGTGCCGGCAGTGCTAGGGACAAGCTGGTTTCTGTGAAGGTGAAGAACCACGGAGGACCAGAGTCTGGGAGAAGAGGGAGTAAGAAAGGACCCCAGGACAGCAGGATACAGGAAAGATGATAGCGATGTCCCTTCTCAGAGAATTACTGACACGGGCCCTGAGTATACTCTGGGTCGACCTTCCCTCACACAAGGAGCGAAATCCGGGAGTAGGGGCCTCAGGGAAAGTTAAACTCCAGAGGAAGGAAGGGACCAAGATCATTGGGCAGCAACAGTAGCTTATATTATGGCGCATAGTCTCCATCTAGTGTTCATATCCAGTACTGCAGGGAGGAATCCTCACGTCCCCCTCGACTGAAAACGTCACAATACCACCTCAAGGTCAAAGGTGTAAAGAGGGCACAGGCTAACTCCTGAGAAGCTCATCAGAGTTTAGTGGGATGTCAGACCGTAGGCAAATCTCTGAAAGTTTTCTTTAAAGAACACTGTGCCTGGGAAGGGCACCAGCGTCCATGTCCAGACCTGCATTGTCACTAGGGCACCAGCACCGCGGGGAAGGAGGCAGAAAGCTGATGTAGCCAGAGTCTTGGGATTCTGAGCATTCATTTCTGTCTTCCTGGTGCCTCCCTTCGTGAGGGTGACTTTGGGTCCTGTCCTTGCTTCCCTCCCAGAAGCCTGCTTCTTGCCGAGGTTGTCCCGCCTCTTATCAGAGCCAGCGGCCTCTGAGCCAAGATGCTGTCAGCCTAGATGGCCTTTGGGAATAAACAGGCTTCTCACCTACAATTTCCAGGCTTACGTTGTCAGAGTCTCCCAGACAACACATTCCTTAGAGCCCCTCCTCCCACCTCCTTGGATGCAGCAGTCCCCATCCTGGCCTGGAGGACAGTTTTGGCAACACAAAGGCTCAGGTATACCCATCTCTCCACTGCGAGTTTGTGCTGTTAGGCAAATGACCTGGCCTTGGGGTGCTGAGCCTCCCTAAAAAGACACTTTACCTAGAAGCCGTCAGCTAAAGGCCCTTCAGACTCAACAGCATACGAGAGTTGAGAGACATCCCTACAATTCCAGCGCTCAGGAGGCAGAAGCAGACGGATGGTCTACACAGGGACACCGTCTCAAAAATAAACAAAAACTTGTATTCCACACGAGCACTGCGAACGAAATAAAAGGCCCGTAAGGAGAAATTATTTCCAATGAATGTAACTAATAAAGGATCAACATCCAAAGCTAAACAAGGGTCCCACAAGCCTCTTAAAAAAACTATCAAGTGCTGGGGTAGGAAGCTGGGGAGGAGGACAGACAATTGAAGGGGGAATGAAAGTGGCTGGTGGCGGCATTGGTTCCTTTGTCTGTGACCGTGACAAAAACCCCCACCAAGAAGCAACGTCAAGGCTTGTTTGGGCTCTCAGTTTGGGGCATCAAGACAGGGAAGGCAGCAGGAAAGGGAGGCAGGCTGGCCACAAGGCATCCTCAGTCAGGAAGCAGAGACAAACGCTGGAGCTCATCAGGCTTTCTGTTTTCCTGCGGTGGGGGCCCCAGCTAGTGGGATGTCGCCGCCATTCAGGGTGGATCTTCCCAACTCCAGAAGTGAGTCTCGGTCTGCTCACAGGAGTGCCCAGAGGCTTGTCTACCTGGTACGCTAGAATCGGTCAAGTTGACAACGTTAATTGTCACAGTGACTGTTTGGTTATCTAAGAAGATTCTCAGCCTCACTGGTCATTAGGAAAATGAAATTCAGAACAATGGGGACCACAGTGTCTGTGTTTGTGGGAATAGTGGGTGCTGCAGGAGGAACTGGGGCTCCCTGAAGAGAGTGACGGCCAGATGAGATTCTTGTCTATAGGAGAAAAATGACCACAGGTGACTAAGATACATTACAGTCATAGAATGCCATGTACGCACGCCCAAGAAACTCAACTGAGAGAGAAACAGATATTCTGAGACTTAAAAAATATTCTTTTATATTGTACTTATTATGTGTGTGTGTCCCACAGCACACATGTGGTGGTCAAAGGAAAATTTATGAACATTCTTTCTTTTCTTCCACTGTGAGGGCCCCAGGAATTGAACTTAGGTCTTCAGACTTAGAAGCAATTATGTTTACCCTCTAGAGCAATGGTTCTCAACCTGTGGGTAGAGACGTTACATTATGAGTACGATTACATTACATTACAGCTCATAGCAGTAGCAAAATTACAGTCATAGGGCTGGAGAGATGGCTCAGAGGTTAAGAGCTCTGGCTGCTCTGCAGAGGTCCTGAGTTCAATTCCCAGCAACCACATGGTGGCTCACAACCATCTGTAATGAGATCTGGCGCCCTCTTCTGGCCTGCAGGCATATATGAAAGGAGAACACTATACACAATGAATAAATAAATCATTAAAAATTACAGTTATAAAGTAGCAACAAAATTAATTTTATGGTTAGGGTCACCACAGCATGAGGAACTGTATTAAAGGGTCACAGCATTAGGAAGACTGAGAACCACTGCCCTAGATCATCCTCATAGCCTGAGATGTTTTAAATTTGCTGATCCTGGCGGTATGCCTCTCACTTTCTGGGCAAGCACTCTGCCACTGAGCTACATCCCGGCTTTCCCACTAAAATGTTTTAAACTGTTTTATTTAATTCTAATTGTGTGTGTGTGTGTGTGTGTGTGTGCAGTACCCATAGAGGACATGAGAGGGCATCAGATCTCCCTGCTGCCCCAGTGGTACTGAGCCACTTGAGGGAGCTGGGAAGGCAATCCCAGTCCTTTGCAAGAGCAGTACATGCTCTTAACTACTAAGCCATCTGTCCAGCAACATATATATATCTTTTATTTTTTGCTATGCATTTGTGTGTTGGTATGGGCCTACGAATGCAGAGGCCAGAAGAGGGCACCAGACCCCCTGATCTGGACTTAGAGGAGGTTGATTATTATAAGCAGCCTGCTTTGGGTGCAGAGAACTGGACACTGGGCTCTAGAAGAGATGCAAGTGTTCTTAACTGCTGAAACACTTTCATTCATTCAGACGCAGACTCCTGAGAGCAAAGCGGGTACTGCCTTCCACTGTGAAGTCCCTTACTGGTGCAGCGAGAACAAAAACATACAAGCAAGAGCGTTCCGTAGTTGACCCAGTAAAGACACTGGAGCTCAAGTCCGCTAACATCTCATTCACAAATAAGATCTCAGAGGCTCACGTATAAGCCACGCCTCCAGGACCGGGGAAAACTCCTGACCCAGGAAACCATCATCACAGTGAGCAGAGTCGTCTCAGCAGCTACCTCAAAGATCTCATGGCAAGACCACATCTTCCAGTGCTAACAAACGCTGAGGAGTGGTAGGATGGGTGATACAGAAACTGAACACGGACCGACGAAGCCCAAGGAAACTAGTGGTGCCTGCAACTGTGTTGGTGGAAAAATGACAACGGAAATCGGTGTTCAGCTACAGGGACACCAGGACATCATATTTATTTGTTATTTAAAAGGTACAACCATTTTAGGTAGATTTTATTTATTTATTTATTTATTTTTAATGAGCTGGGGTAAGGATGTTACTTTTGACAGTCAGAAGATGGAGAGTGTTGTGGGATGCCCCTCTGTATGTTGTGAATATGTTTCATTACCATTGGTTAATAAAGAAGCTGCTTTGGTCTACAACAGGGCAGAATATAGCTAGGTGGAATATCCAAGCAGAGGATAGAGGGAGGAAGAAGGTGGAGTCAGGAGAGACAGGAGAAGCTGCAGACAAGCCATGTGAGGTAGCAAGCCATGAGCCTCGTGGTAAAACATAGAATAATAGGAATGGGTTAACTGAAGTTGCAAGAGCTAGTTAATAAGCCTGAGCTACAGGCCCAACAGTTTGTTAGTAATATTCAGCCTCCGAGGGGTTATTCAGGAGCTGGTGGGCAGGAGAGAAACCTCTGGTTTCATCAGGAAAACTTCTAAAATAAGCAATCGTCTGAGGTGGAAGGGCTCAGAACTGACTGGAGGCCTGTGTTCAGGGGAACAGTTAACGGGTTTGTTTGTTGTTATTTAAGTACTTAGAAGACACTGATGTTGATCTCGTCTCCTTAGGTAGAGTCTTAGCGCTCTTCAGGTGTGGGAACCCTACCTGGCTGTGGACCGGCCAGAACACAGTCCAGTGGCCTTCACATCCACACAGTCGCCCACTGCTGTGTGAGAACACAGAACCGCCTGCGTGAGAAACTCGCTTTTAAAAAGAGAAGTCCTATAATTTGAAATGACATTAATTTGTATAAAACAGCCTGTCCTGCTGGAAACCAGTGTTTGGATATGGTACTTAAATGGCATTTTTGGAGTGAAAATTAGCGCTAAGGTAATATACGACTCCAGTAGAAATGGTATTTTATTGTATTAATGGGTACTGTATTGATTTGCCAAAGTTTTCTGGCTTAGTAAAGACATTCCTTTCCTTGGGGGAAAAAAAGAGCTCATATCTTAAACCACAATTTGGAAGCAGAGAGAGCTAGCCTGGAACTGTACCAGGCTTTCAAATCTCAAAGTACACCAAGTGACATACCTCCTTCAGTAAGGCCACCCTCTTAAATCTATCAAAACAGCGCCACCAAGTAAGAAGGACCAAGTATTCAGATACTGAGATGATGGGGACATTTCTCATTCAAGCCACCACAGCGGGCTAGCCGTATTTAATAGACTGTTTTTCTCACTACTGCATTCTGTCCGTGCAGTGTTAGGGATGGGACCCAGGGCCGCGCCTATGCTAGGTAAGCAATTGAGCTACTCCCAGCCCCTATTTAATGTCAGAGGTGCTCATGGGTCCTGAATGGTGGTACCCCGGGATGGAGCTGTGCACCTGAGGTTCAGGGCAGCCACTGGCTTTCCTGGGGTGCTGAATAAACCGGTTGAGCTGGTTTTCTGCAGCATTTGGCTGCTCTGGTGAGAACAGTACAGGCTGTCCAAGTACACGCTGTGTAACTGCAATAATTCCCATAGGAGCTCTCCCGTTTGCCTGCACCCTGTTGCTTGCAACTAAGCCGATGACCCGAGCATCAGGACCCTGGGACTACAGGCTGGAAAAAGCATCAGCTCCTGGAAACTGTCCTTCAACCTTCGCCAAAAAAATTCTTTCAAAGACGGGCAGTGGTGGCACATGCCTTTAATCCTAGCACTTGGGAGGCAGAGGCAGGTGGATCTCTGTGAGTTAAAGGTCAACCTGGTCTGCAGAGTGAGATCCAGGACAGCCAGGGCTACATAGTTGTCTGAAAAAAACAAAACTAAAATTATGGAAAGAAATAAAGACGAACATTATGTTTTGCACTATTGATTGCATATTTTTCTATTTTTTAATTTTTTTTTTAAATTATTTAATTTATTATGTATACAATATTCTGTCTGTGTGTATGCCTGCAGGCCAGAAGAGGGCACCAGACCCCACTACAGATGGTTGTGAGCCACCATGTGGTTGCCAGGAATTGAACTCAGGACCTTTGGAAGAGCAGACAATGCTCTTAACCACTGAGCCCATCTCTCCAGCCCTATTTTTTAATTTTTATTTACTTATTTACTTGGCAGGGGCCATGGTGAACACATGGACGTCCAGGAGACCAGAGACAGCGTCCAGGGGCCAACTCTCCTACCGCGTAGGTTCCTGAGATGGACCATAAGCCACTGTGCGTGGTGGCAAGCCCCTGTACTCACTGAGCCATCTCGCCAGCCTACGTTTTGTTTTTTCATTTTTAATCTAAATTAGGGTCCGGGTTTATGGCTCAGCTGGTGGAATGCCTGCCTAGTACGCATGAAATTGGGTTCAATTCTTCCATCTTCACTGTGTGAGGAGTAACTGCGGCCCACGCAAGCAGTCCCAGCGTTCAGGAGATACCAAATGGAGGCTTAGAAATTCATGCTGACCCTTGAACTCATAGAGATGTGTCTGTCTCTGCCCTCCCGAGTGCTGGGATTAAAGGTGTGCATCACCATGGTTACCTTTCCTTCTTTAAATAGGATCTCACTTCAAATCCCTGGCTGGCCTGGAATTTGTTTCAGCCCAGGCCAATTTTGGTAACCCCACCACCACCTCTGTGCTGCTACGGAGTCACACTGTGTTTGCTTTGTGGGCTTCCTGTGTATGCCTGTATGTATAGATCTGTATTTTCTTAAACATTTCATTCATTTTATGTATATGAGTGCTCTCTCTTCATGTTTGGTTTTATGACAGAAGAGAGTATCAGGACCCACTACAGATGGTTGTGAGCCACCATGTGGTTGCTGGGGATCAAACTCAGGACTTCCGGGAGAGCAGCCAGTGGTCTTAACCGCTGAACCACCGCTCCAGCCCATATCTGTATTTTTCTATTGCTATGATAAACGCCATGACCAGGGCGGCTTAAGGAAGAAAAGGGTTATCTGGGCTCACAGTTCCAGAGGGCTGAGTCCGTGATGATAGGGTGGAGGCCTGGTAGTTGGAGCAGAAGGCTGACAGTTTGCATCCTTTCCTGTAAACACGAAGCAGAGAGAGTCCTGAGATGATGAACGGTGGAGTCTTTTGACTCCCAAAACCCGCCTCCGATGATGACACTTCCTCCAACAAGGCTGCAGCTCCTGAATCTCCCCAAACAGCACCACCAACTGGAGACCGAATGTTCCAGTGTATGAACTTATGGGGACTTTCTTACTCAAACCGCCTGAGAAGGAGCACATGTTGGAGCTGGAGCTCAATATCCAATATCTTCCTGCTCACTGTCTGTGGTGGTCTGAATGGGTATGGATCCCATGAACTCTTGTCTGTGAATGCTTGGTCTACAGCGAGCGGCACTATTTTGAGGTGTGGCCTTGTTGGAGAAAGTGTGTCACTGTTGGGGTGGGCTTTGGGGTCTTAAATATGCTCAGGCTACGCCCAGTGTCTCAGTTCACTTCCTGTTGCCTTTGGATCAAGATGTAGAACTCTCAGCTCCTTCTTCAACACTTCAACACCACATCTGTATGCGTGTCACCATGCTTCCCGCCATGATGACATTGGACTAAATCTCTGAAACTGTAAGCCAGCCCCCATTAAATGTTTCCCTTTATAAGAGTTGCTGTGGTTCATGGTGTCTCTTCATAGCAATAGAAACCCTAAGACACTGTCTATCTTATTTTGAGACAAGGGCTCTCACTGAACTTGGAGCTTGCCAATCCCACTAGACTGGCTAGCCAGCAAGCCTCACTGACATTTCTGTCCCTGCTGCTCCAATCCTGGGATTACAGGTGTGTGCTGCTGCTGGGCTCAAACTCGGGCCCTCATGCTTGTGTGGCTACCGACGGAAGCATTTCCCCAGCCCCTCGATGCTGTTATCATCTCATCTATATTATATTATCGATGCTGTAAACCTCTTCACTGCGCAACCCTGGGAGATGTCTTCCCTCGAGAGCCTTAGTAAAGCCAGTAGGTGCAATGTGTCCGTATAGCGTAATTCTGGGAACATGCAGAGGGCCAGGGAAAAGAGGGAGGGATCAGACTCCTGTCACCTCCAGGGTAGAGTTTCATGCATGACTTCTGTTGTCCAGGTCTTGACAATTCCAGACCTTCAGGCTGCAGTTTGCCTGCTTCTTGGACAGGATCCTTGTGTGGTTTCTTTTCCCCTGGACTTCCCGTAACAATCTTATCACACCTTTGAAAAGTCTGAAAAGCCTGCTAAAGCTGCACATAAAACTGTAAAAGATTATGGGGCTGGAGAGATGGCTCAGCAGTTAGGAGCACTGGCTGCTCTCATAGAGGACCTGGGTCCGGTTCCCAGCACTCAAGTCCGACACTTCCTTCTGATCTTCGAGGGTACCAGGAACACACACAGCACAGACACATGCAAACAAAGCAGTCATGCGCATTTAACATTTTTTTATCTTTTTGTTGTTTTTGTTTTGTTTTTCGAGACAGGGTTTCTCTGTAGCTTTGGTGCCCGTCCCGGAACTAGCTCTTGTAGACCAGGCTGGCCTCGAACTCCCAGAGATTCGCCTGCCTCTGCCTCCCGAGTGCTGGGATTAGAGGCATGCGCCACCACGGCCCGGCTTAACATTTTTTTAAAAGATAAGGTTTTTGCTATATAGCTCAGGCTGGCCTGGTACTCAATATGTAGCCCAGGCTGGCCTTGAACCTGTGGCAGTCCTCTCAGCCAAGCCTCCCATGGTTAGAGATTATGGGCGTGAACCATCATGCTGGGTAGATTGGAGGCCCTATAAAAGAGACCGTGAAGCAGGCAAGGTGGTGCATACCTGCAATCTAAGAACTTTGGAAGCAGAATCAGGAGAATCAGGAGTTCGAGTCCATCCTAGGCTACATAAAGAGGTCAAAGCTAGCCCAGAATTTTGCCTCAAAAACCAAGCAAACACCGGGCACTTGGGAGGCAGAGGCTGGCGTATCCCTGTGAGTTCGAGGCCAGCCTGGTCTACAGAGCGAGTTCCAGGACAGGCTCCAAAGCTATAGAGAAATCCTGTCTCAATGCCCCCCTCCCAAAAACAAAACAACAAACAAACAAACAAACAAACAAAACCCAAAAAGCAAAAAGAAAGAAAGAAAGAAAGAAAGGAAGGAAGGAAGGAAGAAAGAAAACAACCAAACAAAAAAGATCCAGTCAGACCCCTCTCGCTTCCATCCCAGGATCACACAGGGAAGAAACATCTGTGGAATGTGTGCCCTCACTGAACCCCCCAAGGTGGGCTCCGATCTTCCCAGTCTCTTGTGGCTTACCAGTTCCAGTACTTGGTAAAATGTACTCATGCCCAGACGGGCAGGGTACCCTCTGTTGTTTATTTGTGGACCTCCCCTTCACCATCTGCCGCACTGATTCCTCTGCTCCTGTCTGGATCCTTTCTTGTTGCTGCAGCCGGTCTATGTGTTCTAGGGCTCTCCTCTGCTTGCCCTCACTCTCCAACTCTCCCAAGCAGGCTTCCTTCTCCTCCAGAGCAGCCGCTCAGATCCCTAGGCCCTGCCTTGCCATCTGTCCTCAAAGCCATGGACTGGAACTCTGACACAGCTGGCCGCTTCCTGCAGCTTCATGGCTTCTGCCCTGTCCCTGGTCCTCCTCCTTCTGCTCCCCACCACCTTCGTGCACGCAACAGAACTCGTGTGCCGACTGATCTTATTGTCTATTCCTCTTGGGAAAGGGTGATCCTGGAGTCTCCTCTGCTGCCCTCTGTCACCCCGCCTCCACCCTGCCACATACACACACACACACACACACACACACACATCTCATCAGGCAATCGTTGAATCGGCTTCAAACTGCAATCTCAAAGCTGAGTGTCACGGTGGGTTTGTGTGATGCTGTCATTTCAGGGTCGTAAATTCAAGGCCAGCCTGGGCTACACAGAGAGAAACGGCCAACAACAACAACAAAGACAGAAAAATCACTCTTGGATGTGTTGTCTCTGTCTCTGCCATCTCCACAGCTGCACCCCTGTCTTGAGAGATGGGCTTCTTCTCTCAAACTTCCCAAGGTATGGCTACCAGAATATTCACTTGGGCTTGATCTGGCAGCACCCAAAGAAGGTACCTTTCGTGGAAAGGCTGTCAAGGGAGCTTCTGGAAAGGAGACCAGAGCCATTGGAGAGGTCAGGGATTGTTGCCCCGTGGTGGAGAGAGAGCCAAGGCTGGAGACAGTCCAGCTGTGAAGGATGGTGACTCCGGGTACTGTTCAGGTAGGGGTCTCCATGACTGAGGAGACTGTGGGCCTGGCTTCCAGTCTACAGAAGCCCCTGACTTGGGACTGGAGAAATGGTTCAGTGGCTAAGAGTTCTTGCTATTCTTACAAAGAACCAAGATTCGGTTCCCAGCACCCACACAGTAGCTCACAAGGGTCTGTAGCTCCGGTTCCAGGAGACCTGATGCCCTCTTTTGAACTCCTTGGGCACATGGGACAATGGGGACTGGACAACAGAGCGGGGTGTTTTGTTATTGGTATTGGTGACTTTGCATGGCTGTTGCCTTCCCACTGGGAAAGTGAGCACTTAGGCCAGGCATTCTCCCTCTTTTTCTTCCCTCTACCCTTTCTGAAATGCATTTATTGTATTGTACTGATGTGTCTAGACATGGGACAGCGTAGATGCGCTGAGGCTGAGGTATGGAGGGGGAGTGGGGTGTTGGACTGGCCTTTCTCTGAGGATAGACAAACATGGGCTCTGACGGGGAGCTATAAGGAAACCCTGGCAGAGGCCAGTGTGGGCCAAGGTGGTTGGACACTACCCTCCATTCTTGGCAAGTCTGAGCGTGTTGGCCATGGTGTTGCCTGATCAGCACCTGCTTAACCACAGGCTTCACTTCCGGCCCAGGGCTCCTTCACAGCCGGCTTGAAGGGTGTGAGGCCGAAGCCGGGTGGGTAGGTCTGGAGCTTGCTATTGCCCATCCAACTTGTTTGTGTCAAACTGGGCCCCTTAGTCAAGGCCACAGCAGGAGAACCCTCGCTCTCCCCACCCTGGGCCTGTCATTCTCAGGGGCAGGCTCGGGACACAGCAGACCCAGGGAAAGCACCAATGGAGCACAAATGGCGGTGGGTTGGCCATCTCCTAAGGGGAGGGCATCTGCTCTGGTTCATTGTCTATCCCGTGATGAACACCAGGACCAAAAGCAGCCTGGGGAGGAGAGGGTTTATTTTAATTAATCATAAAGGGAAGCCAGGCTGGACCGTGGTGGTGCATGCCTTTAACCCCAGCACTCAGGAGGCAGGGGCAGGGGAATCTCTGTGAGTTCGAGGCCAGCCTGGTCTACAAAGTGAGTTCCAGGACAACTAGGGCTAAAAACAATAAAGCAATAAAAAATTGTAAGTCAGGGCTGAAACTAGATAGAACCCGGAGGCAGGAGCTGCTGCAGAGGCTTCATGGCTTGCCTTCCATGGCTTGCTCAGCCTGCTTCTTTCTTACAGAACTCAGTGCCCAGAGGTGGCACTGCTCTCAGAGGACTGGGCCCGCCCACATCCATCATTAATCAAGAAAATGCCAGCTGGGTGGTGGTGACGTACTTCTGACCCCAGCACTTGGAAGGCAGAGGCAGAGGCAGGCAGATATCTATGAGTTTGAGGCCAGCCTGGTCTACAGAGAGAGTTCCAGGACAGCCAACGCTGTTATACAGAGAAACCCTGTTTGGAAACATCGCCCCCAGAAGATGGAAAGGAAGGAAGGAAGGAAGGAAGGAAGGAAGGAAGGGAGGGAGGGAGGGAAGGAAGGGAGGGAGGGAAGGAAGAAAATGCCCTTTCAGGCTTGCCACGGGAGCCTTGTGGAGGCACCTGAGGTTCCTGCATCCCAGATGACCCTAGCTTGTGTCGAGTTGACAAAAACAGAACAGAAACTAACTACTCCCCCTCCCGTTCTCTGAACAGGGTCTCACCCTGCAGCCTCTTAGCATTTAAAGCTGTTCTCCCTTCTCAGCCTCCTGAGTGCTGGGATTTATGTCTCAGGAGAGATTCACTTGTGTTTTGAGACAGGGTCTTCTCCTGGGACCTGGAGTTAACCAATTAGGGGAGGCTGACCAGCAAACCCCAGCATCCTCCTGGGATGCTAAGCACGTGGCACCACACCCATCTTTTTACCTGTGTCCTTGGTATCGGATTGAGTCTTGTGACAGACAAGCACTAAGTCGCTGAGCAGTCTCCCCCCATTTGTTTATTTAGAGAAGGGTGCCCCCGTATATCTCTGGCTGGCCTGGAACTCACGACGTAGTGGCCAAGGTTGGCTTTGAACATAGGATCCTCCTTTCTTAGTTCACCAAATGCTGGGATTATACACACTTATTATCTGGTACCAACTTCTTCATTTATTAACTTTTTCCACTTGGCAACTGCAGGAAGATATTTATTTCCTGTAGTTTAGGCGTGTACACTTCTGTTTTTGTCTCAGGTTTCAGTAAGGTTGCATCCCTTTTGGAGTAAGGTGGAGCCAATGCTCTGCTCCCCACCCCCACCCTATGCCCACCCCCCCAACCCCCCAACCCCCCAGCCCCCCAACCCCCCAGCCCGGAAGCTGGCGAGCCAGAGATGGTGGCTTTCTTGGGTGAAGTTCCCGCTGCAGCCAGCAGGGGCCACTGTGAGTCTGTACTGCTGGTATCTTTGTTCGAGAAGAGGCCGCCGTCTCCTCGCAACGCCTCCCCTCCCCTTCGTTGCCCACGGCCCGGTGGCTCTCAGCTTGAGCTCACCAGGGGAGCTGACCCAGTTGCTCGGCTTTTCAATAAGAAGGCTGGCTGCCTGCGGAGCACTGTTTGTTCTGTGCTCCAGACATTCAAAGCCCAGACAGTGCCTCTGCCTCTGGCTTAAAACCCAGTCGCCAGAATCCTGCCCCGTTCCACCCTCATCCCCAGCGGGTGGGGGGTGATGGTCCAAGTCCTCTCTCGAAGGTAGGAAGCGGAGAGGGTTCTTCGCAATGGCCTGTTCCAGGATGGCTCCAGTTTTTCCCGCTCTAACATTCTCAAGACCACTGTGCGGAGGTCTTCTGAGGGCTGATGCTCCATCATGACCCTCCCATACCCCACCAACTGGTTCTGGCTGGGTCCGGTTCCCCAGGGATCAGCCCTCTCATTGCAACTTCTCTCGTAGGATTCTGCTGGGCAGCTCAGCATTCCTCCCGTGTCCTGGTTCTCAGCGTCCAGCCAGCCGGCGCTGTTCTCAACGCCCCTCTTGTTTTCCGGCCTGCTCCTCCTCTATGCCTTGCAAGACAGATTTTTGCTTAACGAAGTTACTATTTCTCTTTTTGAGATGGTGTCTTGCTGCTTAGTCCAGGCTGATCTCGAACTCTCCATCATCCTTCCTTAACCTCCCGAGAGCTGGGAGCACCCCCACACCAGGCCTCCTGTTTTAAAATCGAGGCTCTCAGCGTCTTGCCCAGTGTCACACAGCAGCGCCAAGACCGAATGTGAGCCGGAAGGCCACCAGTCTGGCACACTCCTTCCCTGGAAAGGTCTGGCCGGCGCTGCCCTCCCGGCACCCAGCATCCTCCTGCAGTTCACAGTTTACTCTTGGCCCGTGTGCTTGTCCTGCTTTCTAAGACTGCTATTTATTTATTCTTTGGATTTCCAGCATGTTTTCTGCTGTGCCAGGGCCCAGAAGATAAAGGGAGGCACGGCTCACATTCAAGTGCATGGGCTGTGAGACAAGACTTTTGCCCCTGTCAGCTGAGTCCTTCCAGACAGCAAGAAGCCTTCCCAAGGGGCAGAAGCTGTTTCCTGTTCTCCTGTTCCCCTCCATGCTGTGACCTCCTTCATCCCTCCTCAGGGACTTGATGCTGCTGTTGTGACCATGGCCATGGGGGGATGGACAGGCCTGGCCCAGCAGCGCTTGGAAAGAGACTCTAGGCCGAGAGCTCAAGGCGGATTCCAGCAGGCTCCCTTTCGGCGGTACCCAAGGGCTGACCCCTGACCCCCGCGGAGCCTCAGGACCGGCATTCAGCATCGAGTATGGAATGTCCGGTGTGCAGGCCTAGAAGAAGGTCAAGGTTTAATCTTTGGTGATGTGACTGACCCGTGAATACAAATAAGGTTCTTCTGCATGGACATCTAGACACGACCCCCATCCTCTCCCCTTCCCCTCTTCCCCAGGCTGTCCTCCAACTTGTCATCATCCCATGTAAGTCTGCTGAGTGCCGGGGGTGACCGGAGTGTGTCACCAAGCCCACCTCTGAAATTGTACCCTTCGTTCCACACTGACCCTGCCCTTGGTAGATTTCCAGGACAAAATCCAAAAGGCACTGACTTTTTTATCCCCTAGTGGAGGTGCTGGAGATTAAGCCTAGAGCCTGGTGGATGAATGCCAGGCTGTTCTCTTTCACTGAACTGTGTGTCCCTAGCCTTCTTTATTTTTTATTGTGAGACAAGGTCTTAGTAAGGAGTTAGTTACCTATGCTGGCTTTAAACTTGTGATCCCCACCCCTGTGCTTCAATCTTCTGAGCAGCTGCGGCGGAACAGCTGTAAACCACCAGGTAGGTCCAGCTTCTCTGACTTTTTTAATAAGATAGACCCATCTCCTCCTTCATTTTCTGACTTCCTGCTTAGTGATCTGCAGTCCCGAAACCCAGAGCGACCCCAAGCAGCTAGGGCCAGCACAGGGGCGCTGTTTCCGATGAAAATGTTCTTATCTAGAAATGCTGACTGGGAAGAGCGAGGTGAAGGCAGGTCTCTGGGGTGGGAAAGAACAGAGGCCAGATTCAGGAAGAACGGAAGAACGGGCCTGTTTAATGGCACAGCTGGTTACAAACATCAGAAACTACAAAAAGACAGGCGGTTACAGGGAGGCTGCGTGAGGATGGGACAGGAGGGGATGCAGGCACGGCAGCCACAGCAGCAAGACATCCTCCAGGACAGAACACATGGACCAGGGAGTACACACGGGGTCCCCAGCAACGTTAAGGAAACTAGGTGGACAGGATGGCCTGGTGGCCTGGAGGAGGGCAGGAAAGGCCCTGGGTCTCCACTGAGGACAGAGTCCCTGGTCCTGTGGCCTGGTTGCTGTCTGAAGTGAGCAGGTGAGGCTCCTTCCTGAGGCTGTCCCTCACCCCTTCACACACACGTACACAGGATACAAACACTGGCTGCCGCCCCAGTGGGATCTTCTGAGGTCTTGGTGCTCACTATTCCCTGCCCTTCCTAGGGCAAGCCAGTCAGCCAAACCCTTGGGAAGGTGAGGGGAGCCAGATCTTATTTTTTTATTTTGTTTGAGACAGGGTCTGCTTGTGTAGCCCTGGCTAGCCTGCTCATCACCATGGAGACCGAGTAGAGACCACCTGACCTCGAACTTGCAATTGCAACGATGCTCTTGGCCTCCCAGGCTCCTGCTGGGGTTACAGGTGTGTGCCACTACACTGGGCAAACTAGATCTTTTCTTTCTTTCTTTTTTTGTAGATGGGCAGGAATGTAGAACACTGAGCTATGGGGGCAAGCTGAGGCACCCCAACTCCACTTCCTGGCCCCACCCTCTTGCGCTGTTTCTCCATGCTCCCTGGAGCGTTACCCAGGCACATGCTGGGGATCCCCCCTGGCCTCCCATAGCAGGGCAAGACTGAGGCTTCTGGGCCTGCAGCTACACATGATAGATATGTATTTATATATATATATTTATATATTTATATAGAGATCGTATATAGAATATATCTGTATATGTGGTAGACATGTGTGCGTGATACTCTAGATGCTGAGGTGAGCCTACATGCTGGTGGGCAGAACGCAGTGGGGCTAGTGCCTTTCTGAAGTGACTCACGGGCTTGTCCTGGCTTCCCACTGGCCGCTTGCTAGGTCCCTCTCTAACAGGAAGTAGAAAAGCTAAGACGGTGCACCCCCTGCTGGGGAGACAGGAGGGTCCCCCGCTGCTAGGTTCAGCATCAAGGTAGCTAGCCCCACCTCCCAGCAGCCTGGGGGGACCAGGGCCATGAGGAAGGCCTCCTTTCGGGAAGTTGAGTCAGGATTCCTCCAGCTTCCTTTGCGCCCAGAAATGGAAGGTCAAGGAGTGTCTTCAGAATTCAGCCTTCTGCCCAAAGTGCTGCCAGGGAGAGGGGGGCTGGGAGGGGTCCTATGGCCCCGAAGAGGGCAGCGTGGTCGGTGGGCTGTGGATGAGACAGATGAAGGGGACAGGTTACAGGGGTCAGTGGGGGAAGGCCGAAGGGGACACCTGGGGCACTAGAAGGGGGGACCGGGAATCATGAGATGGGACACTTTTGGCTGAGAGACCCAACACGGTTGCTCAATCCCCAATTATCTCCATCCTATGGTGCTACCTCAAGCTAGTCTGGTAGCCCAGGAGAGGAGAGACCTGGACCTGTCAGGGGGTGCAGGGGGTGTGGCCAGCGTCTGACCTGTTGATTACCAAACACCACACAGATGGGAACTCGTTTCTCTTCCTTTGGAAATAGGATGTGTGCTGCTTGTCTTAGCAGAGGGCTCCCTGGCTTCCGCGTAGTGTCTCTGCCCGTGAAACTCCTTTTAGCTCCCTGGCCCTCACATCCCCCTGCCCCAGCGCCCCTCCACCCACACAGAGCTACACACCCGGAGGCAGAGACAGTTCAATAAACAGTGGTGTCTGACTCAGTGTGTTTCCCTGATAAGAGAAGCTGGACTTCTACAAGTCAGCCCTAAAACTCCACTCCACCCTGTGAGGCAAGGGGAGGTTCTGGAATGGGTTGGGACCTACAGGCCCTGGCCCATGCCTAAGACCCCAGGAGACCAGAGATGGGGACAGAGGCTGTCAAGGGACACGAGGGGGCAATTCCACATTGTGACAGCTGGGGAAGCCCTGTATGGGTGCTCAGGCCCAGGTGAGGTAGCTAGCCCATGGGCTGTCTGGCCCCTGCATCACCCACTCCCACTCAGCCCACTAGGACCAAAGAGGGGCGAGATGATGTTTGAGGTTTGGCCAGTGCTGAGTCCCTGGGGTCCAGCTGGGGCAGGAGCAGGAAGACTCAAGCCATGTGTTTCTGATTCACTGGGGCTCCCTGGCCAGTTCTCCCTACCGTCCCTCTAGGCCCTGTAAAAAGCTCTTTTCTCCAAAAGCAGGAAGTCTTGTGTCATGGCTGTAAACAAACTCATCTTGGGCGGCAGAGCCTGCCTGGGGAGGAGAGTTGGGGGGGAGAGCAAACCCCTCCACTGCCTCCCCTCCCACAATCTCCTCCCTGGTCTCTCTCAGTGGCAGATGGAGGGAACCCCAGTTTTCCAAGCTTGGCCGATGCCCTTCTTTGCCAGGTAAACCTCTTTTCGCCTCTCATTTACTCTAGAGTCTGGGGCGGGCCAGGTCCAGCTGTACACATCTGGACTTGACCTGGCTACAACTAGCAATTCCTGAGAACTCCACTGTGCTCTCCTGGGGAGCTGCTGACGGTGGGGGAGGCACAACTTGACTGGTCGGTCTGTGGCAGGAAGGGCAACAGGCCTGGCCTCTCCCCACCCTTAGGGACCTCCTCTGCAGAGCCGGGTGGGGAGGCCCGTGAACAGGAGGTGGCACGGGGGCCTTGGAAGGGCCTGAGGAGACAGTGCCTTTTCCATGGGAAACTGCTGGGAATGTTTCTCCAGAACACGTGTCCCAAGCCGCTGGCTGACCCCTAGTTCCTGTTCCCGCCTCCGCGCCTCTCCTTCCTACTTCAGCTCTGGCTCTGTCCTTCCATTTGGCTCCCAGAGTCAGCTGCCTCCCGGGGGTCTGGGGGGTCTGAGTGTTCCCAGCCGCCACATCACCACATCGGAAGGCCAGCTCTCACTGTGCTCCCAGCCAGCGGGAGTCACTGAGTCTGTCCATCCGCCCTGTTGGAGCCTAGAAGTGGGTGCTGTCCTCTAGTCAGACTGGAAGTAAACATCTCCTCGTTTTGTCCATGTGAGTGACACCCATGGAGGTCCCTTGTGGGCCTGGGCATGTGTATGTGTCCTCATGACCCTCCTGGCTCCAGCTCTGTTGGTACAGAGAGTTGTATGGAAGCACCCTCGGGTGAGCATGAGATGAGGAACAGGCCTAAAGGATTGGTACAGAGGAAGGGGTGGGGCTGGCCCCATGCTGCTCTGAGTCTGAGGAGCCAGCGCCCCACCAGGAGACAGTCATAGCCTTGGGTGACCTGAGCCATCCCTGCTCCAGACGCGGAGAAGCACTGCTCAGACAAATCTACTTGGAGTTCTCAACCCTGTGCAGCCTAGAGCAGGGGCTGAGCAGAAGTGGGCCTGAAGTCAGAAGGACGCTGCCATGCAGGCCCTGTGTGGGGTGCCTGCCATTAACTGTATCAGACTCCCGCGTCTGCATGCCCCAGCAGTCAGTCCCTGGTCCCAGAAGAGATGGGAAGCCTAGGGGATGAGACAGGACATAGCAGGGAGACTGCCCAGCCCACCCTCACCCCCTCCTCACGTGGTGGTGTTGGGGACCTGCTGTACCCAGCCCACTTCCTTGTAGGCAGCGGTCACATGGCTGTAGATGAGACCACGCAGCTTGGCCCAGGCTTTCTGCGTCTCAGGAGGGAAGTCATTGGCAAACTCCTCGGCGATCACCTCCAGAATGACCCCAGAGAGAATCTGGGGGCAAAGGAGGGAAGGAGGAGTAAACGCCTGGGCACCCTGCCTCCCGCCGTCCCCAGGATCCCTGAGAGCCCACATTGGCCTGTGTGGCGGGCACAGACTAGCAGCCTGGTGGTTACCGAAGCCCATGTTCTCAAGACAAGGACTGCACTGGAGACGTCTTTCTCTCCTGCTGCCGTGCCTCGCCTGCCTCAGCCTCTCCAAGGGAGCAGGCTGGCAGCACCATAGCCATCTCTGCTATTCAGGAGCCCTCCCGGAGGCACAGGCTGTAGGGAGCTGTGGCCCAATGGCCTACAGGCTCTGGACAAGAGTAAATGCAAGGACATACCTTGAAGTACACAGGTTCCACCTTGTGCTTGAGGGCGTGGGCCTTGCCCACCAGGGCGAGCACAGAGGACACCTTCTCGGGGTCATGCAGGTTCTCCACGACAGTGTTGAGGGCCCCCATGACCCGGCAGGCATGCTTCCGCAGCTGGGGACTCCTCTCCATCTCCAAGGGGTCCTCCATGTGTCTAAACTGGCTGAAGTACTGCTTGGCTGACGGGAAGTTCACAAAGAACCTGGCAGGAGGAAGGGTGAGCGCTGAAGCAGGGGTGCGCGGGGGGGGGGGGGGCTGTTGGGCGTCTTCTAAATCCTGCTGGAATGGCCAAGATGGAGGCAGGGCTGGAGAAGCAGGCATGCTCCCACGCCAAGAATGGTTTTCACTCTCATACAGAGCTGTCCTTCCATCACAGGTTCTCCCTCTGGCCAGGTCCTGCCGGGACCACCTGCTGGACCTGTTTAGGCTGGCAGCCTCTTGTGCCAGGCCACCGTCTGCCTTGCTTCTTGAGTGCTCTCTGAGCCTACACCCCACTGAGGCCTGCTCTGGTCACTGAAAAAGATTCTTGGACAATTGTTTTAGGTTGGTTTTTGTTTCTTTGGCTGGTTGGTTTTTCGTTTTTGAGACACGGTTTCTCTGTGTAGCCCTGGCTGTCCTAGAACTCACTTTGTAGACCAGGCTGGCCTAGCACTGGAAGAGATCCTCCCGCCTCTGCCTCCTGAGTGCTGGGATTAAGGGAGTGTGCCACCACCGCCCAGCAATCGTTTTAGTTTTTAAATTAAAGACTCATCACACTGCCCGGGATGGCCCTGAACTCCTGGGCTCAAACAATCCTGCCTCAGCCCCCCAAGAATGAGCCACTGTAACCCCCTTCGCTTCTCCCTCGTCTTTTCTAAGACAAGCACGAGTCGAGCATCCTTGGTTGGTCTGGATCTCTGGGTAGGCCAGGGTGGCTTTGAAACTCGCAATGTTCCTGCCGCTTTTGCCTCCTGAGTGCTGGGGTTACAGGCATGCACTGCCATGCTCCCCACCCATACGCCCATACCCAGCTCCTTATGTAAGTTTCCTCTCAGTGCTGGGGACTGAATCCTGGGCCTGGTGCTTCCTAGGCATGCACCCATTATTTATCTTCTCTAAGTGTTGGGTTCCTCATCCATAAAATGGGCATCAGCATTCCTAGGCTGGGGAGCCAAGTGTAAAGGAAAGGGCTTGTAGTCCACAAGGGTTGACAAGGTGTCCACAGCGCGTATGGATTCACGTCATCCTTAGAAGAGAGAGGGCGGCGCCTTCCTTGTGAACAAAGTGAGGCCAGGGTGACCTAACTGTGCTGGCTCAGCCAGTGAAGAGCCCACGAGAGACACCCTTCCCCTCTCCCAGCTCAGCCGCTTTCTCCCTGATGCCCCGCAGCAAATGCTAATTTAAACAACTGACTTTGCCTTTGTGGTATGGTTTGTGATTATCTGTGAGATCTTGAACTCATGGACATAGCCTGTCTCTGCCTCTCAAATGATGGGATTGGAGGCATGGACCCCCCCCCCCCCCATCCCTCGAAGTAGAATTTGGGCTTTCCTGGCACTGGCCCTCTCCTGTTCCAGTTTATCCAATGGGTTTAGTCCCCCCCAGACTTCTTACATTACATCATTCTCATACTCAAAACCAGTCAGTGGCTCCCTAGTTTTACACCCAAGTCAGATGCCCCAGACTTCTTATGAACTGTGCTCATCTGCTTCCCCAGCGCCGTGTCTCCATGCTTCTGCCCAGAGTCCTCGATCCCAGTTCGACAACGGCATTTACCATTGGCTAGCCTTCCTTTCCGTGAAGTGGGATGCCTGACACATCCCTCATGCCAGACCTGCCCCTCTCCGGCCACCCAATGTGGCCTTCCTGCCACAGCTATTGGTGCCACCGGGTAGTTTTCTCTGCTACCCTTTGAGTCTGTCAGACCAGACCCCACACCGTAAGTGGAGGCGGGGTCTCACATGTGCTCTGATCCATCACCCCAGCCTATGGGCCTCCTAGCTGGGACTCAATGAGAGACTATTTCCTTAATGGTTCCTCAGAAAGTGTGTAAAGTGTCCTGACCTGTGTTGTTGGGTGTCACCACCCTCTGTTTGTCTGTCTGTCTGAGGCATCAGAGGAAGCTCACAGCTTGTGGCTCAGGCCTGAGAGTCTGACGTGAGGGAGATAGACACAGACCATCTGGCCAGCCAGCCCTTCTGGGGCTATAGTCACTTTTGGCAGGAAGGTTCTGACTGGGTGGCCAGGGCACTGTCCATGTGGGGAAGGCGAGGGACCTGCTTGGGTGCTGAGTGTGACCTTGGACAAACACTTTGTGACTCCCTCCTCCTGTCTTTATGAGTTTGAGAAAACTTCACAGTTGGCTTCTTCAGAGGTACTGGGTGTGGACCAAGGTGGCAGCGGGCCTGAAAACACACAGGATTTCTCTAGAAGCTTTTCATGAGGGACACATGAGGAAAGATGCCTCGGTGGCCAGGGTCATTGCGCAAGCCTGGCAACCAAGCTTGGTTCCCAGAATGTGTAAAACCCAAAAGGCAGGATGCCACGGCACACGGGTAACCCTAGCACTCCTAGGCAGTGAGACAGGGTCCCTTGGACACAACGCAGTGGCAGGAACAAGAGAGACACTCCCTCAACAAGGTGGAAGGAGAGAATTGGCTCTGGACAGCTGTCCTCTGATTTCCACACGACATACAAACATGCCCCCACCCCTACACACAATAATAAGCATCTCAGGCTTTTTGGTTTTCACAATTGCAAAAAAACTAAAAAACAAAAAATCAATTGGGGGGGTATGGCATGTTGCAATCTGCAAGGCTTCTCTTACAGTATTTAGTTGCAGCCTAGAAACTCTTTCCTCTCCCCAAGCAGGACATCCCAGGGGACACTCATTGAGCATTTACTATCCAAGCGCTGCTTTGCCCCTCAGCTTATGGATCAGGAACTAGCTGATCCCCAAGGCTGCCCAAGAGGCAGCAACAGAATGGACCAGACTTCAACGCTGCTGGCCAGGGACTGCAGGCCAGGGACCGCAGGCCAGGGATGGGTCCTGAGTGCAGGTCTCCTGCCTCAACACAGCATCACCCTGTGTGGCCCTGAGGGAGGATCTTCCTAGGGAGTAGGGGCCCTGAGCTCTGCTGTCATCCTGGCTTCCCCTCCAGCCTGTGTTTCCTCCCACCCCTCCCTGGCTGGCTTGAGCTGCCAGGGAGAAGCCTCAGCAGCCAGTCTTGGGGAGTTTCTCAGCTCCCAGAGGCATCTGGGCTTCCAAGAGCCTGAAATAGGCTTGTCTGTGTATGAGGGGGAAGGTGTCAGCGTTACAACCAGGAGGGAGGGTGGTGTTCCCTCCTCGGGTTCCTCTCTCACAAGGACTGGAAACATGGGGGTCTGCCTCAGACCCTAGGGCAGCTAGCAAGCTTCTCCTCTATTCCACCACCAGGAACTCCTTCCTAGTAGTAACCAGCCTCCTCCTTGCCTCATACCCTGCAGGCAGAGTGGGCGGTAGGGACAGAAATGGGGGAGGGGTGGTCAGAGGGCCTGGTCCCGTGGATGAACATTTGGGGCTTGTCAGAACATGAGTTTGTGAGCCAGATCTACCGATGGATCCCGTGAAGCTATGAGAAGCTAGGGGTCTTGGCCTTGCCCCCTGCTATTGGCCAGGCCTAGGGCAGGGAGCCCTAGAGCGGCATTTGGAGTCATGGTGAGTGGCTGGGGTTGTCCAGTGTTGCCCCAGGGTTGTCAGGCTGGCTTTGGCATGAGGCGAGGTGTGGTTGTTGGGAAGCTCGGCAAACCAGATCTGTTAGCCATCTCCGGTCTTCTCAGTAGTAAGTCTGTCAGCAAGTACCTTCCCCAACCAGGCCTGGTCCCTGGGTGTCAGGGGGTGAACCGAGGAAGAATGAACCCTGCTCTCAGATCCTATTCTGTGCCCTCTCTTCTCCCATTCCTGGGGGAGCCACTCACTGACACCCCCAGGTCCTACGGGCCTTGCCTTGTTTCCCCTCGGTGCCTACATGTGCTTTGTGGGCCTAGGGGTGCAACACAAGGCTGAGAGCAGCTCTCTGGGGATGCGGGCTGGCGCATCCGAGGCTCCAATCCCCGCTGGGAGCTTATGTGTGGGTGCCTACACTGCCAATCTGTCTGCGGCTTCGGGATCCCAGTGGCCCTCTTTGGTTCCCGCCAGCAGGGCAGTGAGCTCTGAAACAGCCACCCCTTCCTCTTCCTCAGGAACTCTCCCCCAGTTCCTCCAAAACTCTTCTGCTCTTTTCCTCCAAAATCTACTTCTTAGTTGGAATCCAGGCATTTCAGCGGGGAGCTGGGTAAGTCCCAGGCTTGCCGAGGCAGAGGCAGAAAGGGAGGAGAAGAGCCGGGGAAGGGGCCAGGACTGGAAAACAGACACCCGCCGCAGGGGTCCGTCTACCCCAGGAGTCACCCTGTCTTCATAAAAGGCTGCCCTGCTTAGGTTTGATAGTCTCCCCCTGCCAAGAGTGGGTGCCCCTGTTCTGCCTGTACCCCTGGGTCCAGCGTGTGTGGGAATAGTCCAGGTGTGATTTGTAACTCAGTGTCTAGCTTGTGGGGTTTGGGGATATTAATCGTGCAGGTGTGATACAGCATCACTTAGGGTGGGGGTCCTCAGGGATCCTGCAGACGGACATTATACTTCTGTATACCTATCTGGCTGGAGGGTCCAGAGTGGGGCCCTGTCTCCTGAAAGCCACCCCCTCAAAAAAAAAAAAAAACCCTAACAAACTCAGCCAGGATTGCATCCTAAAGCCTACTGGTTTCACTCACCTGTCTCACCTGCAGCTCGCACTGGCCTCACTTTTGGGGACTGGGAGGGGCAACTGGGCAGCTTGGCCTCTTGACCTCTAGTCCCCTGCTCACTGCTGCGCTCTTCCAAAGGGCCGACCTGGACAGGGCGTTCTGTATCCTCTTTAAACCCTTTCCTGGCTGAACCTCAGTTTCTCTGCCTGTCTCTAAAACGGGGAGTCGTCTCTGAAACGGGGAGTCTCTACCGTTCCCTTTGAGGGGCTGGTCAGATGGCCATACATCTCAGTTGGGTCGCTAGGGTCACTCATGAGGAAGACCGACTGGGATGGGTGAGTTCTGAGGCCAGAGGAACCAAGTGCCCTCCCGCGTCTAGTTCCTCGTGAGCCCAAAGCCCCGGGCCAGGAAGGAATCAGCTAGGGTTTCCATCGCCCCAGGGCGCCCCCACTACCGACCCGTTCCCAATCGCTGGGGAGGTGGCGCCGGAGCTCGCAGCGGGCCGAGCCCGCCTCTGCCCGCAGTCGTTGTCACCCTCCCTGTCCTGGGCCCCGCCAAGCCGGGAGCGACACCTACCTCACCAGGATGGCCACCCCCACGTCCTCGCAGTTGGCATACAGCCGGGCCCACGTAGCCTGCACCGCCTTCCTCTCCGCCTCGGACAGCTCCTCACTCCGCTCCCTGCGCTCTCTCTCCATGTCGCCGGGCACTTTCTCCATGAGCAGCTCCGAGCCCAGCGCGGCTTCGCTAGGCGGCGGGAGCGAGGAGTCAGAGCCGAGGCCGGTGAATGCGAGGCGGGCGGGAGGGCTCGGAGTAGAGCGCCGGAGGGAGGGAGCGAGCGTGTGTGTCTGTGCGCGTCGGGTGTGTGTGTGTGTGTGTGTGTGTGTGTGTGCGCGCGCGCGCGTGTGTGCAGGGTATATGTGCGGGGGGCGGGGGACTGCGAGCTGGGGGCGGGGATGTGGTCTGCTGGGGAAAAAAATGTTTAAAAAAATGAATCCGTTCCAAATCCCCAGTCCTGTGTCGCGGAGCCTATTCTGGCAAGGTGAAGACTGGGCGGGATGGGGGCGTCGCGGCTGGCGTCTGCCCGCCTGCCCACCCACCCGCCAGCAAGGCCACCGCGGTCCTCGCTGGGAGAGGTAGGTGTGGCCAATGTGCAGAAGGGGCTGGGAGGACCAGGGGCGTCACACGGAATGGGCAGCGCGGGCTGCGCCGGAGTGTGCCCCCGGTCTGGTGCAGGGCTGGGGGCGCAGGGATCGGACTCCCGATGCGCGGTGTCTGGACCTGTGCGTGTGCGTACCCTTCACGCGGTAGGGAACTGACTCAAAGTCAAACACATCCAGGCATTGCTTCCCGTCGCCTGCTGGAGAGGGCACGAACTTGCAGAAAAACCTGGGCTTCCCTTGTAGTCCCTGTAGTCCCGCTGCTCCTCAGCCTACGACTGGGCCCAAGGCACTATTTTCAGACCTGGGGACCCCAAGTTCTGGCAGTCTTCCTTCTCATCTATCATTCCTGCTGGTTCTCTGAACTTGAACGCAAGCCCAGTCTGGGGAACCAAGGGCCCGTACCCTCCTTTCTTCCTCACCAATGCCAAGCCCAAAACCAAGCAGGAAGGAAGTTCCAAGACACTGTCCTGAATTCTGGCCCTGGCCTTAGCGAGGCTTCGCGACAGTGGCAGTCAGGAGTGATAGATGGGCAGCCAGAACTCATAGGCGCAGGACAGTGGAGACATCTGTCACCGTCAAAGATTCAATTTGGAAACCATTAGGCAAATTCATCATCATAGACTGTTCGTGGAGGGGCGAGATTGGGACAGAGTGGAGGATTGCCCTGTCTTGAGGGACTCACAAACTTCGTCCTGCCAGAGGTGCTCAGGTCTGGGCATGAACCTTGTGGTGTCAACCCTGAGCCCACAAGGGTTGACACAGATGACTGAGGTGGCTCTGGTTCTCCCCAGGGCTCCCTGTTAGCCCTTACCCCGCTCAGGAGTAAGGAGGATAGGAGCCCTGCTGCCCAGAAGGTGGCTCTCTTCTTCAGCTTTGGTTCCTGCTGGTTTAAGGCCTTTAAAAGTTCTTGCTGGCTCCCAAAGCCTTGATGCTCTGAGTTCCATCCCCAAGACCCACATGGGAAGGAAATGACTCCTGCAAGTTATCCTCTGACCTCCGCATGCACCTACCTCTCTCCCTCCCCCACTTTCCCCCTCTCTCTCTCTCTGTCTTTGTCTCTCTCTCCCTCTCTCCACCTCTCTCTCTTGCACACACACAATAATAATAATAACAAAAATTTAAAAATCTAAAAGATAAAATCAGACTTTAAGGTTCGGGGTTCAGTCCTGACAGTCACCAAGTAGTATGTTTACAGGCCCCCCTGGAGCTCAGTGTTGGGGTGCCTGATGGGGCACCCAGGCAGGACGCATTACCTCCCATGGTTAGGAAACAAAGGTCTTAGAAGGGATGGAGGACGGTGTGCGTTCAGGTCCTGACATCACTCAGTCCCCGCCCTGCCCTGCTGACT
This sequence comes from Microtus oregoni, assembly GCF_018167655.1. Taxonomy (NCBI): domain Eukaryota; kingdom Metazoa; phylum Chordata; class Mammalia; order Rodentia; family Cricetidae; genus Microtus; species Microtus oregoni. Next base: position 3,440,344 of record NW_024543222.1, on the reverse strand, counting down.
CCCTTCTACTTCCTGAGACCCAAGCAGCTGCCCAGGAGGTCCTGGTGGGTGGGACGCGGAAAGAATACTTCTATTGATTTTCATCGTCTCCTCCCATCGCCATACCTAATAACCTAGGGATATATCGGTACAGCAGTCTTGCACATAATTGATAAGCCTATAATTTATATCTAAATTATATAAGATAGTTATATAAGATAGAATTTATAGTTCACATCTGTGAGTGCGCACCTCAACTCTGCCTCTCCCTGAAACGGAGTGTAACGAGCAAAGTTCAGAGGGCTGGCAGAGGGAGCAAGCGAGCCAGGTTCACAGGCAGGCTCTGCTCTCGCGGCCTGTCGGGCTCATCATCCATCCTGCTTCCCTTCTGCCGCACAGCCTGTCACTGAGGAGTCAGCAGCCAAGCAGAGCCGGCTGAGGGCCCAAACTTCTGTAGCACCTGCAGCTTCAGACACCTGCGCTTGCTCTCTTTATACTGGAGATTGAACTCAGGGCCTTGGGATGCAGGAAAGCCCTCTTTGAGATACTCCCGTTAGATTTCCAGGCTGGCCTCCAACTCCCTCTGACGCTCAGCCAGGCTTTGAACTTGAGATCCCGCGCCTTCCCAGTGGCTTACAGGTCCTTGTCACTGGGCCAGGCCCCAGATCCTCTTTGAAGCTCTCCTTGCTGCTTGCAAAGTCCCCAGTGCTCTGCAGTACAGAAGTAACTCACTTAACTTGATTGCACTGAAGCCCTGGCAGTATGGAATGCTCTGGGGAGAACCTTCTGGACAGGCACCTTGAAGGAGGTTGGTTTACTCTGCCTCTAGAGGGGAGATCTTGGGCCCGGTGAGTTTAATCTCCCTTCACCAGGTCAGTTCTGCTGACTCCACTAATCCATCCACTAATCCATCCCCAGGAACTTCAGGAAACACAGCGGGTGGCTTGGGAGAGGTGGCCAGGGCCTTTGTGGCCCCTCACCTGTGGCCTTCTTCTGGCAGAGTTGGTGTTCAGGGGGGATGGGGCAGCTGAGCCATGTGCACCACCCTCTTCCTGCTCAGCTTGGCCATGCTGTGGCGCCGCAGATTCACCAACCGGGTGGAACCGTGAGAGACTGATGGGGCTGCGCATTGGGGTTGCGGGTGGGAGGAACTTCCAGGGAGGGTACAGATAAGCCGAGGGGGAGCAGTGGCCGCCTGGATCCCTAGCTGGTCTGGGAGGGGATTTGAAGGACACCTTGAAAGGGTCACTCTCGGAGAAGGTGGTGCTGGGTGGGTGGGAGCAGGCAGCCTGTTAGTCCGGGGCTGCTAGACTGTGACCGGGGTGGGACAGAGGCTGGGTGCTGCCTACAGGTTCTCTGCCTGCTCTTCCCTTCCAGAGAGCCCAGCAGAGAGGACGGGGCGGTTGTGGGCAGCAGCTCGGACACAGACCTTCAGTCTTCGGGCAGGTGAAGAAGAGTCAGGGGTGGGGGGAGTGGTGCCAAGGAAACTATTGGTGTGTGTGGTGTGAGTGTGGTGTGTGGTGTGAGTGAGCGTGTGTGTGGTGTCTGTGAGAGTGTGTGTGGTGTGTGAGTGTGTGTGTGGTGTGTGTGTAGTGTGTGTGGTGTGTGTGTTCTAGCCCTCACCACAGTCACTCCCTGTGGGCAGGTTAAGTGGGAGAGGGAGTCCGTGCCCCCCTCTACTGGACCAAGGCTGTGTTGCTTTGCTTCTGCAATGATGAGAGTGTGGGACAGGTTCCCAGGGGAACCTTCTGTTGAAGGAGCAGGGAGCGGAGGGAGGAGGCAGGAGCCGCTGGGGGCTGATTTGCTCTCTTGTCCTTGGCCCTCCCTCCTCCTCCTTTCTCTGCCACCAACCGGGCTCAGCTGCTCAGTTGCCTGAACCTCCAGCAGGATTCGCTGTCCAGTCCCCAATAGAAGGCACAGGAGGAGCATGACATCACCAGCACTGAGTGCCATTGGCTGGGTAGCCCCTGCGGGCAGGACACTGTCTCCAGTGGCCAGAAAGTTAACTCTTCCCTAGGTTGAAGCCATGTGGCCTTTGTGGGGTGGGGGGCAAAGTGGTGTATTTTTCTAGACTTTTCCTTCACTGACTTATCAAAGTCTTTTGGATAATGAGGGGCCTCTACGCCCCTCGAAACACTGAAAATGTAGAGCAGTGTTTATTTAGTGCCTGTGTGTCAGACATGTGCCTGCCCATGGGCTCCCCAGCAGGGCAGCCATCTTGAAATCATCTCTCATCCTTAGAGAAAAAAAGGGGGGGGGCAAAAAATACCTCAGGAGCTTTGGGATTCAGGGCCCACTGGAAGGAGGGTGTCCTTACCAACTTGTTCTCAGTCAGTGTGGAAGGGTAAATATATACTGTGACCCCTAAAGCTGGCCTTGTTGACAGTGCAAGGTTGCTGGAAGCACAGTGGAACTTAACTGCTAGAAGTATTCCTGGGGTGCTATGCTCTTGGGGTGCTACTCCTGAGATACATAGCCAATGGGTGCTTTGTGCTTCCCTAGACCTTCCTTTCTCTTTTCTTCCTTTCTTTTCTTTTCTTTTCTTTTCTTTTCTTTTCTTTTTTTCCTTTTCTTTTCCATTAGATTGTTTTGAGACGGGGTCTTACTATGTTGCCCTAAAACTTGTCATGTAGACCAGGCTCGCTTCAAACTCTCGGAGATCCGCCTGCCTCTGTCTCCTAAGTGCTGAGACTAAAAGCATGTGTTACCACCCCTAGCTCCCAAACTTTTCCTGCACAGTAATTCTCAATAACCTTAGGCTTAGGCTTAGTAGGACGTGGCTGTTTATAATCACTCAGTAATGGCTAAGGAGATTTGAATGGGGGACTATCTGATTCCAAGTAGCTGTCTAGCCTATAAAAAATGGGCCTAGACCCCCTGAACGGAGAGAAGAGACCAAATCTAGGAACCATCTAGCCAAGCCTAGTCTGGTTACCTCTTAATTCCTTGGCATCCAGTTACCTGGAAACAGTGTCTGTCAATGAGGAACCAGTTGCTGATGGAGGCTGCCACAGGACTGGCTGGGGAGGCTCAGGGGAAAGCAGGAGGGAGAGGAGAGCCCTAAACATGACAAGTTCATCTCCATCTTCTGACTCCAGTGCTTCCCTCTGTGCAGGGAGAAAGAACCTGTGAGGTAGGCCCTCGCTGCTTCTTCAGGCTGCTCAGCTCTGGGGACTGTGACCCACCAGCCCGGACAGGTAAAGGCAGGAGCCCTGGAGGGCAGAGGGCAGGGCCATGGGGGGCACGGGAGGCAGTCTGTAGCTCTCATGGTCACTGCTGGAGGTTGAGTGAGGACTGCTTTGACTTGTGCTGGCTGTTTATGCTTCAGGCCACAGGGCAAGGGCCGGTTTGAAGAGTATGGTCCTGACCATGCTTTCTAGGCTTGAGGGTGAGGTGTTGGCTGAGCTACATCCTAAGGAACCGTGCTGCAGATCTTTAAGGGAGAGGTAGTGGCCTGGGGCTGGGACGGGCCACCCTGAAATACACATCCCACCTCTGGGCAGGTGGACGAGCTGTGGGCTGTTCTGGCTTTCCCTTCTAGCTGGGAGTCCTGATTCACCCCCTATCCCAGGAGGATGTTGTAGGGCCGGAGGCAGCGTCTGGAGGGATAACAGGAGAAGCAGTCAAGGAGAAGGTAGGCTTGTCCCTGCAACCTCCAGGTCTGCTCCTAGACAGAACGTGATTATAGGGCTCGCAAGCAAGGCCGGCGCTGGCAGGAAGAACAGGGATGCTTGTGCTCCTGAGTTCCTGGTTGGAGGAACTGCCAAGCTGGACAAGGCAGAGAGAGGGACTTTCTAGGCTCCCCCAGGCTAATGGCAGGGAACCCCAGCATCCCAGAGTTGGGTGCAAGCAGAGAGAAAGAAGCCTTGCAAAACAAGGGAAGGATAAAGAATAGCCTGGGCTTAGTCATCAAGGGCTCCCTGATTCATTCTCTAATCTGATCCTGACATAACCCACAGGCAGCCGTCCTGATATCTATGGTACACGCACAAGAAGACACAGGGAGAAGCCCATTGCCACAACGCTATTAGGTGGGGGATTCAAGCGCACGACCTTCTTGACTTTGCAGCCGCTTGGCAAAGGGGGTTCTATTGGCCTGGCCATCTGTCAACTCAGGAGCTGTTCTGCTAAACCCCTGGAGTCGCTGGCTGGGCCGTGACACTTTGCAGCAGATACTCATTCCTGTGGCATCTGCCTCTTTTCAGTCCCTAGAACTCACCCTGTCATTGGCTGCTCTCCTGAAATTATCCGTAAAACAGGCCAGCTGGGTCTGTGGCATGTCTGCCTGAAGCTGGCCTGGAGCAAACACCAGCTTGTGTGCTGAATGTGCTCTGTGTCTGCGTGTGTGCGCGCGCGTGCATGCATGTGTGCGCTCCGAATGGACAGTGGCATGTGGGAAGGGGAAAGCGTGGCACCTGTTTTTGTCACTCTGACTGCTCAGTAACTCAGTGGCAACCACAACCTCCCTTGCCCCCTGCTGCTCTGCCATTTCTCTCCTTACCGTCCTGTCCGGTCCAGAGCAGAGATAAAAGCCCATTTCCGCTCCTGCTCCCAGAACCAGGCTCACCCTGCGGGCAGCTACTCCCAACTGTCTGGGAGTCATTCATCTTCAAAAGACACCCCCCATGCTGCATCTCTCTTCCCCGCAGTTCCCCGCTGCCAGCCCAGCAGTTATGCCTCCGTCTGCGCAGCCTCTGCCCCTGACTTTCGGGTGGCGGAAGACAGTCCCCTAGACAGCAGGATCCCCGAGCTGCTTCACTTCAGTGGAGGGAGGAAAGGGGTGAGAGATGCCACACCTGAGGGACCCACCATTGTGGGGCGCTACCTACTGGGAGAGGCTGCTGGTACAGCAGGGAGCTTGGCGTGGGTATGGATACAGGGAATACTGCGGGAACTGGCTCTCCAGAGGGCACAGAGGTGTGTGTGGGGTCACACTAGGGGAAAGAACCTGCTGGAGTGTCCACCCCATCCATGGCCAACTGTCTCAGCTCCTGTCAAGCCATTTTTCTCCCGGGAGGCGTGAGTCATCCTAGCGACAGGGCTGATGGCCAGAGGGCACTGTTCCTGGGGACCGGGCTGTGTTCTCTGACCCCAGCTTTGCCTTCATTCTCTAATCGAGTCACCATGTTCCTGTCACTTCATCCTTGTTTCTGGTCTCTGCCATTTCCGAGTTGCCTGCCTCCTTCCAACGATCCAAGAAATTGCCAGGCCAAGGTCATAGAGCAGTACCAGGGCTGGCTCCCAGCCCAGACCCACTTCCAGCAGGACAGCACCTCTTTGCGGCGCTGCTCTGGGAACCTTCTCTGGCGACTGGCTCCAGATGAAGGGCAAGGATGGGATGGGAGGGGAGGGGGCTTGTTGGCAGCGGGGGATGTGACTCCCTGGGCCCTGGCAGCTGGGGAGCCATGTGGGTTGGGAGGGAGGGGCCCTCTCCCCCAGGGAGCAGGCTGGCTTTGGTGGGAGCAGACTGTGTTTACACCTTCCCCGCACACCCTGCCCACGCTCGGCTTCTTCCCAGGGCCTCTCCCACCCTGGGTTCTCTGTGCAATCTGCACATTTGTAGCTCCTGCAGCACAAAGTCCCTCCCTCAGTCTGGAACTCCTCTGTGGAAGGCTCTCACTGCCCAGGTGCCCTCCCCCATCCAGGGCTTCTCCACAGGAGCCGCCCACTGCCCAGGTGCCCTCCTTCAGCTATAACTCCTCCATGGGAGGTGCCCACTGCCCACGTGCCCTCCCTCATCCGCAGCTTCTCCATAGGAGACGCCCACTGCCCAGGTGCCCTCCCTCATCCGCAGCTTCTCCACAGGAGACGCCCACTGCCCAGGTGCCCTCCCTCATCTGTAACTCCTCCACAGGAGCATCCACTGCCCAGGTGCCCTCCCTCGTCCATAACTCCTCCACAGGAGCATCCACTGCCCAGGTGCCCTTCCTCAACCCAGAACTTCCTCCACAGGAGATGCCCACTTCACAGGTGCCCTCCATGAGCCCATTAACTCCCATCACTCAGGTCAAGGGAGTGTCTTTAAAGTATGGGGGGGGGGTGTCAATTAATTCCTGACCATGACACTACTCACAGAGGCTCACTCCTTCCCTTTCCCATTTCCTTAGCAATAGCTGCTGTTTGGAAATAGGAACAGGAATATTCATGTGTGTGGTAGAAACCTAAGGACAACGGAGGAAAGAGCTGAGATCAAGAAATAAGTAGCTAGCCGGGCGATGGTGGCACAGGCCTTTAATCCCAGCACTCGGGAGGCAGAGGCAGGCGGATCTCTGTGAGTTCGAGCCCAGCCTGGTCTACAGAGCTAGTTCCAGGACAGGCTCCAAAGCCACAGAGAAACCCTGTCTCGAAAAACCAAAAAAAAAAAAAAAAAAAAAAAAAAAAAAAAAAAAAAGAAAAGAAAGAAAGAAGTAGCTGCTGGCGTGGGGTGCTGTCTATTGGTTTGGGGTGCTGGCTGCTGAGGTGTGGTGCTGGCTGCTTGTATGGGGTGCCGGTTGCTGGTCTGGGGTGCCGGTTGCTGGTATGGGGTGCTGGCCGCTGGGGTGGGGTGCTATCCGTTGGTTTGGGGTGCTGGCTACTGGCCACTGGGGTGGGGTGCCGTTTGCTGGTATGAGGTGCTGGCTGCTGGGGTGGGGTGCTGGCCACTGGGGTGGGGTGCTGGTTGCTGGTATGGGGTGCTGGCTGCTGGGGTGGGGTGCTGCCTCTGATGGGATAACAACAGGAACCTAAGAGCAAAGGGGCTAGAACCAGTGACTCCGCCACCACCTCCTTTCTCTGTGCCCTTGAATAGGCTGCGGCTGGCTCTGGGCTTCCGTTTTCTCTTCCATAAGACAGAGTTAGTTGCTGTGAGGGTGAGGTGGGCACTGCTTAACACTAGCGAGTGTCACTGGTCTGAGAGTCTGTGATGGAAATTCCTGTTCAGCTGTTGCAGCTCTTCCCCTCCTCACCCGATGGTCCTCCCTTTCCTCTCTCCCCATACACCACAGCCGGGTGATGGACAAACGAGAAGAGGCAGAGGACAGATGGGGGGACGGGTGAGAACACCCATCAAGGGCCTCTGTGTGCGGGAGGCTGTGACAGGCTTTGCTTTCCAAACCATTCTCCGCTGAGGATAGGAGCCCATAACCCTGTTACCTTCCCGCCCTTGTCTGAATGCTAATCTCTCAGCTGGAGAGAGCCTGAGTGACAGGGGAAAGGCGCTCTGAGCTATGGGGTGGCCAAGGGCAGCAGCCTGAGCAGGGAGGGCTGTCTGCTGTCTGCTGCTTCTGGGGCCGCCAGTCCCTCCTGGACATGACCAGGGAAGGAATGAGGTGTGGGGGGAGCTTCAGCAGCTGCTGCTGTCCTGCGCCACCCTAAAGTGCAGGTGAGACCTTGGGGAGTTCCCACCCATCCCAGATGTGCGCAAATGCATAGACTGTGTCTGCACACAGAGCATGGTGGAAGTGCTGGCCAGTACCAGACCGGGTGACACCCAGGACCCACTTTGAGGCAGGCGAGAGGTGAAGAGGGCTCTTCACTTTCCTGGCTCCCTGGGCAGCCAGTGCTCTTCGCAGGGGTTGTGCTGTTAGGGAGAAGTTGAGCCCTTGCGCTGGAGGGAAGGGTTGCTTCTTTGTGAGCCGGGAAATGAGGAGAAGGGCAGAGCGGCTTTGCTGCAGCTTACACTGAACGAATGCTAATGGCACTAACGATGCTATTAATAATGGCTAATGTGGATCAAACCCTTATTATACGCTGGGCACCGGGCACGGTCTCGTTGACGAGGGAGGAACTGCTGTTAGCCTCATTTACCCAATAAGGAAAGGGAAGTTCACAGAATTTGTTCAAGGTCACAGCTGGCAGTGAAGCCAGGACCCGTGTCTGGGAATCTGATGCCAAAGCAGATGGTAGGGAGGTCTTGGATCTGGAGATGAGGGCAGTGAAGAAACTCAGGGAGTGACCTGCCGCCAAGGTCACAAGGCCTGGAGCCGTGGCCCTGCCTGTCATGTCTGTCTCTGCTGGCAGGGCAGGGTTGCGAGGGTTTTCTGTTGAGAATGAGGGATGAGAAACAGGATGCTGTTTTCTCTTCAGGCGCATGTCAATCAAAGGCAGGCCAGACCCTGGGATCTGAGAGGCTGGTCCTTGCCCCTTGCTTGCCAGGTAAGGAGAGCAAGGAGAGCCATGGGTGCCACTGAAGCGGGAAGTGGTGGCTCCTGGCGGGGATGACAGACAGCAAGGCCTTCACTTACAGTTGCTGTCACTTGCCACTCTGTTGCCTCCTTCAACTGGGGCCAGGACCCTGGGGAGAGGGCGACAGCCAGAAGCCCAGCTGCAGAAAGGGAGGAGTGAGGAAGGCAGCAGCTTTGGTGTGTGTGTGTGTGTGTGTGTGTGTGTGTGCAAGACCTGGAGTACAGGTGCTGCAGGGATCCGTGGACCTGCATCAGGACCACAGACCCTGCAGAATGGATTGAATGACAGACTCTGAGCATATGAGCCGGTCAAAGGGCCAGTCTCTTTTCTATGTCAACACACATATACACACACACACACACACACATACACGCATGCACGCTTGCACACATGCATGCACGCTGACAGACACCCAGTCGCATGCACAGGCAAAAGCCACGTGAATTAAGCACTAAAGAAGTTGGCACGTACTCATCCGACTGTTTATTTACAAGCAAGCAATGGGAGGCCACGACGCATGAATAGCGGAGGCCCTGGGAGCGATGCAGCCTTATTAGCTGCCTTCCCTGCTCTGCTGCTCAGGACCACGGGAAGATCCTGGCGAGGAAGTCTAGTTCTGCTGGTCCAGCTCTGCCGACTCAGATGACCTTTTGTTCTCTAGACCTCAGTTTCCCCACACAGTAAACATGTTCATTCTGCATGGCCTGGTGCTGAGATATGAAGACCTGATGATCGCCTGGCAAGAAAAGTGAAGGGACGTGGCAGATGCTTTCCAGGGCCCCATGGACTATCCCCAGCAAGACAGCCTGTGATGGACTGTGTCTGGAGGTGCTGACAAAGATGTGCCTACGTGGTGAACATCTGTGTAGTGTCCATGTGCCAGGATACAGAGACAGACTTGGGGCACCTGTCAAATCCAACCAGAAACAACAAATGTAGGAAACAGACACGATGGTGGGTGGGCACACAAGGCAGCGGCCCCAGGACTGTTTCAGCCTCTTGTCTGGTGCTCAGGGAAGGGAAACCAGAAGGTGAAGAGACAGCGGGATCCGTGGCGGCACACAGAAACAGAAGCAGCAGTGACAACTCAACAGGACGCAGAAAACACAGGAGAAAAACCGACTGCGCTTGAACGGGCGTGAACTGACACACAGGTGAAGCCTGGGCGGGAACACGGGTCAAACAGGCGACTGAGGACAAATGGCTGGGGTGCAGCTCCGCAGTGGGGTGATGGCCCAGAGTGGACAAAGCCTTGGGTTAGGGTCTCAGCACCACATACAACTAACAAACAAACTCCCCAAACTGGGCGCCGTGGTGCACTTGGGAGGCAGAGACAGGTGGATTCCTGTGAGTCTGAGACCAGCCTGGTCTACAGAGTGAGCTTCGGGCCAGTCAGGGCTAAACAGTGAGACAAATGTCTGTCTCAAAAACAAACGAAAATCTGAGACTCGTGTCTGGAATAGATTTGGCTCTGAGGTGATTGTATCTGGAATAGATTTGGCTCTGAGGTGAAGAGCACATGCTTCTCTGTAGAAGACCGGGGTTTGGTCCCAGCACCCTCGTGGTGGTTCACAATACTCTGGAACACCAGTTGCATGGGATCTGATGCCCTCTTCTGCACTTGGAGGTTCTCACACATGTGTGATGCACACATATGAAAGAGAGAAATTGATTTTAAAACTAGAACGAAGGGGGGCTGGAGAGATGGCTCAGCAGTTAAGAGCATTGCCTGCTCTTCCAAAGGTCCTGAGTTCAATTCCCAGCAACCACATGGTGGCTCACAACCATCTGTAATGAGGTCTGGTGCCCTCTTCTGGCCTTCAGGCATACACGCTGAAAGAATATTGTATACATAATAAATAAATAAATAAATATTTTAAAAAAAAAAAACTAGAACGAAGGACTTTTACAGCCCAGGGGCTAGAGAGCTGGCTCAGAAGTTCCGGGCAGCTCTTCCAGGAGAGCAGTTCGATTCCCAGCACCGACGTGGGAGCGCGCAACTGCCTGTACCTCCTCTGCTGGCCTCTGGACACTGAACTAACGTGCACACCCCCACCCCCACATACACAAGGAAAAATAGAATAGTTCTTAAAAGAATTTTTACAAAAAAACAAAACCAAACAGCACGTGGGAGGCAGAGGCAAGCAGATCTCTAAGCTCGGGGCCAGGACGGTTAGGGCTACACAGAGAAACTCTGTCTCAAAAAGCCAAAACCCAAACCAAACCAAAACTTCTACAACTGGTTCAAATTTTAAAAGTCAGGAGGTTTTAATAACCACTCTACGAAAAACATATGCACATGGCCAATAAGATCAAAAGCATCAGCATGGCAAGATGCCACTATGTAGCTATCACAAAGTGAGCATGTGAGTGTCTGGAATCCCACAATGGGACCACTTGGGAAATCAGTGCAGTAGTGTCTTAGAAAGTACTTGGAGAACAAAGTGCTGACAGCGGCTTTGCTAATGATAGTTCCATACTGAAAATAACCCAGATCTATCAACAGTTATCAGTGGGGAAGCTGAGGTAGGTCTGAATGGTGGACTAACACTCGAAACCAAGAAGGAAGTGGGGTGTTTATATAAGAAGCAACACAGGAAAATGAAGAGAGCAAACACGGGGAGGACCTAGTTGGTGATCACAGTTATGAAATGCTAGGACGAGACGGAATGCAGAGTGATGGCTGACCTGGCCAGGGCTAGGTAGGGAAACCGACTGTAAGGACAAAAGGCACGAGGGGGCCCAGGGTGGCAGATGTGTCTTGAATCTTGACTTGGATTATGCTTATATGCATGTGTTTGCATTCTGAATCTAACAGTGCATTCTGAATATATTTTATACCTCAGGAAAGGTGGCTTACAGAGTAAAATAAAAACAAGAATGAACTAAACACAAATCATTATTTGCTCATAGTCCAGCAAGAAAGCAGGCCATAAGCAAATGGGGCACACACTTCTGATCCCAGACACCAGAGGGGCTAATTACAAGCTCAAGGCCAGACTGTTGTCTTACATGGCTGAGCCCTGGGTCCAATGCCCAGTACTGGAAGGGAGATGCAGAGGAAGAAAATGAGGATAAAAATGGAATGGGGTGGGGAGGTGGCTCAGCAGCTAAGAGGGTTCCCAGCGCCCATATCAGGCGGCTCACTACCGTCTGCAACTCCAGTTCCAGGCAATCTGACCCTCTACGGCCTCCGTAGGCATCTGCACACACGGTACGGGCAAACTCAAGCAGGCACACACACATGCACATAAACAAATATTAAATAGTGGAGTTGTGAATGTGACAAGAAACAAATATAAGCATCCAAAGTTCCCATCTGTGGCGCACTTCGTGCTTTGGAAACACAGTCTTAAAACAATCCTGTGAGAGTCAAGTGATCACCCCTCTCCCTCGTAAAGATGGGGCTATGAGACAGTACAGTGGTGTGTGCCTTTGATCCCAGCACCCGGGAGGCGGAGGCAGGCACATCTCTGGGTTCGAGGCCAGCCTGGACTACAGAGCAAGTTCCAGGACTAGCAGAGCTAAGTAGTAAGATCCTGTCTTGGAAAACAAAACAAAAGAGACAAGGATAGAGATAAGTGGAGTAATCTGCCCTAAGTAATTCAAGCTCGGCTCAGTTGAGCTGGGGTTTTCCTCCAGGCTGGTCTGATAGCAGAGCACATGCTAAACCACCTGCCACAGAACAGATGTCACAAGGAAAACCTGGAGCCTGACTCAGCATGGCAGCCAGGAGTGCGCAGAGCAGAGTAGCGGAGAGGATGAGGGGAAGGGAAGTCAAATCAGAGGGAACCGGCACCACCGCAAGCAAAGCTTACGCAACATGGAGAAGGCAGGATTTCCGGCAATGGGGAGACACGTCCAGGAAAGAGCAGATGAGGTCCAGACAATATTGCATATTCTCTAGATTTGTTTATTTTTAAAGGTCTGTTCCTGAGCAGCAGTTTTATTAGCGGAAACAGCTTTGCAGATAAGGAGGGTGAAGGCGTGGCTGAACTGTGTGAGTTTCCTTGTTTGTTTGTTGAAATAGAATCTTACTGTGTAGCTCTGGATAGCCTCAAACTCACAGAGATCCACCTGCCTCTGCCTCCTGAGGGCTGGGATTAAGTGTGTGCCACCACACCCAGCTTCTCCCTGGGGATTCTTTATAAAGACGTTGAAAATGTCACTATCAAACCCCAGCTGGAAATGACTTAAACCATGCTGCTTGCTTCTTATAGCTCACACTCTGTATTGCACTGAAACCTTTAAGGTGTATCCTACACACGGAAATAGTAGTTTCTAAGCCATAGAGAGAAGAAAGCCCAGGCTTCAGGACTGGCTAGCTCAGCAGCTTGCCAGCGGCCTCCAGGACTCCTTTCTTCCTTCCAATCCGTCTTCAGAGGCATTTGGCTCTCGCTTTGAAGGAAGCCACACAGATTCCAGACGGCTGCTGCGGCCAGCCCAAGCATCGCGTCTCTACGATGTCCCAGAGCCAGAAGAGAGGCTGTTGCTTTTAAAGGAGAATCCCCCAAACTTGGCTGGAATGGTATTGTAGACAAGATGGAGGAAGACCAGCTTCCAGGCCGGCCACCAACATGCCTGTATACAGACATACTTCCTATGAAGTCACTGGTACCACTGCTTCAAGTGTGAGCAGCCAGCAGCTCAGAGGTTGCCACCAACCTGCCTTTCATGTTCTTATTAATAAAATCGAAGATTCCCTTTGGAATTAAGGAGGGAACTTCAACACTGTAAAGACAGCTTTCTTACTGTGGGTCTCAGACACCACGTCTTTCTTCAGTCCTGTTCCGGGCTGCCCCAGCATGGCAGGCCCTGTGTGCTCTGAGGTTGGGTGTCTCGGGGCACTGCAGTGATAGTCAGCTTGCCCACCTCCGACTTGAGCCATTGGTAACCGTGGTCTGCGCTAGTCTTGTAGGACGGCTTTAGGGCTCCACTGTGCACAGCCCATCTCAGCAGCAGAGCGCAGATGCGATCACAGCGACATTAGCACTTCATTCTGAGCAGCTCTGTCCTGGCTGCTCATTCAGGAATTCTGGTGCAGTCTTTGAAGCGTCTCCAGTTATTTCTAGACTGCCTACACAGTTGCGTCTCGTGTGTGCTCAGGCACAAGGCCTCTTGGAGTCTGCTCCAGCCTCTTGGCCACTGCCCAGCTTGCTGGTGGCGCCCCTCTTGGCTGTGTGCCTGGGACTGCTCCATCATGTACAAAGGAGGTGTGCAGGAGAAACTGTGCCCTGTCAGGTGGGAAGCCCACACAGAGACCTATTGCAGAGTGAGGCGCTAGAATAGTGGCCTCTCTGTACACTGGGTGGCAATTAGCCTCCCGCAAGACAGCACTGCTAGATCCCAAAGCCCTACAGCCTCCCGGAGAGCGGCTCCTCAAGACAGAGGATGCTCATCCTCACTCTGCCACCGTGTGGTTCAAACTGACAAAGCAGGTGCATTCTTTGGTCAGCATTTTTTATTAGTCTCCAACCACCTCTGTAAAGACAGAAAATTTGCAGCTGACAGACAGGGGACCAGATCACTACATGAGCCCAGATCACCAGCACTCACCTAAGAAGCTAGGTGCAGGGGCTGGAGAAATGGCTCAGTGGTTAAGAGCATTGTTCTTCCAGAGGTCCCAGATTCTAGTCTCAGAAACCAAATGTCACTTCACAACTGTAACTCCAGTTCTAGGGGCAATCTGACATCTTCTTCTGGCCGCTACATGTTGGCAGTAGACACATGTACTGATGTTTTGTTTGTAAGCTAACAAATAAAGCTTGCCTGAAGATCAGAGTGCAGAGCTAAGCCACTTAGTTAGCCATAGAGGCCAGGCAGTGGTGGCACACGCCTTTAATCTGAGCACTTGGGAGACAGAGGCAGTCGGATCTCTGTGAGTTCAAGGCCACCCTGAGCTACACAAGACTGCATCACTCTAAAAGAGAAACAGAGCTCATACAAAGGTAATCCCAGCACTAGGGAGGTGGAGACAGGAGTGATATGGCTGGGAGGAGAGAGGAATATGAGGTAGGAGGAGACAGGATCTCAGTGCAGTCTGAGGATTTGTAGAGACAGGATTGCCCTTTCCGTCTGAGCACTGGTGTCTGGCTGCTCTGCTTCTCTGACCCTTCAGCTTTCACCCCTGAGAGCTGACTCCGGGTTTTCATTATTAAGACCAATTAGAATTCATGCTACAGGCATACACGTGGTACACAGATATACATACAGACAAAACACGCCTTCCCCAAAATAAATAAACAATAAAATGGAAGAGAAAACTGATTGCGGTGGCATGTGCCTGTAATCCCAGCTCGGGGGAGCAGAGACAGCATGGTCCCTGGGGCTCACTGGCCAGCCAGTCTAGTCACATCTACAAGCTCTATGTTTACAGAGAGGTTCAGACTCAAAAAAATAAGGTGGAGGGTGTCTGAGAACCAAAGCTGACCTCTGACCTCTATGTCACCTGCATATATCCTCACACACAAACTTTTTTTTTTAAAGACACAAAAATCCCAGAACTTGGGAGGCAGAAGCAGGCAGATCTCTGTGAGTTTGAGGCCAGCCAGGTCTACAGAGCGAGTTCCAGGACAGGCTCTAAAGCTACAGAGAAACCCTGTCTCAGAAAAACAAAAAACAAAACACAAAAAAATCCTCCTGTTTTTGCTTTTCCCATAAAAGGAAAGTTCTTCTGTATAGATCAATTTACTCACAGGGCGGAGCAACTTGGTGATAAGCATAACCTCCTCAGGCTGCGATCACACCAAGCCTGCCCAACGCTGGTGTGACTTTAAACAGTGCCTTGTCGCTCAATATGTGTTTCTTCAACTGCCCAATGGGACAACGACGACGGTGCTCATAGACCGGGAGGATGAAAGGCCCCCAACGCAGTGAGCAGCCACCTCAGCAGCCACCGCAAAGCACTACCTACCATTATTATCTGGGCTGCAGAAGGTCACGTGGCCACAAGTTTCACAAGAGCTTTGGGTAAACTCTTCACAATTCCCTCTGTGGGTCTCAAATGAAAGGACGCAGTGTGCCTGGAGAAAATGCTTTCCTCCCTTCAGTATTAAACAAAATGACATGTCATCAAGGGTAAGACAGACACATTCAAGGGCCTGTGTTCTTGCTGAATACATTAGTGATTATTTCCTCGGAACATTCTGTGAGAAGACTGCCAAACAGTAAATCCAGCACGGTGAGGAAATTAAGAAGAAAATATTAAGACACATCCCCCGGCTCATGAAGCATTCACAATCAAATTAAAGGAGACACATATAAGCAAATATGGTCATTAAGAATATGTGTCGGCAACAGATTTCCACATTAAAAAAATGGAACAGATGAAATGCTACAGAGTCCCATTTGAGCAGAATGATTAGGAGTTATGAGTACCTACATGGGAAGTAGAAAAGGACAAGAGCTCCTGAGTAAATTGGGAGCATGACTTTGGGAGAGGGTTGAAGGGGAGGGGAGAGGCAGGAAGGGGAGCAGAGAAAAATGTAGAGCTCAATAAAAAAATCAATTAAAATATATATAAGAGTTATGAATCCAAGGCTCTTGATCTTGTAAATTTAAACTCATTTCCTAATAGGTGTAAGGTCTGTCCATTTTGCCCTGTTAATAAAAAATGCGGTGGTGGCGCACGCCTTTAATCCCAGCACTCGGGAGGCAGAGGCAGGCGGATCTCTGTGAGTTTGAGGCCAGCCTGGTCTACAGAGTGAGTTCCAGGCTCCAAAGCTACAGAGAAACCCTGTCTTGAAAAAAAACAAAACAAAACCAACTCCCACCTCCCCCAAAACAAAAAAAAAAAATCACATTCCAAATCAGGCAGGATAGAAAGGAAAGGAAAGCCTTGGGGACATGAGAAGGAAAAGGGTCCCTCATTCTGGAATCTGGGTTGGAGTCTCTTGCTAACAGAGAAGCAAGAATTCTGGTACCAACCACTTAAGACCCTTTCTCCCCTCCCAGATAGGAAACCACAGTTTTCTGGGACTCTTACCAGAGGCCGTCACATTTACATGGAAGACACAAACTAAACCTGCGACCCTGACGGCTTCTGGACTACAGCTCCATCCAAAGCCTCTCCGGAGCCCCCACACTTATCTCACTTAACAAGAGAGCAAGAAAGTGGGGATGGGGGAGGTCTCCTAGCAACCGTTTGAAGAGTAACTCAGAGCCACCAAAATAGTATATGTGGCTAAGACTGAGCAACTAGCTGCAGCTCTGACTGGAGCCCATTCCCACACTGGGGCACGCCATTCTCCTGGGCGCCTTTCTCCTAATCCTCACGCTAAACACCTCCATTAAAATTATTTTCTCTCCAATTTTTACTGACTAGTCCTGAAGTTCTTTTCAGCACCGCGGCCGGGACGAGGTAGGCTGTCACTGAAGTCAAGGTCCCAGAAGGATGGGGGCAGGCAACTCCCTGGGCTTCTGGAGGTGCCAGCCTGGAGCTGTTTTCACGAAGTCCTGCTACTCCCGTCAGTTTTTATGATTTCCTGCTACTCCGGTCCGGACAGGGTCCCAGGCAGGCGGGACCCTACGGCTCGAGCGCCCCCTGCTGCCTGCATCCGCTCTCGTCTCCCATCTAAAAAGCAGCCGACGAGACCCTGGGACTTCTCCCTGGGCAAGGGCAATCGACGCCTCTCCACCCCAGATAAAATCCGCAGAGCAACTGACCACGAGCCTGAGTTTCCTCATCAGACCAAACTTCCCACCCCAGGAACCTCTGCTGCCCCTGGTGGCGGCCATCATCTTTACCCCTTCTCTTCACTCACTCTCAGGAGAGACGACCGACGCTCGGCCACGGTCGATTTAGAACTACATTTCCCAACAGGCCTTTCTTAACATCGCGAGAGTTCCGGCGAGACCGGGGTGGGAAGACTGCGCGCAGCCGCAACCTCGCCCTTTCCGAGGTCCGCCGCCGCGTGTGTGGAAGTTATGGCTGCTTTTGTCTTTCGTTCACTCACTGAAAAGGCTAGGGCTTCTGGTGTTGGTAAGCTGTGGAAGCGGGAAAATGAGATTTTTCTCCACATGCCGTCACCATACTTGTCTCCTCCAGAAGTGAAGTGGCCGCGATAAGCCCTTCCTCTGCATTGCTATTTAAGGTCTTAGATGGTCTAAGATTCTGTGTTTTAAAAAAAGGTTTTCCAGAACTGTTGTGTGAAAGAGGGCTGAAGCCCATTTTAGGCTTCGAATTCGCGTTTCTTGGGAGTTCTTCCCAACTTGCCCAGCTCCCTGTGTCTCACGGCCAGCCATGCGCCGAGCATGCGACCCTGCGGGCCCTGGGGTTTCCATTGAGGCGGGGTGGCCTTTAATGCCTGAGGGTTGACGCGAATACGTTTGCCCACCCGTAGTGCCTTGACATCCTCTAATGACTGCAGGTTGTGATTGAGGGGCCTGCAAAATAGTTTCCCCTGGCATATTTTTTTCTTTCCTTGAAGGCACACCTTTGGCACCTGTTGCGACGCTGAGAAGCAAGGCTGCAGACTCCGTCTCAGGAGTAATGGCAGGATCCCTAAGCGTAACGGACCCGTGTGGCCACCGATGAGAAGGTAGATGATGGACATCTGCTTCAGGCGTGCTAATATAAAGTTAAGCTGTGAGAACGCGTGTCGAGCCATGAGTCCATTTCGGTAAGTTTCTACTCAAAGTCCAGAAGAGAGGCTCTGCCAGTGTAACTCGGAACCACCGAGTGTCACCCGCCATATAACATGGGAGACAGGATGGACAGGGATGAAGGGAAGAAGAGACTTGGACCATGAGTTTGTGTTGCCTGGGATTTAGGAGTTTGTTACTGGTGGAGCCGAGGATGAATTAAAGTTATCCCTGTCTGAGATGACATGTCTTGTGAAGAGTTGTGGTTTACTGAGGCTCAACCTTTTAACGCCTAATTTGAGAATAAACACCTTACGGGTTGTTTCTGTTACAATGAAGTCTGTTGTCTTCGTTATCCTTTCAGGTTGGAGTTGGCTCCTGGAGACATTGTCGGGCGTGGCACGTAAGGACCTTCTTGACGCTATGCGTGCTAACAGCTTCTTCATACAATCACAGGGATTGCCTGGAAGGATTGGTCTGTTTGATTAAGAGGTAAAAAGTTTGCAAATACAAAGTTGTCTTCCACTCTGCTGCCACATAGTGGGGATTCTGCTCAAGATTGTGTAAGCAGCTATTAGCTTTCATTGGACATCCAATTGATGCTGGATGACTCCTTCAAGGCACGAGACAGCCAGTATAAGGACTTTTTATTAAATATTAATTTATTATGTATACAATATTCTGCCTGTGTATCTGCCTGCAGACCAGAAGAGGGCATCAAATCTCATTTCAGATGGTTGTGAGCCACCATGTGGTTGCTGGGAATTGAACTCAGGACCTTTGGAAGAGCAGGCAATGCTCTTAACTGTTGAGCCATCTCTCCAGCCCCAGTATAAGGACTTATGCACCCAACATGTCAATAGAACTGAGGTTAAGAAACCCCCTAGAAACTGCATTTTATATAGGTTTTTCTGGGCAGGGGATCAAACCTTGTGCGTACTTAAAGATACTTCTTTTGTATGTGCGTGTGCCATGGCTATGTTTGTCAGTCAGGATGGAGTGTGTTCTCTCCTTTACACACTGAGCCAAAACTGCATTTTAGATGAAAGATTTTGACCTGCCAACTGATGGTGGCACAGAGCCTTGTGTCTTGTGATGCAGAAGTGGTTGTTTTTAAGCTCGGATATATCTCAGAACCTAAAACGTGTTTCCTGGGTCCACTTCTGCCAGTGGATGCAAATGGTTCTAGAGTGGAATCAGAGCCTTGTGGGAGGTCTGGAGCGGCGTACAGAAACGGTTTGAACGATTCTGGTCTATTTGAGCCGAGGCCTTCTCTTACAGCAAGGTTAGAGTGCTGGCTGTTTTTAAAAGGCTCCTGGGTAGATTTCTAATTTTAGTCTTAACAAAACTAAAAACCACATGCTTGCTGTCGTATATGTGGGTGGGGGAGGAGAAGCTGTATGATGTCATTTCTTGGTAGCCTTTGTGATAGATGGTTGTCCAGTGGGTGACCTAAACCGTTGTGCCAAAGATTCTGGCTCAGCGATCAGACCCCTGCTGCTGGGAGTGACCTTTCCACCCAAAGGTCTTACCTTGTAGCCTGAGTTGGCTGTGTAGTACAGGCTGGGTTCCAAATCACACTTCTGTCTTTGCTTCCTTAATGTTAGTGATCCTGTCTTTAGGAGGACAGGAGTGGCCAGAGAGATGGCTCAGTGGTTAGTTGGTTAAAGAGGACCTGGGTTCATTGCCAGCACCCACTTCGAGCAGTCAGCTGCATGTAAGTCCGCTTCTAGGGAATCCCGTGCCCTCTTCTGGTCTCTACAGGCACACACATGGTACACATGTATATATAGTCAAAACACACATAAATTTTTTTTTTTTTTTAAAAAAAACCTTTCTAAAGCGTTCTCATGCTCAGAGGCTGGCAGTTCTGTGGGAGCTGAGTGCATGATGATGTAAGTTATCCCTGACTGAAGGTCAAGAGGCCTTTCTGTGTGGAATGTGGTTATCTGAAGCTCAGCTTCCCAGGGACAGGCAGGCTCCGGGCATGGTTTTACAGTGAGTTGCTCTAGAGTTACGGTGTGTTTGCTTATCACCAGGTGCAGGCTGAGTCACGGGAGGAGAAGGATGCAGGATGCTGTAGCCGCCACACAGGTAACCATCTGCACCTGGACTTGAGCCTGGATCAGGATGTGGGGTGGAGTATCAGTGCCTTTGACACCCTACTCTGACGAGGGAGATTTCAATGTGGTTTTCTTCTCCAGGTTGTGCAGGGTGAAACAGCTTCCTTGTGACTAATGAAGCGATTGCTTTTGTCTGGAGTCCCTCCCCCCTCTAATCTGAGATAGTCTTACTGTATAGTCCCAGCTGGCCTAGCACTGAATAGACCTGATTAACCTCACAAACTCACTGAGGAACACCTGCTTCTGCCTTCCAGGTGTTCGGATTGAAGGCGTGCGCCACCATGTTCCTTGTGATTTTATGTTCCCATTTGTTTGTGTTCCCAAAAAAGCCCATACGCCTATGATGGATGGTTGGTTATCCCTGTCTGAAAACTTCAGCTGAGGGAAAATACTCTATTCTGAGGCTCAGGGGTGTGGCTCTCTGCCTGAAGAAATTCGAGCTTTATAAGGGATCGAGTGGACGCCATAAAGAGCTGTGTGTGCCCTGCTGGGAGCTGGTGTAGTGTGCCAGCCTTCCAGAAACCTGCTGCCTGCTTGCCCTGTAATCCTCTCCATTGAGTGGCTCTGAGGGCACAGCCCGAGTTAGCAGAAGTGGGTATGCTGCCAGGGCTCGTTTTGTGCTCGTTGTGAAGTGAAAGGGTCCTTGTCACATACTTATAGAAAATGAATGTGCTCTTTTGAAGGAGACGGGGATGTAAGACTTGTGCCAGCTTGTGACTTTAGAATGCCTAATGACTCTGTCCTTGCCTCTGCTGCAGCCCTGACATTTAGGAAAGAAGGTGCCGTGACCCTGGCAGCCTCGTACAGATTAGGTCCTGTCTGAATGTCAGATTGCTTGATGGGCACCAGGGTAACGAGAAACAAGTGGCCCTGGGGTGTGGAGCTGGGCGAACTCCACCTCAGTAATTCCTGTTTCTTTTTTTTTTTTTTTTTTTTGGTTTTTCGAGACAGGGTTTCTCTGTGGCTGTGGAGCCTGTCCTGGAACTAGCTCTGTAGACCAGGCTGGTCTCGAACTCACAGAGATCCGCCTGCCTCTGCCTCCCGAGTGCTGGGATTAAAGGCGTGCGCCACCATCGCCCGGCAGTAATTCCTGTTTCTGTGGCCAGTTTGCAGTGCCCTCAGATTGTGCTTTCCTGCGGGAACTGGGAGGCGTGCACAGGCTTTCTGTGCCTGTACGGCCGCATTTTTGTTTCATCACCTAAAGTATTTGCATTTGGGTGAGATTGACTGAGCCCTAGCTGCCCACAGCCGCTTGGCTTTGCTCCTGGGTGAATTCAAAGGTCATGTCCAGAGGGAGTGAGTTGAGTGTAAATATTCCTGATGCTTCATGGGTTTTTGACCATTACCAGAAATTTCCCGTCTCCTAAAACAAACTAGTTGATCATTCTGCATTGGAACTTAGGCAGTGCCCGCCTGAGCGCACAGCACGCACAGTGCTTGGTAAGTGGCAGTGGCAGGAGCTGCAGGCTGATGCACCTGTTCCCTGACTCTTCGGTTTCCTTCATGTTTTGTTTTCAGGCTTTTGCCCTGGAGTGTCCTGCTGTTGCTGGCCTTCAGTTTCCCAGAGTGTCATCAAAGGGCCTTGGAGTTTGATCTGCAAAAGCAGCCAGCAGAGTCAAGTGACTGCAGTCACCCCGGAAGCCTCTGGCAGCTAGCGAATATTGGAGGCACTTGGAGGGGATGGGTGGCATTTCTCACAGTGGATTTCCTGAGAAGTCGGTGTTGAGCTTTCTAATTTGAAGCACAAATAAACTATAAAATTTAACTCACTAGCATTGTGGATACGAGATTGAGGCTTAGAAAAAAGAGTTCTAGAATAACACTTGAACCTAATCGCAGACATCCAGACATTTTCTATTGACCTGTTAAAGTTGACTTTGTATCTAAATCATAGGTTGCCACCTAAAATTACCTAACACTTAATCCAGTGATGATGGGGTTGAAGGGCTAAGAGCACTGACTGTTCTAGAACACCTGGCTTCAATTCCAGTACCCACATGGGGGCTCACAACCATCTGTAACCCTAATCCCAAGGAATCCTGTACCCTTTTCTGGTCATCATGGTACCCAGGCATGCAAGTGGTGCACAGGCCAGCATGCATGCAAACACCCATTCACATAAATAGGTCTTTAAAGAAATCATTTGGTTCATTGATGAATGTACTGCTACTGTGTCTGCACCATGGATCAAAGGGTGCCAGGGAAATGTGGGTTGCCAGGGCAGTAGGGTTTAGGTAGTACAGTCAGCTGTGAGATCTTGGGACTGAGGGAGTCTGAATAACTGATATAGAACTGTCTGCTTTGCAGGACTCCTGAGAGTCTGTTTACCCAATATTCTAACTCCTCTTGGGGCAACAAGAGGCTAAACCCAGGCTGTCTCAGCCTCCCCAGTTAGGGACATCTGCCTCTGCTGGGAATGGAGTTGCACACTGCCACTACCAGCCCTTCTGGGGTTCTTAAAGTTGTTAGGTCATTGGTTTATCCCGTCAGTTTTCCCAAACTGTAGAACCAAATGTCAGTCCTCAGCCTCAGGGTGTCTGGCCAGCAATCCTTGGGATACCCACTCCCCACCCACAACCAGACACATTTCTAGGGGCCCTGAGATATCTTGGCTCAGGAAACAGAAACTGCCTCAGTTGGTGTTTATTGAAGCTGTGATGCAAGGATGAGGGTCCGTCACTCTAGTATCCTGTTGGTGACAAGGAGTGATGGTGATACATCTCTAGTAGGACTTCGGTAGTGACAACTTGTGTGTAGCTGGCCAAGTGTCAGTACCTCCCGTACACTGGTGCTGGATGTGCTTGTGCCTGTGAGTCCTAGTCCTGAGCTGCACCTCACCACTCCCTCCAAGCCGACACACAGGAAGAGACAGTGGTCATCCGTCACTTACCCTATTAGCTAGCCTCAAATTACCTTCTGCCTGTGGTTCTGTCCCAAGGCAAAAATGTCGTGTTCTCAGAAAGCTTAAGATGTCCTCACAGGTTGAATGGCTTTGGAATTTGATGTGCCATTGGTTTCAGCTAGGGGTTGGTCTCTGCTTGATACTGGTTTCCAGACAGCCCTGAATGGCTTCTTTAATGTTCCTAGTTGCTCGGGATCAGGCGCTAGCTTTAAACTATCAGGGTCTTTGCTGGTGAGGATCACTCTCATTTTGGGGGGTGAAAACGAACTCTGCACAGCAGTCTGCCCTCCCCTGGCTAAGCCCAGAAGAGTTGGCTCAAGTCAAGACTGTATCGTGCGTTGAACAGGCTCTGGTGATGTGGCCACGAGTCTTGTCTCAGTACCCTCTGGGGAAGTAGAGGGTCAAGGGTCAAGTAGAGTCTTGTCTCAGTACCCTCTGGGGAAGCAGAGGGTCAAGGGGACTGATGCCTCTTCCAAAGGTTGAAAGGTCAAGAAAAAGTGCTTTCGAAGCAAAGAAATGGGTCCTTCGGGGTCAGCGCTGGTACAGCTGAAGGATGCCAGCGTTGTGTAGGCTCCTCCACAGGGCAGCTTCTAGGGTCAGATCATGGTTTGCGTAGAATATCACTGGTTTCTTTTCTCGCTCGAAATAGTGGTCTGAGTATTGCCGGTAGTTGCTGGTGATGAATCCGTAGGCACTGACCTGGGGAAGTACAGTCACAGTGAGCACTTAGGGAGCTGCAGGGTGCAGCAGCATAGCAACTGGAGCTAGAGTATGCCTGTCCCCCCAAGCAGGTCCCCTCAGGAAGATGAGGGAGCAGATAAACAGCTCAGCTTACACACATTCTCACAAGTGAGTCTTAACCCCATCGAACACAGGCTAATTGGTAATTACAAGTGTCCCCGTTCAGTGAGTAGCAGAGATGGGTTTGGAACTTAAGTGTGACTCAGACATCGTGATCTTGAAGTTCAAGGATGGAGGGAATCTACGGTGACTGCAGTCAGGACACCTGCACTGAAATAGGTAAAATGTGCAGAGCCAGGCCCGTCTGACTGCCGTCCCTCATGCCTTTACGGGGTCACAGCCTGAACGCAGGGCCTCATGCTTGCTTCATCTGCATCCACAGCCATTTGAGAACTGTCACTCAACCTCTGCCTCCTTACACATGAAGCGGCACTCCACCAGGACAGAACCTTTTACCTTCAGGGTTTCTGCAGGTGCAAGGCTGAGCCTGCTGTCTATTGCCAGCTCTAGGATATCCCCATTAAATGATACCCCCCAGCCAGATTCTGCTTTCAGAAGAGCTGTTTGGCCCACTGCACCCTAAATACCGTGTCGAATAAAAAGAGGGAAGGCGGGCAGGAGGACCACTGAGGCAAGGCTGGCCTAGACCACACCCTCCGGATGACAGGAGGAAGCAGGCTCTCCTGCTCCTGGGGAGTCCTATCTGTGGCCGAGCCCCACTTCAGGGTGGCCAGCCTTGGGAAGGACTAGTGGGCCACAGTGAGCTGACAGTCATGCTGTGCTGCCAGGGCTCCTGGAGAGGACCACCTACCTGGTCACAGGTGTGCAAGGCTGTCAGCAGCATGAGTGCTCCCGTGGTGGGCATATACATGTCTCTGTAACGTGTGTTCATCAGCTTGGACTTCAGAAACCTGGAAGGACGTCGGAAGCGTTAAGATCCGAGAAGGGGCTAACAGGAGAGTTGAGAGTAAAGGCCTTGTCACACAAACTTCAGATCCCCATCTGGGTCCCCAGCACCCACGTGAGGCTGGACACAGGAGCGCCTATCTGCGATCCCAGCTATCCTGCGGTGAGATGGGAGGCAGGGAAACTCAGAGGTCAGCCAGCCTGGCGAATGTCAAGAAACAGACAAAGAGAAAGCCTCCACGTGCTCCTGCCTGCATGTTCCTCGCCCTGTCCAGCCCTCCCCACAAAGATTTACAAAAACCCCCAAAACTTAAGACACTCAGGTGTTGAATGAGAATACCACAGCTACATTAGACTTTAGGTTACCCACTCAAAGAGGCTGGAGACAGTCAGAAACCGGCCCTTCTCCTCCAACAGTGAGGGTCTTAGGATGAAGTTAACACCTTAGAGGGGTGAGAGCCTCCCTTTCCTCCTATTCTACAACTATTGTCTTCCACCCTGATAGCTTCAAATTTGGAGCATATACAGATGGCCTCTTTATTTAACCTGAGACCCAAACTTCTTTCCTCCCACTCAACTGAGCCAGTAGGAACTACGGCTGAGCAGGGAGCTCACTGAGATCCTAGCTCTGGGTTCACTGGTGTGATAGTACCCACAGGTGCTGCCCTTAGACCTGGCTTTCTGTTGAGAGCTTGACCGGGCAGGTCACTCAAGCTCAGAGGGCTTCCACTGGCCTCCCACCTACTGCTCCAACCACCTTCCGTGGAGATGGTGGCCTTTGTGCTGCTGTACAGTGGGTTTCTCAACTGTGGGACGGCTAGCACTGGGCATCGCCGCTGGACCTCTGCCCTGAAGGACGGTCGGCAGGTCCCTGGCTTCTACTTACGCATGTCATGTCCTCCACGACAACCCAAACTATGTCCTGACTGAACCAAATGTCCAACCTAAGGCACTGAGGGAGGGAGAGAAGTGGTGTCTGTTTCCCTTGGTTCTCTGGATCACTGGCTTTTGGCAGGCTGGGTTTGGAGCCAAAAGTGATGGCACTAGACTTTTTAGCACCCAACATCTTCTGACTTTGTGAACGTGGGACTCAACTTCCCGTTTCTTGTTTATTCCCTATCTACTGTATCACCATCTCCTACACGGTAGTAAGTAAGTCAGTAAAAGAAACCACAGACACATTTAGTGCAGCGATAGGCGCATGGCACTCAGTACGGGCGTGCAGTCCAGTGTGTAGGGAATGAGGCCCCGCCGAAGGCACTATAAACATGACATGGGGTGAGAAGGAAAAAGTTGGTCCTCCCATCTCCCACCCCGTCCCCATCCCCCATACCTCTCTGTCAGGTAGCGGATGAAGTCTGGATGCAGGAGCTTGAATTTACTGGCAGAGGTTTCTGGTCCAAAATAGGTGTGAGGCCTAGGTCCCACGATAGAAGTGGACAGAGCGTCCAGAACCATCGTATTGAAGGGAGAGTGAGGGGAGGGTTAACCGCCGGTGGTAGCGGTAGGGCCGGGGGTGGGAGTAGAAGCGGGAGAAGGGGGTGTAGAAGGTGGCCGGTAGCACCGAAGGTACCACGTGTGGCTTCCCCTTCAGCAGGACCTCAGTTGGTGGAGTGTAGGAGAGGGAGGATGGGGGTGTGAACAGGGCCGGAGGTGTAGGGTAGGTGCAGTTCACCTGGGGGAGGTGAGGGGGTGGGGGGAGGAGGGGGAAGTAGAGAGAGTCAGGTGGTGGTGGTGGCTGCGGCCTACTGGATTCCTGGGCCTGGCACGGAAAGGGACAGGGAAAGCACCGATTTTGCGGAAGAGGTGCTGTAGGGGGCTGGAAATAGGGGGTCTCTTTCATGAAGCGAGGCACATAGGGGGCAATGTAGGAAGGGATGTTGCGGATGGGCCCGATGTAGGAGGCAGAGGCCGCAGGGCTGTGGGAAGGGGACCTGTTCACCGGCACCGCGGGCGTCAGGGAAGGGTTTCGAGAGAGAGCTTTCAATCCAGTCTGGGAGGGAGATTTGGAGGCTGGAGGGGTAGGGGCTTGAGTAGACCCTCGGGACACATGCTGGACATGAGGACTAGGTGACTGGGAGGAAGCCCGGGAGGATGGCTGAGAAGCAGCTGGGGTGGGGTTATGGGAGGTTGGGCGGGAGGAAGTCCCCCGGGTGGGGGAAGGGGAAGGGGCTGAGCCTCCAGAGCTAGGGGGGAGCTGCTGGTTGGTTAAATTATCAGCGTGGGCGTGGTTAGACCGGGACTGGGAAGGGGATTGGGTTGGGGATGGATTAGGGGTGTGGGAGGGGGAGCTCATTGGTGTTAAGGAGGCTTAAGTCCACCCGGGGACTCTGAGGCGGTTCCCCCCAAAGCCCATTCCCAGCGCATCATAGAACCCATCCTCAGTTCTCATGACCTATAGGGAGCAATTGTTATGTAATCATAGGGTGGGGGTGGGGCACCCAACAGGGGCTGGCCTGGTTGCTATCATTTTTTTTTTTTAAAGATGTATTTATTATATATACAGTGTTCTGGCTGCATATATACCTGCAGGCCAGAAGAGGGCACTAGATCTCATTATAGATGGTTGTGAGCCACCATGTGGTTGCTGGAAATTGAACATAGGACCTTTGGAAGAGCAGCCAGTGCTCTTAACCACTGATCCATCTCTCCAGGCTGCTGCTGGTTTCTATCATTAAACCCATAAAGAAAGTTGCTCATTGAGAAAGTGGGTCACATGTTCCAAGAGCCATGAGAAGGGTTTGGTCACCTGGCCACCGTAGTGGCATAGGTTCTTAGGCACAAGACAATGAACCTGGTTCAAGTGAGCATATTCAAGCCAGGTCTCAGACACGGATCATCAGGAAGGTGCTGAGAGAACATGGCACTCTTTGTTCCTACCTCTCTGGACCCAGCCTGGGGACCGAGTGTTCTTGGCTCCTGGGCAGAGCCCTGGGGAGGATGCCTACCTGCTCTTCGTTTCCAGAGCAGTGTGCTCTGTGGGCCAGCTGCCAACTGAGGAGAAGCCTCTTGCCCCTGCTGCCTGTCTGTCCTCCGGTAGGACAGCTGGGACAGCAGCCCAGAGCTGAGGGGCCAGGCTGTTCACCCTTAGACCACCTCTGATCCAGCAGGGAAGCCGGTAGGGCTACCTGACCCTGGATCACCTGAAAGAATGTGAGCCCTGCCAAATCTGCCTTCAGCTTTAATGCCAACACTTCAGGTGGCCAAGCAATACCTCTCCATCCACTGGACAGAGTTCTGTGAGCCTTGTGGCCTGCCCCACCCGAGGGTCCTCAGAAGAGGGCACCCACTGTCAGCCAGAGCATAACCCTCAATGATAAGTTATGCTGAATAACTAGGGACTATTGAATATTGTAGGGAATTTTCTCTTTGCACAGCTTCTCCTAGCATAGCCAGGGCTAAAGAGTCATCAGCCAGCTTCTCTCTCCAACCATGGATCCTGCGAACAAGGAGGGATGCTCGCGGTCCTCCTCACCCCACGTGACAGGCCCACACACCAGTCAGTCGCTCACCTGTCCCCTTTATCGGGTCCCTCTGGGACAGGCACACCCAGAATGGCAGATCTCAGCATCAGGTATTCACGGATGCTCGAGGGGATGAAGATGTAGCGCAGGTCCTGCCGGGGTACCAGACAAGGCCACCTTCAGCTCCAGAGAAAAACAGTCCTTTGCCTCACCTTGCTACCCAAACTTGTGAGCATTTCCTTGCTAGGCTGTATTTCCACTCCGAGGGACCTGGATGTTTTATTGTCGGCTCATAGAACCTTTGATGTCCCTCTCCATAAGAGGTGAAGCAAGGTTGCCGTTCCCGTGAGGACTGTCTAGACTTTGTGACTATTGTGTACCATCTTCTCTCTGTTTTGTTCTTTTGGAGACAGGATCTCAAAATCCCTATGCAGTCCAGGAAGTCCTGATCCTTTTGTCTCCTGACCCTCCTGCCAGACTCTAAAAGTAGAAAATAGAGGTCTAGAGAGATGACTCAGCAGTTGAGAGCACTTGTTCTTCCGGAAAACCTGGGCTCAGTTCCCAGCATCCACATGGTGGTTCATAATTGGCCACAACTTCAACTCCAGGGGACCCGACGCCCTCTTCTGGCCTCTGTGAGCACCAAGCATGTGCGTGGCCCACAGACATAGGTGCTGGCCACATACACATAAGATCCTAAAGATAGTCATGAAAGGGGCTTTGCTTCCTTGCTCTCTCTGGATTGCTCAATCTGGGGGAAGTTAGCGATCATGTCATGAGGGCTCTTGGGGGATGGATCTTCAGAAGGGCCCAGGTGACATAAACCTGCAATATGTCCGTATTGACTCCAGCCCTACTCCTACCTTCAGATGGAAGCAGTCCACAGCCTGAGAGAACCTAGGCTGGAACTGCTTGCTAAGCCACTCCCAAATTCCCGAAACACTGGCTTGATGAGATGATAAAGGATCATCATTTAAGGGTGTGTCACAGACCCTACAAAATTCCAGTAGGCACATTGTGTTCTCTCACCAACTGATAGCTTCTGCGGTGGGGACTCAGCGGTAGACAATATGCCTAGGACACTCCTGAATTTCCCCATCAGAGGCAGAAGCTTGGAGGAACATGGCCCATCCCCTCCTAGGCCCATAGCGCCCGTTACCCGAGAGCCTTGCGTATGGCACCCAGAGAGCTCGAGACAGAAAGCATGGCATTACAGCAAGTAAATGTGGCAGGAAGAGCCAGGGAGAGGGCTCCAAGGCTGGCTCGGACACTAGCTGTGACATGTCGGTCACGAGCCTCTTTGAACTCCCGCGTCCTACACAGGACTCTGATGAGAGTCCAAGAGGTCACACACTCGTTCTACAGTCGGCAGTGTGGGGAAATGGAAATATCTCCAGGGGGGCCTGGATCTGGGCAGTTCTAGCCCAATGCTTTTGGACACATTCCCAAACCTCTGCAGTTTCCCCTGCTAGAGACAAAGATTCACTGTATAGACCTGGCTGACCTGGAGCTCACTATGGGGACACAGGACGTACCCAATAAATGTCATCACACTGTGCAAAGATAAGGGAACTCTGGGGTGGGCATTCTAGGTTTGAACCTTGGGCCTTCTGCTGGCTTGCTGCCTCGAAGGGCTCTGGTCTTCAGACTCTTCCCCAGTGAAGTGGGGTTCACAAGGCGTCCCATCTGCATTCAGGAAATATTAGTTCTCCCCCTTCCATGCTCGAGAGGCAGCCCTGAGCCATTGGAAAGAATGGGAGAATCTACAGCAGATTTGCCTTTATTTAGCTCTAATGTCCACCTCATAGGGCCGAGTTCTTTTTGCTTTGTTGTTTGAGACAGGGTCTCTCTCTCTGTAAGCCCTGGCTATCCAGGAACTCACAGAGATCTGCCTGCCTCTGTCTAGGGAATGCTGGGATTAAAGGTGTGCACCACCACACCCAGCTGGTGACCAAGACCTTAACACCATCTCTCCATCCGTGGGACAGGGAGTCTGTGCGTCCCAGGACCCAGCCCACACAAGTCCCTAAGAAGACAATGCCCACTGCCAGCCACCATGGCTCACCCATTGCTGGCCTCACCTGCCCTTGTGGCACAGACGTGAAGCCCAGGCTGGAGTAGGAGATGAGGGAATTCTTCATGGTGTTCACGGTAAAGCCGTAGAAGGAGGTTTTGGTGCCCACGTCGTGCTCAAAGCCTTTGATCACCGCTCCATTGAGTCTGGCCCCAGCAGAAGGCCATCAGCGTCTTTGTGGCTACTCCATGTTGTCTGGTTTACTTCCCTCTCCATGGTGCTGCCTCACCTGTGCCCACCCCTCTTACTGCACCACTCCTGCCCATGAGAATAGCTGGCTTGGGGGTCTAGCCTATCCTCACTTCTAGGGTCCTCAAGGGATGCTCTCTGAATGGGTAAAGCTGGCCGTGGGGAACCCTTCCTCCCAGGTTCCTTCACACTGGGCCCCTGTGCTCTGTCTTCGGGGTTGGTTGATCCTTGGTCTAGACCAGTGGTTCTCAACCTTCCTAATGCTGTGACCCTTTAATACAGTTCCTCATGTTGTGGTGACCCCCCAACGATAAACATTATTTTTGTTGCTACTTCATCACCATAATTTTGCTACTGTTATGAATTGTAATGTAAATAGGTATGTGTTTTCCAATGGTGTTAGGTGACCCCTGTGAAAGGGTCATTTGACCCCCACCATGTGACCATGACCCACAGATTGAGAACTGTTGGTTCTAACTGCTGAGCTGCCTTAGGCTGGCAACTGTCTTGGCTTTGGCCTCGGGGTAGATGTTCCCTCAGGACTAGCAAAACAAGAGCTTTCCACCCAACTGCCTGGCGCCTGCCCTAATTACCTGAACACATAGTCATGGGCATCGATTTTCTGACCCTGACGGGATCCGTTCAGAATGCCTCCGTTACCCACCACGGCACACCGAATACAGCTTAGCGGTTTGGAAGGACCGAACAGCTCAGCGCTCTCAGGGTTCTTGAGAAGGCGTAGGGTAGACATGATAGCTGTGGGTGAGGACAAGGCGGAACCATGAGCAGCGAATGTGGCCAGGCTTTCCCCAGATGGTCTGGCTTGAGACCTATGTTATGGAGACCCAGGAAGTACAGAGGATGGGGGTAGAAGAGGAGACAGTGTGTGTGGAGGGGATGGAGAAAAGGATAGGGGGGGGGTCTGGGTGGCCTGAATATCTAGTTCTCTAAGACTATATACTTATATAAGACCAAAAAGAAGAAGAAGAAGAAGAAGAAGAAGAAGAAGAAGAAGAAGAAGAAGAAGAAGAAGAATCCAAGACAGGGTCTCTTTATGTAGCCCTGGATATCCTGAAACTCACAGAGATCCACCTGCCTCTGCTGTCTAGGGAGTGCTGGAATTTAAGGTGTGTGCCACCACACCTAGCAGGTGACCAAGATCTTAACACGATCTATCCATCCTTTGAACACGGAATCTGTGAATCTGTGCGTCCCAAGGCCCACCTCACACAAGAGTTCCTTGGGGTGTGTCTGAGTGTGGTTGGTGGTGTGGGCAATAAGCATCCACGATGGTGCCATGAAGGCCCCTAAACCTCTGCGATCAGACTGGCATTAAACACTGGGCATTTTCCATGCCAAGGAGACCCCAAGAGAGTGAAAGCCACTAAGCAAGGGCATCTCAGCTTAGCCCTGGGTGACTGGATGAAGGAGGAGAGAGAGAAGCAGGAGTCACACAGAGAAGACCCCACGAGGCTCTCCATAGATGCTGTGAAGGCCGCCAGACCTGCTACACTGCAGGCCAACAGTGGGAAAAAGGGGCCAGCTGGGGCAGGAGGCAGAGGGCAGAGAGGAGGAGCAGGGAGCAGGTAGCAGGTTACCTTCGTGGGAGAGCCCCTGCCACCCATAGGGGACTTTGTAGTGGCTCAGATTGTTCCAGAGCTCTTGAGTGAAGAGGCCGCTCCACAGGAGCACTGGGGTGGAGAGATCAAACAGGCCCCGGAAGTGGTGGTCCTTGTGAACGGCCAGGGAGAGCCGGTGCTGACAAAGCTGCCTCTGTGGCTGAGAAGAGGAGAGGGCTAAGCCTGTCGGGTAGGGGCCAGGGTGTCTCCCGGGAGCCTATGACATCACTGGAGAATTCAGATGGAGGGGCTAGCTTCCTTTACCCCTCCAGAAGGGTCATCACTGGGTCTGAGATAGCCTATGATTCAGCAGCCCGGTGGGGTCAGGGAACTTTCTGGATTTAGCCTGTCCAGCCCTTCTCCAGATGTCACACATCCATGTTTCAGTGGATCTGGCTTCATACTCCTCCAACTCCCGCTTGGGCAAACTTTGGGTACTTAGCAACCAGTGGGTATGACCTCTCTGCCATAAGGCAGCCCTACTACCAGGGGGATCGCACTGGGAAATGAGAGTTGCTGGGAAGCATGGAGTCCGCTCTCCTTCTCTTGGCTCCTGATTTCCAACCCACAGCACTCATCCCCACTGAGAACCTTAACACGGAGACTGTGATGCTTTGGATATGACGTGCCATTCAGGTAGCCTTTGTCCTCAGCTGGTGGAACCAATTGCAGAGAGGCATTTGGACCGCAAGAGTCCTGCCTTTATCAGTTACTCATAGATGGGTTAATGATTTGATGACAGCCTGGCATGGTGGTGCACACTTTTAATCCCAGCACTCCCAATGCAGAGGCAGAGGGATCTCTGTGAGTTCATGGCCAGCCTGGTGTAAATATCAAGTTCCAAGACAGCCATGGATACATGGGAAACCCTGTCTCTAAACACTACTACTACAATGATGATGATGATGATGATGATAAAGTAATGTAATGGCATCATGGGAGGTGGTAGAAACTTCTGCAGTGAGGCCTCCCTGGAGGGAGGTGGTCACTACAACATGTTTTGAGGGCTCTATCTTGTCCCAGGATCCCTTTGTGCTTTCTCACCCTGCCTACTGGCTGCCATGATGTAAATGACTCCATTTTATCACTGCTGTCTCCCATGATGCCCTGCCTTTAGAAACAGTGGATCCGAGTGGCCAGGGCGGAGCCATGAGCCAACACAACTGCTCCTCCTTTGCAGTTTCTCCCTCGTGCATTTGTCACAGCAGAGGAGCTGAAACATCGACTTTGCTCGGAAATAAGGTATTTGTGAAGTCACCAGAAGGGAGTCTTAGGGACTGAGGCAGCCCCCTGAGGATGAGGCCACACAGGGGAGGGTGCAATGATGGACTGGTACTGAGCCGAGCCCAAGACATCCTGGAGATGCCAGAAGACAGATGAAGGCAAGGGAGACGTTTTAGAACCCCAGGGGAAGTATGCAGCTCTGATGTGATATTGGTCTACTGGTCCTCTGGCATTCAGAACCAGAGCGTTGATTTGTTTTTTTGTTTTTTAATGATGCATATGTGTGCTTTTGTGCGTGTGAGAGCAGCCGCGACAGAAACCAGAGATATCAGAGCCCCCAAGGTTGGAGTTTTAGGAGCCTGTGGGTGAGCCGCTTGATACGGGTGCTGAAGACCAAATCTGGGGCCCCTGCAAAAGCAGCACAAGCTCTTAACCACTGAGCAACCTCTCCACTCCCAACCTCCATTGTCTGAAGTCACCTAGACTGTGCCCTGAGTTCTGGGAGCCTCGGGAACAAGACATTAGCTCTGCAGTCAGGGCCCTTCAGGAGACTGAGGTTCTTAGCCAGCGCCTGAGCTAATCTGCAGCTTTCCCACAGTGTTGAGTCTCACACAGCCTTGGTGAGGGGGTGGGGCAAGGCTCTGTTACTTCTGAATAAGCTTCTTTGTGAAGCCGTTGATCAAAGGACACAGCAGGAAATGGTCAGACAGTGGTTTCTGTTATCATGCAACATGTGAGCATCCCACACTGTACAAAAATGCTGCAACCCAAACCGCAGGGCATATGGCGAAATGAGATGAGTGGAGAAACACTCAAGAACGTTGCTAATGGTGTATTAGAGCGCGCGCGCGCGCGCACACACACGCGCGCACACACACACACACACACACACACACACACACACACACGCATGCAGAGACAAGAAAGTCAGACTCGTGTTGTGTCCCATGGCCAAGGAATACACGACTTCTGTCTAAACCATTGTACTTCCCTTGGAAAGACTGGAGGTTTGCTTGTGGGTGCTGGTGTCTGAAGGGCAGTTAGTAAGGTTCAATGAAACGGCAGGAAGAGGTTGCTCGGAATCAGGAAGGGGGTTATAATGGCAGGTGTGAGTGGGTGAGCCCATGACTCAGGTAGTAAAGTCGATGGGTGTTTTTGTCCTGCATGGCTCAGCTCAGTTGGGTGCACTTTCTGCATTTATATAGTGCCCTCACCCACAGATGGACACACCCGCTTCTCCAATATTTCCTAAAGATAAACCAGACACATTCCAGCTCAGATAAAGTCACTTTTGTTTAAAGCCACAAATAAATCCCTCTTCTGGTCCAAAGTGTGGGAATTCAACTGGCCTTGCCGCTTCCCAGGGCCACACTTCCATCAAAAGCTCCTCCAATAAAAGATACTTTGTGCACCCGTAGGTCTGTCTGCCTTTTTTCTTTGGTCTCTGGGTACCTCGAACATGACGGTGGGATTGTCCCCATTACAGAGTAGCTTGCTTCCTATATTCAAAAGTCACCGCAATGCTTATTTTAAACTACCTGGGACTGTGCCAATCAGCACAGAGCAGAATACCCACTGGAAACTTAAAGATGGCCTGGCCCACACACTCCAGATACCCGCAGCCTCTTCAGCTGCCAACACGGGCTCATGTCCTGTTTCACAACAGGTTCCCTCATCGCTTGACCAGACCAGACCACTGTGCTGTCTCTGAATGGCTGGCCTATCACTAAACTCTTCACCGCATGGACGCCTTTTCTCCCAGAGCCCCCCAAACCTCAGTTAACATGTCGGAGTCCAGACTCTTGGGTACTGTAAACAATGCTTAAGCCTGTATTAACCATAAAAGAAACAGACATCTCCCAGTTCATCCAATAAGAGGAGCTGGGGGGGCGGGCAGGAAAGTTCTGCACACCACCCAGTGAGTGGCCAGTTCTGCGGTCAGGTCAGGGCTCCCATCCCAGTGGCACCGATTGCTGTTGGGGGCCCTGGGCAAGGCACCTGATTTCTCCGTGCCTCTGTTTGTCTCTGCCCCCACCTCAAATACACCAATTTAACTGAAACTTGAGAATGAAGTGCTGTGCCAGCTACTACTTAGGGTTATAGACTAGAGTCCTTAAGATCTAAGACCCCTGAGGCAAACATGGGGCATTTTCCCAGAGTTTAGCATTACTCCTCCGTGAGCAAGTGAACTGTGACTTATCATAAGGAGATATCTGGAGAAATAGAGTACAGAATCCATTCAACACAAAGATACAATTTTAATGGGCTGGAGAGATGGCTGGGTGGTTAAGAACGGGCATTGCTCAGTCAGAGGACCAGGGTTCAATTCCCTGCATCCACAATGGGTGGTTCACGACTGCCCATAATCCCAGTTATAGGGGATGCTATGCATTTTGGATACCTGCACACAAGTGGTTCATATACATATACACGAGCAAACATCTACTACTAATAAATAACTATTAAAATAAAAATTTTTTTTTTAAAAAAAAGACAGTTTGAAGGGGCTGGAGAGAAGACTCAGTGGTGAAGAGAACATACTACTCTTGGAGAGGATCTGAGTTCAGTTCCCAGCACCCACAACTGGCTGTAGCTCCAAGTCTGGGGGTTCTACTGCCTGTATCCCCTGTGACACCTGCACTCACCCGCATACATACACAATACATTCAGACACAGAGTTAAAGGACACAATTTTAAGACTTCCAAGAATGTTCTAGCTGGCTACACTGCAGAACTTATCTATCCACCACTTTCTGTTGGGATTCAGGAAACAATGTATCCCAGATCTAAGATGCCTCAGAAGGATGGATGTCTATCCCTGTGCTGGTAGACATCCAAACAGATTAGACCCAGAAGCCTCAAGAATGTTGTTTGTTTTCTTCTCTCCTCCTCCCCTCTGAGCTAGAAGATGCTCAAACTGCCCCCAGAGTGGTGGACCACTGTACCTTTCTGTTTTCGGCATTCGGTGCCTTGGGTTCAAATGCTCGAGGTGATGTGATGCTCCTGGGGGGAAAAGGCAGAAGTAAAGTGGGGGTCCAAGCAGCACCTGAAGCTTCTAGACTGATTTCCTCAGCTCTGAGGCTGACAAAGTGCCCAGATCCCCAGGGTGTCTACTCCTTGGCTCTATCCTCCACACGTATTCTGGCCACAGCTCCCTGGTTAGGTGCACAAACTACTGTCACTCAACTGCGTCCCGCCCAGCTGCACAGAGGAAGAAACCGAGTCTCTGCAAGGGGCAGAAAAGTGGAGTTTATAGGAATAGGGGTAGTTAAAATATGAAGCTAGAAAACAGGAAAGACGGGCAGTCCCTGGAATTGTGACCATCTGAGAGGTCTCCTGTCAGAGTCCCAGGGGTAAATGTTGCAATATAAGCCCTAATCCCAGGATTTATTTATTTGTTTGTTTGTTTACTTATTTAGGTTTTTTTGAGACAGGGTCTCTCTGTGTAACATCTCTAGCTGTCTGGGAACTTGCTTTATAGACTAGACTGGCCTTGAACTCACAGAGATTCGCCTGCCTCTGTCTCCCGGGTACTGGGCTTAAAAGCATGCACCACCACCACCTGGTTAATCCCAGGATTTAGGAGATTGAGGCAGAAGGATCAAGAGTTCAAAGCTACCCTCTACGACTTAGATTTTTTGTTTTGTTTTGTTTTTTTTTTAAATATTTATTTATTATGTATACAATATTTTGTCTGTGTGTATGTCTGCAGGCCAGAAGAGGGCACCAGACCTCATTACAGATGGTTGTGAGCCACCATGTGGTTGCTGGGAATTGAACTCAGAACCTTTGGAAGAGCAGGCAATGCTCTTAACCACTGAGCCATCCCTCCAGCCCCTGTTTTGTTTTGTTTTGAGACAGGGTTTCTCTGTGGCTTTTGGAGCCTGTCCTGGAACTAACTCTGTAGACCAGGCTGGTCTCGAACTCACAGAGATCCGCCTGCCTCTGCCTCCCGAGTGCTGGGATTAAAGGCGTGCGCCACCATCGCCAAGCTACGACTTAGATTTGAAGCCAGTCTCAGGCTGGTGACAAAGTCTCCTGACACAGAATATAACAGCAATGACAACAACAAAAGCCTGAGGGGCAGTTGTTAGGGATGGGATGATGAGGGGAGGGGTCTCCTCCAGCCGATGTTGCCCACAGCTCTGCAGCTGCATCCTGGTGAACAGTGCGTGCGCTGTGGCTTGAAAACCTGACTCTTAAGGCTGCATGCAGCTCTGTCTCTGGTCAGCTGCCCACTGAATCTCCCAAAACCTTGGTCTCCTCTGTTCACCAGTACTTGGCTCACCTGAGTGTTGGAAGGGGCCCAAGAGAACAGCTATATTGTCCCAAATGGAAGGTCTTCTAAATGCCAGCTATTGTTCCTAAGGGAGAAAGGCGAGGGTTCTTGTACCTCTCCGGGAGGCCTGTGTCTTCTAAAGGGAGGCAAGAGGGTGCTCATGTTTCCTGGGCACTACGAGGCCCTGGGCAGAGGGGAAAGAATGGAAGAAGCACCTGGTGGCCAGGTGCTCGCTCCCTCCTTTATTACCCATACCCCTGAAGCATGAGTGAAGAGGGGGTGCGGAGGGCTGGGGGCCGGGAGTTTTGCCTGGAAAACACAGGTCTCCTGTAGATGCTGAGCCCACTAAGCCAGTGCAGAGTTTGTAATCGGTGCTACCCTTTGGTTTCTCAGGTTCCTAGTAAGATCCTGAAGGAACTCAATTGGAGATGATCCTACCCCCCTTCCCTCCTCCACTAGCCAGATGTCCACCCCCTATAATCCTGTGACTCCTCCCTCCCTCCTCTAAGAAGCTGAGACCTGGTGCTGCTCAGCCTGGAAGGAGACTGGTAAACACCCACGCCCTGCCGGTCTGCTGGTCCTGAGATTCTGATTGAATTCAAGCTCACCTCTCCCCACACCTTCCCCCACTCTCTGGTAACTCTATCCTGCAGCAGCCCTGTGAACCCAAGGAAGAACCGCCAAACTCTCAGGGCAGGGCGAAAGTGGCTGAGATGGGGTGAGGCTAGTGGGGACCCTCCTGAACCCCACCCCTCTCTCCAGGTCTAATGGTACTTCCAAGCTGCCCTGGGGTTGGTGACTTCAAAGGGCCTTTCTTAGGAATCCTCATTCTTCCTGCTCCCCAGGGCTCCTCCTTAAAGGGAGGTAGGCACCCACACCCCTGGGAATACTTGACAGCCGGAGAAATAACGACAAAAGTGTGCATTTTTCTAAAACTAACCGTGTTCATCAGGTGTGGTGGCTGGCACCTGCTATAATTCTAGCACCCTTGAGGCAGAGGCAGGAGGAGCAGGAGTTCAAGGCCATCCTCAGCTACTGAAAGGAGTTTGAGGTCAGTTTGAGTTTTATCAGATACTGTCTCAAAACAAAGAAACAAAGTAATCGAAATAGAGTCAACTTTAACAGCATGTGTAAATGTGTGTATGTGTTCAGTGTGTGGTATTTGTGCATTCATCTGTGTGAGGGCGCACGGAGGAGCACATGTGGCTAGAGGGAACTTTGTAGAACCCAGGGCTGGAAGAACCTAAAGATTGGGGGGTGGGAGGGTGCTGTGTATTGCTGTCTTCTGGGCACGACAGGCTGCTGCCATCATAAACTCAAAGCAGCTGCCGGCCCTGGTCTTGCAAAAGGCTGGGCCTGTCAACAGTCCCCTGTGGGTAGGGGAGGGGCGCTTGGAACCCTGCTCTCTCTTGGGAAAGGATTATTGATATGGATGGATGCTGGAGTCGGGGGAATTATTGTCTTCAGTTCTGTACCCACTGGTGAGCCCACCAGACTCTAATGGGCCTGTCCACAGCCATGTTCACCCTTGGTTAAACTCAGAAGTTCATAAAACAAAGCAAAAAACAAAAAGAGCTTGCTTGTGGGGGAAGTAAGGAATGCAGGTGGGAGCGTGGGGGAGGGGACAAGAGAGGGTAAAGGGGGAGAGCCACCTTCCTTCCTTCCTTCCTTCCTTTCTTTCTTTCTTTCTTTTTTCTTTCCCTGAGACAGGTTTCTCTATGTAGGCCTGGCTATCCTGGAATTCACTCTGTAGCCCCATTGGCTTGGAATTTAGAGATCCGCCTGCCTTTGCCTCCTGAATGCTGGGATTAAAGGTGTATGCTATGACCACCACCAGAGCGACATGTAGAATTTTCAAAGAACAAATTTAATTTAAAAATATTGAATATAAAAAGTGACCTTAAAAAATAAATAAAGTTCCCAGATGTTGGGCGTCAGTGGCGCATGCATTTAGGATGCAGAGGCAGACAGATCTTTGAGTTCGAGGCCAGCCTGGTCTACACAGCGTGTTCCAGGACAGCCAGAGCTGTTACACAAAGAGACCCAGACAGGAGAACCCTCTGGAACCAGAGTCTTCTGTGAACAGATGTCCAGATCCCCGGCTAACGTGCGATAAGAACCCTCTTGGTAGGCCCAGGAACTCTTCTATCTGGACTGTCTCTTGGTTCTCTTTCACAGGAAGGATGCTCAGCATCCTCTCAAAGTCCTGCTTCTTACAGCCAGGCTAAGTCCTGACCTTCCCCTCCCTCCCTCACAGCCAGGTTTTACTACAGCAAACACACAAAGAAAGAAAAGGATGGGTTTTGGTTCACAGAAGACTTTGTCAGGGTTTTCGTTTTTTTGTTGTTGTTTTGTTTTGTTTTTTTGTTATTGTTTTTGTCTTATTTTTAGTCCTGGGGAACGATCCCCAAGACCTCATTCGTGAGAGGCAAGAACTCTACCAACTGAACTGTATTTTGGAGGAAGAAAGATCTCTTGAAATGGAAAAAGGTTTTGCCAGAGTGAACAGGGGAGAGACCTTGAGGCCTCAACCTACACAAAGAACCACAGTCAACTAGGAAATACTGAGAGAGCAGGAGAGACAGTCTTCCACAGGCAAGGGCACACTATCCAGTACCAAATAGCCATCCCTGAAAACACACATACAAGTATACAAACTGCACAGGTTGTATTTAGGTATATATGTATATATATATATGTATATACATATATATATATATATGTAACAGCAATTAATGAAAAAAGAGGCCAGGAATTTGAAAAAAAAGCAAAGGAGAGTGTATATGGGAGAAAAGGGAATGGGGAAATGATGTCATTATATTATAATATCAAAAGTAAAAGAAGTAATAAAAGTATTTTTTAAAGAGGAAAAGCTTTTTTGACATGGAATCCGATGTCACTAACCCTCCGTGAGAATTCACGTTAAGGCGCCTTGCAGGATGTTGCCTAGCTTCAGTGCGGCCAGCTGAGGGGACTAGACTCAATTGTTTGCAAGCAATTTCATGCTATTTTGCAACTGAGCTGTGTCCTTTAGTCAAACACTAGATGCTAACTTTTTTTTTTCAACAGGCCTCGCTGAGAATTGTGCAGAATCAAAAGGGCTAGGAAGAGAAAGGCTGGTTGCTGAGGTCTCTGCTTAACGCTGTGTGGGCTCTTCCTACCCCCAAGCCCACATTCTAGGTATGTCTAGGTGCACCTCCCAGAAATAAAGCTAACCCCTCTCAAGGCCCCCTCAGTAAATCGGAACTGTAGCCCGCTAAAGATATTCTCAGGTTTCTGTGAAGCGGGAGGAATTGGGTGGAAGGGTCAGGTGTGTCCTGAATCAGCCCGCGTTGCTCCATGCCTAGTTGGCGCTTATCAAAGTTACCACTTAAACAAATAGGCCCAGATAAAAGGGAGCCAGGTGCAGGCAGGCCCGAGCTCAGAGCCCAAAGAGAACGAACGGAACGGAAGCCTGGTGAGCAGGGGAAAGTTGGAAAACGGGACTTGGGTCTCTACCCTAAAAGTGGATTCAGGAAGAAAGTGCAACAGGGAGCTTTTAATTAGGCCTGGACGAAATTAAGCAAAGACGACAGGGTCACCAGTGAGTTCGGGGCGGGGAGAGGGCAGCTCGAAATTAAGGCGGCAAAAGGCGTGTCGCCTCTGCGAGTCAGCCCAGGGTGTCCGCCGGCGACTGGAGAGCTATGAGCACGCCCTCTCCCCGCGCCCTGGGCTCAGCGTCCCTCAGCGCTTACCTGGCCGGGGCCCCGGGCTCCTGGGACCGCTGTCCCACCGAGGAGTACAGCGTGAGGAGGACCCCGGAGCTGGCGGCGAAGATCAGCAGCATCCGGAACAGCCTACGGCGCGGGAAGTCCATTCGAGTCCGGCCGGGGTGCGCCGCGTCTGCCAACCCCGCGCTTTGAGCTCTCGGGCGGAGTGGCCAGACCTGGAGGGACGCGCGGAGGCGGTAGCCTTGCTCTGCCCCGCCCAGCCCACCGCGGGCGGCCGCGGCGCCTCCGGGTCCTGCAGCTCCCCCTGTGTCCCAGGCCGGAGGTCGGCCACGACTTGAGAGACTGAGTGTCTCTAGAGCTGCCCCGCAAAAGGACAGAGCCGCGATTGCCAATCCGGGGCTGCCCCCGGGGACTTCGATGGCAGTCACCCCGGGAGCTGTTCTCCCGCCAGAGCCACAGCCCAGACGCACCTAGCCCAGAGTTGGGCAGGGACTTTCGCGCCGTCCAGGGCCAGCCTGTGCAGTGAAGGACGGGGAAGGTCGCCTACTGCGCTGGCTGAGCACTGTGCGTGTAGGGACCCACCTCAACTTTGTGAACTTAAGAAGAGGGTGCGTGGCCGCTGTGAAGAAACCTGGCTGGCTCCTCTCTCACTGGGACCATGAGATGGGTTAGGCCCTGGTACCTCGTGTACTCGCCTAAGAGCAAGAGGGGCTTTCACCAAAGAACGGAAGGAAACCCCTTAGCCTAGATTTGGGGTTGAAGATGGAGGGGTCGGGCAGGGAGCCTGCCTCGGTGGGGTGCACTGGGGCTTAGATTGTTATTTGGTGAGGACCCATTGCGGTGGGGAGCCTGCGGTGATGGTTGTTATCGTTTTATTTGGTGACAATGTAAAAGTCAGCCCTCTCCACGAACTGTTTTTACAAATGGAGGCCAGCTTGGCCTGAGAGGCTGAGAGAGACTTAGTGGGAGGGATGGAGCAGGGCGTCAGCATCACCAACAGAGGCTGGGGAAACAGGACGGGTGGTCTTTGGAAGAGATTCCCTTCCTGTCTGGGAATGATCCATGAGATGGTGTGTTCTCCAGTGGCAGTGTCTTAGACCCCAGAACCCTGTCAAATATCCCAGACTCCAAACTCTAGGGTCTGAAAGGGTGAACCTCGGAGCCCCAAACTGCGTTAATCTGCTGGGATGCAGGCATTGGTTTTAGCCCCGTGTCAGGCTTTCTGGGCCCTGGGTCTGTCTATGGTCAAGAGTGGCCTCTTCTCAGGTTTCCACCTGGTCAGATGTGGACCAGGACAGGGTCCCTGGAGTGCAGCCATGGAGCCAATCTTGTCCTTTGTCCTAAAGCTGCCTAGAATGCTGGCCTGCTAATGGCCACAGCTAAGAATTTGTGGTTTCAAGTCTTGTTTTACTTTATATGTATGTTGGCGTGCAAGGGCCAGTGTGGAGGCCGGAGGGCAATTTGTGGACGGTCGAGTCTCTCCTTCCACCACGTTTGTCCCAGAAATGGAACTCAGGTCACTTTGTGTGGAGGCAAGCACCTTCATCTGCTGAGCAGTCTCGCTGGCCCTGATTTCAAGTTATTTGTTTCAATCTCTTATCAACACTCCTGTGCTGTTGCCACCATCATGACCACCTCTGTGGTTAAGGAGACCTCAGCCCCTCTCTGCACCTCTAAATCCCCCTCTTCCCACCTGCTTCACGGAGAGAAAGGGAACCAGTAACTTGTAGCACGAATTCTAATTGGTCTCAATAAATAAAACCCAGAGTCAGATATTAGGGGTGAAAGCAAAGGATCAGAGAAGCAGTGTGGCTTCACTAGAGACCTTTTCCTTCGGACCAGAGGGGCAATCCTGTCCTCAGACTTTATCCTCTGACCACAGCTGTCTCTACCAAACCTCAGACTGTCCTGAGCTCCTGTCCCTTTCCATCTTAGATTCCTCTCTCCACCCAGCCATATCACTCCTGTCTCCACCTCCCCAGTGCTGGGACTAAAGGTGTGGGATTCCAAGTGCTGGAATCATCTTTGTGTGTGCTCTGTTTGTTTCTTTTAGACAGATTTAGTCTTGTGTAGCCCAGGGTGCCCTTGAACTACCAGATCCATCTCTGGGATTAAAGGTGTGTGCACCACTCCTGGCCTCTAGTGGCTTAGCTCTGCACTCTGATCTTCAGGCAAGCTTTATTCCACTTGTGGGCTTGGTTTGCTGCCAACACAGATTCATGCTGGGGCTTGCCCTGCAGTGCCTCCCCGTGTGGCCCACTCAGTTCCTAAGCAGAATGGAACCAAGAGCACAGCCTCAGCTGACCTCTCCTTGCCTGCCACTGCCTAACCCTGGTTGGCTCCAGCTCTTATTCTGCTCTCCGGTGACTCTAGCCTTCTCTTGTCTCTGCCCTTCTAAAACAGAGAGCATCAAGTGTGAGCTTCAGGCCTGGAGGTGTAGCTCAGTTGGTAGCCTGCTTGCTTGCCTGGAATTCATGAAGCCCTTCCTAGTTCAGTCCCCTACACCTCAAAAATCAGTTAGACACCTATACTTTTGACAGGTGAAGACAAGAGGATTAGAAGTTCAAGGTCATCCTTGCCTACTAAAGAGTTCAAGACCAGCCTGGGTTACAAAGACTCCACTGTGGTTACTTTGTTTGTTTGTTTGTTTTTGGTTTTTCAAGACAGGGTTTCTCTCTGTAGTCCTGGCTGTCCTGGAACTCACTCAGTAGACTAGGCTGGTCTCGAATTCACAGAGATCCACCTGCCTCTGCTCCTGAGTGCTGGAATTAAAGGCAATTGTGCCACCACTGCCTGGTTTGTGATGGTTATTTTTTAT
Source organism: Microtus oregoni (assembly GCF_018167655.1). Classification (NCBI taxonomy): domain Eukaryota; kingdom Metazoa; phylum Chordata; class Mammalia; order Rodentia; family Cricetidae; genus Microtus; species Microtus oregoni. Next base: position 3,396,571 of record NW_024543222.1, on the reverse strand, counting down.
CAATTTGGGAAGAGAGTCTCAAGGGGAGACCATCTAGGTCAGGTTGGCTTTCCTTTTCCTTTTCTTTTTTTCTTCTTTTTCAAGGCAAGGGCTCCCTGTAGAGCTCTGGCAGGCCTGGAATTTGCTATGCAGACCAGTCTGACCCTAATGAGGCATGCATGGGCTCCTGCCCTTCACTGTGGCTCTAACTAGTGCTTCCAATTCCTGGCTGTCCCTGCACTGAAACTGTAACCTGGGGTTCTAAGCACGATGAATAAACACTTTGTTTTGAAAGCTGCTTTTGTCGGGGCACTTTATCATAGCACAAGAATGAAAATAAGACCTCTTGCACCAAAAAACCAGTAAATAAAGACCTAAAAACCTGGTGCCATGATGCACACCTTTAATCCCAGCACTCGGGAGGCAGAGGCAAGTGGATCTCTGTGAGTTCTAGGCCAGCCTGGTCTATATAGAGCGAGTTCCAGGACAGCCATGGCTGTCTCCAAAACAAAGCAAAAAACAAACAAGTCTTTCCACCTGCCCCTGCTCACACCCGTGGCCCCTGTTCCTGCAGGCTCTGGAAATCCAGCCTCCCTGCTTGTCTTCTGACTCTTCAGATCTTGCTTTAGCAGCTATCCCTTTCTCCATGGTGTCCTGATCCCAGATTATAAACAGGGCCCCCGAGAAGCTCAGTGAGTAAAGGCACCTGCTGCTAAGTCCTACCACCTGTGTTCATTCCCTGTGACCCACAGAGTGGAAGGACAGAGCTAACTCTGACGCATAGACACACACATGCACACACACAATAATAACAATATCAGCAACAGCTGATAAAAACATGTCCTCAAATATCCTCAAAAGCAAACAGCCAAACATGTGCGTCTTTGTCACGCTCTCTGTCATCCAGTCTGTGCTGTGTCCTCTTGTCTTAGCTGCTGCCTTCCGTGGCTTCAGTGCCCCTGGGACTCTACCACTGTGTGTGTCCCAATGGGACACGCGATCTCCAGGTCTCATCTGAATTTAACTCTGAGATGCTCGTAATCTCACTTGGAACCCTTTCCTCTTGTGACTTTAACAGGCAGCGCTTTGTTGGCCACTGTCTGTCTCCAGCTCTGACTGTGAGCTGCACACCCGCTCAGCTTCAAAGAGGCAATGCTGTCGACCAGACTGCTACTTTCTTCTTCCTTCTCCTCCTCCTCTCTCATCCCCCACCCCGACACCCAACAGGGTTTTGGTTTGTAGCCCTAGCTGACCCAGAATTAGTTCTGTAGTCCAGGCTGGCCTTGAACTCAGAGATCTGCCTTCCTCAGCCTCCTGAGTGCTGGGATTAAAGGTGTGCGTCACCTTGTCTCTTAATTAATTAACCTTTTTATCGTACGTGTGTGGATGCTCTTCCTGCATCTATACTATCTGTGTGCCACTTTCACGCCTGATGCCTGCGGAGGCCAGAAGAGGGTGTTTGATCTCCTGGGGCTGTAGTTACAGACAGTTTAAGTTATCTTGTGAGTGCAGGGGATAGAACTCTGGTCCTCTGTAAGAGTAGCCAGGGCTCCTAACCACTGAACTGCCTCTCCGTCCTAACCTGAGCTTCTTTAGGACCGTCTCAGCTTCCACGCAAGTCTCTCTGTCCTGTGTGTTGTCTTTCCCAATGGTTGGTTGTGTATCAGTCGTTAGCCTGGGGCCACACTTCATGCCACCCTTTCCTTCATACCCACTCCACAACGCTAATTCTTGAACACCTTGGGGCCGTTTTGTTTCCTCAGCAAACACGTGCCATACAGGCTGTTGTTACTACAGCACAATGTTACTGGTAGCTAAGAGTTTTGGCTTTTTCCCCCTTCCTCTTCTGAATAGGGGCTCTCTGTGTGACTCTGCCACTCTGTCGTGAGACTCCTATGGGTAATAGGCTGGCCTGTAACTCACAGAGATCCTCCCACCTCTGCCTCCTGAGGGCTATGATTAAAGATGTGCACTACCATACCTGGCTGAGTTGTTTTTTTTAACGTTGGCCTATTTTAATTTTTGTTAGATATTTTGACTACCAATTTAAAAAGAAATGGAGTCTCAAAGGGTTCGGTGAACGAAGGCAGAGACAAATGGTGTGATAGCCATAGAACGGAGTATTAGCCAGACTTGAAAAGGAAAGTCTGGGCTCAGAGGTTAACAGCATGTACTTCTTTTCCAGAGAACCCGAGTTCAACTCCAAGTACCCACATGGGGTGTCTCAAAAGTGCCCCACACTCCAGCTCCAGGGATCTGACACACTCTTGCACACATACTCATACACAGATGCACACACCTAAAAGAAACCATTAAGAAGGAAAAAAAGGAGGGGAGCCAGGTGGTAGTGGCAGTGCACGCCTTTAGGCAGAGGCAGGTAGATCTCTGTAAGTTTGAGGCCAGCCTGATCTACAGAGTGAGTTCCAGGACAGGCTCCAAAGCTACACTGAGAAACACTGTCCTGAAAAACAAACAACAAAACCAAAAAAGGATGGGAGGGCTGGAGAGATGGCTCAGGTTAAGAGGGCTGCTCTTCCAGAGGTCCTGAGTTCAATTCCCAGCAACCACATGGTGGCTCACAACCATCTGTAATGAGATCTGGTGCCCTCTTCTGGCATGAAGGCATATATGCAGGTGGAACACTGTATACTTAATAAATAAATAAAATCTTAAAAAAAAAAAGGGTGGGAGGGCTGGAGAGATTGCTAACACTTGCTGCTCTTGCAGAAGGCTGGGGTTCTGTTCCAGAGCCCACATCAGGCAGCTTCCAATCTACTCTAGCTCCAGTTCCATAGGATCTGGAACATAGATACACATAAAAAAAAAAAAATAGACAAAGCCTCCAAAACTGTGTGGCGTGAAAGAGGGAAAGCGAATTGATGTCTGTCGTGCTTTGGGGCCATTTGTCTCAAGTCTCATCTATCAACCAGTTTTGAATCAGAAAACATAAATTTAAATCTTAAGGACTTGCCTTATAGTGTTTTAGTTTTTAAAATATTGTTTTATGTATGTGAGTGTTTTGCCTGCATGTGCATCTGTAAACCACAGGCATTCCTGGTGCTGCTGGGCACCCAGGAGGGGTCAGACTGCCTGGAACTGGAGTCCCAGGTGGCTGTGAACCACTGTGTGGGTGCTGGGAGCTGAACTCAGTCCTCTGCAGGAGCAGCAAGTGCTCTAGCTAAGCCACCTCCTGCCTTCTCGAAACATCTAAACTAAACTTCTGTTCACAAAAGTTCTTAGAGAAAAGCTGCAGCCTCCAAGGAACCGTCTGCAGGTCTAAGGGACTGATAAGGACTTTGTGATTATGGCGAGTTGTCGTGTCGTGTCACAGGGCGAGAGCCAGCTTATCTTAGATCCCTCTCTGTCGTCTCTAGCTCGCTCTCTCTCTCTCTCTCTCTCTCTCATCTCACTATGCAGCCCTGACTGTTTTGGAATTCATGTAGACCGGCCTGCCTTTCCTAACATCTTTGTGAACATTAAGTAAATCATTTGGAATGTACAAACAAAACGCTTGCTTCCCATTCCATCAGAAAGCTAAGAACACAGTCAGACAGCATCTGAGGGCTGTAACAAGCTGCCTGCTTTGCTGATGTTTCCACCGATGCCTTTGAAAATTGCCTTGATTTATGACTTCCTTCTGTTACTATAGAAACTTCATGAAACTGCTTCCATGTTGAAATAGATTTTGGAGTACCCTGAGCCTGTGTTCCTGGGCCAATGTCAGTCATATTTGACTCCAAATAAATTCTTTTACCCCCTTTGAGAGAGCTGCGGGGCCACATGCACAGTGAGAAACACCACTCACTACAGTGAGAGCAGTTGGCCTTTACCCAGCTCTCCCTATGGTAATATCTCGAGAAACCACATAGTATACTAAAAAGCAGGATATGGATATAGATGAGGTGAAGATAAAGACCGTTTCCATAGCCACCAGCTTCCCTCATGATGCTCTTTTTTTTGGGGGGGGGGTGGTTTCGAGACAGGGTTTCTCTGTAGCTTTGGTTCCTATCCTGGAACTAGCTCTTGTAGACCAGGCTGGCCTCGAACACCCAGAGATCCGCCTACCTCTGCCTCCCGAGTGCTGGGGTTAAAGGTGTGCGCCACCACCGCCCAGCATGATGCTCTTTTATAGCCATGCCCTCCTTCCAGCTGTCCCTACCGCCCACCTCCGCCCCTCACCCTGTCTAATAATCTTCATTTCTAAAATTTTGTCATTGCAAGAATGCATCCATTCAACAGCTTTTAAAAACCTCTATAAATTACATTCTTTATTTTGTTTGTGAAGATGAGAGGACCGCTTGCAGGAGTCCATTGCTCCTTCCACCGCGTGCGTCTGTCCCAAGGATGGAGCCCATATTGTCAGGTTGGCACCGGGTACCTTTGCCTGCTGAGCCATCTCACTGCCTGCTCGGTCAATATCTGTGACCTTCTCACCTTTCACCCCATATGATTCTGTGGATACTTGTCTAAGTTACATGCATAAATAGCACTTTCATTTATTGGGAAATACTATTATTATTGTTACTATTTTTCATTTTTTCGAGACAGTGTTTCTCTGTGTAGCTTTGGAGCCTGTCCTGAAACTAGCTCTGTAGACCAGGCTGGCCTTGAACTCACAGAGATCCACCTGCCTCTGCCTCCGCAGTGCTGGGATTAAAGGTGTGGGCCACCACCGCATGATTTCTTTGTTACTTTTATTTGAGGGTTTTGTTGTTGCTGTAGGACGAGGTCTCCTTTCTCAGGGCACAGGGTGACCTCAAACTTGCTGTGTATTCAAGGTTAACCTTGAACTTCTGATCCTCCTGCCTCCTCCTCCTGAGTGCTGGGATTACAAGTGTGCTCCAGCAGACCTGGTGTCTGTGGTACTGGGCACTGGACGCAGTGCTTCTTGCACGCTGGGCTGCTCTCTTCTGGCTGAGTGGCATGTCAACCCTGCTGTGACCGTGGCCTTTCACTTCCTGTGGTTCTCTATGAATGGCTAATGACATTGAGTGTCCTTCCCTGTGTTTATTTCCTGTCTCTTTATCCTCTCTGGTGAACAGTTTGTTCATGACTTCTAGTCCATTTCCTAACTGGATGTCTTTTTTTTTTAAATTATTTATTTCTATTATTTTTATTTTATGTGCATTGGTGTTCTGCCTGCATATGTGTTTGTGTGAGGCTGTCAGATCCATTGGAACTGGAATTACAGACAGTTGTGAGCTCTCATGTGGATGCTGGGGAACTGGACCCTGGTTCTTTGGAGGAGCAGCCATTGCTCATAACCACTAAATCATCTCTCTAGCCCTCTAACTGGGTTTCTTAAGTTTTGAGAGTTTTGTTGTTGTTGTTTGGTTGGTTGGTTGGTTTTGTTTTGTTTTTGGGTTTTTTCTTTTTTTTATAGACTGCGTCACATCTGTAGCTCTGGCTGCCCTAAAACTCACTCTGTAGACTAGGCTGGTCTCGCACTCACAGAGATCTACTTACCTCTGCCTCCTGTGTGCTGGGATTAAGCCACCGCAGCTTCTTTAAATTTTAAAATTGCATTTTGTTGTGTGTGAAGGTAGGTACATGCACATACCACAGTGTGTGTTCAGAGATCAGGGGACAACTCACAGGAGTGAGGTCTCTTTCTAGCATATCAGTCCCCAGGATAAACTCAGGTTATTGGAGTTGGTGGCAAATGCCTTTACCTGCCTAGCCATCTTGAAAGCTCTTCTTCTTTAGGGGGAGGGTATAGGATTATATTTCATATTTAAATGTGTGACTCATTTTGTTTTGTTTTGTTTTGTTTTGTTTTTCGAGACAGGGTTTCTCTGTGGTTTTGGAGCCTGTCCTGGAACTAGTTCTTGTAGACCAGGCTGGTCTCGAACTCACAGAGATCCGCCTGCCTCTGCCTCCCGAGTGCTGGGATTAAAGGCGTGCGCCACCACCGCCCGGCTGTGTGACTCATTTTGAACTGGGTGTTCTGTATACTGTCAAGAGTGGGTTGGAGCCTGTTGCTATCCAGTCCAGCTCTTTCATGCCCATGATTTTTTACTGCTCCCATTAGGTGTGTTGCTGATGTAGGTAGAAAGGGTTAAGTCCCCTTTAAGTGTTGCAGCTCAGATACAAAGAGATCCTGGCAGTTGAGAGCTATGGAATACCACAAAGTCACTGTAACTGTAGCAACTTATAGCCCTGCTCCAGGGAAAGGTTTCCCCAGTGCAAGTGTAACAACTCTGCCCCAGCAGGGGAGGGTTTCCCAGTGAAGTTGTTACATCTCTGCTCAGGTCCAGGGAAGTGTTACTGCTGTGGGATAATGTTCTTGTACACTGTTCAGATTTGTCCCTCATATTGGTTTAGTAAAATGTTGATTGGCCAGTAACCAGACAGAAAGTATAGGCAGGGCAACCAGACTAGGGGAATTCTGGGAAGAGGACAGGCAGAGAGTCGGTCACCAGTCAGACACAGAGGAAGCAAGATGAGAATGCTTTACTGAGAAAAGGTACAAAGCCTCATGGCTAAACATAGACAAGAATTGTGGGTGAATTTAAGTCGTAAGAGCTATTTAGTAATAAGCCGGAGCAATAGGCCAAACAGTTTATAATTAATGTAAGCCTCTGTGTGTTTATTTGGGACTGAAAGGCTACGGGACTGGGTCAAAGAGAAACTTCCATCTACATGTTACAGTTCTACTTGGCTAGGGGAATGTTTCTCCAGCGAAAGTGTTATGATTCTTTGGAAATGTCACACTGGACAACAAATCTTACTCAAGAGATTTATTTGGGAAGGAAAAATCCAGGAGAGTGGCTGCCTCCAGGGAAAGAAGTAGCAGCAAACAGACAGGGTACAAGGTTGGGGGGTGCTTTCCAGGGTGGCTTGAGATTGGTAGACTTTTTAGCCTATTTCTAGGGCTTTACTCTAGCCTGACTCGGGCAAGCTCAGGGATTGGTGGGATGTCAAGCCCTGTTCCTGGGGTCATATTAGAGTCAGAGTGTTTTTCCCTTGGCCCCTTTCACCCTACACTCCTAACAAAGGTGGGCTGACTGCCCTTTGGAAAGCATGGCCACATGATTGAAACAGGGCTTGATGAGTCTTGGTAGGGGGGTCAGACAAGGGGATTTAAGTCTACCCAAGGTTTCTGAGGCGGTGTCCCCAAGAGTTCTTTCCCATTGTGTTATAAAACCTGTCCTCCATCCAAATGGAACAGCAGGGAGTGATTGTTAAATCACAGGGTGGGGTTGAGGCATCCAGATGGGGCTGGACACAGGCCTGGACCTGGCCTGCTGCTTGTGACTGACCATAAAGACCCCCTGTAAATTTGCTTTCGGGAGGGTGGACAACATGTCCTGAGAGACATGAGAAAGGATTTGTTGTCTCGGTGACAGCAGCGCTTAGGCTAAGGATGCTGGGAAGAAGGGTGGATTGAAAGGAGTTGCCAGCTAGATATGGAGAGGAAGTAGGAGGTACAAGATGAGAGGTCAGGCCATGTGGCAGAATGAAGATGAACAGAAATGGATTAATTTAAGACGTAAGAGCTAGTTAGTAATAAGCCTGAGCTATTGGCTGAGTATTTATAATTAATATTAAGTCTCCATGTCTGGGGTGAGGGGAGAAATTCCACCTATAGTTTTGTTTTTTTTCTTTTTTTGTTTTGAGACAAGGTCTTCCTATGGAGCCCTAATTGGCCTGGAACTTACTATATAGTCCAGGCTGGCCTCAAACTCACAGAGATCTCCCTGCCTCTGTGGATCACAGGTGTGCACCACAGTGATTGACATAGGCTTCTCAGGTACAAGGCATTGAAAAGGCAGAGGGCATCAGACATAGATCAATAGAGTTGGACTCAGGCCTGACAACCAGGAAGGTTGAGAGAACATGGCATTCTTTGTTCCTACCTGGCTGGACCGAGCCTGGGGATCTAGTGTTCTTGGCTCCTGGGCAGAGCCCTGGGGAGGATGCCTACCTGCCAGGATCAGTGTGACATGGACATGGCCCCACTCTCTGTTTCCAGATCAGTGTGCTCAGTGGGCCAGCTGCCAACCGAGGAGATGCCTCTTGCCCCTGCTGCCTGTCTGTCCTCCAGCAGGACAGCTGGGACAGCATCCCAGGACACTCAGGGATACCCCGTGAAGGGCAGAAGGGGGTCGGTTGTTGTTGGCTGCTCTCATCCTTAGCTGTCTCAGCAGCAGGTTTTTGCCTCGCTGAGGTGGGAAACAGGAAGGGAGGCAGCAGTTCAGGGTTCAAATACAAGACTCAGGGCATTGTTAATAGACAGCTGTGGACTGATATTGCTTGCCTGAATAGCCCCCTCCTCAGACGGCTTTCTTTTCTAAGTTTTCCTAATGACAGGTCTGTCGAGTTCCTTCTGACCTTTTGTTCTTTGGAGTCTCTTGTAGCCCAGGTTAACCTTGGACTCACTATGTAGCCAAGGCTGGACTTGAAATCCTGACCTCTTCTCCACCTCCTGAGGGCTGGGACTACAGGTATGTGCCACCATGCCTCAATGTTCTCTCTCTCTCTCTCTAAGATTTTTTTTGGAGACAGGGTTTCTCTGTGTAGTTTTGGCTGACCTGAACTCCCTCTGTAGACCAGGTTGGCCTCAAACCTAGATATCTACCTGTCTCTGCCTCTGCCTCTAGAATGATGAAATTAAAGGCATGGGCTACCATCACCTCGATAATGTTTTTTAAAATTAAAAAAAATCTTATTTATAGGGGCTTGAAGAGATGGCTCAGTAGTTAAGAGCACAGGCTGCTCTTGCAGAAGATCCAGGTTTGATTCCAAGCACCCACATGGCAGCTCACAGTTGTCTGTAACTCCAGTCCAAGAAAACCCTATATCTTCTATGTGATGCCCTCTTCTGGTCTTCCCGGGCCCTATGCACACGTCGGGGCACACACATGGGGCACATATGTACATGCAGGCAAAACACCCATACACATAAATGAGAACTGGGTTTTTGGTATTCCCATTAAAGATACCCCACCCTCCATTACTGGAAGAGCTCCTTTTGGCTCCACCTCTTAAAGGGCTGGTCATCCGATGATAGCAGGCTGAGAGCCAACCTTTCCCCCAGGCCTTTGGCCCACATCCAAAGCACAGCCACGAGCCTAAGGAATTGTTAACTTGTTTTAAGGATGATAACAGTGTTGTGGCTTTTTACTGTTTTGCTTGCTTGGTTTTGAGAAGGGATTTCATGGGTACAAGCTGATCTCAAACTCCTGATCCTCCTGCCTTCTCAAGTGCGTGGAGGTGTGCCACCATGTTTTCTGTGGCAGTGCAGATGGATCTGGCTTCAGATGTGCTGGGCACGACTCTATCAACAGAGCTATGCTCCCAGACTTTTGCTTTTTTTTTTTTTCAATTTATTACTAGGATGGTCTGAAACTTACTAGATAATCTAAGCCTCAAATTCACAGCAATCCTCCTGCCTCAGTCTCCCAAGTGCAGTGATTGCAGAAGTCAGTCACCATGCCCAGAGGCACTGTGGGTATTTTAAAGAGGATGTATTACTAAAACACACTATTTACAGGTGGAATAATGTGATGTGTTCATAATCGGTCGTGTTTACTAGTGATGGCTAAGTGGGGGATACAGAGGAAACAATAGACTGCCAACTGATCATTGTTGAACCTGTGCCATGGCTGATAAGCCTTTCTGTGCAGGTCCCTCTACTCTTTGTATGTTGACGTTTTCCATAAACAATCTGAAGTTCTTCTTTTGTCTGTATTCAGTTGGAACCTCCAGCTCACTCCTGCATGACCCAGACAACCCCATTCCTCTCTCTCCAAACCCCGTCCTCGCAGAGAATGTCCAAGAAAGAAAAGTCACCAAAAAGCCCAGTTCTACATTCTTGGTGGCTACGTTAGCTTCCTCCCCTGAAGATGTCTGCCGCCCAAGTCCCGGCCTAAAGCCATCAGCTTTTGATCATACTTGGGATTAAACCTTCAACCTATATAAGTTCCCTGCTTTAGTTCAGATGTGTGGCTTCTCCAGCTTCTCTCTCTGGGACTGGAGAACCCACCTGGGAGCTGCTTTGCTAAAATAAACCTGTTCTACTTTTTCAATTTGACTTGATCTGGCTTGCTGTGTTAGTGTGGGAGGTCCTTCTGTCTCTGTGTTGCTTTTATTGGTTAATGAATAAAGAACTGCTTTGAGCCTATGGCAAGGGCACAACAGAACTAGGCGGTGTTGCGGGAGGTCCTCCCACTCCTCCAGCCTATCACCGCTGAGGTACCAGCCCTTAGGGGCGTGGTTTCTCACCCTTTCAAAAAGCGGCCACTTCCCTCTCCTCTCTCTCTTCACTTCCTGCTCCGCCTGCGACTAGACTCCTTTCCTGGTTGCGAAGAGGGCTGTTGCCTGGGACAGTGATCTGTAAGTTTTTTCCCCTTTAAATAAATACCACCCTAATAATCATAACCCCGAATTGGTGTGGCATTGTTTGTGACTTACGCCTTCATTTTGGCGCCCAACCTTTGGTTTTAGAACCTCTCCTTTCCCCACTTGCAGCCACGAGTTCGGCTTGGCGGCCGCGGGCTTGGCGGGCTCTAGTTCGGCTTGGCGGGAGCCCCTCCTTCCTCAGCTGCCAGAGGCCTTGGACTCCCCACGTGGATTTAAACTCCACAGGCCCGCGCAGTCTCTGGCCGCCTGGTTTGCTCTTTTCTGAGTCATTTTTAAATCTCCCTTGCAAGTACAGCTCTTAAGTGGCACAAACCAGAGCACGTGGTTGCTGAAAGCTGCAACCCCTCAGGGTGACTTGTTCCGTCTCAGGAATTGATTTAATTAGATTTATTTTGTTGAGAAACTTGCATTTTCCAGTTTTTAACATCTACTAAGGCACTGAAACAGGACCATGTTTTCACCGTGACTCTGCAACAGCGCCACCTGCTGGATAATAGGTAATATTGCAGTTTTTGTTTCTAACGCAAATTTTACTGCTTTGTTTTCACTAATAAAATGGATTAGTAAATTTATATTTACTAATACAATGAATTACATCATACAAGGTTTATATGATTATGGGGATACCTTAATTTGCTTGTTACTAGCCTTCAGTTTTCTTTTCCATATTCTATCATCAAGGAAGAATATGGCACTCCTAAGAACAATTGAATCTTTACGTACTAATAATGAACAGAAGAATATGGCACTCCTAAGAATGATAGAATCTTTACGAACTAATAATGAACAACTAATTGACAGGATTAAAATTATTGAAAATCAGAGGTTATCTGAACAAGTGGATACTATGACAGACAAAATTGATTCCATATCCAAGGGTATTAGAAAGTTACCTGAAAGGGTTCAGGCTGTTGAATTTGACCTTCAGACTTTATCACAAAGTTTTGATAAGGTAACAGACAGAATGTACCTCCAAGATGGGAATCTACATGATATACAAGAAAAGTTTAAGGAGGACATGTTATCTTTGAAGGAAAAAATTAAAGCTTTGGAATCACAGGTGCAGAATGGGGACCAAAAAATTGATACCTCAGTGAAATCACTGGAAATATATACAGGTCAGGAGATTCAGGATTTAAGAGAGACAATGATAAAAAGATTTGAAAAGATTGGGGAAATTATTGCAGCTGGTGAACAGAGTAAGGAGGCACAAGGACAGGATACAAGGCCTCCACCAGCTATTAGAACTGGCTTACCCAGGGTTCTAGCGACATACCCTATACTTAATTCTGAAAAAGCATCAACTTCTAAAGGCTCAAAGGGAGTCAGAGAAGCTAGATGGACGCCAATAGCAATGAATGATCTGAAAGAAATTAAGCAAGCTGTTGTTAATTTTGGCTTGCACAATGCATATGTAAAGGAAATGATAAGGACTTGGGCTTCTAATGCTAGAGCTACTCCCCATGATTTCCATCAGTTAGTGTCTGCAGTTTTAGATAATGGACCTTCCTTGATGTTTGGAATTTATTTCAGAGAAGAATCCAAACATATGGAACAGCAAGGAAGAGCAAAAGGTATTGAGGTTTCCCAAGATCAAATTCTTGGTGCAGGAGAATATGCTGATCCACAGGTCCAAGCTCTTTATGACGATGAAGTACTGTGTCTATGTCACCAAGCAGCTTTAAATGCTTGGAATAGGATACAAGATCCAGCAAAAAGGGTTGAATCATATACCAGAATTAGGCAGGGACAGAGAGAACCCTTTATTGACTTTTTGCAAAGATTAATTAAGGCTCTGGACATAGGGGTAACAGACCCAGAAGCTAGACGAATACTTCTTGAATCTCTAGCTTTTGAGAATGCAAACATAGAATGCAAAAAGATAATTGGGCCTTTAAAGTCTAGATCAGCACCTATGGATGAATGGATTCAGCATACGATGAATGTTGAGACGTTTAGCTATAATGATGAATCTTGGGTAGGAGAAGCGATTTCCAAAGCAATGAGGAGACATCAAACTGCCAGGTGTTTTAATTGTGGTAAATTAGGACATTTGCAAAGGAATTGCAGGCAAAGAATTTCTAGGAATAATATCTCTTCTGGGAATGACAAAAATAGGAGACCTCGGCCTTCAGGTATATGTAGGAGATGCGGTAAAGGCAGGCATTGGTCCAACGAATGTAGGTCAACAACAGACAGACGGGGCAATCCGATATCATCGGGAAACTCCTTGGGGGGCCTCTCGCAGGCCCCCAAGCCAACAGTGGCCCAGTCATTCCCAGTCACAGTGGAGAACGTGCCTCACCAAGAAAATTAAAAGCTCCAATTTCTGCTGTAAAAAGTAATACTGGTCTAAATGAAGAATTACGTGTGGAGGATGAGTCAAAAAACCCAATAGGACAGAATAAACGTATATTTTGGCAGACTTCTATTAATGATCAAAGACCAAAGCTAAGAGTCTGTATAAATGGCACTTTTATTGAAGGCTTATTAGACACAGGTGCGGATGTAAGTATCATTACCCCAGAATCTTGGCATCCGAATTGGCCTCTTCAAGAGGTAGATGTTCAATTCCTGGGAATTGGAACCCTATCTTGTGTAAAACAAAGCACAAGATGGGTTGAATGCATAGGGCCCAAAGGGCAAATAGGAAGACTAAGGCCATATATAGCCAATATTGCCATAAATTTATGGGGCCGTGACCTGCTACAGCAATGGAATACCCAGATTAACATTCCTGTATTTCCAGGAACTCATAATTCTGGGAAGGATATGATGAGGTATTATGGAAAAAGGCCACCAGCCATTCAGGCTGTACAAGAACATATAGCAAATACCAAACCTTTAGAGGTACCAACGGCCCTACCTTTAAAATGGCTAACTGAGAAGCCAATATGGACCAAACAGTGGCCTCTAGCTAAAGATAAACTACAGGCATTGGAACAGCTGGTGCAAGAGCAACTAGATGCTCACCATATCGAAGAATCAACCAGCCCTTGGAATTCTCCTGTGTTTGTTGTAAAAAAGAAATCTGGTAAATGGAGAATGGTGACAGATCTAAGAGCTGTCAACAAAGTAATTCAACCTATGGGCCCACTACAATCTGGAATTCCTTTGCCTTCTCTGTTACCAAAAGGATGGTCTCTTATAGTTATTGATTTGAAAGATTGTTTTTTCACTATACCGTTACAAAAAAAGGATAGAGAAAAATTTGCCTTCACAGTGCCTACTTACAATAATTCTCAGCCTAATAGGAGATATCAATGGACTGTCCTCCCACAGGGTATGCTCAATAGTCCTACATTGTGCCAATATTTTGTAAGTAAGCCATTGGAAATAATTCGTAAACAATTCCCCAAGTCCATCATTTATCATTACATGGATGACATCTTATTATCTGATTCAAATAAAGATACTTTAGAAAGGATGTTTGAAGAAGTAAAGAAAGTCTTGCCTAGGTGGGGATTACAAATTGCCCCTGAAAAGATTCAAAGAGGAAATTCTATTAATTACCTAGGTTACAGAATAGGGTTAGAGAAAATTAAAACGCAAAAGGCACAAATTAGGAGAGACCGGTTAAAGACTCTTAATGACTTCCAAAGATTGTTAGGAGACATTTACAGTCTACGACCAGCTGTTGGGATAACACCTGATCTAATAGTTCATTTAAACAAAACCTTAGATGGTGATAAAGATTTGAATAGTCCAAGAGAACTGACAGCTGAAGCAGAAAAGGAACTGACAATGATTGAGGAAAAATTACAGGAGGCACATGTGGATAGGGTGAACCCAAATCTTAGCTGCATCCTAGTCATATTGCCTTCCAGAATTTCTCCTACAGGGATTCTAATGCAGAGGGAAGATATTATTTTAGAGTGGATATTTATACCTAATAAACCAAGTAAAAAATTAAAAACTTATGTGGAAAAGGTCTCTGAATTAATTATAAAAAGTAAGCTGAGACTTCGTCAACTAGCAGGTATAGACCCAGCAGAAATTATAGTGCCTTTTACTACTGAAGAAATAAAAAAGTTATGGGAAGACAATGAACCGTGGCAAAGAGCTTGTGCTAACTTTTTGGGAGAAATTAATAGCAACTATCCCAAAAGTGATAGACTTAATCTCATAAAAAGAACTTCTTGGATTTTCCTAGAATTGTACGTGATGCTCCAATAACTGGAGCCCGTACGTTCTATACTGATGCAAATAAATCAGGGAAAGCAGGTTACAAGTCAGATGAATTGAGTAAGGTGGAACAAAGCCCTTATAATTCTGTCCAGAAGGCAGAATTATATGCCATTCTTATGGTGCTAAGGGATTTTAAAGAACCTCTTAATATAGTTACAGATTCACAATATGCAGAAAGAGTTATCTTGCATATTGAAACCGCTGAATTTATACCAGATGACACAGATTTGACTTCATTGTTTATCCAGGTACAAGACATAATCAGGAACAGGCTTTGTCCGATGTACATAACACACATCCGGTCCCATACAGGTCTGCCTGGTCCTCTAGCCCAAGGCAATGCTGAGATTGATCAATTATTGATTGGAAGTGTGTTGCAGGCCTCGGAATTTCATAAGAAGCATCATGTCAATAGTAAAGGCCTAAAGAAAGAATTTTCCATTACTTGGCAACAAGCTAAGGACATTATAAAGAGATGCCCTACTTGTTCTTTCTATAATCAAACACCGTTGCCTGCAGGGAGTAACCCAAAGGGTACTAAGAGAAATGAAATCTGGCAGATGGATGTGTTCCACTTTATGGAATTTGGTAAATTAAAATATGTACACCACACCATAGACACGTATTCAGGTTTTCAATGGGCTACAGCCCTGAGCTCAGAAAAGGCTGATTCAGTAATCACACATTTATTGGAAGTTATGGCCATCATGGGTATACCTGCGCAAATAAAGACAGATAATGGTCCAGCATATGTATCTAAGAAAATGAAACGCTTTTTTGATTATTATAATATAAAACACATTACAGGTATACCAAATAATCCTACAGGTCAGGCAGTTATAGAAAGATCAAATCGTACTATAAAGGATATGATGAACAAACAGAAAGGGACTGAAAATACCCCCAGAAATAGATTACATAATGCTTTATTAACCTTGAATTTTCTTAACGCTAATGAGAAAGGAACGACAGCAGCAGAAAGACATTGGATAATGGAAAAGTCTGCTGAACTAAATCAACCGATTTATTTCAAAGATGTGCTGACCTCTCAGTGGAAGCCAGGAGATGTGCTAAGTTGGGGAAGGGGTTTTGCTCTTGTTTCCACAGGAGAAGAAAAATTGTGGATACCATCAAAATTAATAAAGTTTCGATTTGAAGAGGAGAAACCTCTTGGAAAGGAGAAATGACAACTCATCCACAATGATGATATTCATACAGGTGGTAAGAAAAACATAGAATGGGGGCAGGGTTCTGTTCTTATCTCCACAGGAAAACACTCATCTTTGAGAAATTCAAGGGACCCTGGATGTTTGGATACTGACAGATGGAAAAATACCTGCCCAATAGGAAATATCAAGAAAACTGAATGGGTTGTGTAAGTAATATTAAACCATATTTCTAAATTTATAAAGCTGGTTTTGAAGTTGGACTCTGGCTCAGTCCCTCTCCAATTCCAAGCCTGTTGGTAAGAGAAAAACCCAGAGTTTCTGGAGTTTCTGTCTCATGTCAAGAGCCATGATATGGGACAGAAAGAAATATGAGTTTAGAAAACATCTTTGCTTTTCTTCATATCTATCATACTTTTCATTGAATATATCTATCATGTCTTTCATTGAATATATATATATATGTCTATATATGTCTATATGATTAATGTTTAAGTTTTTCATAATGAACAATGAGTTTTTCCTGAAGTGACATTTGAAGTTTCCAGGAAGAAGATGGGGCCCCATAACAACAACTCCACCTGGTTGATATGACGTCATGATACTGATAGTGCTACTACAAGACCTGCTTTTGGTACCAGCAGCACAAGACAGTTTCAAGTTGGTTAGCTGAAATGGTGCACATCTTATACAACATTTTGGCCAGACCTGCACAAAATACTCAGAGACTATTGGCAATTTTAAAAGACATTGATCTTGAAATTTAACCATCATTTTACTTTCACAGGATCCCCCAGAAAGAACGTCGCCCCCATGACAGCTGGAAGTAATTCTAGAGGACGACGTCCCCTTTCCAAGAAAAACTTGCCCTTGGGTTTAGGGACATCATTTAGGGGTTGATTATAATTAGTATACAATTGAGGGTTGGGGGAGGAATTTTATACGCTCAGGGATCATTTTGAAAAAAAAAAAAGAGGGATGATGGGATAATAGATTTGTAATTGTGAGTGACTGTTTTTAGACAAATACATTGGTATAGATTCTTGTATATTGATACAAAGTTAAATTATATTGACTATTGTACGCATGCATGTTTCTACCTCTGTTTAAAACATTTTTTATGTATTGACATATATTGTATTGATATATATATATATATATATATATTGTATATATTTACCACATTGCAGTGTACATTTCTACCTCTGATTAAGATACTTATATAATGATTGTGTATTGATATATATTTACCTACTGCAATGTATATTTGTACATTGTTTATATATGGAGGTCATTGTCCTCATTTGTTTCACAGTCGTTTATTGTCTTAGTCTTTAAGTTAGATAGATATTGAGAATTATATAGACTAATAGTCATCTAAGTTTGTCATTTATAATAGACTAATCAGGTTCTTTAGATATATAGAGATTATACTCAGTATAGATAGATAATCTTCAATTTCTTCAAAGAGCTGTAGAAAATGGCCTTTAATCTAACTCAGAATTTTGTGGTAGTGAGACACAACTGCTCCTGGCAACACCACTCTATTCCCGAGAGAATGTTGAGCACCAAAGACACTCCACCTGGAGCCTTTCTTTTTGGCAGAACTGGCCTTGGGGCAAAGAAATGCCCATACCTCAACCACTGACAAAGATACAGAGCGTGCATCAATGGATAAAACAGGGCTGTCATATCCTGCCAAGACAGGGTAAGATAGTTTTGAAAAGTTGCTTGCCTTTGAAAATGGTATGTCAGTTATGTTAGGCCTTAGCCAAAGTTGGTTGCTTCAACGCTGCTAACGTGATTTTGGGTGATTGCCCAGGTAGCCAGTTGTCTCTGTGATTTGTTGCATGTTTTGGAATTTGTTTTACTGAGCTTCCTAATTACCCAGGTAACATTATTTCCCTTCTCAGATCTTTGATGGGGTTGAAGACTATATAAATGTAGTTACTTTCTCTCATGACTTGGCCAAGTTATTTATTATACAAGACCTAAGCTAGTTAGAATAGGATATTTGTACTTATTGTATATAATTTCATAGTAGGTTTAGAACTCTCTTATTTAAACAAAAGGGGGAGGTGTTACGGGAGGTCCTCCCACTCCTCCAGCCTATCACCGCTGAGGTACCAGCCCATTGGGGCGTGGTTTCTCACCCTTTCAAAAAGCGGCCACTTCCCTCTCCTCTCTCTCTTCACTTCCTGCTCCGCCTGCGACTAGACTCCTTTCCTGGTTGCGAAGAGGGCTGTTGCCTGGGACAGTGATCTGTAAGTTTTTTCCCCTTTAAATAAATACCACCCTAATAATCATAACCCCGAATTGGTGTGGCATTGTTTGTGACTTATGCCTTCAAGGCGGGAAAAGCTAGGCTGTATGCTGGGAAAAAGAAGGGCGGAGTCAGAGAGATGCCATATAGCCCCACTGGAGACAGATGCTGGAACTTTACCCAGTAAGCCACAGCCACATGATGATACACAGATTAATAGAAATGGGTTAAATTAATATAAGAGTTAGCCAATAAGAAGCTAGAACTAATGGGCCAATGATGTGGGAGTATCATATATCAATCTGTTGATTTCATTGGTTAATTAATAAAGAAACTGCTTGGCCTGATAGGTTATAACATAGGTGGGTGGAGTAAACAGAACAGAATGCTGGGAGGAAGAGGAAGTAAGGCAGACGCCATGCCTCTCCTCTCCAGGGCAGATGCGATGAAGCAAGCTGCCAGGTCAGACATGCTGAATCTTTCCCGGTAAGACTGGTGCTACACAGATTACTAAATATGGGTTAGGCAAGATGTGAGAATTAGCCATTAAGAGGCTAGAACTAATGGGCCAAGTAGTGTTTAAATGAGTACAGTTTGTGTGTTGTTATTTCGGGTATAAAGCTAGCCGGTGGCCAGGAGCCGAGCAGCCGAACACAGCCCGTAGCCCCTATTACAGGCCAAGCAGTGATTTAGTTAATACAGTTTCTGTGTGATTATTTTGGATCTAAGCTAGCTGGGTGGCTGGAAATCAACAAGCAGCTCCCTCCTCCAGCACTGTTTCAGTTGAGAAACCTATTATTGGGGGACAGAAAAATCTATTAGTCTGGATCTGAAATAACCTCACTAGTTATTGTTAGGAATTAAAAGGTAATTAACTTGAGATAAAAATATTTGTAAGTGTATCTGTAGGGCTAATGATCTGGTTCAGTTGCTATGAACGAAGCCTTGGGTTCCATCTGCAGTGTAGCATAAATCAGGGCATTACTGGAACACACACAGGAGCCTGTAACCCTGCACTTTGGCAGCAGAGGTAGAATCAGAGCTTCAAAGCTAAAGCTTGGTGTGGTGGCATTTTCCTTTGATTTCAGCATTCCTGAGGCTAAAGCAAATGGATGTCTGTGAGTTCAAGGCCAGCCTGGTCTACGTGGAGAGCTCCAGGCTTTCCAAGGCTACACAATGAGATTCTGTTGTCATCTTTGGCTACACAGTGAGTTTGAGGCAAGGTTACATGAGATATCTTCTGACAGTTATGTAAATGGAGATTGCTCTTTCGTTTCCCGGCCACCCAGACCTGAAACAATCACACAGAAACTGTATTAATTACAACACTGTTTGGCTAATGATTCAGGCATATTTCCAGCTAGCTCTTACATCTTGAATTAACCAATTTCTATTCATCTATGTATAGGCATAAGGCTGCAGCTTACTGGTAAGGATCCAGCATCTGTCTCCTTTGGCAGCTACATGGTGTCTCTCTGGCTCTGCCTACTTTCTCTCTATCTCTTCCAGCCTGGCTCTATTCTGCCCTGCTATCAGCCAAAGCAGTTTCTTTATGGTAATATAACATATTCACAGCATACAGAGGGGAATCCCACATCACAGTTAAATAAAAATAAAGTCTGTAAACATACATTTCACTTGAGATGAACTATGCATTCACAGTTTTATAAACCATGAGATCCCCAGCAATCAGAAGGCAGAGGCAGGATGACCTCTGTGAATTCAAAGCTGTCTTTGTCTACACAGAGTTCCAGGTCAGACAAGGCTGCACAGTGAGATCCTGCCTCAATAAAATACTTCCTTTATTTCGTCAATTCTAACTGCATAAAAGTTCATTAAGGTGTACAGACTTTAGGTTTGGTTAATTTTGCTGTGTAATTTTCTTATGTGCAAATTTTTCAGATAGAGAGATCATAAATTCAAAACTCTCCTCTGGAACAATACTGTGTAAGCAACCTGCAAAACCACATTTTCATGAAAAACATTTTTTCTTCTCAGTGTCTTACGGGGTCTGAATCTTAACCAAGTTCCCAATCAAAACCCATTAGACGTCCTAATTGCACACCAGTGCCTGATTTTGCCATTTCCATCAAAGTCCCTTTTAGATGGTTAATGAGTTTATGGGGAAGAAAGAAAAGATGAAGATTGTGCTGGCAGTGTGTCAGGAATGTCTCAAAAGGTAAATTACACCAGGATTTCTGCTGAGTGGACTCTGAGTCCACTGAACGAGAGCACAGCTGATGGTTGTGCTTTGAATTGGGCAGGGATGTTCTGATCAGACCCAAAATGGATCAGCACTTGTGCCCTACACAATCAGAACCTAATGCCTTTCAGAACTGGAAAAGCAATCTTCTTTGTATTCATTTTATAGACATATTGATGGGAAGCCTTCTTTCAACTTCTTGAAAATATGTTATTTGTCAAAAAATTGAGAAGCTAATTTTGACAATTGCTAATTTGCTCAATTGTACCACAGAGCAATTAACATTTTGTACAGTTTCAACAGGATGCGGTGACAATAGGGAACAAAAATCCTCAAAATTCTGGGTAGTTGCTCTTAATTCTGCTGCCATGATATTGCTTGTGTTGTAACTTAATTATTTCAAGAAAAAAAATCACAGTGATTTGCTCTTTTTCTGTTTATAGGACTGTGTTAGTTCTTGCCTTGTTGAGATAAAATACTGACAACAATATCTTCAGAGAGAAACAGATGCCGGGCAGTGGTGGTGCATGCCTTAATCACAGCGCTCAGGAGGCAGAGGCAGGCAGATCTCTGAGTTTGAGGTCAGCCTGGTCTACAGAGCAAGTTTTAGGATGGTCCGGGTTACGCAGAGAGAAGAGAGATAGAGATAGAGATAGAGATAGAGATAGAGATAGATAGAGAGAGAGAGAGAGAGAGAGAGAGAGAGAGAGAGAAATGCTAGTTTTGGTGGCAGAAAGCCATGGTGGCTTGGTCACATTACATTCACAATCAGAAGCAGACAGAGAGATGGATGCTGCTGCTCAGCTACCTTGCTTCTTTATGTTTAGTCTGAGACCCCAGCCCATGGGATTGGGTTGCCCAGATTTGGGGTGGCAGTTAACATACGTATTCCCTCACAGATACCCCCAGAGATTTGTTCATGAGATAAAGCTGATCTATCAAGTTGATAATGGAGATTATCTCACAGGAATATTAAAATTATCTGTAAATTATTCAACAGTGGTTTTGGTTGCTCATGTTTATCTATCTATCTATCTATCTATCTATCTATCTATCTATCTATCTAGACAATGTCCCGTGTATCCATGGCTGGTCTTGAACTCACTATGTAGCTAAGAATGATTTTGAACTCCTGATCCTCTGGCTTCCATACTCCCAAGTGCTAGAACTACAGTTACGTATTGCTATACCTGGCTACCTATCCCATACCTAGTGGCTTAAATTCTTTGTTTGGTGTGCGTGCGTGTGCATGTGTGTGTGTGTGTGCACACGCACACACATGTGTTATGCCCATGTGGACACGTGTTAGACGTGGAGGCCAGTTTGAGCTACTTGATAATCTGTCTCAAAACCAAACACCTGGGGCTCGTTAACTTTCATTCTGTTTTTCAAGACAGGTTTCTCTCTCAGTAGCCCTGGCTGTCCCTGTGTGGCTCTGGCTGTCCTGAAACTTGCTCTGGAACCTTGCTGGCCAGATCTGGGATTACAGGTGCTGGGGTTAAAGGTGTGTGTGCCACAGCTCATCTGATCATGAGGGTGGGGTGGGGTGGAGAGTTAACCATAGGTGGTTTAACTCACAACTGTGAAGGCTCAAGACCTGGTGGTGACATGTCCCATTCTAGAAAGGCCGATGGCATCACCATGGTGGTGAGATACGTGGGAGAGGTCACATGGTGAGCTGTGAAGGCAGCGCCTTGCTTTACAGCAGCTTGCTGCCTGAGGACCCAGTCTGCACCTGCGAGGCACATGTTAGCCCCCTCGGGGAGAGGCCCCCCCCATCTGCCCATCGCCAGCTCGGCTGCACCTTTTGAGTGCTCTTATGCCAGCGATGAAGTTTCTAGAACACAAATTGTTTGTGGGGAAACCCCCACAACTAGTGCAGGGCTGTTTTCTTCCTCTAGACTGCTGTGACTAGTTTGGAACAGCTAACGCAGGTGAAAACGTGCTGTGTTCCCGTGGGAAGGAACAGCTGCTGCATGCTTCAATAAAGGGGGACACGTGACAACTGATGAGGGAAAACAAGAGGAACTAGATGCTTGCTTAGTTTCTGTTGCTGTGCCGAAACACCACGACCAAGGCAGCGTATAGAAGGAAGGGTTCGTGTGGTCCTGTGGCTCACACCCATCAGGGTGGGGAGGCATGGAGCAGACATGGCAATCAGAACAGGAAGCTGAGAGCTAACCTCCTCCAACACAAGCATGAACCAGAGAGCAAAGTGGAGGTAGAGGGAACACAACATCTCAAAGCCCACCCTCGATACCCCCGGTGACACACTTTCCTCAGCAAGGCTATGCCCTCCAAACCTCCCCAAACGGTGCCACCAACGGGCGAGGGGGCTGCTACTAAAATATCGGAGCTTTGGGGGGGGGGGGCAGTTCTCATTTAAACAATCACACGAGAAGATACATATAGGAGGCACAATGTCTAGATAATTCCAGAAGGAGAAGGAAAAGAAAGAATTCTATACATGTTTTTTCTAGAATCAGCTCATGTGTCCATAGTTAAGGAAAAAACAAAGCAAAACAAAGCAAAAAAAAAAAAAAATCAGAAAAGATTCTACAGGATTCCAGAGAGGGGAAAATAGTCCAGATTTATAAACTCAAGGGCTGGCAAGATGGCTCAATTTGCAACACCAAGTTGACAATCCGGGTTCCAGCCCTGGATTGTATTGTGAAAGGAGAGAACAGAGTCCTAGAAGACAGGGCCTTTACATGTTAATAAACAGTCAACACTTGCTGGGACAGGAGACTCTGCCGTGGGGTTGCCTGTGAGCTCTGCAGAACTTTGAGGATGTGGCATCTGTGGGTCCTCACCTACGCTGGGGGTGCCACTCTGAGTCCCTCAAGAAAATTTATACCCAATGGTGCTCCCACAGGGCTTTGAGCAGCCGCTGTGGAACTGCAATAATAAAGGAGATTTTATAAAGTATGTCATGGACGCAGTGGATGGATGGAGTCTGAGGGGTAGCAGTAGACACTTGGTGGTGGCAAATAAAGGTGCCATTTCAGACCACCACAGTGACAAGGTGTCATCATGGGATTGAACATTGTCCCTTGGATGAGCACTGTCTGGGAGCCGAACTCACACAAAGAGAACACAGCCGAATCCGGAGTTTGCATGTAGACAGTTCAGAGAGTGCTGATCTGAAGCCCGTAGCTTTAAAGGTTCAGGTGTCTTCCCCAACCCTCTGGTCTCCCTTAGTCCTCTTGGGGAACCCATTTATGCTGAGCACGCTCCCAGAGTACAAGACCAGACAAGTTCTCTTCTCTGCTGCTCCTTCCTAGTGACGGTCTCCAACCTCAGCACCCAGACAAGTCCGTACCAGACGGGAACCTGGATCTCAGCTGGGCTGGCAAGGACTGCTGTTTTACTGTTTCCCCCACCATCACCACCACCGTCACCCTTGAACGCCTTAATCTGGCTTCCTTGGATGAAGGATGGAGACACACTCTACACTGCTAATGCAGACCCACAAGGGAAGGAGGGTGCTTCCCGGGGTGGATTCTGGTGCTGAGGAGAGATGGTTTAGTCAGAGTGTTTGCAATGGAAGCTTGAGTCGGAATCCCAGAGCAGGAAGACCCATGGGGTTCGCTCATCACTTTGCTGAATTGTTGAGCCCCAGGCCAATGAGAGGCCCCGTCTTCAAAACAAGACAATTTGGATGGTCTCCTAGGTAGCAACACCGAATGCTAATCCTCTGACCTCCACACGAGCACACACTCACGCACACCTGTGTGACCTCCACATGAGCACACACTCACGCACATCTGTCTCATGCACACCGGTGTGACCTCCACATGAGCACACACTCACGCACACCTGTGTGACCTCCACACGAGCACACACTCATGCACATCTGTCTCGTGCACACCTGTGACCTCCACACGAGCACACACTCATGCACATCTGTCTAATGCACACCTGTGACCTCCACACGAGCACACACTCACGCACACTCATGTGACCTCCACACGAGCACACACTCACGCACATCTGTCTCATGCACACCTGTGTGACCTCCACACGAGCACACACTCATGCACATCTGTCTCGTGCACACCTGTGACCTCCACATGAGCACACACTCACGCACACCGGTGTGACCTCCACATGAGCACACACTCGTGCACACCTGTGTGGACATGCAGAAGAGGACAGAGCTCAAAACCCGATTTTCACCTCTGCTGCCCCAGTACTGACAGGGGACGTGAGCTGGGCTGATTGAATTTTATTCCCGGTTGAATCTCTAGGACACAAAAAAGATCGTTTTCCATGTAGTCAGGATCAGCACAAGTAAACATGCCTGCAATGCTTCTAGAAACACAGAACTCACCCTGGGTCAGAAACCGGGTCTGGAAAAAGACTGGGCTCTGTGGTGAGGGACTATTTCTGTCTCCATTGCCAGGCGCTGCGCAGAACACCAGCAGTGCCGTCTCCAGCTGTGTTGGGCTGGAGACACAGACGGCTGCTGTCCTGTTCCAGAACAGTAACTTCTCTGTTACGTGACTTTGTTTCCCCTCACCCACTCTTGACTGGCCTTGTGATTTTCTCGGCCAACAGAACGTGGCAGGAATGATGTCATATGCCTTCTGAGACTTAGCCACAAATGGCCCTCTGATCAGATTGTGTTTTAAAACATTCATTTATCATGTATTCAGTGTTCTGCTTGCAGGCCAGAAGAGGGCGCCAGACCTCACTACAGACGATTGTGAGCCACCATGTGGTTGCTGGGAACTGAACTCAGGACCTGCGGAAGAGCAGCCAGTGTGTTACCATCTGAGCCAGCTCTCCAGTCCCACGTTTTTATAGTCTTAGGATCCTCCACCACCTTGTCAAGGATCTGTCTAGCCTGAGCGAGGATGAGAGAGGGGGAGGATAATCAAGGCACCAAGCTGAGAGCTAGCCTGAGCTACCCGCTGAGACCATGGCAATGACCCAGGTTCTGTCCAGCTTCCGAAAGCCTTTAGTGGCAATAGATGGACAAGCCACAGCGGGAGGAGCTGATCTAGTCTAAATGACCGACCTCTAAAGTTGTGAACACATTCACGGTCACCTTTTCAAGTCTTAAGGGTCTGGAAAACTTTTGGGCAGCCAGCCAGACGGCTGTTCTGTGTCTGGGTGTGCACGCATGTAGGCTCGTGTGTGTGTGTGTGTGTGTAAAGTGTCTTCCTCTATTGCTATCCATTGTATTTTTTGAGGCAGATTCTCTCACCAAACCCACGGATTCTCCTTCCCGGTTCTGGGACCAAAGAGAGGCCACATGCTCTTAGGTTTCAAAAGGAGAATGGAGGGTGTAGCTATGATTTATGCCACGAGAGGCTGGAAGCTATGTCATTATGTCACCTGGTGCGGATGGGAACCTGTCTAGGAGGAAGGGACTGGGAGCAGGCTCAGTCCCCGAGGAGCCCGGTAAGAAGCCTGCACTGCAGCTCAGCAGAGGTGGACAACACTTCAAAGCCAGGCTTGCTTCTGGGGTTGGTGTGTCTCAGCTGCAATCTGTCTGAGGTCTGACCTCTGACCTCCGTGTTAGATCCCCTAAAGCCGTTCACTCAGTCCTGAGTTAACTATTTCTTGTCTGGCCTCACCAAGCTGAGCAGATATGGTGGTGACTTCTCATTCTCGGCTTTCTGGATTCAGGATCACCCAGGAGACACACCTCTGTTTGTTTGTTTTTTTTTTAATATTTATTTATTTATTATGTATACAATATTCTGTGTGTATGCCTGCAGCCCAGAAGAGGACAGCAGACCCCATTACAGATGGTTGTGAGCCACCATGTGGTTGCTGGGAATTGAACTCAGGACCTTTGGAAGAGCAAGCAATGCTCTTTAACCTCTGAGCCATCTCTCCAGCCCCCCTCTGTTTGTATTTTTGAGGGAGTTTCCAGAAGGGATGGAGTGAAGAAGGGAGACCCACCCTCAAGTGGGCAATACCATCCCACAGCCTGGGCTCCAGGCTGAGGAAAGGGGTAGGGGAGGAGTCAGATGAGTGCCCCCTGCTTTCTCTGCTGCTTGACTTGTGGAGAGGTGAGCAGGTTCCTGGCCACACAGTTGGAAGTCTCTCCAACGCCATGTTCTCCCCACTGTGGTAGACTGCATCCCTGCATCCCTGCATCCCTGCATCATGATCCAAAATAAACATTCCGTCTCTAGATACGTCTTCTCAGGCATTGTTCACGGCAATGACAAGATACCCAATACAGCGGGCCTTAGGAACATTCTTGTTTCGTCATTGGAGTTTTGAAATTAGTACTATGATAGATATGTGCACAGTGCACGTGTGTATACATAATGTGTGTGTGTGTGTGCGTGGTAATAGGTTTTCTGTGCCTTGATAATAGGTTTCTCTGCTGGCACAGTAAGCCCAATCAAGCCAAACTGAAAAAGTAAAAGAACAGGTTTATTTGAGCAAAGCAACTCCAGGTGAGTTCTGCAGCCCCAAGGGTCGAGGCAGGAGAAGTCACACACTCAAACTAAAGCAGGGAAATTGTATAGCCCGTAGGCGAGGTGAGATGACGTGCCAACCACAAGCTGGTTTGTGCCCAAGTAGGGTCAAAAGCTGAGCACTTCAGGAGAGGAATTGGGAAGCTGGCAACTTCATGGGAGGAGCTGCCAAGAATAGGGAACTAGGCTTTTTGGTGCCTTTCTGAGAGGGCGGGCTTAGAGAGAGAGAGGAATGGGGCTTTCCGGATCAAGCAGGAGTGAGCTGAAGTTTCCAGCAAAACACATGGTATGCATGGGTGCGTACTATCGTGCGTGTGTGGAGGTCAGAGAACAGTTTGAGTCAGTGCTTTTCTGTTTGTTTGAAGACAGGGTTTCTTTGTGTAACAGCCCTGGCTGTCCTGGAGCTTGCTCTGTAGACGAGGTTGGCCTCAAACTCACAGAGATCTGCCTACCCTTCCTCCCAAGTGCTGGGATTAAAGGTGTGCGCCACCACCGCCTGGCCAGTTTCTCTTTTATTTTATTTTTTTTATTTTTTATGGTTTATTTAATGTGTATTGGTGTGAAGGTGTCAGATCCCCTGCAACTGGATCTTCAGACAGTTGTGAGCTGCCATGTGGGTCCTGGGAATTGAACCCAGGTCCTTTGGAAGAGCAGTCAGTGCTCTTAACCATTGAGCCATCTCTCCAGCCCCAAGTTCTCTTCTTCTACTGTGTGGAACCCAGAAATTGAACTAGGTTGTCAGGCTGGGTGGCAAATGCATCTTTACCCACCAAGCTGTCTCCCGGGTCCCTGCGACTTTCTTTTCAAAGGATTGTTTTATTTTATGGGTATGTATGTGGTGTCCTCCACACGAGCACACACCCATGCACACCCAGAGGCCAGAGGAGACATTGGATCCCTGGAGCTGACGTACAGGCCATTGCGAGTCTCTGGGCTCTGCACTTGGCTCCCGTGGGAAGAGCGGTATGTGCTTGTAAGCGCCGAGCGAGCTATTTCTCCAGCCCCAGAACTTCATGTCTTAGGTTGTGTGTCAGTTATTTCATCATTGCGGTGAACCAGGTAATTCGTACACTCATCCATAGAAATATGTCTAGTGCATGTCTTTACAGGATGCAGAGGAATATTCTAGGCCCCTCGGGAGATCAGAAAGTAAATCCTGGATCAAAAGGAATTAATTTTAGAAGCTGATTTTGGCAAGTTTGTCAAACATATCAAAGGCTTACAGCCATTAAATAGAGTTGCTATGAAATTAAACCAAAATGATAGAAATGTACTCTAAGCAAAGTGTATGAAGACAGTGCATCCAAGTTCTAAGGAAGCGCTGTGTTTGGGCCACAAAAAGGGTATTTGCAAATGTGCAAATCCCTGGGGCAGAGGTCATGTGTGCCTCTACTCCCAGCCTAGCACCTGGCAATCAACTCTGAGCGACGATTCCACTTTAGGTGTCCAAACTGACAAAAACAGAAGCACACTCCATTACTCTAGACTTTCTTGCCAAGCCTTTCTCTTGGACCTGGATTGTACCACTCGACATTGTTCTGCTTCAGCCCTTAATTTTGAGGTGCCCATACCTGCTGCAATTGTCTGCAAATATCCCCTGCTGCTCCCGTGGGAGGGGAACTCCCGACTGGTGACCTGGGTTGTCTTCATCCACCCCCACACCTCTGGAGGCATGCAGCTTGTCCAAAACACAGCATGCACGAACATGCTCCTTGCTGCTGTCCAGCTGGGCAAACGGTGAAACCTCAGAGCCAGCGTCACGGGTGTGCTCTTGAGTGGAGACCTGAGGAAGCTCACAAGAACGCAGAGACTGGATGAAAGGCCTGGACTTTGTGCCCGGCTCCCAGCTCTGAGCACAACACCCAAGTTCATGCCCAGCCAGAATGGGGCAGCCCAGACAATGCCGCAGCAGCAGAGTTCACATTATTTATTTCGTTGGTTGGTTGGGCACTCTTTCCACTTTGAACAGAGTAGCTATGTAGGTCTGGCTGGCCCAGAACTCCCTAGGTAGAGCAGGCTGCCATCAAACTTGCAGCGATCCCCCTGCCTTCACTTCCTGAGTGCCAGAATTGTGAATTAGGAATCTGTGACTGCAGAATCAGAAATGTAGAGGACAGATGCTGCCCACGATGGGGACATTGATCTTTCCAGAACGTGCGCCTCCATCCTCCGTGTGCGTGTGTGCATGCTCTCATGCATGTGTGGAGGTCAGAACGTAACTTCCGGTAGTCCTTCCTCTCCTTCTACGACGTACTTACTTCGCTGAGATTAAACTCAGGTCTTTGGGTTTGGTGCCTTTGCCCGCTATCTCCCAGCCCTATGGTATAGAAATAAGTAGAGCTTTTTCTCCCCGTCCCCCAATAAACCTCTTGCACTAACTCCGCTGTTCCTGGTATGTTTTCTTACTGGCATACCTTGGCAGGGCCAAAGGGTGCCCACTTTGCCTTTTACTCACTAGGCTCCCCTGGTGTTTGTCTGCCACGCTGGGATTCTTCTGGCAACGGATCAGCTCTCTTTGCCTATTTCTGTCTGCTCTTCCACCCTATACTGCGTAAATGTCTCATCCTTGTGTTTATCACAGTGTGGGAGTCGGAGCCAGAGAGGTCCGCTGCTTCCTGCCCAGCACACGCCTGTTCTCTCTCTCAGAGTCTGCAGCTCTGGCCCTCAGTAGGATATGGACAGATCGCTTGTCTGTGACTGAACCCAATTCCAAATCCTAGAGTTTGGTTCTTCCTGTATTACTTTCCGCACGGAAACATGTGCTTGCCTGGCTCCAGCGGCCTCCTGCACCCACGTGGGCTCCGGTCCTGTTCTCCCCTCCCCCACCAGCCTGGGAGATGCTAGCCAGCTGTGTTTGCTCCCTGGCCCGGGCTCTCGCAGCCTGCAGACCCACTCTGTGACCCTTGGCCTCAATACAAATCAATGGCTAAAGCTGGCGACCTTGTGATTTCCAAACGTCCACAGATCATTTACAGCTGCTATTGCCTCAGACAAAGGGTCCCCAAACGTCTTCTACCTAAACTGACTAGCCCACATTCCTCTAAGACTCCTAGACCTTCCTGCATACTTCTCTAACTCTTATTTCAGGGGTTCTAAGTTGCTCTTTGGATGTGGTTTAAAATCTATACAATTTGTAACAAAAATCTGTTTCCTGCGAAAAGTTTTGTTTGTCTCACTGTTAGAAAAGTCCTGTCTACTTTGTATGTCTGTGTGGATCTGAGCCCGTATGTTGTCCTGTGGACATGGGAGCCATACAGAATTACCTCAGGCTCTACCATTCACAACCCCAGAGAACCTAGACAACAATGAGGGCCCTAAGAGAGACATACATGGGTCTAACCTACATGGGAAGTAGAAAAAGACAAGATCTTCCGAGTAAATTGGGAGCATGGGGACCACGGGAGAGGGTCGAAGTGGGTGTGAGGGTGTGGGGGAGGGGAATGGAAAAATATATATAGCTCAATGAAAACAATAAAAAAGCCAAGTGGGTAGTGGCTCACACCTTTAATCCCAGCACTCGGGAGGCAGAGGCAGGCGGGTCTCTGTGAATTCGAAGTCAGCCTTGTCTAAAAAAAAAAAATTAAAAAATGAAATATATTGATAGAAATTTCTATTTGAATGCATGGTATTTTTTTCTTTCTATCAGACTCTCTCTGGTGTTGAAGATGGAACATAAAATCCTTCCCATACCCTCAATAAAAACAGTTATCAAATTTTGTTAATCCTTTTTTTTTTCAGTTATCAAATTTAAAAAAAAAAAGAATTACTTCAGGCTCAGTTGGGTGTGTCATTGTCTGTGGCCACTGTATGCTTGTTTCTGACTGGTCTTGAATGCCGAGTTTATGTGTTCCATGAGTCTTGGCAATAACTCAGCTGTTACTATTACAATGAGCTGCTTGGGCTCAAAATTTGCCTCTGGGATATCCAGCTACTAAATCTGATGTAATGACAGAGATTCATATGTCAATTGGGCATAAATAATATTATTAAAGTTATTTTATGTATTCTACCTTACTAAAAACAGCTAAGAAATTGGGTATGGTGGGGGCTGGAGAGATGGCTCAGAGGTTAAGAGCATTGCCTGCTCTTGCAGAGGTCCTGAGTTCAATTCCCAGCTGAAGGTGTAAGTCATAAACAATGCCACACCAGTTTGGAATTATGATTAATAGGGTGGTATTTATTTAAAGGGGAAAAAACTTACAGATCACCTTCAGCCCTCTGCGCAACCAGGAAGGGAGTCTAGTCGCCGGCGGAGCAGGAAGTGAAGAGAGAGAGGAGAGGGAAGTGGCCGCTTTTATAAAGGGAGAGAGACCACGCCCCAATGGGCTGGTATCTCAGTGGCGATAGGCTGGAGGAGTGGGAGGACCTCCCGTAACACCTCCCCCTTTTGTTTAAATAAGAGAGTTCTAAACCTACTATGAAATTATATACAATAAGTACAAATATCCTATTCTAACTAGCTTAGGTCTTGTATAATAAATAACTTGGCCAAGTCATGAGAGAAAGTAACTACATTTATATAGTCTTCAACCCCATCGAAGATCTGAGAAGGGAAATAATGTTACCTGGGTAATTAGGAAGTTCAGTAAAACAACTTCCAAAACATGCAACAAATCACAGAGACAACTGGCTACCTGGGCAATCACCCAAAATCACGTTAGCAGCGCTGAAGCAACCAACTTTGGCTAAGGCCTAACATAACTGACATACCATT
Organism: Microtus oregoni; assembly: GCF_018167655.1. Taxonomy (NCBI): domain Eukaryota; kingdom Metazoa; phylum Chordata; class Mammalia; order Rodentia; family Cricetidae; genus Microtus; species Microtus oregoni. Next base: position 3,365,250 of record NW_024543222.1, on the reverse strand, counting down.
TTCAAAGGCAAGCAACTTTTCAAAACTATCTTACCCTGTCTTGGCAGGATATGACAGCCCTGTTTTATCCATTGATGCACACTCTGTATCTTTGTCAGTGGTTGAGGTATGGGCATTTCTTTGCCCCAAGGCCAGTTCTGCCAAAAAGAAAGGCTCCAGGTGGAGTGTCTTTGGTGCTCAACATTCTCTTGGGAATAGAGTGGTGTTGCCAGGAGCAATTGTGTCTCACTACAGCAAAACTCTGAGTTAGATTAAAGGCCATTTTCTACAGCTCTTTGAAGAAGTTGAAGATTATCTATCTATACTGAGTATAATCTCTATATATCTAAAGAACCTGATTAGTCTAATTATAAATGACAAACTTAGATGACTATTAGTCTATATAATTCTCAATATCTATCTAACTTAAAGACTAAGACAATAAACGACTGTGAAACAAATGAGGACAATGACCTCCAAATATAAACAATGTACAAATATACATTGCAGTAGGTAAATATATATCAACACACAAACATTATATAAGTATCTTAATCAGAGGTAGAAATGTACACTGCAAAATGGTAAATATATACAATATATATATATCAATACAATATATGTCAATACATAAAAATGTTTTAAACAGAGGTAGAAACATGCATACATACAATAGTCAATATAATTTAACTTTGTATCAATATACAAGAATCTATACCAATATATTTGTCTAAAGACAGTAACTCACAATTACAAATCTATTATCCCATCATCCCTCTTTTTTTTTTTCAAAATGATCCCTGAGCTTATAAAATTCCTCCCCAACCCTCAATTGTATACTAATTATAATCAACCTCTAAATGATGTCCCTAAACCCAACGGCAAACTTTACTGGGAGAGGGGACGTCGTCCTCTAGAATTACTTCCAGCTGTCATGGGGGCGACGTTCTTTCTGGGGGATCCTGTGAAAGTAAAATGATGGTTAAATTTCAAGATCAATGTCTTTTAATATTGCCAATAGTCTCTGAGTATTTTGTGCAGGTCTGGCCAAAATGTTGTATAAGATGTGCACCATTTCAGCTAACCAAGTTGGAACTGTCTTGTGCAGCTGGTACCCAAAGCAGGTCTTGTAGTAGCGCTATCAGTATCATGACGTCATATCAACCAGGTGGAGTTGTTATTATGGGGCCCCATCATCTTCCTGGAAACTTCAAATGTCACTTCAGGAAAAACTCATTGTTCATTATGAAAAACTTAAACATTAATCATATAGACATATATATATATATATATTCAATGAAAGACATGATAGATATATTCAATGAAAAGTATGATAGATATGAAGAAAAGCAAAGATGTTTTCTAAACTCATATTTCTTTCTGTCCCACATCATGGCTCTTGACATGAGACAGAAACTCCAGAAACTCTGGGTTTTTTTCTCTTACTAACAGGCTTGGAATTGGAGAGGGACTGAGCCAGAGTCCAACTTCAAAACCAGCTTTATAAATTTAGAAATATGGTTTAATTTTACTTACACAACCCATTCAGTTTTCTTGATATTTCCTATTGGGCAGGTATTTTTCCATCTGTCAGTATCCAAACATCCAGGGTCCCTTGAATTTCTCAAAGATGAGTGTTTTCCTGTGGAGATAAGAACAGAACCCTGCCCCCATTCTATATGGTTTTCTTACCACCTGTATGAATATCATCATTGTGGATGAGTTGTCATTTCTCCTTTCCAAGAGGTTTCTCCTCTTCAAATCGAAACTTTATTAATTTTGATGGTATCCACAATTTTTCTTCTCCTGTGGAAACAAGAGCAAAACCCCTTCCCCAACTTAGCACATCTCCTGGCTTCCACTGAGAGGTCAGCACATCTTTGAAATAAATCGGTTGATTTAGTTCAGCAGACTTTTCCATTATCCAATGTCTTTCTGCTGCTGTCGTTCCTTTCTCATTAGCGTTAAGAAAATTCAAGGTTAATAAAGCATTATGTAATCTATTTCTGGGGGCATTTTCAGTCCCTTTCTGTTTGTTCAGCATATCCTTTATAGTACGATTTGATCTTTCTATAACTGCCTGACCTGTAGGATTATTTGGTATACCTGTAATGTGTTTTATATTATAATAATCAAAAAAGCATTTCATTTTCTTAGATACATATGCTGGACCATTATCTGTCTTTATTTGCGCAGGTATACCCATGATGGCCATAACTTCCAATAAATGTGTGATTACTGAATCAGCCTTTTCTGAGCTCAGGGCAGTAGCCCATTGAAAACCTGAATATGTGTCTATGGTGTGGTGTACATATTTTAATTTACCAAATTCCATAAAGTGGAACACATCCATCTGCCAGATTTCATTTCTCTTAGTAACCTTTGGGTTACTCCCTGCAGGCAACGGTGTGTAGTAATAAGGGCGGCAGGGCTGCGTCCCCAGCACCCCAGCCGCCCTCATGGCTAGCTTTACCTGAAATAACAACACACAAACTGTATTCATTTAAACACTGCTTGGCCCTTTAGCTCTAGCCCTTACTGGCTAATTCTGATATCCCGATCAACCCATCTCTAATAATCTGTGAGAACCGGTCTTACCGGAAAGATTCTAGCCTAGTCCATCCTGGGTCAGAGCTTCATGGTGTGTGTCTGCCCGGGAGCGGGGCATGGTGTCTCTCTCAGGCGTCTGCTCCTGAGAGGAGAGATGTGGAGTCTCTGAGCTCACTTCCTCTTCCTCCCAGTATTCTGTTCTGTTTACTCCTCCCACCTATCTTCTCACCAATAAAGTGGGCCAAAGCAGTTCCTTTATTAGCCAATGACCTTCCTCCATCAACGATGTTTGATTATAGAAAGAACAAGTAGGACATCTCTTTATAATGTCCTTAGCTTGTTGCCAAGTAATGGAAAATTCTTTCTTTAGGCCTTTACTATTGACATGATGCTTCTTATGAAATTCTGAGGCCTGCAACACACTTCCAATCAAGAATTGATCAATCTCAGCGTTGCCTTGGGCTAGAGGACCAGGCAGACCTGTATGGGACCGGATGTGTGTTATGTACATCAGACAAAGCCTGTTCCTGATTATGTCTTGTACCTGGATAAACAATGAAGTCAACTCTGTGTCATCTGGTATAAATTCAGCGGTTTCAATACGCAAGATAACTCTTTCTGCATATTGTGAATCTGTAACTATATTAAGAGTTTCTTTAAAATCCCTTAGCACCATAAGAATGGCATATAATTCTGCCTTCTGGACAGAATTATAAGGGCTTTGTTCCACCTTACTCAATTCATCTGACTTGTAACCTGCTTACCCTGATTTATTTGCATCAGTATAGAACGTACGGGCTCCAGTTATTGGAGCATCACGTACAATTCTAGGAAGAATCCAAGAAGTTCTTTTTATGAGGTTAAGTCTACCACTTTTGGGATAGTTGCTATTAATTTCTCCCAAAAACTTAGCACAAGCTCTTTGCCATGGTTCATTGTCTTCCCATAACTTTTTTATTTCTTCAGTAGTAAAAGGCACTATAATTTCTGCTGGGTCTATACCTGCTAGTTGACGAAGTCTCAGCTTACCTTTTATAATTAATTCAGAGACTTTTTCCACATAAGTTTTTAATTTTTTACTTGGTTTATTAGGTATAAATATCCACTCTAAAATAATATCTTCCCTCTGCATTAGAATCCCTGTAGGAGAAATTCTGGAAGGCAATATGACTAGGATGCAGCTAAGATTTGGGTTCACCCTATCCACATGTGCCTCCTGTAATTTTTCCTCAATCATTGTCAGTTCCTTTTCTGCTTCAGCTGTCAGTTTTCTTGGACTATTCAAATCTTTATCACCATCTAAGGTTTTGTTTAAATGAACTATTAGATCAGGTGTTATCCCAACAGCTGGTCATAGACTGGAAATGTCTCCTAACAATCTTTGGAAGTCATTAAGAGTCTTTAAGCGGTCTCTCCTAATTTGTGCCTTTTGCGTTTTAATTTTCTCTAACCCTATTCTGTAACCTAGGTAATTAATAGAATTTCCTCTTTGAATCTTTTCAGGGGCAATTTGTAATCCCCACTTAGGCAAGACTTTCTTTACTTCTTCAAACATCCTTTCTAAAGTATCTTTATTTGAATCAGATAACAAGATGTCATCCATGTAATGATAAATTATGGACTTGGGGAATTGTTTACGAATTATTTCCAATGGCTTACTTACAAAATATTGGCACAATGTAGGACTATTGAGCATACCCTGTGGGAGGACAGTCCATTGATATCTCCTATTAGGCTGAGAATTATTATAAGTAGGCACTGTGAAGGCAAATTTTTCTCTATCCTTTTTTTGTAATGGTATAGTGAAAAAACAATCTTTCAAATCAATAACTATAAGAGGCCATCCTTTTGGTAACAGAGAAGGCAAAGGAATTCCAGATTGTAGTGGGCCCATAGGTTGAATTACTTTGTTGACAGCTCTTAGATCTGTCACCACTCTCCATTTACCAGATTTCTTTTTTACAACAAACACAGGAGAATTCCAAGGGCTGGTTGATTCTTCGATATGGTGAGCATCTAGGTGCTCTTGCACCAGCTGTTCCAATGCCTGTAGTTTATCTTCAGCTAGAGGCCACTGTTTGATCCATATTGGCTTCTAAGTTAGCCATTTTAAAGGTAGGGCTGTTGGTACCTCTAAAGGTTTGGTATTTGCTGTATGTTCTTGTACAGGCTGAATGGCTGGTGACCTTTTTCCATAATACCTCATCATATCCTTCCCAGAATTATGAGTTCCTGGAACTACAGGAATGTTAATCTGGGTATTCCATTGCTGTAGCAGGTCACGGCCCCATAAATTTATGGCAATATTGGCTATATATGGCCTTAGTCTTCCTATTTGCCCTTCGGGCCCTATGCATTCAACCCATCTTGTGCTTTGTTTTACACGAGATAGGGTTCCAATTCCCAGGAACTGGACATCTACCTCTTGAAGAGGCCAATTTGGATGCCAAGATTCTGGGGTAATGATACTTACATCCGCACCTGTGTCTAATAAGCCTTCAATAAAAGTGCCATTTATACAGACTCTTAGCTTTGGTCTTTGATCATTAATAGAAGTCTGCCAAAATATACGTTTACTCTGTCCTACTGGGTTTTTTGACTCATCCTCCACACGTATTTCATCATTTAGACCAGTATTACTTTTTACAGCAGAAATTGGAGCTTTTAATTTTCTTGGTGAGGCACGTTCTCCACTGTGACTGGGAATGACTGGGCCACTGTTGGCTTGGGGGCCTGCGAGAGGCTCCTCAAGGAGTTTCCCCGATGGTATCGGGTTGCCTTGTTTGTCTGTTGTTGACCTGCATTCATTGGACCAATGTCGGCCTTTACCACATCTCCTACATATACCTGAAGGCTTAGGTCTCCTATTTTTGTCATTCCCAGAGGAGATAATATTCCTAGAAATTCTGTGCCTGCAATCCCTTTTCAGATGTCCTAATTTACCACAATTAAAACACCTGGCAGTTCGATGTCTCCTCATTGCTGTGGAAATCGCTTCTCCTACCCAAGGTTCATCGTTATAGCTAAACGTCTCAACATTCATCGTATGCTGAATCCATTCATCCATAGGTGCTGATCTAGACTTTAAAGGCCCAATTATCTTTTTGCATTCTATGTTTGCATTCTCAAAAGCTAGAGATTCAAGAAGTATTCGTCTAGCTTCTGGGTCTGTTACCCCTATGTCCAGAGCCTTAATTAATCTTTGCAAAAAGTCAATAAAGGGTTCTCTCGGTCCTTGCCTAATTCTAGTATATGATTCAACCCTTTCTCCTGGATCTTGTATCCTATTCCAAGCATTTAAAGCTGCTTGGTGACATAGAGACAGTACTTCATCATCATAAAGAGCTTGGACCTGTGGATCAGCATATTCTCCTGCACCAAGAATTTGATCTTGGGAAACCTTGACACCTTTTGCTCTTCCTTGCTGTTCCATATGTTTGGATTCTTCTCTGAAATAAATTCCAAACATCAAGGAAGGTACATTATCTAAAACTGCAGACACTAACTGATGGAAATCATGGGGGTAGCTCTAGCATTAGAAGCCCAAGTCCTTATCATTTCCTTTACATATGCAGAGTGCAAGCCAAAATTAACAATAGCTTGCTTAATTTCTTTTAGATCATTCATTGCTATTGGCGTCCATCTAGCTTCTCTGACTCCCTTTGAGCCTTTAGAAGTTGACGCTTTGTCAGAATTAAGTATAGGGTATGCCACTAAAACCTTGGGTAAGCCAGTTTTAATAGCTGGTGTTGGCATTGTATCCTGTCCTTGTGCCTTATTACTCTGTTCACCAGCTCCAATCATTTCTTCAATCATTTCAAGTCTTTTTATTATTGTCTTTATTATTGTCTCTTTTGAATCCTGAATCTCCTGACCTGCATGAGTTTCTAGTTAAGATTGTATGGTTCTTAGGAGTGCCATGATCTTCCTAAATGATAGAATATTCAAAAGAATACTGAAACCTAGTAACCAGTAAATTAAGTTATCCCCATAGTCATATAAACCTTGCATGATATAACCCATTGTATTGGTAACCAGAATAGTAAAATTCGCATTGGAAATGAAAACTGCCATATTACCTATTATCCAGCAGGTGGCGCGGTTGCCAAGTCGCGGCGAAAACAGAGTCCTGTTTCAGAGTCCACAGAGTATTTGTTAAAAACTGGAAAATGTAAGTTGCTCAACAAAGTAAATGTAATTAAATCAATTCCAGAGACGGAACCAGAAACCCAGAATCCAGGGGTAGAGAAGAGCAACTTGGAAGCCGCTTATGCCTCCACGTGACAGAGTCACCCTGAGGGGTTGCAGCTTTCAGCAACCGCGTGCTCTGGTTCACGCCACTTAAGAGCTGTGCTTGCAAGGGAGATTTAAAAACGACTCAGAAAAGAGCAAACCACGCGGGCAGAGACTACGCGGGCCTGTGGAGTTTAAATACACGTGGGGAGGCCAAGGCCGCCGGCAGCGGCTGAGGAAGGGAGGGCTCCCGCCAAGCCGAACTCGCGGCCGGCAGCCGAGCAGGGAAAGGAGAGGTTCTAAAACCAAACGTTGGGTGCCAACTGAAGGCATAAGTCATAAACAATGCCACACCAGTTTGGAATTATGATTAATAGGGTGGTATTTATTTAAAGGGGAAAAAACTTACAGATCACCGTCAGCCCTCTGCACAACCAGGAAGGGAGTCTAGTCGCCGGCGGAGCAGGAAGTGAAGAGAGAGAGGAGAGGGAAGTGGCCGCTTTTTTAAAGGGAGAGAGACCACGCCCCAATGGGCTGGTATCTCAGTGGCGATAGGCTGGAGGAGTGGGAGGACCTCCTGTAACACCCAGCAACCACATGGTGGCTCACAACCATCTGTAATGAGGTCTGGTGCCCTCTTCTTGCCTGCAGGCATACACACAGACAGAATATTGTATACATAATAAATAATAAATAAATAAATATAAAAAAAGAAATTGGGTATGGTGAAAAATTTATAACAAAAAATTAACTTAAAAACTTATAACTCCTAATTGAAACTGTTCTGGAAAGCTACACGGGGTTTGTCACTGCCCTGATTAAGTACAGCCATGTGGGCAGCCTCTGTTTTGACTGGGATTGGAGAAGAGGGAGGTCATATGACTTCACTGACATCTTGATTGGGGGTGACCACGTGGAATGGAGGGTGACCATGTGGAATGGACCCACCAACGAGACAACAGGTTTCCAAGATATGGTGGATTAGGGTGGGTTTTTATATGGTAATTCCTGTCCTATCCTGAAAACAAGGCTTATGAAAGAGGATCTAAAACAATGCTGGTTTACTCAGATGTTAGAGCTGTCCCTCCACGCATTCATATACAGGGACACATCTTGCTGGCAGCCAGATTTTGTAACAAAGAGTAATCCCCTTGGTATTGGTTTTAGAAAGACTGAAATGTTTACATCGTTGAAACTTCACTTTGTCTTCTAGAAATTATGGTTGTGCTTTCTGTCTTAGGACCACAGCTGAACAGCAGACCAAGGTATTCCTATCTTGTGACCTAAGCAGTCTGGCAAAGGGTTTCTCTTTACCCAAGGTCTATCCAGGCTAACAGAGACTGACTTAGGAATGTATGTGTAACCTCCTTGCTTTTACTAACACTGGCAAGCTATAGCTAGTTTGGTAAACTAAGTCATACAGAAAACTGTTGTGTTCTATAATGGTGTACTTTAAAGGGACGGAGAAAGATCTTATTCTCTTTGGTCACTGTGTTATGAGTTAAAAGTCTTATCTTAATGTTAAAATAGAGCTTCAATTAAAAAATTTTATTTCTAGCCGGGCGGTGGTGGCGCATGCCTTTAATCCCAGCACTTGGGAGGCAGAGGCAGGCGGATCTCTGTGAGTTCGAGGCCAGCCTGGTCTACAAGAGCCAGTTCCAGGACAGGCTCCAAAACCACAGAGAAACCCTGTCTCGGAAAACCAAAAAAAAAAAAAAAAAATTATTTCTTAAGGCTAACCTTAACAGGTCAAAGTTATAAAACCCTAATCTTTTAAGACACACAAACTAACCACCAGTTACCTCATAAGGGACCAACTTCTTTTATATGTTCAGATTTCGCTTATAATCTGTTTTCCAAGTTAAATCTAAAGCAAGTAACTATTTAGTTATACCCAACAGATAATGATCCTCTGACCCTCAAATGCCATTTAAAAGTTTTTCATGACAGAGACATGCCATTCTTTCTGGCGGTCTTCACTCTTCCCACGACCAGCCCCGTTCATTGGACTGATGATAATAATCTTTTTTTTTTCTCCTAGCAACTTTCCTTCTCAGATCCCTCAAGAAACAGATTCCTGAGGTCTCTAGGATGGCAGTTAACTGACTGCTTCTTCACCCATACCTCCCGCTGAGTGTGAGCCCACTGACTCCCTAGTCCCCCTCCCCACATCATCCCACGACACCAGGAAGTAGCCAGACTTTTACCAGCACCCACGTGTCCAAGATGGTTGGGATGTTTGACTAGTTGGCCCTCTCTGAACCCCACCCCAGGAGTAGCTCCTCTCCCAAAGCTCCTAGCTGTTCTAGATCATGCCTATAGGGCATTTAAACCCCCTCCTGGAGAGCAAGCAGCCTTGAGATTTTTCCTATTCCCTCCCCCTGCCTCTTCTCTGGGGCTAGAAAGGTCACCTGGGAATGTTTTGCCCAATAAACCTGGTCTTTTACTTTTAATTCGGCTTGATTTGCCTTACTGCATCAATGGAGAAACCAACTATCGCTTTTTACAGGACACCTATTAGTAACAAGTGCTCTTAATTGCTGAGCCAATTATTCAGTCCCAAGAGTGACACACTCTCATGTCTTAATTGTTTGGTTGGAAGCATCACCTCAGTTCCCTGGCACTCCTTTATACAAAGAGTCTGGAATATTTAGATGGAGGCTTCACCCCAGTTCCCTGGCATCCATTTTTGGAAGGCTGGGTGGAAAACTCCATTCCACGCTCCCTCCCCTGGGAGTTGCATCAGTCCAAACTCCACCTCTGAGAAAGTGCATCAAACGGTGGCCCCTCCCCAGGCTATTTAAACTGCCCCCCTGAGAATGAGCATATGCTCTCCCCTTTTCCCTCTCCTGTGGTCATTTTGGTTTTCCTCCCTCCACTCTGTGTTCTCCCGGGAGTACCCGGGAGCGCAGGCACCCATTAAACCTGGGTCTGATTGGGATTATTTGCATCGGCGGAGAGGTGTGTTGGCCAGAAAATACTTAACATTAACGTGCATTACCTTACGTGTCTCTTACCTGTGAGAAAGCACTCACGCATTCCATGTATAAATAAGGTGGAAGAGACAAACATCTTAGTTTAAAAAGGAAAAAAAAGCAGCTGAGACCAAACACAGGACTATGATGGTATTTTCAAGGCATTTCCCCTAAAGTGTGTGCTCCTCTGCCTCTCTTGTTTTTGCCAGGCATGTGCTAGAGCACGTGCCGAAACCTGAGAACCAGGAAACAGCCTTGAGATAATTCAACCCCCACGGATGGCTTCCACGAACCGAAACAGTGTGAGGCGCAGACTGAACCGTGCACAATAGTTCAGAGGCAGCAGGAGCTCGGTCTGGTCCCCATACCTGTGCCAGGCAGAGGACTCAGCCAGCAGGGCCTCCTCAGAGAGTAGGGGATGCATAAACATGACCGCTTCTAGGTATGGCTGAGGGGAAGGTGTGTGTTGTCGATATGAACAAGAGAACAGCTAGATGTATCTGGAAGAATCCAGAGCAGGGAGAGAAAGAAGTAGATTGAACTGGACTTGGCCATGAGAGGAGAGAGAGAGGGTGTGAGGATTAGGTGGCAGGGTGATAGGATGGTGGGGATGGGTGTTGGAGGGTTGGGGCCAAGGTGTGTTGCAAAGAGGTCACACTATGAAACAGATCTCACGTAAGAAGTTTGGGAGAGGGGGCATGAAAGAGACAGAGACAGACCTACAGACAGACAGATAGACAGAGACCAGAAGACAGAGAAAAAACAAGAAAGGTAACTAGAGAGCGTTCTGTGGTGGCAGGGATCTTTTAAAGGGTTGGCGACTTGCGATAACATAGCTAGCTGCTGGCAGGCTGAGCTACTGAAGGCAGATTGTGTGGAGCCTGATTTCTAACTCTCCTCCCTTTTGCTTATTATAAAAGATGAGGAATTGGGAAGGGGCGATGTTGAGGCAGGAATGGGGGTGCCATGACCTTTAGATAGTTTCTTGTTGTCTTGGAGGGGGGCATTGACATCTCTGGGGACCCAAGAAAGCTGGATGTTGGCCAAGTGCTGGAAGAGGAAGATGCTTCACTTGCTAACCAGGCTCTACAGTACCGTCCGGGGTTAGGGAAGTACAGGCAGTAATGTGGGGCTGGGACCTCCAGGGGCGAGCAGCTTCGAAGCTGTCTAGGATGCAGGTTTTGAAAAAACACCTGGACCTGCCAGAATTCTGGAACAGATATATATATTAGGGGCAGAAGGAGATTAGGGGGAAATTTTTCCTCAGTAAAAATTTCCAGTTCCATTTGAAACTTTTAGGCCCATGGTCCTGGTAATTGAGGGAGGGAGTCCCAAGAGCAGGGAAAAGGGGAGAGTTCCCATCCTTAGGGATGGGCAGGTGGGAAAACAGCTGTTGGTCGACTTATCTGGAGCCCATGAGAGGTAGATTCAAGCTGATTTTCCTGATGCTTACAAGATATTTTTCAGTTTACAAAAAGAGCTAAGTTTTAGATGCGTTATCATCACCACTGTTTGTAATCTGTGCTGAAATCCACGTAGAAAGGGCAGTAGACTCACACCTCTGTGTCAGAGAAGCAGCTTGGGGAATGATTTGAGGTTTAAAGAGCGAAATCTTGATTTTCAGTATGAACACAGATCATGAAACCTGGGCCTCTTCCCTCTGCAGAGGGTGTATATAGAAGACGGGGTGTATATAGGTTAGACAGACGGTTTTAGCACGGTGAGAAGCACTTTTAAGTCTCTACTTAGAAGACAACCAAAGGGAATTCAAAATCTTAGCTCGCGACTATGATGGTATCGGTGCTTTACCAGAGCTAGGTTAACAGCTTATCAGAACTCCATAGATTAAGGTTAGAACCCTGAACTCTCTAAGTCCCCAAACAACAGTGGTACAGGAAGGTAAAGAAATCAGAACTGTCTTTTATTCTTTTATATACCCTAAATCACTTTCTTGTCACAACCTAAGCTTTCACACCCTCAGATCTTTACAACTTGCCTTACACACCTTGAAACACCTTATCAGCCACACACACCTTAAGTTATAGCTTATATTTACACATCTTGAAACACCTTATCATCAGACACACACAATTGAAGCTTTCGTTTTCTCAATCCTCATGTAAACATTTGCCCCTTTTCTATCCAATCATTCACCGCGGGACACAAGCTTACTGTAAACAGTCACGGAAAGTGAGTTCCTTTCAATAAAGGAATAGTAAAAAGTTACACTGAAGTCTGTTTGGGGATTTTTCCTCTTCAGAGACTGGTAGCGAAGTAAACTGTGTCTAGATCTAGTAATAGCTCTAGCAAAGAGAGGCCTGAATTTTACTTGTCAAGAGAACTAAGAAGGAGGCTGAAGCCTTGGTTGCAGCTTTTAAACTGACAAAGTTATCAGCAGCACAGACATCGATGCCATCGGGGTTCTGAGAAGGATCCATTTCACAGAAGTAGGCAGCAAGTACAGACTGAAATTACCAAGCTCGAAACATGCAACAACCCCGCTTAGGGGTTTATTACATGAGACGTGAACAGGCCTGGTGAGGTAGGTGTGCAGAGAGGCCTGAAGATGGCGCATCCAGCGTTTAAAGGCTGCCAGCGCATGCGCACAGGGGGATGAGGTGGCCACGTCATATGCAGATGACGGAGCTCACGCATGCACAAGAGCACTTATGCAGCTGCATCATATGTAGACGATGCAACCATGCCACACGTGGGTCACGGAGGGCCCTTTAAGGTCCCCAGGGGAGCTAGGTATTTTTGCTGAAGGCTTGTCTGCACATGCGTGGCCCTGGAACCCGGAAGTGCCAGCCATGCTGGTTGGCTAAAATCATAACTTTCCACCCTTTTGTTTCTTATAAGAATTTGGGGGGAATTTAGGGTCTTTAATGGGTGGGAATGGGGCATCATCAGATCTCTCATGACTGCTTCCTGCTGATTTTGTGGGCATTGAAGAGTTGAGGTGCTTGACCATGTCCTGGGGTGGCTGATTAGTTTTGTGTTTTTTCAGGCTCTGTGGAACTGGCTGGCTGGCAGCTTGGACCTCACAAGATGTTGGAAAGGCAGAAAATTATGTCTGGAAAAATTTTAGATCCTGGTGAGTGAGAGAGAAGGGTCCCTAGGTGGAAGACGGAGGGTTTTTTGGGGGTTCGAGGGAATTTCCCAGGGGTTCCCGAGACCAGGAATGATAAGATAGAATTAAATGATACTTATTGTGGGTGAGTCCGGTCCATTTAGATAGAGCCAACTGGCTCCCTGGAGCCAGGTGAGCATTGACAAAATGAAGCAGAGTTTTGCTATTAGGATGAAGGAACCTATGTAGGTAGGACAGAAGTTGCTGGGTGTCGGGGGCCTGTCTGTGAGAATGTGAGCTGTACTGTATGAACCCCTTGAGGTGACTGAAGTAGGTTTGGGCTCTGGAATGCTGCTGTTCTAGCTGCTTTGTCAGCCTGGTTATTACCCTTGAAAATAATGGAACTGTCAGTCTGATGAAACCGACAGTGAATAATTCCTGTGCACAAGGACAATTGATTGTCCAATGTCCTTCCCTATGGCATCTTGGACAGGGTCTCGTGGGACCAAGATGAGGATTAGGGCATTCTTGGGCCCAGTGACCAGTTTTCCCGCATTTGAAACATAGGCCTGGCAGTTCTTGAGCCTCGGAGGGCAAGGGAGTAGCATGGACATCATGGATTGGGCGGTCTGTTGCCTCGGCCAGTTTGGAGGGGGCGTGGCTTGCATGTGACAGTGATGATTACCGGGCCTTGTCATTCCTCGCATGGTACACCTTAAAAGCCAACTCTAAGACTTCTGCCTGTGGGGTCAAGGGGCCTTTCTCCAAAAGTCTAAGTTTAGCCTTAATGTCAGGGTAGCACTGAGGAAAAAAATGAGTCATGAGTCACTGTGTGCCGTCTGGGATTCTGGATCTAGGTTAGCAAATTGTAACAGAGCTTTAGTGAGGTGTTCCAAAAATGTGGAAGGATTTTCCTTCATATCTTGAATGACCTCTGAGAGCTTATTATAGTTTACTGGCTTGAGGGCAGCCTTACAGAGACCTGCCAGAAGGCAAGTCAAAATCCAGTCCCTACTAAAATTCCACCTGAGGTGTTATAATCATAGTGTGCTTCCTGCTCGGGGACTGCTTCTATCTCATGGAGGTGTGTTCATGAATTTAGTGAACCTCATATGTGGAGAGAGGTGGCAAGGCAGGCAACGAGCCAGTGGGAGGTGAAGAAGTGGAAGTGTCTGTCTGCTGAGGTCGGAAAGATCCAGAGTGGGAGCTGAAGAAGCAGAAGTAGCTGCCCATTGAAGTTGGAAAGGTGGGGGCTCATTAGCTGGGTCCAGAGTGGAAGTGGAGGTTCTTCCAGATCGATGGCATAGCCAGGAATATGTGAGCAGGTGAACAACTTGCAAAGACAGAGGGTTTAGACTTAGAGCTTAGATTGCAACAGGAGTGGTTAGAAAGCTCCCGTAGAATATCGGGATCAAAGGTGCCATTAGGCGGCCACTTTAAATTGTTATCTAAGTGGTAGTGAGGCCATGTTTTCAAGCAAAGAAAGACAAGTGTAGGAATCTGTAGGGCATTAAGGCCTGGGGTTTCAGGGCCTCTAAAAGGCATCCCGGGAGGGGAGGTTGGATTGATGGTATTCAATGACTTGTTACCCATAGTTGAAACTGTGAAAACCTGTGAGAATGGCGACACCACAAGGCATATAGGAGGACGTCTCTTCTCTACAGGCATGGTGTTGAAGCCTGACTGACTCTGGTCTGGGTGACTTGGAAGTCAAAGAGGCTAGAGGCTGCTCCAAGTGGTCTCTCACGGTGGGGACCACTTACAAGTAGCCCAAAAGAAAAGAAAAAGAAAAATCCAAGGGACTCTGGGCCCCAAGGTGAACATACTCCTCATGTGTACAGTGATATCTCAGGTGGACATATTTATTAGGAGGATAATGATTATCAAATTGACTCAGTGCAGTGCTACAAAATATAGCCCAGTCATCACTATGCTGTTGAAGCCATAGGAGTTGCTCACTGGATAGGGGGTAATGATTTTATCTAGCTCTTTACCAAAGGTCAAGACAGTAGTCTTGATTGCCTTGAATAACAAGGAGACAAGGGCTTGACGATAAGCCCCAACCACTTCGGAGGGTGAAGCTTGAAAATGGACCATAATATAGGACCCCCTGCCAGAAGATTCCAGTAGGTCCACAATCAGAACTGAAAATGATTAATTGTAAAAGTTTAGAGTAATCTATATAATGTACATGAGCTTGCTGTAGTGCCTCCTCAATTAGTGTAATACATTGGCGCCCTTCATCAGTCTCCTGGATGACAATGGATCAGGACCTTCATTGAGGATGTTAAAAAGCAGTCACAACTGAGCTGTAGAAAGTCCCAAACTGGGCCTTATCCAGTCAATGTCTTCCAGGAGCTTTTGGAAATCATTAAGTGTTCGCAAATGGTCCAATCACAAGGTGATCTTTTGGGCCTTCGTGCCATTTTGTAATAATTGATACCCAAGATACTGATAAGTAAATTGGTTCTGAATCTTCTCAGGAGCAATCTGTAAATTTGCTAGGCTCAACTGATTTTGCAAGTCACCAAAGGCATCTAGCACAGCGGCTTTGGTGGGTCCTGCCAGAGGAATATCATCCATGTAATGGATGACATACAGCTGATAGTGCTTAAATCTGACTGTCTCGATGGCCAGGGCAACATATATCTGGCAAGTAGTCAGGCTATTTGCAATCCCTTGTGGCAATACTACCCAATGATATCTCTTTTAAGGTTCTTTTAGGTTAGTAGATGGAACACTAAAAACAAAGCAATGGCAATCAGCGGGATGCAAAGGGATAGTAAAAAAGCAATCTTTTAAATCAACAATAATTAAATGCCAATCCTTTGGTATTGCTATGGGAGCTGGCAACCCCAGATGGGTAGCTCCTATAGAGATCAGAGTTTTATTAACAGCTCTTAAGTCCTGCAAAACACGCCATTTGCCAGATTTCTTCTGTATAACAAATATAGGAGTGTTCCAGGGAGATGTTGAGGGTACTATATGCCCTGCAGCCAATTGCTCCAGTTTTTGTGTCTGGGCAGCCTCTAATTTTTCCTTATTAAGGGGCCATTGATCAACCCAGATGGGTTCGTAACACCACCAAGAGATAGGAATGGGTGGAATGTTGTGTTAGGAGTGGCGGGGCTGTGTCCCCGACACCCGGCCCCTTGTACGGCTAGCTTTATACCCGAAATAATTACGCGGAAACTGTATTCTTTTAAACACTGCTTGGCCCATTATATCTAGCCTCTTCTCGGCTAACTCTCGCACCTGGACTAGCCCATTTGTAATAATGTGTGTAGCCCACGAGGTGGCTTACCAGGGAAGATCTTAATCTGCGTCTGTCTGGAGTGGGAGAATCATGGTAACTGCCTGACTCAGCTTCTTTCTCCCAGCATTCTGTTCTGTTTACTCTGCCTACCTAATTTTATGTCCTATTAAAGGGCAAGGCAGTCTCTTTATTTAACCAATGAAATTAACACAAAACAGAAGACTCTCCCCCATCATTTCCCCTTTTCTGTTTAAACAAAAAAGAAAGGCTTTCACTTTAACATAGTAAGATTACATATAACAAAACAGATATCAAGCAAGAATTACAGTTACAATATTTATATCTACTTTATCTTTTATCATAACCAAGGAAAACTATAACTAACCATTCTTCAACTCCATCAAAGACTCCAGAAGGATATAATATTACCTAAGTAAACAAGAAATCCAAAGCTCTAGAAATGACAGAGACATCTCGCTGCCTGTACAGTCACCCAAAGTTCCTCTGTACCATTGGTGCATCCATCTTCAGCCTTCAGGCCCATAGTATCCAGCAGACATTTCCATGAAGCAGGAAATTTCAAAGACAGTTCAGTCACTATCTGCTGAGTCCTGCAGAATGTCTCTCAGACTCTTTCATGAGTCAGGAACCCCAAAAGACCGTCTCACCTTTAGGCAAGTTCAGCAGTCCTCTCTCTGCGGGTTCTCTGTGTCCATTTTATGCAGCAGTCCAGGCAAGAGCAGTTTCTTGCCCAAATGGCTATCAAACTCCATAAGGATCCTCTTTGATGCCCATCTTCCTCTCGAAGTAGATTGGTGCCGCCAGGAGCAGACATGTCTCATTGTCATGAAAAGTCCTAAGTTATTAAAATATCTTAAATGCCATATTCTGCAGCCTTTGAGAGATATGAAGATTGCCTATCTGAAATATATCTCTATATATCTAGAAAATCTAAGTAACATGACTACAAACTTGACTATTATTTATGATTATCCATCAACAACCTATATTACCTAATTATACATTACATTTTAAATGAACTACACAATCACAATACCTTAATCAAGAGCAGAAATACATACACATATAACAAAATTGACCTTAAAATCCATACCAATGCAAATTATTCATACCTATATCATTTCCCCCTTTAAATGTAAAAGAACATTTATAAACAATATTTTGGGAACATGGGCGCAGTTTTTTTCTCTCCAAACTGCTTCCTGCTGAATAGGGGCTCTGTTTATCAGATCATTTAGGGTGTAACCTGTGTGCCAGGTTTATCTCAGTTGGCAGTTGAGTGAAGTAATTTTTTGAGGGTGTTCACAGGAACTTTTCGGGAGGTCATGGTCTATCATACCATATCGGGATAGATGCAATCCACAGGGTCTGGTCCTCTGTGAAAACAAAAGAATACCCTCTCCAAAGCATCATATCCTTAGACCCAAATTTTGAAATCATACCCTCATGATATCCATTCTGGTTTAGCTTGGCAGCCCATTAAATGAAATGTCTCTCTGTACTTAGCTCCTTCACAGTCAAAAATTTTAAAGAAAACACAATGTACATAATCCAGACTCTGTGAATTTTCCATTTTTACGTGGCTTATTTTTCTTTATTTCTTTTAATCTCTTAACTATCTGTACTCTGTCTCTTTAAAGACTTTACCCTTTTTGTAAGACATTAACTTTATTCTTTATATTCTTTTTCTTTTCTCTCCCAAGCCTACGTACATTCATCCAACAGTGTCTGAATCTGTTTTATTGCGAATCTGTAATTTTTTTTTTACTATCCAGGAGCACTTTGTTTTGTGCCTTCAAATCACTAAGCAATTAAGAATCTAAGCTGTGACATTCCTAGGTCAAAAACAGGTACTGTAGGCTTGCCCCGCCCAGCCCAACATGGCGGAGCCACTTGTGACTGAATCAGTTGCGCCTCTGAGCTGCAGGGCTAAGGGCTGCTCTGGATGTTGGCTCCACTTCTCTCCAATTTTAAAATGGAGGATTTACCATTTTCTACTAGCTCTGGGGCCGCCAGGTAGGAGCCGCACTCAGCACTTTCACTCTGAGACTGAGCGTGTGGCACAGAAACTCTTTTTATCCAAGTTACAGCCAAATCTCACACGCAGAGCACAGTGCAGTCTGAAAACATGTCTTTGTATGGCGGCCGGAATCTGCCATGCTCTTCCGCCTGCCTAAGCCTGATTTTGCCGTCTGCCCAGGTGCAGGCTGGGAGCTCTGAGCCATCGGCACAGTCTCAGAGCACTCTTCTTCCGATCCCAAGCGGGAACACAAACATAAAGCCAGAGTTTGCACTCGCGGCACAGCCCCAGGAAGCCACGCTTTAAAATGATGCAGCTTTTTTTCTGCTGCTGTTGCTGAATCAGGAAATCTCTCTACAGCACGCTCCTTGGCTGTTTGTGACTTAATTCTGGTGCCATTTTTGTCTAAGAGTTTTACCAATTGGTGTGTAAGAACACTCGTGGAACTTCCAGCACTCATTTTTTTTTCTTTTCTTTTTTGCGCTTTCGAGACAGGGTCTCTCTGTAGCTTTTTTTGGTTCCTGTCCTGGAACTAGCTCTTGTAGACCAGGCTGGCTTCGAACTCACAGAGATCCACCTGCCTCTGCCTCCCGAGTGTTGGGATTAAAGGCATGCACCACCACCGCCCGGCTCAGCACCCATTTCTAACCACTGTATTCCTTCCCTCTCTGTGGAGCTGAACTGACCAGCTATTTCCCAGGGCAGGTACTGAAATTTAAAACATCTCCTGAAAGGGAATCATTAGTGACCACAAAAGGATGGAGGGAGCATGCAAGGATATATTCCTACTATATCTAGTGGGTTACAATTTTAAACTATGCTCAAAACAGTCTGATGTATTCCAGTTGGCAGTGGTATTAAATGCAAATATCTTGTGAGCCACCAGGGGTACTACATCCAGACAAGTGAAGGGATCCACACAGAAACATACCAGCAAGGCTGGGACCACTTCAGTTTTCAGGCGGTTTCGATAATGAAACAGAGGTGAATACATGATTTTATTTTTTATGGGAGGCTTAGGTCCATCCCACCAATTGTCCCTGGAGCCATGGAGAATCCAGGGGATGAGATACTCACTGGTGCATGCTGTGAACAAGGGCCAAGAGCTTTTGGGCAAAGGCAGAAGCAGTGAGATTTGAGCAATAAACTCAGGCCCACAAATCTCCAAAACCACCTTCCAAGTGACACCTCTAGTATCTTGAGTGCTTATAACATTCAGTATCCTAGAAGCAAGATCATTTAATCCACAATACTTTTTTAAAAAATATTTATTTATTTATTATGCATACAATATTCTGTCCAGACCTCATTAGAGATGGTTGTCAGCCACCATGTGGTTGCTAGGAATTGAACTCAGGACCTTTGGAAGAGCAGGCAATGCTCTTAACCGCTGAGCCATCTCTCCAGCCCCAATCCACAATACTTTTACTGCTGTAGGAATTCCTTCAGCCACTAGCCTTTAAGATACCAGCTCACTTGGGCATGGTCTCTTATACTATAAATGCTGATGTGAATTGCACGCTCACCCTCTCTTCCAGCTGCTGGATTCGGTTTCTGTTTCCTGTTCATGCAGAGGACTGATCTGTGAGTCTACCTCTAAATAAATAACCCTTTATTATACTCACTTCTGAGCTAGAGTGGGTTTCTTTTTAGCACCCAACTTCATCTGGTGCCATGTGGATCCCAACTTTATGCCTACCAGGTGGACTGATCTGAAAGACCCAAAAGGTCCAAGAAGACTGGTCTAAAAGACCCAGAAGATCTTCCACCCCTGGCCGCCTGGCCTGATTTCACCTACTAACTGTTTTGTTTTGTTTTTTCAAAACCATGCCACAGCGGAGCTAAGCATGGCAACTTGGAAATTTCCCAATCTTGTGCACAGTTTCCCCCACCACTGCCACTATCCCTGCCTCGCAGTGGCTTGTGCAGCTTCTGGTTGTGCTCCCTGCTCATGAGCTCTGGGATCCTTGCTCCCTGTACGGAATTGATTTAATTGCCTTTAATTTGTCAAGCAAAGCATATCTGTCAGTATTTAACCAGGCACCAACACGTGAAACCAAAGCGGTGCAGGACTGTTCCCGCCGTTGCCAGTTGCATTTCTTCGCCACGTGGCTGCAACAGCGACATCTGCTGACCAATAAAGATTATCACACCTACAACAATTTACCAAAATCTCATAACAAAGGTAACTATTTGATAAATAAATCAATAAACCTGAAATTTATATAATTGCAGACAATATTACCATCCAAGGATTTAATAACCCTTTTGCTTATACTATGGATGGTATTCTGTAAGGCTTATATGGTTTTTCTGATATATTCATTTATTGGATATTGGGACTTAGTTTTCTTTTTCATATTATATCTTTAAGAAAATGGTTTGATAACAGGGTCAAGAATGAGGAACTTTTAGAAATGATACAATCTTTTACAGACTAATAATGAACAGCTATCTGACAAGATTAATACCATTGAAAATGAAAAGTTAGCTGAAAAAAATAAGACTATTGATAAGAATAACACTAATTTGGCAGACAAAATTTAATCCATGTCAAAGGGTACTGAGAAATTATCTGAAAGAATTTATACTATTGAATTTGACAAGCAGAATCTGTTAAAAAAGTTGCATGCTATCCAAATAATACCCAAGGATGAGATGTTATCTTTAAAGGAAAAAATCATACCTTAAAACAACATGTGCAGAATGAGGACCAAAGGCTAGGTGCCTCAATGAAATCACTAGAAATATATACAGGCCAGGAGATTCAGGCTTTACAAAAGACAGTAGTAAAAAGATTAGAAATGATTGAGGACAGTATCAGAGGTAGTGGGCAGGGAGAGAAGGTACAAAGACAGGATTTAACATCACCAGTACCTGCCAGAGTCAGGGATGACTTACCCAGGTTTTAGCTTCCTACCCTGTAAACAATTCTGAAAAGGCATCAAGTTCTAGATGCTTAAAAGAATCAGAGGAATGTAGATGGATTTCAAAAGAAGTTAAACAAGCAGTAGTATCCTATGGCTTGTATTCACCATTTGTAAGAGAGATGGTAAAAACGTGGGATTCAAGCAATAAGGCTACCCCACACAATTGCTTCAATTAGTTTCAGCAGTCCTGGAAGATAGGTTACAACTACTGTGGAAATTCTATTGCCAAGAAGTGGCAAAAATTTTAGAACAACAGGGAAAAGCAAAAGGACTTGAGACTTCCTAAGATCAAATTCTTGGCAAGGGCAATTATACTGACCCACAGTTACAAGCTCTTTATGCTGAATAAGTCTTGTCCCTCTGCCACACAGCAGCCTTAAATGCTTGGGACAGGATTTAAGAACTAGGAAAACTAATTGAATCATATACCAGGGTTAAGCGGGCCAGAGAGAACCCTTTTGTGACTTTTTACAAAGATTAACTAATTCTGTACAAATAGGAGTAACAGATCCAGATGCTAGATGAGTACTTACAGAATCTCTGGCTTTTGAAAATGACAA
Source organism: Microtus oregoni (assembly GCF_018167655.1). Lineage (NCBI taxonomy): Eukaryota > Metazoa > Chordata > Mammalia > Rodentia > Cricetidae > Microtus > Microtus oregoni. Next base: position 3,343,656 of record NW_024543222.1, on the reverse strand, counting down.
CTTAGAATGCCAAAAGATACTTGGGCCTTTTAAAGGTTCAATCAGCAACAATGGATCCTGCATACAATTGACATTGAAATGTTTGGCTATAATACTGAGGCTTGGGTAGGAGAAGCAATTTCCAGATGTAAGAAGAGACATGAAAATGCCAAATGCTTTAATTGTGGTAGAATAGGACATCTGAGAAGGGATTCTAGACAAGGAATTCTTAAAAATAATATTTCCTCTGGAAATGGCAAAAATAAAAGGTATCAATCTTCTGGATTATGTAGGAAGTGTGTCAAAGGCCAACATTTGACCAATGAATGCAGATCAAAAGACAGACAAAGCAACATGATACCATCAGGAAAGTCCTTGGGGGGGGGTTGCAGGCCCCTGAGTCAAATGTGGTCCAGTCATTCCCAGCCACTGTGGAGAACACGTCTCACCAGGAAAATTAAAAATCCATTGCCTGCTGTAAAAAATTGTACTGTTCTGGATGATGGAATAGACCTAGAAGGTGAATCAAAAATTCCAATGGGGGGCTAGAGAGATGGCTCAGAGCTTAAGAGCACTGACTGTTCTTCCTGAGGTTCTGAGTTCAATTCCCAGCAAATACATGGTGGCTCACAACCATCTGTAATGAGATCTGGTGCCCTCTCTGGCGAGTGGGCATATATGGAGACAGAACACTGTATATGTAATAAATAAAAATCTTTAAAAAAAAAAAGAAAGAAAAATTCCAATAGGAAATAAGGAGCATATCTTTTGACAGACTTTTATAAATGATCAAAGACCAAAGCTAAGAGTGCATATAAATGGCATTGTAATTGTGGGTTTGATGGACATGGGTGTGGACATGAGTATCATTACTCCAGAATCTTGGCATCCAAATTGGCTTCTTTAAAAGGCAGATATTCAATCACTAGGAATTAGAACCCTATCTCAAGTGAAACAAAGCACGAGGTGGATTGAATGCATAGGGCTAGAAGGACAGTGAGGAAGACTGAGCCCAGATGTGGCTAATATCACAGTGAATTTATGGGGTTGTGACCTGTTGCAGCAATGGAATACCAAGATTAACAATCCTGAAGCCCCCAAAACTCATGCTTCTGAAAACATGGTCTTTAATAGAAGAGAAACTACAGGCTTTAGAACAGCTGGCACAGGAGCAAAGATGCTCATCATATTGAAGAAGTAACCAGGCCTTGGAATTCTCCTGTATTTGTTATTACAAATAAATCTGGTAAATGAAGTGTAGTGATAGATCTAAGAGCTGACAATAAGGTAATTCAACCTATGGTCCTTCTACAATCTGGAATTCCTCTGCCTTCTCTTACCAAAAGGATGGCTTCTTATAGTTATTGATTTAAAAGATTGTTTCTTCACTATACCCTTACAAGAAAAAAAAAACAGAGAAAAATTTGCCTTCACAGTGCCTACTGATAATAATTCTCAGCCTATTAGGAGATACCAGTGGACTGTCCTCACAGAGGGAATGCTCAGTAGCCCCACCCTGTGCTAATACTTTGTAAGTCAGCCATTGGAAATAATACATAAAAATTTTCCTAACTCTATAATGTACCATTACATGGGTGACATTTTGCTCTCTGATTCAAACATAGATACTTTAGAAAGAATGTTTGAAGAAGCAAAAAAAGTTTTTCCTAAATGGAGATTACAGGTTGCTCCTGAAAAAAATACAAAGAAGAGATTTTGTCAATTACCTAGGTTATAAAATAGGTTTACAGAAAATTAGAACACAAAGGGACAAATTAGGAGAGACCAATCACGGGCTCTAAATGACCTTCAAAGATTGTTAGGAGACATTCCCCGTCTATGACCAGCTGTTGGGATAATACCTGATCTACTAATTTACTTAAACAAAACCTTAGATGGTAACAAAGACTTAAATAGTCTCAGAGAATTAACAGCTGAAGTGGAAAAGGAATTGATTGTTGTTGAAGAAAAATTACAGGAGGCACATGTGGATAGGGTGTATCCAAATCTTAATTGTATTCTAGTCATATTACCTTCCAGAATTTCTCCTACAGGAATTTTAATGCATAGGGATGATATTATCTTATAATGGATCTTTTACCACATAAACCAAGTAAGAAACTAAAAACTTATGTGTAAAAATCTCTGACTTTATTATAAAAGGAAAATTGAGACTTTATCCACTAACAGGTTTGGACCCAGAGAGATTATAGTGCCTTTTACTATGATGAAATTAAAGAAGTTGTGGGAAGACAATGAACCCTGGCAAAGAGCTTTTAGGAGAAATTAATAGCAATTATCCCCAAAGTGATAGAATTAACCTTATAAAAAGAACTACTTGCATTCTTCCCTGCATTGCATGTGACACACTAATAACTTGAGTCTGTACATTTTATACTGATGCAAATAAATCAGGGAAGGCGGGTTACAAATCAGTAGATTTAAAAAAGTGGAACAAAGTCCATATAATTCTGTCCAAAGGGCAGAATTGTATGTTATTCCCATGGTACTAGGGGATTTTAAAGATCCTCTCAATATAGTTACTTGTTTGCATTATGCAGAAAGAGTTGTCTTGCATATTGAAACTGCTGAATTTATGCCAGATGATAAAGAATTGACTTCATTATTCATATGGCTTCAAGATATAATCAGGAGTAGGCTTTGTCCCGTATACATAACAGACATCCGAACCCACACAGGTCTGCCAGGTCCTCTAGCAGAAGGTAATGCAGAAATTGATTGATTATTGATTGGAGATATGCTGAAGGCCTCAGAATTTCATAAGAAATATCATGCCAATAGCAAAGGTTTAAAAAAAGAGTTTTCTATTACATGACAACAAGCCAAGGAGACTATAAAGAGATGTCCTACTTGTTCTTTCTATAACCAAGTGCTGCTACCTGCAGGGAGTAACCCAAAGGGTACACAAAGGAATGAAATCTAGCAAATGGATGTGTTCTACTTTGCAGATTTTGGAAAATTAAAAGAGCTTTTTATTAAAAAATTTTATTATATTTTTTATGGTCATCATGGGTATACCTGCACAGATAAAGACAGATAATTGTCCAGCATATATCTCTAAGAAAATGAAACATTTTTTTGCTTATTATAATATAAAGCATATTACAGGTATACCAAACAATCCTACAGGTCAGGCATTTATAGAAAGATCAAGTTGAACTATAAAGGATATGCTAAATAAACAGAAAGGGATGAAAAATATCCCCAGAAATATATTCCATAATGCTTTATTAACCTTGAATTTTCCTTAATGCTAATGAGAAAGGAACAATGGCAGCAGAGAGACTTTCAATAATAGAAAAAACTTCTGAATTAAAGAAGCTAGTGTATTTCAAGGATGTGTTGACCTCACAATGGAAAATAGGAGATGTGTTATGTTGGGGAAGGGGTTTTGCTCTTGTTTCCACAGGAGAAGAAAAATTATGGATACCATCAAAATTAATAATGATTTGGTTTGAAAAGGAGAAATCTCTTGAGAACGAAATGATGGCTCATCCACAGAGGTGACAACCAATCAGGTGGTAAGGAAACCATATAGGGTTGGGGCACGGTTCTGTTCTTGTCTTTGCAGGAAAATATGCATCTTCAAAAAGTCAAGAGACCTTGGATATCTAGATGCCTAAAGAGGAAAAGATAACTCTCCAGGTAGGATCACCAAGCAAAGAGAATTATGATTTATTAGGACAGGTCATCTGAGGGTAAGAATCACTGAATATATATGTGTATATATATGATATAAATGTGTATATAATATGTATGTATGTATGTATGTATGTATGTATGTATATGCTGTCCAGTAGAATAATAGTCACAACTCACTTAGTAATCAAAACTGGCTTTGGAGTTTGACTATGACTGTCCTTCTCTAAGTCCAAGTATGTTGTTAAAATAAAAAAAAAATCAGAGTTTCTGTCTCATGTCAGGAGCCATCTGGTATGGAACAAAAAGAAAAAAGAATTTAGAAAAACTATTACTTTTCTCCATACTTATTTTTGTCTCTATCATACCTTTTGTTGAATAAATAATGTTTAAGTTTTCCACAATGAACAATGAATTTTCCTGCAGCAATCTCTGAAGTTTCCAGGAAGAAGATGTGATCCCACAACAATGACTTTACCTGGTTGAAATGACATCGTGATGCTGATAGCACTTCTATAAAATGGCTTTGGGTACCAGCTGCTCAAGATGGTTCCAATTTGGTTAGCTGAAATGGTGCACATTTTTACAATGTTCTGGCCTGAACTCCAAATAGGAACCTCAGAAAAACCCTACAGAATACTCAGAGACTATTTGCAATAATACCAGACAGTAAACTTGGAACTTAGCCATTATTTTAGTTTCACAGGATCCCATAGAAAGAGCACCACCCCCATGTCAGCTGGAAGTAATTCTAGAAGACGACATCCCCTCTCCCAACAAAGTTTGTCCTCAGGGTTGGGGACATTAAATAGGGTTGATTATAACTGGTTTGGGGTGGGGTGGAAATTAAGTGGGTTCAGGGATCTCTTTGAAGAAAAGGAGAATTAGATGGAATAATAGGTAGAGAAGTGCAAGCTTACTCACACTAATAATAGTAATAGAGTGAATACTTGTGATTTATTATTTATAGGCAATTTACATTGGTATAGATGCTTATATATTGATACAAATTCAAATAATATTTGTTATATTGAATATTCTCCTATTTCTGTTTACAATATTTTTACACCAATGCAAAGTTATTTTGTCATATTGTATGTATGCATGCTTCTATCTCTGCTTAAGACATTTTGTATATTGATACAATTTTAGGATATATTTATCATATTGCCCTATACATTTCTAGCTCTGATCAAAATAATTATACATTGTTTATATTGTGAGGTCATTGTCCTCATTTGCTGCACAGTTGTTTAAAGATTGATTAATATTTTAATATGAAGCCTTCATCTTTAAGCTATGAAGGTATTAAAAATTATAGGTCAATAGTCATCCATGTTTGTCATACTTATAGTTAGACTAATCAGGTTCTATAGATACATAGAGATTGTATTCTGCATAGATAGATAATCTTCAGCCACTTCAAAGATCTGTAGAATATGGCATTTAAATAACTTAGGGTTCTGTTGATGTGAGACATAATTGCTCCTGGCAGCACTGATCTGTTTTTGAGAGAATATTGAGCACTGAAGACACTCCACTTGGAGATTGTTTTCTTCTTGGCAAAACTGGCCTTTGAGAAAGGAACTGCCCATACCTCCACCATTGACAAAATGCAGGATGTCTGGGCAGGACAAGCAGAATTCAACAAAAAAGACTGTCAAATCTTGCCAAGACAGGGTCAGATGGTTTTGAAATTTTTCCTTCCTCTGAAAATGATCTGTCAGTTACTCTGGGTCTTAGCCAAAATTGGTTGCTCCAACGTTGCAAATGAGATTGCCCTGCCCAAGTAGCCAGTTTTCTGCCACTTACTGCGTGTTTTGCTTGATTGCACTTCCTGTTTACTCAAGTAATTTTATCTCCCTTTTCAGGCCTTCAGTGGGAGTTGAAGAATAGATAGTCACAGTTACTTTCTTCTCGTGATTTGGCCAAGTTATTTCTAATACAAGACTTAGACTCCTTAGGCTAGGATAATTATTGAAACATTTATCCTATGTTTCTTGCTTGATATTGTTTATGCTGGTTATAATTCTAATTTTTATTCTTGATATTTGTTCTTATTGTATATACTTTTGTATTAGGCTTAGAGCTCTCTTATTTAAACATATATTATGTGTGCCCACCTAAGAGTATGTCTGTGCTCAAGCATGCAGGAGCCCATGGAGGCCAGAAGAGGGCAGCAGTCCCCCTGGAGCTGGAGTTACAGATGGTTGTGAGTCACCATATGGGTACTGGGAACTGAACCTGGATCTTCTGCAAGAGCAGCCTGTACTCTCAACCACCAAACCTTCTCCCCAGCCCTGGATGCTTTTTTTGTGAAGCCTTCCATGGTCCCTGGATGCAAGCAAGTCTCAGACACGCTGCTTGCTGGTGCTGCTCCAGTCACAACTTCAGAGAAGCTAAGAAAGTTGACCCGCGATGGTGACCGTGTGTGGAGTCTCTACCATGAGCACCTGAGTGTGGACGCCACTGCTTCTCTCATTTATGGATGAGGCCGGGAGAGGATGACCAGATAAAAGCGAGGCTGTTTATGATGGATACATGGTTTCATATAATTCTGCAGAATTTGGCTTCAGAGACAAAAAAATTAAAAAAAATAGTTGTTTGTGCAGGAGTTTATCTTCCTTCAATCCATGCCAGCTTATAGTATACTCCACCCTTCCTCTATCTCTCTAAAGGCTAAAGTACAACTCTTCCCGGTCAGCACACCGGAGCAAGGGGACAATCAGATTTCTACAGTAAGCCCCAGGATGTGCTTCTAAGTATCAGCCAAGTACCATGATGATCTGTTGTAGGAGAACACGTTGGACTCAGGGGGTCCTCTTGTTGGCTGTGATAACCTTGCTCTTTATTCTGCCCTCCTTCATTAAGGAGTCCAGCACGAAGCCTTCCAGGTAAGGAGCCAACCCTGTGAGTCCCAGAAAAATCAAAGGCCTGGGAACCTCCAAGTCACCTATAGATTCACATGGGGTGTTAATGTCAGGAGTCGTTTGAAGTACCCCTAGAAGGAAGGCCAGTGTCAGAACCTGGAAGTGATGGAAATTGAGGTGGTGGTGGTGCCCAAAGGTGCCCCGGATACCAGGAGGGTTGTAGGAGAAGGCAGGCAGGAGCTGGGAACTCAGGGACTGCATCTGCAGATGGCACACACAGCATGAGACAGGTTGCTCCCAGGGCTGGTGAGTAACAGGGCAGCTGGAGAAGGACCTGCTCTCAACGCCTTCTCGTTGACCTGGAGCAAAGACTTAGTCTGTGTATTTCCTGTGTCTCAGAGGCATTCTCATCCTGAAAGGGAGGCAGTAGAGTGTAAGACCTCCTATTGGTGGGGTGAGGGGGACCTGTGAAATCTGTGACCCAGGTGAAGAACTCCACAGGAACTTCTAGAACATTAAACATGTCTCTCGCAGTAAGACTCTCTTCTCAGGCTCAGTGAAAAAGCTTTTCTGGTATTACTACTCTGTTTTCAAGATAGGGTTTTCTCTTTGTAGCCCTAGCTGCCATAGAACTTGCTCTGTAGACCAGGCTGGCCTCTGCCTCTTGCATACTGGTGATTAAAGGTATCTGCCACCACCGCCTGCTGGTTTTGCTTCTCTTAACATTTGAAAACAATACATTTATCCTCTCATAGAGATGGGGAGAAGTACAGAGAGTCTGGATAGGGCCTTGTGGGTGGAGTGCTCGCCCAGCGTGAGCAAAGCCCTTTCTGATTCCCTGTATCAAACCAGGATGGTGGCACATCCTAGCACTCGGGAGGTCGAGGCAGGAGCATTGGGAGTTCAAGCTCAGCTACACAGCAAGTTCAAGGCCAGCCTGAGCTACAGGAGACCCGGTTAAAAAGAGAAAAGAAAGTACAGAGAAGTGATCAGGAAGTGAGGGTCTCCCCGACTCTATCACTGCTTAATACCAGGGTGTGTCCAGTGCTCACAATATCTCAGTGACCCCTCTGCAATGTGTATGTGCGCAGGCTGTTCTACACCCTCCAGCTTCTCACTCCTCGGGGTGAGGACGACAGGCAGCTAAGGTGAGTCACTCGATAGTTCACTGCCCTGCCGGTCACAGAGCTGGGCTAAACCCAGGCATTTGTCCTCTGACCTGAGCTTGATCCCTGCAGGTGGTGTAGCTGAGGATGGATTTGACCTTCTGATCCTCCTGCCTCAACGTCCCCAGTCCTGGGTTTACAGGTGTGAGTCACCATGTTGGCTTAGGAACACTTTTTACCTGGATGAGATTTGTCTCTCTCCTTCATGGCCATTGCATTGTGATTTGGGGGAAGGTTGGTTCAAGACTCCCTCCCCTGCAAAAACGCAAAACATCTTCTTCTAAGTCTCCTGAAAATGTCTCCATACTTTTGTTTACTTCAAGGGTTCATTTAGAAGATATTTATTTTTGCTTGTGGTATGAAAATGTGTTTGTGTCTGTTGGTACTCTGTTTGTTTGAGATAATATCTTTCTATATAGTCCTCGCTGTCCAAAAATTTGTGAGATCAGGAACCCTGAAATTCATAGAGACTCATGCACCTCTGTTTCCAAAGTACCAGAATTAGAAACCCATACAGCTATGCCCAGTCCTTTGTGATTATTTATTGATTTATTTATTTCTATTACTTGACCGCTCAGTTCTCAAGTGTGTATTTTGTCAATGACAATAGCTGTCACGGTGTCAAAGATCATCCTAGAAGAACATGGGAAGGGGAGGGAGTGGAGGACTCCAAGGCTGCTAGCGAGAAGCGTCTGGTAGGAGTGGGCTGCAGGAGAATCCCTCCAGCCCCGTACCCAGCCAACACCACCGGCTCCCGAGTTCACAGGTATGGTAAATAGGCCGGTGAACATTTCTGGTCTAGAGACTTCTGAAGGCTGAATCTCAGTGCAGTTGTTCATTGTGTGGCACACTGAGGAGACAACAGAACCACTCTATCCTGCCCTGGGTCTCCCTGGCCCAGGCAGCTATGGAGCAGGAGCTCAGCACTTCCTGTGTCAGGGGTCTAGGAGTGGAACCCCCACTCCCAGAAAGGTGTCCGTGGACAATGATGTTGCTGGGAGCTGTGGGAGATGGGAGCCTGGAAAAGACCCTCTGAGGGGTACCCCGAGCAGAGGGGCTTTCCCCAGGGAAGCCTCAGCTACTGACTGAGCCCATGTCAGAGAGAGCTGGGCAGCCACCAAGCTGACTGCACCTCAGGACAAGCAGGGACAGCTCTTCCCAAGCCAGGTTGTGGAGTATAATACCCAAAGAGGCTCTGAAAAGGAGAAAGAGCTGAGGGAGGTGTGTGGTTCAATGGTAGGGCAGTTGCCCAGCATCTCTTGGTTTGATTCTCAGCCCTGAAAACAGGAGGATGGGAGGGGATAGATAGCGATAGACAGACAGACAGACAGACAGACGGAGGATAGACAGACAGACAGACGGACATAACAATAGGTCTAACACGCACAAACACACAGTGTCTCAGTATATAACCCAAGTTATCCTCAAACTCATTGATCATCCTGCCTCAGCCTTCCAAGCGCTGTGATGACAGGCATGTACCACCATTCAAAAGTATGAGGCGTCCTAAAATCCCCTGTAGTGACTGTAACATGAAGCATGTGCAATAAACTGTACGTAATCAAGTCCCAAATAATTGACAGAGGGAACAGTTGCCATGGAGAGAGGTCTCTGGAAGAGAGAGTCTATAAGGTCTCCGTTGAAGGCTCTAAAGACAGTATACAGTTTGGTTGAGTGACCAGCAAATGGTCTCCAGCAAATGGTCTCTAGCAAATAATCTTCAGGTAAGGAGGAGTCTACCGAGAATGGGGCTAACCTAGAATAATCTACCGAGAATGGGGCTAACCTAGAATAATCTACAGAGGCTGGGGCTAACCTAGAATAATCTACAGAGAATGTGGCTAACCTAGAATAATCTACAGAGACTGGGGCTAACCTAGAATAATCTACAGAGGCTGGGGCTAACCTAGAATAATCTACAGAGACTGGGGCTAACCTAGAATAATCTACAGAGACTGGGGCTAACCTAGAATAATCTACAGAGACTGGGGCTAACCTAGAATAATCTACAGAGACTGGGGCTAACCTAGAATAATCTACAGAGACTGGGGCTAACCTAGAATAATCTACAGAGGCTGGGGCTAACCTAGAATAATCTACAGAGGCTGGGGCTAACCTAGAATAATCTACAGAGACTGGGGCTAACCTAGAGTAATCTACAGAGATTAGGGCTAACCTAGAACAACCTATCAGCCTTACTGAATGGGGAAATAGCATCCCTGACATGAAGGGCTAGCCTGGAAAGCAGGGGAGCCCTAGAGAAGGGTGGGGCCAGAGGACAGTGGCAAAGGGGCCTTCAGAGCAGAAAGGCTGCCTCACGAGAGCAGGAGTTTGGACCCATCCAGTGTGATGATCAAGGGCAGAGGGATTGCCTACGTAGTTAATTCTGTCAGCAATGCATGGAAGCTTTAGTCACTGAAGCCCAGGGAGGATCCCAGAAGAAAGAAGTGAATTTCAAGAGATATTTTGAAAGAGTGGTGGGAAGAAGGTGGGGGTGCAAAAGTGACCCCAAGCCTTACAGCTTGGAGGAGCCACAGTGTTGCAGGGCCCGACGGATGGAAGCAGCAAAATCAGTAAAAGACAGCTAGCAATAGGCCAGCGCTGGGGAACTGGAGCACTGGGGAGGGGGGGCAACATGCCTATGACCCCAAGCACTGGAGAGGGGGGCGCTGCAGCTGGAGAATCCTGAGTTGGAGGCCAGCCATCACCAAACACAACCCTGTATCTAAAAAGAAAAAGAAAAATTAAAGGGACTGGGGAGAAGTCAGTGAAGTGTTTGCCACGGGAGTGTGAACTTGTGGGTTTGATTCCCAGAACTCATGTAAACTCCAGGCGTGGTGGTGGCCACTGTGTCCCAGTGCCATGGGCATGGAGACTGGTGGACCCCTGGGGGTCGACAGCCAGCCAGCCAAGTCTGCTTAGCAAGCTCCCAGCCAGAGACTCTGTCTCAAAGAGCAAAGTAGAAGGTTTCTAAGGAAGACACTGGAGGCTGACCTCAGGTGTCCACGTCCACACACGTACATGTGTACATTCACCGACACACACAAAAGTAACTTAATGAAGTTCACAATGGTGACAGAGAGCCGTGGACGCTTTCTTTACGTTGCTTTATGGGGGTCATTGTGAAGACGGTAACGCCCTCACTTATGACATTTGGATTCAGACCCGGAGTTGGGTGTATTAGCTGAACGTTCTGTATGACTATACAAGATTGTTGTTTGCTCACATCATCAAAGATAGTGGATACGAAGTTCAAAAAGTTCAAGGCTCGTCCCACCCATATTGGAGACTGCAAAGCATAGGGGATTTTGGCCCTGGGTGCCATTCTTACCCTGCCCCTTTTTGCTGAGCTCTCGAGAGATAGAAAGTTTCATAGAAGCGAGTAAGACACGAACCTGGAAGTGTGAAATATTCGTGTGGTGTTGCTATTAGCACTGAAGTCACGCTGGATGGTTGTTACAGAGGAAAGTGGGAGAGTTCCAGCAAGTGTGGGGAGTGGCAGAGCATCGTGGAGAGAACAGGGTTTGTGTGGTTCCCAGAGGCCACCTCAGCAAGTGGGGACATTACAACCCAAGGATGTGACAAAGTCAGAGTCCACTCAGGAACGGGAGACTAACGAGAGACTGAGTGAACCTGAGCCCAAGACCTATGAGACTTTTTTAGATGTTTTGTGTTTGAGTGTAGACATATGCATGGGGCTGCAGAGATGGCTCAGTGGTTAAGAGCGGCAGCTGCTCTTCCAGAGAGGACCCAGGTTCGATTCCCAGCACCCACATGGTGGCTCACAACCACCTATAATACCATGAACTTCTAGAGCAATGCCCTCCCAAGGTGTTCTCAGACACCAGACACACACATGGTGTACATACATGCAGGAAAATCACCCGTGCACATAAAATAATAAAACTTAAAACCAAACAAAAGAAAGGTATCTATTTTCTTAAAAGTTTATTTTTATTATTTCTGATTTTGTATCTGCATGCACATGAGTGAAGGTGCCCATGGAATAATGGGATTCCCCTGGAGCTAAAGTAATAGTTTGTTAATCCCACTGGTCGAGAATAAGACTACTACCACAGTTTAAAGTCAAATTTGAAGCAAGTTTTAATTAAATACTGGCCAGATGGATGGGCTCTGGCCAGGTCCTTCTCTGGGTTTCCAGAAAAATGGCAGTCAACCACAGGTTGCAGCAGCTTAAGTATTTCCCACCAGGTCCAATCAGGGACAAGCATACATTCTGACGTATTTCCTGCCTGTGAATCTCTTGCCCACATGTGATCAAGAAAACCCAGTGCAGATCCCAGTGGGTCCAACACACTTGTTTAGGGAGTGAAACATGTGGCTTGTTAACTCCCAGAAACAATAGCCTCCAACTTTGAAGGAATTATCTTTCCTTAGGCAAGACACTTGATCAGAGGCATTTTTGTTTCATAGATCTCTTAGGCATAGTAACTAAAACTTAAATTGTAATTTTGGCTCACACAGTTGCGACCCACCTAGTGTGAGTGTTGGGAAAATTTAAATTGGGTCCTCTGGAAGAGCAGTATTTTCTCTGAACTGCTGAGCCATCTCTCCAGTCAAGAAATGTGCCAATTTTCTCTAACCCTTTGATTTCAGAGCCCTGATCTAACAAGTTACAGAATTTAGTTCCAGAAGGTCTCACTTCTTTGCCCCATTCCAGGATGCCATCAAGGGCCCTAGGACAGCTGATGTTGTGCTCTGGAAAGGGATGGACAACTGATGTTTAAGCCACTGATTGAACTGTGATGGAGGAAGGTCATTGGTAATAAACAAACTGCCTTGGCCCATTTTGAAAGGCCATCCCTTAGGTGGGTGGAGTAGGCAGAACAGAATGCTGGGAGGAAGAGGAAGTGAGCTCAGAGGCCATGCTCCCCTCTTCCGGGCACACGCGATGAAGCTCCAACCTAGAATGGATGTAGGCTAGAATCTTCCCAGTAAGCGCACCTTGGGATGCTACACACATTATTAGAAATGGGCTAGTCCAGGTGCGAGAGTTAGCCAAGAAGAGGCTAGATATAATGGGCCAAGCAGTGTTTAAAAGAATACAGTTTGTGTGTTGTTATTTTGGGGCATAAGCTAGCCAAGCGGCCAGGAGCTGGGGCAGCAGGAACACAGCCCGCAGCTTCTTCAATAGAGCTGTGATGGAGACTGCTATTATGCTTGTCCTGTGGCTTTTACAGATCTACCTGGCTTAAATGGGAGATCTGATACTGTCTGTTGTCCTGTTTTCTTCTATTCAACACATAGCCGTTTCCTCCCAGCATCTTCTTAGGTACACAGAGCATTGCATCACTGTATGGAATCACAGATCTCTTGCTTCATTCTCCTCCAGGGAGAGGGTATGGCCAGGGGAGGTAGTGAAGTCCTTTCCCCTTTCACTACTCTCCAAAATATATATAGCTGAAGGTGACCTTTAACTTCTGATCTTCCTTCTCTAACCAGTAAGTGCTGGCATCACAGATATCTGCACCACACTGTTTTATGTGGTTCTGGAATAGAATCCAGGAGTTATTGCAAAGAGGGCTTGGGAGACAGCTTTAGTGGGCAAAGTACTTGCTGTGGAAACATACAGGTCTGAGTTTGAAACCCCAGCATTCAGATAAATGCTGGGCATGTGTGGAGTTCACCTGTAACTTCAGCAGACTGGAGGCTGGGGATGCCCAGAGAAATCCAGCTAGAGGCTGTGTTAGTAAGTAAGGGTGGGTTCAAGTGAGGGACTGCCTCCGTATATAAGGTGGAGAAACTGAAGGATGCCCATGCCAACCTCTGGCCTGACATAAATACACATGAGCACACCTGCACATGTTGTTATGTTCAGATCCATTGAGAAAGACCAAAGATTTAGACTCAATTCAGATATAGATTAAATTACATTCGTTCTTGCTGCTACCAGAAGAAAGGAAGCCTCAGAGCCAAACAGCATGCAGTCCATAAGGAGTTAAGAAAGGGTTTTAAAGGTGAATATGAAAGGTGCACATTATAATTACCTTTGGAATCCATGCATAGCAGAAAAATTGTTTTACTCCCCTCAGTGGTTTATCTTTCACAATATATAGTAATAAAAAGATAATTTCCTTCAAAGTCCACAGTGATAAGAGAGTTTACAAAAGCAGAAAGCAAGAACACTCACTATTGTTCTACTCTTATCTCATCTGAAGGCTCCTAGAGTTTGATACCATCTTAACATTCATTAGCCATCACAAGGGAGTTTATGTGGAAATTATTACACAGGTCTGAGTATTCTGAGGGAAGTGTCACTGACTGGGATAGAACCAGCAATAACACAGTACCCTCAGTTTAGAGCTGACGGTTACACACACACACACACACACACACACACACACGACAGCACAAACAAAAGATAAAGGCCTTTTTATTTACCACTTAAAGTCCTTGTCACAGTGTTATGAAGCAAGGTTATTTTATGTTTATTTATTTAGCGTGGGCCCAAGTATACTGTGGTGCTCATGTGGAGGTCAGAGGACACCTGGTAGGATTCGGCTATCTCCAGTCATGTGGGTCCCAGGGATCGAACTCAGATTGTCAGGCTTGGTGATAAGTGCTTTTGCCAGCTTGCCATCCCAAATTGGTATCTGAAGGTGGAATGACCTCAATATTGTTTGTTTGTTTTAAGTAGGATCTGAACATAGCCCAGGATGGCCTAGAACTCACTATGTAGCCCAGGCTGGATTTGAAATTTTTTTTGAGATTCATTTATATATTATGTATACAGTATTCTGCCTGCATGTATCCCTGCATGCCAGAAGAGGGCACCAGATCTCATTGTAGATGGTTGTGAGCCACCATGTGGGTGCTGAAATTAAACTTGGTCCCCCAGAATAACAGTCAGTGCTTTTAACGTCTGAGCCATCTCTCCAGCCCCTGGCTTTGATCTCTTGATTTTCCTGAATTAGCTTCCTAAGTGCTGAGGCCAGGAATAGAAAAGATGAGCATTAACATGAAGAAGCCAGACAGTGATGGCGTACACCTTTAATCCTAGCACTCAGGAGGCAGAGGCAGGCAGATCTCTGAGTTCAAGCCCACCCTGGTTTACAGAGCCAGAAAGAAACCCTGTCTCAAAAAAGATGAAAAAGAAATGGGGCTTCAAATGGTTATGACTGGAAGAAAACCTGGTTAGAGGCAGAGCTTTCTCTGTCTCACAGGACAGCTGATGTCAGCTACACAAGGGAAGGCTGCTGTTTCAGTTACTATTCCATTGCTGTGAAGAGACACCATGACCAAGGCAACTTACAGAAGAAAACATTTAATTGAGGCTGGCTTACAGCTCCAGAGGCTTAGTCCACCATCATCATGGCAGGGAGTGTGGCGACAGGCAGACAGACGGGTGTGGGACTGAGAGCTTTACATCCTGATCTGCAGGCAGAGAGAGAGTGCAAGAGACACTGGGCCTGGCTTAGGTTTTGAAACTTCAAATCTATCTCCAGTGACACACCGTCCAACAAGGCCCACCTCCTAATCTACAGCAGCCCAGGGAAGGCCAGCTCCCACAACAGTTCCAGGGGAGCAAAAAGAAATGTCTCAGATACCAAGGGCTTAGGAACAATTCTTATCTATCTGAGGACTAGACTTTTTCTGAGAGGGAAAATAAGGAAGCACACATGCTTTCTGATGGTAGCTTTCTCTTTTACTTCATCTTTAAAATGCTCTCTGAGAATGTGTCTCCACACGGCTACAATATCTCCACATAGTCACAGTTATACATTTCATTTACATAGCTCGTTCACCACACAGCCCTTTCACCTTTCCTTCAACAGCTCCTCTCACACACACTCACACACACACTCACACACACACACTCACACACACTCACACACTCACACACACTCACACACTCACACACACACACTCACACACTCACACTCACACACTCACACACACTCACACTCACACACTCACACACACACACTCACACACACACTCACACACTCACACACACACACTCACACACACACTGACACACACTCACACACACTGACACTCACACACACACTCAACACTCACACTCACACACTCACACACACACTCACACACTCACACACACACTCACACTCACACACACTCACACACACACTCACACACTCACACACACTCACACACACTCACACTCACACACACTCACACACACACTCACACACTCACACACACTCACACACACTCACACACTCACACACACTCACACACACACTCACACACACTCACACACACTCACACACTCACACACACTCACACACACACTCACACACACACTCTCACACACACAAAGACACTCACACACACTCACACACACTCACACACTCACACACACACAAACACACACACACACACACTCACACACACACACACACACACTCATACTCTGCACACAGGGCAGCACTCTCCACAGCAGCCTTCTTTCACAGCCAAAATCTGAACAATCATACGCTAAATTTTCAGGCCCAACCCAATTCTTATAACACAGGATAAGTCACATAGTTTCTCTTATATCAGGGAGGTCACATGAACCGGACAGTGAGTGACGCTTGACTATGTGTGTAGCCTAAACTGTTAGGGTTCTCTGGGTTCCCAGACAGAAAGTGACATTGAAACTCAGGACTTAAACAATAAACAGCTGGCTGAATCTTGAGGTTGGGTTATGTGCAGAAAGTCAATTACCATAGGGGGTCAAGTCTACCAAAGCTGCTTCATGGATGACCTTGAATCAGCAATAAACACCTGGGAATTTGTCCTTGTGTATTTGTCTCCAGGGGCAACCAGTTTGCTTTGAATTTGTTCCTAAGTCTAAAATAATCTGTCTCTGTGACTGAGAATGCTATTACTTTTCTATGCCAGTCTGAGTAGTGAAAAATATCCTAGTATTATTTCTATTTGTCAGAACAATACAATTAGGCAGGAATCATGTTCCTGACCATCCACAGCTATATGTGTGCCCAGAAGATGGAATGTTTTCATGAGATAAACACACAGCAAAGGGAAAAAACACCCATAGCAGCTCTTAGGGAAGAAGTGTAGTTCTTAGTAAAGAAATATAGTTCTTAGGGAAGAAATATAGTTCTTAGTAAAGAAACACAGTTCTTAGGACAGAAGTGGCACATGAGAGAAATTGCAGAGAGAAGCAACTGGCCATTTACAGTCAGTCAGTAACTCCACGACCTTACCAGAGAGCCATTAGTCTGGTGGGTCAGCCTGCTGAACACTAACGGTCACCCGCTGTTGACTCTCCTTCCCAAACAGTTTCACTGAATGGGAACCAAGCCTGCAAACATAAGAGCCTATGGGAGCCATTCTCATCCAAACCATCAGAGATGCTCAACAGGCTTGCATAAGAGTAGAAATCAGAACCTGGGGAGATGACTCAGATGGTAAGGTCATTGCCGCACAAGCATCCTGAGTTCAGGTTCTAGCAAACACAGGCACCAGCCTGCAATCCCAGAGGAGTCCTGGGGATTGGTTGTTCCCATATCCAGCTGAGTCAGAGGGTAAGAGTTTCAATGAGAAACTCTGTCTGAAAAGCTAAGGAGGAGGGTAATAAAGGAAGCCAGCTTTGGTTACCGGCACATGCATGGCTTCCTCACTGCTGCTCTTTTGTTTTATTAACATGGGGGCTGAGGAGACAAACTCAGGCACTCACAATCCCACAGTAAGCTCTCTTCCTCACTGAGCCATCTCTCTGCCTGCTGGGGATGTTTCTGGTCAGTTTGTATAACATCCAACCTTTATCAAGAGTTATCTGTGTCCAGGTGTCAGTGTAAAAGACCTCAAGACAAGGAGATGACCTCTGTCAAGACAGAGGCTCTGGGCCTGAAGAATCAGAACAGTGTGGCAGCCAGAGGAGAGGGGGAGGAGAAGAAGAAGGATCAGAGCAAGGAAGAGCCTGCGGCAAAGACTCCTATTCCAGAAAGTTGGAACAAAATATTGGCAACTACAGAAGCAGTGTTGACACAGCAGAGGAAGAGACCAAGGGCCACAGCAGCTGTTCCAGCTAAGGAGAAGGTGGCCCAGGTCAACCCATCCCCGGCCTCTTTCCCACGACCCACCACCAAAAGAAGTCAAAGGCTGAAAGCCTCTGACTTCAAGTCTGAGCCTCGGTGGGATTTTGAGGAAGAATACAATTTGGATGTGAGGGGTCTGCAGACGGTGAGTTGGGACCTCCTCATTTCCTCAACCTCCACACCCCACCCCCATCCCAACCAGCCCCTTCCTCTAGGCTCAGCTGTCACTTTTACCTTGGCCCACCCTGAGCTTGGCCCAGCACTGCTATTGGCCCAGCACTGCTGTTGGGTCATTCCTCCTTCCTATGACAGCCAATCAGAGAGGAGAAGGCAGGTCCAGAACAAGGTCTGGACCACTCAGCAGGGTGTGGGTGAAAAGGGTATGTTTGCCTTGGAAGCCTTGAAGAAGGCCTGGGGCAGATCAGCAGTCTGTGGGGACAGAGTGTGGCCAGTTCTAGCTTGTGGGACAAGAATCCTTATTCTATAATCGTGGGACTAATGGACAAGAAGACAGCCCTGTGCCCAGCTGTTGTCCCCCCACCCCCAGGAACATTGCTATTTTTGGAAAGCTGACTCCAGAACCTTCACTCTCCTCCAGGCTCAAGAAAAACTGTGGTCGATCAACCCCATGTCACCTCCCTAACCTTTCTCCCCCCTGCCCAGGAGGGCAATATGGAAAACCTGTTTGTGGATACACTCAGAACAGGATATTGTCCCAACAGTACAATGGGCATACCATGTGCGTCCTCAGATTTGCCAAGGTGTAGCTGGCTAGGGACGGAGCAGGCCTGTTTTCCGGGGCCAAGGTGGGCCCAGACTTGGAGAGTTAGACAGCCAGATGTGGGGTTCAGAGTGAAAGAGGAAGGATGGTCAGGACTGTAATGCCCAGTCCAGCCTCTGGCTGATGGTACCCAGTCCAGCCTCTGGCTGATGGTGCCCAGTCCAGCCTCTGGCTGATGGTGCCCAGCCCAGCCTCTGGCTGATGGTATCCAGCCCAGCCTCTGGCTGATGGTGCCCAGTCCAGCCTCTGGCTGATGGTACCCAGCCCAGCCTCTGGCTGATGGTATCCAGCCCAGCCTCTGGCTGATGGTGCCCAGTCCAGCCTCTGACTGATGGTACCCAGCCCAGCATCTGGCTGATGGTGCCCAGTCCAGCCTTTGGCTGATGGTAGCCAGCCTCTGGCTGATGGTAGCCAGCCCAGCCTCTGGCTGATGGTGCCCAGTCCAGCCTCTGGCTGATGGTACCCAGCCCAGCATCTGGCTGATGGTGCCCAGTCCAGCCTCTGCCTGATGAATTTTCTGTGCCCCTCCCTTGCCCGACACATCCTCCCGCACATAGACATGCCCCGACTCTCTGAAGATCAGGGCCTCCAAGTCACCGTGGCTAAAGAATATCTTTCTGCCCAACCTCACTCTCTTCCTGGACGGTGCCCACTTCACCCAGAGCGAGTGGGACCGTCTAGAGCACTTTGCACCGCCCTTTGGCTTCATGGAGCTCAATCAGTCCTGTGAGTCCTCACTTCAGGGCAGAGGGTGGCTGGCTCCTGTCTGGGGTCAGCTTCATTCCGGGACTCTGAATGGAGCCCTGCTCTGTTCCAGTGGTCCAGAAGGTGGTGACCCGCTTCCCTCCGGTACCCCAGCAGCAGCTGCTCCTGGCCAGCCTCCCCTCGAGGAGCTCCAGGTGTATCACCTGTGCCGTGGTGGGCAACGGGGGCATCCTGAACGATTCGCACGTGGGCCAGGAGATAGACAGCCATGACTATGTGTTCCGGTATGTTCTCCACCTCCAGCCTCGTGCCTGTCGACATGGACTATTATGGGAAAGCAGACAAGTGTCCCAATGCTTTTATTTAGAAAATGGAGTGTGTCTCCAGCCCCGCCTTTCTGCCCCATCCTCTCTCACACACCTCCACAATTTTCTCCCCTCCATCCCTGCCATCCACTTTGGTCTTTCCATATAGACTGAGTGGAGCCGTTATTAAAGGCTATGAACAGGATGTGGGGACCCGGACGTCCTTCTACGGCTTCACTGCCTTCTCCGTGGTCCAGTCAATCCTCATACTGGGCAGTCGGGGTTTCCAGCATGTGCCTCTGGGAAAGGTGAGAAGAGAGGAATGGGCGTGGCCACACAGCCTCCTGACGAGGGACTGACAGAGAGATGAATACCTTGTGTGTGGATGGAGTCTGGGTCATCCTACTCTCTGCTCATATGAGGGCAAGAGCAGTGGGATCAGTCACTCAGGCCATGGCACAGCCAGGGGACAGTCTGGAACCGAGTGGGGCCACCCCCAGCCCACGGTCCCCAAAACGGTACTGCTGAACCACTTGCTGTCCTTGGTCTACAGGATGTCAGGTACCTACACTTCCTGGAGGGCACTCGGGACTACGAGTGGCTAGAAGCGATGTTTTTGAACCAGACCATGGCAAAAACCAAACTTCACTGGTTCAGGTACCTCTTCCCTTCCTGACCCAAAGCCCAGGCCAGACTGAGAAGTCAGTGGCTGACTTCAAAACACTTAGACAGGTGGGACTGTCTCTGTGCCACCTGGAGATGGGATAGCGGTCATACCATGACCCTGTCCTGGCCCCAACAGGCTGAGTAAGAGAACGGGTCCTGAGTGATCCTTCCCTGATACAGGCACAGGCCCCAGGAAGCTTTCCGGGACGCCTTGGACATGGACAGATACCTATTGCTGCACCCAGACTTTATCCGTTACATGAAGAACAGGTGAGGGCTGAAAGCCCACGGAGGGGCTGTACCCTCTTATCCTCGCTGTCTCCTGACAGTGGGGATCTGTGTATTTTGAGCAGGTTTCTGAGGTCAAAGACCCTAAACACTGCCCACTGGAGAATATACCGCCCCACCACTGGTGCCCTCTTGCTGCTGACGGCCCTTCATCTCTGTGACAAGGTAAGGCTGTGGAGCTCAGCTCAGGGGGTGGCTGAAAATCTCCAATGGGAATGGGGAGTGGGATGAGCATGCATGTGTCCCTGGGGAACCTGTATGCAGACCCCTGGGGACAGAACCAGAATAAAGGAGAAAGGGTCAGACTTCCCATGAGGGAAGCCCCAGGACACAGCCAGAGCTGTTCCAGTTTCCTCCCCCATTCTCTATGCAGGTGAGTGCCTATGGCTTCATCACCCAGGGCCACGAGCGCTTCTCTGACCACTACTATGATAAGTCGTGGAAACGGCTGATCTTTTACATAAACCATGACTTCAACTTAGAGAAAACAGTATGGAAGCGGCTACATGATGAAGGCATCATCCGGCTCTACCAGCGTCCAGAGCACCCGGAAGAGAAGAACTGAGCAGCTCGGCTTCAGGAGTCTCCTAGATCATGCATACCATAGGGTGTCAGGGTTCCTCAGATGTCCCCACTCATCTCCCAGGACTCAAGCAGGCTCCAAGCCCTTGGAGAGTCCCAAGGAACAGCTGTGAGGAGCCCGAGGGTTGGGAGTCCTCTGGGAAGTCATTACTAGCTCAAAGCACACACATAGACACCAACAGTTCATTTCAGGTTACTTTTCAAACTCTGTCTTCAAGATTTTGGGCTCTGGGACCTAAAATAACACTAATTGATTGGGACAAAACAAAATGAAAAAAAAAAAAACAAAAACAAACTAGCAAACAAAATGTATACAAACAATACAACCTTCTTTTAGACTTAATGCCCAGTAGGGTACCAAAAGGTCTGGGATTTGCTTAGAGAGTCCAGTGGCGTCTCCAGTGGAACCCATTGCTTCTCCTTGTGGAGGGAAGAGGACTCACATGACAAGTGTGGGTTCGGAAGATACGGGAAGGACAGAGCCTGTGACCCTGATTTGGAGTGCTTTACCTGGCAGAGCTCCTGCAGAGCGGAGCCCTGGGCTCCAAAGTACAACCGGGTGCAGGGCTGGGCAGGACGAAGTGGCCTAGAGCAAAGCAAGCGGCGAGGGCTGCCCGAGATGCAGCTGGGCAGCACAGGCAGCATTGCCCCGAGGTGACCTCCAAGGAGGATGCCTGAAGGGTGCATCTGCCCGGGGTCGCCCCTTTCCCTGTGTCCTGTTCTGAACAGCTCTCCGACCAGCAGGTGGTGTTGGGAGAGGGTGCTGCGGCGACCACTCCCGCCACTTCTCAGGTCTGCAGAGCCTCAGTTGCTGCCCCTGCTGCCCTGTCCCCACAGCTCTGCGTGGGTGGTGTCCACATTCACTGAAGAGCAGAGAAGACTACACAGGTGCAGGAAAGTCCTTTGCCCAAGTTTGTAACAAGTCCTAGTTGGCCCCAGGTTAACTCAGCTTAGTTTAGGCGATTTTACTACTGCTATGAATTGTAATGTAAATATTTTTGGAGATAGAGTTTTTTCAATGGGATTGTGACCCACAGGTTGAGAAACACAGGTTTAAGAGAACTCAGTCTGCTGAGGGTGACTGAGTGGAGTTGACTCACATCTCTATCAGTTCACTAGAGACAAATAAGCAGTCTCTGGAAGCTACTTAAACCATCCAAGATTCTGCACTGAACAAGAATCTCACCTGGACCCTGGGAGGAGGCAGCTGGTGAGCTTCATTCAGCTGACTGGTGCCAATCTGAACTGTTTCCGAGGCAGGAGTCAAGTGTATTCCAGTGCTAGAATGATGTGGATAGGGACCAAAAATGGTGCAAAACTTAAGGTCCTGCTGGATTTGTTTCTGCCCTCCCCTCTGGTTCTCCAAAGATTAAATTTCAATATGTTTGAGCTGTCTGTTAGGTTACTTAAACTGATATCCAAAAAGCAGTTTGTCAGTGAAGAGGAATCTTTTAAAAATTTGTTGGGTTTTAAAAGTGTGTTTGATTACCCTCCTACCAATTTAGTGTGTGTGTGTGTGTGTGTGTGTGTGTGTGTGTTTGTTGGTGGCCATGTCAGAGGAGCAGCAGGTAGCAATTGTAGTTCAAGCTATCAGCCCACCAGCAGGAACTGGTAGATTTCATTTAGGCAAGGAAACGGGACCCCAGACCCGGAACGTCTATTGCTTTGGCTATGCCTTCACAGGCTTATCACTGTCTTGTCTGCCGTATCCAGCACAGCCTGAGTGGACGTGGGGTCGAGCTCCTCTGACTGCAATGTTGAGTGTTTATGTCTTGGACACATCACACTCTACTGGGCACTTTTATCTGTGGATTTTCAAGAAGGAGATTTTTCTCCAAGCTGAACTGTCTAACTGATAATAATAATGGTAACTTATATAGAATTTTGATGAATGAAAATAAATACAAAGGTATGTTTCACAGCCTGAACCGTGCACAGTAGTTCAGAGGGAGCAGGAGCTTAGCCTGGTCTCCATACCTGTGCCAGGCAGAGGACTCAGCCAGCAGGGCCTCCTCAGAGAGTAGGGGGATGCATAAACATGACCGCTTCTAGGTATGGCTGAGGGGAAGGTGTGTGTTGTCGATATGGACAAGAGAACAGCTAGATGCATCTGGAAGAATCCAGAGCAGGGAGAGAAAGAAGTAGATTGAACTGGACTTGGCCATGAGAGGAGAGAGAGAGGGTGTGAGGATTAGGTGGCGGGGTGATAGGGTGGTGGGGATGGGCGTTGGAGTGTTGGGGCCAAGGTGTGTTGCAAAGAGGCCACATTGTGAAACAGATCTCACGTAAGAAGTTTGGGAGAGGGGGCATAAAAGAGACAGAGACAGACCTACAGACAGACCAGAAGATAGAGAAAAAGAACAAGAGAGGTAACTAGAGACCGTTCTGTGACAGCAGGGATCTTTTAAAGGGCTGGCGACTTGCAATAACATAGCTAGCTGCTGTCAGGTTGAGCTACTGAAGGCAGATTGCAAGGAGCCTGATTTCTAACTCCCCTCCCTTTTGCTTATTATAAAAGATGAGGAACAGGAAGGGGTGATGTTGAGACAGGAATGGGGGTGTCATGCCCTTTAGATGGCTTCTTGTTGTCTTGGAGGGGGGCATTGACATCTCTGGGGACCCAAGAAAGTTGGATGTTGGCCAAGCCCTGGAAGAGGAAGATGCTTCACTTGCTAACCAGGCTCTACAGGACTGTCCAGGGCTAGGGAAGTACAGGCAGTAATGTGGGGCTGGGACAACCAGGGGCGAGCAGCTTCGAAGCTGTCTAGGATGCAGGTTTTGAAAAAACACCTGGACCTGCCAGAATGCTGGAACAGATATATATTAGGGGCAGAAGGAGATTAGGGGGAAATTTTTCCATCTGAAACTTTTAGGCCCATGGTCCTGGTAACTGAGGAAAGGGAGTCCCAAGAGCAGGGAAAAGGGGAGAGTTCCCATCCTTAGGGATGGGCAGGTAGGAAAACAGCTGTTGGTCGACTTATCTGGAGCCCATGAGAGGTAGATTCAAGCTGATTTTCCTGATGCTTACAAGATATTTTTCAGTTTACAAAAAGAGCTAAGTTTTAGATATGTTATCATCACCACTGTTTGTAATCTGTGCTGAAATCCACGTAGAAAGGGCAGTAGACTCACACCTCTGTGTCAGAGGAGCAGCTTGGGGAATGATTTGAGGTTAAAAGAGCGAACACTCCTTAATATTAGCGAGCTTGGGGAGGACAGAGACCTCCAGTGGAGCAGAGGAGCAGAATCTTGATTTTCAGTATGAACACAGACCATGAAACCTGGGCCTCTTCCCTCTGCAGAGGGTGTATATAGAAGACGGGGTGTATATAGGTTAGACAGACGGTTTTAGCACGGTGAGAAGCACTTTTAAGTCTCTACTTAGAAGACAACCAAAGGGAATCCAAAATCTTAGCTCGCGACTATGATGGTATCGGTGCTTTACCAGAGCTAGGTTAACAGCTTATCAGAACTCCATAGATTAAGGTTAGAACCCTGAACTCTCTAAGTCCCCAAACAACAGTAGTACAGGGAGGGAAAGAAATCAGAACCGTCTTTTATTCTTTTATATACCCTAAATCACTTTCTTGTCACAACCTAAGCTTTCACATCCTCAGGTCTTTACAACTTGCCTTACACACCTTGAAACACCTTATCAGCCACACACACCTTAAGTTATAGCTTATATTTACACATCTTGAAACACCTTATCATCAGACACACACAATTGAAGCTTTCGTTTTCTCAATCCTCATGTAAACATTTGCCCCTTTTCTATCCAATCATTCACCGCGGGACACAAGCTTACTGTAAACAGTCACGGAAAGTGAGTTCCTTTCAATAAAGGAATAGTAAAAAGTTACACTGAAGTCTGTTTGGGGATTTTTCCTCTTCAGAGACTGGTAGCGAGGTAAACTGTGTCTAGATCTAGTAATAGCTCTAGCAAAGGGAGGCCTGAATTTTACTTGTCAAGAGAACTAAGAAGGAGGCTGAAGTCTTGGTTGCAGCTTTTAAACTGACAAAGCTATCAGCAGCACAGACATCGATGCCATCGGGGTTCTGAGAAGGATCCATTTCACAGGAGTAGGCAGGAAGTACAGACTGAAATTACCAAGCTCGAAACATGCAACAACCCCGCTTAGGGGTTTATTACATGAGACGTGAACAGGCCTGGTGAGGTAGGTGTGCAGAGAGGCCTGAAGATGGCGCATCCAGCGTTTAAAGGCTGCCAGCGCATGCGCACAGGGGGATGAAGTGGCTAAGTCATATGCAGATGATGGAGCTCACGCATGCACAAGAGCACTTATGCAGCTGCATCATATGTAGACGATGCAACCATGCCGCACGTGGATCACGCAGGGCCCTTTAAGGTCCCCAGGGGGGCTAGGTATTTTTGCTGAAGGCTTGTCTGCACATGCGTGGCCCTGGAACCCGGAAGTGCCAGCCATGCTGGTTGGCTAAAATCATAACTTTCCACCCTTTTGTTTCTTATAAGAATTTGGGGGGAATTTAGGGTCTTTAATGGGTGGGAATGGGGCATCATCAGATCTCTCATGACTGCTTCCTGCTGATTTTGTGGGCATTGAAGAGTTGAGGTGCTTGACCATGTCCTGGGGTGGCTGATTAGTTTTGTGTTTTTTCGGGCTCTGTGGAACTGGCTGGCTGGCAGCTTGGACCTCACAAGATGTTGGAAAGGCAGAAAATTATGTCTGGAAAAATTTTAGATCCTGGTGAGTGAGAGAGAAGGGTCCCTAGGTGGAAGACGGAGGGTTTTTTGGGGGTTGGAGGGAATTTCCCAGGGGTTCCCGAGACCAGGAATGATAAGATAGAATTAAATGATACTTATTCTGGGTGAGTCCGGTCCATTTAGATAGAGCCAACTGGCTCCCTGGAGCCAGGTGAGCATTGACAAAATGAAGCAGAGTTTTGCTATTAGGATGAAGGAACCTATGTAGGTAGGACAGAAGTTGCTGGGTGTCGGGGGCCTGTCTGTGAGAATGTGAGCTGTACTGTATGAACCCCTTGAGGTGACTGAAGTAGGTTTGGGCTCTGGAATGCTGCTGTTCTAGCTGCTTTGTCAGCCTGGTTATTACCCTTGAAAATAATGGAACTGTCAGTCTGATGAAACCGACAGTGAATAATTCCTGTGCACAAGGACAATTGATTGTCCAATGTCCTTCCCTATGGCATCTTGGACAGGGTCTCGTGGGACCAAGATGAGGATTAGGGCATTCTTGGGCCCAGTGACCAGTTTTCCCGCATTTGAAACATAGGCCTGGCAGTTCTTGAGCCTCGGAGGGCAAGGGAGTAGCATGGACATCATGGATTGGGCGGTCTGTTGCCTCGGCCAGTTTGGAGGGGGCGTGGCTTGCATGTGACAGTGATGATTACCGGGCCTTGTCATTCCTCGCATGGTACACCTTAAAAGCCAACTCTAAGACTTCTGCCTGTGGGGTCAAGGGGCCTTTCTCCAAAAGTCTAAGTTTAGCCTTAATGTCAGGGTAGCACTGAGGAAAAAAATGAGTCATGAGTCACTGTGTGCCGTCTGGGATTCTGGATCTAGGTTAGCAAATTGTAACAGAGCTTTAGTGAGGTGTTCCAAAAATGTGGAAGGATTTTCCTTCATATCTTGAATGACCTCTGAGAGCTTATTATAGTTTACTGGCTTGAGGGCAGCCTTACAGAGACCTGCCAGAAGGCAAGTCAAAATCCAGTCCCTACTAAAATTCCACCTGAGGTGTTATAATCATAGTGTGCTTCCTGCTCGGGGACTGCTTCTATCTCATGGAGGTGTGTTCATGAATTTAGTGAACCTCATATGTGGAGAGAGGTGGCAAGGCAGGCAACGAGCCAGTGGGAGGTGAAGAAGTGGAAGTGTCTGTCTGCTGAGGTCGGAAAGATCCAGAGTGGGAGCTGAAGAAGCAGAAGTAGCTGCCCATTGAAGTTGGAAAGGTGGGGGCTCATTAGCTGGGTCCAGAGTGGAAGTGGAGGTTCTTCCAGATCGATGGCATAGCCAGGAATATGTGAGCAGGTGAACAACTTGCAAAGACAGAGGGTTTAGACTTAGAGCTTAGATTGCAACAGGAGTGGTTAGAAAGCTCCCGTAGAATATCGGGATCAAAGGTGCCATTAGGCGGCCACTTTAAATTGTTATCTAAGTGGTAGTGAGGCCATGTTTTCAAGCAAAGAAAGACAAGTGTAGGAATCTGTAGGGCATTAAGGCCTGGGGTTTCAGGGCCTCTAAAAGGCATCCCGGGAGGGGAGGTTGGATTGATGGTATTCAATGACTTGTTACCCATAGTTGAAACTGTGAAAACCTGTGAGAATGGCGACACCACAAGGCATATAGGAGGACGTCTCTTCTCTACAGGCATGGTGTTGAAGCCTGACTGACTCTGGTCTGGGTGACTTGGAAGTCAAAGAGGCTAGAGGCTGCTCCAAGTGGTCTCTCACGGTGGGGACCACTTACAAGTAGCCCAAAAGAAAAGAAAAAGAAAAATCCAAGGGACTCTGGGCCCCAAGGTGAACATACTCCTCATGTGTACAGTGATATCTCAGGTGGACATATTTATTAGGAGGATAATGATTATCAAATTGACTCAGTGCAGTGCTACAAAATATAGCCCAGTCATCACTATGCTGTTGAAGCCATAGGAGTTGCTCACTGGATAGGGGGTAATGATTTTATCTAGCTCTTTACCAAAGGTCAAGACAGTAGTCTTGATTGCCTTGAATAACAAGGAGACAAGGGCTTGACGATAAGCCCCAACCACTTCGGAGGGTGAAGCTTGAAAATGGACCATAATATAGGACCCCCTGCCAGAAGATTCCAGTAGGTCCACAATCAGAACTGAAAATGATTAATTGTAAAAGTTTAGAGTAATCTATATAATGTACATGAGCTTGCTGTAGTGCCTCCTCAATTAGTGTAATACATTGGCGCCCTTCATCAGTCTCCTGGATGACAATGGATCAGGACCTTCATTGAGGATGTTAAAAAGCAGTCACAACTGAGCTGTAGAAAGTCCCAAACTGGGCCTTATCCAGTCAATGTCTTCCAGGAGCTTTTGGAAATCATTAAGTGTTCGCAAATGGTCCAATCACAAGGTGATCTTTTGGGCCTTCGTGCCATTTTGTAATAATTGATACCCAAGATACTGATAAGTAAATTGGTTCTGAATCTTCTCAGGAGCAATCTGTAAATTTGCTAGGCTCAACTGATTTTGCAAGTCACCAAAGGCATCTAGCACAGCGGCTTTGGTGGGTCCTGCCAGAGGAATATCATCCATGTAATGGATGACATACAGCTGATAGTGCTTAAATCTGACTGTCTCGATGGCCAGGGCAACATATATCTGGCAAGTAGTCAGGCTATTTGCAATCCCTTGTGGCAATACTACCCAATGATATCTCTTATAAGGTTCTTTTAGGTTAGTAGATGGAACACTAAAAACAAAGCAATGGCAATCAGCGGGATGCAAAGGGATAGTAAAAAAGCAATCTTTTAAATCAACAATAATTAAATGCCAATCCTTTGGTATTGCTATGGGAGCTGGCAACCCCAGATGGGTAGCTCCTATAGAGATCAGAGTTTTATTAACAGCTCTTAAGTCCTGCAAAACACGCCATTTGCCAGATTTCTTCTGTATAACAAATATAGGAGTGTTCCAGGGAGATGTTGAGGGTACTATATGCCCTGCAGCCAATTGCTCCAGTTTTTGTGTCTGGGCAGCCTCTAATTTTTCCTTATTAAGGGGCCATTGATCAACCCAGATGGGTTCGTAACACCACCAAGAGATAGGAATGGGTGGAATGTTGTGTTAGGAGTGGCGGGGCTGTGTCCCCGACACCCGGCCCCTTGTACGGCTAGCTTTATACCCGAAATAATTACGCGGAAACTGTATTCTTTTAAACACTGCTTGGCCCATTATATCTAGCCTCTTCTCGGCTAACTCTCGCACCTGGACTAGCCCATTTGTAATAATGTGTGTAGCCCACGAGGTGGCTTACCAGGGAAGATCTTAATCTGCGTCTGTCTGGAGTGGGAGAATCATGGTAACTGCCTGACTCAGCTTCTTTCTCCCAGCATTCTGTTCTGTTTACTCTGCCTACCTAATTTTATGTCCTATTAAAGGGCAAGGCAGTCTCTTTATTTAACCAATGAAATTAACACAAAACAGAAGACTCTCCCCCATCATTTCCCCTTTTCTGTTTAAACAAAAAAGAAAGGCTTTCACTTTAACATAGTAAGATTACATATAACAAAACAGATATCAAGCAAGAATTACAGTTACAATATTTATATCTACTTTATCTTTTATCATAACCAAGGAAAACTATAACTAACCATTCTTCAACTCCATCAAAGACTCCAGAAGGATATAATATTACCTAAGTAAACAAGAAATCCAAAGCTCTAGAAATGACAGAGACATCTCGCTGCCTGTACAGTCACCCAAAGTTCCTCTGTACCATTGGTGCATCCATCTTCAGCCTTCAGGCCCATAGTATCCAGCAGACATTTCCATGAAGCAGGAAATTTCAAAGACAGTTCAGTCACTATCTGCTGAGTCCTGCAGAATGTCTCTCAGACTCTTTCATGAGTCAGGAACCCCAAAAGACCGTCTCACCTTTAGGCAAGTTCAGCAGTCCTCTCTCTGCGGGTTCTCTGTGTCCATTTTATGCAGCAGTCCAGGCAAGAGCAGTTTCTTGCCCAAATGGCTATCAAACTCCATAAGGATCCTCTTTGATGCCCATCTTCCTCTCGAAGTAGATTGGTGCCGCCAGGAGCAGACATGTCTCATTGTCATGAAAAGTCCTAAGTTATTAAAATATCTTAAATGCCATATTCTGCAGCCTTTGAGAGATATGAAGATTGCCTATCTGAAATATATCTCTATATATCTAGAAAATCTAAGTAACATGACTACAAACTTGACTATTATTTATGATTATCCATCAACAACCTATATTACCTAATTATACATTACATTTTAAATGAACTACACAATCACAATACCTTAATCAAGAGCAGAAATACATACACATATAACAAAATTGACCTTAAAATCCATACCAATGCAAATTATTCATACCTATAATATCATTTCCCCCTTTAAATGTAAAAGAACATTTATAAACAATATTTTGGGAACATGGGCGCAGTTTTTTTCTCTCCAAACTGCTTCCTGCTGAATAGGGGCTCTGTTTATCAGATCATTTAGGGTGTAACCTGTGTGCCAGGTTTATCTCAGTTGGCAGTTGAGTGAAGTAATTTTTTGAGGGTGTTCACAGGAACTTTTCGGGAGGTCATGGTCTATCATACCATATCGGGATAGATGCAATCCACAGGGTCTGGTCCTCTGTGAAAACAAAAGAATACCCTCTCCAAAGCATCATATCCTTAGACCCAAATTTTGAAATCATACCCTCATGATATCCATTCTGGTTTAGCTTGGCAGCCCATTAAATGAAATGTCTCTCTGTACTTAGCTCCTTCACAGTCAAAAATTTTAAAGAAAACACAATGTACATAATCCAGACTCTGTGAATTTTCCATTTTTACGTGGCTTATTTTTCTTTATTTCTTTTAATCTCTTAACTATCTGTACTCTGTCTCTTTAAAGACTTTACCCTTTTTGTAAGACATTAACTTTATTCTTTATATTCTTTTTCTTTTCTCTCCCAAGCCTACGTACATTCATCCAACAGTGTCTGAATCTGTTTTATTGCGAATCTGTAATTTTTTTTTTACTATCCAGGAGCACTTTGTTTTGTGCCTTCAAATCACTAAGCAATTAAGAATCTAAGCTGTGACATTCCTAGGTCAAAAACAGGTACTGTAGGCTTGCCCCGCCCAGCCCAACATGGCGGAGCCACTTGTGACTGAATCAGTTGCGCCTCTGAGCTGCAGGGCTAAGGGCTGCTCTGGATGTTGGCTCCACTTCTCTCCAATTTTAAAATGGAGGATTTACCATTTTCTACTAGCTCTGGGGCCGCCAGGTAGGAGCCGCACTCAGCACTTTCACTCTGAGACTGAGCGTGTGGCACAGAAACTCTTTTTATCCAAGTTACAGCCAAATCTCACACGCAGAGCACAGTGCAGTCTGAAAACATGTCTTTGTATGGCGGCCGGAATCTGCCATGCTCTTCCGCCTGCCTAAGCCTGATTTTGCCGTCTGCCCAGGTGCAGGCTGGGAGCTCTGAGCCATCGGCACAGTCTCAGAGCACTCTTCTTCCGATCCCAAGTGGGAACACAAGCATAAAGCCAGAGTTTGCACTCGCGGCACAGCCCCAGGAAGCCACGCTTTAAAATGATGCAGCTTTTTTTCTGCTGCTGTTGCTGAATCAGGAAATCTCTCTACAGCACGCTCCTTGGCTGTTTGTGACTTAATTCTGGTGCCATTTTTGTCTAAGAGTTTTACCAATTGGTGTGTAAGAACACTCGTGGAACTTCCAGCACTCATTTTTTTTTCTTTTCTTTTTTGCGCTTTCGAGACAGGGTCTCTCTGTAGCTTTTTTTGGTTCCTGTCCTGGAACTAGCTCTTGTAGACCAGGCTGGCTTCGAACTCACAGAGATCCACCTGCCTCTGCCTCCCGAGTGTTGGGATTAAAGGCATGCACCACCACCGCCCGGCTCAGCACCCATTTCTAACCACTGTATTCCTTCCCTCTCTGTGGAGCTGAACTGACCAGCTATTTCCCAGGGCAGGTACTGAAATTTAAAACATCTCCTGAAAGGGAATCATTAGTGACCACAAAAGGATGGAGGGAGCATGCAAGGATATATTCCTACTATATCTAGTGGGTTACAATTTTAAACTATGCTCAAAACAGTCTGATGTATTCCAGTTGGCAGTGGTATTAAATGCAAATATCTTGTGAGCCACCAGGGGTACTACATCCAGACAAGTGAAGGGATCCACACAGAAACATACCAGCAAGGCTGGGACCACTTCAGTTTTCAGGGGGTTTCGATAATGAAACAGAGGTGAATACATGATTTTATTTTTTTTATGGGAGGCTTAGGTCCATACCACCAAGTGTCCCTGGAGCCATGGAGAATCCAGGGGATGAGATACTCACTGGTGCATGCTGTGAACAAGGGCCAAGAGCTTTTGGGCAAAGGCAGAAGCAGTGAGATTTGAGCAATAAACTCAGGCCCACAAATCTCCAAAACCACCTTCCAAGTGACACCTTTAGTATCTTGAGTGCTTATAACATTCAGTATCCTAGAAGCAAGATCATTTAATCCACAATACTTTTTTAAAAAATATTTATTTATTTATTATGCATACAATATTCTGTCCAGACCTCATTAGAGATGGTTGTCAGCCACCATGTGGTTGCTGGGAATTGAACTCAGGACCTTTGGAAGAGCAGGCAATGCTCTTAACCGCTGAGCCATCTCTCCAGCCCCAATCCACAATACTTTTACTGCTGTAGGAATTCCTTCAGCCACTAGCCTTTAAGATACCAGCTCACTTGGGCATGGTCTCTTATACTATAAATGCTGATGTGAATTGCATGCTCACCCTCTCTTCCAGCTGCTGGATTCGGTTTCTGTTTCCTGTTCATGCAGAGGACTGATCTGTGAGTCTACCTCTAAATAAATAACCCTTTATTATACTCACTTCTGAGCTAGAGTGGAGTTTCTTTTTAGCACCCAACTTCATCTGGTGCCATGTGGATCCCAACTTTATGCCTACCAGGTGGACTGATCTGAAAGACCCAAAAGGTCCAAGAAGACTGGTCTAAAAGACCCAGAAGATCTTCCACTCCTGGCTGCCTGGCCTGATTTCACCTACTAACTGTTTTGTTTTGTTTTTTCAAAACCATGCCACAGCGGAGCTAAGCATGGCAACTTGGAAATTTCCCAGTCTTGTGCACAGTTTCCCCCACCACTGCCACTATCCCTGCCTCGCAGTGGCTTGTGCAGCTTCTGGTTGTGCTCCCTGCTCATGAGCTCTGGGATCCTTGCTCCCTGTACGGAATTGATTTAATTGCCTTTAATTTGTCAAGCAAAGCATATTTGTCAGTATTTAACCAGGCACCAACACGTGAAACCAAAGCGGTGCAGGACTGTTCCCGCCGTTGCCAGTTGCATTTCTTCGCCACGTGGCTGCAACAGCGACATCTGCTGACCAATAAAGATTATCACACCTACAACAATTTACCAGATCTCATAACAAAGGTAACTATTTGATAAATAAATCAATAAACCTGAAATTTATATAATTGCAGACAATATTACCATCCAAGGATTTAATAACCTTTTTGCTTATACTATGGATGGTATTCTGCAAGGCTTATATGGTTTTTCTGATACATTCGTTTATTGGATATTGGGACTTAGTTTTCTTTTTCATATTATATCTTTAAGAAAATGGTTTGATAACAGAGTCAAGAATGAGGAACTTTTGGAAATGATACAATCTTTTACAGACTAATAATGAACAGCTATCTGACAAGATTAATACCATTGAAAATGAAAAGTTAGCTGAAAAAATAAGACTATTGATAAGAATAACACTAATTTGACAGTCAAAATTTAATCCATGTCAAAGGGTACTGAGAAATTATCTGAAAGAATTTGTACTATTGAATTTGACAATCAGAATCTGTTAAAAAGTTGCATGCTATCCAAATAATACCCAAGGATGAGATGTTATCTTTAAAGAAAAAACATCATACCTTAAAACCACATGTGAAGAATGAGGACCAAAGGCTGGGTGCCTCAATGAAATCACTAGAAATATATACAGGCCAGGAGATTCAGGCTTTACGAAAGATAGTAGTTAAAAGATTAGAAATGATTGAGGACATTATCAGAGGTGGTGAGCAGGGAGAGAAGGTACAAAGACAGGATTTAACATCACCAGTACCTGCCAGAGTCAGGGATGACTTACCCAGGTTTTAGTTTCCTACCCTGTAAGCAATTCTGAAAAGGCATCGAGTTCTAGATGCTTAAAAGAATCAGAGGAATGTAGATGGATTTCAAAAGAAATTAAACAAGCAGTAGTATCCTATGGCTTGTATTCACCATTTGTAAGAGAGATGGTAAAAACGTGGGATTCAAGCAATAAGGCTACCCCACACAATTGCTTCAATTAGTTTCAGCAGTCCTGGAAGACAGGTTACAACTACTGTGGAAATTCTATTGCCAAGAAGTGGCAAAAATTTAGAACAACAGGGAAAAGCAAAAGGACTTGAGACTTCCTAAGATCAAATTATTGGGAAGGACAATTATACTGACCCACAGTTACAAGCTCTTTATGCTGAATAAGTCTTGTCCCTCTGCCACACAGCAGCCTTAAATGCTTGGGACAGGATTTAAGAACTAGGAAAACTAATTGAATCATATACCAGGGTTAAGCGGACCAGAGAGAACCCTTTTGTGACTTTTTACAAAGATTAACTAATTCTGTACAAATAGGAGTAACAGACCCAGCTGCTAGACGAGTACCTATAGCATCTCTGGCTTTTGAAAATGACAACTTAGAATGTAAAAAGATACTTGGGCCTTTAAAGGTTCAATCAGCAACAATGGATCCTGCATACAACGGACATTGAAATATTTGGCTATAATACTGAGGCTTGGGTAGGAGAAGCAATTTCCAAATGTAAGAAGAGACATGAAAATGCCAAATGCTTTAATTGTGGTAGAATAGGACATCTGAGAAGGGATTCTAGACAAGGAATTCTTAAAAATAATGTTTCCTCTGGAAATGGCAAAAATAAAAGGTATCAATCTTCTGGATTATGTAGGAAGTGTGTCAAAGGCCAACATTTGACCAATGAATGCAGATCAAAAGACAGACAAAGCAATATGATACCATCAAGAAAGTCCTTGGGTGGGGGCTTTTGCAGGCCCCTGAGTCAAATGTGGTCCAGTCATTCCCAGCCACTGTGGAGAACACGTCTCACCAGGAAAATTAAAAATCCATTGCCTGCGGTAAAAAATTGTACTGTTCTGGATGATGGGATAGACCCAGAAGGTGAGTCAAAAATTCCAATAGGGGGGCTAGAGAGATGGCTCGGAGTTTAAGAGCACTGACTGCTCTTCCTGAGGTCCTGAGTTCAATTCCCAGCAACCACATGGTGGCTCACAACCATCTGCAATGAGATCTGGTGCCCTCTCTGGCGAGTAGGCATATATGCAGACAGAACACTGTATATGTAATAAATAAAAATCTTTAAAAAAAAAAAAAGAAAGAAAAATTCCAATAGGAAATAAGGAGCATATCTTTTGACAGACTTTTATAAATGATCAAAGACCAAAGCTAAGAGTGCATATAAATGGCATTGTAATTGTGGGTTTGATGGACATGGGTGTGGACATGAGTATCATTACTCCAGAATCTTGGCATCCAAATTGGCTTCTTTAAGAGGCAGATATTCAATCACTAGGAATTAGAACCCTATCCCAAGTGAAACAAAGCACGAGGTGGATTGAATGCATAGGGCTAGAAGGACAGTGAGGAAGACTGAGCCCAGATGTGGCTAATATCACAGTGAATTTATGGGGTCGTGACGTGTTGCAGCAATGGAATACCAAGATTAACAATCCTGAAGCCCCCAAAACTCATGCTTCTGAAAACATGGGTTAACCCATGGTCTTTAACAGAAGAGAAACTGCAGGCTGTAGAACAGCTGGCACAGGAGCAAAGATGCTCATCATATTGAAGAAGCAACCAGGCCTTGGAATTCTCCTGTATTTGTTATTACAAATAAATCTGGTAAATGAAGTGTAGTGATAGATCTAAGAGCTGTCAATAAGGTAATTCAACCTATGGTCCTTCTACAATCTGGAATTCCTCTGCCTTCTCTTACCAAAAGGATGGCTTCTTATAGTTATTGATTTAAAAGATTGTTTCTTCACTATACCCTTACAAGAAAAAAAAATAGAGAAAAATTTGCCTTCATAGTGCCTACTGATAATAATTCTCAGCCTATTAGGCGATACCAGTGGACTGTCCTCACAGAGGGAATGCTCAGTAGCCCCACCCTGTGCTAATACTTTGTAAGTCAGCCATTGGAAATAATACATAAAAAATTTCCTAACTCTATAATGTACCATTACATGGGTGACATTTTGTTCTCTGATTCAAACATAGATACTTTAGAAAGAATGTTTGAAGAAGCAAAAAAAGTTTTTCCTAAATGGAGATTACATTTTGCTCCTGAAAAAAATACAAAGAAGAGATTTTGCCAATTACCTAGGTTATAAAATAGGTTTACAGAAAATTATAACACAAAGGGACACATTAGGAGAGACCAATCATGGGCTCTAAATGACCTTCAAAGATTGTTAGGAGACATTCCCAGTCTATGACCAGATGTTGGGATAATACCTGATCTAATAATTTACTTAAACAAAACCTTAGATGGTAACAAAGACT
This sequence comes from Microtus oregoni, assembly GCF_018167655.1. NCBI lineage: Eukaryota > Metazoa > Chordata > Mammalia > Rodentia > Cricetidae > Microtus > Microtus oregoni. The sequence continues at coordinate 3,307,222 of NW_024543222.1, read as the reverse complement.
TAAATAGTCTCAGAGAATTAACAGCTGAAGCGGAAAAGGAATTGATTGCTGTTGAAGAAAAATTACAGGAGGCACATGTGGATAGGGTGCATCCAAATCTTAATTGTATTCTAGTCATATTACCTTCCAGAATTTCTCCTACAGGAATTATAATGCATAGGGAAGATATTATCTTAGAATGGATCTTTTACCACATAAACCAAGTAAAAAATTAAAATCTTATGTGGAAAAATCTCTGAATATATTATAAAAGGAAAATTGAGACTTCATCCACTAACAGGTATAGACTCAGAGAGATTATAGTGCCTTTTACTATAATGAAATTAAAGAAATTGTGGGAAGACAATGAACCCTGGCAAAGAGCTTTTAGGAGAAATTAATAGCAATTATCCCCAAAGTGATAGAATTAACCTTATAAAAAGAACTACTTGCATTCTTCCCTGCATTGTATGTGACACACTAATAACTTGAGTCTGTACATTTTATACTGATGCAAATAAATCAGGGAAGGTGGGTTACAAATCAGAAGATTTAGAAAAGTGGAACCAAGTCCATATAATTCTGTCCAAAGGGCAGAATTGTATGTTATTCTCGTGGTACTAGGGGATTTTAAAGATCCTCTCAATATAGTTACTTGTTTGCATTATGCAGAAAGAGTTGTCTTGCATATTGAAACTGCTGAATTTATGCCAGATGATAAAGAACTGACTTCATTATTCATATGGCTTCAAGATATAATCAGGAGTAGGCTTTGTCCCATATACATAACAGACATCCGAACCCAAACAGGTCTGCCAGGTCCTCTAGCACAAGGTAATGCAGAAATTGATTGATTATTGATTGGAGATGTGCTGAAGGCCTCAGAATTTCATAAGAAATATCATGCCAATAGCAAAGGTTTAAAAAAAGAGTTTTCTATTACATGACAACAAGCCAAGGAAACTATAAAGAGATGTCCTACTTGTTCTTTCTATAACCAAGTGCTGCTACCTGCAGGGAGTAACCCAAAGGGTACACAAAGGAATGAAATCTAGCAAATGGATGTGTTCTACTTTGCAGATTTTGGAAAATTAAAATATGTACACCACACCGTTGATACTTATTCATGTTTTCAGTGGCACATGCTTTGAACTCAGAAAAGGCTGATTCAGTAAAAGGAATTGACTTTTATTAAGAGCTTTTTATTAAAAACTTTTATTATATTTTTTATGGTCATCATGGGTATACCTGCACAGATAAAGACAGATAATTGTCCAGCATATATCTCTAAGAAAATGAAACATTTTTTTTGCTTATTATAATATAAAGCATATTACAGGTATACCAAACAATCCTACAGGTCAGGCATTTATAGAAAGATCAAGTTGAACTATAAAGGATATGCTAAATAAACAGAAAGGGATGAAAAATATCCCCAGAAATATATTCCATAATGCTTTATTAACCTTGAATTTTCCTTAATGCTAATGAGAAAAGAACAATGGCAGCAGAGAGACTTTCAATAATAGAAAAAACTTCTGAATTAAAGAAGCTAGTGTATTTCAAGGATGTGTTGACCTCACAATGGAAAATAGGAGAAATGCTATGTTGGGGAAGGGGTTTTGCTCTTGTTTCCACAGGAGAAGAAAAATTATGGATACCATCAAAATTAATAATGATTTGGTTTGAAAAGGAGAAATCTCTTGAGAAAGAAATGATGGCTCATCCACAGAGGTGACAACCAATCAGGTGGTAAGGAAACCATATAGGGTTGGGGCAGGGTTCTGTTCTTGTCTTTGCAGGTAAATACGCATCTTCAAAAAGTCAAGAGACCTTGGATATCTAGATGCCTAAAGAGGAAAAGATAACTCTCCAGATAGGATCACCAAGCAAAGAGAATTATGATTTATTAGGACAGGTCATCTGAGGGTAAGAATCACTGAATATATATGTATATATATATGTGCATATATATGGTATAAATGTGTATATAATATGTATGTATGTATGTATGTATGTATATGCTGTCCAGTAGAATAATAGTCACAACTCACTTAGTAATCAAAACTGGCTTTGGAGTTTGACTATGACTGTCCTTCTCTAAGTCCAAGTATGTTGTTAAAATAAAAAAAAATCAGAGTTTCTGTCTCATGTCAGGAGCCATCTGGTATGGAACAAAAAGAAAAAAGAATTTAGAAAAACTATTACTTTTCTCCATACTTATTTTTGTCTCTATCATACCTTTTGTTGAATATATGTCTATATAAATAATGTTTAAGTTTTCCACAATGAACAATGAATTTTCCTGCAGCAATCTCTGAAGTTTCCAGGAAGAAGATGTGATCCCACAACAATGACTTTACCTGGTTGAAATGACATCATGATGCTGATAGCACTTCTATAAAATGGCTTTGGGTACCAGCTGCTCAAGATGGTTCCAATTTGGTTAGCTGAAATGGTGCACATTTTTACAATGTTCTGGCCAGAACTCCAAATAGGAACCTCAGAAAAACCCTACAGAATACTCAGAGACTATTTGCAATAATACCAGACAGTAAACTTGGAACTTAGCCATTATTTTAGTTTCACAGGATCCCATAGAAAGAGCACCACCCCCATGTCAGCTGGAAGTAATTCTAGAAGACGACATCCCCTCTCCCAACAAAGTTTGTCCTCAGGGTTGGGGACATTAAATAGGGTTGATTATAACTGGTTTGGGGTGGGGTGGAAATTAAGTGGGTTCAGGGATCTCTTTGAAGAAAAGGAGAATTAGATGGAATAATAGGTAGAGAAGTGCAAGCTTACTCACACTAATAATAGTAATAGAGTGAATACTTGTGATTTATTATTTATAGGTAATTTACATTGGTATAGATGCTTATATATTGATACAAATTCAAATAATATTTGTTATATTGAATATTCTCCTATTTCTGTTTACAATATTTTTACACCAATGCAAAGTTATTTTGTCATATTGTATGTATGCATGCTTCTATCTCTGCTTAAGACATTTTGTATATTGATACAATTTTAGGATATATTTATCATATTGCCCTATACATTTCTAGCTCTGATCAAAATAATTATACATTGTTTATATTTTGAGGTCATTGTCCTCATTTGCTGCACAGTTGTTTAAAGATTGATTAATATTTTAATATGAAGCCTTCATCTTTAAGCTATGAAGGTATTAAAAATTATAGGTCAATAGTCATCCATGTTTGTCATACTTATAGTTAGACTAACCAGGTTCTGTAGATACATAGAGATTGTATTCTGCATAGATAGGTAGTCTTCAGCCACTTCAAAGATCTGTAGAATATGGCATTTAAATAACTTAGGGTTCTGTTGATGTGAGACATAATTGCTCCTGGCAGCACTGATCTATTTTTGAGAGAATATTGAGCACTGAAGACACTCCACTTGGAGGTTGTTTTCTTCTTGGCAAAACTGGCCTTTGAGCAAGGAACTGCCCATACCTCCACCATTGACAAAATGCACGTGTCTGGACAGGACAAGCAGAATTCAACAAAAAAGACTGTCAAATCTTGCCAAGACAGGGTAAGATGGTTTTGAAATTTTTCCTTCCTCTGAAAATGATCTGTCAGTTACTCTGGGTCTTAGCCAAAATTGGTTGCTCCAACGTTGCAAATGAGACTTTGGGTGATTGCCCTGCCCGGGTAGCCAGTTTTCTGCCACTTATTGCGTGTTTTGCTTGATTGCACTTCTTGTTTACTCAAGTAATTTTATTTCCCTTTTCAGGCCTTCAGTGGGGGTTGAAGAATAGATAGTCACAGTTACTTTCTTCTCGTGATTTGGCCAAGTTATTTCTAATACAAGACTTAGACTCCTTAGGCTAGGATAATTATTGAAACATTTATCCTATGTTTCTTGCTTGATATTGTTTATGCTGGTTATAATTCTAATTTTTCTTCTTGATATTTGTTCTTATTGTATATACTTTTGTATTAGGCTTAGAGCTCTCTTATTTAAACATATATTATGTGTGCCCACCTAAGAGTATGTCTGTGCTCAAGCATGCAGGAGCCCATGGAGGCCAGAAGAGGGCAGCAGTCCCCCTGGAGCTGGAGTTACAGATGGTTGTGAGTCACCATATGGGTACTGGGAACTGAACCTGGATCTTCTGCAAGAGCAGCCTGTACTCTCAACCACCAAACCTTCTCCCCAGCCCTGGATGCTTTTTTGTGAAGCCTTCCATGGTCCCTGGATGCAAGCAAGTCTCAGACACGCTGCTTGCTGGTGCTGCTCCAGTCACAACTTCAGAGAAGCTAAGAAAGTTGACCCACGATGGTGACCGTGTGTGGAGTCTCTACCGTGAGCACCTGAGTGTGGACGCTACTGCGTCTCTCATTTATGGATGAGGCCAGGAGAGGAAATGACCAGATAAAAGCGAGGCTGTTTATGATGGATACATGGTTTCATATAATTCTGCAGAATTTGGCTTCAGAGACTAAAAGAAAAATAGTGTTGTTTGAACAGGAGATTCTCTTCCTCCAATCCATGCCAGCTTAAAGCATACTCCACCCTTCCTCTATCTCTCCTGATCTCCAGAGCACCTCAGCGTAAAGCTGAAGTACTGCTCTTCCTGGTCAGCACACCGGAGCAAGGGGGCAATCAGATTTCTACAGTAAGCCCCAGGACATGCTTCTTGGAATCAGCCAATGCACCATGACGAACTGTTGTAGGAGTACACGTTGGACTCAGGGTGTCCTGATTTTGGCTGTGCTAACCTTGCTCTTTATTCTGCCCTCCTTCATTAAGGAGTCCAGCACGAAGCCTTCCGGGTAAGGAGCCAACCCTGTGAGTCCCAGAAAAAGCAAAGGCCTGGGGACCTCCAAGTCAGCTATAGATCCACATGGGGTGTTAATGTCAGGGGTCGTGTGAAGTACCCCTAGAAGGAAGGCCAGCGTCAGAACCCGAAAGAGATGGAAATGGAGGTGGCTGTGGTGACAAAGGTGCCCCGGATACCAGGAGGGTTGTAGGAGAAGGCAGGCAGGAGCTGGGAACTCAGGGACTGCATCTGCAGAGGGCACACACAGCACGAGACAGGTTGTCCCCAGGGCTGGTGAGTAACAGGGCAGCTGGAGAAGGACCTGCTCTCAACGCCTTCTCGTTGACCTGCAGCAAAGACTTAGTCTGTGTATTTCCCGTGTCTCAGAGGCGTTCTCATTCTGAAAGGGAGGCAGTAGAGTGTAAGACCTCCTATTGGTGGGAGGAGGGGTACCTGTCAAATCTGTGACCCAGGTGAAGAACTCCCATTGGTGGGGGTGAGGGGGACCTGTCAAATCTGTGCCCCAGGTGATGACCTCCACAAGAACTTCTAGAACATTAAACACGTCTCTCGCAGTAAGTCTCTCTTCTCAGGCTCAGTGAAAAAGCTTTTCTGGTATTACTACTCTGTTTGTTTGTTTTCAAAACAGGGTTTCACTTTGTAGCCCTGGCTGTCCTGGAACTTGCTCTGTAGACCAGGCTGGCCTCTGCCTCCTGCGTACTGGGATTAAAGGTATCTGCCACCACCGCCTGCTGGTTTTGCTCCTCTTAACATTTGAAAACAATTTGATACCAAATTGGATTCTTACGGTGGAATAAATTCAATATATTGTTTGTTTGTTTGTTTTAAGTAGGATCTGAACATAGCCCAGAATGGCCTAGAACTCACAACGGCTTTGAACTTTTTTTTTTAAATGTATTTATTTATTTATTTATTTATTTATTAATTATGTATACATTATTTTGCCTGCATGTGTGCCTGCAGACAAGAAGAGGGCATCAGATCTCATTGTAGATTGTTGTGAGCTATCATGTGGGTGCTGGGAATTGAACCTGGGTCCCCTGGAAGAGCAGCCAGTGCTCTTAACCTCTGAGCCATCATCTCTCCAACCCCTGGCTTTGAACTCTTGATCTTTCTGAATTAGCTTCCTAAGTGCTGAAGCCAGGAATAAGAAAGATAAGCATTAACATGAAGAAGCCAGACAGTGATGACATACACCTTTACTCCTAGCACTCAGGAGGCAGAGGCAGGCAGATCTCTGAGTTCAAGGCCACCCTGGTTTACAGAGCCAGTTCCAGGGCACCCAGGGGTACACCAAGAAACCCTGTCTCAGAAAACATGCTGAAGAAATGGGGCTTCAGATATTTGTTTCTGGTGAAAACCTGGTTAGGGGCAGAGCTTTCTCTGTCTCACAGGACAGCTGATGCCAGCTACACAAGGGAAGGCTGCTGTTTCAGTCACTACTCCATTGCTGTGAAGAGACACCATGACCAAGACAACTTACAGAAGAAAACATTTAATTGAGGCAGGCTTACAGCTCCAGAGGCTTAGTCCACCATCATCATGGCAGGGAGTGTGGCAACAGGCAGACAGACAGGTGTGGGGCTGAGAGCTATACATCCTGATCTGCAGGCAGAGAGAGAGTGCAAGAGACACTGGGCCTGGCTTAGGTTTTGAAACTTCAAATCTATCTCCAGTGACACATCGTCCAACAAGGCCCCACCTCCTAATCTACAGCAGCCCAGGGAAGTCCAGCTCCCACAACAGTTCCAGGGGAGCAAAAAGAAATGTCTCAGATACCAAGGGCTTAGGAACAATTCTTATCTATCTGAGGACTAGACTTTTTCTGAGAGGGAAAATAAGGAAGCACACATGCTTTCTGATGGTAGCTTTCTCTTTTACTTCATCTTTAAAATGCTCTCTGGGAATGTGTCTCCACACGGCTACAATATCTCCACATAGTCACAGTTATACATTTCGTTTACATAGCTCGTTCACCACACAGCCCTTTCACCTTTCCTTCAACAGCTCCTCTCACTCACACTCACACACACACACTCACACACAATCACACACACACTCACACACTCACACACACACACTCACACACACTCACACACACTCACACACACTCACACACTCATACACACTCACACACACGCACACACACTCACACACACGCACACACACTCACACACACACTCACACACACTCACACACTCACACACACACTCACACACACACTCACACACACTCACACACTCACACACACTCACACACACTCACACACTCACACACACACTCACACACACTCACACACTCACACACACTCACACACACACTCACACACACACTCACACACACACTCACACACACTCACACACTCACACACACACTCACACACACTCACACACACTCACACACACACACTCACACACACACTCACACACACTCACACACACTCACACACACACACTCACACTCACACACACACTCACACACACACTCACACACACACTCACACACACACTCACACACACTCACACACACACTCACACACACACTCACACACACTCACACACACACTCACACTCACACACACACTCACACACTCACACACACTCACACATACTCTGCACACAGGGCAGCACTCTGCACAGCTCTCCACAGCAGCCTTCTTTCACAGCCAAAATCTGAACAATCATATGCTAAATTTTCAGGCCCAACCCAATTCTCATAACACAGGATAAGTCACATAGTTTCTCTAAAATCAGGGAGGTCACATGGACCGGACAGTGAGTGACGCTTGACTATGTGTGTAGCCTAAACTGTTAGGGTTCTCTGGGTTCCCAGACAGAAAGTGACATTGAAACTCAGGACTTAAACAATAAACAGCTGGCTGAATCTTGAGGTTGGGTTATGTGCAGAAAGTCAATTACCATAGGGGGTCAAGTCTACCAAAGCTGCTTCATGGATGACCTTGAATCAGCAATAAACACCTGGGAATTTGTCCTTGTGTATTTGTCTCCAGGGGCAACCAGTTTGCTTTGAATTTGTTCCTAAGTCTAAAATAATCTGTCTCTGTGACTGAGAATGCTATTACTTTTCTATGCCAGTCTGTTTTTGTTCTTTTTTTTTCAATTTTTTTAATATTTATTTATTTATTATGTATATAATATTTTGTGTGTGTGTCTGCAGGCCAGAAGAGGGCACCAGACCTTATTACAGATGGTTGTGAGCCACCATGTGGTTGCTGGGAATTGAACTCATGACCTTTGGAAGAGCAGGCAATGCTCTTAATCACTGAGCCATCTCTCCAGCCTCTATGCCAGTCTGAGTAGTGGAAAATATCCTAGTATTATTTCTATTTGTCAGAACAATACAATTAGGCAGGAATCATGTTCCTGACCATCCACAGCTATATGTGTACCCAGAAGATGGAATGTTTTCATAAGATAAACACACAGCAAAGGGAAAAAACACCCATAGCAGCTCTTAGGGAAGAAGTGCAGTTCTTAGTAAAGAAATATAGTTCTTAGGGAAGAAATATAGTTCTTAGTAAAGAAACACAGTTCTTAGGACAGAAGTGGCACATGAGAGAAATTGCAGAGAGAAGCAACTGGCCATTTACAGTCAGTCAGTAACTCCACGACCTTACCAGAGAGCCATTAGTCTGGTGGGTCAGCCTGCTGAACACTAGCGGTCACCTGCTGTTGACTCTCCTTCCCAAACAGTTTCACTGAATGGGAACCAAGCATGCAAACGTAAGAGCCTATGGGAGCCATTCTCATTCAGACCATCAGAGATGCTCAACAGGCTTCGGGAGATGACTCAGATGGTAAGGTCATTGCCGCACAAGCATCCTGAGTTCAGGTTCTAGCAAACACAGGCACCAGCCTGCAATCCCAGAGGAGTCCTGGGGATTGGTTGTTCCCATATCCAGCTGAGTCAGAGGGTAAGAGTTTCAATGAGAAACTCTGTCTGAAAAGCTAAGGAGGAGGGTAATAAAGGAAGCCAGCTTTGGTTACCGGCACATGCATGGCTTCCTCACTGCTGCTCTTTTGTTTTATTAACATGGGGGCTGAGGAGACAAACTCAGGCACTCACAATCCCACAGTAAGCTCTCTTCCTCACTGAGCCGTCTCTCTGCCTGCTGGGGATGTTTCTGGTCAGTTTGTATAACATCCAACCTTTATCAAGAGTTATCTGTGTCCAGGTGTCAGTGTAAAAGACCTCAAGACAAGGAGATGACCTCTGTCAAGACAGAGGCTCTGGGCCTGAAGAATCAGAACAGTGTGGCAGCCAGAGGAGAGGGGGAGGAGAAGAAGAAGGATCAGAGCAAGGAAGAGCCTGCGGCAAAGACTCCTGTTCCAGAAAGTTGGAACAAAATATTGGCAACTACAGAAGCAGTGTTGACAAAGCAGAGGAAGAGACCAAGGGCCACAGCAGCTGTTCCAGCTAAGAAGAAGGTGGCCCAGGTCAACCCATCCCCAGCTTCTTTCCCACGACCCACCACCAAAAGAAGTCAAAGGCTGAAAGCCTCTGACTTCAAGTCTGAGCCTCGGTGGGATTTTGAGGAAGAATACAGTTTGGACGTAGGGGGCCTGCAGACGGTGAGTTGGGACCTCCTATTTTCCTCAACCTCCACCCAACCAGCCCCTTCCTCTAGGCTCAGCTGTCAGTTTTACCTTGGCCCACCCTGTGCTAGCCCAGCACTGCTGTTGGACCATCCCACATCCTATGACAGCCAATCAGGGAGGAGAAGGCAGTTCCATACAAGGTCTGGACCATTCAGCAGGGTGTGGGTGGGAAGGAGTTTGTTTGCCTTGGAAGCCTTGAAGAAGGCCTGGGGCAGATCAGCAGTCTGTGGGGACAGAGTGTGGCCAGTTCTGGCCTTTGGACAAGAATCCTTATTCTATGGTCATGGGACTAACGGACAAGAAGACAGACTTGTGCCCAGCTGCTGCCCCCCACCGCGAGGAACACAGCTGTCTCTGGAAAGCTGACTCTAGAACCTTCACTCTCCTCCAGGCTCAAGAAAAACTGTGGGCACTCAACCCCATGTCACCTCCCTAATCTTTCTCCCCCCTGCCCAGGAGGGCAATAGGGAAAACCTGTTTGTGGATACACACAGAACAGGATCATTGTCCCAACAGTACAATGGGCATACCATGTGCATCCTCAGACTTACCAAGGTGTAACTGGCTAGGGACTGAGCAGGACTGTTTTCTGGGGCCAAGGTGGGCCCAGACTTGGAGAGTTAGACAGCCAGACGTGGGGTTCAGTGTGAAAGAGGAAGGATGGGCAGGACTGTAATGCCCAGTCCAGCCTCTGGATGATGGTGCCCAGTCCAGCCTCTGGCTGATGGTAGCCAGCCTCTGGCTGATGGTACCCAGTCCAGCCTCTGGCTGATGGTGCCCAGTCCAGCCTCTGCCTGATGAATTTTCTGTGCCCCTCCCTTGCCCGACACATCCTCCCGCACATAGACATGCCCCGACTCTCTGAAGATCAGGGCCTCCAAGTCACCGTGGCTAAAGAATATCTTTCTGCCCAACCTCACTCTCTTCCTGGACGGTGCCCACTTCACCCAAAGCGAGTGGGACCGTCTAGAGCACTTTGCACCGCCCTTTGGCTTCATGGAGCTCAATCAGTCCTGTGAGTCCTCACTTCAGGGCAGAGGGTGGCCGGCTCCTGTCTGGGGTCTGCTTCATTCCGGGACTCTGAATGGAGCCCTGCTCTGTTCCAGTGGTCCAGAAGGTGGTGACCCGCTTCCCTACGGTACCCCAGCAGCAGCTGCTCCTGGCCAGCCTCCCCTCGGGGAGCTCCAGGTGTATCACCTGTGCCGTGGTGGGCAACGGGGGCATCCTGAACGATTCGCACGTGGGCCAGGAGATAGACAGCCATGACTATGTGTTCCGGTATGTTCTCCACCTCCAGCCTCGTGCCTGTCGACATGGACTATTATGGGAAAGCAGACAAGTGTCCCAATGCTTTTATTTAGAAAATGGAGTGTGTCTCCAGCCCCGCCTTTCTGCCCCATCCTCTCTCACACACCTCCACAATTTTCTCCCCTCCATCCCTGCCATCCACTTTGGTCTTTCCATATAGACTGAGTGGAGCCGTTATTAAAGGCTATGAACAGGATGTGGGGACCCGGACGTCCTTCTACGGCTTCACTGCCTTCTCCGTGGTCCAGTCAATCCTCATACTGGGCAGTCGGGGTTTCCAGCATGTGCCTCTGGGAAAGGTGAGAAGAGAGGAATGGGCGTGGCCACACAGCCTCCTGACGAGGGACTGACAGAGAGATGAATACCTTGTGTGTGGATGGAGTCTGGGTCGTCCTACGCTCTGCTCATATGAGGGCAAGAGCAGTGGGATCAGTCACTCAAGCCATGGCACAGCCAGGGGACAGTCTGGAACCGAGTGGGGCCACCCCCAGCCCACGGACCCCAAAACGGTACTGCTGAACCACTTGCTGTCCTTGTTCTTCAGGATGTCAGGTACCTACACTTCCTGGAGGGCACTCGGGACTACGAGTGGCTAGAAGCGATGTTTTTGAACCAGACCATGGCAAAAACCAAACTTCACTGGTTCAGGTACCTCTTCCCTTCCTGACCCAAAGCCCAGGCCAGACTGAGAAGTCAGTGGCTGACTTCAAAACACTTAGACATGTGGGACTGTCTCTGTGCCACCTGGAGATGGGATAGCGGTCATACCATGACCCTGTCTTGGCCCCAACACGCTGAGTAAGAGAACGGGTCCTGAGTGATCCTTCCCTGATACAGGCACAGGCCCCAGGAAGCTTTCTGGGATGCCTTGGACATGGACAGATACCTATTGCTGCACCCAGACTTTATCCGTTACATGAAGAACAGGTGAGGGCTGAAAGCCCACGGAGGGGCTGTACCCTCTCATCCTCGCTGTCTCCTGACAGTGGGAATCTGTGTATTTTGAGCAGGTTTCTGAGGTCAAAGACCCTAAACACTGCCCACTGGAGAATATACCGTCCCACCACTGGTGCCCTCTTGCTGCTGACGGCCCTTCATCTCTGTGACAAGGTAAGGCTGTGGAGCTCAGCTCAGGGGGTGGCTGAAAACTTCCAATGGGAATGGGGAGTGGGATGAGCATGCATGTGTCCCCGGGGAACCAGTATGCAGACCCCTGGGGGCAGAACCAGGACAAAGGAGAAAGGGTCAGACTTCCCATGAGGGAAGCCCCAGGACACAGCCAGAGCTGTTCCAGTTCCTCCCCCATTCTCTATGCAGGTGAGTGCCTATGGCTTCATCACCCAGGGCCACGAGCGCTTCTCTGACCACTACTATGATAAGTCGTGGAAACGGCTGATCTTTTACACAAACCATGACTTCAACTTAGAGAAAACAGTATGGAAGCGGCTACATGATGAAGGCATCATCCGGCTCTACCAGCGTCCAGAGCACCCGGAAGAGAAGAACTGAGCAGCTCGGCTTCAGGAGTCTCCTAGATCATGCACACCATAGGGTGTCAGGGTTCCTCAGATGTCCCCACTCATCTCCCAGGACTCAAGCAGGCTCCAAGCCCTTGGAGAGTCCCAAGGAACTGCTGTGAGGAGCCCGAGGGTTGGGAGTCCTCTGGGAAGTCATTACTAGCTCAAAGCACACACATAGACACCAAAAGTTCATTTCAGGTTACTTTTCAAACTCTGTCTTCAAGTTTTTGGGCTCTGGGTCCTAAAAAAACACTAACTGGGGCTCTCGGTAGTGAATTGGACAAAACAAAATGAAATGAAAACACAAACAAAACAAACTAGCAAACAAAATATCCACAAACAATACAACCTTCTTTTCGACTTAATGCCCAGTAGGGTATCAAAAGGTCTGGGATTTGCCTAGATAGCGCAGTAGTGTCTCCAGTGGACACTCATTGCTTCTCCTTGTGGAGGGAAGAGGACTCACATGACAAGTGTGAATCGGGGAAAATTTGGGATGGATAGAGCCCCATGGAGTAATTTCTCTGGGCAGCGCTTCTGCAGAGCGGAGCCCTGGGCTCCAAAGTACAACCGGGTGCAGGGCTGGGCAGGACCAAGTGGCCTAGAGCAATGCAAGCGGCGAGGGCTGCCGGAGATGCAGCTGGGCAGCACAGGCAGCATTGCCCCGAGGTGGCCTCCAAGGAGGATGCCTGAAGGGTGCATCTGCCCGGGGTCGCCCCTTTCCCTGTGTCCTGTTCTGAACAGCTCTCCGACCAGCAGGTGGTGTTGGGAGAGGGTGCTGCGGCGACCACTCCCGCCACTTCTCAGGTCTGCAGAGCGACAGTTGCTGCCCCTGCTGCCCTGTCCCCACAGCTCTGCGTGGGTGGTGTCCACATTCACTGAAGAGCAGAGAAGACTACACAGGTGCAGGAAAGTCCTTTGCCCAAGTTTGTCCCAAGTCCAAGTCGGCCCCAGGTCAACTCAGCCTAGCTTAAGTGATTTTGATACTGTTAAAGATTGTAATGTAAATATTTTTGGAGAGAGAAGTTTGTCAAGGGGGTTGTGACCCACAGGTTGAGAGCCACACGTCTAAGAGAACTCAGGCTGCTGAGGGTGACTGAGTGACTGATGTGACTGAGTCGCATCTCTGTCAGTTCACTGGAGACAAATTAGCAGTCTCTGGACGCTACTTAAACCATCAAAGTATTTATTTAGGGCATCTGAGATTCCGCACTGAAGAATCTTACCTGGACCCCAGGAGCAGGCAGCTGGTGAGCTTCATTCAGCCGACTGGTGCCAATCTGAACTGTTTCCGAGGCAGGAGTCAAGTGTGTTCCAGTGCTAACATGACGTGGAAAGGGGCCAAAAATGGTGCAAAACTTAAGGTCCTGCTGGATTTGTTTCTGCCCTCCCCTCTGGTTCTCCAAAGATTAAATTCAATATGTTTGAGCTGTCTGATAGGTAACTTAAACTGATGTCCAAAAAGCAGTTTGTCAGTGAAGATGAATCCTTTAAAAAAATTGGTGGGTTTTAAAAATGTGTTTGATTACCCTCCTACCAATTTAGTGTGTATGAATTGTGTGTGTATGTGTGTGCGTGTGTGTGTGCGCGTGCATGCGTGCGTGTGTGTGTGTGTGTTGCATGTGTGTGTGTGTGTGTGGCCATGTCAGAGGAGCAGCAGGTAGCAATTGAGGTTCAAGGTGTCAGCCCACCAGGAGGAAACTCTCTGGTGGGTGAATCTTGTTTAGGCAAGGCCACGGGACCCCAGACCCCAGAACGTCCTTTGCTTTGGCTATGCCTTCACACGCTTATCACTGCCTTGTCTCCCGTATCCAGCACGGCCTGAGTGGATGTGGGGTCGATCTCTGCTGCCTGTAATGTTGAGTGTTTATCTCTTGGATACATCATACTCTACTGGGTATTTTTATCTGTGGATTTTCAAGAAGGCGATTCTTCTCCAAGCTGAACTGTCTAACTGATAATAACAATGGTAACTTATACAGAATTTTGATGGATGAAAATAAATACAAGGGTTGTTTCACTGCCAGAGCCTGTGAGTTTCACCTAAGGAGCTGCATGGATTGTAGCTCAAATTAATGATTAACAATTGAGTCCCCCAGTAGTCCCCAGCTTATTTAAATTCTTTTAACCTTAACGTTGGGAGATGTGTTCACAGGTCTCAGAGTGCATCGCAGCTGAAACAAAGCTTTGAAAATAATGAAGTCAGACTAAACTAAGATGTTTTTGTTAAATAGCTTTGAGGTGAAAAATAAAACCAAGAAGACAATCTAGAGTGGAAAGGCACGTCTTTGAAAGCCGAACTCGTTAAGGTCAGGGAACAAGAACAAAGCAGCCCATTTATCATCGGCTGACGTGCCTTTCTTGCTAGATTTCGTGCTGACCAAAGGTGATGATTAATTCCTTATACCATTTCTGTCCTCAATCTCCTGATATAAAAAGCCATTAATGGATGAATATGGGCCCTAAAGATTTAAAGTGCAGCTAACTGATTCTTTTTCACATATTAAGGTTTACGTTTGTGGTTCCTTTAAGATTCCTTATAAGATTACCTTTCAAGATAAGTAATAAATAATTAGTCCTTTCTTTACAACTACAAAATCCAGCCTGCCAGTAAAGACCTGAGAACAATACCTTGCTTGCCAACACTGTTAATCTGCAACAAGTTGCTTGGGTATGAATGTCCGTGGGTTCTTGGGGTAATTTGATTTTCACCTGTAATATGTAAAACGCTTAACCATGTGAGGGAGATGGAAAACACGGTGTTTTTACTGTTTGTTTTGTATTCCTTGTAATCATTGACCTGAAAAACAGAATGGAGGGCCTGGAGAGATGGCTCAGAGGTCAAGAGCACTGGCAGCTCTTCCAGAGGTCCTGAGTTCAAGTCCCAGAAACCACATGGTGCCTCACAGCCGGCTATAATGAGATCTGGTGCCCTCTTCTGGCCTGCAGGCGTACATAATAAATAAATCTTTAAAAAAAAAAAAAAGGAAAAAAAAAACCCAGAAAGTAACCAGATTGTAATTTCTATATTGCCTGAAAACCTTTGCTGGGGTATAAAAGTATATAGTAAGAAAGAACAGAGAATAAAGAAGGAAGTCATCAAGAACTTGTTAGTGTCTTTTTCCCCAAACCCCTTCAGATAGAAAAGTCCTAGCTTACAGGGACTCCATAGATTCCTTTCAAAGCCCTGTGCTTCTGGAGGCTGGCCCCTTAGACAGCAGTGTGAGTGTGTGTCTGTGTCTGTGTGTTTGTGTGTCTGTGTGTTTGTGTGTGTGTGTGTACAACCTTGGCGTCATCCCTCAGGACTCATCCATCTCAGTTGTTCTCTTGTTTAAAATCCTGGTCACTTTCAGCTTTTGTGTTTAATACCCGGACTCTTAAAAAAAAAGATTTATTTATTTTTAGATGAGTAGTTGCGTTCCTGTATGTACGTGCCGGGTGTCCTCAGAAACGCGAAGAAAGAGCCAGGTCCCCTAGAGCCCGAGGTCTGTATGGTCTGTACCAGACGCACTTAACACATGGACACGCGCACAAAGGGAAGGAGGGGAGCTTTGAGAAATAGTCTACAAATCAGGGGTAGCCATCTCCCAAAGAAAACAAGAGTAGTCTGTAGGAACAAAGAGGGGCGACTGCTGTAGTCCTGGCACGGGTCAGCTATGTAAATGAGGGGTGTCAACAAATAGCAGATAATCAGTCTTGATTGGCTGACTGTGGGTCATAACAGGTCAGGCCTCATGACAAAATAGAACTTTCCAGAGCCTGTTTATCTTGGCAGCTGAGACAGGAACGTACCCAGGCAACGACTGCAAGGGCTCAACTTGTGGTTATTCCAGGAATACGGAGCAGAGACGTGACCCCACCAGGCATCAAATGGCCACCAGGCTCCATGTTGAACCTAGGCCCAGTTAGCCACTTGGGGCTCTTCTTGTAAATTCAGTTTTTCTTTCTTTCTTTTTAAGATTTATTTTTTATTTATTTTTTTATGCATGTGTATGTGTGCATGTCTGTGTGAGTGTACGGCCAATGAGCCACAGGAACGCAGGTGCCCACGGAAGCCAGAGAGGGCATCGGACCTTCCGGGGTCATGGTCCATGAACCACCCACCATGTGGGTACAGAGAACTGAACCTGGGTCCTTTGGAACAGTAGTCAGTGCTCTCAACCACCCAGCTGCCTCTTCAGGCCCCAAGGGCCACGGGCATTGCAAAGTATTTCCTGGGAGATGGCGATTGTGTGGTAAGCGTTTCTGTCTAGCAAGGATTCCTGCGTGAATGTGTAAGCCACTGGGTAGGTGTGAAGCCGTGACTTCCGGTCTCTAGGTCCCCTGCAGTTCTTTGTTGATGGTTGTCTTTCTGTGTTTACATTGGCATCCGGGGGTCTTATTTTGTGAAAATTCACCCCTTGACACCACTTATTCTCACCCTCAGGTCATTTTGATTCGGGTGGCAGAGTCTCCTTCCCAGGCTCCAGGACTGCTGCTGCGTTTTCCCTCCCTGCTCCCACCTCTTCCCTTTCTACATCCTCCTCCCTTCTCCCTCTCCTCCTCCTCCTCCCCCCTCTCCCCTTCTTTCCTCCTCCTTTCTCCCCGTCCTTGTCTCTCTCCTCCTCTGTCTCCTCCTTCTCCCTCTTCTTTCTCCCTCTCCTCCCCCTCCTCCCTCCCTCTTCTCTCTCCTCCTCCGTCTCCCCTGCCTCCCCCTTCTCACCTTTTGATTTTAAAGGACTAAATTACCATTGGAATGGCTCTGAGGGTTGAGGCACTCACAACCTGGAGAGAGCTGACTCCCTCAGGCTTTCCTTTGGCTGCCACACAGGTACCGGCAGCCCGCACATGTACACATGTACACACACACACACACACACACACACACACACACACATGCGTGCGCACACACTAAATTGGGGAGAGTGATCAAACACATTTTTAAAGTCCACCAAATTTTTAAAGGACTCATCTTCACTGACAAACTGCTTTTTGGACATCAGTTTAAGTTACCTATCAGACAGCTCAAACATATTGAATTTAATCTTTGGAGAACCAGAGGGGAGGGCAGAAACAAATCCAGCAGGACCTTAAGTTTTGCACCATTTTTGGTCCATTTTCCACGTCATGCTAGCACTGGAACACACTTGACTCCTGCCTCGGAAACAGTTCAGATTGGCACCAGTCGGCTGAATGAAGCTCACCAGCTGCCTGCTCCCAGGGTCCAGGTGAGATTCTTGTTCAGTGCGGAATCTCAGATGCCCTAAATAAATACTTTTGAAAGACCCTCGACGAGGGCCTCTTTTCAGGAGGAGACCTCCCCAACGCCAAGGAACAGGCCGAGACCGCACGGATGCAAATCGCAAGAGGTTTATTGAATAGACACAGGTACCTGTGGGCAGCAAGATCTCTCGGAAGATTTGCGCGCCTGCCAACTGGAGGGCGGGCTTTTTATAGGGAAGAGCAAAAGGCAAGTTTACAGAAGCAAAAGCGTGGTTATCGGTCGACCGGAATGAGGCGGGGGCATGAATGGTTTCCTCTCTCAGCATGGGTGTCAGTAAGAAGCAAGTTTACAGAAGCAAAAGCGTGGTTATCGGAATGCGGCGGGGTGCATGAATGGTTTCCTCTTTCAGCATGGATGCCTGGCAACAATCATCCTGTTCCTATCTTATAGCTAACCTGTTTTGTTGACATCCTTTCTCTATCTCCTGCTCTCTCAGGCACATGGGATGTTCTTACGGGAGCAGGCTGGATGCTGATCCGGAGAATTTTTTTTTTAAAGCAAACAGGACGTTCCCCCAGGAGCATGCTAGCTACGGGTTTTGAGGAGGGGGTCTGTAGGGTCTTTCACTTTGATGGTTTAAGTAGCGTCCAGAGACTGCTAATGTCTCTAGAGAACTGACAGAGATGCGACTCCACTCAGTCACCCTCAGCAGCCTGAGTTCTCTTAGACCTGTGGCTCTCAACCTGTGGGTCACAACCCCCTTGACAAACCTCTCTCTCCAAAAGTGTTTACATTACAATTCATAACAGTAGTAAAATTGCAGGTAAGAAGTAGAAACAAAAATAATTTTAGGGTTGGGGTCACCACAACATGAGGGACTGTAATAAAGGGTCGCAGATTTAGGAAGGTTGAGAACCGGTGTCTTAGATTTTAGGGACCTTTACTCAGGACAAAGCGGGATTCATGGATCGACACTGGAAAGAATTTCAGGCCGGGCTGGTTGAGCGAGGCAGAGTTGAAAGTTAAAGCTAATTCCGGGCTGGGGAGAAGGCCTGAGTTTGGTTCCCAGCACACACCCGGGTGTCTTACAACCCCTATCCCTCCTCCTCAGGGCTCTGATACCCTCTTCTGGCCTCCTCAGACCATTGCGCTCACGCGTGCAATCGCCTTCCACATAATTTAAAATACATATATTAAAAATCTGTTTCGATACAGGTTTGTGCATGAGGGTTAAGAGAAAGCACAGAGAGAGGGAGAGTGAGTGGGGTCCCAGCAGGAACCATGCCAAGATTATGAAGGCTTTTGAAATTCCATTGCTCAGTGGGTATCTAGGGACCCCACCCTTCTTTCTGCCTCTGCTTTCTTCCCTGAGATGCCTTGGATGAATTTACAATCTGAGAAACTCACACTAGAAGCAACTGGGGTTGTATAACAGGTATATGTGCTTTCCCATAAATGGAGTTTCTGGTGAGATTCCCAGAAAATTGTAGGTTTATGGGTAGGAAGTCAGTGGTGGGGGAATAAGCATTGCTAATTGTGCTAGAACCTGCCTTCTCTGCCTCAGGAGGATTCCCATGATTCTTTCCTCACTCAGCCCAGATCCCCTGCCTCCCTTTCCTGCTTCATGGTGACAGATCTAGATACATAGATAGAAAGATAGATAGATAGATAGATAGATCTAGATAGAATCATAGGATAAATTTATATACACATGCACACGAATATACACACACATGAATACATATACACACATGAATATATACACACCAACATATACTTGCATGAATGTACATACATATGAACATACACATGAATATACATACACATATAATTTTTTTTGTTTGTTTTCTTTAGGCAGGGTTCCACGACACTCAGGGTAAAACAGAGAAACACCGTCTTGGAAAAAACCCCATCTAATTCTCTGTCTTCCATCTAAAATCACAACTCATGTTGATATCTCCACTCAGCACCATAGTTTACCAGGGAATATAGGGTCCTCTTAGCAGGTTTTTAATCTCATAGATAAAAGAACTTAAAGTGACCCGTTGTGTGGTGCACACCTTTAATCCCAGCACTCAGGAAGCAGAGGCAGAGGTAGTTAGAGGCCAACCTGGTCTACAGAGTGAGTTCCAGGACAGCTAGGGCTATATGGAGAGACTCTGTCTCAAGGAAACAAACAAGCAAGCAAACAAAAGAATTTAAGACCAGATTCGGAAGGAAACTGGAGGACCATGTTATTAGCGCTTAAACCCTGTTATCTCCACCTTATTCCCCTCTATATGGTATTTTTAATTTATTTTTAAATGGATAGTTTTTAAATTAAAACTTATTTACTTTTGTTCATGTGTATATTTGTATGTGCACCATGTGTGTTCAGTGCCCTTAACAGACAAAAGAGGGCTCTTCTGGTCGCAGGCGCTTCGGGAGCCGCCGATTACCGTCCAGCCATGGCCAAGTCCAAGAACCACACCACACACAACCAGTCCCGGAAATGGCACAGAAACGGCATCAAGAAACCCCGGTCACAAAAATACAAATCTCTCAAGGGGGTCGACCCCAAGTTCCTGAGGAACATGCGCTTTGCCAAGAAGCACAACAAGAAAGGCCTGAAGAAGATGCAGGCAAATAATGCAAAGGCCATGAGCGCATGGGCGGAGGCCATCAAGGCCCTGGTGAAGCCCCAGGTGGTGAAGCCCAAGGTGCCAAAGGGCCCCAGCCGCAAACTCACCCGTCTGGCTTTAATTGCTCACCCCAAGCTTGGGAAGCGGATTAGAAGCTACATGGCCAGGGGTCGTAGGCTCCAAAAAACAAAGCCCAAGGTTCAAGCCAAGGCAGAGGCCTCAGTTGCAGCTCAGGCTCCCAAAGGTGCCCAGGCCCCTGTGAAGGCCCCATAAAAAAGGTCGCAGTCTGCCAATGTGAAGACAGATGGACTGGTGTGAACACCTACACAGTATTTGCAGATGTTCAGGACCTTATGCTGTTTTTACAAATAAACTTGAGGCAAGTTCTGTTAAATAAATAAATAAATAAATAAATAAATAAATAAATAAAAAATAAAAATAAAAAAAAACAGACAAAAGAGGATGTTTGATCCTCTGAAGCTGGAGTTACAGGCAGATGTTGTGAGACATCCAACATGGGTACTGGGACCCAAACTTGAGTCCTCTGCTAGAGCAGCAAGTGTCTTAACTGATGGACCACCTCTCCAGGCCCTTATATAGTTTTTCCTTTGTTTTGTTTTCTAAAGACAGGGTTTCTCTGTGTAGTACCTGTAGTAGAAGATTGCTTGTTCATTTCCTTACTGCCCAGACCCGAATAATTACACAGGAACTATATTAATTACAACACTATTTGGCCAATGATTGTAGCTTATTCTTACCTAGCTCTTACATCTTAAATTAACTCATTTCTATCAATTTGTGTATTGCAAAGAGGTTGTGGCCTACTGCTAATGTTTCTAAGGTTCCAGCCTATTCTCTCCTTTGGCAGCTACCTGGTATCTCCCTGACTCCGCCCATCTTTATCTCTGCTCGAATTTCCTGCCTGGCTTCACTCTGCTAAGTCATTGATCAAAACAACTTTATTCGCCAACCAATAAAGCAACACTTACACAGAAGGACATCCCATATCATAACCCTGGCTTTCGTGGAAATTGCTCTGGAGTCCAGGCTGGCCTCGAACTCACAGAGATTCACCTACCTAAGCCTCCTGAGTACTGGGATTAAAGGCGTGCGCCACCACCACCTGCGCCTTGTGTTGTGTTTTAAGTCTTAAAGATTCCAGTCATCCAGTGCTTTGTTGCACGAGTTTATTTATTTATTTACAGACTGATGGATTGGTTTTGAGACATAGTTTTGCTCTTTCTTTGAGGCTGGCCTCAAACTCACAGTCTGCATCAGCCTCCCTACGGTTTGATTACAGACATGCGATGTTATTCCTTATGTTCCCACCATCTATGTTTAACTTTTGTTGTCTGATACAGGTCTCACTATGTAGCTCTGGCTGGCCTGAAGCTTGTTATATAGACCAGGCTGGCCTCAAATTTACAGAGATCTGCCTGCCTCTGCCTCAGTACCAAGTAAGTAGGGTGATTTCCCCAGCTACCTGGGACTCTCTCTGGCCTTCCAGTCTCCTGTCTTTCTATCAGTTCGTAGCTCATGACCAGTCTGTTTAGTATGCCAGGCTGTTACAGTATGCCTTGGTAGCTGGGAGAATCAGACCTCACTGATGGGTGTCTGTTTCAGTTTCCTGACTCTTCTTACCTGTTTATTCATCTGTGGTCAGTTTAGTGACACTTTTGAATCTAGAAAATAACTTGTTTTGCCATTTCTGTTGGAGTTACGCTCTGTATATAAGTTAGTGTGTGTGTGTGTGTGTGTGTGTGTGTGTGTGTGTGAACTGACAGGTTTATTGTGTTGAGTCATCTTTTCCAATAACAAAAGACAGTTCTTTACTTGACGGGAGGCCGGAAGTGGACATTGGATCCCCTGGAACTAGAGTAACGGATGTCTGTGAACTGTCATGTGTGTAATGAGAATCAAGCCCAGGTCCTCTGAAAGAGCAGTCAGTGCTCTTAGCCTCTGAGCCGTCTCTCCAGCCCTGGCTAGTACCTGTCTTGGTCAGGGCACTACTGCGGTGATGAAACACCACGACCAAATGGAGCATGGGGAGGACGTTTATTTGGCTTCTGCTTCCACATCACTGGCCATTATTGAAGAGGTCAGGACAGGAACTCAGACAGGCCAGGAACCTGGAGGCAGGAGCTGATGCAGAGGCCATGGAGGGGTCTCGCTCGCGCCTATGGTTTGCTCAGCCTGACTCTGTATAGAACTCAGGACCAGCAGCCCAGGGGCAGCACCACCCATGCTGGGCTGGGCCTCTCTCCCATCAGTCACTAATTAAGAAAATGCCCCACAGGCTTGCTTGCAGCCCCATCTTAGCATTTGCTCAGCTGATGGTCCCTCTTCTCTGATGACTCTAGCTTGTGTCGTTAGACACAAACCAGGCAGTACAGCACCTTACTATGCCTATAGGTAGCAGGCTCTGCCACACCATCTAGGAATGAGGCTTCAAGGTCTTATAATAAATATTTTGCTGACAGACCCATTTTTTTATTTTTTGGGATTTTTTAGTTTTCACTCTTTTTTATTTTGTGTTTTTTCTTTATTTTTTATTGATTTTTATTGAGCTCTACAGTTTTCTCTGATCACCTCCCTGCCTCTCCCCTCCCCCTACAATCCTTCCCCCAAGGTCCCCATGCTCCCAATTTACTCAGGAGATCTTGTCTTTTTCTACTTTCTACTTCCCATGTAGATTAGATCTATGTAAGTCTCTCTTAGTGTTCACATTGTTGTCTAGGTTCTCTGGGATTGTGGTTTGTAGGCTGGTTTTCTTTGCTTCATGTTTAAAAACCATCTATGAGTGAGTACACGTGATAATTGTCCTTCTGTGTCTGGGTTACCTCATTCAAAATAATGTTTTCTAGTTCCATCCATCTTCCTGCAAAATTCAAGCTGTCATTTTTTTCTGTTGAGTAGTACTCAATTGTGTGAATGTACCACATTTTCCTTATCCATTCTTCAGTTGAGAGGCATTTAGGTTGTTTCCAGGTTCTGGCTATGACAAACAAAGCTGCTATGAACATAGTTGAGCACATGTCCTTGTGGCACGATTGAGCATCCTTTGGATAGTGTTACGAGCTGGGGGACTTCAGCTCCAGGTTCTTTGCGAGTAGTAACTATGAGGACCCTTCTCCCCAGAGAGCGATCAGTGACCAGACCAAGCAACAGAATTGTCTTTATAATGATTCTTTACTAGCAACTTCAATATCAAATGCATCAATGGGGTTACAATCTTAATAGGCATGGGGGATTGATAATGGGCAACACACAGGCAATTCAATATCACAATTATTAATCCTACTAATCCTAATACACAAAACCAATTCATAACCTTAACCTAATTTATCACTTATCTATAAAACACTTCTTAACCTTAATACAACTTATCCATTACCTATAAAACACTTCTTAAACTTAACACAACTTATCACTTATCATTAAGATATCTCTTAACATTCCATATTCTAGCAAATGTATTAACACACCTATGCTCTTCTCTTAACATTTTGTGGATGCATTAAAGAGCGTCATACGACTTGGTATTCTTCAGCTTAAAAAGGGCTTTTTGAATTTCTTCAGGCTGGACGCCTGACCGCACTGAGGGCTGGACAGCGAGGCTCAACTCTTGACCCAGTAGTCTGAGCTCGCGAGATAAGGTTTCAAAGTCCTGGTCTCAGGCTGGTATCAGGTGCTACATCAATTCTTGACCATGTAGTCTGTGGCCTGGTCTCAGAAGGCAAAAGCCTTCTGCCTGTGCTCGGGAAGGCAGAGAGTTCTGTCTGCAATCAGGAAGGCAAAGTGTCTTGTCTGTTCTTGGGAGACAGACCTTTGATGTTTACTCTCAGGAAATGAGTCTTTGCATTCGGGATGCAAGGCGTAAAATGTCTGCTTTCGGGAGATGAAGCTCTGTACTCGGGAGACAGAGCATTAAATGTTTAGGCATTTAATTTTTGCTATTGGGAGGCAGGCTTAGAGGATCTCTCTTTCCACAAGGCTTGATGTCCAGGCCATTGTGAGCAGTGAGATAACTGCCCTGCCTCTGCCCTCTCTTTTTATGCCAGTTTGAAACTGCCTCTCGTTTGATGCTTCCGATAACCAGATGTCCTAGGTTATCAGAATCGACTGGCCACGGAAGGGTGGGGGTCCCTCTCGTGTGGCAATATTACTTCATTACCAAGGTTGCTGGGTGCAGCCCCCAGAAGGCAGCCTTCCAGAAGGCAAATGTTCTCTTAATATTTCACCTTAGTAATTTTCCACACCACACACAAGAAGAAATGCTTTTATACTACACCAAGTTGCATTCATTCTTATTCTATAAATCTCCTGCTCTATCTACACTACAGATTTTTCTTTATTTATTCATTCAGAGGAATCTGTTTCCATGCTCATTATAGACATATACCCAAAAGTGGTATTACTGGGTCTTGAGGAAGGTTGTTTTCTAATTTTCTGAGAAATCGCCACACTGACATTCAGAGAGGCTGTACCATCTTGCATTCCCACCAGCAATGCAGGAGTGTTCCCATTTCCCCACAACCTTTCCAGCATAAGTTGTCATCAGTATTTTTGATCTTGGCCATTCTTACAGGTGTAAGATGGAATCTCAGAGTTGTTTTGATTTGCATTTCTCTGATGACTAAGGATGTTGAAAATTTCCTTAAGTGTCTTTCAGCCATTTTAGATTCCTCTGTTGAGAGTTCTCTGTTTAGGTCTGTACTCCATTTTTTTTTTTATTGGATTATGTGTTCTTTTAGTGACCAATTTCTTGAGTTCTTTGTATATTTTGGAAATCAGATCTCTATCTGATGTGGGGTTAGTGAGGCAGGTCCATTTATTGCATTAGGTTTATTTTTTATTTTTGTTTTCTAAAGATTTATTTATTATGTATACAGTGCTCTGCCTGCATGTATACCTGCACACCAGAAGAGGGCACCAGATCTCATTGTAGATAGCTTTAACCTCATGTGGTTTCTGGGAATTGAACTCAGGATCTCTGGAAGAGCAGCCAGTCCTCTGAACCTCCCAGCCATCTCTCCAGCCCCCCAAGGTTTATCTTTTTAATTGTGTGTCCACGTGTGTCCTTGTGTGGGAATGTACACGTGAGTGCAGGTGCCACAAAACACAGAAGGAGGCTGCGGATCCCCTGGGGCTGGAGTTCCGGGCAGCTGTGGCTACCTAACTGGGTGCTGGGATCCAAAGTCAGGTCCTGGGGAAGAGCAGCGTGGGCTCTTAACCGCTGAGCTTTCTCTGTAGCCCTGGTTATTATTATTACTATTCCAACTTCGTTTCCTTCCGGCGTTAGATTGGGACCTAGACGTTGTGCCTGCTGGGCAAGCTTGCACCCCAATCCTCTCTGCTCCTCCAGAGGGGTTAACTGTACGATGTAGGCAGAGTGAAGCCACTAAATGAGCCGAAGCTAGGCTGAGTTGACCTGGGGCCGACTTGGACTTGGGACAAACTTGGGCAAAGGACTTTCCTGCACCTGTGTAGTCTTCTCTCCTCTTCAGTGAATGTGGACACCACCCACGCAGAGCTGTGGGGACAGGGCAGCAGGGGCAGCAACTGTCGCTCTGCAGACCTGAGAAGTGGCGGGAGTGGTCGCCGCAGCACCCTCTCCCAACACCACCTGCTGGTCGGAGAGCTGTTCAGAACAGGACACAGGGAAAGGGGCGACCCCGGGCAGATGCACCCTTCAGGCATCCTCCTTGGAGGCCACCTCGGGGCAATGCTGCCTGTGCTGCCCAGCTGCATCTCCGGCAGCCCTCGCCGCTTGCATTGCTCTAGGCCACTTCGTCCTGCCCAGCCCAGCACCCGGTTGTACTTTGGAGCCCAGGGCTCCGCTCTGCAGAAGCGCTGCCCAGAGAAATTACTCCAAAGCAGGCCATGGGGCTCTATCCATCCCAAATCCCCCCCCCCCCCCATTCGCACTTGTCATGTGACTCCTTCCCTCCACAAGGGGAGGCAATGAGCGCTCTAGCACTCCGCTGCCTCCCCCTGTCGGCAGGAATCGCTACTGCACTATCAAAGCAACTCCCAGGCTCTTTGGTACCCTACAGGGCATTATGTCTAAAAGTAGGTTTTGCTGTTGCTGAGGTGTTTGTTTGTTTTAGTGTCGTTTTAGGTCCCAGAGTCCTGAAGACAGAGTTTGAATAGTAAGCTAACATGAAATGAACTGTTGGTGACTATGTGTGTGCTTTGAGCTAGTAATGACTTCCCAGAGGACTCCCAACCCTCGGGCTCCTCACAGCTGTTCCTTGGGACTCTCCAAGGGCTTGGAGCCTGCTTGAGTCCTGGGAGATGAGTAGGGACATCTGAGGAACCCTGACACCCTATGGTGTGCATGATTTAGGAGACTCCTGAAGCCGAGCTGTTCAGTTCTTCTCTTCCGGGTGCTCTGGACGCTGGTAGAGCCGGATGATGCCTTCATCATGTAGCCGCTTCCATACTGTTTTCTCTAAGTTGAAGTCATGGTTTATGTAGAAGATCAGCCGTTTCCACGACTTATCATAGTAGTGGTCAGAGAAGCGCTCGTGGCCTTGGGTGATGAAGCCATAGGCACTCACCTGCATAGAGAATGGGGGAGGAACTGGGACAGCTCTGGCTGTGTCCTGGGGCTTCCCTCATGGGAAGTCTGACCCTTTCTCCTTTGTCCTGGTTCTGCCCCAGGGGTCTGCATGCAGGTTCCCCGGGGACACATGCATGCTCATCCCACTCCCCATTCCCATTGGAAGTTTTCAGCCACCCCCTGAGCTGAGCTCCACAGCCTTACCTTGTCACAGAGATGAAGGGCCGTCAGCAGTAAGAGGGCACCAGTGGTGGGACGGTATATTCTCCAGTGGGCAGTGTTTAGGGTCTTTGACCTCAGAAACCTGCTCAAAATACACAGATCCCCACTGTCAGGAGACAGCGAGGATAAGAGGGTACAGCCCCTCCGTGGGCTTTCAGCCCTCACCTGTTCTTCATGTAACGGATAAAGTCTGGGTGCAGCAATAGGTATCTGTCCATGTCCAAGGCGTCCCGGAAAGCTTCCTGGGGCCTGTGCCTGTATCAGGGAAGGATCACTCAGGACCCGTTCTCTTACTCAGCCTGTTGGGGCCAGGACAGGGTCATGGTATGACCGCTATCCCATCTCCAGGTGGCACAGAGACAGTCCCACCTGTCTAAGTGTTTTGAAGTCAGCCACTGACTTCTCAGTCTGGCCTGGGCTTTGGGTCAGGAAGGGAAGAGGTACCTGAACCAGTGAAGTTTGGTGTTTGCCATGGTCTGGTTCAAAAACATCGCTTCTAGCCACTCGTAGTCCCGAGTGCCCTCCAGGAAGTGTAGGTACCTGACATCCTGAAGAACAAGGACAGCAAGTGGTTCAGCAGTACTGTTTTGGGGTCAGTGGGCTGGGGTGGCCCCACTCGGTTCCAGACTGTCCCCTGGCTGTGCCATGGCCTGAGTGACTGGTTCTACTGCTCTTGCCCTCATATGAGCAGAGAGTAGGACGACCCAGACTCCATCCACACACAAAGTATTCATCTCTCTGTCAGTCCCTCGTCAGGAGGCTGTGTGGGCACGCCCATTCCTCTCTTCTCACCTTTCCCAGAGGCACATGCTGGAAACCCCGACTGCCCAGTATGAGGATTGACTGGACCACGGAGAAGGCAGTGAAGCCGTAGAAGGACGTCCGGGTCCCCACATCCTGTTCATAGCCTTTAATAACGGCTCCACTCAGTCTATATGGAAAGACCAAAGTGGATGGCAGGGATGGAGGGGAGAAAATTGTGGAGGTGTGTGAGAGAGGATGGGGCAGAAAGGCGGGGCTGGAGACACACTCCATTTTCTAAATAAAAGCATTGGGACACTTGTCTGCTTTCCCATAATAGTCCATGTCGACAGGCACGAGGCTGGAGGTGGAGAACATACCGGAACACATAGTCATGGCTGTCTATCTCCTGGCCCACGTGCGAATCGTTCAGGATGCCCCCGTTGCCCACCACGGCACAGGTGATACACCTGGAGCTCCCCGAGGGGAGGCTGGCCAGGAGCAGCTGCTGCTGGGGTACCGGAGGGAAGCGGGTCACCACCTTCTGGACCACTGGAACAGAGCAGGGCTCCATTCAGAGTCCCGGAATGAAGCAGACCCCAGACAGGAACTGGCCACCCTCTGCCCTGAAGTGAGGACTCACAGGACTGATTGAGCTCCATGAAGCCAAAGGGCGGTGCAAAGTGCTCTAGACGGTCCCACTCGCTCTGGGTGAAGTGGGCACCATCCAGGAAGAGAGTGAGGTTGGGCAGAAAGATATTCTTTAGCCACGGTGACTTGGAGGCCCTGATCTTCAGAGAGTCGGGGCATGTCTATGTGCGGGAGGATGTGTCAGGCAAGGGAGGGGCACAGAAAATTCATCAGGCAGAGGCTGGACTGGGCACCATCAGCCAGAGGCTGGACTGGGCACCATCAGCCAGAGGCTGGGCTGGCTACCATCAGCCAGAGGCTGGGTACCATCAGCCAGAGGCTGGGCTGGGCACCATCAGCCAGAGGCTGGGTTGGCTACCATCAGCCAGAGGCTGGCTACCATCAGCCAGAGGCTGGGTACCATCAGCCAGAGGCTGGACTGGGCACCATCAGCCAGAGGCTGGGTACCATCAGCCAGAGGCTGGACTGGGCACCATCAGCCAGAGGCTGGCTACCATCAGCCAGAGGCTGGCTACCATCAGCCAAAGGCTGGACTGGGCACCATCAGCCAGATGCTGGGCTGGGTACCATCAGCCAGAGGCTGGACTGGGCACCATCAGCCAGAGGCTGGGCTGGATACCATCAGCCAGAGGCTGGGCTGGGCACCATCAGCCAGAGGCTGGACTGGGCACCATCAGCCAGAGGCTGGACTGGGTACCATCAGCCAGAGGCTGGACTGGGCATTACAGTCCTGACCATCCTTCCTCTTTCACTCTGAACCCCACATCTGGCTGTCTAACTCTCCAAGTCTGGGCCCACCTTGGCCCCGGAAAACAGGCCTGCTCCGTCCCTAGCCAGCTACACCTTGGCAAATCTGAGGACGCACATGGTATGCCCATTGTACTGTTGGGACAATATCCTGTTCTGAGTGTATCCACAAACAGGTTTTCCATATTGCCCTCCTGGGCAGGGGGGAGAAAGGTTAGGGAGGTGACATGGGGTTGATCGCCCACAGTTTTTCTTGAGCCTGGAGGAGAGTGAAGGTTCTGGAGTCAGCTTTCCAAAAATAGCAATGTTCCTGGGGGTGGGGGGACAACAGCTGGGCACAGGGCTGTCTTCTTGTCCATTAGTCCCACGATTATAGAATAAGGATTCTTGTCCAAAGGCCAGAACTGGCCACACTCTGTCCCCACAGACTGCTGATCTGCCCCAGGCCTTCTTCAAGGCTTCCAAGGCAAACATACCCTTTTCACCCACACCCTGCTGAGTGGTCCAGACCTTGTTCTGGACCTGCCTTCTCCTCTCTGATTGGCTGTCATAGGAAGGAGGAATGACCCAACAGCAGTGCTGGGCCAATAGCAGTGCTGGGCCAAGCTCAGGGTGGGCCAAGGTAAAAGTGACAGCTGAGCCTAGAGGAAGGGGCTGGTTGGGATGGAGGTGGGGTGTGGAGGTTGAGGAAATGAGGAGGTCCCAACTCACCGTCTGCAGACCCCTCACATCCAAATTGTATTCTTCCTCAAAATCCCACCGAGGCTCAGACTTGAAGTCAGAGGCTTTCAGCCTTTGACTTCTTTTGGTGGTGGGTCGTGGGAAAGAGGCCGGGGATGGGTTGACCTGGGCCACCTTCTCCTTGGCTGGAACAGCTGCTGTGGCCCTTGGCCTCTTCCTCTGCTCTTTCAACACTGCTCCTGTAGTTGCCAATATCCTGCCCCTACTTTCTGGAACAGGAGTCTTTGCCGCAGGCTCTTCCTTGCCCTGATCTTTCCTCTTCTTCTCCCCCTCTTCTCTGGCTGCCATTCCGCCCTGATTCTTCAGGCCCAGAGCTCCTGTCCTGACAGAGGTCATCTCCTTGTCTCGAGGTCTCAGTGGCAGCTCTTTGCTGAGTCTGTGGAGTGCAGCCTTTTGAAGCATCTCCTGAGACTTTTCTTCCTTGTTCTTCTCTTTAAACTGATACCTGGACACAGATAACTCTTGATGAAGGTTGGATGTTATACAAACAGACCTGAAACATCACTAGCAGGCAGGGAGACGGCTCAGTGAGGAAGAGGGCTTACTGTACGAGCGTGAGCGCCTGAGTCTGACTCCTCAGCACCCATGTTAATAAAACAAAAGCGTGCAGTGAGGACAGCCGTGCATGTGCCTGTAACCAGCGCTGGCTTCCTTTATTACTCTCCTCCTTAGCTTTTTAGACAGAGTTTCTCAGTGAAACTGACACCCTCTGACTCAGCTGGATTGGGGGACTAACCAATCATGATTCTTCATGCTTTGCAGGCCTGTGGGTGCTAGGATTAAAACTCAGGGCCTCATGCCTCTGTGAGCGTGTGAGCCATCTCCCTAGCCCTTGTTTTTCAACTTTCCTGTAAGTCTGTTGAAAGTCGTCTGTGATGGTTTGGATGAGAATGGCCTCACAGGCTTGTTTGGATGCTTGGGTCCCAGCTAGTGGAACTGTTTGGGAAAGATTAGGAGGTATGGCCTTGTTGGAGGAGGTGTCCACTGGGAGTGGGTGACACCCAACATGGGGTCCCAACCCCCATGTTGAGATTAAGAATCTCAAGCTCTACCGACTAAGTTAGATTTTCAGGCTAAACCCCATTGTCTATCTCTGGGCTTTTATTACCTGTGCTACAGGTGGGCTTTGAAGTTTCAAAAGCACGGGCCAGGCCCAGTGTTTCTCTCTCTCTGCCTACAGATCAGAATGTATAGCTCTCAGCCCCACACCCGTCTGTCTGCCTGTTGCCACACTCCCTGCCATGATGATGGTGGACTAAGCCTCTGGAGCTGTAAGCCTGCTCCAGTTAAATGTTTTCTTCTATAAGTTGCCTTGGTCATGGTGTCTCTTCACAGCAATGGAATAGTGACTAACACAGCATCCTTCCGTTATGCAGCCTGTATCACAGAGCCCGTGAGTACCTACCTGTTTTGTGTTTCCCTGACTAGACGTCTAGGTAAATGTGTTATCCAGAGTTTGGAGGGAATTCCTGGCTGTTTGGGGAAGGAGTCCTTCTCTAACTAGTCTGGCCATGACCCAGGTGCAATCCCACCGTCTCAGTTCCTGTTCATTTGCCCCTCCCATCGAGGCCTCCTGTTCATCTTGGATAGATGTCTCTCAAGCCCTGTCTGCTCCTACGGTTCTTTTTCTCCTCTGTTTGTGAGAGACTTACTGAGGCAGTGTGAAGAAAAAAGAAAGGAGCATGAAATGGACAGACCCACAGATCTGAAAGCCTGAGCTCCTCCCCTCCCCTGCTCATGTGATCGGAGGATTCCTAACCTGTCTGATTCCTGGCTCATCTCATCTGTATGAGACCGCTGCTTCTGCCATCGGGGCAAAGCCCCCTGCCGCTGTCCACGAATGCAGGGCACCGGTGCAAACTGCATGCACAGGGCTGGCAAGACTGGTGATCTGAGCTGGATCTCCAGGACCCACCAACTCCCCCAAGCTGTCCTCCGACCTCCACACAGCTGGCATATCTGTGTGCCCTTCTCCCAAAATAAAGAAGTAAAATGACCAAGGGTGGCGGTGCACAACTTTAATCCCAGCACTCGAGAGGCTGAGGCAGGTGGATCTGTGTGAGTTCCAGGCTAGTCTGGTCTACACAGTGAGTCCCAGGGTATACAAGTCTATGTAGAAAAGTCCTGTCTCAAAATAGATAAATAAAAGCTAGCTAGCCGGCTCAGCAGTTAAGAGCATGAGCTACTCTCACAGAGAATTTGGACTCAGTTCCAGCTCCCACGTGGTGGCATACAACCACCTGTAATAGTTTCGGGGCATCCAACACCTTCTGACTTCCACAGGCACCAGGCATGCATATGGCGTGCTTACATACACATAGGCAAACCCGTCATACACAGAAAGAATTTAAAATAGCTGGACGATGTGTCACGCGCCTTTATTCCCAGTACTTTGAGGCAGAGGCAGGGAGATCTTTGTGAGTTCAAGGCTAGCAGAGGGTATGCAGAGAAACTCTGTCTCGAAAAACCAAATATATGTGTGTGTGTGTGTATACATATATATAATATAATAACTGTAATAAAAATAAAGATGTATATTTAACAAGTATTAGTCACTTCCTCTCACACCTGTGTTGTTTTGTTTTATTCAAGACAGGGAGCCCTGCAACCCAGGCTGGCTTCTGGCTCACTATGTACCTTCAATTCCTCTTTCTCCTGCCTCCATCTCTCAAGGGCTGGGATTACAGGCTGTGCCACTAAGTCCAGCAAGGAAATGGATGTGAACTACGCACAGAGGAGTGGTCAGTTTGAAGGCATGAATAATATACTCTAAGTGACCAGTAATGCGCTGGTGTCCCACCAAGGGAAGAAACCAAAGCCCTTCTTGGTGGAATTTAACCAAGACTTGGGTTTTCTACTTCACTCTCCTTTGTCTTCTGTCCTACGGTGATTTGTTTCTCAAGCCTGAATCTGTGCCTGCCTGAAGGCGGTATTGGGAGTCTGTCCCTAGTTCTGAGTCTGTCAGCGAGTGATTGCATATGTACAAAGGGCTTTGCTCTGTCTTTTCTGAATGGCACAGAAAACATCCCAACGGGAAGGAATGGGATACTCTGCAGAAATCTTCAACAGAGTTTTACAAGAGATTAAGTCATTGGCTCCAACAGACCCAACTTCCGGTATTACAAGTACCATTGTTTATCAAGCAATATCCAAATGTTGTGCCCAACATTTTATAAGATTGCTTCCACCCTTTATTTTTATTGCCTTCAGGGAATGATATGCAAGCATTGTTCTCTGAGTCAGGAACACCAAGGAGTACATAATTTCAATTTAGGGTTATAGCTATACGGTAGTTCAGGTTGTAAAAGTTGGTGTCATGGGAAATTCAAGGCAAACAAGCTTGTTATACTGTTTCACACTTTTATGTTATATTGTAACATAAAAGGCAGGTTGAGCTGGTTGAGTACACAGGAGAATAGCCAGTCTCATGTGATCTCAGGGGGGACGATTAACTCTGGCTGGGAGCTCCGGAGAAAGCTCCAGTCTCTTAGATAGAAGAGACATTGTCATGGTATTGTCACAAAGGACATGAGAAAGGTGTCACTCAATGGCTGTTCATGAAATGTCTGTTCTGTGCAGGGTATGCTGATACACATGCACAGGCTGCAGATTTGGAATAAAGTCGGAGATGGTTGCTGTTGGGCTGGACAGTGGGAGATGGTTGCTGTTAGGGGTGAAGACAAGGAGAATCCTGCCAGGCCGAAGAAATACAGCCGGTCAAGTGGGCGAGAACCTCTGCTAACCTTGCCTCGCTCTTCGCCTTGCTCAGCTGGGGCCAACTTTTTGGTTACGTCTTTTCTCTTGCCTTCCTAAACTAGGAAAAAACAAAAACAAAACAGAGACCTGTTCTAATCTTCCAGAAAGGGCACTGTCTGTTCTGACCTTGAAACTGAATAAAGACCTAATTTAAGGTTTCTAAGCAGATGCTGGGGAGGAGTGGAGTCCTTGACTCTTAACCAGGGAACCAGGGGCCTTCTTCCTTGGAATACACACACACACACACATTGGCCTGATACAGAAAATACATTTCTCTGTATGTATTTTAAGTTTGTTTGTTTATTTCGAGACAGGGTTTCTCTGTGTAAGGTAGCTCTGGCCAACCTGGAACTTGCTCTGTAGACCGACCTTTGCCTCATAGATTTGCCTGCCTCGTGAGTGCTAGAATTAAAGGTGTGCCCCATCACCACCCAGCTATTTTTGTTTTGAAACGATGTTATGTCTGCGAGTGGGTGTGTGCATGAGAATTCAGGTGCCCACAGAGCTCGATGCTAGTGCTAAAAGTCACACCCAGATCCTCTGCAAGACCAGTACTCACTCCTTTTAATTTTGTATTTATTTATGTATTTTTATTTTTTAGGTATGAGTGCTCCGTCTTCATGTATGTCTGCACGCTAGAAGAGGGCATCAGATCCCATTATAGGTGGTTGTGAGCCACCATGTGGGTGCTGGGAATTGAACTCAGAGCCTTGAAAGAGCAGCCAGTGCCCTTAACCATGAGTCATCTTCAGCCCCCTGGTACTCTGAACTGAGGAAACTCTCTAGCATGCATATTGATACAAATACGTACATGTGTATATGTTTACATATACATGTGTATTTTTAAAACATTAAGACAGTTGTCACATGTCCCAGGCTGGCCTCAAAATCACTGTGTCGCCAAGGATAGGATGACTTTGAACTTGTGATCCTCCTGTCTCCAACTCCCAGATGCTGGGGTTACAGGAATGCCGCACTATGACCAGTTTGTGCAGTGCTGGGGAACAAGCACCCTACCAGCTGAGCTACATCCCTAGCTGAAGCCAGTGGACCTGCTGCATGAAGCAGCTCCCGGCGCACAGCATGGACGTCTGTATGGAGAGAAAAAGAACCCCTCTTTGGGATCTGTCTCGAGGCAAGGGTGGCTCAGTGACTCTGGGGGACGTTCTGTCTGCAGATGCTCCGGTTACTTGATGACTTGTTTAAGTTTTACAGGAAGTCGAAGCAATGACCTAGGTAGAGACAAAATTATGTAATCTAGTTTCACTAAGTTCTCTAGAATTAAGTCTACCTGTAATGACTAGGTGTGTCTATGTGGATATGTACATAGGTGTTCCATTATTCTCATGTACAGAGTTCAACGAGGGTTTGAGAAGTCTTCAGATGCTGGTAGCTCAGTAGGTTCAGACTCCAGGGGCCTGACCTGGTACATGGGCCGGGTGGGCTTGAGGAGAGCATTTTTCTATAACGTCTCTAACTCAGAGGGACAGAGCAAAGGGCTTGTAGACAATCCCCAGGCAAAAACCAATTTAGTTACGTAATTCTGATCTACGTGGGAGTAAAGATACAAGATATTAAACTCCAAAATAAATTTATCAGAGCAGGGGAGATGGCTCAGTTAGGAACATGCTTGCTGTTTAAGCATGAAGACCGGGTTCAAGTCTCAGGACCTCCGCAGAGCTTGTCCTCAGGGGAAGAGACCAGAGGACTCCAGGTAGCACAGGTGCCCTCATTGCTTAACCAAGGGCCTTGGGACACACACACTGACTGGCCTTGGAGAGAAAATGCTCACGGGCTCCATCCGGTAGAACCCAGCTGGCAAGCTCTAGGTTCAGTAGAGACCCCATCTCAAACAATCAAGTAAGGAAAGATTGAGGAAAACATCTGCTATCCGCTTTCGGTCTCTGCACCCACACCTTGCCGTGAAGATGGACTTGGGAATCACCGGACCTTGGCCTCCTGTCCCAAGGTGGCCACACTGAATGAATCTTTCCCTGCTTTCCACTATTACTTTTTTTGTTTTGTTTCAGTTTGTTGTTTGTTTTAAAGATTTATTTATTTATTTATTATATATACAGTATTCTGGCATGGAGGGTACCAGATCTCATTACAGGTGGTTGTGAGCCACCATGTGGTTGCTGGGAATTGAACTCAGGACCTCTGGAAGAACAGCCTGTGCTCTTAACCTCTGAGCCATCTCTCCAGCCCTCAGTTTGTTGTTTGTTTTTTGATCAGGTCTCACTGCGTTGCTCTAGCTGTCCTGGAACTCACTCTGTAGACCAGGCTGGCCTCAAACTCACAGATCCACCTGCCTCTGCCTCCTAAGTGCTGGAATTAAAGGCGTGCGCCACTACGCCCAGTTTATTATTACTTGTTTTTTTTTTAATTAGTCTATTGAAAACAGGCAGTGGTGGCTTATTAGGGCTGCCGGGACCCAGGCGCTGACCCTAACTCCAGTCACATTGTCTCGTACCCGAAGCTATTTTCAGCTTGTTTAACTGGTTGATCTTGAATCTGAGAAAACTCTTTGTAAGCAGACAGTGGTGCACACTAAGCAGAGAAAGCCCTCTCAAGCCTGGTACAACTCTGCCCTTCCTGCTTCAACCCAGCCCTGACCAGAGAAGTCACAACCATCTGAAGCCCCTTTCTTCAGCAACTTAACACCTTGGCCATCCCAGGCCTTAGCGTGTGGGAAGCTAAATCAGGATGATGAGGAGTTCTAGGCTAGCCTGGGCTACATAATGAGCTCCAGGTTATCCTGGGCTGTGTTCAGATCCGATTTAAAACAAACATACAATATATTGACGCCATTCCACCTTTAACTACAAACTCGGGGTGGCAAGCTGGCAAAAGCACTTCCCACCGAGCCTGACAACCTGAGTTGCCAGTAGACCTCTGACCTCCACACAAGCACCACAGCACACTTAATCCCTACACGACATGTCTTTTTAATGCCGCATAACACACCTCCCACAAGGACTTTATGAGGCAAGAAACAAAAGGCATTCAATTCATTAACTTGTCTTTTCTTTGTGGTACCTGCACATGTGTGTGCAGATGTGCACACGTGTGTATGTATGTGGAGGTCAGAGGTTGACATAGGGTATCTTCCGCAGTGGCTCTCCACCATATATGTCAAGGCAGTTCCTCACTTCAACCTATCCTTACGAACATAGCTTCTAGTTAGCCTCCTCTGGGGATCCCCAGCCTCCACTATGCTGAGATTACAGGTGGGCTCCATGGGTCTAAAAAGACCCCAAAGGGTAATGACTCCATGCTGACCCAAGGAGGACGGGACCACAGAGTGTCAGAGGATCTCCCACCTAAGCTAGGTGGGTCTGAAAAGGCCATGGAACGGGGACAGTGGTGGTCTCCACAGCAGCCCAACCAGTGGCTCAAAAATTGGCTGCCTGTTGAGATTGGAGAGATGGCTCAGTGGTTAAGAGCACTGACTACTTTTCCAGAGGACCTGGGTTCAATGCCCAGCGCCTACATGGCGGCTCACAACCATCTGTAACTCCAGTTCCAGAGGATCTGACACCCTCACAAGACACATATGTAAGCAAAACACCAATGCACATAAAATAAAGATATATAAATTATTAAAAATCGGCTGCCTGTTCCTGGAGTCTGGGATGGTGCTGAGAAGTGAGGCCCTCGGGGATTGAATTCTGCAGCTTCCTGGATTAGGAGTCCAAGCCCTGAGATCAGAGGATTAGAGAAAATATGCCTATTTCTTGGCTAGATAAGTCGCACAGGAGTTCAGGGCACATACTGCTCTTCAAGAGGACCCAAGTTTGAGTTTCCCAACACCTATGTTGGGTGGCTCACAAGCACCTATAACTTTAGTTCCAGGGGATCCCATTCCTCTGTGGGCACCTTCACTCATGTGTACACAGAGACACACAAACATACATGTAGTTAAAAATAATAAAAATAATTCTTTAGGAAAATAGTTATGTTTCTTTTGTTTTTAATTTTATTATTTTATGTGCACGGGTGTTTTTCCTGCATGTATGTACACCATGTGTGTGTCTGGTGTCTAAGAAAGCCAGGGGAGGGCATTGCTCTAGAAGTTCATGGTATTACAGGTGGTTGTGAGCCACCATGTGGGTGCTGGGAATCGAACCTGGGTCCTCTCTGGAAGAGCAGCCGGCGCTCTTAACCACTGAGCCATCTCTGCAGCCCCATGCATATGTCTACACTCAAACACAAAACATCTAAAAAGTCTCATAGGTCTTGGGCTCAGGTTCACTCAGTCTCTCATTAGTCTCCCGTTCCTGAGTGGACTCTGACTTTGTCACATCCTTGGGTTGTAATGTCCCCACTTGCTGAGGTGGCCTCTGGGAACCACACAAACCCTGTTCTCTCCACGATGCTCTGCCACTCCCCACACTTGCTGGAACTCGCCCACTTTCCTCTGTAACAACCGTCCAGCGTGACTTCAGTGCTAATAGCAACACCACACGAATATTTCACATTCCAGGTTCGTGTCTTACTCGCTTCTATGAAACTTTCTATCTCTGGAGAGCTCACCAGAAAGGGGCAGGGTAAGAATGGCACCCAGGGCCAAAAACCCTTATGTTTTGCAGTCTCCAGGATGGGTGGGACGATCCTTGACTTTTATGGATCTCAGATTAATCTTCTTTGAAAAGATGTGCAAACAACGATCTGGTAGAGTTGTAAAGATCAAAGACACACACAGAAGGCTCCTGGGGCGCAGTTGATAGAGCAGCTCCAGGTCTGAATCCAAGTGTCATAAGTGAGGGCGTTACCGTCTTCACAATGACCCCCATAAAGCAACGTAAAGAAAGCGTCCACGGCTCTCTGTCACCATTGTGAACTTCGTTAAGTTACTTTTGTGTGTGTCGGTGAATGTACACATGTATGTGCGTGGACGTGGACACCTGAGGTCAGCCTTCAGTGTCTTCCTTAGAAACCTTCTACTTTGCTCTTTGAGACAGAGTCTCTGGCTGGGAGCTTGCTAAGCAGACTTGGCTGGCTGGCTGTCGACCCCCAGGGGTCCACCAGTCTCCATGCCCATGGCACTGGGACTCAGTGGCCACCACCACGCATGGAGTTTACATGAGTTCTGGGAATCAAACCCACAAGTTCACACTCCCGTGGCAAACACTTCACTGACTGTTCTCCCCAGTCCCTTCAATTTTTCTTTTTCTTTTTAGATACAGGGTTGTGTTTGGTGATGGCTGGCCTCCAACTCAGGATCCTCCAGCTGCAGCCCCCCCCCATCCCCCGCGCCAGTGCTCCATGTTCCCCAGCACTGGCCTATTGCTAGCTGTCTTTTACTGATTTTGCTGCTTCCATCCGTTGGCCCCTGCAACACTGTGGCTCCTCCAGGCTGTAAGACTTGGGGTCACTTTTGCACCCCCACCTTCTTCCCACCACTCTTTCAAAATATCTCTTGAAATTCACTTCTTTCTTCTGGGATCCTCCCTGGGCTTCAGTGACTAAAGCCTCCTTGCATTCCTGACAATTAACTACCTAGGCAATCCCTCTGCCCTTGATCATCACACTGGATGGGTCCAAACCCCTGCTCTCGTGAAGCAGCCTTTCTGCTCTGAAGGCCCCTTTGCCACTGTCCTCTGGCCCCACCCTTCTCTAGGGATCCCCTGCTTTCCAGGCAAGCCCTTCATGTCAGGGGTGTTACTTCCCCATTCTGTAAGGCTGATGGGTTGTTCTAGGTAAGCCCCTTTCTCTGTAGATTATTTTAGGCTAGCCCTAGCCTCTGTAGATTATTCTAGGTTAGCCCCAGTCTCTGTAGATTATTCTTGGTTAGCCCCAGCCTCTGTAGATTATTCTAGGTTAGCCCCAGTCTCTGTAGATTTTTCTAGGTTAGCCCCAGCCTCTGTAGATTATTCTAGGTTAGCCCCAGTCTCTGTAGATTTTTCTAGGTTAGCCCCAGCCTCTGTAGATTATTCTAGGTTAGCCCCAGTCTCTGTAGATTTTTCTAGGTTAGCCCCAGTCTCTGTAGATTATTCTAGGTTATCCCTAGCCTCTGTAGATTATTCTAGGTTAGCCCCAGTCTCTGTAGATTATTCTAGGTTAGCCCCATTCTTGGTAGACTCTTCCTTACCTAAAGACCATTTGCTGGAGACCATTTGCTGGTCACTCAACCAAATTGTACACTGTCTTTGAAGCCTTTAACAGAGACCTTCTAGACTCTCTCTCTTCCAGAGACCTCTCTCCATGGCAACTGTTCCCTCTGTCAATCATTTGGGACTTGGTTACATACAGTTTATTGAACATGCTTCATGTTACAGTCACTTCAGGGGATTTTTTTTTTTTTTTTGATTTTTCGAGACAGGGTTTCTCCGTAGCTTTTGGTTCCTGTCCTGGAACTAGCTCTTGTAGACCAGGCTGGCCTCAAACTCATAGAGATCCGCCTGCCTCTGCCTCCCGAGTGCTGGGATTAAAGGCGTGCGCCACCACCGCCCGGCGGGGATTTTAAGACTTATTCTAGTTGAATTTGTTTGTTTTTTGAAATAGGGTTTCTCCACATAACAACCCTGGCTGTCCTGGGACTCTCTTTGTAGACCAGCCTGGTCACAAACTCACCGAGATCTGCCTGCCTCTGCCTCCCTAGTGTTGGGTTTAAAGCCATGAATCACCACTGCCCGGCTCATTCTAGTTTTGAGTGGTAGTACATGCCTATAATCGCAGCACTTGGGAGGCTGAGGCAGGAGGATCAATGAGTTTGAGGCTATCTTGGGTTATATAGTGAGACACTGTGTGTTTGTCTGTGTTAGATCTATCTGTCTGTTTGTCTGTCTATCGCTATCTATCCCCTCCCTTCCTCCTGTTTTCAGGGCTGAGAATCAAACCCAGCACCTCAGAGATGCTGGGCAACTGCTCTACCATGGAGCCATACCCCTCCCTCAGCCCTTTCTCCTTTTCAGAGCCTCTTTGGGTATTATACTCCACAACCTGGCTTGGGAAGAGCTGTCCCTGCTTGTCCTGAGGTGCAGTCAGCTTGGTGGCTGCCCAGCTCTCTCTGACATGGGCTCAATAGTCAGTAGCTGAGGTTTCCCTGGGGAAAGCCCCTCTGCTTGGGGTACCCCTCGGAGGGTCTTTTCCAGGCTCCCATCTCCCACAGCTCCCAGCAACATCATTGTCCACGGACACCTTTCTGGGAGTGGGGGTTCCACTCCTAGACCCCTGACACAGGAAGTGCTAAGCTCCTGCTCCACAGCTGCCTGGGCCATGGAGACCCAGGGCAGGATAGAGTGGTTCTGTTGTCTCCTCAGTGTGCCACACAATGAACAACTGCACTGAGATTCAGCCTTCAGAAGTCTCTAGACCAGAAATGTTCACCGGCCTATTTACCATACCTGTGAACTCGGGAGCCGGTGGTGTTGGCTGGGTACGGGGCTGGAGGGATTCTCCTGCAGCCCACTCCTACCAGACGTTTCTCTTTTCGCTAGCAGCCTTGGAGTCCTCCACCCCCTCCCCTTCCCACAGCTATTGTCATTGACAAAATACACACTTGAGAACTGAACGGTCAAGTGACAAAAACAAATGAATCAGCAAAAGGGTCGGGCAAATTGCACAGGCCTCTAATCCTGGAACTTGGGAAACAGAGGCAGGTGAATCTTTGTGAGTCTCAGGCTGGTCCGCATAGCAAATTCTTAGACAACCGGGGTGACACAGAGGGCAATTGTCTCATATAGAATACTAACAGACATAAACACATCTTCATACCACAAGCAAAAATAAATATCTTCTAAATGAACCCTTGAAGTAAACAAAAATATGGAGACATTTTCAGGAGACTTAGAAGAAGATGTTTTGCATTTTTTGCAGGGGAGGGAGTCTTGAACCAACCTTCCCCCAAATCACAATGCAATGGCCATGAAGGAGAGAGACAAATCTCATCCAGGTAAAAAGTGTTCCTAAGCCAACATGGTGACTCACACCTGTAAACCCAGGACTGGGGACGTAGAGGCAGGAGGATCAGAAGGTCAAAACCATCCTCAGCTACACCACCTGCAGGGATCAAGCTCAGGTCAGAGGACAAATGCCTGGGTTTAGCCCAGCTCTGTGACCGGCAGGGCAGTGAACTATCGAGTGACTCACCTTAGCTGCCTGTCGTCCTCACCCCGAGGAGTGAGAAGCTGGAGGGTGTAGAACAGCCTGTGCACATACACATTGCAGAGGGGTCACTGAGATATTGTGAGCACTGGACACACCCTGGCATTAAGCAGTGATAGAGTCGGGGAGACCCTCGCTTCCTGATCACTTCTCTGTACTTTCTTTTCTCTTTTTAACCGGGTCTCCTGTAGCTCAGGCTGGCCTTGAACTTGCTGTGTAGCTGAGCTTGAACTCCCAATGCTCCTGCCTCGACCTCCCGAGTGCTAGGATGTGCCACCATCCTGGTTTGATACAGGGAATCAGACAGGGGCTTTGCTCACGCTGGGCGAGCACTCCACCCACCAAGCCACCTCCCTAACCCAACTTGTGTGTACTTTCCCCCGTCTCTGTGAGAGAATGAACGCATTGTTTGCAAGCGCTGAGTAGTAAAACCAAATGAGTTTTTTTACTGAGCCTGGCAAGAGGATCTCACTTCGGGAGACATGCTAAATGTTCAAGAAGTTCTTGTGGAGGACCCCCTTGGGGCTCAGGTTTGATGGTTCCTCCTCACCCCCACCAACGGGAGGTCTTCACTTGGGGAGCAGGTTTGACGGTTCCCCCCATCACCACTACCAATGGGAAGTCTTCAGTTGGGGCGCAGACTTGACGGTTCCTCCTCACCCCCACCAATGGGAGTTCTTCATTTGGGGCACAGATTTCACAGGTCCCCCTCACCCCACCAATAGGAGGTCTTAAACTCTACTGCCTCCCTTTCAGGATGAGAACGCCTCCGAGACATGGGAAATACACAGACTAAGTCTTTGCTGCGGGTCAACGAGAAGGCATTGAGAGCAGGTCCTTCTCCAGCTGCCCTGTTACTCACCAGCCCTGGGGACAACCTGTCTCCTACTGTGTGTGCCTTCTGCAGATGCAGTCCCTAAGTTCCCAGCTCCTGCCTGCCTCCTCCTACAACCCTCCTGGTATCCGGGGCACCTTGGTCATCGCCGCCACCTCCATTTCAATCTCTTCCAGGTTCTGACACTGGCTTTCCTTCCGGACCTTAACACACCATGTGGACCCGTAGAAAGCTCGGAGGTCCCCAGGCCTCCTCACTGGCTAGTCTTTCTGGGACTCACAGGGTTGGCTCCTTACCTGGAAGGCTTTGTGCTGGGCTCCTTGATGAAGGAAGGCAGAATGAAGAGAGAGGTCAGCACAGCCAAAAACAGGGCCCCCTGAGTGCAAGGATGCAATCTCTCACACCAGATCTTCATGGTGCCTGGCTGGATCCCAGAAGCCTGTGGGAGATCAAGTCTCTGATAGAGAGGTCACGTGGCCTCCGTGTGCAGGTATTTGGGCCAGGAGGGCTGGTCTGTCACCTTCTATCTAGCCACTTTGGAGAACAGAGGAGGGAAAGGAAGGGTGGAGTATGCTTTAAGCTGGCATGGATTGAAGGAAGAGACACTCCTTCTGTTCAAACAAGGTGGTTTTCTTTTTTCCTTTTTAGTCTCTGAAGCCAAATTCTGGAGAATTATATGAGACCATGTATCTATCACAAACAGCCTTGCTTTTATCTGGTCATTTCCTCTCCCAGCCTCATCCATAAGCGAGAGAAGTGGTGGGGTTCACGCTCAGGTGCTCATCCACACTCAGGTGTTCCACACACAGCCACAATCGAGGGTCGACTTCCTTAGTTTCTCCGAAACTGTGACTGGAGCAGCACCAGCCAGTAACGTTTCTGAGACTTGCTCGCATCCAAGGACCATAGAAGGCTTCACAGAGAAGCATCCAGGACTGAGAAGAAGGCTCAGTGGTTGAGAACACAGCTGTTTTAACCCAGCACCCACAAGGCAACTCACAACCGACTGTAACTCCAGCTCCAGCTCCAGGGGATCTGCTGCCCCCTTCTGGCCTCCATGGGCTCCTGCACACTTGTGCACAGACATACTCTCTGGTCGGATTTCCAGAAAACATAGAAGTATTGTGGATTCTTGCTTCTAGGATGCTGAGCTATACAAGCACTCAGCAAGCCCAGGGTCACTTGGAAGGTGCGGTTCTGCAGGTTTGAGGGCTTGGGTTCATTGCTCACACCTCAAAGCTTCTGTTTCTGCCCCAAAGCCCTTGGCCCTCACCCACATCACGCGCCAGCGAATGCCTCACCCACCCTTCTAGGGACAAGAGCATGCTAGCAGGCTCCTAGGGAGCTGGAGCTTGTAAGACAGTTAATGTATTTAAATCCCACTGCAACTCTTGGCACCAGAACAGGGGCATCCCTCCCTTTCAGGGAATTCTTGTGATCTGTCTCTGCCTCACTGTCTTTTTCTGTCTTTCTGTCTCTCTGTCTTTCTGTCTCTTTCTGAATAGGTTTGTTGTCAAGTCCTTGTTCTTGGGGCTGGGGTGATGGCCCAGTTGGTAAAGTGGTTATTTTGCAAGGGTCTTTACCCTAAGTAGTTCAATCCTCAATAGCCACAAGAAAAGAAAAAAAGTTGTGTGTGGTGGTGGGGAGTCAGGTGTGGAAAGATGGTTCAGCAGGTGCTTGCTGTTCAGCCCTCACAGCCTGACTTTGATCCCCAGAGTCCATGGAAAGGTGCAACCCAATGAAGTTGTCCTCTGACACGAGTGCCCACCTATAATAATAATAATGTAAAATGAAAACAAAGCAGGGCATGATAGTACGTGCTTATACTTCTAGCAATGGGGAGTCAGAGACTGCCAGATCTCTGGGTTCACTGGCCAGTATGGGCTACTCGGTGGCATAAGACCAAAATGGGAATGATATACCTGACAAGTTAATGGAAGACCAAACCAGGAAAACAGACCTTGCAGGTTAAGGGTTCTGTTTTCAGCTAAGACAGTTAAGAACAAGTTCCAGTTTGTCCTGCGGTAAGCCCTTGACAGGTAAAGTTTCTATTTGTAATTAAAAAGTAAGATCCTGCACGGTCAACAAGACAAAATGGCAGCCTACAGAATGGGAAAAGATCTTCACTAACCCCACATCAGACAGAGGGCTGATCTCCAAAATATACAAAGAACTCAAGAAATGGACAACAAAAGATCACATAATCCAATTTAAAAAATGGAGAACAACAGAGAACTCTCAACAGAGGAATCTAAAATGGCTGAAAGACACGTAAGGAAATGTCCAACATCCTTAGTCATCAGAGAAATGCAAATCAAAACAACTCTGAGATTCCATCTTACACCTGTAAGAATGGCCAAGATTAAAAACACTGATGACAACTTATGCTGGAGAGGTTGTGAGGTAAAGGGAACACTTCTGCATTGC
Organism: Microtus oregoni; assembly: GCF_018167655.1. NCBI lineage: Eukaryota > Metazoa > Chordata > Mammalia > Rodentia > Cricetidae > Microtus > Microtus oregoni. The sequence goes on along the minus strand of NW_024543222.1, from coordinate 3,262,362 downwards.
TGGTGGGAGTGCAAGATGGTACAGCCTCTCTGGATGTCAGTGTAGAGCTTTCTCAGAAAATTAGGAAACAACCTTCCTCAAGACCCAGTAATACCACTTTTGGGTATATATCCAAAGGATGCTCAATTGTGCCACAAGGACATGTGCTCATCTATGTTCATAAAAGCTTTGTTCGTCATAGCCAAAACCTGGAAACAACCTGAATGCCCCTTGATTGAAGAATGGATAAGGAAAATGTGGTACATTTACACAATGGAGTACTACACAGCAGAAAAAAATAATGACATTTTGAATTTTTCAGGAAAATGGGTGGAACTAGAAAACATTATTTTGAGTGAGGTAACCCAGACACGGAAAGACAATTATCAGATGTACTCACTCATAGGTGGTTTTTAAACATAAAGCAAAGAAAGCCAGCCCACAAACTACAATTCCAGAGAATTTAGACAACAATGAGGACCCTAAGAGAGACTTACATAGATCCAATCTCATGGGAAGTAGAAAGAAGAAAAAGACAAGATCTCCTGAGTAAATTGGGAGCATGGGGACCTTGGGGGAGGATTGAAGGGGAAGGGGAGAGGCAGGGAGGGGAGCAGAGAAAAATGTAGAGCTCAATAACTATCAAGTAAAAAAAATAAGATCCTGTTTCTTAGATCTGATGCAAACTCTTGCGACCCCATACGTGAGATGTATAGCCTTACTCTTGCTCCCTCTCTGGCCATGTACCTCTCTGGCCACTGTAACACCCGACTCTCTGGCCTCTCTGAATAGCCTATCTTTTCCTTTGGACGTGTTAGGTATTTTCTTACCAACAAGCCTCTTCACCGACGCAAATAATCCCAATCAGACCAAATCAAACCGAATTAGAAGATATCCAGGTTTAACTGGACGCCTGCACTCTCGGGTGGTCCCAGGAAAACACAGGGGTGGAGGGTGGGGGGAGAGCCAACACAACCACCAGAGAGGAAGAGGGGAGACCACGTGTTTATTCTCTGGGGGGCAGTTTAAGTAGCCTGTGGGAGTGGTCTTGACCCTCCCTGGGGAGGGGTCACCCTTTGGTGGGCATTCTTGGAGGTGGAGTTTGAACTGAGGCAACTCCCAGGGGAGGGAGCTTGGAATGGAGTTTTTTGCCCAGCCTTTCAAAGATGGATGCCAGGGGGCTGGGATGAGGCCCCCGACCAAATCAGACTCTCTTTGAATAAAGGAGCATCAGCTCAAATCTGGCTGCTTCCTGCAGGCATGGGGGCAATATCGTCGAGGGCAGAGCTGGGAGTTGGTGAGCTCAGCGAGAGGTGTGGCTAGAGGGGCATCCTGTTTACTGCCATCCTGGAGACGCCAGGCATCTGTTCCTTGAGGGAGATAAGAAGGCAGGTGGCTAGGAGAAAAAATATTGTTATTACCCGTCTTGTTTGTACAAAGATAAGTGTGCCACGAGCAGGGAGCTCAGGACCGCGAGGGGTGCACCCACGCACTGAGACGGTGGGGATGTTCTGTCGGGAGCTCACGGGGCCAGCTGGCCTGGGTCTGAGGGAGCATGGGATGAAGCTGAACTTGCTGAGCATGGTGGACGGTGGGGACTGCTGGGGGCTTGGGAACAATAGCGGTACTGGCTTTGTGGGAGCCTGGGAGGTTGGGATGCTCGCCTTGCTGGACCTGGATGGAGGTGGGTGGCCCTTGGACTTCCCACGGGTCGGGCTGATGAGGGAGGGGGACTTGATTGGGGGAGGGGGAGGGAGGTGGGAGGTGGTGGCGGGGAGGAGGCAGAAATCTTTAATAAATAAATTAATTAAAAAAATTTAAAAAAAGATAAGTGTGCCAGGCTGAGGAGCAGATAGGCCCTTCATTGTGGCATCTTGGAAAACCGGAGGGTGGAAGGTCCTAACTGCTGGACAGACCAAGTGTCCTGTGTAGGATCCTGCTTGAGCCTGGAGAGATGGTACCAGCGTGGGTGTCCCAGGAGCTTGGCAGCAGAGGGGGTGGTGAGGATTACCATGTGAGGTCCTGTCCATTGAGGTTCAAGAGACCTAGGAGTTAGCTGTTTGAGGAGTACTCTGTCCCCTGGGGAGAGCAGGGCAGGTTCAGGGGCACTAGGGTCCACTGGTGTGGGGGCAGGGAGACAGATGTCAGCGTGTGAATGGAGAAAGGGACCTCAGAAGGGAGAGGTAGGGTAGGTACCCTGCCAGTGGAGGAGTTAAGTCTGGAGGTGATGGTTAAGGAGAAAGGGCCTGCCGTAAAGCAGCTCAAAAGGGCTCAGGCCCATAGGGGAACATGGGGTGGCCCTGAGGCAAGTAAGGTCACTGGGGAGAAGGGAGGGTCAAGATAACCTGGAGAGCTTGATTAGTTGTTATTTGATGAGCCCATTGGCCCTCTCCACCTTTCCCGAGGATTGTGGATGTGGAATTTCCAGGAGATGTTGAGAGCCTCTGACACGAGCTCCAAGACCCTGGAAGTAAAGGCTGGCCCATTGTCCATTGGATGGTCCGTGGGATGCCAAGCCAAGGAATGATGTGGTCCAGGAGTATCTGAGCCACCACATCTGCCGTTTCCCTGGAGGCCGGAAACGCTTCCATCCACCCTGTAAAGGTGTCCACAAGTGTTAGGAGATAAGAGTTTTTTATGAGTAGACATATGGGTGAAATCGACCTGCCAATCTTTGCCCGGTTGATGTCCACGGAGCTTATGTAGAGACTGGAGTGTATGGAGAGCCCCCTGTGGATTGGCCTTGGCACTTGTCTGGCAGGAGTGAACCTGTGAAATACGATCTCGGAGATGGGTGGGGTCAAGGAGGGGCTCCAAGAAGCAGAACAAAGCTTTGAGGCCTATGTGTAAGGTCTGGTGGATGTCTGAAATGATCAACAATGCCTGGTCTTGAGGAAGGATGAGATGGTTATTTAAGTAGAACCATCCACCCTTTGTTTCTGTGCCCCCCTCCCCCTTTATGAGCTCGTCCCTCTCTTCTGGTTGGTAACAGGGCTGATAGGAGGGAGTCAAGAACAAGATATGTTCTGTGGAATCAGGAGCTGGAGGCCAGACCCCGGGCCACTGAGTCAGTCTTGGCCACTGGGTCCTTGGAGGACTGGTGTCCCTGATAGTGAGTGATGGCTACTTTTGCAGGGAGCTGAGGTTGGCTAATTATAAGGGGTTCGTTAACTATGGGGGTGCCCTTGGTAGTAAGGAAGCCCCTTTCCTTCCAGAGTGCAGAGTGAGTATGGGCTGTTAAGAAGGCATATTTAGAGTCAGTACAGATATGAGTCCGTTGGCCCTCAGCTATTTGGAGTGCTCTAGTCAAGGCAATTAATTCAGCATTTTGCGAGGAAGTTGCCATTGGCAGGCAGTCGCTTCGACTGTGTCAGTGGAAGTGACCACTGCATATGCTGCCTGGCAGTTTCCTGATTTGTTTATAAGGCAACTTTGCAAAATCAACAAACAGGGTAAGTTGGGGATTTGTAAGTTGCTGGTCTAGAAGACCCTGCCAAGGTGAGCTTAGGGCATCTACATCCTCTGGGAAAGAGTGAGAGGAGATACCAGAGGGGGAGGGAATAGGAAGGAGAGTTGCGGAGGGGGGCGGTTAGGGCAGGACTGGAGGCCAAAGTAGTTTGGGGTTTTCTAGAAACAGTAAAACCTGGACTCATGGAGGGAGAGAGAGGGGGGAAGGGGGAGAGAGGGAGGGAGGGAGGGAGGGAGGGAGAGAGAGAGAGAGAGAGAGAGAAGGAGGAGTGTCTCAGATGATCTGAGAGGCGGCGGGAGGAATATACCATGATTGACCTGGACAGGGTGATCTTGAGAGCCTCCCGAGTGAGTTCAGCTGCTGCCGCCAGGGCTCTCAGGCATGGTTGCCATCTATAGACGCTGAGGTCCAACTGTTTGGATAAAAAGGTGACAGCCTGATTCGAAGACCCAACCTGTTGGGTCAGAACTCCAGTGGCCACTCCTGACCTCTCACCTGTATAAAGGTGGTAAGGTCTCGTGGGGTCTGGAGGAGCGAGAGCAGGGGCTCTTGGAAGGGCATCTCACAGTAGAGAGAAATGGCGGCAGACGATGGCCGTATGGGTGAGAAACCCCGTGGGGGTCTCTCTGGCTGCCTGGTACAGAGGCTTGGCTGTAATGGAAAAGTTTGGGAATGAATGAGAAAAGAATCACCCTGCAAGAATGCAAGGCAGTGTCAGAGTCTTAAGTGGGAAGGAACGGGTCCCATCTCCCCCATGACTGAAATTGGTGAGGGAAACGTAGGGCCCGAGTGAGATGTTAAAACAGTAGGTAGCTCCCAAAAGAAAAGTAATGGACTTACTCACTACCTGTACCATTACCCTAGGCTTGGAGAGGGGTATGGGAGTCTCGAAGACTGGGCTGTGTCAATCCTCTGCAAGGCCGAGTAGTTCAGAAGCTGGCACAGTCTCACTTGCTGATGTTGGTGAGGCTGGACCTCCGTGGTGTGGCATAGAGGATGAGCCCGCACGGGGGCATTGTGATTTCCAGGGCCCAGGCTGCTGGCGAATAGGGCATGGCCTCGTAGGTGGCAGAGGCCCAGGGCAATATCGTGCCAAATGGCCATTTAGACCACATTTGTAGCAGGCTCCCAGCAAGGCTGACTTAGGCTGAGCTCTGGTGGGATAGAGCCTCATGGTTGACTTCCCTTGTCCCCCTTCTGGGGGTCCAGGTGGCCTTAGGGCAGCTGCTAAGGCTTGGGCTTAGGGCGTTACCTCCTGCTGCTGCCTTGTCTGTTGGGAAGACTCGGCTGTTTCTTCAAGGGCATTTTGACCAATTCCTGTATGTGGGTTTGGGGACCTTCCTCAGCCTTTTTTAGCTTTTTTTCTGATATCTGGTGCTGACTGAGAAATGAAATGGCAGCCAGGACCGTGGCTCCTGCTGGGAAGGCTGCATCCAGTCTAGTATAGTGAACCATGGTCTCTTTTTTTTTTTTTTTTTTTTTTTTTTTTGGTTTTTCGAGACAGGGTTTCTCTGTGGCTTTGGAGCCTGTCCTGGAACTAGCTCTGTAGACCAGGCTGGTCTCGAACTCACAGAGATCCGCCTGCCTCTGCCTCCCGAGTGCTGGGATTAAAGGCGTGGGCCACCAACGCCCGGCTTGAACCATGGTCTCTTGTAATCAGTTTTTTAAAGTGGCCGGGTTTTTTTCAGCTAGCTGTGTGATCTCTTGAAGTTTGTCAACATTGACTACTTTTTCCGAGACCATCTCCATACCCTGAAGGAGGCAGCAGACCATGATGTCCCACCTCTGTTGGTCATTTTGGCCAGATTGATAATCCCAGTATGGTTCTGTGACGGCACAGCCACTTCCCCCACAGGGACCATATTGCCTACTAGGTCTGCGTGCTGTCTAGCTGCTGCCTGAATTCTGTCTCGCTCTTCAGGAATGAGAGTGGAGGCCTGGATGACAAAGCAATCATTCCAGGTTAAATTGTAGGCTTGGGACAGATAGTGAAACTCCTTAATATAAACAGAAGGATTAGCAGAGAAAGAACCCAATGACTTTTCTATCTGAGAGAGATCTGGAAGAGAGGTGGGAACGTGAACTTTAATAGTGCTATCGGCTCCCACTACCTCTCGGAGAGGGCAGAGAAGGGCAGGGTTATGGTGAGATCTGGAGTGAGAGGAGACAGGGGAGGATTGGGAGGGGTTAGGCCAGTGTGTAGAAGAGGTCCAAGAGGTGAGTTGTGGCACTGGGGGGGTAGGGAGAGGCGGTAGGAGGAAGGGGAGGGGAAGAAAGTGGGTAAGGAGGAGAAGTTGGCCTTGAACCTCTGGTTTGGCTGGGGAGGGGGGAGGAAAGTGGAGAATGTTGTTCCACAGGAGGGGGTTGGGTAGTTAGGGTTCAAGTAAGGAGGGGAAGTGTCTCTGGCAGCATGGTCATGGTGGAGCTTTCAGGGTCCCAATTCCCAGATGGTCAGGAATCTGGAGGCGCCGTGATCCTGGCGACCCAAACTGGTGCTATAAGACACTGGCTACTGAGGGAGGGGCAAGAGCGCAGTGTCCAGAAACCATGGACATATGAGAGTTCTGTCCATTTATCCCCACGGTGGAAAAACTTTTCGAGGTCCCAGAGATGGAAAATTCAAGAGTTCCCTCTGGTGGTCATCGTGTCCCATTGCCAAGGTCATACTGAGGTCAGATCTTAGTGAATAGAGAAATTAGTCATTCAGGACAGATTGTATAGGGCAGTCCCAATTTATAAAGATTTTGTAAAAGGCAGCCCAGGGGCGATAGAGGATCCGGCTTCGAATTGCAAGAGCCCATTTAGAAGTCTATGCCAAATCTTGGAACTCAAGTCTGTCACAGTGCGTCCACCGGGACAGGGCTCTTGAGTCAGAAGGGGGAGGGGTCGTGAGAAATGAGTGGTAGATGTCTCTGTTCACTCAGTCTCACCTCAGCGAGGCCTGGTTCGCTGCTTGGATCCCACAGGAAAGCTCAAAAATCAACAAAAATAACCGCAAATGGGTCCCCGGGTCCTAGTGGCAGGTACTGAAAAGGGGAACTCTCAAGACAAAGCGGACCCAGCACTCGGGAGGCAGAGGCAGGCGGATCTCTGTGAGCCTGGTGTACAAGAGTTAGTTCCAGGACAGGCTCCAAAACCACAGAGAAACCCTGTCTCGAAAAAAAAGAAAAAAAAAGAAAAAAAGACAAAGCGGATCTTAGCCTGGCAGAGAGCATGTGTGAGAAGGGCCTTTTCCAAAACGTGGCCCTGGGCCCATGGGAAAAACAGCCCCCCCACCCCCGCCGCCGCGGGACCTCCAAATCTAAGTATTTTCTTACCAACAAGCCTCTCCGCCAACGCAAATAATCCCAATCAGACCAAATCAAACCTAATTAAAAGATATCCAGGTTTAATTGGACGCCTGCACTCCCGGGTGGTCCCAGGAAAACGGGGGGGGGGGGGGGAGCCAACACAACCACCAGAGAGGAAGAGGGGAGACCACGTGTTTATTCTCTGGAGGGCAGTTTAAGTAGCCTGTGGGAGTGGTCTTTACCCTCCCTGGGGAGGGGGTCACCCTTGTTGGCTTTCTTGGAGGTGGAGTTTGGACTGAGGCAACTCCCAAGGGAGGGAGATTGGAATGGAGTTTTCTGTCCAAAGATGGATGCCAGGGGGCTGGGATGAGCCCCCCCCCCCCAACTAAATAGGAGAACCTTCAAGAAAACACCAGGGGCTGCTTTCTGAAATCCTGACTTAGTCTACTGGTCAGTTCCAGGTACAGCCCCAAATACAGCTTGCTTTAATATGACAACCATGATTTGATGTCATGGATTAGGTTTTTCCTCCTCTGAATTCTCAGGTTTGACAGCAGGTACCCAGACAGTGAGAGATCCTGTCTCAACAAAAGGTGAAGAGGAAAGACAACCAAGGAACATGCATTCACACGCATGCACAAGAAGCCCTGCGTGTTGACATGTTCAACCCCTGGCCCCTGCAGTCTCTCCCCTGCAGCAGTCCGGCTGTCGGGTAGACAAACAGGCACAGTGGGCAGGCACTCGCTTCCTCCAGCGTTGGTCTGACTAGGCAGTCTCTCTCCTCTCACCTCTCAGAAAAAGAAACTCAGACAAAAGACTGTCTGTATAGCACACCAAAGCACATGAAAGGCCTCCATGAACCCTAAAAATACTTCAGCCAGGACTGAAACCCCAAGGTCAAAATCAGGAGCAGAAGGAGAGAGAGCACGAGCAAGGAACTCAGGACCGCGAGGGTTGCACCCACACACTGAGACAATGGGGATGTTCTATGGGGAACTCACCAAGGCCAGCTGGACTGGGTCTGAAAAAGCCTGGGATAAAACCGGACTTGCTGAACATAGCGGACAATGAGGAGTGCTGAGAAGTCAAGAACAATGGCACTGGGTTTTGATCCTACTGCACGTACTGGCTTTGTGTGAGCCTAGGCAGTTTGGATGCTCACCTTACTAGACCTGGAAGGAGGTGGGAGGTCCTTGGACTTCCCACAGGGCAGGGAACCCTGACTGCTCTTCAGGCTGATGAGAGAGGGGGAGTTGATTGGGGGAGGGGGAGGGAAATAGGAGGCGGTGGCGGGGAGGAGACAGAAATCTTTAATAAATAAATAATAAAAAAATTAAAAAATACTTCACCCAACAAACAGGAGGAAGCAATTTGAAGAGAAAAACACCCAAATTCCCAAAATGATTGTATAAGTCATTAATGATCACAGTCAATTTCCAAAAAAAAAAACCCATAAATAAACAAGGCGGATATGATGTAGAGATGCATACTTTGCATTGGAACAGATCTTGGTCTATTGATACAAATTTAAGGTCAGTATTGTTACACTGTGTCTATGTATTTCTGCTCTTGTTTAAGGTATTGTGTTTGTGCAGCTCATTTAAACATGTAATGTATAATTAAGAAATACAGATTAATAGTCATCCATAATAACCAAACTTTTAGTCATGTTAGTTAGATTTCCTAGATATACAGAGGTATATTTCAGTTAGATAATCTTCAACATACAGAATATGGCATTTAAAATGTTTTAAGAACTTAGACTTTTCTCAACGGTAAGACATGTCTGCTTCTGGCAGTACCAATTACTTCAGAGAGGTTGCTGGGCATTGAAGAAACTTGTTATGGAATTTGCCTTCAGTGTGACAAGTCTAGCCATTTGGGCAAGAAACTGCCCTTGCCTGGACTGTTTATGGTACGCTGTATGAACTGGGCATGCAAAATGTACCTAGGAGGACCGTTGATCATGATATTGCCCTAACTCTCAGCTGCCAATGTTACCTGCAGAGTGACCCTAGGGTCAGAGAGGGCAATGGGAGTCACCAAGTCTGGCCACATCAGTCTTGCTGAAAGAGGCTGAACCTCCATGGCGTGGCAAAGAGAACGAGTTCACACAGGGCCATTCTGATCTCCAGTGTCCAGGTTGACGACAGACAGGGCACAGCCTCATTGGTGAACAAACTTCCTCCTCTTCTTTTCTGCAAGGCTTGATATCGAGCATGTGATATCAGGACCTTGAGCATGCTAGCTAAGTACTCTGCCACAGAGCAAGCTGAAGATACCAGATCCGAATGCATTTAAGGGGCCGGGACTGGGGCTCGGTCGGTGAAGTGCTTAGTGAGATCTCACAAAGCCCCCCAGCCTCCACATCAAATAAACTGAGTGTGGGGGCCACACCTGTAGCTCAGCACTGGCAAGGTAGAAGCAGAATGATTAAAAAGTTCACAGTCTGCAGAGTGAGATTGAGGCGGCCAGGCTGGGCTGCCTGAGACCCATGAGATCCTGACTCAGACATTTAACCTACCATTTCGGTGTGGTGCATATTATATTTCCATTAGAATGAAGTAGAAAATTTCTAAGCCCAACCATTTTAGGACAGAGACTTAAATGTCTGGCCCCCTTGTATCTCTTCACAACCAGTAGCTCCAGCTTTAAGGTATCTAAGGTCTTGTGGGGTAAGGCATTCTGGGACAGGGCTCTCCTCCAAGTGTCAAGGGGACACTGTTTACTCTATCTTTGAGACTGTCTTAGTTGCTTTTCTGTTTCTGTAACAGAACACTCCAACCAAAGCAGTTGAAGTGAGGAGGGGTGTCATTCCTGCAGGGTCAAGGTGGCAGGACCTTGAAGCAACTGGTCGTGTTACCGTCACAGCCAAGAGCAAAGATGGATGGCCTAGTTGATGCAGGGCAGTGCTCCGCTAACTCTTCATTCAGTCCTGAGCCCAACCCACAGAATAGTGGAACCCACATTCAGGGTGGGTCTTCTCAACTCAGTTACTTCAAGGATGTAAATTTATTATAATTGCAAAAAGGAAAAGTGTAAAAAGAAAAAGAAACAACGTCAAGCAAAAAGATGCAAAGATTCATTTATTTTATTTATGAATGTTTTGTTGCATGTCTGTCTGAGCATCACTAGGTATACTTAGGACCCTTAGAGGTCAGAAGAGAATGTCCCCTGGAATCGGAGTCATGGCCAGCTGTGAGCAGCAATATGGGTGCTAGGAGTCAAACTCTGGTTTTCTCCGAGAAGAAGTGCCCTTAACTAGTGAGCCGTCTCTCCAGCCCCATAAATAAAATCTTAAAACAAAAACAAAACAAGCCATAGTGGCTCACACCACTACAGACTCGGGAGGCAGAAGCAGGTGGATCTCAGTAAATCCAAGCCGGCCTGGTCTATATAGTGAATTCCAGGCCAGTCAGGGTTGTTCCAAGAGAGAGTCTGTCTCAAAACCCCAAAAGTAAATAAATAAATACAAAATAAAACAACAAAACCACACACAAAAAAAAAGTTTAGCTATTTTGTCTGTGAGTTGATCCCATGTTTATTGAGAAAAGTATACAATGCTATAATTGGTGGGTAAATATACAACAGGAAATGTACAGGGCCTCTCGAGCCAACCAGGAGGGGTGTCTAATGAGCTCCGCCCAAGTACAGAACGATATTCCAGCCCCGTGTTCCCATCATGGCAACAAGGCCTGTGCCATAACATGGAACATCCACAGCAGGCAGAGGATGAGGGTCAGTCAGGACTAAGTCCTGGCTACATGTGGCCCAGATCTCCGCCATCCCGGAGAGTGGTGGAAAAGAAGAGACAATGTTCAGTAGTGACTACTGCTTCGCCGGAGGCACCTTCGTGCTGAGAGCTGGCTAGAGAAAAAATTAATTCCCCATCAGCAGGTCCCAAGGGTACCGCCAACACCCTATCTGGTCCTTCCTGATCAAGATTACTTCCCGGCTGGAAAAGCGAATCAGCCATACATACAGTGTAGCAGAAAAGTAGCAAAGCCCTTCTTGCATCTGGCGTCAACCCCAAAGCCCTAGGACTAATTTTAGGTTCACAGAAACCCTGAGGAAACCTGCATCCGATCAGCGATTGTTTTCTGGAATCCACAGAGCTCTCCTTCTAAAGGAGCTGGATGACCTTTGCATGACGTAGGTCACAAGACCATCCTGGCACAGCTGGAGTGTCTTGCATTATTGAGTACCTCAAACAGTGCCCGATAAGCACCGATGTTGCAGAGGTGTGAAGTTTGCACTTCACAAAACACACAGGCGAGATCAGGGACCTTGCTTGGAGGAACTCATTTTGCTTTAAAAACAACTTTTGTGGCCCGGCAGTGGTGGCGCACATCTTTAATCCCAGCACTTGGGTGGGGGGCAGAGGCAGGCGGATCTCTGTGAGTTTGGGGCCAGCCTGGTCTACAGAGAGAGTTCCAGGACAGCCAAAGCAATACAGAGAAACCCTGTCTCAAAACAAACAAACAACCAACAATGACAAAAAATAACAACAAAAACTTTTGTATAACAATCAATAAATATGATTTTTCACAGCTATCTGTGGTTCAGTCCATCGGAGACTGTTCCACCCCGCTGCTGAGCAACATCAATACATCCGACAACATCTCTCTTTCTGCAGTTGTCCCACGTGACTCAGAACACCAACAATAAAGACAGTGCTTTGTGCTTAGAAGCAAATGCAGAGCCTGGTGAGAGCTGCGGTTGAGAACGAGGCCAGGTCAAGGAGGAAGCGACATTAGGTGGAAGCAAGATGAAGGATAATATAAGGAAGGAGTCAGGAATGCCAGGTCCTGAGTCAAGAGCATGCTTCCTGTTTCGGAGATTAACACGAAGCCAGTGTGTCTGTGTCTGAAGCAGACAGGATGGTGGTGGGTGGGTGGAGCACTGGTGACTCCAGATCTCCCCTGACCGGGAAAATCTCCCCACAGAGGAGGAGGAGAATGAGCGATTTGCTTGGTGAACAAGCATATGCCCTCTGAGAGATGGCAAAGGCGGAAGGAAATCTTGCCCTTCCAGACAGCCAGGAAGGTCCAGCCCATCTATGGCATGTTCTCGCTGTGGGCAGCCAGACCCTTTCCTCAGCAGCATGGTCTCTGGAGCAGAGAAGATGGGGTCTGGTGTGGTGGCCTTTGCCTGTAATCCCAGCACTCAGGAGACAGAGTGACGGACCAGCCTGGTTTAAGACCAGTCTCAAGATGAAAAGCTGTCTTATTACAAGATCAAAATAAATTCATTCCTGTTTTCTGTAAAATTTGCATTTGACCCCACCTTGACCTATTTTCTGGAATCTGATACGTTCCACACTCTATACCCTAACTTCTACCCTGATAAGATGTTCAGTCAAATCATTTTTGAAATATTCTGCCAAGTTCCTACATAACAAAAACCTCTTGGAAATCCCCTAGCCTTGGCATTTGGGAGGGACTATATAAGCCCCATTTTTTCCTATGTTCAACACCATTTTCTCAGACCCCGCTCTAAGGAGCTAGCCTTGTCTAATGTAAGATAAAGCTTACTTAATTTGACCAAAGAATTTTGGGTATTGGTCTTTACTCTAGTTCGGTAGATTTAAAAAGAGACAAGAGATAGTCAAAAGAACAGGGGTCTAGAGGGTTAGCTGAGCTGGCGAGAGCACTTGCTGCTCTCAGGAAGGACCTGAGCTCACAGCCATAGGCAACTCCAGTGTCAGGGGCTCCGACAACCTCTTCTAAACTCTGTGGCACCAGCAAGCACAGGACACAAACATGCAGACAGGAAAAAATAACTCATACACAAAATTGTCTAAATTTTTATTTTTTATTTCAAAGGCAGACTGGTCTACACAGCAGGTAGACTCTGTCAGCCAGGGCTGCATAGCAAGACTGTCTCCAAAAAATAGTCATGATTGGGAAGGATTCTGAGAAAGACAGAGTTGTAAAGCCAAGGAGTATGGAGGTCTTCTGGGCTCTTGCCCTGCATGGGCCAAGGCAAGCAGAGGGCAGAAGGGTCCAAGGAAACGCTGAAGGAGACCCCAGACTCAAACAGTATGTAAGAGCCAAGAGTGTCTACTACCCCAGCATATGCATATTTTTAAACACACTGTAACCCTTTTAGAGGCTTCTTTCCTCTGGATCCGTCTTTACTGAGCATCTGTATTATTCTTCTGTTGCACGAGACAAATCTTTGGGGGTTGTTTTTGGTTTTCTGAGACAAGGTTTCTCTATATAACAGTCCTGGGTATCCCGGAACTCACTCTGTAGACCAGGCTAGCCTCCGATTCACAGAGTGCCTGTCTCTGCCTCCCAAGTGCTAGGATTAAAAGTGTGTGCTGCCACCACCACTTGGCATGAGATGAATCTTAAATTGCTATGTTAGTCTCCAGCAAATGTGCTGGCAAACAACATTAGCTGCTGGCTCCTCTCTCCTTGGTTCCCTGAGAGCCTAGCTTCATGGCAGAGGTATCGGCAGGAGCCATGTTTTCCACTTCAGCTCTGGGGAGTTATTGGGCCCACACTGCCACCCACTGTTCATAAACCCCATTTCAGCGTTCAGTAGCAGGGCCTCTTAAAAGAGCCACACTCTGTTAGCCACTAGCACCAAGCCAGGAAGCCACCTCTTAAAGGAGCTGAGTCTCTCTTCACTGCTAGCATCGAGAAAAAATAGTTATCAAGAAGATGCATTTGACACTGTTTTTATGTATTTGGAACCTCTTTTTTTTTTTTCAAAGCTTTCTCGGGTCTTATGTGAATCTATGTTGCCTGATGGCGGGTACCATATGTAGGCAGACTTTTCTGTCCCACCAGACAGTTCCCAAATAACCACACAGAGACTTATTAATTATAAATGCTTGGCCGACAACTTAGTTTGTCACTAACTAGCTCATAACTTAATTAACCCATATCTCTTATCTACGCTCTGCCACGTCTTGGTACCTTTTCCCAGTACAACAAGTTCATCTCCGTCTCTCCGTGTCTCCTAACGATTCTGAGATCCTCCTTCTCTCCTTCTCCATACTCTCTTTTTGTCTGCCTGTCCCACCTAACCTCTACCTGTCCAGCTATTGGCCAGTCAGCTTCTTTATTAACCCAATCACAGTGGCATATACTCACACAGTGTAAAGGAATATTCCACAGAGCAGAGGGGAAACAAATGCATGCTTTCTTGTGATAAGCCCAGGGCCCTCTGCCTAGGAAATGGTGCTGCCTGCAGTGGCCTAGGAAATGGTGCTGCCCGCAGTGGCCTAGGGAATGGTGCTGCCCGCAGTGGCCTAGGGAATGGTGCTGCCCACGGTGGCCTAGGCAATGGTGCTGCCCACAGTGGGTGGGTATCCCCCATTTTAGTCAAGGCAATCCAGACAACCCACCACAGAAACACCCACAGGCTAACTGTTGTAGACAATCCCTCACTGAGTCTCTCATCCCAGGCTGTCTGGGTTGTGTCAAGTTGTCAGTTAGCACACTCTTTTCTGCCACTGTAGAAGGCTCCATTCTGGTAAACAGGTCTAGAAAAGAAGAATAAAGTGAGCACACAGTTCCTTTTAGACTTATTATCTGGAACCATAAATGGTTGTGGCACGGACAGCAGTTGTTACAGCTGGAGCTGCCGAGGAAAATGGGCTCGAAAATTGTGGGAATCCAGCAAGGAGTGGCCGCTGCTCTCGCCAGTCTTCCATGGACCTGGGGCGGGGGAGGGGCGAGTGTGGAAACTCTTCTGAGATTGCATAGGAAGAAGTAAAGGAAGAGTAGGATCCCCTGCCCATAGCCAGATGACTCTGGACCCTAGTGGCAGGGTCTTTCCTCTGGAGATTGGAAGGGGACTGTTAATGGGATTGGGGAGGACAAGGTTGTCCTGGCTGAGGAGATTTCACAACAAGCGGACGCCATCTATCTTGGGCAGTGGCTGTCCAGCCAGGAAACTTTTTACTTTTTTACTTTTTTTTTTTTTTTTTTTTTTTTTTTTTTGGTTTTTCGAGACAGGGTTTCTCTGTGGCTTTGGAGCCTGTCCTGGAACTAGCTCTGTAGACCAGGCTGGTCTCGAACTCACAGAGATCCGCCTGCCTCTGCCTCCCGAGTGCTGGGATTAAAGGCGTGCGCCACCATCGCCCGGCTAGCCAGGAAACTTAAAAGATTGACTGGGCCCTTCCTCAAGTTCCAGAAGGAGGGAGCAATGGCTGGGAAGATGAGAGTGTGGTATAGATGTCATACTCATGCTCGCTCACGTGAGGTTACCCTTCATCTGCACCCCTGGACTAACCACTCACCCACACCCCTGGAGTAACAGCTCCCCCAAACTCCTGTACGTAACCCCCATCCATTCACTAATCTGCCAAACTCCCTCAGGAGTGATTACTTCTTAGGTCTGTCACTAGTGAACGTGTGTTTGCTCTCCTCTCTCCCGGCAAAGCTGCGTAACTGAGACCAACAGCAATAGCTAGAGCTTAACCCAGAGCTTAACCTTAGAGCTTAACCCAGTCCTATCCGCGCCCTCCACCTGGGACCTGTCCCTTCTCACCATATCTACCGTTTCCATTCCCCAGTGCCCAGCTCAGCGAGGAGGTGGCCATGCCAAGAGCGAAGCGCCTTAGCCCTAGACCATGCCAGCCCAGCCCTCCCCTTTACTCGGCAGCCAGGGTGAGTACCAGTTTGAGCAGCGGCAGGAGTAAAGATGGCTCAGATACAGCAGTGGGTCTGAAACCGGGTGGATCTGACATTTCCCAGCCTAGAGTTAGGAGTTTGCCTAAGACATTGTCAAGGGGCTGAGGGAATTGCTGTTGAGTGATGTCAACCCCAGACTAGGGAATAGAAGCTGGCTCCACATTAATCTCCCACTTGGGAGAGGGGGTGGGGCTAGGAGTCAACACCACGCACACCCAGACACCAGGTTGTAGAGGAGAAGTTAATAGAATCATGGTGTCTAGGGAAAACATTAGACGGAAGTAGCTGGTTTTCACCGTATCTAAGGAGAACTTCAGAGTGACAGATGTTTTCTAGAAGAAACCACTGAGAAACAGAGATTGCTCTGTTATCCGTAGAGCTGTTCTGAAGCAGCTGCACGGCCTTTGCATGGCTTTGGTCGCAGGACCATCCTGGCACACCTGGAGGTCTTGGATTGCTGGGCACTGCAAACAGTACACAGTAAGGACTAAAGTGGCAGGGGCTTGATGCTCCCCTTCAGAAGGACATATGGATTAGATCAGGACCTTTGGCATCGGGAATTGTTTTACCCAAAAAACACCTTTTGTATAGCCATCAATAAACGCACCTCTGCATGCTGTTCGGGGTTCAGCAGTTAAGAGAAACTGTTCCTCCCTGCTTCCAGGGAGCCTAAAATTCATCTGGAGTGACCCTGTGTCTTCGATCCACTCCTGAAACACAGAACATACCACACCAAGTTCTCAGCGCAAAGGAGGTTTATTACAAGCATTGGGGGCCTCCAGATCGGACAAAGACAGATGGCGGGTCTTTTTCGCAGGAGTGGGCTTTTAAGGAGAGAAAAGGGGAAGGCTGTGTTAGGATGAGCCAAGAAGTCCTGAGTGGATCTGGGAGCCAGCACAGTCAATGTATGAATTTTGATTGCTGGACCTTGGTATATTGATAGTAATTTTAGTAAGGCATAACGAAGTGGGCAAATAAGGGGATAGACTTTGGGAGCTAGCTTTGGGAATGTAATCGAATGGGTTAGCAAGGGAAAGGGGAGGGGAAGGGATAAAACCTGCTGGTGCCATGTTAGCCATGCTGGGGCCTGTTAGAGAGCCCTTGCTCAGTGGGCTGAGCCAGCTCAGCACAAAACACTGGAGGCCTGGGGAGATGTCTCATTGGGTAAAGCTTGAAGACTTGAATCTGATTCCCAGGACCTTCATGGTAGGAGGAAGAAAACCAACTCCTACAAGTTTTTATACACACACACACACCACAAATAAATAAATAAATAATAAAATTAACAAAAACAACAGCAGCAGCACCAAAAGAACTCACAATCAATAACACAAAATCATCAGAAACAACAAAATCAAAGCACTTAGCTTCTTTTTCGACTCAATTCCATTGCTTTCCGTCGTTGCCCCCAGTCATCTTCCTCTCTGACACTGGCTTTACTCTGTCACCTCGGCCTCAGGCAGCCCTGCAGTGAACCTCACTGTCTGGGAAGCTTAGATGCTGGGCCGAGGATGCAGCTCAGGCAGCAGAGTGCTTGCATAGCATGCGTTTGTGGTCTGTTCCCTTGCACCATGCAACTTTAGCATGGTGGCACTTGCCTGTATTCTAGCACTTGGGAGGTGGAGAAGGAGGATCAGAAGTTCAAAGTCATCATCAGCTACATAGTGAGTTCAAGGTTATCCTGGACTTGATGAAACCCTGTCTGTTTCCAGACTCAAAAACAGCTGGGTGGAGGTGCCACAGACCTTTGATCCCAACACTCGGGGAGCAGAGGCAGGTGGATCTCTGTGTTTTCAAGGCCAGCCTGGTCTACAGAGCAAGTTTCAGGATATCCAGAGCTACACAGAGAAACCCTGGCTTGAAAAAACAAATTTATCTCAGTACTTGGGAGGCAGAAGCAGGCAGATTTCTGTGAGTCTAAGGATAACGTGGTCTATGCATTCCAAGCCAGCCAGGCTACGCAGTCAGACTGTTTCAAAACAAAACAAACAAAAAGCATTTTGGCCAAAAGAACGTTTAGGTAAATCCAGTCTTTTTTTTCTAAGTGTGCAGAAAATATAGAGCAAAGAAGAGAAAGAAAGAAAAGATGTCACCAGCCGGAACTAGTTTCTTGCCTCAGCAGTTAAATGCATTGGCAGTTCTTACTGAGGCCCCGGGCTGATTCCCAGTAACCCCCAGAATAACTCACAACTGCCTGAAACTTCAGCTTCAGGAAATCCCACAGCCTCTTCTCCCCTCTGAGGACACTAACCTGGGCTCTAAGTTTAGCACAGATTCCAAACTTTCGGACCCTTGATTCAGCTTGCCCAGAAGGTCCAAACCCAGTCTTGTGGTTCTGAGCGACACTGAAAGCGCGATTTGCACTCCTGAGTATTCAAAGTTGATCCTCCACCCCCCCACCCCCGCCCAACCCGTTTCGGTTTCTCTCCTCGCATCTTTTCTTCCTAGAACAATTTCTTTAATTTTGCCCCCTTGCCAGCTGCTTCCTCTCCCGAGGCGGAGCTGAGAGAGAGCCAGGCGCCGCCTTGCAGGTGAATATCATCAATTGCTAAAGGGGCTAGATGTCTGACTGCCTGTCTCCAAGAGGTACGGTTTTGGAGCGCTCTTCACAAGAGGATGAAAGAACTTAAAAGGGGTGAGAAAAAGACTTTTCAAAACTCCTTGATTGCAGACGAGTTTCAACATAATTCAGTGAACCTGGCCTGAAGGATATGGTTTGGAAAGTACCCAAGCTGCCACCTGATTCCAGATTCCGGTCTGCTCTGGGAGAGTGGCACCGGCCCCCAGGGCTGCTGGTGAGTACAGGGATGGAAACTGGCCCTGGAGGCTCAATGGGTGATTTGATTTGATACTTAGTGCTGCTCTGATAAACCAGGGCTTAAGAAACCAGGGCATAGCACCGAAGGGTGGGCGCAGGGGCGGATGAAATGGTGCCGCATTCATCTGACCGGGCACCCCGTGAGGCTGTGCGCAGGACGAGCTAGATTTCACAGACAGGGGGTGATGGGACTGTGTGTTGGATTAGGCTGAGGTCTGTGCCCCAAACTTTAGTCTGCTTAGGGGAGAATGCAGATGAGAGGCTGGGCAGAGAAAGGCTCCAGTACTACTGGCGTTGGGATGCATTGAGGCAGTATAGTTTGAGGAGTTTAGGAACTAGCCTTGCAGCCCCTTAGCGGGATGCGGGGTGCAGGACCTGGCCCCATTCACCCCAGAGCCACTGGGAGTCCCCGCAACAACCTTCAGTGCTTTGGCCTCCTGTGGGAGGATGGGTCAGGCCTTGTCCCTCATTGGGGATATGGTCAATCACTGCAGACACTAGACCTGGAGTGTGGTGCATTGGGGACTCCACTCTCCCTGCCAGAAGGGGATGGAGAGAGATGGAGGGGTAGAAGGTTGGATGCCATGCTTTTTGGTGGTGGTGGGATACTATGTTGCTCTGGCTAGCCTGGAACTAATTATCTATGTAGACCAGGCTGGCCTAGAACTCTAGAACTCACAGAGACCTTCTTCTGCCTCTTGGGTGCTAGGATCACAGGTATGGGTTAAAATAATATTTTAAAAAATACTTGTTTTGTTTTGATTTTGATTTTTTTGTCTACACAGGGTTTCTCTGTAGCTTTGGAGCCTGTCCTGGAACTCACTCTGTAGATCAGACTGGCTCGAACTCACCAGAGATCCTCCTGCCTCTGCCTCCAAAGGGCTGGAATTAAAGGCGTGTGCCACCACTACCCAGCTAAAAAATACTTTTAACCTTCATTAATTTAGTATGTGAAGGTCAGAGGTGAACTTGCAGGCAGTCAGTTCTCTGTCTTCACTAAGTGGGTGGTGGGGATCGAACTCCATCCAGCAGGCGTAGTAGCAAACACCTTTACCTGTTGAGCCTTGTCAGGGGCCTGGGGTAAGATAATCTTAAATGTGTGCTCTTTGATAAACTAAAGCTACATCGAATACATGGTTAACAGAAAGCAGGAGGAGAGCTGAGTATAGGGCACCACCTGTTACATTGTTCGAGTTGGGGCGGGGGTGGGGGCGGGTGGTTAAAAATACATTTTACAAAGAGAGAGGAAGGACTCAGAATGGGGCTAGCGAGCCTAGGGGAAGGTGTGTTAGGAGCAGTATGCTGGGGCTGGAGAGAGAAGGCTCAGCAGCTCACAGCTTGGGCTGCTCTTGCAGAGGACCAGAGTTTGGTTCCCAGCACCCACAGGGCAGCTCACAACTATCTGTAACTGTAACTCCAGTTCCAGGGCTCTGATGCCCTCGTCTGGCCTCTGTGGGTACACATGGCACACATGCATACACATGGCACACATGCATACACAGGATACACACGCATACACAGGGCACACACGCATACACAGGGCACACATGCATACACAGGGCACACACGCATATACATGGCACACACGCATACACATGGCACACACACATACACATGGCACACACGCATACATGCAGGCAAAGCACGCATGCACAGGAAAATTCAAGCAAAAACTTTTTTTTTTCTTTGCAAAGGATCACACTGAGGTGCTCGAGAGGTGTCTTTGTAGTTAGGATCTCTGCCTGCTCTTTCAGAGGACCCAAGTGTCCTCAACATCACACTGGCTGTCACACGGTTGCCTGTGACTTCAACTACGGGGCATCTGAAGCCTTCTGGCCTCCATGGCCATCGCCACTCACATGTACACACATAATTAAAATTAATAGATCATATTTATGATCACATGTGGGAATAAAAACCAAAGTAATCCATCCTTTAAAAAAATTATGAGGCCATCTCTGGGCAGTGGTGGCACACACCTTTCAATCCCAGCACTCAGGAGGCAGAGGCAGGTGGATTTCTGTGAGTTTGAGGCCAGTCTGGTCTATATAGTGAGCTCCAGGACAGCGAAAGCTACACAGAGAAACCCTGTCTCAAAAGCAAAACAAAACAAAACATTATGAGGCCACGTGTGGTGCATACATTTAGTCTGAGCACTCTGGAGGCAGAGGCAGGCGGATCTCTGTGAGCTGGAGACCAGCCTTTAAGTTCCAGGACAGCCAGCACTACCTAATAGAGAGACCTTGTTGCTTCAGTACGGCCCCCTGAAAACAGCAATTACTTTCAGTGCAGGAAGCCAAGCCTGGCACCAGCTAGTTCTGTACAGAGACAAAGATACATGACGACTTTACGGAAAGAAGATCCTGAAACTGATCTAGCAAACGAGGGCTTGCTAACTAGATATGAATGTCTCAGATGTGAGTTTGAACCTGTACGAGTGTGTCACGAGCAGAGACTGTCTGTGTAGTAAAGGCTGCCTGGTGGGGGCAGCAGAGAAGTGTGCTGGACCACTGCAGTGGGAGACGCTGAAGGCCTGGAGGCTGGATAGCAGCTCAGAATCCCGACAGTATCTTTCTTCAACTGTGTGGCTCTGGACCCAGGAGCTAGAATTCCGATGAATGTTCTGCTGTGGCCTGCCACACGTGTGTTCTCTCTGCTCTTCCATCCTGTCCTGAGTTTCTTTTTCTTCTTACTTTTTAAAATATTTATTTTGTAAGGACCCGAGGAAACGCTGAAGGAGACCCCAGACTCAAACAGTATGGGCCATTTACCTGTACAAAATGACCACATTGGGGCAGTTGGCCGTTTCACACCAGCCTTATGCTTCTCAGCGGCCCTAACGGTATTGCTGTTTCTTATCTTGACGTTTAATAGGATTTTCCTCTTGGTTTCAGGTCACAGGGTGGAATGAATGTTTTGTGTTGTCTAACCAATGGCACCAGGAATGTTTAAGAATGGCTCCTGAGGGCTGGAGAGATGGCTCAGAGGTAAAGAGCACTGACTGCTCTGCCAGAGGTCCTGAGTTCAATTCCCAGCAACTACATGGTGACTCATAACCATCTGTAATGAGATCTGGCACTATCTCCTGGAAAGTGTATATATAATAAACAAATTAAGAAAAAAAAAGAATGGCTCCTGAGTCTGCGGTCATTTGTGTGTGTGTGTGTGTGTGTGTGTGTACATGCCCCATATGAGTGCGGTGCTCATGGAGACAAGAAGATGAGGTTCTTACCCTTGCAGCTGGAGTTACAGGAGGCTGAGAGCAGCCGGACAGGGGCTGTTGGAACTGAAGTCATCTGGAAGAGCAGCAATCACTCTCCAGGTGTCCTGCACTCACACTCACAACACACACACACACATATACACACAAGCATGCAAATGCACTCACACACGTGTACACAAGCACACACACACAAAAATAAAATCTTGGTTGGGTGTGGTAGCACACACCTTTAATCCCAGCACTCAGGAGGCAAACAGAAGTGGGTGGATCTCTGTGAGTTCCAGGACAGCAAAGGGTTACATAGAGAGGCCATCGCGAAACAAAACAAAACCCATTAAACTTGCCAGGTAGTGAACTTGGAAGGCTAGGGCAGGTGGATTTCTGCGAGTTCAAGACCAACCTGGTCTACAAAATGAGTTTCATGACAGCTGGAGCTGTTTCACAAAGAAATCCTGTCTTCAAAAACAAAACAAAACAAAAAAAAAGCCAGGCAGTGGTGGCACACGCCTTTAATCCCAGCACCCAAAAAGGAGAGGCAGGCAGATCTCTGAGTTTGAGGCCAGCCTGGTCTACAAGTACTAGTTCTAGGACAGGCTTCAAAGCCACAGAGAAACCCTGTCTCAAAAAAGAAAACAAACAAACAAAAAAACAATAACAAAATAAGATCTTTTCTGTATTGTTTTGTTTTTTTTTGAGACAGGGTTTCTCTGTGTAGCCCTGGCAGTCCTGGAATTTGCTCTGTAGACCAGGCTAGCCTTGAACTCTTAGAGGTTTGTCTGCTTCTGCCTCCCGAGACTGGGATTAAAAGTGTGTGCCACCATAACTGGCTAAAATAAAATAAATCTTTAAAATATTAATTCTGCTCCTCATAGTTTGAGCTATACCTTTATATTGATTTAGTTTTATTTTAGCAAATAAAAGTTGGTCTTAAGAGCTTTCCCGCTTCCTGTCCTCAGCATACCCTTGATTCAGTTTGCTCAGGCTATGAACTTTCCGGCTAAGAGGGGTGACAAGAAGTGGGACTGGTGGGCATGATGGGGCTACTGTGGCTCACTCATTCCCATCATCATGGAGCAGTCTACTCTGCAACGCAGGCATTATTCTGGGGACCCTGGAGCATTTCCCTGGAAGCTCTCTGGTTCTTTCTCATTTTCAAAAGGGCTTGTAGTCTCACCAAAGGCACGGATCACGCTGTCATCCTGGGGTGGTAGGTGGGGGTTGGAGGGGGTGGAACTCAGGGGCCTTGAACTTGCTAACCACGTGTTCTACCCCAGGTCCTGTTGTGTGTTTTATTTTTTGTGCCTACAGTGTCCAGCTTGTGCCAAACTTGCTCAAGGCATGACTGTCCTGGAGGTGAGCGTCGGCAGTGGCAGCTACTGCTGACCCCACTGTTCTGTCCCAGGGGAACAGCTGAGCCTTTCAATCAGACTATCTGCTGCCACCCCAGATACCTCCAGAAATACCCCTAGGGCAGAATGAAGAGTATAGGGTTACTAGGTAACACCCATCACCCCTATAGCACCCCATATTCTGTCTACACAGTGTGCTCAGGGTCCAAGCACCTGGGCCCACCTGCCCTAGGTCTGTAGATGACATAGCTGGAGCCTCACCAGTGAGCTGAAGCCAGAGGAGTCAGGGGTTTCCTCCTCTGAAGAAAACAATGCCGATTCCTCAAACAGGACATCAAAATTGCAGGGGCCGGGCGAATCCTTATACAACACACCACGCTATCTGTGTTTACGAGACAGTCCTTCGAAAGTCTGGGGATCACAACCGCCTGGACCAAGTCCCTCAGGGTTGTCAGGATGTCCTGGGTCACGTCTTGCTGGGCCATAGGCCTACATGTCATAGAGCCGGAGCTGCTCCTGCATGTCGCCATCAGTCATCTCGCCAAACGTCTCCTTGTTGTCTTTCATGAGCTTGAAGATGGCAGCCAGCTGTTCTTTCTGCACTCTGTTGAGAAGAGAGGATGAGAGGAAAAGGCACTCCTGACGGAGGGCGAGGGTAGGGTGGGACTGAGGGTGGAGGGTGACGTGGGGCCTGTGCCAGGTGGGGACTCTGCTCTTGTCTAACTACTTTGGCTTTTCAGTGGAAGACCCGCTTAAAACGCAGGAAGTGGTTTGTGTGAACATTCAGCCCTGAAATCCTGGGTCTCAGGTTCACTGTGCCTCAGTTTCCTCGTGGGGCCTACAGTTGATTTGCATCTCACGGTGAGGCAAGGACGAAGAGACCCGTGTCGTATTAAGTGGCTTGAGGTGCCGAGGAAAACGGGTTAGGAGCAGGCTCAGTTTAGACAGATGAGGGAGAAGCGAGGGAAATGGGGGCATACAGATGTAGGCATACAGATGTGTAGGCAAGCGTTCTGGGCCATGGAGAGGGTAGGTTAAAATTAACCCTCTGGGGTTCTGCTGCCTAGAGAAAGAGGCACTTTTCCTATGTACACAGAGTGGGTGTGGATGCAGATGGACCTCAGTGTTGATCACGTGGTTCTGTGGCCGCCTTGTGGTTTATGACATTCACCACCCCATCTGACGAGCGCAGAATGACTCCCATGGCAAATATCAAAGATGGGCTGAGCAGCTGAGGTCAGGAAGTGTGTGGTCCAGTTTGTTCCACTGCATGGCCCACCCTATGCTCATCAGTGTGACTGGCCATTGCATCCCGGCTCCATTTTGCTATCCTGATTTCTTGAGTCCTGGACACTTGATTGCTTTGGGGCCTGAAGAAAACTTGAGCCACACTGGCAAGCTAAGATCTCAGCCTTCCCCAGGGCCATGTGTGCTGTAGCTATGCTGTGGATCCATCATAACTGAGCAGGCTTCAACAAAGCTCTCAGCCACTGGACTGCCCGGAGAGGCAGTCCTGATGTGTTAGGACTTAGGGTTTTCCTCATTTCTTTTGTCTTTGATACAGTCCCCACTTTGTAGTTCTGGCTGGTCTGGAACTCACTCTGTAGACCAGGCTGGCCTCGAACTCAGAGATCCTCCTGCCTCTGCCTCCAGAGTACTGGGATTGAAGATGTGTGCCAGTTTGCCAGACTAGGCCTTGTGCTTTTAATGGAATTCCTTCTACTGTAAATTCTAACTCCCACCCTATCAAGATCCTCCACTCAACAATCTATTTTCTGTTTACCCCGGCATCTAGAAGTTGGAGTCCTGATGTCCCAATTCCTACCCTCCCTTGTCTGCACAAGCTAGGTCTATAGTCACTTCTGCTGTAAGAGGAAGAGGGGACATGTAGGATAGACTTTGTACCCCACTGTGTGAAGGTATGGTGAGCAGAGGGGGTTACTGAGAACCATGGATAAAATCACTGTCAGATTCAGAGAGTACTGTGATGTGGGATTCCCCTCTGTATGCTATGAATATCATTGGTTAATAAAGAAACTGTCTTAGGCCTGCACAGGGAATAGAGGTAGGTGGGAGAAACTAAACTGAATGCTGGGAGGAAGAAGGAAGAAGGAAGAGTTAGAGAGAAGCCACCGTTGGAGAAAGATGTGCTGAAACTTTGCTGGTAGGCTGCAACCTTGTAGTTATGCAGAGATTAGTGGAGATGGGTTAAATTAAGATGTAAGAGTTAGCAAATAAGAAGCTAGAGCTAATGGGCCAAGCAGTGATTTAAATAGTATAGTTTCTGTGTGATTATTTCGGGGCTGAGCAGTCAGGAACAAACAAGTGGCCTTCCTTCACACAACAAATTGGCAGAGATGTGGTTGACTAAAATCCACTTAAAACCTGAGAGGGCTTGAAAGGGAATTCTAGTCACAAAACTACCGAGTTTAACACACAGCCTCTTTCTGTTTGCTGGCGGTGTGCCACAGCTCCTTTAAGCTGTAGCAGAAAAAAAAAAGCCACGGTTTTGAAATGCAGGCTTTCTGGGCTGTCCTGCCAGCATGACCTCTGATCTTTTCAGGAGATCGAGCATTTGAATGGGGTTTGTGAGCAACATGCTATAGCTTGCTTGGTAGCAACATGGACTGGCTTTGTGTCTAGAGAAGGGGCATTGTGCATGGCTCTCCAGGCAGCAGGCAGCTCCACCATGCTGGGATGGGCGGGGCAAGCAGGCAGTGGGCAAGCAGGCAATGGCATCACTTAAGTTCATAAGAAGGGCTTAGCCTTTTAAGAAGCGCTCCTGAACAGTAAAGAATTACAGATACACAATAAAGACAAGTTCAGGTGGGAAAAAAACCTATAAATGGTTCACAGTGTTGGATTTATGTATATAGGCTTAGAAGAGAGAAGAAAAGAGTATAAGCAGTTATAAAATGAAGTAAATGTTTTTTTTAAAAAAGGTAAAGTCTTTAAAGAGACAGAGTACAAAGTTATAGATTAAAAGGAATAAAGAAAAATAAGCCATATAAAAATAGAAAATTCACAGAGAGTCTGGATTATGTATATTATTGTCTGTTTTTTAATTTTTGACTGCAGAAAGACATTTGATTCTGGGGATTGCTAAGCTAAACCAACATATATACTTTAAAGGTGTCTTGATTTCAAAATATGGATCTAAGGATATGTTGCTTTAGAAAAGACGTTCCTGTGTTTCCACGGAGAATGAGAACCTATGTATTCATTCCAGGCTAATGTGGTTTGACGCACCAGGACCCCCTGAAAGGTTGCTGTGAACACCCCCAAAAAATTATTTTGCCCAACTGCTGACTGAGATGAACCTAGCACACAGGATACACCATGAAAGACTTGATTAACAGTGTCCCCAATCAGCAGGAAGTAGTCTAGAGAACTATGCCCAAATTCCCAAATATTGTTTATAAATATTTATATTTAAAGGGGGATATGCCATAGAGATTTGTATGGTATGGATCTTGGTTTATTAATACAAATTTAAGGCCAATTTTGTTACACTGTGTATATGTATTTCTGCTCTTGCTTAAGGTATTGCGTTTGTCCAGCTCATTAAGAAATGTAATGTAAAGCCGGGCGGTGGTGGCGCACGCCTTTAATCCCAGCACTCGGGAGGCAGAGGCAGGCGGATCTCTGGGAGTTCGAGACCAGCCTGGTCTACAAGAGCTAGTTCCAGGACAGGCTCTAAAACCACAGAGAAACTCTGTCTCGAAAAACCAAAAAAAAAAAAAAAAAAAAAAGAAATGTAATGTATAATTAAGAAATACAAGTTAATAGTCATCTTTAATAGTCAAGCTTCTAGTCATGTTAGGTTTTCTAGATATATAGAAGTATATTTCAGTTAGACAGGTATTCTTCAAACCTTTCAAAGACCTTTAGAATATGACATTTAAAATGCTTTAAGAACTTAGGACTTTCATGACAGTGAGACACATCTGTTCCTGGCAGCACCAATCTACTTCAAGAGGATGAAGGGCATCAAAGAGGTTCCTCATGGAGTCTATTAGCCATTTGGCCAAGAAACTGCTCTTGCCTGGACTGCTTTATGAACTGGACATGCAGGACACACAGAGAAATGACTGCTGAACTTGCCTAAAGATGAGACCATCCTTCAGGGTTCCTGCTTCATGAAACATTCTGCCAGACCTTGTGGTGATGCACAGATTAATGGAGATGGGTTAAGATGTAAGAGTTAGTAAATAAGCTAGAGCTAATGGGCCAAGCAGTGATTTAAATAATACAGTTTCTGTGTGATTATTTCGGGGCTGAGCAGCTGGGAACAAACAAGCGGCCTTCCTTATTGCAGTACTGTCTCTTAATGAACTGTCCATAATGTTTTGGTGGTCATGATAATTGTGTATTTATCATAATTGTCATTATAATTATTAATACTGTTATTATTTTTTGGATTCTGGGGAGGGGTGTTGAGATGGTCTCAGTGTGTAATCTTTGCTAGCCTGGAATTCACTATGTAAACTGCACCTCTAGGTACTGGGATCACGGTTGTACACCACCACCACCCCTTACCCACAGGGCCGTGGTATTTACTTATTTGTCTTTGTTTTCATTTGTTTATCTACATGTATGTATGTATGTATGTGTGTGTGTGTACCACATGTTTGCCTGATGCCCTCAGAGGTCAGAGAGGGAACTGGATTCCCTGGAACTAGAGTTATGGATGGTTGTAAACCATCATCAGGGTTCTGGGAAGAGAATTGTACCCTCTGCAAGAGCCATCGTTCTGAGCCCAACACCCATGTCTCCAGCCTGGGCTGTGTACGTGGAATCAGGCATGTGTACAGCCTTGTGTGCTGCTGGAGCATCAAAGGCATCAAAAGGAAAGGTTTAAAGTTTGTTTCTAAAGAGGTCTTTCTTCCTTTTTAAACAAAGCAAACACACAGTAACCAAGGTCCTCTGCTTAACGTTTTATTGCCAGAACACGGGCTGTACACAGCGAGCCCAGCTGCCAGGAGTGGGGGGAAGGGCCTGTGGCCCATGAGCCGTGTTCAGGTTTCCACGCAAGCCTAACTAACGGTATCCAGAGGTCACTCCTCTGTATGGAGGAGATCCCGCCTAGACAGGGACTTCACTATTGCTATTTAGGAAAGAGTGTGACCTTTGGTCACGTGGCTCTGTGTCAAAGGCATGGAGCTGTGTCTGCTGCTTTGTTACCTGCTCAACCCTAAGCTCCGAACCCAAGTTATCAGGCACGGGAGAAGGCTGCCAGGAACACACGGCTTAGGAGTCAATGCTGGATATGTTTCCAGTTTTCTATTAAATAAATGGAAAGTCTTCTAAAAACTCAGTGCTTTAGAAAAAAAAAATGTTTTTGTCAACAAGTCTAAGACTTCAGAGTCGTCTGATATATAGTATAAATACTGTCAAATATAAAATTCTGAAAAACTAATCTGGGACCGCTGGTTGATTATCTGGTGAGGTTCAAAGTCATCCAGGAATAACCTTGAAAATGCGCAACCCAGAAGTCTACTCGAAGCTAAGACGGCTATTGCAAGCCAAGTGGAGACTAAGCTGAGCTGGTAGGAACACTAGTGAAAAGGCCTTAGTACCAGAGGGTTAGACCCAAGACTCCCGGGAGGAGAGTGGGGGCAAAAAGGGAGGCCACGTTAAAGCCAGTACCTGGCATGAATCATTCCTGCCAGAGAGAAAGAGGAAAGCCCCCCACCCCGCCCTAGGGTGTGTGTGACCATCTCTAACAGCAAGTGAGCACCGGTGGGGCTTCTCCTCGCTTGCCTGTCACTTCTCAACTCTGGGGGTTTGGTTTCAGTGAGAACAGAAGCACAGGTTTGGAAATGGGGTGTGGTAAGCAAACACGGCTGGTAAGAAAAGCCCAAGACCCGAGCCCATTCTTGGCAAGTTGTCTCCCCACCCCATAAACACCTCTGAGCAGGGCAGAGACACAAGGGCTCCCAAAGATCTTGCTAGCCCAAGGGAGCCCAAGAGGGGTGGGGGTATCAGCCTGTCAGCAGATTTGCAGACAAACTCTCCCCCACAGCAAGCCTGCAAGGACTCCTCCCTGGGGGTTTCTTTTTTTCTTTTTTTTTTCTTTTTTTTTAAATCAAGCTTTTAAGATGTAAAAAAAAGGCAAGAAAGCCTTCGGGAGGAGGCTAAGGACACCTTCGTTATTCTTCAGTTCTGTAAAGAGAAACAGGGAGAAAAAGATCATGTATCTTGCTTGGTTTACCTCAGAAGGAGCACAAACAGGAAGAGTGGGCACAGGGGCTGGAGGGGGATGGTTGGAATCGCAGAGGCCATGTTCAGTCCAGCAGTTTGCTCCACACACTTTGCAGTGACAGGGGCTCCATCTGTCCCTCTCCCTACCCCTCACCCACCCCACCCCCCCATCCAGGTGGCGCCACCAGCCACTTCAGCTTCTGGGTATAGAGTAGCTGGGCAGTGAGCTTGCTGATCCTTCGCTATGTGGCTGGATACACTAAAGACATTCCTACTGCCGTGGGTAATTTTTGCTTCCTGCTGCCTGGGTCTTTGTCTCCTGTGAGGTTGCCCAGGAGGATCAAAAGCCTGGATACCTTGCTGAAGGCGAGTGATCTTAATTTTGTGCCTTTGGCGCCCTCTCCTGGAAGCTGAAGTCAATGCATACTTTCAGCCTTTAGTTTGATTCAGGAAGAGCCAGAGTGAGTTCCCACCTCCTTTACTAGCCCAATATGAAGTTCTAAACCCTCTGAGGTCCTGTCAATACGGCATGACAGTCCTTCAGACTGCCAGCCTCAGCAGTGTGCGATCTGGCCTGACCTGCCAACACAGCCTAGCGTGCAAGCTGGATTCCACTTTCCCTCTGGAACTGCCAGGTGGGATATCCTGCCAAGCTGTGGAGTGAGAAGGCCTCATTCCTAGGAGAAGCTGTCTAAAGCCTGAGAGCCAACGATCCCAGTCACACAGAGGGAGGTGGCGCCCCCAAGAGAAGCTTAGAGGGGAGGCAGGGATAGAGCCAATGTGGGGAGCAGGGGAAGGGTGTGCATGTCCGTTGCGAGGGAACTGGACAAAGGTTAGCGTGCACAGCAGCCAGGAATACAGCACTTGCTGCCTGGCCACTTCCGGGCGCTGGACAGGAGTTTTGTCTGGAGCAGATCCGAGGGCAGGAATTCTCAGCTGAGATCGGAGAACCCTCTCGGGCCTCTAGCTTCCTAACTGCCACTCCCCAAGGACCCGTGAGCAAGCCTGGGGAGAGCAGAGCCGTGAGTCGCTGCAGAGCTGGGTTCTAGGTGCTGCTAGGGTGGTGATGCAGCTGATCGTTCAAGGCGAGGAGGCAGTGCAGCGTTCACCTGTTAACCAGGTGCTCCCTGCGGCAGCCTAGGAGCAGACGGTTGTCTGGTAGGGACGGAGCTGGCGGGCACCCTGCCAGCTTGAGGATGGCTTCATTCATTTGATGGTAATATGAATGGGTTATTATTATTATTATTATTATTATTATTATTATTATTATTACATCTTTACTTGTTTTACGTGGATGTGTGAGTGTGTATGTTGTGAAGGCCAGGGACAAGTCACGGGAGTTACTTCTCTCCTTTCTTCATGTTAGTCCCAGGGATCGAACTCAGGACGTCAGGCTTGGTAGCAGACACCTTTACTCCCTGAGCCACCTCACCAGTTCTACAGTTTTGCTATTTCAGGGGTCCCTCCTAGGACCATTCCTCAAACTCAGCTGGGTCCAGGTCTGTGTTGGAAATACCATCTCTCCAGAATGCAGAGACAGAAAGTCAAAACCAAACTAAACAGCCTCTGCAACCCCAAGCATCACGAGGCAGAGGGGTGGTCGGGGGAAACACCCCAGACCCTGGGCAGCTTCAGCTGGGGCCACATGCAGGGGTCAGCGGGAAGCAAGCAAATGTCAGATGGGGCAGGCGTGTGAGAGCCACAGGAAGCGAAACATGCTGGGTAGGGAGTGGAATGAACGTGAACTCGGGCCCTGCCGGGACCTCCACCAGCCCCTCCTGCACACAGTGAGGGCTTCCCTGTGCAGAGGAGGAGGAGTTGGGGACTCCTTCCTCACCCCAAGAGCAGTTCCTCGGTCTATAGCCCACAGACGAGCCAAACATCAGTGGGTGGTCTGGAGTCCCCTGGAGACTTGGAGGCAAAGGCCCTCAGGCAGTGGGGCATCTGCTGTCTTTGAAGTGACACAGGAGTGGCTTTGCCTTTTCATTTCCTGGCCTCAGCTCTGAACACAGGGGCGGTGGCAGACTCCAAACTGAGGTCTAGCTGCCACCCAGTAACTGTGAACACTAGGGATGGTGATAGATCTCAAACTTGAGGCCTAACTGCTCTGCTACCAGGAGAGCCCCTCAGGGCCCACAGTGCATCGCCCTGAGAGGACAGGATGAAGCTACAGTGTTGCCAAAGCCCCATCCTCAGAAACGCCTGGGATGGTAGGGTGGGGTTCAGGCCCTCTCTCGCCTCTCCAGCCAGGGCTGAACCCTCCAGATTGGTGGCAACATCTCAGCTCTGCCACTGGAGTTTCAAAACAGCCTCAGAAAAATGAGCAAACGTGACCATGTCTGTCCTCTGCAGGGAGTGCGCCACAAGTGGCCCAGGCCTTGGTCTGCAGGGCCCACTCAGAAGAGCAACACAGGAGGAATTGCAGGCCCTCTCAGGGGTTCCACCGTGTACTATACAATCAGCTACCTCTCCTCTGGGTGAGATGCAGCCACGCTGGTCACCTCACAAGAAGTATGTATATTCCCATAGCACCTCGGGTCTCAGAGATGACATTCCCCCATAAGTATACTAGAACCTGGGCTGGAGAGATGGCTCAGTGGTTAAGAGTATTGCCTGCTCTTCCAAAGGTCCTGAGTTCAATTCCCAGCAACCACATGGTGGCTCACAACCATCTGTAATAAGGTCTGGTGCCCTCTTCTGGCCTGTAGGCATAAATACAGATAGAATATTGTATACATAACAAATAAATAAATATTTTTTAAAAAAGTATACTAGCACCCAAACTAGCTGGACCCCCTTAGGTCTACCAGGGACTTGAACTGGTCCCCGGGAAAGGCTCTTTTTGTATCTGGGATTCCTCGTGCACGGAAGAACAAGGCAGGTCCAGATGGGACGAAATGCATTAACTGGTTATGGAGACGGTGGAGGAGGAGGAGGGTTTAGACCACGTCAGTGGCGTTGGGGACACATTAGCAGACAACGTGAGAGGAAACACGGCTAGTCTACAAAACCAACCTCCTTACCACAAGGGTTTGCAAGAACATTTGTGGCCCAGGACTAAAGGACCCGCTACAGGGAGGTGAGGTCAGAGGTCAGCTCAATCCTGAAATACAAAGGTAGCAAACTGGGTCACAACAAGAGGCAGCGTCCTCATCCAAGGAGTTAGGGACTTGCATGGTAAGGGCGTCTTCCTGCCTGTGCCTACCCTGACATCCCTCTGCACCCGGGGTGAGGAGGCTCCTGTGAAGTCAGCAACTTGGCAGAGAGACAGGATCTTGCAAGCAGTGTGGTTCTGACACCGGAGGGAAGCTGGGAGCCCAGGAGCAGCCCAGAGAGGGTGGGTAAGCCGTGCATCTCACTTGGGCCTTCTACTCCTTGCTTGCGCTCATGAGTCAGGGCTAGTCCCCCACCAGCGCCTCTGGGTGCCCGGACTGGGAAATGGTGCTGCTCTCAGTGAGACTTGACTATAGTGCTCACACCGCTGGGGGCGGGACAGCAGGTGCACATGGCGGGGGGGGGGGGCAGCTGGGCTAGTGCAGACCCTGTTTCTCCTATGACCGCCTTGGCCACGCTATTGCTTCACAGCCCCCCTCAGCCACCCATGCAATCCAGATAAAACGTTGTGGGGAGCCTGATGGACACACTGAGGGCTCTGGTGGGTGAGGGGAGAGTGGCCTGATTCCAGAACCCAGAAGTCACACAGCTGCCTTGAGCTGTGCAGAGCGGAGCTGTGTGAAGCGGAACAGATAGAGAACGACACCGCGGGTGGGGGCCGGGAGGAGGGAGGATGCCAGATGGATGAGCACCAAGAATCCCGCTCTGTCCTCAAGTGACAAATTGGATTTGTCAGGGGCTCCACGCACAAGTGACCAGTGAGGCTGCTCCAGGCCCTCCCCTGGCATCTCATGCCCGCCCCTCTGAGCTGCCTGCTCCAGGGGAACATCGTCCCTTGACTGAGGCTGACTGAAGATTACCAGGACAAGAAAGGATGCAAGAGGGCATGGTGGGCTGGCTCACCCTGCTCGGCCCCTCCACCCGTGTTCCAGAAGCCGCCTACCTCTGCTCCTCCTCCAGCTCTTCTTTGGTCATCATCCTCTTGTACTGGCTTCCCCTCAGCTGCCCAGGGCTGTACTTAAAGGAGAAGGCCGCTCCTGTGGGGACAGCGGGCAAGTTTAGTGCCAACTCTGGGAGCTAGGCTGTCCCGATGGGTATTCAGTAGCATCCCCTTGCACGGTTAGTTTTAGCTGATTCTCCCTCCCTCTCCCTCTCCCTGTGTGTGTGTGTGTGTGTGTGTGTGTGCGCGCGCGCGTGCGCGTGTGTGTGTGTGTGTGTGCATGCATGTGTGCGCACACGCATGTGCATGTGTGTGTAGCTGGGGATTAAACTCGGGGCCTTGCACGTGCTAGACCAGGCAAGCATTCTTCCCTGAACTATATCCCCGGCTCTCCCTTTGTTCCTTTTCAAAGAAACAGCCCAGCAACACAGCTCAGTGGGTGGGTGAAAACCAAACAAAAAACTAGGTGGTGGCCGCTCAGGCCTCTTAATCCCAGCAATCAAGAGCCAGAGGCTGGTGGATCTCTGAGTTCAAGGCCAGCCTGTTCTCCAGGGCAAGTTCCAGGACAGTCAGAACTACACAGAGAAACCTACAGTCAGAGAGGCCAACACACGCAGTCCTTGTAGCAGCTTCAGAGGGACCACACACTCAGTGACACCATCTTCACCCCAGCACCTGACCCCAGGCTCATCCTATACTTTTTATGAATTCCTATAGCTTCCTACACTTTGCTCTTTTGTTTGTTTGTTTGTTTGTTTTTGGTTTTTTCCAGACAGGGTTTCTCTGTGTAACAGTCCTCTGCGTGACGGAAGAGGGTACCAGATCTCATTACAGATGGTTGTGAGCCACTATGTGGTTGCTGGGAATTGAACTCAGGTCTTTTAGAAGATCAACCAGAGAGCTCTTAACCTCTGAGCCATCTCTCCAGCCCCCCCCCCCCCCCCCCCCCCCGCCGCCTTGGTCTTTAATGGGGTCAGAGGGAACTGAAAGGCGCAAACAGAAACCATCCCCTGTGCTGCTCCATCCTCCAAACGTCATTCCCTCCCCAGTCCGGTTTAAGCCAGCCCAGAGCTATCTGCCTGCCTCTGAGCCTACACTTCAGCTGTTTGCCTGCAAGGCTCCCCCACCCCCACCCCAACTCGCGCCACACTGGCCTCTCTCAACCCCAGTTTATGTTGATTGTACCTATAGCAAATGCTGTTCACTTCCCAGGGAACACATGGGTCCCCACACTGGGCCCCAGGGACTCAGACCTTCCTTTTCTTCCCCTAAGCTTGGGACAGCCAGGCCCAGTCTCCCTGCCCCCCCCCCCCGGGTTATCAGCAATTGAAGGCATACATCAGGCCCGAGATGGGATGCAGAAATGAACAGGCTTGGCGGACTGCCAGCGTCTGACAGCAGCCTCCAGTGCCTGCAGACTGTTAGAAAGGGCAGATCTGTAGGTTTGAAGTGGGGGGGGGGGGGCAGGGCATGTGACACAGCGCCAGCACAGATGCTGGGGTACCCCAGCAGAGGAAGGCAAGGACTGCAGGTTAGCATGGGAAAGTGGAGTGTCCTGATGAGAAAGTCTGCTTGGAAGCAATGCCCTCAGCATCTCGTAATCCAGCCAGTGTCTGGGAGACTGAGACTGACGGGCTGGCTCGTTTCTACCTAATGTCTAGGAAGGTAGAAAGGCTGGGGTAGGAACAGCAGGCTGGCTGGCTCATTTCTATCTAATGTGTAGGGAGGTAGGAAGGCAGGGGCAGGAATAGCGGGCTGGCTGGCCTCTACCTGATGCCTAGGAGGGTAGAAAAGGTCGGGGATGGCGACAGCCCGTGACAATGCTAGCTCCTCTTCCAGCTGCTATTCTAGAACTTCCTAGTGTCTCTGAGACACCTCCACATCCTCTCAGAGCAGGTCAGGCTCCCCACTCACGTCATGAGACACACGGATGCTACCTGGAAGAAAAGGCCTCTGGGATTAGCATCCTCTCCTGAGGAAGAAGGGTCTGGAAATGATCTCAGAGCCCAAACATCCTGCAGGGGCCATGTTGTCCCCCACATCAATCCTCACTCAGGAGGATTGGGATACTCACTATCTAGCTGCCCAGGGCCGGAGTCCTTCCTCAGGAAGCAATCTCTACCTTTCACAAGGCCTGATTTGCTCCTCAAATCATTCCACAAGCATTTAGAGAGTGCAATTCCAGGTTCTGGTGATCCCGCAGAAACAGGAGACAAACGCACACAAAGAAGCCTCAAATCAACAACAGCTGGCCCTAGGCAAGCGTGGCTGAGGTGGGAGGGGTGGGTGTGGTGGCATACATTTTTACTCCCAGCACTTGGAGGCAGAACGCTGTGAGTTCTAGGCCAGCCTGGTCCACATTAAGCTTTGGGCCAACTCTACAGAGGGTACAGGACAGACAGCAAGGTGACTGTGGGTGAGTCAACGGGGGTTGGTGGGGTTGCCAGGGCTCTTGCTGGGTGAGGTGGTGGCTCTGGGGGTCTGAGGCAGAGCTGAACCATCCTTCTCAGAAAGCCTCCCTCTCCTCTGCAACCTCCCCCTCCATCTCCCACCACCTCACCGCCCCCCTCCCGCTCACCGCTCAGGCATGCTATAAGCTCTCCCTAGCTAGGTTAATAAGGAAACTCCACTCCATCTGGGTCATCAGAACCAAGAGCTTTTCAAGCCAGTCCAGGATGTGGACAGATGAGGCCGGAGATCAGGAAGCTTCCCTGAGCAACTCCAATCTGCAGCCGAGAGCTGCAGCATTCAGACCCAGGAGCGAAGGGGCGGTGTCTTCGTCTATCCCAAAGCCCTGAATATCCTGCATGCCAAAGAGGCAGCTGTAGCTGGAGTGTGCAGACAACCCCCAGGATGGAACCAAAGAAGTGACAAAACCAAGGAGAACCCTGGCTTTCGGGTGCCGCGGTGCCGCTTTAGAAAAATAAACATCAAAAGTTCTGCCAGCTGGGTGTACGGCTGGGCTCTGGTTTATGGGGCAAGTCTTATTAGCTTGATGCTCTTCCAGCCCACCAGGATGGCCCACTGACGCAGGCTTTAACTTAATCATACGCGGTAGGCCGAATCCAATTTCATTAGAGCAGGCGGGCTGGGTGTGAGAGCCCCCAGGGAGCGCGTATGAGTGGGGGCTTCCTCTTCCAGGCCTCGTCAATCTATGAGTCACTTGGGGAAGTCATTTTAGCGACACTAATCAATTAGCCTGGGAGGCTGAGCTGCTTACTGCAGAGGGGCGCGTGGGGGACGGTGTGCTGGGGGGGTCAGAGGGGGGGCAGCCTTGCTTCCTCTGACAGCTGAGCCCACTGGCCTTTCTCCCTCTGCCTGGTTATAGCAGCAGGCCATTAGGATGGGGGCTGTCCAGGACAGCAGCTCAGATGAAAAGCGAAGAACTCAGCAGCAGGCAGGGGGCTGGGTACAGGGCTTGTGGATGGTGGACGTCAGCGGAGTTAGGAATGGCAGCCAGTGGGGTCTCTCTGTTTGCACCCAGGGGCCTCCAGACTCGTTTCAACCTCCCTTTCGCATGCTCAAGTCACTAACAGGACCTTAGAACCTGTGCCAGCAGGGACAGACTCTTGGGCTATAGTTACTGTTAGCTCGATGACCTAGGAGGGCAGAGCATAGGCCTGGCTGGCCAGAAGTTGGAATCCTCACCTACCACGGCCTGTGCCTGGGCACCCTCGGAGGCTGTGCCAACAGAAACACACAGCTCTGCTTACTCTCTGAGCCTCATTGCCACTGACACCCACAGGAGCCTCAGTTACAACCCCTGCTCCCCACCGTTCCCGTTAAAGCTGCTTTTAATAAAAAAATGCAATATCTCTGTGCTCTCACTGTACTGGTCTGATAAAATTAACTGTTTTGCTTTGTTTTTCTCCAGCTTCTTTGTGAAGGAAATAAAATGTGACAGATCAGCCAGTCTGTCTGTCTGTCTGTCTGTCTGTCTGTCTAGGACACACGGGGGCCTCTGGGTTTCATATATTCCTGTGGCTCTCTCTCCCATCTGAGCCACCCAGAGCTCAGGAGAAACAGCCCCTGGGAGACCTCCCAACAAAATACACCAGAGAGAACCAACAGAAAGACAGGAGAAGAGACCTGGCAGCAAGGGAAAGCCAGAGAGCTCCTGCCTCTAAGGGAAGGCCTCCTGCACTAAATGACTTATTTACAGACAGAAAAGCCTGGACCAAAAGTGCAAAGGAGGTATAGGCAGGGAGGCGAGGGATGAGTGGGGGCCTTGATCGGATCATCCCGTAGCCCCTCTCCCTCCATCCACCCTCAAGTCCCTGTGGTCCCCAGTTCTCCCATCCCACTGCCCCCAGAGTGGTCCAGGGAGAGCCAAAGACTGCAGCCTCATGGGAGTAGGTGCCACTCGCTCACCATCCTCTTCCTCAGGTTCTTCAGTGGGCGGCCCCGTCTCACTGTCTGAGTCCTGCTCTTCATCCTGCAAGACAATGGCAGGGGTCAGTGCTGCTTACCTAGCTGAACCCTGTTCTCTCTCAGGAGAGGGTGAGATGTGGGCTGGGAGAGGCGGCTCCCTAAATTGGGGAAGATGAGTGGGGAGGGAGTGGGGAAGGCATCTCCAAGGTCTGTGTGAGCGTGTCCAGCGGCTGTGGTGGAACCTGTGGTGTCAGGGCAGAGTCAAGGACAGGAGGAGGAGATAGAGGACCCTGGGGATCACAATCCCTCAACTTAGGCCATTCCCAGGTAGTGCTTGTCCGGGCATTTTGGTAAGTGGCCTGGAAATCCCACCCTCACCTTAGTAAGTAAAGAGAGACGCCAAAAAATCTGGCTGTACTACCTAGGGCCAAAGCCAGCTCAAGAGCACAGCTATTCCAAGAGAGAGGCCTCTGGCTCCTTCCAGTGTCATTTTCTGTCTCTACTCAGTGCAGTGACCATTTACCCCAAACTGGAACTCCACCCCCTTAGCCTGGTCTCTCCCACACATGGATTCAATAAACAGATGGCCGGAGAGAGGCATCCCATCCCGTCCTGGGATGGCCTTGGTGGAAGGCAGGAGTGACTTCAACTTCAGGAATGTTTGAGGATGAGAGAGCCATGTGACCGGCGAACTATGTGGAGCTGGAGGGTGTGGGGAGGGCATCAGAGGCCCGAGGAACTGTGGCTTGGAAGCCTGGCAGGCCAGGGTGGAAACTTCAGGTTCGAGGGGGAGGGCGCGGGTAGAAGTGAGCTGCTTGCAGTGAAGACAAACACTGATGTAGGTCTGGGGTGCCCCAGATACCCCAAGAAGCAGTCAGCCTCCATAGGAAGAGGCCCCCCAACAGAACAGCAAGTTGAGCATGGAAACAAAGCTTTCACAAGCCCCATGGCGAGAGGTCACAAGAGGCAAACTCTTGGGCCTTGAGTTCCTCAGGATCTAGGGCCAGTGTCTACCACTGAACAGAGCTCGTAGACTCGGTGCTGGTTATGTGGAAGCCATTCTGCCCTGGCACAGGCAAGGTTGTGTGCTGGTGGATCAGACATCTCAGTTTTGCAAAGCAAAGTATCTTTGTAGCTAAGGGAGGTAAGCAGGTCGGGAAAGGAAACACCCCTTTTGATGCAGGGATCACTGCGAAGGATCTGTTGTCTAGACTAGAAATCTTTATCTAGGACTTTTCTATAGCAGTGCTTAGCTAAACACACTTGGATAACACGATCTCCAAAATGTCAACCAGTCCAAAGTCACCAGGCATGTATACCACACAGGGCGCACAAGAGGAGGTGTCTGCACACCCTGGCTATGAGGAAGGGTCAAAAGAATTTATGCCTGGCTATGAGGAAGGATCAAAAGAATTTATGAGGGGACGTGGGGAGGCAGGCAGAGTGCACACGTCTGAGGAACTGAGTTTGGATCCCCAGAAACCATGGAAAAGGAGCACAGGGTTGTGCGTGTCCGGACGTAACTCTAGCGCCGGGATGTGTGGGGGAGAAGGGCAGATCTTCAGCGCTTACCAGGGAGACAGCCTGTGCAACTGGTGAACTCTGGAGCCAACGGGAGACCCTGTCTCAAAAGATAAAGTGGAGCTGGTGTCACACACTTTTAATCCCCAGCACTCGGGAGGCCTCTGTGAGTTCTTGGCCAGCCTGATTTACATGGTGAGTTCCAGGCCAGCCAAAGCTACATAGCAAGACTCTGTCTCAAAGAATAAATAAGGCCTTTGGAATAGGGTCACGCACACGCATACACATTTGTGTGTGTGCGTGTTTGTGTGCGTGTGTGTGCTTCAGAGAAGGATGCCAGGTGGCCTGCTCTAACATTCTGTCCGTTCCCTTCAGACAGGATCTCTCACTGAACCTGCAGCTAGGCTGGCAGCCATGATACCCCAATGATCCTCCTGTCTCTGACCCCTCAGTGCTGGAGTTATAGGTGTATAAACACATGTTGTTTTTACATGGATGCTCGGGATGCAGGTCCTCATATATGTGCAGCAAGTGCCACCTCCCCAGTCCCTAGGATGGGTCTTCATCCAAGGTCCTCCTCTATCCTTATCAGAGAGAATCCAGACATAAGCAGAGACACCCGCACACACAGAAGATCACGTGCATGCCAAGGAGGAACGCTCCAGAAGAAATGCACCTGCCAACCCCCTGGATTTGGGCTTCTGAGCTCAGAGAAAAAGTAAACTGCTGTTGTGTAAGCCCCCAGCCCATGGCATTTCACTGCGGCGGCCCTGGCAAGCCCACAGAGCAGGCTTCCAGGGACAGTAAGCCAACCTCATGAAAACTGGAGGCTGTGACATGCCTGATGTCATGCCCCAACAGGCCTGGCTGAGGCTCCAAGCCAATCGCCTCACAGGTAGCTGCTCTTCGGTCGCTGCCCTGCCTGCTGCTCTCTGCAGAGTCCTGAATACACCTGCCTTCTTTTGAAACAAAACAAAGCAGAAGCCAATCACCCCACTGATTGTGGGCCCAGTATAACTGTGTGGATAATTCTATTTCAACTGTTATGAGTTAATTTTCCCCTTCAGCTTCGTCCAGAGGTGGCAAGAGACGGAAAGTCTCCAGCTAGCATGCCCAAGAAGCCACTGCAGAGGAGGGCCAGGCAGGCTTCTGAATGATTAGAGGCAAGGCCAATGTGTGTGTGTATGTGTGTGTGCACATCTGCATGCGCGCCCATCTACTGTCCCAGGAGTTGCCTTTGCCCTGCATCCTACCGACAGGATCAGCAGGAACCCCGTGGCTAGCCACCAAAGCTAATCCAGGGTGTGATGGCCTGTCTAAACCTGACGCTCATCTGGATTGATTGACTTTAGACCGCAGCAGCTCGGCTAGGCAGGTGGAGCTCAGTCAGTTCCAGCTCTTTAGGGGGATCTCCTGAAGAAAAGGTAAGCAGTTGGGGTGGAGGAGACTGCCTGCGGGTGTCTCCCCCTTGCGGAAGGCAGGGCGGGTGGGAGGTTGGCAGTATGGCTGGAAAGCAGGGCTGGCTAGTGCCTGCCAGTTCAAACCCAGAGCCCTTCTCTCCAGAGGACTGGCGTTATAAACAGTTGTGAGCTGCCAGAAAGATGCTGGGAATCGAACCCAGGTCCTCTGGAAGAGCAGTCAGTGCTCTTAACCATCTCTCCAGCCCCCCCCCCAATCTCCTTTGTTTGTTTGTTTGTTTGTTTGTTTGTTTTTGAGACAGAGTCTCATGTAGCCCAGGCAGGCCTCGAACTTGCTTTGTAGCTGAGAATGACAGTAAACTTCCAATGCTTCCACCTCTACCTCCCACGTGGCACCGGCTAAGTGCACCAGTCTTCAGGGCCTGCGATCTGCCCTCTGTCATTCACTCATGGGTTCCTTGACTCCCTCTGCCTGGCCAGAGGTCTCGCAGATTACAGGGCCTGGACAGCTCAGAGCTGTTTGGCTGCCTGGATCTGCAGAAGGGTAAGAGGGGCTGAGGTTTCCCTATGTGGGAAAGCTCTCTTTGTCCCTGTGTTCTGGGACCCATGTCAGGCACAAAAGGGAGGAAAGTTCTTAGCACTTCGGCCAACACCAGAACGTCAGTTTCCCCTTGAATGGTTCTTGCACTGGGGAGCTCACTCCCTTACGGAGCAGTCTACCTCTGGGGAGCATCAGACAGGGCTTGGGAGTAAGTTCTGCAGCAGGGGATGCTAGGTAGGCTGTAAGTAGGGAGGGGAGAGACAAGGAAACTGAACCTGCCTTTGGCAAAGAGCCAGCAGCAGGTTTTTGTTGGATGTTTGTGGGGTTTGCATGCTCTTTATTGAAAAAGACATCACGGGTGCCTGCTGTCCAGTGGACCTGTGGTAGAAGTGGGGAAGGGGTGGGGAATGTGGTGGGCAGGGGCTTGGTCTCATTCTTGTGGGATGTTTGTGGGGTTTGCATGCTCTTTATTGAAAAAGACATCACAGGTGCCTGCTGTCCAGTGGACCTGTGGTAGGAGTGGGGAAGGGGTGGGGAATGTGGTGGGCAGGGGCTTGGTCTCGTTCTTGTGTGCAGACATTCCCCTGCACAGACAATGTGCTCAAAAATAAAAGATGACCTCATGCTGGTTAAGTGCTCCAAGGAGAGCCAAATAGGATGATGCATGGGAGAGAGAGAGAGCCGGGAGAGAGCTGGGAGGAGGGTGATTGGTATCTGCTAACGTGGTCAAGGGCACGGAGACAGGATATGCACAGGGCTTGTATAAAGATGCAGGCTGGTCGGACCAGGCAGTCAGTCAGCACGAGTGTCCAGACACGGGCCTGAGCACGAGGAAGACACCAGAGGCCTCGGTGGGGCAGTGAGCCTTGTGATCAAGGTCTATCAGCCTCAGAGGCTAAAGTTACCCTGCTGCAGCAGAAGCTGCGGAGGGCTTCAAGTAAGGAAGCTGGGATGCGGCTTCTGGGTTAATGAAAATCCAACTTGGAGCTGGTGGAGCTGGGCAGCCTAGGGCACAGGGGCAGCAGGAGCCTGGGAAAAGGCTATTAGACAGCCTGCAAGAACACAGCACGGAATAGCAGCCAGCAAGACTACAGGGAGCTGCTCCCTTGGGAGGAGGCTCTGGGAGACAGGCAAGAGGGCAGAGAAAAAGAGGAGGGCAAGACAGGTCTGGGCTTCGGGTCTAGGCAGTGTGGGCAGCATGAGGAAAGATTTGGGGAAGAGGGCAGACAGTGACAGACACCTGAGGGGAAGGGGTGTCCGTCCGCAGGAGATGGGAGAGGGCTTTGTGCGTTTGGGCGTCCTTCACTACCATCAGGGCAATGGTGGCTGGGGTGTTCTAGAGGACAACAATGGTGGA
The DNA here is from genome assembly GCF_018167655.1 of Microtus oregoni. Lineage (NCBI taxonomy): Eukaryota > Metazoa > Chordata > Mammalia > Rodentia > Cricetidae > Microtus > Microtus oregoni. The sequence continues at coordinate 3,220,117 of NW_024543222.1, read as the reverse complement.
GCAGGTTCAGAAGACCTTCGGTTGATAGTATACACCAGAACCTTTCCAATAGGGCGAGGGGAACGTGAGAGGGAAGGGAGAAAACCCAATTACACACATAGGGTAAGGGGTTAACTTACAGAGCAGGAGAGGTGGGGGATGGGGTCGGGGAAAGGAGGGTGGGGGACAGACTGAGATAGAGATGGACCAACTCACTGTTCCTTTAGCTAGCACTCCCACCCCGACCTTATCCTGTTCAGACATCCAGTCCAACAACACCATCCTGGGCTCAGTACTGCCCAGTCAAGCACACATTTGCCAGCCTTAAGCAAACTCACTCAAATGAGCAGGCGCTGCAGACTCAGTCCCATCAGATTGACAGTTGGGGCAATGCTCCCATGAGCGGGTTTAGAGGACACCAAGCACTTCATAAAACCAGAACAAGACAAACACACAAAAGCCCCGTGGGCAGCAGTCTGCACTGTGCCCAACCCCAGGGCAAACGTTGGGCTGAAGCCCCTCCCCCACACTTCAAAATAGAAGAAAATCAAGAAGGGATTGATGACGTCGGAACAGAGAGGGCTGGGGAGCGCAGTCATTCATTCGGGAAAGCCAGGCAGGAGGACTGGTCAACGGAAAATAACGCAAGGTCGGGCTGGGCTGTCACTCAGTAGCTTCGAGCACTTGCAGGTTATGTCCCGGGTTCCATCACCAGCAGGCTCGTGCCCACACACAGACACACGCATGCACACACATAGATACACACAGGGTAGGTAGGCAGCTTTTAAAATCTCTTTAAGGCTTTAGCCAGAGGAGAAGCCAGTTTTGGATTCCCTAGGCGTGGGAGTCGTGGGTGGTTTGGCCCGGAGAGACTTGCAGACTAGCAGATTACTACCGGTGGAGGAGGTGCTTTTGGGTCTTGAAATTTATCTCCAGCCTCTGAGTCCTCAAAAAATAAGAATCTACCCGAGAGAAAGGCTAGTCCAGGAACTCCCCTTTTCCAAGGTTGGGGTTCTGCAGTCTCTGCTCTGTGTGTGTGTGTGTGTGTGCAATTAAGAAAATTTTAGGGGCTGGAGAGGTGGCTCAGAAGTTAAGAGCACTGGCTGCTTTTTCAGAGAACCACGGTTCAGTTTTCTGCATCTACACTGTGGCTCATAGACTATCCTTAACTCCAATTCCAGGGATCCAGTGTCCTCCTGTGACCTCTGAGGACACTAGGTACACACATGGAGCACAAGCATACATTCAGGCAAAACACTCATGCATCCAAAATAAAAAATTTTAAATGTAAAAAAAATTAATTATTATTATTGGGGGGAACCAAGAATTCAAGGTCTCTGGGTAGTGGTGGCACATGCATTTAACCCCAGCCCTTGGGAGTCAGAGGCTGGTGGATCTCTGTGAGTTCAAGGCCAGCCTGCTCTACAGGCAAGGCCACCTTTGTCTTCTCAGTGGGTTCAAGACACCCTGAAGCTATATAAAATCCTGTCTCAGTACAACAGACCTGGCATGTAACTGGGTGAGATGAGATTAGAGCCCTCATAAAAATACTACAAGACACCACGGCAGTCCCCTTCTCTGCCATGTAAGGACACAGCTGGAGATAAGTCACACGGGCAGGAGGTCTCCCCAGAGTCCAGCCTGCTGCTCCAAGACCTGAGCATGTCCAGGAGTCAAAGGTGCAAGGAGAGCCACCTGTCAACAGTGTCTTATCACATCAGCTAAGGTGATGAAGACAGGACTGGCCCCACAGGCGGGAACTATTACGCATCTATCTGGCCCTCTCCTACCTGTTTTGGTAAGAGGACAAAATGGGACCAACTTGGGACTGCTAAGTCAGATGAGTTGACAGTGAAGGGCTCAACTGTCCCTCGATCACTGTGGGAGGGCTGGGTCTGTGAGCTTCCAATGTCAACAGGGTTGGGGACAGCAGGGTCACAAGGTGGAGCTCGAGTTAAAAGCTGAAGGAGCAATACAGTGAAACCCGCATGCTTCTCACCTAGACCCACCCTTCTGCCATCTTTATATTTTCTCTGTGTCACACTGTGTAACTAATTAAATCCAGACAGAGAATTTCGGCCTGCAGGCTGCTGGACGGCTCCGTCATTAAAGCATTTGCCGCCAAGCCTGACGACCTGAGTTTGATCCTCACAGGTCGTCCTCTGACCTCCATATGTGCACCGTGGCCCTGGAATGAGCACACACGTGAAATAAATAAGAGTATTAATAATATAAAGAACTTTAGCGTGTATCTTGCTAACAATAGGTCTCTCCTTTTTAAGTGCTAGGAATCTAACCCACAACCTCATTTAAACTAGACAAGGGCTTTACCACTGGACAACATCCCTAGCCTTCTAGGACCTTTTCCATATAAACCTAATGTCAGTACTGCACGCAAAAAAATCCAGCACTGAAATCACCCAAGCCTTGGGTTCCACTCCAAACGCCATATACACAAAAGTCCCTACTCTGGACTGGAGAGATGGCTCAGCAGTTAAGAGCACTTGATGCTCTGGCAGAGGACCTGGGCTGTGTTCTTAGAGCCCACGTGGTGGCTCACAACCATCCCTAACTCCTGTTCCAGGGGACCAGACGCCCTCTTCTGGTCTTCGCATGTAGTGCATACACATACATGCAGGCAAATAAGTCATACATATAAAATAAAAATAAATGGATCTTTTTTAATAAGCCCCTACTGTGTGTTTATTTTTTGTTTGTTTTGAGAGTGTCTTGCCACGCTGCCTCAGCTGGTCTCTGACCCCTGGACTAAAGTGAGACTCCCATCTCGGACTCCTAAGTAAACCAGAACCCACATGCCAGGAGGCCTGACTGGGGCACAGACTAAATGTCTAACCTCAGAGTCATTGGACCGACCCTTGTGCCATGGCTTCTCGGGGAGTCCTCCCATACGAACATGACCTTGCCAGGATGCTGACTTCACGCAGGAGACCTGGCCATCCTAAAACCCCAGCATACACACCAGCGTCAAGAAAGCTCTGCTCTCCAGCTCTAAGCAGGACCAGCTTCTGTCCGGACACAGCTGCTTCATAGTTCTCGGCGGGAACTAGGTGTGCCCACCCACCATGCTTCCTGCACTGCCCGCCCCAAGTAATGCCAACGAGAGAGATGAAACACATTCTAATAATATGATCCTACCTCTCCAAGTCCCTGCCCAGGACTGTAAACTGCTGGGGGGTGGGGAGGCAGGCCGGCTAACAGGACGGGACCTCAGCTTGGCTGGCCTCACGCCCACCCACCCCCAACCCTGCTCCCTGAGTCCCCACTTGGGCCTCAGTCTATAACTGTCCCCTCCCACCACCTGGTCCCTGGCCTAGAGGGCACCCAGCCTGCAAGGGGGCCACTACCCAAGTCATCTATGCAGCAGCTGAAGGCTGCCTCCCGGACTCCAGATCCTTCTCAGTAATCAGCTTTGCGGGGCAGAGCCTGCAGCTGCCACAGACAGCCAGGCCTCGCTGGGAAAGGAGCAGACTGGATTAGGGGGAAGTAGTTAACAGAGAATGAAGAGAATGAGGTGGGGGAGAGGCACGTTAAGCCTCTCGAGGGGGGGCAGTGGCTCCCGCCCAACAGAAGTGGGGTGGGCCCTGATCCACCTAGGGACCATGAAGGGAGCCTCCATGTAGGGCATCATCCAGCCACAGCCTCTCATCCCAACCCAGGATTTTCTTCCTTAGGGCTATCCCTGTCCCCCCCCCCCCCCACACACACACAATGTGAGCATCAGAAGAAAGAGCTGGAAATGCCTGAGTCCATTTTAAGACAACTTCTAACACAGACGCCCACGATTGGAAGGCGTGGAAGGGACACACAAAGGAGCCTCTGTCTCCCAGGTCCTCACCTGGGACTCTGCCCACTTGACACTGCTGGCAGGAGTCAGAGACCAGGCTCACAGGTGATGGGCCTGACCTCCAGACGAGAAAACTACCTTACTGTTGGGTGGACTCCCTCAGGACAACTCGGCTGCCACCTTGAACTCCCTGACCGGTACCTCGTCCTCCAAAGTATCCACGAACCTGGGTGTGGTGGCCGTGCGTGCCTGTAATCCTAGGGTTTGTTTTGTTTTTCTTTTAGAATGGGGGAGGCTCATTATGCAGACCAGGCTTGATTTGAACTCACAGAGATCTGTCCTCCTCCAACTCCTGAGTGCTTAGTTAGAATAAAGGTGTGAGTCAGCAGGCTTCGGGAAGCCGAGGCAGGAGGATTTTGAGTTTGAGGTCAGCCTTGAGTACACAGTGGGCTCCGGGCCAGCCCAGGATACATGTCAAGAATCTGCCTCACCAACCAACCAACACCAGAAAATAATCCAAAATGCCCACTTGCGTTAATTATACGAAGGCCCCTGTTTCCATACTGTGACTGACCCTGTTACAGGGTGAGCGTCTCGAAAAACCTTGTAGAAAGTTTCTTAAGAAACTGCTCTACTCCACAGGACCAAGACAGGACTGCACCCCAACAGACACCTTGGTCTAGCTGGAATCTAGAGGAACAGTTTAAAACAGAGCTGGTGGAGGGAGCCCATAATGTCCTGAGAGGAACCCCAAACCCCACCTGCCAGTCACCCCGGGTCTGCGAGCCTCCAGCAGCATCCTGTTCTCCCTGGGTTGAACACAATAGCGTCTCCTCACAGCCGGCTCTGGGCAAGTTAGAAGCCACACTAATGACACAATTAGTCATCCACTTGTCAAGCAAAGAGCCTGAGAGTAGGGGGTCTGGCAGACTCAGCAAAGAGAAAGGCCTGGGCCCAGTCTCACTGCCGCCTCCTCTGTCCCAAGGGCTTCACTCCCGTGTAAACCGTTGTATCCAGAGAGGGACAGAGGAAGCACCGGCAGATGTGCTGACCATACCCACGCCAGCGCAGCAAGCCCACGGCTTCCACGAGCCATCCTGCCTTCAGGATGAAGAACAAAGTGTTAAAATCTGACCGGAGACCAGAGTGGGTGGCCAGGCCTGGAGCTGTGAAATTCCAGTAACCTCGGGCAAGCCAGGATCCAATCTACAGCACATCAGAGAATGGGCAAGGGGCGTGCGATGGGTGCCCTGAAGAAGGCCTAGTCTGCTGAGGGCCGGCTCCTGGGAGATGGGGACTGGGGTGGGGCTGGGGGTGGGAGTGGAGAAGGGGGGCTAGGGCTTCTACTCTTACCTTTTGTTCCACACCAGGTGGACTCATCTGCAACCAGGGGGTGGGGATTGAGGGTGTCAAAGCCTACAAGTAGTTGAAAACGACAATAATATGGTCTCAGTAAGTGCTCTTCTTTCAGTCCAGTCCGCCTGGCCTCACACAACGCCCACATTGCCTCTGGAATCAGGATTTCAAGTTGACACAGGCAACTTCCCTTCTCGCACACCCCATCCCAAAGTAGTGAGTTGTCAGAGTAAGCCAACTCCAGTGCAGATCTTGAAGAAGGGCACGTGTCAGTAGGTTTGGGCACGCGTGGGCAAAGGCGAGGAGAGAGGAGGGTGCAGAGCAGAGTGTCAACGTCCGTGGGAGGCCCGGGAACGCCAGAGCGGGGAGGAAGGGAGGGAGAGAGGCCAGCTCCACTTTGGGGGAGGATGAAGCGTACCGGCCGCAGGAACCCTCCTTTCCTGCCAGCCGCTGGCTCGGCCCTTCCTGCGGAGGTTCAGCCGGCAGGCTCGTGGGTGTCCTACCGGGACCCCACGGCGAACCCGGTGCGTACCTGCCTCCCCTCGTCCGCCGGCTCCTCCGCCACGGGCTCTCTCGGCTCCGCTATGCGCTCGGGCTGGCGCGGCCCCGCGGGTGCGGGCTCCGAGGCGCTGGGCTCGGGAGGCTCAGGCGATGCCGGAGCCCCGGGGGCCTCGGTCGGGGACGCGCGTTCCGGGGCCGGGGCCGAGGCCGGGGCCGCCCCACGCCGCAGCAGCAGCCAAGCGAGCAGCAGTGCCAACGCTGTGGCCAGCGCGGGCAGCGCGGCCAGCAATTCGGCCGGCGCCTCCATCGCGCCGCGGCCGCCGAGTGCCCGCCCGCCGGGACCCCGAGGGAGCCCGCGGCGCCCCGCCACAAGGCCACGCCCCGAGGCGGAGTCCCCCCCAAACCACGCCCCCTCGCGCTCTCCGGGTGCCTTGGAGTCCGGACCTTGGGAGGCTCCAGTCCACCTCTCGCTGGTTGATGCTCTGGGGCACCGGCTCTGCTCATGCTTGCTGAATGCGGTGAAAGGCTCATTGTTCATCGTCTTTAGATTTGGCTTCTTTTCAGCCGTGTGCAAGAAGTACATCTTAAAAAAAAAAAAAGAAGTACATCTTAGAGGTGGTGGTGCAGACAAGTGATCCAAGTGATCCGCGGCACTCGAAGTGGGTTGGGTGCCGGAGTTCAAGGTCTTCCTCAGGTACAGAGTTCTGGGCCATACAAGATCTCATCTCAACAATACCCACTACACACAAAAATACTCATCTTGGGGTACTGGTGATCTGGGCCCTACGGGGGAACTTGTGGGGGCAAATCCAACAAGGCTCATGAAAATTGAACACTAATTCCCTCAAAAGGAAAACAAATCAAAGCGGGACGTGGTGACTCTCGCCCTTGATCCCACAGCCCAGTACTCCAGAGGCAGAGGCAGACGGTTCTCTGCGATTCAAATGCAGTCTGATCTACATAGCAAGTTCCAAGTCAGCCAGGGTTGCATATGAGACCCTGTCTCAAAGGGACAAGGGAAATCTCTCATGACTCCTGGCAGCCATGGCCCACAGCTGTGGCATTCATGAGTTCTTGCTGAGGGCTTCTCATCCTGGCTTTGGCAGTGGGTGGAATGAGGTGGAAAGAAGGGTGTTTTTGTTTTTCCGTGTCTTTCCTAGGGCTCTATTGATCAAAGTGTAAAACGCACTGTAACCAACTGTGTGTTTCCCTAACACTCCCCACCCACCTTTTCATTACTTTGAATAAATACAGGATAGACGAAGTGTGTGTGGGGGGGGGGGGGGGGAGGAAGGACTAATGGAAAACAAACAAACCCAACGGGGCAGGCAGGCGGATCAGTTCAAAGCCAGCCTAGGTTATTCCACGAGTTTGGGTCCAGCCTGAGCTACTTGAGACCCTGTCTCAAAAGAACAGAAAGGAAGTGGGCTCCCCAACCTGGATAGTGGTTCACACCTATAATCCCCACTATTTGGAAAGCCGAGGAGGTCTCGAGGCCAGTTCAAGGCGATCTGAGCAGTCTCAGCTCACGCAACAAAATGGGGTTCCAACTTCGGCCAGATGCTAGACTGGGAAGGAATCTCAAGCACACTTGTGTGAGAGCAAGTGCGCTCCCACTGAGTTACTTCTTCCAGGCCAGAGTGTTATTTTACCTGGAAGAAACAGTTTGTTCACCGCTTGTGAGCTCCAGCTGTGACAGGAAGATCCCTCAGCAACAGGGAGAACTCAATTCTATAGCAAGTCACTGGTGGGTTTTGTTTTGTTTTTTTGAGACAGGGTTTCTCTATGTAACAATCCTGGCTATTCTGGAACTTGCTCTGTGGACCAGGCTGACCTCCAATTCACAGAGATCTGCCTGCCTCAGCCTCCTGAGTGCTGGGATTAAAGGCGTGCGCCACCGCCCGGCACAGCACTGGTTTTAAGAAGCATGTGTCTCCTCTTAGTTGATGGGATAAGCCCAACCATATAATGCAGAAGGGTTGGTGTCTAGGCTCCCCGCTTTTCACTCCTACAGGATGTGAAGCTGAAGTATACCAGCCTTATTTTACTCTAAGACACCCCCCCACCCCACGCACGCGCGTGCGCACACACACACACGCACACACACGGGTGTCCATCACTCCACCACACCCTCTTCTGTTTTTAGTAACAAGGTTTCACTCAACAGCCCAGGATGGCTTTGAACTTGTATTGATCCCTTCCAGAGCTGGGACTACAGATGTAAACTACTACACCCTGCTTCCAAACACAGGTTTGTTTCTTTTATTTTATGAGTGTTTTGTTTTCATGTATGTGTGTGCACCACATGCAATCCTGGTGCCCATAAAGGCCAGGAGAGGGTACTGGATCTCCTGGAACTGGAGTTAAGGATGGCTGGCAGCAACCATGTGGGTGCTGGGAACCAAAGCCTGGTCCTCTGCAAGAGCAGCAGCTGCTCTTAACTAATGAGGCATCATCTCTCTAGTTCCCTAGGCTCGTTTATTTTTAGTCCAATATAATTCTAGCATCCAGGAGATGAAGGCCAGCTGTCTCAAAAACAAACAAAGAAGCAAACTATATAAAATGTATCTTAAAAAGTTTCCCCGAGCCGGGCGGTGGTGGCGCACGCCTTTAATCCCAGCACTCGGGAGGCAGAGGTAGGCGGATCTCTGTGAGTTCGAGACCAGCCTGGTCTACAGAGCTAGTTCCAGGAGAGGCTCCAAAGCCACAGAGAAACCCTGTCTCGAAAAAACAAAAAAAAAAAAAAAACAAAAAAAAAAAAAGTTTCCCCGAGACATGGCTGAAGTGATATTTTATTTGTATTTTAATAAAGCTTGCCTGAAGATCAGAGAGTAAAATATCGGCATTTTTCAGTCTTAACAGACCAGACAGTGGTGACACATACCTTTAATCCCATTAGCCACACTAGTTTATCATAGAAACCAATGGTAGAGATGCACGCCTTTAATCCCAGCCCTAGAGAAGAGTGTAAGAAGGGAGGAGACAGCTGACACACACAATCTCATTCTGAGATTCCTGGAGGCAGGATTGCCATTCTGAATTGACGTAGATCTAAGGGCCAGTGGCTGCCTGTTTTGCTTTTCTGACCTTTAGGTTGAACCCCAATTTCTGTCTCAGGGTTTTTATTAATCTTTTTTTTAAATATTTATTTATTATGTATACAATATTCTGTCTGTCTGTGTGTATGTCTGCAGGCCAGAAGAAGGCACCAGACCTCATTCCAGATGGTTGTGAGCCACCATGTGGTTGCTGGGAATTGAACTCAGAACCTTTGGAAGAGCAGGCAATGCTCTTAACCTCTGAGCCATCTCTCCAGCCTCCAGTTTTTATTAATCTTGTCCACTATGCCTGGCTATAAAATGTATTTTAATGAGGTACTGGAGCCGGGCATGGTGTCAGACGTCCTTAATCCCAGCACTTGGGAGGCAGAGACAGGTGGATCTCTGAGTTAGAGGCCAGCCTGGTCTAGATAGCAGGTTTCAAGACAGCCAGGGTTACACAGCAAGAACTTGTCTCAAGAAACAACAGAAAGTCTGTTCTGCTAACAGAGTATATTCTAGTGACCTTGACTGGAGAGTCAGAAAGGAGGAGAAAACACTGAAAAAGACACAATCCCAAATCCACTTGCTCTATTTGAAGTGATGATCAGGTTTATACCTTGCAGAGCCACAAGCATTTGGCGGTAGAGCCGGAGTGGGAGGGCCAGATTGTTTGGTACTCTGATAACTGTAAGAGACTAGGGTGCTCAGGGCAGCCTGGTTCCTCTGAGGCATTCAGTTACCATGGAGACAGCAGGTTTGGGCAGGTTCCCCCTGGGGAGATTCCTGGGGGATAAGTGTTTCAAGTTCTTGAACTAAACAATAAGACACAGTTGAGCGCTACAAGGAAGGGACCCCACTTTTGGGATGGAGACAGTATATACTGAAATCCGTGTATCATCTTGACAAGGACATGGGGTGTTACGAGGAGCCAGAGCCCAGGTTGAACTCATCAGAATTCATTTCTGTGGTAATGCCACACACAGCTAAGGGACCCACCGCGGCATCCTCACACCTGCCTCCTACACAGCACCCTTACATCTGCTGCATTCCCATCCCAACCCCTTGCCTAAAGCTCAAGGGTCTCCAGCTGTGCAAAGCATTGGCACAGCACAAGCAACTGCCCCCATCTTTAGCTCAAGCCTTTCAGCTGCTCTCCAGATGTGCACAAGCACACAGCTAGGGTGGTTTGCGTCCTTCGGTCTAATGTCTACCTCTGGAGAGAGCTGACTGTGGCAAGGCACTCCCACCTCACCAGCTTCCTGTGAACATCAGCCGCTGCCCACTGAGCCCCACGCAGGCAGGGGCCCAGGCCTGTCCCTGATGTATCTGCAGGCACTAGAAATGCTGCTCAAGGCTTGAAAAACTAGGAACTGGGGATCTGCAACCAAGCAAGACTGGGATGGTGCTTCTGCTGAGGTGGCTTTCTCATCCGGGATGGGACCCTAGGCCCATAAGGGCTAGGACCACAGAGGGGCAACTGTATGGTGTGGGATTCACCAGGCTGATGGTGAATGTTCTGGAAGACTCCACGTGGTGTCTTTTGTTCTGCTCTTTCTTATCAACCCAGCTCTTTGGTTTAATAAGACCAGCTGTGGCTCAGCAGTCTAGTGTTGCTGAATTCTCTATTCTGTTACCGTTCTCGCGCATGCCAAGAGAGGGAGCAGGTGGGAGGTGCAGGCTCCTTATCCAGAGCACTGGGCCACAACTCTACTCAGTCCCTCTGTTTTGCCTTTGCTCTGCTTCCACAGGGGAGCGTATCTGATGGTGTCCAGAGGGACAGTAAGCAGAGACGGGTGCAGAACCGCTGGCCTGGCTAGAATAAACCACACACTTCTTCGCAGGGTGGTCAGGCACCCCGTTTCTGATGATATTGAGTGACTGGGAGGCACCTCTGGCATCCGGGGTGGAGAGGGGAGAACTAGGAGAGCTGCTTTTTCCATTTGAGATTTCTGTACCTCCCAGGCTACTGGCTTTGTGCCTCATCCCGCCCCCTGGTGGCAAAGAGACCTCTTCTTTAGTTGCTTGTTTTATTTCAATTTTTAACTTGTTTTGAAATAGGATCTCATTCAGCCCAGGCTGGGCCTGAACTTGCTCTGCAGCCCAGAGGCTGGCCTTGAACTCCTGATCCACTTGCCTAGCCTCCCTTGTTCTGTGATCCAGGCTAATCTTGAAATCCGGAGCTCAGCTGATCCTCCCACTTTGCCCGTGGCAGCTGTACTACTGGCATATAATACTCGGCGTCTTGTTTTACTAGTTTTTTTTTTTTTTTTTGGTTTTTCGAGACAGGGTTTCTCTGTAGCTTTGGTGCCTGTCCTGGAACTAGCTCTTGTAGACCAGGCTGGCCTCGAACTCCCAGAGATCCGCCTGCCTCTGCCTCCCGAGTGTTGGGATTAAAGGTGTGTGCCACCACCGCCCAGCATTTTACTAGAATTTTTTAAAAACAGTATTATTAATTTTCAGACAAGCTCTGCTATGTTCCATGAAAGACTAGGAACTCAGAGATCTGCCTGCCTCTGTCTCCCAAGTGCTGAGATTAAAGGCATATGCCACTACGCCAGCTTTTTTTTAAAAAAAAAAAGTATTTATTATGTATACAGTATTCTGTCTGCAGGCCAGAAGAGGGCACCAGATCTCATTACAGATGGTTGTGAGCCACCATGTGGTTGCTGGGAATTGAACTCAGGACCTCTGGAAGAGCAGCCAGTGCTCTTAACCTCTGAGCCATCTCTCCAGCCCCCAGCTATTTTATTTTTAAGATTTATTTTTATGTGTATGTACCATGTGTGTGCATGGTGCCTGCAGAGGTAAGAGGAGGATCTCCTGGAACTAGAGCACCATGTGGAAGCTAGGAATCAAACCCTGATCCTCTGTGAGAGCAGCAAGTGCTCTTAACATCTGAGCCATCTCTCCTGTCCCCACCCCACCCCGTTTTGGTTTTCTAAGACAGGGTTTCGTCTATCCTGGAACTCACTCTGTAGATCAGGCTGACCTCGAACTCAGAGATCTGCCTGTCTTTGCCTCCCGAGTACTGGGACTGAAGGTGTGTGCCACCACCTCCCGGTCTCTCCTGTCCCATTTGTGTGTGTGTGTGTGTGTGTGTGTATCTGTGTGTCCGTATGTCCGAAGACAACCTAAGGGAGTCTGTTCTTTCACTCTACCATGTTGGTTCTGGGGTAGAACTAAGGTTTTGTCTTGGTGACCCCTGCTCTTTCCTGCCAAGCCCTCTCCCTGGCCCTCCTTTTTAAACAGGTTGGGACAGGAACAGTGGTAAAGGGTAAGAGGCATCCAGGAGCAACGCAGGGGAAAGGCTGTCTGAAGGTGGCAGAGTGCTTTTCAAACAGAAACACTGCCAGGCAGCACTTGGCAGAGACCCTGAAGTCCCCTTGAGACCCACGTCTTGGGGTATTCTACAGGCAGCGCCACAGTTCCAGAGCATCAAAATGCTCCCCACATCACAAGTAGTCTGGCCTGGGACAAGACCTTGACAAACCTCCTCTCTGACTACTTTCCTGGGCTATAGGGACAGGTGAAGGCGAGCAGGTGAGTCTAGGGGGCAAGCAAGGTGCTTGCTGGTCAATTCCACCAGAGCTCTTCAGAAGAACCCGACACCCTGAAAAATGCCACCTCCATGCAAGGATTTCTTTCCTGCATATACAAGCCACCCTTGATGCACATGGATCCGAAGTCTGAAGACACCAATCATGATGTCCCCTGTAGACACAGCATTCCTTACTGATTCATCGTGTGTGGGAACTGGCCTCTTTACAACTCAAGTTCTGAGACAAAAACCCCAGCACCACCTCCCCGGAGGCCCAGTCATGTCCTCTACTGTTCTCCCAAAATATACCACACTGAGACTCCAGACTCCCCTGTGCAAAATAACGCTAATATGGTACCAAGTGGTGGGCAAAGGTGTAGGTCATGAAGCCGGGTCACTCTGAACCACAATGAGGTCCAGAAGACAGCACACACTCGGGTACTTCTTACACAGATCAAGGCCTCACCACTCTCTGCTCTGCCTGGATATACAGCTGCGCCTTACCAACAGCGGAAGGTGACACAGAGTGAAACAATGACCAGGTTCTCATAGTCACAGGGCGGACCAGAACACTCAAACATGACAGCACAGAGATTTCTTAACCATCGAATCGGTGCCAGTGTGGCACTGTGCCGGCCGAGCATGCACACTCCTGGAAACGCTACAGCATCTGCCCAAAGAAGAAAGATGCACAGTCAAAGACAGAGGGTAAGGTAGGGGCAGAAGATGAGCTCAGACGGTGGCAACTAACAGCTTACACAGGAACCACCCAAGGATTCTGTTGGCTCAACGATGAGCACAGCGCCCCACAAGGGTCCCTAATCCTGCCGCGGAGAGCATTTACTGCCTGTAATTGTCATGTAGACAGCACAGCTGGGCCAAGGCTGGATGGTAACACTAAAATAGAACACCACAACGTGGTGGTGTGTGTATGGTGGTGCACGCTTTCACTCCCAGCATTTGAGGCAGAGGAGGCAGATCTATGTGAGTTCGAGGCCAGCCTGGTCTACGAACAGAGTTCCAGGACAGCCAGGGCTACTCAGAAAAACCCTGTCTCGAGAAACAAAATAACAAACAATGACAAAAAAAAACAAAACCCAAGGATGAGCATACTTGCCTGGTGGTGCATGATTCTAGCACTTGGGACGTTGAGGCAGAAGGCTCCTGACTTTGAAGCCTGCATGACTATGCAGTCAGATACTGTCTCAACTGTCCCTACCCGAAATGGGGAAATCTCAGACCTCACGTGACAGCTGTCACCTCCCAAGCACAGGCGGGAGAGTAGGAAACGACTCACAGGCAGAGGGCACACCTAAGCCTGGCCACGGAAGGGACAACCAGGGGGGAATGCACACAAGCACCATAGATTCAACTGCGAAGACAATCTAATTCTCCTCACTGAGCTCCAGTCAAACCAGAGATAGCACAACAGAATAAAACAGCTAGGATCCTGAACTTTTATTATGCAGTTAATACTCAAGGACTCAGAGACAAAGGCAAAAGGACTGTCACTCACCTGCACTGTCTCCTACACCACTAATCAGTGCACCTCACAGGTCCAAACAGGGCCACCTTTCACTCTCCGTACAGGACAGGTGCCAGCAGACTCTTGGTTCTCAAGTTTACTTACTTAAATCCAGTTTGTCCATCCATCCGCCCACCCACGGTAGCCTGGGAAGTCCTAGAACACCATTTGTAGACCAGGCTGGCCTTGAACTTGAGCTCTGCCTGCCTCTGCCTCCTGAGTGCTGGGGTTAAAGCAAACGTCACCCACACCTGGCTTAGATCCAGTCTTGTTTTCCTATTTCTCTTTTTAAACAAGTCGGGAGGGATGGTTAAGATGTTATACAAGAAGCCAAGAGCTGTTCTAGGTGCAGCCCAGCACACACACACACACACACACACACACCCAGGAAAGGCGCACAGAGAGACTCTAGTATGCCCAAGGAAATCTGTCCAAGATATAAAATGGATTATTTTTATTAAATAGATAAAGGGCTTCCTTGGCACCATCCACACACCTTTGCCCTTAGGATAAGACATGACCATGGAGAACAAGTCACTGTACCAAATGCTACAAATTCCCACTCTGAGCATCCTCATTCTCCGGTGTCAGCTCCCTGGTTCTGCAGATTCCAGTGGGCTGCCCTCCCGAGGCTTGGGCCTTGCCCGTGGCAGCCGGCATATCCTTGCATAGACAGCAACCACATGTGGTCACCTGGAGGAGCTGCGTTCTTTGCTCACACAGTCATCCTGTGAGGTAGTGTCCCCATTTCCCACCATGTTGCACGTCCTCCTCTTCTTCCTGCGGTGTGTGGTCCCATCACCTTCAGATCCAGACTCACACTGGACAAAGGGAAGGAAAAAACAATTTTGGGCTGGGGGATGGTTCTGTGGGCAAAGGTTCTTGATGCTGAACTTCATCCCTGGGGCTCAAATGGAAGGAGAGAATCAACTACAAGTCATTTTCTGCCCTCCACATCTGTACTACAGCAAACACTTCTATGCAGAGGCACACCCATAATAAATCAATATAATATTAGAAGCTAGAGAGACAGCTCAGTGGCCAAGAGCACTGCCTGCTCTTCTAAAGGACAAAATTTACTGTGAGGTTTGTATACAGAGAAGCAATGTTCAGATAGCAAATATATCTCTGTAGAAAGATATTTCAAACCATAATGCTTATTTTTATTTTTTATTTATTTATTTATTTTTGGTTTTGAGACAGGGTTTCTCTGTGGCTTTGGAGCCTGTCCTAAAACTAGCTTTTATAGACCAGGCTGGCCTCGAACTCCCAGAGATCTGCCTGCCTCTGCCTCCCGAGTGCTGGGATTAAAGGCATGCGTACCACCGCCAGGCCAAACCATAATGTTTAAATAAAAAAGCAGGGTGTGGAGGGCTGGAGAGATGGCTCAGTGGTTAAGAGCATTGCCTACTCTTCCAAAGGTCCTGAGTTCAATTCCTGGCAACCACATGGTGGCTCACAACCATCTGGAATGAGGTCTGGTGCCCTCTTCTGGCCTGCAGACATACACACAGACAGAATATTGTATACATAATAAATATTAAAAAAAAAAAAGCAGGGTGTGGTGATGCATCTTTAATCCTATCACTCAGGAAGCTGGGGCAGGTGGGTCTCTGTGGGTTCAAAACTAGCCTGGTTTACAAAGCGAGTTCTAGGACAACCACAGCCAGAATGAGACTGTCTCAAAAATAGAAACAAATTAAAACAAATTCTAAAAACAAATCCAGCTCTCAGGAAGCAGACAGGTGGACGGCTGTGATTTTGAGGCCATTTGGTCTGCATAGTGAATTCTAAGAAAGCAGGGCTGCATAGAGAGACCCTGTCTCTCAAAAAACCAAAAAAGCTGGGTGTGGTGTTGCATGCCTTTAATCCCAGCACTTGAGAGGCAGTGCATATGTTAGATGACTGGTCAGGCCAGTCAGAGTTACACAGAGAACCCTGTTCCTAAAAACAAAAAAACCAAAATACACCTGGATAAAAATCCCTCTTTTCCCTGAATTACTAGGCACTGAAGATAGAACCTTCCTAGGCTAGGCAAGTATCAGTGATGGTGATGGTGACATCAGTTAGGGCGTAGCACCAGTGTTAACTAAAGCAGGTTTGCCTGTTTCTGGGCTTCGGTTTTACCATCCATAGGGTCTAATGAAGGCTTTGTGGTCAGAACAAAGCTGGAAGCCCCGCTGTGTGCAACCCCCTCCCCTCCCCCAGCACTCCCAGCACCTCTGCACAGATGGAGTTCACAGGCCTGTGAAGCTGGGAAAGGGTGCAGTTGCAGGAATGGCTGTGTGTGAGAATCCTGTGCTCCACTCCCCCCTGGGCAGCCGAGGGCCTCACCTCTGAGTCCGTGTCCGAGGAGCTGGAACTGGAAGAGCTGGAGGAGTCGCTGGAGCTGTCAGAAGCGATGCCTGTGGACTCTTGGAGGTCAACAGCGTCGGCCAGGACTGCCAGCTCAGGGTGCTCCTGCTTCAAGATCCTGAAGGGCAAGAGGTAGTTCTCAGGGCTGTGACGGTGGCAACACCCACTCAAAATGACAGACTCAAAGTGGAGGACTCCACTGCTTGCAGCACCTGGAAACCCCTAGTGCATCGGTGGGAGTGGCTCCCAGAGACACAAATGGGCTAGGACAGACCATGTGGGCTGCCCACAGTCGCTGAAGGAAAACTACATTCTAGTGCTACACGCCTGAAGGAGCACCAGCCACACACACACACCTCTGGAGGCCAGGTTTCCTGGGAGAGGGGGAGGTCCTTAGAGAACTCCCTGGAGAGAAACAGCTCCTTTCCTACTTTCCTCCCTAAGTCTTTTCTAGCTGATCTGTTTTCTTTCTTTTAAAGTCTTTCCTTCCCACAGCACGGTGCTAGTGAAGGGGGTGGGGCTGGTTATATTATACTAGAAAGAGCAGGAATAATTAGGTTTATAAGAAATAAGACGTCACACAAGAGAGCCCACCCCTGTCACTTGAAAGAGAGACTGAGCTGACGCTAAGAGCAGCAGCCCTCCCCAGCAGCAACCTAATCTGACATCCACTGTGACCAGCAACAAAGGACCTGCATATGCAGAGGCCTTGGAGTGGCCTGCAGGGCAGAGCGAGAGGGCCTCATGCCCCAGAATCCAGGGGAATAGAAGCCACCACCCTTGCTGGCCTCTCAACAGGGAGGCAGAGCACTGAGCAAGCCAGAATCCCTCTCTTACCCCGAGAGCTGGTCCCTCCAGGTCAGGGTTGGGACACAGTGGCACGGGGTGGCTGGGGGTGGCTTGCACTGCCGCTGCCCGTGCTGTATCTGTTCTGTGGATAAACAGAGGAGCTAAGTCTCCAGGGCAGTTGCCTCAACAAGAACTGAAGGTAGTAAGTTCAAATGAATATGTTTCTGGGGGAAAATAAAGAAAACCTCAACAAAGACTTTTTTTGGTGCTAATGCTAGTTTTTATTTTTAAAAAATAACAAACCAAAAAAAAAAAAAAAAAAGAATAAGAAAAAGGAAGAAAACAGAGTGAAAACAAAAGAGAAACAATCCCAACTGTGACTACGACCAAACATGCAGAGCTGCTCCCTGCCACCTGGAGGCTACAGACACCCTGACAGCTGGCCCTGACCTTGGGCCCTCTCTACCACAGGTTCCAAGGCCCAGCTACTCCCAAGCACGGTACTGCAGCAGACAACGCTCCCCTTTCCATCTCTGGGGAAGGAACTGGAACAAAGCAAAAGAAAGGAAAGGTTTCTCACCTGTACCACTTCCTTGACAACTTTGGCCTCCCTCTTACCGTCTTGTGCCACACAACAGGGAAGTTGGTACTGCTGGCGAAGTTCTGGGTGATGGCAATGGTGGTGTCAAGATTGAGAACAACATGCCACCAGCCCCCTGGAAATCCAACAAATAAATAATTCAGTAGGGATCAGCCCTGATGCTCCTGACCAAGAGACGGCAGGTGACCTGGGGTCTGACTCTGCACAGCCACGCCCTCACTTTCTCTACTGTTTACGGCTGCTTTCCTGTTAGAAGGCACAGCTGGGCGCTGGGGACAGACTGTCTGCCTCAAATGTGTTGACTCCTGGTCACCGAAAGCTGCGACTAACACTGTAAAGGCAGAAGTTTTAGGAGAACCCCTAGCCCTTAAATATTTTCACTTCTGGAAACTTCATCTATCGAAATGTAGCTCTGGCTGGCTGGGATTTTCCAACTCAGCCCAGCCAATTCTGCACTCTAGCAAAAGCCACAAAAAACAGGCAGAGCCTGGGACTCAACTTAGGGAGAGCAGGTAACAGGGTCTCGGCCCATGGAATGTGGAGACAGATGCACTTCCTTTAACTTAGAATCCTAACCCTATCATCACAGCAGGCATGTATGACAGGAAAGGACTTCTGTCTCATTCTATAATTTTACCCCAAAATAAGAACTCAGTGCAATTACAAAATACAGCCAGAGCTGTGAAGAACAGCTTCTTCTGGCTCATCTGTACCTGGTACAAAGACAGTCTCTCCTGGTTTCTGTAATATCTCCAGGGGTTTGAATTCTGGCGGCCAGGTTGGAAGCTGTGTTCGTGGATAAATAACATTAAACCAGGTAATGGCTTCATCTTGTTGGTTCCCCCCTTCTTCTCGGGTCACCTTGATGAGTTCTCGGGGAGTGCTTGTTGGGAACAGGCACCAACGCTTGTGGCCCTGCACTAAGGCATTCCAGGCACTGGTTCCCAGAGGGTCAATGTGAATCCCAGTTCCAGAACGTGGTGGCCCCATCACAAACCACCTACAGGATGGAAACATGGAGAAGACATGAAGGGTACCTGAAATGTACTTGGCATGAAAGTAAAGTCTCTATGGCACTCCATCACACATTATGCTGTATTTACTTCAGAGACTACAAATTCTGGTGCGCAGCATTAAATAAAGTGTATACGGACTGATGTCTAACAGGAAAAAGAAAAATCACTGATAGAAATTTTTGCTGGACATTTTTAAAAAGACAGGTTATTACCAGTAAGCACAGACTCTTAAAAAAAAAAAAGAAAAAGAAAAAGACAGGTTATCTATCAGCTGGCTGTGGTAGCCCAAGCTTTTAACCCCAACACTCTGGAGAAGCAGGTGGATCTGTCAATTTAAGGCCTGCCAGGGCTACAGAGCAAGACCGCCTCCAAAACCTCAAACCTAGCTGGGCCTAGTGGCTTTTGTTTTGTTTTTCCAAGACAGGGTTTCTCTGTATAGCCCTGGCTGTTCTGGAATTTGCTCTCTGTAGATCAGGCTGGCCTCCAACTCAGAAATCTGCCTGACTCTGCCTCCCCAGTGCTGGGATTAAAGGCGTGCACCACCACTGCCTAGCTTGGGCCTAGCGTCTCTAATCCCAACACTCCAGAGGCAGAGGCAGAGGCAGAGGCAGGTGATCTGAGTTGGAGGCAAGCCTGATCTACATAATGAGTTCCAGAACAACCAGAGCTACATAGTGAGACTATGTCTCAAAGAAAACAAACAAAAACTCTCTGGAACCCGCATTATAGCGGAGAGAACAGGCTCCTCTGAACGCTACATGCGTGCTGTGGCACATGTGCCCCTCAATAAATAATAAAATATAGCTGGGTGTGGTGTTGAACATATTTAATCCCAGCACTAGGGAGACAGAGGCGGGCAGGATCTCTGTGAGTTTGAGGTCAGCCTGGTCTACATAGGAAATTCCAGGATAGGCAGAAATATACAGTGAGACCCCCCAAAAAAACAAAAATAATAAATTACAGTAAATCACACTTGCAAAAATCTAAGTAAAATTTTTTATTAAGCATTGTCTCAGCCGGGTGGCAGCGGCGCATGCCTTCGATCCCAGAACTGAGGCAGAAGCAGGCGGAACTCTGTGCGTTCAAGGTCAGCCTGGTCTACAGAGTTCCAGGACTGTCAGAGATACACAGAGAAACCCTGTCTTGAAAAACCAAAAAAATAAGTAAAAAAAAAATAAAAAGGCGGTCGTCACAATTGAATTCTACATTTAAATGCCCTGGGGCTGGACTGGAGGCTAGGAGCACTGACTCCTAGGTTTAATTAAACACCAAAGTTTAATTTAATTCTCTCAGCACCCACTCAGTGCAGCATGGTGGTGGCTCACAGTCATCCACCAGCCCCAGACGATCTGCCGCCCTCTGGTCTCCTCAGCACTGGTGCGCAGGCTGACTAGAGACTTAGAGGGCTGCAGCCAGGTAGGTGTCCGGGTGGCCCCCAGAGCAATGGAATTAGTACTACGAGCAGACCATAAAGGAACCACTCACTGCTTTCACAGGTTAGAACGGGCTCTGCTACCCACCCTGCCTCGGGCTTTGGCACACTGGATACGGAACACTTTACCTGTACGGGGGCCTGCGCTTCTCACCCGCGTACTGGAAAAGATCATCCGTGAAAAACTTGGGCACCTTGTAGTCTTCCAGAAGTTTCCTTCTCTTGGGGTGTTCGCCGTAGCTGCTGTCAAAGATGTAAAGGGGACTGTCGTCACGGGTGCTCTCCATGTACTCGATGTAGTATTTCATCTTCATCTTCACCGAGTAGCCGTCGTTATCCTCGCCGCACTTGAACTTCTGGTTCCGGTATTTCCTTTTGAGGCGCTCCAGAGTCCATTTCTCCTGCGCGGACCAGCCCTCCTGGGCATTCAGCAGAACCACGGGCTTGTAAGGCCTCTCGTAGCGCTCGACAAATTCCTCCACCGACAGCTGCACAGCATCAGCCCGCTCCACGTTATCCTGGGGGAAACAACAAAAGACCTGTCCCGTTAAAACACAGAACAAGTCCGGTGGCGGGGAAAGGTGTCCCACGGGGCCAATTAGCAACGACACACACCGGCAACGACAGGCCATTAGCGATGACCGCGCCTCTGGCTCCTCCAGGGGGAGGGAGGCCCACGTGCGTGAGAGTGAGCACGTCGCACCCAGGGCCACCCCTTCGAGGGAGGGAAGGAGGGAGGGAGGAGGGGCAGGCTCGAAGCTCCCATTAATGAGCGAGCTGTGACAGCCCGGCTGCGGGAAGGGTCTGGGGAAGAGTGGCCTTCGGGGAGCAAGGCCCCGCCCGGAGCCGCACACCGGCCGCCCCGCGCCCCGCTCACCGGCACGGCCGCCGGGCTCAGCGGGAAGCTCTCGTAGTAGTTGTGCCGGGTCCAGTCGAGCGAGTCCTTGAGCTCGGGCCGCGCACTCCGCTTGGCCTCGCGGATGCGCTTCTTGCTCTTGTGGTTCATCCTGAGCAGGTCACCGTCTGGTTCCGCCACGACCGCGACGCGGCTCGCTTCCTGCCACCAAAAAGCGCCCTCTCCGGCCGGCGCGGCACCGAAACGCCCTTCGCTCCGGGCAAGGCGCCTTTAAAGTCGCCTTCCAGAAAATTCACTCCCCAGCCACCTCCGGAGCTCCCGGTTGGGCGAGCAGCGGCCGTCCTCCCCGCCCCACCGCCTCCGGGGGACGGCCATTGGCCTCCGCGCCCTGCGAGATCCGCCTTCACGCGCGCCGATTGGGCGCCATGTTGGGAAGGTCGCCTTGCTGACGCCCTGCCCCGCCCCACTGCGGCCTGCGCTCCACTTCCGGCTGCGCGTCGCTTCCTCGCCGTCCGCTTCCGGCCGGGCTCGCTGCCGCCGCAGCCGTCTGGGTTTCGTTTGGAGAGCGTCCAGCAGGCTCGTCTCGTCTCGCGGCCACGTGGCACGGCCCCACCGGCCCGGCGTTCCCGCGCGCCGAGCGCCCTCCACCGCCCCCTGACCTGGGGTGCCCCGATTCCCCTCCGTGCGAGCGCGGCCTCATGGCCGGGGCTCAGCGCTTTCGGTTCCGGGAGGAGTCAGGCCCTGGAGCCCATGGGGCAGTGCTGGAGGTCCGCGTCCCGCAGGTGCGTGCAGCGGCACCCACGTGGAAGCGCTCCCTGATGGCGGTGTAGGGAGTAAGGGATTTAGCAGCAGGTCTGGTATGGAGCTCGGTGAGGGACCGTGCCAGGACGGAGGCACCGAGTGTTTCTTCCGGGAAAGTGGCTTTCTTAGCCTGCGGTGCTAGCTTTGAGCTTTTTTGAAAAGCATTTACTACTATATCTTAACCCCACCACCCCACGCCTCTGAGTACTCTTGATTGAATCCAGCCGCTGTTAGGCAAGTGCTCCATCACCCTTTTTGTTTTATTTTTGAGCTCAGGCAGATTTGACATTGAACCCCTGTTCCTCCTCCCCAGGATTGTAGGTGTGCGCCACCATACTCTTGTTCTGTCTGGCTGTCAAACCCAAGACCTCATACATGCTAGGCGAAAGTTGTGCTTCTGAGCTCCTAAGTTATGGGTCCAGGGGTTCCTGTCTCCAACAGCACAATAAAATTTTCTGCATCTGCCGTGACTTGTTCCTCCGAGCTTATAGCTACCCTAGATCCGAATATTGACTTTCCCCTGATAGTCGGGTTTACAAAGGCTTTTCAGGCTATCCCAGTAGGCGTTCCCGGCAGCAGTGGCAGCAGAAGGTGCCATCCTATCCTGTCACCTGGAGCAGCCTGCATTCTTGGCAGATGCTTCTGCCCAAGTGAAGTAAAGATTCTTTTGTTTTTGGTTTGTTGAGACAGAGTTTCTATGTGTAGCCCTGGCTGTCCTGGAACTCGCTCTGTAGAACAAGCTGCCTGATGGGACTAAAGGCAGGATGAAAGCCTCTGGGGCCTCCACCTCCACCTAGTGAAGCAGGTGTGCTTGACTGTACTACAGAAAAACATTTCAAGGCAAATCAGTATGAAGCAGAGTGGGCGGCTATTAACAGTATAACCTGGATTTAAGTTTGGGGGTATATAGACGTTTAGGAAAAGGACACAATGCATAGGTACAGGCTTTACAAGTACACTTAACTGTCTTATGCACATATGCCATGTGCACAATTCCTTTTTTTTCTTTTTTTTCTTTTGTTTGTTTGTTTTTCTAGACAGGGTTTCGCTGTAGCTATCAAGCCTGTCCTGAAACTAGCTTTTGTAGATCAGGCTGGCCTCGAACTCACAGAGATTTGCCTGCCTCTGCCTCCGGAGTGCAGTGCTGGGATAACTGCCCAGCCATTTGCACGATTTTGTAGCTTCTGAAGGTAAATTTAAGGGATTTCTAAGAAACTTTTCTTTTAGTAAATAAGATCACAGGATGGGGGCTGGAGAGACAGAGGTCCAGAGTTCAGTTCCCAGCAATCACATGGTGGCTCCCAACGATCCCTTGTAGGATTTGATGCCCCTCTTCTGGCATAAAGGTGTACATGCAGATGGAGCACTCATACATAAATAAATAAACAAACCTTTTTTTAAAAAAAGTCCCAGGGTGAAATTAGTGAGGTGCATTGGACAGGAAGGATTACAGTGATGTCAAAACCATGTGCTACAAGAGTTAAAGGAATCTTTAATTATACTAGGTCCAAGGGTGTTGACATATTTATAACCTTGTTCGTGAAACTCTCAGAAGGTTGCTGATTACAACTGGAAAAGCTGTGAGGTTATATTCAAAAGACAGACTTAGCTGGGCAGTAGCGCACACCTTTAATCCCCGCACTCGGGAGGCAGAAGCAGGTGGATCTCTATGAGTTCAGGGCTAGCCTGGTCTACAGAGCGAGTTCCAGGACATGCTGCAAAAGCTATAGCGAAAACCTGTCTTGAAAAACAAAAAACAAAACAAAAAAACATGACAGATTTATTTTCACTCCAAGGAGTTCCTCTATTTTAATTTTTTTAAAGGTAGTCTCATTCTGGCTGTGGCTGTCCTGGAACTGACCAGGCTGGTATTGAACTCACAGAGATCTGCCTGCCTCTAATTCCTGAGGTGCTAGGATTAAAGGTGTGTGCCACCACCACACCCTCCTGGTTCTTGTTTGCTGTTTTAACATTTGGGTTTGAAATATCTCTATAAAGAACATTGTTCCTCTGAAACTTCACAGTGAATTTTGTTAGTTGTACTGATATTTGACCCTTACCCAATGAGAGACTTCAGCCAGACTCTGAGATGAGATCTTTACTTTCCCATGTCTTCTTGATTTTCTCAGTCTGTCCTGCCTCAGTAGTTCAGTGTTAGAAAGACAGCATAAAAGGCAAACCAAGACAGAACTTGATTCCTGTGGCCTCCTAGTGACTGAGTCAGGGTCTTACACTTCTCTTCGGCGCTGATATTTTTTTGTAGCTCACTATGCACCTCTGGCTGGCCTGGAACTACCAGCGACCTGCCCACTCATGCCTTTCAAGTGGATTAAAGCCATGCGCCACCATACCCTGCTTCATTTTTTAAAAAAAAGATTTAGCTTTTGCTGGGCATAGTAGCCCATGCCCTTAATCCCTTCTTTAATCCCAGCATTCAAGAGGCAGAGGCAAGAGAATCACTGGGAGTTTGAGGCCAGTGTAGTCTGCATAGCCAATTCCAGGACATCCAGGGCTACATACCAATTATGTCTCAGAAAATGAAGAGCAGGAGATTCGCATTCCGAACTGCTGAATCATCTAGCTACCCCTATTTTTTAACCCTGTAACTTCATTTATGTATATATGTATGTGCATATACATATGTATTTTATTTTTTATGTGCATTGGTGTCTGACCTTGGAGTTGCAGACAGTTGTGAGCTACCATGTGGGTGCTGGGAACTGAACCCTGGTTTTCTGGAAAAGCAGTCTTCCCAACCCCTATTTATTATTGTTATTTTGAAATTGGGTCTTGATATTTTGGCCTTCCTGTCTAGTGCTTGAGTGAACACTGTCCCATCACAACCATCCATGCACTGTTCCTGAATGGACCTCTGATTCCTGTACAGCTTTGATAGTTTTTGTCATTCTCTGTCACCCTAGCAGGGGCACCCGTCTCCAGAAGACAGGCCAGCTTTGATTTCTGTTGCTAATATGCAGTGTTTTGTGTGTGGCATTGAAAATTATTACCCTATGGAGATCATATGTGCAGTTGAGACAGAAGCCCTGACAAGTAGGTCATGTAAAATCATATAGCTGGATCTGGAGTTTGAGCCTGGGGTGGGGTGTTTGGGGATGGTGGGGGGGGAGGCTCAATTCAGAGGCCCTTTCCCTTTTTGATAAATGTTCCCCAGATTCTAGTTTTTTTGATTGCTTTAGGAGTTTTGATTTTTTTTTCCAGACAGAGTCTAGAAGTCTAGACTGATGACCTGATGGCTTTTGGTTTGCTATGTAGATAAGGCTGGCCTTGAACTTATAATAATGTTCCTTCTTCCTCCTGTGTGATAGAATTATAGCTGGGAACCACATCCTGAATGATTCTAGTTCTTTCCAAAGACTATCTTTCCGTCTTTAGCTCCACATATACCTCCTTTTGTGAGACATCTTCCTAAGACTGCAGGGCTTGTCATTAGCGTCCAAGTCATCCTTGACTTGAAAATCTCCCAGAAAATAGAGATGAAGTAGGGCTTGTCCAACATCATCTTCTTGTACTTAGAATTTGTAAATTTCTGTGGCCAGGAGATGCACAGGTCAGTAAACCTCCAACCTCCCCCTCAGAGTGTTGTGCCTAGATCAGACCAGAGGCACTCTTCTGGGCAACCCTTGTCTTCATGTGTTACACCCTTACTTCACCTTGCTTTATTATTGTAGCATTTATTCATTCATTCATTTAATACTTACTGGTTTTTCAGACAGGATTTCTCAGTAGCTATGGAGCCTCTCTTGGAACTTGCTCTGTAGACCAGCTGGCCTAGAACTCAGAGATCCACCTGCCTGTGCTAGGATTAAAGGTGTGCACTACCACCACCCGGCTGTAGTAGCATTATTACCAACCAAAATTACCTATTCTTTGCCCATCATTGTCCAGTATATAGTTATGTACAGTGTATACGCTAGCCCTTAACTGTCCCTGAAGTCTGTTTAAATGCTTGTGGAGGGGCTGAACAGATGACTTGGGTAGAGTACTACTTGCTACTCTTACAGAGGACCTAGTTTTAGTTCCCAGCACCCACATGGAAGCTTAGCCATGTTTAACTCTAGTTCCAGGGGCTCCAACACCCTCTTCTGGTTTTAGAGGCACTAGGCATGCAAATGGTGCATATACATACATGTATGCAAAACACTCATGCACATAAAACGCTTGAGGAGCTGGCAGTATCGTCCACAAAGCCCTTGGTTACTCAGGATTGAGGCCAGCCTAGAATAGTTTCAGAACTAGTACACGACCATCATGTGTGTGTCAGGACTGACAGTGCATAAAGTATTCATATGGAAATTTTCTTTATAGGTCCTGCATGTCCAATATGGGATGTATATTTGGCCCTGTGCTGTAGTCCTGGCCCAATACTTGTGGTTTCACAGAAGATCTCTGCCAGGCAAAGCTGTCTTAGAGGTAACAGGACCCAGTAAGTTTCCACATGTGAGCTATTAGTATTTATTATGTATTTTTATATCAGGTAGTTTGGCTGGCTTTGAAATTCCAAATTAGTAAAATCTTCACATTTCCAATTAAAAACAAGTATTGAGTTGGAGAGGTGGCTCAGCCATTAAAGAGCATTGTCTTCAATTAAGAGGTCCTAGGTTCAATTCCCAGCAACCACATGGTGGCTCATAACCATCTAAGTGATCTGGTGTCCTCTGACATGTAGGCAGAACACTGTACATTCTTTGGCAGTGTGGCACACACCTTTAATCCCAGCACTTGGAAAGCCGAGATACACAGAGAAATCCTTTCTCAAAAATAAAGATCTGGATACTTAGCTATAAAAGCAATAGCAGTTAGCGGCACAACTGGCTATTCAATCCACATCTGTCCATTGTTCCAGATCCCATTTCCAAGATAGGACAAACCTGTATTGCAATTAAATTATTTTTGCAATATGGAAGCAACATCCTTTGATTTAAGCAGGTGTATGTGCCACTTTTCAGCAAATCAACCTTTAAGTTCAGAGTGCTGCTTGTTGCCAGAGGTAGTGTTACCAGCCTTTAGTCCCAGCCCTGGGAGCAGGCAGGCCAGAGTTCAAAGCCAGCCAGGGAGCATAGACTGTCTCATTTTGAGTCCCAAATTTTATTTCCATTATTTAGATTGGAGCTGGAGTGAGTCTTCCAGGGATTCTGGCTGCTAAGTGTGGTGCTGAGGTCATACTATCTGACAGCTCAGAGCTGCCCCACTGTCTGGAGATCTGCCGACAAAGCTGTCAACTCAATGACCTGTCATATATTCAGGTTGTAGGGCTAACATGGGGCCACATAACCAAAGACCTGTTGTCTTTACCACCACAAGACATCATCCTTGCATCTGATGTGTTCTTTGAACCAGAAGGTAAGCTTAATCTGCAAAAAAAGACCTAGCACGCACATGTTGCATAAAACTCACTGCTGTTCCCCCCCCACCCCAGATTTTGAAAGCATTTTAGCCACAGTGTACTTTCTGATGCAGAGGAACCCCAAAGCTCAATTTTGGTCTACCTATCAGGTCAGGAGGTGAGTATGGACAGCTTCAATTTGCTAATTTTCTTAATGATAATCAAAATGCATTAAACAGAAAAAGCATGAATCATTAAAAAAATTTATTTCCTTTCAGTGCTGACTGGTCACTTGAAGACTTGCTCTACAAGTGGGATATGAAATGTGTCCATGTTCCTCTGGAGTCTTTTGATGCAGACAAGGAAGATCTAGCCGAGTCTGCCCTCCCAGGAAGGCATACTGTTGAAATGCTGGTCGTCTCCTTAGGGAAGAACAGCTTCTGAGTTGTACCTCTAGCTGTTTGGGACAGTGTCAAGACTCAATACACCTGGCATTAAGATGAGCCATCTGCCTGAGATGTCATGTACAACATACACTCATGGGCAACAACTTTTTAACAAATTAAAACACTTGAAAAGGACTTGGATTACTCTCAATCATTAACCAGGACACACTCTGGGTTGAGACACCATTTTAAGACCTCAAGATGCTACTCAAAGTGTTAGGTTTAGGTTCATCTAGCATTCTCGTGAGAGAAATGGTATTCCCTCAACATTGTACCTTTACACTGTAAGGCCATTAACAAAGTAATGCGTTGCATAGGTTTTTAGATTAAACCGAGGAAAAAAGACCAAGACATATTCTCAAAAAAGCTAACACCAGAAAACACTTTAATCAAACTACAGAAACAATGGTTATAGTACAGAATATTCATAAGCAAAAGATACACCATGTTTTTAAGTACTTACAAAGTTACAAACCATTTGCTTCCTTAACATTTTCTGATTAAGTTCATACACGAGGATCAGATTTACCATTTTTTTGAGGGAGGGGGTGTATTTATCATCAGCTAGATGTGCTCACTGTATGCTCCATTATTTATATGCAAGGCCCGGGTGACTGGAAGTGCAGTTGTCAGGCATTTTAATAAACTGGACAGCCATTTGTTTCTGCACGACAAGGCATCTTTACACAGGAGCAACCAGGAGAAAACAGGAAACAGCCAAGCACTCTGCACTGCAACACGCCACCTTAACAGCTAACCAGCATTACTCAACTGCTACACAACTGCGCCTAGTGCACAAAAATACATAAGAGAAGAGATTAGAATTGTATTTGGTAAACAATCCTTCAAAAAAAATAAGTCTTTTCACCTGAAAAGTCTTTATACAAATTTGGGTTCAGATTATCATTTAGACCTGAAGGTAAATAACATATATAAACAATGACACCAACTGTTTTAATTCTAAGGAGTGAAGGCAATGCTGAGTCAATCTGCTGACAGCTTTAGGCTGTGTGTAATGGCTGCAAACGTTTCCTTATTAAGTCAGGAGGCCACAAATTAGGTTACCAATCTGTTTAATTTCAAACAAAAAAAGTCAGCACTATAAACAAAAATGAAATTTTACCTCAAATATCCAATCCAATAATGAAATCTGAAGTCGCTCACCTCACTAAATTACAAGAAATTTGAATAACAGCAACACAATGGCACATAAAATGATGTTTGCCACCTGAGGCAGATTAAAACAAGTAAAAAGTTAGACAAATGTTACAAAATAACCTTTTCAATAGCCAGTTGCTTGTTCCAAGGACTCTTCCACTGACCGACGGACTGAGTTTGTGGTCCTTTCCCCAAAGTCCTCTGTTAAGCTGCTTGCCGATTCATCTAGGTTTGAAAAGAGAGAGGTTCAGCTTACCGTCTACTACCACACACAGGTGCCCAGGGCACATGGTTTCAGTCTCAGACACGTACTTACTAAGAAAGGCTCTGGTGAAACAAGGAGGTTACACGAGGTTCCACCTGGCCACTGTCAGTTTATTAAAGGCCCAAATGAGAATCCTCCCAAAGGCTACCACCAGCACAAGTCTGAATGTGATTCTTGGTCAGATAACCAAGACAAAAAAATGGCAAGGGGAGGAAGAAAAAAAAAAAACAAAAAGCGGGAGGGCGGGGTGGGGCTGTATCCAAATAAAACTTGCTATCAGAAATTAGTCTACCCTTTAAGATGTTTGAAAATGAAACGTTTGGCAGTTGAGGATGTTCTTATCAGCTTAGGGCCCTTTCCTTTAAAAAAATAATAGGACCAAACAATTTGAGAGTTAAAGACACACTATCCTTTCCCCACCCAGTGCAATACCTGTAACTTTCTTTTGGGATTCCAAAAGTTCACTGCTTCTTAATCGCAATTCATTTGCCACATCCATTAGAGTAAGAAGTCCCAGTCAGTACAACAACAGTTGAACTGATTGTTTTGCTCTATGAGGATAGTGCATCTTTAACGTGTAAAGACAAACCTGCTCCAATACACGCCCACAGAAACTGGTCCCTGGAGGATCAGCCAAATCAGTTAAAATCTGCAATACTGGCCAATATTCTTTTATCAAACAGGAGACCGCAGCTTTAAAGGGGGAAAATGCAGACGTTGGATAAAAACAGCAAGAAATAGTCATTTTCATTAATAGGTCTCAAACAGTATGAAACAGCCATTATTACTTAAGCTCTACACAATCCTCTCTGAAGACCCCTCTTCAGCATTACTCCCAAAGCCGAGTAACCTCAGACAGTACTCTTGTCACATCAGGAGTCACTCGCGCTAGCATGGCTCAAAAAACCTACTTCAACCCCACGGGACTCAGGCTGCGGCTCGGATTCCTGCAGACATTACCGTTTTCTTAGGAGGACACTGCTCCTTCTTCCTCTGGAGACTTGGGGGGGCTCTTGGAACGCGACCTAGACTTGGACTCCCTCTTGGACACGGGCGGAGGACTTCTGGATCTCGACCTGGACCTGGACCGCGAGCGGGATCTGGAGACCGAGGACGACTTGGACTTGGATCTTCGCGCAGATCTGGACTTGGAGGTGGAGCGCGAGCGGGACCGAGTGCGGGACCGGGACTTGGAGCGGCTGTAGCGAGAGCGGCTCCGGGACCTGGAACGGCTCCGGCTTCGAGACCGGCTGCGGCGACGGCGCCTCGGGCTGCGGGCGGGACGCGAGCGACAGCGTGAGCGAGCTGCAGGCCGCCGGCCCAGCCCCGCCCGCTCCACCCGCCCCGCCGCCATTATCTGGCTGCCAGACGCCATTTCCCTCGCCGCGAGGCGGAGTCTCGCACGGTGCGGCAGGGCCCGCCGCCGCCCAGGCCGCGAGGGAGGGGCCCGCTCCACGTGCTCCGCGCACCTTTGTGCGCCCGCCGGCCTCCCGTCCCGCCCCCGGCCAGTCCCTCGCCCCGCTCACCTGCGGCTCCGCCGTCCGTAGCCGCCGCCGCCATACCTCCGCGGTGGCGGGCCCCGGCGGCTGTGGTGCGAGTCGGGCGGGCGGCCGTAGCGCGCCATCTGCACCCGCAGCTCGCGGCCGTCCAGCACCGCCCCATCCATAGCATCCATGGCGTCTTCGGCGTCGCGCTTGTCGTGGAAGCGGACGAAGGCGAAACCGCGCGACTCCTTGGTGTAGCGGTCCCGCGGGATGTACACGTCGCCGACGCGGCCGTACTTCTCGAAGACGCGCCTCAGCGTGTCGGGCGAGGTGCGGTAAGTCAGGTTGTCCACCTTGAGGGAGGTCATGCCCTCCACATCGGGAGGCGGGCGGCCGTAGCTCATGGCTGCGAAGCGGCGAGCGGGCCCTCGCCCTCAGCAGGATCCGCGGCCTCCTCTGGCCGTGGCGGCGGCGGCAGGCCGCGCCTCTCTCGGCAGTGAGTCCGCGTGGGTTAGCTGCGAGGCCGGCGCAGAGCAGACACACCCGATACGCTCCCAGCAGCAACTGAACGGGCGGGCGGGCGCCGGGCCGCCTTTATAGCCGCCCTCACAAAATGGCGCCCGCGCCACCCGGAAATGAATCTCCTGATTGGCTCGTCCCGTCCCGTACCGTAACGTCGCGGCCGCGCGCCCCGCCCCCGACCGCGCGCGCTTGCGCAGAGCGCGGCGGGCGGGCAGAAAGCGCGCAGTCACTGCGGCCGGGAGGGGGAGCGGCCCGCGCAGGCAGTTAGAAAGCCCGCCAAATGCTCTTTCCGCCGGCGAGGCCCCGGGGGGAGGGGGAAGCACTGAGTCCCGTTCCCCCCCCTCCCCCAGGGAGGAAGAGGAAGCGCAACCCGGCGGACCCCGCCTTCCTCCCCACGCCAATGCCCGAGCTCCACGCGCCTTTCTGCCCAGCCCTCCGCCCCTCCTCGGTCACGGGAGCTCCTGTTCCCATTTGCCTCTGTGTCCCCGGCCACCTCAGATTTCCCCTACTTCCCGCCGTTCCTGTCTTTAGCTCGGGGCACTCGGGCCCACTCCCCCCCCCCCCCCACACACGGGCCGAGACACGCTCCCGCCGCCATGCGCAGGCGTATTCCCCTCCACCAGGGACTACATTTCCCGGCGGGCGCTGCGCCTACCCTGCGGTCAGCTGACCGGTCTCGTGATCTTCTGTGAGTCAAGCCGGGAGGGCGGGCCCCAGCGACTTGCGCTGCCCGTCCTTGCCCCTGATCCCCCCCCTCGTCGGAACTAGGAGTTGCAGCGTTGCGGGCCCCGGGTCTCCTCTCCACTCGGTCACGTCCCTGGAGTGTCCTGACCGTGCGGGTGGGGAGAGCTTCCTCTAAGCCCGCGATTCCCTCCCGAGGACTGGAAATCGGCAGGCTGGCTTGCCTGGCTCTCTCATTTCGTTTCTTTCCTCAGGACTGTCAGGGGGTTCGGCTGGAGGAAGAGAGGTGACTGACTGCCCTGGGTCGCTGCTGATCCCCGACCAAGCGGAGCCAAAATGTCCCCGGAATCTAAAAAGCTTTTCAACATCGTTATTTTAGGAGTTGCCTTTATGTTTATGTTCACCGCCTTTCAAACTTGTGGAAATGTAGCGGTGAGTTGGAACTTGTCCTCTCTCCTTTGAAATGCCTATATCACAATGCCCTCCGTTTGGTGACAATAAACGTTGATGTCCGCTACCACGCCAAGATTGCTCCTCCTGTTTTTCAACCTACCCTTCCTTGTTCTCTATGATTTGGTTTGGTTTCATGTTAAACACTGGCGTTTATGACTCAGACGCGGCTTGGAGTTTGAATACTGGCCATAATTACTTTAATTCTTGTCCGGGTTAAACGCTGAGTTTAGTGCTTGGGTGGTTGGGGCACCAAAACCCAGTGCAGGTACATCTATCTGGTTGCCGTTTCCCCGTCGGGGAGAGAGCACTGGAGATCCTAACATGTTCCGAGAAGTTAGGCTTTGCAAGGGGGAGGGAGGTGGCAAGGCGTCTTCGTTGATTATTTTATCTTCCACACAGCAAACTGTCATCAGGAGCTTAAATAGCACAGATTTTCATGGCAGTGGATATACCAGGTATTGTACCGTGTGCATGATTTGACTGTGCATGTCGTAGTTTCGTCCATCTCTTCAGGAAAGCCAGCAATGACGTGCTCTAACATCTGATTTTATTAAAATCTCTGAGAAGCAGTGATTGTGTCAAATCTGGCTCTTTTCTGACCTGAGGGCCAGCCCGATAGGGCCACCCTTGCCTCCAAGGCTGTTCAAATAAATCCCCAGAATCTACTTGGTGGA
The DNA here is from genome assembly GCF_018167655.1 of Microtus oregoni. Taxonomy (NCBI): domain Eukaryota; kingdom Metazoa; phylum Chordata; class Mammalia; order Rodentia; family Cricetidae; genus Microtus; species Microtus oregoni. The sequence goes on along the minus strand of NW_024543222.1, from coordinate 3,187,495 downwards.
AGGAGAGAACCAAAGCTTGGAGGTTGTCACGTGACTTCCACACAGGAATACACCCTTACACATAAAATTTAAAATGTGGCAGTGAAAAATGATAGACCAGGGATGGTGGTCATGCCTTGATCCCCAAAATGTGATGGTAGATTTTTTTTTTAATGAGTCCAGTTTCTTTGCTAAGATGATGGAAATGAAGACAGCGTAGTGCTCCCTGTTCAATAAGCATGCAAGTCTGTCAGTCATTCTGATCCTAAACAGTACGGTAGTTGTTGAAACATTGGGTCCTTAATGTGGAACTCTTTTTTTTTTTGGTTGTTGGTTTTTCAAGACAGGGTTTCTCTCTAGCCCTGGCTGTCCTGAAACTTACCCTGTAAACCAACCAGGCTGGCCCCGAACTCAGGAGATCAGCCTCCTAAGAGCTGGGGTTAAAGGCTTGTGACACTACCACCTGACCTCAGCTTGCAGTTTCTTCTTAAGCGTTTGGATGTTTATGCTGTCGAGGCAGAAAGAATGAAAACCTCACACGTCTGTAGTCCTCTGGGTTTGTAGCTGGAGATGGGCATGCAATTCTCTTCCTCTTCTCGGGTAGCCTTAGCTGCTGCCTGGCCTTGTGCTCACAGAGTAACACAGGATAACCTTGAACTTCTGATCCTCTTGCTAATGATGCGATTAGAAGCCTGTAGCACCCGGCCCGGCTTCAGTGTGTCCCCTTCCCCAATAACCTACATCCAAGAATTCAGCATCTTTTAGCTCAGGGCTAGGAGAGCCTCTCTGGCTCTCACCCCATGTAGGTAGGAAGGTGACACTGAGCCTCTGTGACCCTGGCTTTACCCACTGCTGAGATACTAGACAAATTGGACACTGGCAGGTGCCTTGTGGTTTGCTGGGTCAGAGGCCGAGCGAGGCTGGCAGCCTCAGCATTGTCTGTCTGTTCTCTAAGAATGTTCTAAGTTTGTCCTGCTGGCTCTTTCCGTCTTGTGTATAAGTAGGGCATGCTTCTTTTTCTTTGCATTTTCAGAGAGACATTCTCACTATGTAACTCTGGCTGGCCTTATTTATTTATATATTAATCTATCAGTTTTATTTTTTTGAGGCAAAGATTTTGTATGTAGCCCTGACTGGCCTTGAACTTGTTCTGTAGACCAGGTTGGACTCAAAATGACTGCTCTTAAAGTTACAGAGATCCTCTTCTGCTTCCTGAGTACTAGGATTAACCAAATGAACCACCTCATTTAGCTCAGGGTTCTCTTTAAAACAAAACAAAACTTTATTTTTTTGCCGGGGGGGGGGGGCTTTTTGAGATAGTGTTTCTCTGGGTTGCCTGGACCGTCCTGGAACTCACTCTGTAGACCAGGCTGGCCTCAAACTCATCAAGATCCCCCTGCCTCTGCCTCCCGAGTGCTGGGATCAAAGGTGTGCACCACCACCCAGCAAAAACAAAACTTTGATTTGACAAGAATTGTACTTCTTTATCTCTCATATATATACACTGCAGAATTGTGAAATTGAGCTATACACACACACTCTTTACATTTGATTGATTTATAAACTTTAGAAAGAGAAATAAGGTCTTACCCTGTAGCTGGCCTAGAGCCTACTCACACGCTGCCTCCTAAGTACTGGAATTGCAGGCAGACATTGCTATGTCTGTGTCTGGCTGGCTGCTTTTTTTTTTTTTTTTTTTTTTTTTTTTTTGATTTTTCGAGACAGGGTTTCTCCGTAGCTTTTGGTTCCTGTCCTGGAACTAGCTCTTGTAGACCAGGCTGGCCTCGAACTCACAGAGATCCGCCTGCCTCTGCCTCCCGAGTGCTGGGATTAAAGGCGTGCGCCACCACCGCCCGGCTCTGGCTGCTTTTTGTAATTTCTCTGTGCTTATAGGTTTGCTATTACCCTGTCCCCCAGTTCCAAAACTTTTTTTTCTTTTTTTTTCTTTTTGGTTTTTCGAAACAGGGTTTTTCTGTAGCTTTGGAACCTGTAGACCAGGCTGACCTTGAACTCACAGAGATGCACCTGCCTCAGCCTCAGTGCTGGGATTAAAGGCTTGCACCATCACAGCCCGGCTTCCAAAATTTTTTTTTTAAAAGCGTTTTCTTCGAGACACAATTTCTTTGTGTAATCCTAGCTGCCCTGGAATTCACTCTGTAGACAAGGCTGGCCTCTGTCTCCTGAGTGCTGGGATTAAAGGTGTGTGGCACTACTGCTCGGCCCCAAACTCTTTATTTTAGATTTTTATCTAATTCTGGTATACGGTGTCTGAGGATAAGTGGAAGTGGTTAGTACTGTCAGAACTTTGTAGTGCTGTGTCTTCTGTGTATTTTAAAGAACAAATGAAAGATTTTTTTTTTCCAAGACAGGGTTTCTCTGTGTAGCTTTGGAGCCTGTCCTGGAATTCACTCTGTAAACCAGACTGACCTCGAACTCACAGAGATCCTCCTGCCTTTGCCTCCCGAATGCTGGGATTAAAGGTGTGCGCCACCACTATCCTATGAAATAATACATTTATTATCTGAGCAGTTTATGGAAACCAAAGAAATATTTACTCTGAATTTACAGATTTAAGCACTGCCTAATAAATGAAATCAGGACCCTCAAGATGGCGTTAGTACCATTCTGTTTAAGATACGTGTAGTAAGCCGGGTAAGGTGATGTAGCCTTTAATCCCAGCACTTGGGAGGCAGATGTGGGGGGGAATCTCTGAGTTCAAGGCCCGCCTCTACTATATAGTAAGTTCCAGTACAGCCAGAACTATGTAGAGAAGAAAAGATGTATGTAGTAGGGTTCTTAGACATGCTGTGTATATCTGTAATCCCAGTACTTGGGAGGCTCAAGCAGAAGAATAGTGGGTTCAAGGCCAGGCCTGGCTATCTAGTGAGATGACAACTGTCCATATAGGCAATTACATATTTATATAATGTATACATATAACCAAATTGCGTATATGTAATAGGGCTGAGGAGTAACAAAAAAAAAATGTTGAGGTGAGTAAAATAAATTCTAATGTAAGCAGACCCTAGCTCCGCTTGTCATTTATAGCGAAGGAATGCCATTTGGCTACCTGAAGTCGTAGTGGAACAGACTGATCTCCCCTAACGATGGTTGAACTGAGGCAACCTATTCCATGTAGTTCTGCTTTCCATGAAGTGAGGCTGTGCAGTGATACCTTCTTTCCACAGCATCTAGGCTTTAAGAGGAAATGCCCGTAAAGTCCTTGGCATGGTGCTAATGTTAGCATTCCCTGTGAAAACCAGTACCTGGAGTCGTGTTACAGGCAAGCTGGCTGAAAGAAACGAGATAAAATATTTAATATAAGACAGATGCGGTGGCACATGCCTAGAATTCCTACAGTGTCGTGGGACAGACAGGAGTATTGCTGCAGGTTTGAGACAAGCCAGGGATAAGATTTGAAGACCCTGAAGGCCGGGCAGTAGTGACACACGTTTTTAACCCCAGCACTTGGGAGGCAGAGGCAGGCAGATCTCTGAGTTCGAGGATAGCCTGGTCTACAGAGTGAATTCCAGGACAGGCACCAAAAACTACAGAGAAACCCTGTCTCAAAAATCCAAAAAAAAAAAGATTTGGAGACCCTGTCATAACAAACAAATAAAAAGCAGCCAGTGTTCCATTGCATGCCAGTAATCCTAGCTCTTTGGAGACTGCAGCAGGATTGCCATGAGTTCAAACTCAGCCTGGGCTACGCTATGCAGTGAGTTTCAAGCCAGCCAGTGCTACATAGTAGGACCCTGTCTCAACAAAAACTCTATCCATCTATCAATAACTAATATATTTATAAAGTAAGGATGTATTTATGTTACATAACTGAGAACTTTAATGTGATCTTTAAAGATATAAATATATATTCTAACTAAAGCCTATGGAATGTTTTACAAATTTATAAAGTTTACATGTTTTGGGTAGAATTTTACATCATCTTATTTTGTGCATGAGTATATGAGTGTCCACATACCACAGTGTGAGCGTGGAGGTCAAAGGACAACTTCAGGAGTTGATTCTCCCCTTCCACAGTATGGGTTCTGGGATCAAACTCAGGTCGTCAGACTTGACCTCAGGGACCTTTTCCTGATGAGCCCTAAGTCAAATTTGAAAAGTGAATTTTTGAGACGTTACTTAAGGTTTTTGTTCTTTTCCCCTCCTGTCCACTGTGTGAGCAGTTTAGCAATTATCTACGGCGTTTTCTCTGCTTCCAATTTGATCACTCCGTCCGTGGTCGCCATCATAGGACCTCAGATCTCTATGTTTGTCAGTGGCCTGTTTTACAGGTGAGTGGTCCCGTTTGCCCTGTGGTTGTTTAATTTAGAGCACTTTAGCCCATCTGGGAAGTCCAGTGGGGAGTGGTCGTGTTCCTTTCGGGGATTCGGTGCTCTGCTTCGTGCTCAGGAATACTGGACTTCTCACTGATAAGAAGCATGCATTAAATTGGACCTGTGTCTGAGACAGTTTCTCTCTGTAGTCCAGGCCTGGTGATCCTCCCAGATCGGCCTTCAGAGTTTGGTATTTATCAGGCTCCCATATCTGGCGGATAGCAGCTGTTGTCTTACTGTTAGTAATTAGAATGCGAAAGTCTCTGTTAGGGTTGAAAAGAGCCTTCCATGAAGTAAGTTTCCTTTCTGTTATGTGAAATCAAGGAATGTTCCTAGCTCGAGCTCGTCGTGCGTTAAGCTCATGGCAGAAGCTGTGGCAAACCCGGGAAATGTGCACTTCCAGGCTTGAGATGGTAAACAGCCGTCAGTGGCCTGGGTTGCAGAAGGCTCAGTGGCAGAGCACTTGTCTGTCATACGCGGAGGTCTGGGCTTGACTGCTTTTCTGGGGAGAAAAAAAATCCCGAAATCAGTCACGTTCATCCCTTTCCAAAAGCCTAAATCAAGAAAGTGCTTTCCGGTTCGAAGTTAAGGTTGCGAACCTCCGAGCTGGCCCCTGGGCGGCATGCTTAGCGTTCTGCTAATGTACTGTTTGACTGTAATGCACTGACCTGTTGTATTTTAGCATGTACATTGCCGTTTTTATCCAGCCTTTCCCATGGTCCTTCTACACGGCGTCTGTTTTCATTGGAATCGCGGCTGCTGGTGAGCATCGCCCTTTGCCTGCTTTCCTGGGGCATGGGTGCTGTTCACACGCTAGCATGGGAAGCTGCCTGACTTCACTCCTCTGATGAACTCTTGGTTTGAATTCTAGTGCTTTGGACAGCACAAGGAAATTGCCTGACAATAAATTCCGATGAGCACACGATCGGGAGAAACAGCGGGATTTTCTGGGCACTCTTACAGTCTAGGTAATAATCTTGTTGGAGCTCAGTCTGTCCTTGGATTTCTTCATCTAGCACTTTTTGTGTGGGGTACAGAGTCATACTTTGTTAATTACATAAAATGCATGGAACTATTTTAGTAAAATTTAAAAATAGCAAACAAAATATTAACCTCCATATATTTTGCATCCTCTGTACTTTAGGCCTTTTGGATTATTTGTTTAATTTCATGTTATCTTCACAGAAACTTAGGAGGTATTATCTGTTTGCTACAGATGAGAAAAAAGAGCCTGAAAGTTAACCCATGTAAATATGGTTATCTGGAGCACATTAGCCACGTCCTTCCTGCCAAGCTGCACCGCCCAGATAGCTATTAATAAATCCACCAAGTTCAGAAGGGAGAACAGTGGTCCTGCTTCTGAACGATACAGCATGGTGGCTCTTCCTTAAGGAAAGAGCAGCACCAGTCGTTCTGCCTAGGACCTTTGGGGTTCACGAGTATACCCGGGAGAACTTGGAATAGTGGCATGGACCTGTGATTCGAGCACTCAGGAGTAGAGGCAGGAAGATTGCAGCAAGTTCAAGGCCAGCCGGAGCTCCTGGGTGGCTGTGGATAAAAGCGCTTACTACCAGACCTGCTGACTTGAGTCCCGTCCCTAGGCCCACATGGCAGGAGGAGAGAACAACTCCTCCGGCAGGCTGCCCCGCTTGTGCACTGTAGCCCCGTCATACCTTCTCCATATACCAACAGCTCAGCGGATTACAGTTCTTAGAGAATTTTGGTTTTTCATAGGACTTAAGCTTGTCTGTTTAGTTAATAGTGGTGATTGGTGTGAGTGTGTGTGTGTGTGTGAGTCTCACAAGGCTGACCTTGAATAGCTCCACTCTCCGCGTGATTATTTTGCTTCAAGCCTCCCAAGTAGCTGAGACTGTGGGTGCACCCATCACGCCTGGTGCAGAAGTTTAGTCTTAGGGAGTTAGAGATTCAGAAACAGGAGAGCTGGTGAGTGGCCATCCTCAGGAAAGTCTGCCAAACAAACAGCTGCAGGTGGGGATTTCAGTCACAGATTTATTCGCAAAGTCCTTAAATTTTAGGATTTTAAAAGTAGCATAAGTTTGTTTCCAGTTTTCTCTGAGAGTCCCAGTAAGTCACGAGTGTCAGAGTGAGTCAAGTTCTTTAGGGCAGTGCAGAGTCAGCTTGCTGTCTCCTGCGTCTGGGTCAGCTGATGGCTCAGAAGAAGTCAGGTGGTGTTGACACTTTAAGTGAGCTAGGGCAGGCAGGTTCTTTACAAAATCACGCCCCCTACACACACACTATCCTCTTTCCCCTCTTGAAATAACGCAGGTGATGTTTGACAAGCCCTAAGTTTGAACTTGGCACAGTTGCCCACGTCTTTAATGGCAGCACTGGGAGGCAGAGGCAGGTAGACCTCTGGGTTCCAGGCCAGCCAGAGACCCTGTTTCAAGTAAATAAAAAAGAAATCTTAACCCACTCCAAGAATTGCAGTGATTCCCCACCATCTTCTCCTTTTCTTCCCCACAGCTTGTTCTTTGGAAATCTCTACATATATTTTGCCTGGCAAGGGAAGACTCAGATTTCAGGTTGGTTTTACTCACGTTGCTTTCCGGAGGGTTTGTGAGTGTTACGTGGTTGGGTCTGTGCCTTCCTTCAGTGAGCCGGCTCTGTTCTTGTGCTGTTTTCTTCGGCTTGTTAGTATTTCACTAGCTGAAAGATGAAGGTGGGCGTGGCTATTTCTTCCTAAATTTCTACTGGCGCCTTAAAAATGTCTTGAGGGAGTGTTGGGCTGCTTGGCGACAACCGGTGGGCGTGGCACTAACTGGCATTGCTTCACCCGTGCTGTCCACTCTCTCCTCTTGTCCCTAGAGAACGACCGGAGGACGGTGTTCATTGCCCTGACGGTGATAAGCCTCGTGGGGACAGTTCTGTTCTTTCTCATTCGGAAACCAGACCCTGAGAATGTCTTTGGAGAAGAAGAGTCTTGCGATGACCAGGACATGGAAGCCCCTGAGTAAGACACCTGGGACATTCTTCTTCATGTTAGAATAGATTGTGAGCACGTGGGGTCTAGGGACATTAGACTGTTTACCACAGCTAACACATGGTGCTCCCTGGCAGACAGACATGGGGGGATTCAAGCAGAGATGAAGGAGAGCCTTGGAGGACATAGACGGGAAAGACTAGAAGAGAGGCCATGAAAGGTTCCCCGGAGATTTAAGTCCTTCCACAGCTGAGGGTGACCCTCACAGAAGCAAAAATCATGTCCTGTTTTTAGGCCACGGTTTCCCACTCTGATCAGCAGTCTCTCCATGCAAGGCCGGGCAGACACCTTCAGTCCTGTGCAGTGGTCCAGCTTACCAGCTCCTTAGGGCTGTGCTTGGGGCAAGTGGCAAAGCCCCTGCGGTTCTCAAGAGCCAGGAAATTTCCAGTACTGTAATTACCTGAGCACAGTTCTTTCTGATTTTAAGATGGGCTCTCTCACTACATAGCTTAGGCTAGCCTGGGCTCAAGATCCTCCTGCATCAGCCTTCTGCTGCTGGATCACAAGTGAGGGCCAGCACACCCCGTCACCTCAGTGAATCTCAGTAGTGACATTATTTCAGGTATGGAAGGTCACCAAGCATCGTGGCACGTGACTGTAATTCCAGCACTTGGGGGCTGGAGGCAGGAGGATGAGGAATTGAAGGTTATTCTCTATTGCGCATCAAGTTCAAAGCCATCCTGGGCTACATAACACTTGTTTCAAAAGCCATACAAACCAAAAATCATAGGTGATTTGTCTGCAGTGTCATTTAGATTCAAGGGGGTGGGAATTAAAGACTTGACAAAATATGGAGATTTTTCTTACATCTTTTTATTCATTGTTAAAACTTTTGCACTGAGCATTTTATGTTGCCTTATTTATCTATCTTTCTATCTGTCTGTTTGTCTGTCTTTTTTTTTTTTTTTTTTTTTTGAGACAGGGTCTCACTATGTAGTCCTGGCTGTCCTGGAACTCACTGTGTAGACCAGGCTGGCTTCTAACTCAGAGACTGAACTGCCTTTGCCTCCCTAGTGCTGGGATTAAATTAAAGGAGTGCGCCACTATGCCCTGCTTCTGCATTACCTTTTTAATAAACAAGCAACGCATAAAACTGCAGTTGAAAGCTTGCACTGAGGGACTGGAGAGATGGCTCAGTGGTTAAGAGCGTCCACTGCTCTTCCACAGGATCCAAGTTCAATTCCAGCACCCACATGGCAGCTCACAACTGTAGCTCCAGTTCCAGGGAACCCCACACCCCTGGCAAAACTCCAGTGCACATAAAAGAAAAAGAAAACTTACTGAGAGTATTTGAAGTGATGGAGAAGAGTCCTTGGGCTGAGGATGTGTTACATACACACAGTTGTGCCCCTCTTGATGGGTCTGTTAGTGACGGGCTGCTGTATGACCGTGAGCCGTAAGATGCTGTCTCCTAACACGGCTGACGTACCGTGAGCTGTGAGCGCGCCCTGTCCTAGCGTTAGCAGATTAGAGAGGAGCGCGCTGCACCTGCGGTAAAGCGTAGTTCTCAGGAGGGCTGCTCGGCCTGATCAGCGTTCTCTCATCCTGAACTTCTGCGCCTTTGTTTGGCAAAGAGTGCTGACCGTGTGCCAGCCCTAGCAGAGGGCAAGCCTCTGCTCTTACTGGACTAGTGTCAGAGGTGGTAGAAGTCATACACCTGTAAGGGGTCCCCAGACTGTCCCGACCGCGGGACCCGGGGCAGTCATGTTTTTATTTTTATGTCAGGAGATCTTTACTAATTTTATTTTTAAATTTTAAAAAAGTGTTGTATTTCATGTGTATGGATGTGTTGCCTACATGTATATCTGTACCACCTTTGTGCCCAGTGCCATTAAAGGCCAGAGAGGGCATTGGTTCTTCTGGAATTGGAGTTATACATGGCTGTGAGTCACCGTGTGGATACAGGGACTAGAGCCCGGGTCCTCTGGGAGAGCAGCCGCTGCTCTTGGCCACCAAGTCCTCTGTTTAGGCCCTTGCTTTTAATTATTAATACATTTATTTGTGTGTATGTGTATCTATGTAGGCAGTTGTGTATCATGACATAGGACATACGTGTCAGAGGACACTTTCGGGAGTCAGTTCTTTCCGCCATTGTCTGTCCCACAGATTCCGGTTGTTAGACTTGGTGTCGAGTGCTGTTACCCACTGAGCCTTCTCGCCAGCCCCAGATAGTCATGATTTTAAAGAATTTGAATGATGAAAGGCTTCCTGTCTACATGAGAAGAGTAGTGGGAAATGGATTCTCAGATTCTCTCTGACAGTTTGGAAACGACAAGATTAAGAATATGTGTCTGGGCTGGGGTAGAGGTTGGCGTGTGTGCACAAAGCCTGGATCTGACCCTAGTTGTGAGCGAGACCTTTCAAGGGTGAACAATACTTGTGTATACAAAAGCAGCAAAGTATTTCTGTCTCACCCCAGTGTCATTTTCCAAAAGGAGACAGATGAGTGTATGTGTAAGTTCGTTAGGAGACAGTCCTGTTCCGTTGTTCAGAATGAGGAGGTTCCGGGAATCGTGATGAGCAGCCTGAAGACCAGGGCCAAGATGGGACCCTCATAGCAGAGAACACTGACAGTCACTGGCCACCACATAGAGCAGAGGTGTGGTTTGGTTTGATACAGGGTCTTACTGTGTAACTATTACTGGCCTGGACTCCCCAAAATTCCAGTGCCTGTGACTCTGAAGCAGTGAAATTAAGGGAGTGTGCCATCAAACCCAGCTGAGGCCATAGATTTACAAGTCTAGACGGGAGCGGGGTGGCCGCTTAGCGCGTGCTGCTTTGTTCTCTTTGTGGTTTCCAGGGGGAAACAGTCTTATTTTATCTTCTCAGGTCTGCCCAGAACAACGTGACAAAGGCAGTAGATGCGTTTAGTAAGTATTCCCTGTTTGAAATGCGGAGCTGTTGGCAACACCTCCAGCATTTGCTCTCCCTTTCCAGGGTAACTCTGGGTTGACGTCCCCAGTGTCTTCCGTCTTCCAGGTATACACTTCTAGAATATATCATCTTTCCACCAGTGTCTCTGTAACATGGGGCTGTGAGGGGTGAATGATGCTGCTGCCCACCTAAGGAGGTGGGGCGGGGGTGCCGGGGAGAGGCCTCAGGTGTAGGGACTCTGTTGACATTGGAGTTGAGAGCAAACCACAGGCTGCTCCTTGGAGCAGAGCCATGACTCCAGGGACTGGGGGCTGGTAAGAGCAGCCACACTTGCTCACTGAGCCTTTTCCTCAGGCCGCAGACTCTGGTAAACTTTTTGTTTGGTACCTTGCTGCCACGCTCACCAGTGTTCTGAGGTTCCGTAGTAGGCAATGGTTGACACTTCTGTTCCAAAGAAGAAAGCTGGGGTTTCCCGGACCTGGACAAGTCCACTCAGAGCTGTTCACAAGTAACCCAACAGCTCTTGGGTCACAGAGGAAGTTTTATCTAATGGTCGTAAGATGGGGATGGGAGTACTCCTTGCTCCTGAGATTCGGAGTGGGCAGCTTAGTGGTTAGCAACTGGGACCATGTGATTATCAGTGTCCAGGCTGGAACTTTTACAAACAAGTGCTATCTTACTGACTGGACAGCAGGCTGTCAGGAAGTTCCACCGAAAGTCAACCAGATGGCCAGTGGGTGGCTGGAGTGGATTTGAGCCTGGGCAGACTCAACAGGCAAAGTCAGTGATTCACATGGAGTCGAGTATTTCCTCAAGACTCGGGCAGACTTCTGACACTCCAGCTTCTGCCCAGTATAGACGGAAGTTTCTGTCCCACCCGGTCCCGCAGCCCTTCAGTCCCAAAGAAACACACAGAGGCTTACATTAATTATAAACTGTTTGGCCTATTAGCTCAGGCGTATTATTAACGAGCTCTTACAACTTAAATTAACCCATAATTCTTGTCTAAGTTTAGCCGTGTGGCTTGGTACCTATTCTCACTGAGGCATTCTCATCTTGCTTTCTCTGCGTCTTGCTGGTGACTGATTCTCTGCCTTTCCTCTTTCCAGAATTCTAGTCTGGTTGCCCCGCCTATACTTCTGCCTGTGGCCAGTCAGCGTTCTATTAAACCTATATGAGTGACAGATCTTTACAAAGTGTACAAGAGCATTACCCCATTACCCCACAACCTCTCAGCTTCTCTGCTTCCCAGGAGAGACCCTTGCTAAGGCAGTTTCTCCCCGTGGGAGCAGTCTGCTGTAGACCATCAGCTCTCAGGACTTCCCAGTGCCCGTGGCCCGTGGGGGTTTATGAGTTGTTAGGTCCCTTTTGTCAGAGTGGAAATTCTTGATCTCATCAGCTGTGGCGTGGCTCAGATGGCACAAGGCCTGTTTTTAGGAAGGACCACGGACACGGGTGCTCTGTCATTAGAGCTGTTTAACCTGCGTTTCAGAGATGCATTCATAATTACAAATTGGGGTTTGGCGCTAAGTAAATAGGTTATAGCGAGGTTCCCTGACTAAAATGTGAGGTTGCCGCCATTGGGACTCAGGCTTTTCAGTGTGGAGTCTTGGAACTTGTCTGCCAGAAAATCCACTGTGGTCAGGGTCAGAGGACTAAAGTGAAACTCCCAGAAGCAGCAATTTAGCAACTGGTTTTTTTTGTTTTGTTTTGTTTTTTTTTAACAGTGATTTTCACTGTGTAGCTCAGGCTTGCTTGAAACCTATGGATCCTTCCATTTGGGCTCTGTAATTCCAATACTTGAGGGACAAGGGGGTCAACTGTCATCCTCAGCTATCGAGGCGTTCAAGGCTAGCCTGAGATTCTGCCTAAAATAAATAAATAAGTGGGAAATTCAGATGAAACTTGGCAGGCATGGCAACCTAGGTCTGTAAGCCTGACGCTCAGGACAGAGACAGGAGGACTGACTTGTTGCGGACCCCCTTAGGCTGCATAGGAAGTTCCACTATAGCCTGAGCCAGCATGAGCCCCTGTTTGGGGTGGTAGGCATTTTTAGAAATGTATTCTCCCCCGTAGATCTCATCCACACTGCTCCATGCAGAGGCAGACATCAAGCTGTCTGCAAACCCCAGAGCAGGGAAGCCCTGGTCTGTAGTCTGTCTCTATGGGTCAGGATACTCCAGGTGGTTCTGACCCAGGTACTCTGCTCACTGACTCCCTGTGTAGCCTGTCTGTAGTGTCTGCTCAAGTGTTTTATTGTCTCATGTTGTTCTGGTTTCTTTCCCCTCCCCTCCGGTTATTAAGAGCTAAAAACGCATCGAGGACAGTGTGTCTCCAGAACATATTTAATCCCTTGAAATAAGCATTCTATTTACAGGGCAGACTTAGTTCATGCCTCATGCATTTTAATCTGAAAATTTAGATTCTTTGTTTACTGGCTTCAGGGATGAGAAGAATGTTCTGGCTGAAGGAAATGGTTTTTAAAACTTTTGGCTCCCAATTAAAATCTAAGTCTGTCCAATTTTTCTCCTTCCAGAGAAGTCTCTGAAGTTGTGTGTCACCAAGGAGATGCTCCTTCTGAGCATTACGACTGCCTACACAGGTACAGCCGCTCTTTCTGCTCTGTCGCTGTCTTCTGACTAAAACAATAGCGCGGTATTGCTCTGCTCTGACTACCCAGTGCTAGCCTGCGACACCTCCTGAGGCGGCTCGCAGAGGGCAGTGGTGGCCAGAGCCTCTGAGACAGTTTTGTTTACATATCCAGTACCTTCCTGGTGACTGATGGAAGACTGAATCATATTCTGTCAGTCAGTCTTTCCCTTCCTGTAGCATCAGGACTCGGCATAGCTCTCCGAGTGAGCTCCTCCCTCCTTGTGATTGACAGGAGAGCCAGACGGCATAGTGACTAAAGGCCTTGTATCACTTCTTCTTCGCTCTATTGGTGACAGCCAATCGCAGGGCCAGCCCCAATTCAGTGTGAAAGGATCAGAAAGGAAAGAGAAAAAGAAAAAAGAAGTTGAGGTTTGACTGGGGATGTAATTGCATAATTAAGTGGCCGAGCATTTGCCTAGCAAGTTCAGGGCCGTGGGTTGATCTCTACCGTTGGGGTGGGAGTGGAGGGCAGCCCCAAAACAGGCTGGAAAGGTGGGTTGGCTGTATCGAGCATTTGTTGCTCTTCTAGGGGTCAGGTTTGGTTCTCAGCACCCACATGTAAGTCCAGGTCTAGTGGATCCAGCACCCTCTTCTGGCCTCTCTGGACACCGCACACAACGGTGCATAGACATTCCTACAGGCAAAACACCATACACATAAAAATAAATCTTGAAAAAAAAAAAATCAAAACCAGTCTGAGCCTGATGTCATGGCACCTACTGGCAGAAAGATGCAAGTTCCAGGCCAACCTTAGCTACATAGTGAGACCTTGTCTCAAAACCCCCAGCAGCTCAGCTACAAACCACACTGATTTACACAGTTTGGCACCTAGGAAACCAGCGCAGGTGTCAGCACTGTCAGGTTCCGGGGAGGGTTCTTCTAGCTGTCCTCCCGCTGTGTGGTCACGGGGCTGGCAGAGAGCAGGAAGCAAGCACCCACCCTGCGGGCCCATCACCTAAGGCTGTGCCTACAAAGCCACTGTGTGGGGAGCTGAGTTTCGGGTAGGCTTTCGGAGAGCACTGTCTGTCATTTACACAGCATAAAGCTGCCCACCTGGGATGCATTTTAGTCTCTGAGTTTTGGTTTCTGTGTCAAGCTCAGCTACTGGGTGCAGGCAAAAGTCGGGAAAGGAGACAGCAGCTGTGGAACTGGTTAAAGCTGGTTTTCTCTCCCCTGAGGTCTGGAGCTGACGTTCTTCTCGGGGGTGTACGGGACCTGTATTGGGGCTGTAAACAAATTTGGGACAGAAGAGAAAAGCCTCATTGGACTCTCTGGAATTTTCATCGGCATTGGAGAAATTTTAGGTAGGTTGGTTTGCATTTTGCTTTTTACTTTAAAAACCTTTTGTTTTCTGGGTAGTGGTGGCACACACCTTAATAAATTCCAGCACTTGAAAGGCAGAGGCAGGTGGAGGTTACAGCGCGGTCAGCTGTTCCAGTTCTGGTTCTGCGAGGTACTTCAAAGAACTCCTCGTTGCTGGAGGGGACAATCTGGCTCTCCCTGAAAGCTCATCCATCACTCCTGCTCAGGGTGATGTCACCATAGGGAGCTGGTGGGGAGATGGGTGGCTGGAGACCCTGCTGGCACCTTTGTGGGGTCTGGAATAGGACACTGACAGTGAGGTACCTCAGGACTCATAGCTTTGTGCTTTCAATCTCAAAGTAGGGTGAAACAGGCTGGATACCGTCCATTCTCACAGACTCTCTTCGTGGTTAACATGTGTGCAGAGCTAAGTCAGAGAGGACCTAGAGACTGCCAGAAAGTAAAGGCGGGGCTAGGCTTTCCCCTGCCTTCAGTTCCTGTGGGCACCTGTGAGTCAACGCTGTCAGCAGAAGCCCTTCCTAAGTGCCTGCGACAGCCCTGCAGGTTACCCCCACTTCAGACTAGCCCAGCCCGGTGGTCCCCGAGCCACCCTACCTCATTTGGCTTCAAATGTAGGATTAGAGAGAGCTCACAGATGTGGGAGATGCTGCGTGCTCTGTTCATTAAGAAGAATGCAGCGCCGGGCCGTGGTGGCACACGTCTTTAATCCCAGCACTCGGGAGGGGCAGGTGGATTTCTGTGAGTTCGAGGCCAGCCTGGTCTACAGAGCTAGTTCCAGGACAGGCTCTAAAGCCATAGAGAAACCCTGTCTCAAAAAAAAAAAACAAAAAAAGAAGAAAGCAGGTTAGCAGGCGCTAGGGACCCCAAGCTGCTTTCCAGAGGGACTGTTAGCCATGCGGGCACCAGGGGTACAGTGTGGCATCTCATTGTGTGACGACCAGATCCCAGATCAGGGTAATGTGCACTTCCATCGCCTCGAGTATTTATCATTGCTTGTATTATGAAACCTTCCAGATCCTTTCTACTGCCTGTTTTGCAACCTACAGATAATTGTCATTAACCATAGTTACCTCCACTATGCTACAGAATGTTAGTTTTTTTTTTTTCTGAGTTGACCTTGCTGCTTATGTAGCTGTTGGCTGACCTGGAACTCACTATGTAGCATAGGCTAGCCTCGATTAAAGGCATGTGCCACCACTGCCCAGGTTACATTTAAAAACTGCCAAGTTTTTAAATTTCTTTTTATGGTCAGAATTAAACCTGGAGTCTTGCACATATGAGACCAAGCACTCCACCACTGAGCTCACTGCTTACCCCACTCATTTTTAAAACTCTGAGAATCTGACAAAGTTGCCCAGGCTGTCTTTGAACTCACTGTAGTTGAGGCAGGCCTTGCATATTTCCTCCTTCCCACTTAGTCTCCTCAGTCATGACAGCAGCCTTGGCACTCACCCTCCTGAAAGCCTTCCTTGCCCCTCCATGCGCTTCTGGCACTCTGCAGCTTCTTGGTGACTGCTGCCAGTCATGGCTCCTGGACGAGCTTTGTGGGGAGGTGGAGGCAGAAGCAGCAGCCCTAGGTCTAGGCTACCTGAGACGTGGTCTCAAACCGGGCGGTGGTGGTGCACGCCTTTAATCCCAGCACTCAGGAGGCAGAGGCAGGCGGATCTCTGTGAGTTCGAGGCCAGCCTGGTCTAGAAGAGCTAGTTTCAAGACAGGAACCAAAAAGCTACGGAGAAACCCTGTCTCGAAAATACAAAAAAAAAAAAAAAAAAAACAAAAAACTGTGTAGTTGATGAGTTGTGCCCTTTGATTCTCTGATTAGCTAGAATGCAGAGGAAGTTGTTCTAGATATTGTAACTCCGCCGTTTGACTTTGGAGACTGTTTGGGGCAGGTATTGGACAGCTGAGAGTTCATTCCCTGGCCCCTCAGTCTAACCCGTGACTGGTTCTGTGATGGATGGAGACCTTTGAAGCATTCTTGTGTCTTAATCTCCAGGTGGAAGCCTCTTTGGCCTGCTGAGCAAGAATAATCGCTTTGGCAGAAATCCAGTCGTGCTGCTGGGCGCCCTGGTGCACTTTGTAGCCTTCTACTTGATCTTTCTCAACATGCCTGGAGATGCGCCCATTGCCCCCGTGGAAGGAACTGACAGCGGCGCCTACATCACACCCAGGTAGAGTGGCTGCCATTTTCTGAATGGCTCAGGGTAGGCAGGAGGAGTGAATGGCTGTTTGGAAGTGGAGCGCTAGCCCTCCTCAGAGTCTGTCGACTTTCTAAGGTCATGGGTCAAGTGGGGATGGAGCCAGGAGGAGTTGAGCAGGGACCCAGAGCGTCCCAAGGGAGTTTTGCAGTGGTTGCTTTTAACTTACTGGAGCCTCCCTTGATCTGTGCAGAAGAGTCTGATGAGAATGCTGTTCTCTGCTGTTTGAGCAGTGAGCTGGGTCAGTGTTAGAGGAGGGGCAAAGAGGATCTCAGACTCTGACGCCCACCTGAGTGGCCTGCTTTTGCTTTGACTTGTGATTCATTATGGATGCAGTGTCTGTGGAGAAAAGCACAATCCAAGGGAGCCTAGCCCAAAGACAGTATTTGTTTTGTGGAGAGTAGACCAGAGTTTGCTGGACTGCAAAGGTCTGTGCATTTAAGCATAATTTCCTACTGAGCGATTTCCAGTAGGTGGGCTGGATTCGTAACACTGTTGAGTATGAAATGCTGGCCTGGAGTTTGGAAGACCCCAGGTTTAATTCCCAATACTATAGAAAAGGTCTTAGACAAGTTAGTATTTATTTGTTCTTTTTTGAGTTACATGTGCACACTCGGGACCTTAGCTCTGAGGAGGAGACAAGTACAAACTGCTTTTGTTGGGAGCAGTGTTTCTGTATTCTGGTGAACTAAATATTGGTGCTACACATTAAATTTATTTTATCTTTTTTATCTTATTTGGTTTTTTTGAGACAGGGTAAAGACCCTTGTATAATTCTGACTGTTCTGGAACTCACTATGTAGACCAGGATAGCCTTGGACGCCCAGAGGTCCGCCTGACTCTGCCTTCTGAGTTCTGGGATTAAAAGCATGTGCCTGGCATATTTTTTTATTTAAATTCTATGTATGTGTGGGGGGTGGTGCATGTTTAAGTTCAGATGCCTGTGGAATTCAAAAGAGGGCCTCAGATCCTGGTGCTGGAGTGGCCAGTGGTGGTAAGCCATTGGAAGTGGGTTCTGGGAGGCAGACTCCAGTCCTTTGTCGAAGCCGCACACCCTAACCTATGGGTCTGTCTTCTCCTCAGCAAAGAAGTTGCCATTCTCTGCAGTTTTCTGCTGGGCCTGGGAGACAGCTGCTTCAACACCCAACTGCTTAGCATTTTGGGTTTTCTCTACTCAGAAGACAGTGCGCCAGCCTTTGCCGTCTTTAAGTTTGTCCAGGTAACTCTGGATCACCCTGCATCTGTCCCTGCACTCGTCCGTCACTCCTCCCCTGGGTTTAAGTGAACGTTGGCCATTACAAAGAGGATTGTAAGGTGCAGGGGCCTTGGCTGGGTGAGAGTTGTATTGTTTTGTTTTTTGAGACAGGGTTTCTCTGTAACAGTCCTGGCTGCCCTGGCTGTCCTGTAGACCAGGCTGGCCTCGAACTCACAGAGACCCACCTGCCTCTGCCTCTCGAATGCTGGTGTTAAAGGCATGCGCCACTATGCCCAGCTGGGGAAGAGATTTTGATTCTGGTCTCTGCACGCAGGTAAAAGACCTCCCCTCCTTGGGTACCGGGTTCCATTCTCTCATCACAGACTCTACCTCTCCTGTGTACTTTATCATGTTACTGTAGCTTCCACAGCTTACTTGGGGTACAGTTGTGAACTGTAACCGGTGAAGTCCGTCTCCACGGGCACCTGCCCATCGCAGGTGTCCTTTGGGGCAGAAGCAGCAGGCTGACTGGAGCTGCTGAGGCCCTGGGCCCATGTGCTGATTTATCTTTCTCGTTCTAGTCGATCTGCGCAGCTGTGGCGTTCTTCTACAGCAACTACCTCCTCCTCTACTGGCAGCTCCTGGTCATGGTGATATTTGGGTTTTTTGGAACCATCTCATTCTTCACCGTGGAGTGGGACGCTGCTGCCATTGTGGCCCGAGGCTCTGACTACCGAAGTATTTGATGAGGCCCATGTCTCCAGGAAGCACAGCTGGTCACACCGCAGAGCTGGTTCAAGTGGCTGCCTGTCGGTGTCGAAACTGTTGGATGATGCTGAGTATGGAAAGGGAAAGAATCAACGCTGTCAGTTGGGCGGATCCTAGCGGTTTAAAGCTGGAGGGCTGAAGGAATCCTGTCAGTTACAGCCCTCCCGAGGTGTTTGTCCACCCACCGTCCTTGGATCCTTACAGTCTCGTCTCCCTCATCCTCATTCTCCTGGGAAGATCCTGCCTTGGTCGCCATGTGTCTCTCAGGATTCTTGTGACTGTGGAGTGTGTTCACTGCCTAGGAACAGGAAGCAGGTGCCACTCCACGTGTGGATCTGGGACTGACTTCCATATAGAGAGTGAAGATGTGAGACACAGCTGTCTTGAGATAGAGTCTCACTGTGTAGCCCAGGCTGGCCTTGGACTTGCAGCCCTCCCCTGCCTCCAGTGTTGGGATTATAGAGTGTGCCCAGCACATGGTTTAAAATGCACCGTCTTTTTGACATAGGGTCTTTTTTTTTTGTTGTTTTTTTGTTTTGTTTTGTTTTTTCGAGACAGGGTTTCTCTGTAGCTTTGGAGCCTGTCCTGGAACTAACTCTTGTAGATCTGGCTGGCCTCAAACGCACAGAGATCCGCCTGCCTCTGCCTCCTGAGTGCTGGGATTAAAGGTGTGCGCCACCACTGCCCAGCTTGACATAGGATCTTGATATTCAGCCCTTGCTGGCCTGGACTTTGTACACCGACAATACTCCTGCCTTCGTCTCTAGATTGCTGGGGTGGTGAGAATATGTCACCGCACACACTCGGCGTGAGACTTTAGCTTCTCTTGAAATGCTGTGTTGAACAGGTCCTCTTACCCTGCCATTCCTAGTAAGGAGTGGCCAGTTACATGTTCTGAAATGAAGTAAAGACTGCCATTTGTCAATCACAAAAGCAGTAAAGAGAAGTGAAGAATATTTACTGGGGGACTTTTGCTATGGTCTTCCTGGCAATTACAATAAATAATAACCTGTCCTCCTAGTGCGTCTGAGAGAATGTTTGAGTACTGTTGACTGCCTTTCATAAGAGCTGACACTTTTACAACTGAGATATTAAATAAGCTTCCAGATGTAGTCTGTGTACTCCAGGTCGGCCTCCAACTCTTGCCCTTCCAGCCTCAACATCTGGCTCAAACTCACCAACTTAGTGTGTGTGGTATGCATTAGGTTGAATAACCA
The DNA here is from genome assembly GCF_018167655.1 of Microtus oregoni. Lineage (NCBI taxonomy): Eukaryota > Metazoa > Chordata > Mammalia > Rodentia > Cricetidae > Microtus > Microtus oregoni. Next base: position 3,167,954 of record NW_024543222.1, on the reverse strand, counting down.
TCACTGTATCTAATGACAACATTTTGCCTTTTTAATTCTTGTTATTATTTATGTGTGTATGTGTTTGTCTGCTTGTCTGTGTGTACACCGTGTGCTCGCCTGCTTGTCTGTGTGCACCGTGTGCTCGCCCGCTTGTCTGTGTGTGCACCGTGTGCTCGCCCGCTTGTCTGTGTGCACCGTGTGCTCGCCCGCTTGTCTGTGTGTGCACCGTGTGCTCGCCCGCTTGTCTGTGTGTGCACCGTGTGCTCGCCCGCTTGTCTGTGTGTGCACCGTGTGCTCGCCTGCTTGTCTGTGTGTGCACCGTGTGCTCGCTTGCTTGTCTGTGTGTACACCGTGTGCTCGCCCCTGCTTGTCTGTGTGCACCGTGTGCTCGCCTGCTTGTCTGTGTGTGCACCGTGTGCTCGCCTGCTTGTCTGTGTGCACCGTGTGCTCGCCTGCTTGTCTGTGTGCACCGTGTGCTTGCCTGCTTGTCTGTGTGTGCACCGTGTGCTCGCCCGCTTGTCTGTGTGTGCACCGTGTGCTTACAGAGCTCATGGAAGTCACAGGGGCAATCGATCCCCGGGGACTGCAGTTACAGGCAGTTGAGAACTTAACGAGGGTGCGGTGTCTTAGTTGCTTTTTTCGTTGCTGTGAAGAAACACCCAGACCAAGACAATGTATTCAAGGGTTTATTGGGGCATAAAGTTCCAGATGGTGAGTCCCTAGCCATCATGGGGGGGGGGGGGGCAGGCATAGAGCAGTGACTGAGCACTTACATTTGATTCACAAGCAGGAGGCAAAGAGAGCTGACTGGGAATGGGTCGGGCTTTAGAGATGTATTTATGTATTTTATGCATGTAGATGTTTTGTTTATATATACACACACCAGAAGAGGGCATCAGTTGTACCAGGAATTGAACTCAGAACTTCTAGAAGAGCAGCTGGTGCTCTTAACCCCTGGGCTACCTCTCCAGCCCCTGGCTTGGGCTTTTGAAACCACAAAGCTATTCCCAGTAACACATCTCCAACAAGGCTACTCCTGCTAATCCTTCCCAAACAGTTCCACCAACTGGGGAAGCCAAGCATTCAGATATGCGAGCCTATGGGGGGAGTATTCTCATTCAAACCACCGCACCCCGAGCCGTCCCTACAGCCCCATAATTACAGAACCCCTTGCCTTTTCTCAGCCAGCACCGCTTGTGGGCAGGAACTGGCTGAAAACCATGCTCTGTCTCTTGTCACAAGGGGCTGTCCTGGGACGACTCAACAGGGCAGCTGTGTTCACCAAAGCAAGCAAGCAAAGCCACAGACAGCGAAGGCAAGACAGAAGCCCTGGTCCTTTCTCATGAAAATGTCATCCTGTCACTTCTGCCTTCTGCTGAGATACTGGTCACTGTTTCCAGCTTGCAGGAGAGGACAGGGTCATACAGGCCGTGAACACCAGGGTTGATGGGCGACTGTCACCCCAAAGCTTTCGTATGAAGAGAAACCAGTTCTGCCTTCCCGAGCTTGCGTCTCCCCAGGCTGTTGCTGAGGACAGACCATGCGGCTGTGTGGGTAGAAGGTGGCCGAGCAGCCTGCCCCTAACACTGGGTGTCTTCATAGAAGGAAGCCATATCTTACCACTGCTTGTAGGATTCTAGGTGATGTCAGCTGTCAACAGGGAAAGGACATGAAGGTTGGGAACCTAACTTGTGGTCTGCTTCCTGACAGCTGTGGCAGTTCAAAGCCAGCACAGGGAATTCCAGGCCATCTGAAACAATATGGTGAGACCCTGTCCAAAAAAAAAAAAAAAAAAAAAAAAAAAAAACAAAACAAACACAAAATGTGATTTATGCCGTAGAGTGGAATAGTATTCATCCTTTAAAAGAGAATCAGGTGTGATACATCCTACAACATGGATAAACCTAGACGGTACTGTATTGAGTGAAATAAGCCAGCTGGCAGAAAGTTAATTACTGTATAGCTCTGCTTACATGAGGTGCCTAGCAGTCAGAGCTTAGAGAGACGATAGAATGGTGGGCTCCAGGAGGTGGAGCCGCGGAGACTGTTAATAGTATAGCTTCAGCATTGCAAAGTAAAGGGCATGGAGATAGATGGTGGGGATTACACAACACGGTGGATACAAAAGATGATAGGCTTAGGCTTATGAGTATCGTTAAAAATAATGTCTTGTGAGGGGGCCCTGCAGGTGTCATATAGGGAAGCAACGAGATAAGGTTGAAAACCCAGTGCAGATTGAGTTCAGCCTGGCTCGACTCTGGGGAGTCTGTCAGGCGGTTCATTGTCAGCGTATTTAAAACACAGTACTATTTGGGGACAGGTTCCCAGGCAACAATCGGTCCAATTCCAGGTGCACAATAAAACTTAAGAGACGACCACATGACCACATAGAAACTCGTTTACAAGGTACATGTGATCACAAGGGTGGGTTCTGTAGCTAAAAGAGGCCTAGAATCTAGTGTGGTCTCTGACCGATAGCACAGAGGCCAGCAGGCCATAAAAACACATGACACCTCTCCTAAGGGGAGTTAAGAGCACTGACAATTCTTCCACAGGACCCAGGTTCTATTTCCTGCGCTCACATGGCTTCTTTCATCTATAGCTCCAATTCCAGATCTGACAGCCTCTTCTGGCTTCTGAAGGCACCAGGCACACAGTGTGTGTGTGTGTGTGTGTGTGTGTGTGAAATAGAAACACGGGAGGTTGGCAACATGACTCAAGCATGTAAAGGCACAGGAACTCACATGGTGGAAGGAGAGAATGGACTCCTAAAGTTTAACAGTTTTAAGAGACAGGGTTTCTCTGTGTAGCCCTGGCTGTCCTGAACTAGCTCTGTAGACCAGGCTGGCCTTGAACTCACAGAGATCCCCCTGCCTCGATCTCACAAGTGCTGGGATTAAAAGCGTGTGCCACCACTGCCCACTCCTAAACTTGTCCTTTGATCTCTCCATGCCTACTCAGTCCACATGGGACACCAGCAACAGAGCAGATTAAAAGATCACCAGAATCCAGTTAGGAAAGGCAGTGAATTTATTGGGTTTAGTTACGGAGCACTGGCGAGGGCTGGCTGACAGGAATGTGGATGGCCCAAAGGGGACTGTGCTACCAAAGAGTCCCCAGTAAGGACAAATGGGGTCTCACTTCAGCAGCCCTTCCAGCCAGTGCACGCTCTAGTATCTCCCAAGACCCTGAGGGCTTGTACAGTTAGGACAGTGTCTGCAAGGTGTGGGGAGGTGGGTGGAGTCTGCTGAGGGCACAGTGACCTCCTCACCCCCTCCTGTGATGGAATCTCAACAGGCCCAGCTTTCCGGTCTTGCAGCCGCTCAGAGGACGATGACGGCTGAGAATGGAGCTTGTGTCCAAGGGGACCCAAGGACTGTCCCTGAAATGAGACATCTGCCAGAAAGATTCACAGGACTGGGCATGTGGTCATCATCACGGCTAAGGCTTATTCTAGTGTCAAATGTCCACTGCCAGATTGCAAGGACAGAACCCGGAGTCTGCAGCCACGTGTGTGGATCACCACTTCTGGGCTACATACATGTGTGGTGTGTGCCTACCAGGCATGCCCACTAAGTCAGACCCTGCAGAGAAGGGTTTTGCTGGGGTCTGATCCTAGGGCTGCAGCAGCCTAGCTCCTGGCCACCTGCCAGACTCCCAGAAGGAAGGCAGGTATATATTTAGCATAAACTACATGGTTTTCACTGTCAATCCGGGCACATGGAGCTGCTCTCAGCTGCTGGGGACAAAAGTTTCTGGAAAGGACAGCTTCACTGAACAAGGCTGATGGGCTGATGAGAACCGTTATGACTACAGACAGTGGGAGGGCTGAAGGTCCAAAGCCCAATTATCTTGGGCCACCTTTTGCCTCTTAGCCATTTTTTTTTTGTCCTTCTCTGTATGTGAGCCAATATCTTTGTGACCATGACCATCAAGTAAATCCTTTGGTAAATACAGAAACCTGTCTCCCATCAACTGAAAGTTCAGAAGCATCTGAAGTCTGTAATGGAGTGTTTGGTTTTGCTTTAACCCACCCCATCTCATGTTTCCACCATTGTATTTAAAAACTGCCTCAGCTGGACATGGTGATGAATGCCTTTAACTTCATCACTCAGGAAACAGGCTGGTGGATCTCTATGAGTTGGAGGCCAGCCCAGTCTACATAGCAAGTTCCAGGACAGCCAGGGCCTGGGCTGGTTGATCAATAGTGAGGTGATGATTGATGAGGATTCTGGAGCCTGGTTAAAAAATATTAGCCAGCTAAGGTGGCTCGTGCCTGTAAACCCCAGTGCTCGGGAGGCTGAGGCAGGGGAATTGAACTATAGTAATGAGGTCCAGGCTTGTCTGGACCACAGAGACTCCTGGGAACATTAATTGCTGTGGCTTTTTTATTGAGGCATGCAAAGTAAGTAGACAATTCTGGATTTGTTTTGTTTTGTTTTAAGCAAACAAAAAAGTCAGGGGTCAGAGATATATTCCAGCAGGAGTGCTTGCTGCTCTTCCAGAGGACCCAGGTTCGGTTCTCAGCATCCACACAGGCAGCTCACAATGACCAGCCACTCCTGCACCAGAGGATGAAATGCTGTCTTCTGGCTTTCTGTCTCAGTCAGTGTTCTGTTGCTGTGAAGAGACACCATGAGCATGGCAACTCTTATAAAGGAAAACATTTACTCAGGGCTGGCTTACAGTTCAGAGGTTCAGTCCATTACCATTGTGGCAGGAAACATGGCGGCACACAGGCAGCCGTGGTGGTAGAGAGGGAGAGGGAGCTTGAGAGTTCTGTGTCTGGATCCGGAGGCAGCAAGAAGAGATATGAGCCCTTGAAACCTCAAACCCTCACTTCCTCCCACAAGGCTAAGACCACACCTCTTCATAGTGCATTCAGATCTATAAGTTTATGAGGGTCATTCTTATTCAAACCACACCTGCATATACTCATGTAACACAAAATAAATAAAAATTAAATCCTTAAAATAAATAAAATCAGGCTTGGAGGCACACACCTTTAATCCAAGCACGAGAGAGAGAGAGAGAGAGAGAGAGAGAGAGAGAGAGAGAGATTTCTGAGTTCAAGGTCAGCCTGGTCTACAGAGCAAGTTCCAGGACAGCCAGAGCTATATAGAGAAACCCCGTCTACAAAACAAAGCAGAAAATAAATATTGAAACACATCTCTTAGAAATATCTTTAATCCCAGCACTCAGGTGGCAGAGGCAGGTGGATCTCTGTGAGTTTGAGGCCAACCTGGTCTACAAGAGCTAGTTCCAGGATAGGCTCCAAAGCTACAGAGAAACCATGCCTCAAAAAACAACAAAATATATGTGTGTGTGTGTGTCTGTCTGTGTGTGTGTGTGTGTTAATCACGGTATTGTTCTTAATACTAGGATGAAATCAAAGACCTTTGGCATGCTTTTTTTTTTAAAAAAAAAAAGTACTACTGAACAATACCCCTAGCCGGGAGTACTAAGTTAAATTAAACTAGTTTACTTATGTGTGTGGTGGAAGAGGCACCACAGTGCATGGCTGCGGGTCCTAGAACAACTTGCAGGAATTGCTTTGCTCCTACTCTGTGGGACCCAGGGTTCCCACTCAGGTCCTCCAGCTCAGCAGCAGGCACTGTTCACCTACTGAGCCATCATCTCACTGGCCCCTAAATTTTATTTTTTACGTTTTAACTTGTGTGTGTGTGAATGTGTGTTCAAGAACCCGCTGAGGTCAGAAGGTGGCATCAGATCCTCTTTGTGAGCCAGTCACGTGGGTGCTGAGGATTGAACTCGGGGACTTTGGAAGAACAGCAAGTGCTCTTTGCCTCTTAGGCACTGAGGTTCTCTCCAGCCTCCCTCCCCGCCGGCCCTTTTAACATGGGAAGTATGTGGCGAAGCCGTGCTCCAGCTGCTGGCCCACTCCACCCTCCTCAGTTTCCCTGCAGATGGTGTGAAGAGGGGCTACACACCTCCCCTGGCATCTGGTGCTGCCAGCCAGGCTTCCTGTTCTTTTCTGAGCTGGTTGAAGTCTGGAAAGCCTGATGCCCTTGTCAGAAGTAGTTCTGCCCAGTTCTGTTTGAACCGAGCCAGGGAATTTAGAGAGCCGATCGCAATCTGGAAGGCTAACGCTGACGAGGCTCATCTGTGCCTTTCTTGTTTAGTCTTCATTACGATTCAAAGGTCTGCTTGCCTCCAGAAAACAGCAGCAGCTCCCGCCTCATCCTTCAGTCTTTTTTGTTTACATTCTGAGCTTGATTGGCTTTTTCTTTTTTTTTTTATTGGATTAGTTCTCCGGGTTTTGCATTTGAAAGGGCTTTGCTGGGACAGTTGTCACACACCAGCTGAAAGCCAAGTCTGCATGACTTACTGTGGATGGGTGGGAGCATATTGAGTTAAAACTGGACACCCCCATGTGTGCATATGAAATACAGGCAGCAAGTGTTTCCACTTGGTTTCTCGTTGCTGTGACCAAATACCTCAAGGGAGCGAGGGTTCATTTTGGGGCACACACAGTGAGTGTTAGGGGGCAGTGAATCATGTAGTTGGGATGCACTCCTGGTATGGTAACAGGAGTATCAAACTACTTGCTCACATCCAGGTGGCTCAGAAGGCAATGAAAACCCACACATTCTCCTGGCTTTTCCTCTTTCCCCATCTAGTCCAGTCCCCTGCCCATGGGACTGGGCTGCCACACTCAGCTCATCTTCCCAAGTGTCTTCACTGAACACCCCCAGAGTGGTGTCTCACTGAAGAAAAAATGCCTGGGGTGTTTATTCAGTCAGGTTGAAAATTTAACTGTCAAAAAACAAAAAACAAAGAAAGAAAGAAAGAAAGAAAGAAAGAAAGAAAGGAAAGAAAATTCAACTGTCAAAACGTGGGTTGTTAGGAGAGGTTCGCCAGGTGTGGTAGGTTGATGTGGGATTCCCCTCTGTATGCTGTGATTACCATTGATTAATAAAGAAACTGTCTTGGGCCTGAGCTGGGAATAGAGGTAGAAGGGTGTGGAGGGGAACTAAAGTGAATGCTGGGAGAAAGAAGGAGGGGTCAGAGAGAAGCCATGGAGCCGCTGCAGGAGACAGAGGTGCTGAAACTTTGCTGGTAGGCTGCGACCTTGTGGTGATGCACAGATTAGTGGAGATGGGTTAAATTAAAATGTAAGAGTTAGCCAATAAGAATCTAGAGCTAATGGGCCAAGCAGTGATTTAAATAATATAGCTTGTGTGTGGTTATTTTGGTTCTGGACAGCCGGGAAGAAAAAGCAGCCCCTCCTTCTACAGTAGGTTGACTGTAATTGGCCTTCATAAGCTTATAGGGAGTGTCACCATTAGGAGGTGTGGCTTTGTTGGAGTGGGTGTGGCCTTGTTGGAGGAAGTGTGTCACTGTGGGGGTGGACTTTGAGGTTTCCTATGCTCAAGATGCCACCCGGTGTCACATTCCACTTCCTGTTGCCTTCTGATCAAGATGTAGCCAGCACCATGTCTGCCTGCATACCGCCATGCTTCCCACCATAATGAAAACGGACTGAACCTCTGAACTAGAAGCTGCCACCTCAATGAAATATTTTCCTTTTTAAGAGTTGCCAATGGGAGGGGAGGGGGCTGGAGAGATGGCTCAGTGGTTAAGAGCACTGCCTGATCTTCCAAAGGTCCTGAGTTCAATTCCCAGCAACCACATGGTGGTTCACAACCATCAGTAATGAGATCTGGCGCCCTCTTCTGGCCTGCAAGCATGTATGCAGGCAGAATACTGTATACATAAATAAATAAATCTTGAAAAAAAAAAGTTGCCGTGGTCTTGGTGTCCCTTCAGAGCAGGAGGAACCCTAACTAAGACACAGGATCTCTGTTATTGTAGGGCCTGGCCCTGCTCTTGCAGTGAACTGTACCAGGGCTTACTTCTGCAGGGCACACGCACGCACAAGTTTACAAGAGATAGTTCATTTGCAATCAGGTCAGATTTAGCTTGAAGGACATCCTTTGGGCTCTGGCTACGTCTTTATTTAGGGGCATTTGGGCCCATCCCATTATTTTGTAGAATTAAGTGTCTTGTGTTTTAGCTTCTTTGGTCAGTTAGTCAGTTGACTGGTTGTTGTTGTTTTGTGGTTTTGGGACAGGGTATCCTATAGGCCTGAAGCTTGACAGTTACTCCATGCTTGCTGACCAGTGAGCCAGGGTCTGTCTGTCTCTCTCTGCCTTCCCAGATGGCAAGTGGGCACCACCAGGCCTGGCTTTGATTTATTTTTGTATGATTTTGTGTGTGTGTGTGTGTGTGTGTGCGTGTGTGTTGCCTTTGCATGTCTGGTGCCCTCAGGCCAGAAGATGTATGTGGGAATGGAGTTTCAGACAGGGGTTGCGGAGATTGAATGCTCGGCGTCCTGATACAAACAGATCTCCGCCTCAGCCAACCCTGATCCCACAGGATTGACCTCAACCTGACTCGAATTCCCAGCGTGAGCTCACGACTTCAATGGAAATCCGAAAACGACAAAAATAAGTAGGAATGGGTCCCCCCAAACCCTATAGCATAGACAAGAAAAGGGACTCACCAAGACGCAGCCGCTGTAGCCCAGAAGCCGGTTTTAAGCGTGGCGTAGAGAGCTCGAATTGTAGACTCGGGGCCTTTCAACACATGGGCCTGCCACGTGGAAAGGGCCTTCCCTGCTCGGTGGGAACCTCCAAGTGTTAGGAATATTTCCTAAGCGAGCTCTCTGATGACGCAAAAAAATTCCCAATCAAGCCAAATCAAAACAATCCAAATTAAAAAATATCCAGGTTTAATGGGAGATCTGCACTCTCGGGTGGCCCCAGGGGTAAACCGCACAGGAATGCGACCCCCGGGAGGGAGAAAGAGAGACCATGTGTTTTTCTTTGGGGGGGGGGATCACTTAAGTACCCTGGGGAATGGTCCTGACCCCACCCCCAGAGAGAGGTCAGGACCTGGCCTGCTGGGATTTGAAGTCCAGACCAGGCCTGGGGGCTGGGATTGATGCGAGGGAGTGGGGCCTACATTCCCAACCTAACAACCACCACTTCTGCCTGGAGACGAGATGACAGAGCCCGCCACAGAAAGGTCTCCCTGCATCTCACCATGTCTCCAGAGCTGAAGAGATAAAAAATGACTTGTGCCACCGAGTAGCTTTCATTTCATTAGAAGAAGAACAAGGTTAAAAATATTTCAAGGCAGTGACGAACCCTTAACACTTAAACTGAGCAGAAAAGGCCGCCGTCACAGGTGTTGGGGAGGTAGCGATGGGAGGGTATGGGGAGCGAAGCGTGGGGCTTTTGGCTGAGCCACTTGTAGGAGATGGGGAAGTGGGAATCAGAGAGACCAGAGTGTCTCGTGGGCAGTGGCGATGCACATGGAGTCTGGACGCCAGTACTGCTGTCATCTGTCCTGTGTTTCCAGTGGGCCTGTGGCCTGAGGACTCGGGAGCACAGCACAACTCCTGGTCCAGACCCTGGGCCCAGACCCTGCTTCTTTGTCAAGGATCAATCTAGAACTCTAAAGTCTATAAAGTATGCTTGACATTGGGAATTGGATCTCTTTCTCTTTCTCTCTCTCTCTCTCTCTCTCTCTCTGTGTCTCTCTGTCTCTCTCTCTGTTTCTCTGTGTGTGTGTATGTATGTGCAGGCGCGTGTGCAGGTGGAGGCCAAAGGTTAACCTTGGGTGTCATTTAAGTGTTGTCGTCCACCTTGTTGTTTTTGTTTTGTTTTCAGGGTTTCTCTGTGCTTAGCCCCGGCTGTCCCGGAACTCACTCTGTAGACCAGGCTAGCCTGGAACTCAGAGATCCGCCTGCCTCTGCCTCCCTAGTTACTATAGGCATGTGCCACCACCACCTTGCTTGAAATTTTAGTGTTGTCAGATGCATTTAGTTTATGTATATGAGTTTGTAGGTGCGCCATGTGTATCCATTGCCTGCAGAGGTAAGATGATCCCCTGGAACTGGAGTTATGAGCCACCATGTATGTATTTTGAACTGAACGCCGGTCCCCTGCAAGATCAACAAGTGCTCTTAACTGGTGAGCCATCACTCAAGACTGCTCCCCACTTTTTTTTTTTAAAAGATAGGTTCTTACTATACATCTCTGTTTGACCTGGAACTTGCTTTGTAGACCAGGCTGGCCTTTAACTCTTCTCTTGTAGAATATTATCTTTTTTTAAGATTCATTTATTTATTATGTATACAGCGTTCTGCTTGCATGTGCACCTGCCTGCCAGAGGAAGGCACCAAATCTCATTACAGATGGTTGTGAGCCACCATGTGGATACTGGGAATTGAACTCAGGAATTCTGGGAGAGCAGCCAGTGCTCTTAACCTCTGAGCCATCTCTCCAGCTCCCTGTAGAATATTATCTTTTTTTTTTTTTTTTTTTTTTTTTGGTTTTTCGAGACAGGGTTTCTCTGTGGCTTTGGAGTCTGTCCTGGCACTAGCTCTTGTAGACCAGGCTGGTCTCAAACTCACAGAGATCCACCTGCCTCTGCCTCCCAAGTGCTGGGATTAAAGGTGTGCACCACCACCGCCTGGCTAGAATATTATCTTAAGGTTGTAGAATATTATTTTAATGTGTGTGACTTTTGTTTATGTTGCATTTGTTTAACTCTGTGAAGCTGTGATCCTTTGCCCGTCTATAACACCTGATGGTCCTAATAAAGAGCTGAACAGTCAATAGCGAGGCAGGAGCAAGAAGAGGTGGAGTTGGCAGGCAGAGAGGATAAATAGGAGAAACGAGGAAGGTGGAGCAAGGAGAGAACAAGGAGAGGAGGATGTTAGGGGCCAGCCACCCAGCCACCCCGCCACCCAGCCACCCAGCCACCCCGCCACTCGGCACCCAGCCACCCAGCCAGCCATGGAGTAGGACTGAAAATAAAATATATAGAAGTAAGAGAAAGGTAAAAGCCCAGAGGCAAAAGGTAGACCAGTTAATTTAAGAAAAGCTGGCAAGAAACAAGGCAAGCTAAGGCCAGGCATTCATAACTAAGAATAAGCCTCTGTGTATGATTTATTTAGGAGCTGGGTGGTGGCCCCCCAAAAAAGTCCAAAGAAGAAAACATCACACAAAATTCCTCCTGAGTTCTTAGATTAAAGACATACACTACCACACTTGACTTTGTTTTTTTTTTTTTTGGTGGGTTATTTTTTTTTTGAGACAGGGTCTCAGGTAGCCCAGGTTAGCCTTGAATTCTCTTTTCTTTTCTTTTTTTTTTAATTTTTATTTATTATGTATACAATATTCTGTCTATATGCCTGAAGGCCAGATGAGGGCGCCAGACGTCCTTACAGATGGTTGTGAGCCACCATGTGGTTGCTGGGAATTGAACTCAGGACCTTTGGAAGAGCAGGCAATGCTCTTAACCACTGAGCCATCTCTCCAGCCCTTGAATTCTCTTTATAGCCTTCAGAGGACACTGAACTTCTGATCCTCCTGCCTCCATTTCCCAAGTGCTGGAATTATGGGCATGTTCCAGCAGGCCTGGTTTATGCGCTGCTGGGGTTGACTGTAATGCTTCATGCATGCTAGGATGCTACCTACAGAGCCCAACCCAGCCCCAGCACAGCCCAGCGCAGCCCAGCACAGCCCAGTCCTAGCCCCAGCCTAGCCCCAGCCCAGCCCCAGCAGAGCCCCAGCACAACCTCAGTCTGCCCCAGCCCAGTCCAGCCCAATCCAGTCCTAGCCCCAGCGCAGCCCAGCGCAGCCCAGTCCTTGCCCCAGCCCAGCCCCAGCCTAGCCCCAGCCTAGTCCCAGCCCAGCCCCAGCACAACCTCAGTCTGCCCCAGCCCAGTCCAGCCCAATCCAGTCCTAGCCCCAGCACAGCCCAGCTCAGCCCAACCCAACCCAGTCCCTGCCTGCCCCTGCCCCAGCCCTAGCCCAGCCCCAGCCCAGCCCCAGCCCAGCCCCAGCCTCCTAAGGTCTTTATAAAAAGGAGAAAGTAGGTCAGAGTCAGAGAAAATTCTATGTCAATTGCAAAGATCAGAGAGCGGTAGAGCGAAGACAGAGGACTAAAAGCGAGCACCTCTGGCTTTGAAGATGAAGGAACCACAAACCAAGGCCTAGAGAGCTTCCCTGAGCCACCAGGAGCAAGCCTGCTCCTTGGTTTTAGCTCTGTGGGGCCTACCCTGGATACCTGGACCATGGAAATGAAAGAATGTATGTAATCTTTTAGACATGTTGTTGCTCTATGGTTCTGCCTGGCCTGGAGCTCTGTGTAGTCTGATGTAGTCTTGACTCTCAGCAGGGTTCCTGGCTCAGTCTTGGGAGTGCTGGGATTACAGAGAAGCAACCCCCACCCTGGGTATTTTGTGTTGTTTTGTAGTGAGCTGGCACAGCAATCACAGATCCACACGGTGGCTCTGTGTTCGCATGTGTCCTGAACTCACACATATGCACTCACCCCCTTTTGGGGGCCATAGTGGACTCAGGGTCTTAGGAATCCTGGGTACGCGCTCCAGTGCTCTGTGGCTATATAAAACCGGGCTTGGTGGCTCAAGATTGTAGTTCCAGCATTCAGGAGTCAGGCAGGATCCGAAGCCAGTCTGGAATACTCCAAACCAAACCAAAGAGAACCGAATTTCTTCCAAATGCCTGGGGGGAAAGCCTCAGCCCTGGCTCTCCAGCTCTTGAGTCTCGATTGGCTCAGGCACCTTCCAACCAGTTCTTGCTGCAGAGGTTGGTTGCATATCCTTCCATGCCCTGCAGAGGGCAACCGACTCTTGCGATCCATTTTTGTCGGTTTGCCCCAGAATGAAAATAAACTCAAGGCCTGGGATGGAAGAGGTGTTGAAAATGCATAGTAAATCGAAACACAAACCAAACCTCAACTTGGCGGCGTGAAGGAAGCTGCTCATGGACGTCCATTTCCAAGTCTTAGGTCTTCGGGATGACACTTGTCCCATGGCCTGTGTTCTGATGTCCTGATGTGAATCCCTGAGTTTATAGGTTGTCCTTAGGGAAAAGGGGCCTGTGTCATGGCTCAGGGGAGACTGTCCTGAAGCCGGTGTGTGAGAGGGAAAATGTAGTGTGTGTGTGTGTGTGTGTGTGTGTGTGTGTGTGTGTGTTTGGGTGGCATCCCTGGTGTCCTTGGCTCTGGTGAGACCCAGTCTGTAAAGAGACCTAGACCCCTTCACCCTGACCAGGGTGGCTCTCTCCAGGGACCCTGATCCTACTGCTCCCAATGCCTTTCCATTCCCGGAAGCTCAGGGGCAGGCTGGAAGGGGGGGGGGGTAGGTGAGGGGAGGCAGGTGATGGGTCCTCTGGAAAGGGTGCACCAAGATCTTGGCTGGCCTCAGCAGGTGGTGCTTGTTGCTAAGGAACGGGAGGGGAAGGCCTCAGAGGTGCTTTGCAGGTGGGTGGGATCCCTTGCCAGCTGTCTGGCTTTACAGTTTCTGTTCCCCTTGGAGCACACAGTGGGAAGTGCAAGTGAGAGGTGGGTACCCAGACTCACCTATCTCTGTAACACACTGAGCACCCGCTCCAGGCTGGCAAGTGAGGGGTGGGTACCCAGACTCACCTATCTCTGTAACACACTGAACACCCACTCCAGGCTGGCAAGTGAGAGGTGGGTACCCAGACTCACCTATCTCTGTAACACACTGAGCACCCGCTCCAGGCTGGCAAGGGTCAGCCTAGTTCTCCCAGAATCTAAGATTCTTTCTCCCTGTGAGAGGCTCTGCCCAGCCTCTGTGTGTGGGCTGGGATTTGGGTTTGTGAAGTAGTGGGGTGCTGGGGGTTGAATCCAGGGCCTGGTGTAGGCTAAATGGGCACGCTGCCACTGAGCCACACTCCCCAGTCATCACCTTCTTCTCCCCTTACTCCTTCCATTCTTCTTCTGTTTGGTATTGTTGGGCGTGGTGGCACACACCTTTAATTCCATCCAGCACTTGGGAGTCAGAGGATGGCAGATCTCTGAGTTCAAGGTTAGTTTGGTCTGAATAGGAAATTTCAAGTTAGCCAGAAATGCATAGTGAGACCCTTCCTCAAAAAAAAAAATTCTTTGAGAGTTTCATATGTGTATATAATGTATTATCTATGTATTCTGGTCACTCTCCTCCATTATACTCTCATCTTTCTCCTGCTTGCTGAGCTGCCTCTTCCCAACAAAGCCCCTCTTCACTTCTCCATGTGCTTGTGTATTTCTCTGTGTGTGCATACGTGAACATGTGCGTGTGTGCATGTGTGAGTGTGTGGTATGTGTGTGCCTGTATGTGTGTATGAGCGTCTGAGTGTGTGTCTGTATGAGAGAGAGAGAGAGAGAGAGAGAGAGAGAGAGAGAAACCCGAGTTTAGAGTTGCCTGCGTGAGCATGAGTTATGAGTCATTTACTGGAGCCGGAGCAACTTTCCATTGAAGAAACGCGCTCCCCCTCCCTGACCCTCCCCATTCTCCACAACCATTAACTCCTGAGGAGGGTGGGGCCCTGTGAGCTTCTCCACCCATAATGGAACACTGACAACTAGCCATGCACAGGTCAGCAGAGCTGCCCCTGAGCTCATGAGTGCAGCCACATCCTGTCCAGTAGACAGCATCTCACAGCACTCCTGCCCAGCCACCCGCTCTTAGGTCCTCTTCTGCAGAGCCATTAGGATCCAAACGGGAAGGAGATGATGCCCTGGGTCAGTGCTCTCTCACTTTCCATCTGAAGCCCGTTCTAGAGCGGTTTGAAACCATTCGCTCTTCACCCTAAGGTGCTCTGAGCAGCCACTCACCACTCCTGGGCGTCAGCTGCCGTTGGGAGCTGAGGTCTTGGCCTCTTATCCAGAAGCAAAGGCAGCGGCACACACTCAGAACTACAGATACGATGATGCTCTTCCCGGTCCCTCTGGCAGGAGAAGGGACTTGAGGACGGACAAACTCAACTTCACGGTATAGCCTGCCACCCCTCAGCTGTCATCCTGCATGACAGTTCCCACTGTCCAGGGCTCACTTCCATCCAGCTAGAGCATGGGAGGAATGGCTTGGTGACAGGGTCCTCGTGTCCCTCATCCAGGGCGCTCAAATCACCTTTTCATGGGGCCCTGAAGAGCTGGGCAGAGAGGAAACTGTCAGTGTTCTCAGCGAGGGCTCATCTTCTCAGCTCCTGTGGGGAGGAGCATGTTGGCCAATACTCATCTTGATGGAATGCTGTCGGACTGTCTCTCTTCAGCAGTGGGTCCCAAGAGAGTGTTGGGAGAGGCCAGAGGTCAATACGTGGAGGGGGTGTCAGCTGGTCAATGCAGGAATGGAGGGAGGGGTATCAGCTGGCCTATGGCATCTACTCCAAACCTCTGCATCAGCACGCCTGATCCTTCAAACATTTCTGTAGGGCCCGACCAAGCAACAAGATAAAATCGTCTGCTTTATCTTTCCGCAGGAAAGTTCTGGGTACAAGCTCTTGCAGGGGCTATAGATGGCTCTCCGAGGTAGGGAGAGGAGGGTGGGACCACGGCCTTGCTTCCCTGGGGTGTGGGTCCACAGGTCAGAATGAGGCAAAGGCAGCGGAAGTGGGGGACTCAGGAAGCTCTCTGCAAGGTCTTCCTGGGACTGGAGCATTTCTGGTCTCATGATCTCAACCACCACTTTCCCCGGTGGCGTCCAGGGCAAAGAAAAGTGAATTTGCACAAAGTGTGTGGGGAGAGGGAAGAGGCTTCTCTGAGGGGACCCAGGACTGCTGTCAATTCCAGGTCCAAACCACTGTGTTGTTGGCTTTGGTAGATTCTTACTGTTCATAGATACTACTTTTATAGATGTAAAGAAAGTACAGTCAGTTTTCAAAATTTACTTGCAACAAAACCCCATTATGCATGTGTAGCTGCCACTGAACTCTGAGTGTCCCAAGACAAGTCTTGAGAGGGCATGGTCAGCTCACCTGCTTCTTGTTCCTGCCTGACTCAGGCCCTCCCCATGCTCCCTGCCCCCTTGAGTGGCCAACACATCCCCGCCCTGTCCTGGGCCCACCAGCCTCTGACTTCCCACAGCTTCAGATTCTTCTGCACATGCTTCTCTCTCTGCAGGGCGGGCCAGAAACCCCTCTTCTTACCATTTGGCATCAGGTATGGGTGGGGCCTGGCCTTTCAGGACTGAGCAAAGAACACAGGCACTGATGGACCACACACACACACACACACACACACACAGGCATGCACTCTCTGGAGGGCAGACGTCCCACACAGGACATCCTTCAGATGGCTCCAGTAGAGTCAAGAGGCCCCTTGACTTATAGCTGCATCACTTGGGGCTCCGCTTGTGTCATGTGACCCTGTTGTCCCCCCCCCCCCCGTGTCCCTGCCCTTTCTCTAAGGTTCTTTGAGTTGGATTTAAGCTTGACTGGAAGAGCCAGGCTGATTTGATAAGATGTGTAAAGATGGTTTATATGTGCAAAGAAATCTTTTTCCAAATGAGATCTCGTCCATTCATAGGTTCTGCAATGTGGGCGTGGTTTTTGGGGGGTGGGGTGGGGAGAAGAGCAGGGCTGTACTAGGATGCAGCTTGATTGTCTTTCTTGGTTGTGTCCACTTCTGGGGTCCTTTGTCCTTTGTGTGTCTGTCTTGTAAATGTATATGTGTCTCTCTGTAGGTGTGTGCGAGAGTGTGTATATGTGTGTGTGTAGTGCATTGCACGTGTACTCACGGGAATGTGCATGTGTTAGGGGGGATGGAATGCAAGCCTTCATGAATACTAGGCAAGCAGTCTACCACTGAACTACACCTCATTTTTTAACTTAAAAATGACTTCTTTTTAATGTGTGTGTGATGGGGTGGTGTGTCACAGTGCTCACATGGGAGGACGTGGTGGGGTGGTGTGCACAGTGCTCACGTGGGAGGACATGGTGGGGTGGTGTGCACAGTGCTCACGTGGGAGGACGTGGTGGGGTGGTGTGCACAGTGCTCACGTGGGAGGACGTGGTGGGGTGGTGTGCACAGTGCTCACATGGGAGGACATGATGGCATGATGTACCCCAGTGCTCACGTGGGAGGACGTGGTAGGGTGGTGTGCACAATGCTCACGTGGGAGGACGTGGTGGGGTAGTATGCACAGTGTTCACGTGGGAGGATGTGGTGGGGTGGTGTGCACAGTGCTCACATGGGAGGACGTGGTGGCATGGTGTGCATAGTGCTCACGTGGGAAGACGTGGTGGGGTAGTATGCACAGTGCTCACGTGGGAGGACGTGGTGGGGTGGTGTGCACAGTGCTCACGTGGGAGGACATGGTGGGGTGGTGTGCACAGTGCTCACGTGGGAAGACGTAGTGGGGTGGTGTGCACAGTGCTCACGTGGGAGGACGTGGTGGGGTGGCATGCCCCAGTGCTCACGTGGGAGGACGTAATGGTGTGGCGTGCCCAGAAGATAAAAGACAACTGTAGACAACTGCTCTCTCCTCTCACCTTTAGGTGGGTTTGAGGGTCTAGACTCAGGTCACCAGGCTTGGAAACTGGCAAGCACCCTCACTGCTATCTGCTAGACCCCTTGCCTGCTTTTAAATTTTGAGATGAGTTTTCACTAGTTGCCTAGGCTGGCATTGGACTCTGCATCCTCCTGTCTCAGCCTCCAGAGTAGGTGGTGATCTAGGCCTGTGCCACCAGGGGCATCTCTAAAGCATGCACTGACTGACTTTCTTTGACTTCAGCCCCCTCTCACATCTACATTCTCCGCCCACCCCCCAGGCCTTCCTCACTATGCAATTCCCTAAAACAGACTGAAAACTCTTCCCCAGGGCTCAGTCCTCCGACCCAGGCCCTTCCCCAGGGCTCAGTCCTCCCACCCCGTTACTCCTGGACTGCTGGTAGAGCAAGCCTGTCCCTTTATTCACCCCCCTGAGGCTCTCCCACCCACACTCTGGGCCACTGGAGACTGAGTATGTCTTCCTGAGGACAGCCTGGCCATTGGGTGCTGTGGAGCCTTACTCTGGTCATCAGTAACTGTCCCCACTCTGCCCCAGGACAGATGTCCGTCTGAGCACACAGGTACAGCTCCAGGGAGGTGTCTCTGACTGAGCCAGGATCCCCTTCTCTGTGTCCTTTGCTGCACTTTGAGGGCATCCTATGAGCAGGGAGGATTCTGAGCACAGAGCCTGCCCTTGGGCTTATTTGAAGGGTGGAGGAGGCCATTTCTTCCTCCTTACCCCAGGCCTCAGGTACCTGCTTGTGTGGCTGTTTTTGTTTATTCGTTCTTAATTTTACTATGAATACAGGCCAGCATGTGTGTCTGGTGCCCACAAAAGCCAGAAGAGGGCATCAGATCCCCTGAATCTCTAGTTCCAGACAGTTGTGAGCCACCATGTGGGTGCTGGGAGTTGAACCTGTGGCCCTTCCAGGCATATGGTTAGCTGAGCCATTTTTTATCTGGCAGGCGGTGGGGACATTCCTTCTCTCTGTGCCCTGCTCTGAGGAGGGGACGTTGAGCAGGGCCAGAGGTCTGAGCCTTTCTCAGCCCTGGTCTGGCTTGCTCAGCTCAGGCTTCATCTCTTTTAGGATTCTGGCCACTTCCTCTGAATTCTCTATTAGCAGGCAGTTCGCGCCGGGCCATGAGATACCGGTTAACGAGGTGCTCGTACCTGCTGAGGCCTGGCTGGAGAGGCTGGACATCTCTGCCGCCGAAAATTCTATGTGGATTAATTAAAACCGCGGAGAGCGTTTTTCCTGAATTATTTACAGCTTCGAGGAGACCACGCAACTACCACGGAGTCTAGTTACAAATGCATGTACCTCTCCGTGGTGGGGGTGGGGGCGAGGCAGGCTCCCAGGCTAGGGCTGGGGAAGGGAGGGGAGCCTTCCTTCCAGGGTTTTGAATGGCTTCATTTCAGGAAGCCACAGGAGCCAGCGATGCCCATCATGCGGAAAGCCAGCTGCAGAACACTTTAGAAAGTTCTACCCGCAGAGAAGCCAGAACTACATCTTTAATTTTCCTTCCCGATCCATGGCAGAGAAGGTCCCAGGAGAGACTTGTTTTCCATCCCAGCCTTGCTCCAGGCCGCGGCCTGTCTGGGCCCTGCTGTGGCAGAGCTGGGACGTAGGCTGGACCCTGTGTGTCTCTGTGGTGTTTTTCTGCCTCAGATGAGGGAGCTGCTACTAAGACGGGATTTGACAAGCCCTTCTGGAGCCTCGTGCCCATCATGAATGCAATGAACAAGGATGCTGGTCCAAATTGTCAGGATAGCCTGCAGCCTCCCTACCGGTTCCCTAGACAAGGGGCTCTTCCTCCCCCGTAGGGAGATCTATCCTGGGTCCATGCTTTTGTGCCACCTTGATTTGGACAAAGACCCCAAAGCCTGCTGTTCCCTATTTCTGGGCATAAAATCCAAAGCCACACTTGTCTGTATCACACCCTCTTTATTCCTTTTTTCAATGATAGGGCATCATTGTAGCCCAGGATACCCTTGAACTTGCTGCAGAGCCAAGGATGACCTTGAACTTCTGATGACTGGAATTACAGGCCTGCAACATCACACCCTGTTTTTATAGTGCTGGGGACACCCAGGGCTTTGTGTGTGCTAAGTAAACATTCTACTACTTCAGCCACGTCCGCGTGGATGCCCTTTTTTTTTCTTATCTATCTCAGGTCCAGACAACTTCCAAGTTGCCCCTGAGCTTCAGGCCCAGCCTAAGTGACAGTGTCACCAGCAGGCTCTCCCTATAGTGCCGGTGCCCTTCCCAAGGGCCATGGTCTGCCCACCCTTCCCCCAGTCTTAGGACACAAATTAACCCCTTCTTTAAAAGCTAAGGATCTGTGAAATGGCAGTACTGAGCTGGGCTTGGGCTTGCCTTTACTGTCAGCACTCAGGAAGCAGAGGCAGGGGGATCTCTGCAAGTTCAAGGCCAGCCTTGTCTACAAGCAAGTCCCTTTAGCTGCCTGTGACAAGGGAGTGACATTGCAGGTCCAGGGTTCACCAGCCCCTGTTTTTATGCAGGAAGCACAGTTGCCAGTAGCACATCTTTTCATCTAGGTTGGCCCAAGAAGGACTCAGTCTACTTAGTATGCTGGCTGACTTTCTTCATTTCCTGAATTTGCCGACATCCCAAACTTCTCGGTGCATTTAGTCAAGTTGCAAGGCCGAGTCAGAGATCATGCTTTCCTTTTTAAAAAGCGTTTTTCAGGGTAATAAATATTCATTTGTTTCCTGCAGAGAGAAGACCAGCCAGCAGGTCTCACTCCGGGGAGGGGTTGGTTCTCAGGGCCAGCAGTAATCACTTCCCACCCGGGGAAGAGCAAATGTGACCAGGTTTCCCTGCTGACATTTGTGCCCTGAGACTGAGAAAGTAGGCACCATGCTGGGTAATGTGGCTGGGAGTTGACTTTAATGTAACACCGTTCTGTGGCGTCCCTTCTATGGATGGATTCTTTGCATGTGTTTAAGACATTCAAATTAAATGATTAATGCTATATTTTGTTTATTTTTGACAGGGTCTCACTAAATAGCCCTGGCTGGCTTGGAACTCACAGAGATCCACCTGCCTCCACCTCTCAAGTGCTGGGATTAAAGGTGTGTGCCCCACACCCTGCTAAGGGGGCTTGGATGTAGCTCAGTCGTGAGAGTGCCTGCCTAGCACGTATGAAGATTTACTCTGGTCCCCAGTCCCGAATAAATGAGGTGTGTTATGCATGTAATCCCAGCACTCCAAGGCAGGAGGATCAGAAATTTTGAGAACCTGTCTCAGAAAAACAAAAACCAATTTCTATGAGTTTGAGGCCAGCCGGATCTACAGAGCGAGTTCCAGGACAGATAGGGCTATACAGAGAAACCCTGTCTTGAAAAACAAAACATAACAGCAACAACAACAAAACAAACAAAAAAAAAAAAAGAAAAGAAAACGAAAAAGAAAAGAAAGAAGACAAACCAAGATTCTTAAAAGCCTGACTGAGTAATGCAAGATTCAGGCATGGTGGCACATACCTGTAACCCCGGAACTTGGAATCTAGAGGAAGGGAGAGTCCAAGGCCATGCTCAGCTATATAGTTCAAGCCAGCTTTTTGGGAATGAGCTGGTTGCCCAGCAGGATGGCTTAGTGGGTAAGGTGCCAAGACCTGTGCTGATGGTCTCATGTCAACTTGACACAAGCTAAAGTCATCTGCAAGGAGGGAACCTCAATTCAGAAGATGTCTCTGTAAGATCCGGCTGTAGGCATTTTCTTAGTGATTGATGGGGGAGGGCCCAGCCTATTGTGGGTGGTGCCATCCCCCTGCTGGTGGTTCTGGGTTCTGTGAGAAAGCAGGTTGAGCCATGGGAAGCAAACCAGTAAGCAGGGCCCCTCTATAGCCTCTGCATCAGCTCCTGCCTCCATGTTCCTGCCCTGCTTGAGTTCCTGTCCTGCCTTCCTTTGAGAA
The DNA here is from genome assembly GCF_018167655.1 of Microtus oregoni. Taxonomy (NCBI): domain Eukaryota; kingdom Metazoa; phylum Chordata; class Mammalia; order Rodentia; family Cricetidae; genus Microtus; species Microtus oregoni. The sequence continues at coordinate 3,146,699 of NW_024543222.1, read as the reverse complement.
TAGCAATGTGGAAGTGTAAGCCAAATTAACTCTTTCCTCCCCAACTTGCTTTTCGGTCATGGTGGTTTCTACACAGCGATAGAAACCCTGACTAAGCCAAGACCCAAATCCGATTCCTGGGGACCCACATGACAGGAAGAATGAATGGACTCCCACAGGTTGTCCTCTGGCTTCCACACTCATGTGGTGGCGGAGATGTATGTGCACACTAAATAAATGTAAAAATAAAAATAAAGCCACTGGGGCTGCATGCTGCCCAATTCAACCCAACCAGCACCTTAGGTAGAGACATTTGTGCCCCACAATAAGCAGAATGGAACCGTCCCCGGTTGTCACCTAATGTCTTCCAGACACACTATTTTTATGGAAGAGAGGGTGTTTCATAGGAAAAAACTCAGTTTCCCGCTAGTACTCAGAGGCTGTGCCCACCCTCTCTTCAGTGTTCCTCTTTATGGGCACCAGGCTGGCCCCAGCCTCCCAATTCCTGGAACTATGGTATGAGCCAACAAGCCCAGCTTCCACACAGTTTTTAAGAAGCTTAATCCTGTGGGCAATAGCACTCCACTCCTGTAGTCTACGGTCAGAAGCAAATCTCTAAGTCCAGCCACACTAAGGGAGGGAAGGGCATTCTGCAAGGGTGTGGATACCGGGAGGCCAGCGAGGTACTCTGGATCATCTCTCAGAGGCTGCCTGCTGCCGCCTTCTCTCTATGCAGGCATGTGTATGGGGTTTTGTGGGGGCTGTGAATGCATAGGTTTGTACATCAGGCGCGTTCTTTTGGCTATCTGGAAGGGAGAGCCCCCTTTAGTGGTCCATTAATTTTCATGACTTGTACATTTTGCAAACGCTCACTTCTGCGTCTGATGGAGCATCCTGTGGAAATCCACAAATTACAGGTTCCTTTAGCAGCAGGCGCGGCCTACATGTGAAAACACCAGCTATAAAATGCCAGCATGCGGAGATGCTTTGCCAACGGTTGTGAGTTTGCATACGGGGACACTGCCTTCAAGGTGGCTGAGGCTGTCATCTCGGCAGCTGGGCCAGATATGTACTAAGGAACGTGCACCTTCCTGCTCACCCTGCAGACACGGCAGACTGATGTTCTGGCTAGAGCAACAACCCGGGGGGCAGAGCACAAGGGGAGGGTCGGCGGGGGTCAGGTCACTGTCCTTTCCTGAACAAGATCATACGTTGTATTGTGTAGGGTGCCTCACCTCTGCACCCCCACACTGGGGAAGCTGACACAGGAAGGTTGCCGTGAGGTCAAGGCCAGTTTAGGCTACAGAGTAGGATCCTGTTTTGTTGTCATTTTTATTTTTTTAAGTGGGGTCAGGGTTGAGGATGTAGCCCAGGTGACAGAGAGCTGGACTCACACTCATGAGGTCTGTGTTCTGCAGACCGTGGTTGTGCAAACCTGCAATCCAGCACCAGGGGGAGCCTGGAGGGAAGAGACCAGAAGTTCAAGCTACATAGTGAGAATGGGGCTAGCCTGAGCTACATGAGGCCCTGTCTCAAACAAGTAAGAAACACATGAATAAAAGTGACACTTTGATCCTGGGGTTCTGAGCTCCAGGGTCCCCAGGATCCCCAGGGCATGCTTTGGTCTGTTACTCCATCTGCCTGTGGACATCTTCACACTGATCACTTTTGGTCAGGTCTATCATCGGCCTGCTAGTACGTCTGTCTTTACCTCTTCCCCCCATAAGTTTCTCCCTTGGGGAAAGCCCACTTGTCCTGGGAAAAGACCCCAGCCCTTCTGAGACTGTGATGTGGTCAAAAGAACATGGATAATTGATTGCAAATTAGGTATTCTTCCCCACCCTAGCCCTCAGTTTCCCCCGTCAACTGGGGATTATGCTGCCTGCTCCTGAGGTTGTGTGAGGATGGCTAACTTCTGTGGAGCCTAGAATGGTAGCAGACAATGCATGGTATCTCCCTCTCTCCTTCCCGCCTCAGGCCTGAACCCAACTTTTCTTTCTTGTGAAGACAGTCTTTCCATGTGGGCCTTGCAGATGGGTGTTCTTGTCCAAGCGTGTGAAGAGGAAAGAGCATATGAGCCAAGGACTGACATGCAGGCTCAGAGGAGAGCAGAAAGGCCTGCAGAAGTCACTCGGCTTGACTTCTCATTCTGGGAACAGCAACAACGGTGCTATGGATGGCCAGGGCATTCTGCTGCAGGGGAGCTGCTCATTGAGCCAACCCTTCCCCAGTGACAGCTCTGATCCATTCCTCTGCAGGGAGCTTCTTCGCCTAGCAGCTTCGTGTGTGTGTGTGTGTGTGTGTGTGTGTGTGTGTGTGTGTGTGATAGGGAAGGAGTCTGGGAGACCGCCATAGACCATGTCCTTTTCAAATTCATATGTAGAAATCCAACCCCAGGGATGGTGGAGAGGGCTCAGTCTGTAAACGGCATGCTGGGCAAACCTGAAGACCCGAGTTTACATCCCAGCAGCCAGGTACTAAGCCAAGCCTGGTGGTGTGCACCTGTAATCCCAATGCTGGGAGGCAGAGACAGACAGATTCCAGGACTCACTGACAGGTCTCGCCAGTTGGTGAGCTCCAGGTTAAAAGGACCCATGAAATGGCTCAGTGTGTAAAGGTATTTTCTGTCAAGGCTGATGACATGGGCTTCATTGCCAGGACCCACACGGTAGCTGGAGAGAAGCAACGTCTACTGGTTGTCTTCTGATCTTCACACATGCATCGTGGCATGCACACACACACCCACACCCACACCAATATGATAGTGTCAGGAGAAAGGCACCTACACACATGCATTATGACATCCATGTGTGCACACACACGCACACACACACACACACACACACACACACACACACTGTCTCTGTCTCAGGAGACAGGATCTTGGGATTAGAAGTCTTGAGGCTGGGCCACGTTCTGGGATTGATGACTTTACTGCCACTCTTTCTACCACATGAGCAGCCAGGTGGCCATCTACAAACCAAGAGGCCTCACTATGAACCCGAATATTGGGCCTGCCAGCTTCCTGAACTGTGAGTCTGCTGTGTGAGCCCCAGGCTGTGGCATTTTGTGACAGCAGCTGGAGCCGACTCACTGGGACGCTCTCCCCGCTAAGGCTTCTGTCTTCTTGGCAGCACCTGCTGCCCATCGTCTGTTGGAAGAACAGCCACCTCTCTCTGACGGAAGAAGGGATGCTGCTGTCCTTGCCCCTGGTCCCTGCAGCTCTGGCAAGGCCTCCTGGAGAGCTGGGCCTCTGATTCCAATAGACCGCCTCCAAGTCTCCCTCTGTATCTCAAACTAGGGTCTGTGGTGCCCTTGTCCTTGCCAGCCAGGAGCCCTGTGGATCCACGGGCAAAGCACATGCGCAGGCTGCGATCTGGGGTGTGTGGCCACAAGACTTTCTCTTTGTTGAATTTATTTTTCTCTTGTCTGTGTACAGAATTAGGCTCACTTACCTCTATTCCCTGTTGTAAAACAGGGGTGGAGAAGAGAGACGGGGTTGGGGGATGTTTTCATCTCATATCTATAAAGTGCACATTTTCTTTCTGAGCTTTGAAAGTGCGTCTTAAATGGCCCAATTGTCTGGTCTCAGCCCTGGCTTGGCGCCCTACATCTGGCTCTTCATGGATTTGAGTGGGGGTGGGGCACTGCTGGGAGAGCCTTCCCTAACTTGGGAGTTATTTTTGGCAGATCATCGTTTGTTTTTCTGGGTCAAGTCTGCCTTCTACGGCCACTCAGATCTTGAGGCCTTTGTCTCTGGCTTTGGGGAGGAGTCCTGCCCTGGGCTGCTAAGTTACCACCAGGACCACCACAGCCTTCTGTCATACCCAGGGAGAGGGATCCGAGATGATGAGGGTTTGGGGGTGGCACCCACCCTAGTCCGTGGTATTCGCCACGCTGGTTTCATTCCGCTAGAGATCTATGATGAACACTGAGGCGAGCCTTTACGAGAGCGTTAAAGAGAAAGTGTGCTCCAGTCCAGCCCGTGTTCTTACTGAGGCTGAGGAATTTAGTTTGTTTGGAGTGTGGGGAATGCAACCCAGGGTTTCCCTGAGGTAAGTGTTAATGCTCTGAAGGGAAAGGCATCCTGGCATTCGGAAGCCAAGGATCCTTGCAGCTCAGGAGTGCCACAGCTCTGCCCTGGTGGGGGACAGTTTCCCCAGCACGCTGTTACCCTGTTACCATCCTTGCTCCAGGAAAGGTTTCCCTAATGCCAGTGTAATGACTCTGCTCCAGTGGGGGAGGGCTCCCTCAGCAAGGCTGTGACAGTCTGCTCAGTGTAAGGGCTCCACCCCAGCAAGGGAAAGTTTCTGCAGCCAGGGTGTTAGAGTTCTGCTCAGGTCTTGCTCTGTTCTGCTCCGGTGAAAGTTGTTACATCTCTGCTCCTTCCTTCCGCTCTGGCAAAAGACAGTCATTACAACAAACTTCCCTCAAGAGAGTTATTAGGAGGGCAGAACCAAGGAAAATGACTGCTTCTGCCAGCGTGGAAAGGGGCAGCCCCAAACTCAACAGGTGCAGGGCTTATATAGGGTTTCTTAAGGGTGGAGCTTTCTAAGGCGGAGATTTTCAGGGTAGGGATTGGTAAAATTTCGGTTCCTGAGCTTGGGACAAACTCATTTCGTGCTCTGGAACTGGTTGGGTCTTTTTGCTGGGACTGGCTGGGTTTTGTGCTCAGAAATTGGTTGGATTTCAATTCCCGAATTGGCTAGGGGCTCTGGTCTCAGGGCCAGGGTGTTCTCTCTTTCGCTGGCCCTTTTAATCCTACACCTGATGCTAGATAGGAGTTCTACCATCGAGCTGCATTCCCAGCTCTTGAAACACAATTTTGATTTTTGAGACAGGGTCTTGATGAGTTGACGATGGCCTTAAACTCCCCATCACTCTGGCTAGTCTTCCTAGTAGCTAGGACTACAGGTGTGCTGTCCCATGCCTGTCTCAGCAGAAGCATAGGTACAACAGGAGCTACGGGGGTGACTCAGTTGGTTGAACACTTGCCTAGCATCTAAGAAGCCCTGGGTTTGATCCCCAACACCACATAAACCAGACATGGTGGTGCATGCTTATAATCCCAGAATTTGTGAGGAGTCAGGCGCTCCCAGACATTCATTTCAAGCTTGCTAAGTAGACCAGGTTGGCCCTGAACTCACAGACTTATTCTGGTGAGGTGTGGCAGTATGCTCTTTTAATCCCAGCACTCAGGAGGCAGAGGCAGGAGGATCTCTGTGAGTTTCGGCAGCTCAGGGCTACAGAGTAAGCCCTTGTCTCAAACAACTCAAACAAGAAAACCTCCGAGATTTATTTTATTTTTAATTATGCGTGTTTGTCTGTGAGAGTAGATGCCCACAGAGGCCTGGGATCTCCCTGGAGCTGGAGTTACTCATAGTTCCAAGCTGCTGGATGTGTCTTCTGGGACCCAGAATCAGTTCCTCTGTAAGAGCGGTACTAGCCCCTAACTAGTACCTTAAATGAGCCATCCCACCAGCTTCTTGTTCACTGAGCTCCCCATGCAATGACCCCTCCAGTGCAGATTTCCAAGTTACCTAGACTGCTTCTGTGGGTTCCTCCCCATCTTTACATGGGGTCTCCTCCTCCCTCCTGCAGGGTGATTTTCTCACACCGATCCCCAAGCCCACAGTGGTTGTCTCTCCTGACCCCGGTACAGGGGTCCTGTGCTCAGGCTAACCTCCAGCTCTGTTAGTGATGCTGATCTAAACCTCCCCATCCTCTTGCCTCCACAGCCTAAGAACTAAAATTGTGTTAAGTGTGCACACGGCACCTGGCTCTAGATTTTTCTTTAGGGGGGCCATGCAGTCTCCGAGATGGAGATCCCCCTCCCCATGTGGAAGATGAGCCCCTCCAGGACAGGGTCCTATCTTTCTCATTTGATTCTGTCTTTTGAGGCAGGGTCTTATTCAATAGCCCAGGATGACCTAGACCTCGCCATGGAGCACAGGCTGGCCCCAAACTCACGGCAATCCTACCTCAGCTTCCAGTATGCTGGGATCACAGGTGTGAGTTCCCACACCTGACTCTGCGCCCTGTCTTACACATCACTACTGTGTTCCCAGAGAATATCTGCTGGTGGCCCTGAGTCTAGTGCCTCCCCCATCCTCTCTCTCCGTTTTTTCTGTCCTTCTTCCAGTCCCTACCTTCCCACCCTACTGTTCTTCTGAGAAGGACATGACTCCTCCATCTTTGCCTCTACTCTCACGGCTCCCTTTTTTTAATCTTCTGATTTTTATTTTGCAGAGGGTGGGGGAAGGGTAGAGGGAGGTGAAAGGCAGAATTCCTGAAGACAGAAGGTTGGCATCATGGCATGATGTGGCCACCTCCCCCAGCTGGCTGGCTGTTCCTGCTGTAGCCTGGCAGGGGCTCCCGCCCAGATCCCTTACCTGCCTGACCCACCCCCACCAGGAGTGCCCACAGGTCTATTCTTAGTCAACCACTGGGCACTTGGGCCAGAGTCCCCACTTCTGCTGCCCCGCCCCTCTACAGAGATCCTGGTAGTGTGAACCCAGACCTCCCTGAGGAGCGAGAAGCAGCGGGGTCCCTCTCTAATTGCCAGGCAGGGGAGCGGCTGCTCTTTTCAGTCCGACTGTAATTCCACTAATTATAGCTGAGGCCCGGAGCAGCGCTTCCCCATAATCTACTTAATTCAGACACTCCCCCAGTCCAGCCCCGCCCACCCTCCTGCTGCTGGGGGCGTGGGTTTCAGTGTGGGTACCTGCTTTGATTGATAGGCCCCTCTCATAGCTTTCATTGAAGCCTTACCTCCCAGGACCCGAGTGTGACAGTATTTGGAGACAAGGTCTTTAGAGAAGTGATTAAGTTAACCCCAGGTCTTTCAGGCAGGACTCCCCTGTGTGACAGTGACCTTAAAAGAAGGAGAGCAGCAAGGTGGTTGCAGGTGGCTGTCAACAAGCCCGATGACCTGAGTTCTATTCCCGGAACCCACATGGTTCTCTGGCCTCCGCGTGTGTGCCAAGGCACGTACACACTCTCCTCCCCACAGACTACAAAATAAAAAGAAGGCTGGGCGTGGCGGTTCATGCTTTAAACCCCAGCACTCTGCAGGGTGAGAAAGGAGGACTGTAGTAAGTTAGAGGCCACTCTGGATCACAGAAGGAGACCTCATCTTAAAGAAAAGGGGAGGGGGAATAAAGAGGTTCCAAGAGGTCTTGGAAAGACAAGCTAATGTGGGTGTCCTCAGAGAAAATGCTTCTGCTCACAGCGTGACCTCAGACGCCCAGTCTTGGCAATCGTGATAAAAATAAAAATTTTTCTGTCCTTCAAGACTCTTGGTATGCAGTCCTGTGATATGTCACTGCCATGAGCTGAGATGGCAACCGATGTCTTTGGGAGAAAAGCCTGCAACTCAGCAGGAGGCCTGCACACCTGCATTCCTGCCGCAGGAGCTCAGCAGGAGGCCTGCACCGTGCACACCTGCTCCCAGAGGATTCTGCTCCAGCTCCAGCCAATGGGCGTTGTTAGTTCTGTCCCGTGAGTAGGGCTTCTGTACTGGCATGGTGCTGGAGCGAGTGGGAACCTTCTGGTATTCCATAGCTGGATCCCAGTACACATTTTGACAGGTGCTCATGAGCAGCTCAAGGTGTGTAGGAGAGTATGTTCACACATGTATCTGTGTGTCCCTGTGTGTTCAAACGGGAACTAGCTCAGACTTCCACTCCATGGAGCGCACAGTGTGCCCATTCCATAAGTGTGTCAGAAAACTGGCTGGAGTCAGCTTGTGTTCCTTGAGTGTGACTGACCCACATGATCTGCTCTGTAGCCAGAGAAAGAGAAGTGGAACTTATACAGGACTCACGGTGATGCTCAGCCCCAGCCGGCCAGGCCTGAAGGACTCTGAATGACAGGGCTGCTACCTGCCTGTGCCACTCTCTGTGGGAGAACTTCTGAAGGACACTGTCATAGGATGTAATCCTCTAAGCATAACAGAGGCCACCACCATCAGGTCAGCTTGTCGTGGCCTGCTTGCTGTGGCCATCTTGCCATGGCCTGCTTGCACACTGGACCTGTTAACTGTTGCCTCAGAGAAGGAGCAGGTAGAGAGGGTCATTAGATTCCAGCCATTCCTCAGAGCCATTTCTATCCAATTCTGTACTAATTGCAGGTAGCCTTGGTTCTTAGGGCACGATACAGGCTAGGGATAGTTAACTAAGGGGAACACCACCATGAAGCTATGGGGACGTCATCATCCATGCTGAGTAAGATTTTCCCATTGCAGCAGCCACTTTGGGGTCACCTGTGTCTGTACTGTCCGTGCTACTGTAGGAGCCACCCATGATAAGCTAAATATGAACAGACCACTCAAAGGAAGTTCTTTACTTCCAACCATTATCACCTGCCAGTGTAGGACTCATCGATAAGTTTAATGGAGGCCTGCGTCTCAGTAGTTTACCCTGAAGCAATGCCTGGTTGCAGGAAGGACCATAAACTAAGATTATCTGGGCACCACCCAAGAACAGACCATCCAAAGGAAATGCCTAATGTTCTAACCGTTGTAGATAGGATTACCTTCCAGCACACATTCACCAGGACAACCCTAGACAAATGTCAGCCAATCAGGGGTCCTGAACCTCATAAAACCCCTCACCCCAACCTTTACTACTATAAAAACCCAACTCCAACTGAGCTCGGGGCTCTCCATTTATTCCGATATGTTGGACATGAGGAGAGGCCGAGTTTGCAAACTTGTATAAAATAAAGGCTCATTGCGTTTACATACGGGACTCAGTCTGCTTGTTGGTTTTTTGGGGACTTTGCAGATTTGGGCATAACACTACCATGCATACTACGGCACTACGCCTGCAGTGCGGCGCCTGCACTACAAGATGGTTCGTGAGCCTTGGGCAAGGGCCTGGAGATTTAAACACACAGAGACAGAGACACGGGTCATCCTTGAATTCCCCAAGAATGCCCCCTTTATTGAGTTCGGGGACAGCTTATATAGTGCTCTGGCCACGCCCCAGCTCTCAGGATCTTTCAGCTGCAGGCCCACCAGAAACCACTCCCCTGTCATCAGGGTCTCGCGCTCAGAGCAGCTGCAGGCTACTCAGAGCAGAGGAAAACAAGTTGTTTACGGGAAATTCAGGGTCGGGGGTCTGCGGTACCCAACACGTGTCCTGTAAGCAACCCCTCACCCATGCACTGGATGTGAGCCCAATGAACCCATTCATCCCAGGTTGAACTTTGGTGGAATTCTACTTTGGCTTGTTCCTGGGGCCTTAGCAGGGCGGGGTAGATGTTGTTTGTATCTTCCCAGGGGAGGGATTCTCCCAGTGGTCACTGTCAGATTGTGATGTCCTGAGTGCCCCTGGGTCCCAGCTGGAGACAGCCCATTGACAGTGCACGACAAAAGCCTGGCTCTTCAGAAGGGTGAGAGCCAGTGAGGTGGCCTGCAGACATCTCACCAGAAAGGCCTGGTGGGCAGGATGGGATCTGCGGCTTGGAAACAGGTCGGGTCACCAAGCCACAGGGGTCTGGAGAGGGACTTGGTTGGGTCCCACTCTCAGTCTAAGGGTGAAGTGCTGGGTGCCCCCCTCTGTGTCCCACACTTGCCTGCCTGCAGGTGGCATCACCAAGCCTGGCTCTCACTACCTGATGTGTTGAACAGATTGATGAAGATGTGGTCAGCAGTGCCCCCCTGGGCCACCTGTCACTGTCTCTGTGACCCCAGCAGTGCCCCCCTGGGCCACCTGTCACTGTCTCTGTGACCCCAGCCGTGCCCCCCTGGGCCTCCTGTCACTGTCTCTGTGACCCCAGCCGTGCCCCCCTGGGCCTCCCGTCACTGTCTCTGTGACCCCAGCCGTGCCCCCCTGGGCCTCCTGTCACTGTCTCTGTGACCCCAGCCGTGCCCCCCTGGGCCTCCTGTCACTATCTCTGTGACCCCAGCCGTGCCCCCCTGGGCCTCCTGTCACTATCTCTGTGACCCCAGCTGTGCCCCTCTGGGCCTCCTGTCACTGTCTCTTGGCAATTTTCCTGGGCTAGCACCTTCTAGTCTTTCAGGCTGTTCTTCTGGGCCCAGAGGTGCCCCAAGTTTTGGGACTGTTCCTACTCAAAGTGACTCCTACGTGAACGCGGTTACCTGGTCCCATGTCAGTCGTTACCTGGTTGTTGTTTCCCTCACCTTTCCCCTGGTTTGGGAGGGCTCTAACATAGCCTGCACTTTTTTTGGTGGCTTGCTAATGTGGTCTGGATGAATTGATTGGTTCTGGCTGTCCCTTCCTTCTGTGAGTGGGGACAGTGTTCTTGGGCCACCAGAGGTGGCATGCAGGACTGTGTGCAGTATGACTGCCCAGAACCACTCACCGGAGACTCAGTTTCCCAGGATCCCGCTGGAGATGTCATGGCAGCCATCTCCCCTGAGCAGCGGTCCAGGAGAACTCTGTCAGAGAAAAGCATTTTGGGTCGGGGATGCGCTGAGTTGGTGGCATGCTCATCTAACTGTGCACAAAGCCCTGGGTTTGATCCCCAGCACTGAAAACAGGTGGTGGGGGGTAGATGCATGACGAAGTCAGTGTTCAAAATCCCATAGAGCTGTGCATGTGAGCATGGCTGATTTCACCTCAGGAAGAGAGGAAATGAGAAGAGTGTCTGCCGGGGGTCAGCTCAGCAGAATGCACACAGGTACAGTGCGCTCCTCTAGAGGGACAGGGCTCTGCTTGTCCGGGCCACGCACGTGGACCTCTGCCTCCCTTCTACCCCACCAGCACCTAGGCTCCCCGGACTCCAGAGGGGGCCGTCAACAGCACACAGCGCCACTGTGCAGATTAAACGTGAGGACACACACCAAAACAGCTCTTGGGGCAAACTCCAGACAATGACTGACAAATAACTGTGTTCTCAGAACACAGCAGCGAGGTCCGCTGTTAACTCCTGGCGTTGGTGTCTCAAGGGTGTGAGGCTTTTCAGGTGGATGGTGTTGAGGGGAGAGCCAGGTCCCCCATGGAGCCAGCGTCCAGCTTATCACTTTAGTTGTTTGTTTAGTGTGCATGTATATGTGCGTGCTTGCGTGTGCGTGTGTGTGTGTGTGTGTGTGTGTGTGCGTGTGTGTATGCTCTCTTGGTCTTTGGTTTCGACCTCTGCAGCGGTGAGGAGCGCATACCGCTGAAGCCTGCAGGCCTTTGGTGGTCTGTCAGAGCGGCTGCAGCTGACCTACATTCTGAACAGTCTCTCACCCCCTTCAGACGGGCATTCTGTGTGGTTTCCAGACACATGGGGAGCTGTCAGCAAGAGACAGACAGAAGCGTGAACAAAGTACAAGAGCAGCTTAGGGGATGGTAGCCCCCACGTGTCTGGGTAGCCCCTACCTACACAGACTTAACTCTCCCTTCAGGTCAGCAGCTGCCAAGACATAGTAAAAAAAAACCAAGGTACCCATGGCCATTGCGGGCTGCCCATGGTGGAGTAGACGCACCTGAGAGTCAAGTGCCACCTGGGGGGCCCAAATGGAGGACTTCTTTTTTTTTTTAATATTTATTTATTATGTATACAATATTCTGTCTGTGTGTATGCCTGCAGGCCAGAAGAGGGCACCAGACCCCATTACGGATGGTTGTGAGCCACCATGTGGTTGCTGGGAATTGAACTCAGGACCTTTGGAAGAGCTGGCAATGCTCATAACCGCTGAGCCATCTCTCCAGCCCCGGAGGACTTCTTAAAGTGACAAGTTATGCAAAATCCCTTGTGCTCTGTGCACGAACAGTGGGCCAGGTCTAGGGGCTTTGCGGGGAGGAAGGAGACACCAGATCCTGGAGGAAGCAGGAAGGAGTAGGTTGTTTGGGTGTGGGGGAGGGTTCTCAGTGGAGGTTGGAACAAAAGGAGGAAGATGGGCACCCTGGAGTTCTGTAAGTGAGGTCGGGGATATGTGTCCCACTGATACCCTTTCCTTAGGTCCCCAAAAGCCCTATCCCGGGGTGTCATCTCACAAGGCTGACACTTTCTCTGCTATTCCGGAACAAGACCCAATTCATTATCAGCCTAAAAATTGATTTAGGAAGAAAAAAAAAGGAAAGTCTGAGCTGAAAGAACTGTTGAGATTCCAGATGATGGATGGCTGCTTTAGCATGCTTCAGTTTTTTACTTATCAAATTAAACCTGCTGCTGAGGGACACTTAATTAAGATTCGTTTTCATCAGCCAGAGGTGAGAAGAAAGGGAGAGAAAGGGCTCCTGCTTCACCTCCAGGAAGAAAGTGCTTAGTCCCTCAAAGGGCACCCCAGGGGCTCAGGCTGGTGTGAAGCCACTGCAGGCTGAGGGAGCCTGGTGTGGGGCAGGTGGCTGTTTCTCTCCTGTGAACTGTCAAGAGATTTTATCCAATTTTAGTGCCTCAAGGATCCCTCTGCACACGTGTGCAAATACAAAAGAGCAGAGAAGCTCCTGGGACCCCAGGGTGCCTAGGGGCCAGGGGGCCTGGGAATATGGGGATCTGGGAGCCTGGGGACTGGGTAGCTGGGGGACCAACAGCCTGGGCTTGGGAGGTAATGTGACCTTTCTCTGTGCAACTGGGGACAAGTTACTATGTTTAAGGGGGTGGGAAAGAAAGAGGGAGCACAAGCTGAGGCTCTGAGTTCCGTCCCCAGCACCACATAAACCAGATGTGGGGGTGCAGCCCTGGGAAGACAGAGGCTGGATGATCCACAGTTGAAGGTCAGGCTTGGCTCCTCACTGAGCTGGAGGACAGCCTGAACTACGGGCTACATGAGAGCCCGTCTCTCAAAACAAAACAGAGAGATAGCACTCAGCCTTAGAGCCTATCATTTCTAGGATGCTCTCATTTTTAATTCATTTCTGATTATGCGCAGGGCACATCCCTTTCTAGTTTTAGAATGGTCTCAACAAACTAAAGAAACCCCAAGCACTTTAGTTATCCCCTCCCCCAGCCCCTGGCAGCCATCCATCAGTCCACTTTCTGACTTTGGGCATGTGCCTTCTCTGGGCAGATCCTCCATCACCACACACACACACACACACACACACACACATACACTCTCTCTCTTACCGCCCCCGCTGTGCTGGAGATGGCACTCAGGGCCTTGCCTCAGTGCTGGGTCATAGGCGTGTACTACACGCCCAGCAGAAATCCCTTCCTTTCTAAGGCATAAGCCACAGCAGAGCCTCCTGACATCCTGGGTGTCCACTCACTGGCTGTCCCTGTCCTGGTGGCCTGAGGTATCAGCTTCTCCAGCAGCTGTGGGAGACAAAGAACCTTTATCCTGGGGCCTGAGCTCCATGGGCATGCAGGACCATGCCTACCTATGTTTGGCGCTAGGACCCCGGTCAGAATTTGAGCTCAGTGGTGGAGCAGATGGGCTCTGAGATCTGCGGGGCCCGAGTTTAGAGTTCTGCTTAACACTGCGCTCCTGGGAACCTCAGTCTCCTCGTCTGCGAGTGGGAATATGAGTCAACACGGGCTGCCTGGCAATGCTCACTCTCCCAGGATGCCGTGTGGACGCGGCTGTGGTTCTATAATGAAGACACTGAAGCTTGATGCTTGGGAGTGTGCACTCTAACGGTCCAAAGGTTGCCAGGGGCTGCAACAGGGAACCCCAGGACTGAGATCTTCAGGAAGATTCCAGGAGCATCTGTCTTCTGTCCCCCAAATTTTCCAGAGTTCAGAGGTCACTTACTCTCCTGGGCTTTGGGTATCTCCATCAGCAAAGCCCACAATGGCTGATAGGGTCTTTCTCTGCTCCCTTTCCCTGCCTTTCATTCTTCTGCTTCCTCTTTCCATATGAGGACCCTTGAGGTTCCATCAGAACCCCAATAATCCACGATCATCTATGTGTTCATTTTTTGTTTTTGAGACGGGATCTTACTTTGTAGCCCTGATTTTCATAGAACTGACTGAATAGGCTCATCTGGGCATTCAGTGGTCCCCTTGCCTCGCCTCCCAAATGCCGGATTATAATACCAGGCCCTATTTTTATTTCCTTATTTTTATTCTTGGAGTTAGGATAGGGTTGGCATTGAACCCCTGATCCTTTTACTTTTACCTCTGTCTTTTACATTTATTTGTGTGTGCTCATATGCTACATGTATGTACGTGTGTCACAATACGTGTGTGGAGGTCAGAAGACAACTTTCTGGAGTCAGATTTCTTCTTCCACCTGTGGGTTTAGGGATCAGACTCAGGTCATCAGGCTTCTTGGCGCATTTATCTGCTGAGCCGTCTTCAGCATCGTCTGTATTAAAATTTAAAAAACTTGTTTATGGGTGTTTGCTTGCATGTAGGTCTGTGCACCACTTGTGTGCATGGTGCCTACAGAGGCCAGAAGAGGGTGTCAGATCCTCTGGAACTAGAGTTACAGAGGGTTGTGAGCTGCCATGGAGGAGCTGGGAATTGAACCTGGGTCCTCTGGAAGAGCAGCTGATGGATGCTCTTAACTGCTGAACTCTCTCTCCAGCCTCAAGGCCTCTGTATTTTAAGTAAAGTTGATTAGCAACTGATATCCCATGGGCAACCGTGCTCTGATCGTGTCCTGTGTGGTAACATGCTCACGGGAGCTGGGGATTGGTGCCTAAACCTCCCACTGCTGACAGCACCCCACCCCTGCTCTGGTACTGTCCTATGAGGCAACTGGGGGTCTGCTCAGAAGTAAATGACTGCTTTTTTTTCTTTTTCAAAGTTGTCGTGGTGATGTGTATGTAACTACCACAGCAAAAATAGAAGTCTGGTGACAATTTAGAGTCCCTGGTCATTTCCTGGCATGCAGCAGGTGGGAAAAAAACGCGACCTCAGATTACAGTAAATGAAGTGCTTGCCGTGTTTGCAGTGTCCACTTGGGGTTCAACTGGGAAAGGCTGTCTGTCTGGTTGGTCCCCTAGCTCCCTGTTTTCCCCTCATCCATCACACACACACACACACATACACACACACACACACACAGCTGCTACCTTCTTCCCCTCCCCATCACACACACATACACACACACTCATTCATGGATGCATTCATGTAAGTACACACACACACACACACACACACACACATAGCTCCTACCTTCTCTCCCTAGCCTCCCCCTCTCTCTGTCACACACACACACAGTTGCTACCTTCTCTCTCCAGCCTTCCCCCTCTCTCTTACACACATACACATGCACACACTCATGTAAGCACACACACACAGCTGCTACCTTCTCTCCCCTGCCTCCCCCCTCTCTCTCACACACACATACACACACACACACTCATATAAGCACACACACACAGCTGCTACCCTCTCTCCCCCATCCCCCCTCTCTCTCTCCCTCCCTTCCCCCCACCTCTTTCTCACACAGACACACACTCATGTAAACACACACACACACACACACACACACACACACACACACACACAGCTGCTAGCTTTCAAAAAGAACTACCGAGGTACAGTAGCTCTGTTCTCAGCTCCCACAAGCTGTGCAGCCGAATGGCTCTCTGGCATAAATAAAAATAAACCCCAGACGCTGCTTTTCAATCGGAGGATTAGCCTAAATGTTGTGAAACAGAAAGCATGAAATATGCATTGGAGAAGCGGCCCTCCCCGATTGGTGGCCTCCTGTGTAGCTCTGGGCGCAGGGTGTGGGGCTGGTTTTCCCCCCTGGTACGGCTGATGATTTGTGTGTGGTGTCGGTAAATGCTGTTATGACATTATTAATGTTCTGCACTCCAGCAAAGGACAATGGCCTATTGCCTCATAATGTGCTGTCTGCTGCTGCATCGTGAGCAACGAAATGGGGATTTCAAACACGGTGAAGCGCTTGTTTCTTCCTGCCCCAGGTCTACGAGAGCAGAGGCTTCTTGAAGCCTGGGGCAGGCCAGAGAGGAGTCAAGGCTGATGGCCAGAGAGGCCCTGAAGGAGCCCTTGGGGGAGGGGGCAGAAAGCTCCAGGGAACAGTTTACCCTTCTGCTCCCAGATCAAAACCAGTGCTCCCCTTCCTTCCCGGGCAAGTCGGGGGTCCGCATTTCTGGGCTTGATCCCAGGAAGCTGGGCTTGCTGAGCGGGTGGGACACAGACCCCATTCTGCCCCTGGAGAAGACACAGAGAGCGGGCAGGCCATCAAGTGGATTTTACTGGCCTTGCACGGCATTCTAAAAATATTGAGCCTACATTTTTAAATTATGCAACTTCACAGTAGAAGCCCAGATTTTTGGCTTCGTTTGAAGTCAGTAGCTGGGCCTGTGGCTGTGCAAAGTAGTGATTGCCTGTATAGTCCTCAGGACACGCAGGTCCTTGGCCACCTCTAGCCACTCTGTCCTGTTCGGTGAGGTCCCTGTGAAGGGCCCAACAGTGTCTGTTCGAGTAGCATGTACTTACAGAAAAACAAATCACAACCTGGTTTAGGAAGAGTGTCTCTGCCGATGTCCTCAGATAAATGATGTCATCCCGGATCAGAGCGGGTACCACACACTAGGGCAGGTGTCCTCACACAAAGGGAACTTCGGTCATAGAAAGACATTATTCAGGCCACACCGTGACAGAGGAGAGTGGCGAAAGGCAGCCGCGGGCCCAGACACAGCACACACCGTAGCAGCCACTAGCATCCGGGCAAGGGCTGGGACAGCGTCTCTATCAGAGCTCCCACAAGGACCCAGCCCCTCTGATACTTCCAGTTCAGACTTCAGGCTTCCAGAGTCCAGAGGATGTGTGGAAACTGTTCTTCCCATGGTGGTAGGCTATGGTAACCTAGGAAACGACTTCAGTGGTTTTACTAAGTTTTACCCATTGAGTTCAAGACCCTGAGCAGGGGTGCCTCCCTCACTCCCTAACCTTTTCCAGGGCTCCTCCTTCCCCTTCTTCAGCCGAGGAGCTCACAGCCACTCAGGCCGGCTGCTGGCTCTGGGTTTTCTCCAGGCAGCTCCAGCAGAGGACACTAGAAAGAGGGAGGGGCTGCAGTAAGGCCAACACTCCCACAAACTCAGGCCCAGTGAATCCTCGCAGGCCTGACAGGCATCTAAGGATAGGCCCTCCAGCAGGCCTGCCTCAGTTTCTCATACATGCTCCAAAATGACTTATACTTCCTAGTGACATTATTAAAAAGAAGGCAGCACGGTGGCGCAACCTTTAATCCCCAGCACTTGGGAAGCAGACACAGGCAGATCTCTGTGTGTTCGAGGTCAGCCTGGCCTACCTGGTGAGTTTCAGGACAGCTAAAACTATAGAGAGACCTGTCTCAAAAAAAAAAAAAAATGATGAGTGTGGTATTTTAGGGCTGTAATCCCAGTACCCAGGGGAGATAGAGGCAGGAGGATCGGGAATTTAGAGTCAGCCCCAATATATTGCAAGTTTGAGGCTGGCCTGGGTGTGGTGGTTTAAATGAGAATGGCCTCCATGGGCTCACATGCTTAGTCTCCAGGTAGAGAACTGTTTGGAAAGGAGTAGGAAGTGTGGGCTCTTTGGAGGTGTGTCACTCACTGGGGGGTGAGCTCTGAGGATTCAAGAGCACTGGCCAGGTCCGGTGTCTCCCTCTCTCCGACTGCTGCCTGCTTGTGGATCAGGAAGTAAAGCTCTTAGCTACTTCTCCAGCATCACGCCTGCCTGTGTGTCACGGTGCTCCCCGCCGTGATGATAATGGGCTAAACCTCTGAAACTGTAAGCCAGCCCACAATTAAATCTTACAAGTTGCCTGGGTCATGGTTTCTCTTCATAGAAGCAGGACGGTAACAAACGTTGGGCTTTATGAAAGCCTGCCTCATAACAAAACACAGTAATAAAAACCCCAAATGAGGCTGGGCAGTGGTGGCGCACGCCTTCAATTCCAGCACTTGGGGGGCAGAGACAAGCTGATCTCTGAGTTTGAGGCCAACCTCGTCTACAAGAGCAAATTCCAAGACAGCCAGGGCTGTTACATAGAGAAAGCCTGTCTCAAAAAACAAAAATAAAAACAAACAAACAAACCCAAAACTTCAGATGAGCCCCCAGTGTGACGTCAAGGACTTAATTAGAATAAGGTTTCTGTTTTGCTAAACCCCACAGTTGAGTCTGCTGTGGCCCAGGGGTGTTGACTCTGGTCTGCATGGCAAGGTTCTAGTTTAAACATTGAGAGACAGGGACCCAAGTGCAGTAGTTTATCCGGAGCTGACCCAAGAACACTGACTGGAGAGTGACAGATGACACAGGACAGAGAAGACAGTCATTCCCCAGGCACAGGGTACCACGAAACAATGTCCCCTCAGCGACCAGAGCAGTCTCATCAGGAGCTTGTGGGATATGTGGCTCAGAATCACACCTCCTGCTGCAGGGTGCTTCTGGGGGCAGGCAGTCTTTTCCCAGCATGTCTTCCTGTCTCCACCATTAGACAGAGTAGCAGGGTGCATCGGTAGCCTGCATTTTAGTGTGTAGACAGGAACAACGGCATGCCATGCGTATCTACAGGCTCCATTCTCACAGCAACCTTGTGAGACCAGCACTATAAATAGCCTGATTCACAGTGGGGGAACTGAGGCACAGGGCTGCTGCATTCAAGTCTGAATAACACAAGATAGATAATTTCTCTCCTAACGTGTCCAGCAAGGGGGACATGCGCACTGAACTGGAATGGCTAGGCTGACCATAGGGAGCAGGCTTGCAAAGGAGCAGGCAGCCGGGCAGCCTGTCACATCAAATATCCCTTGCTCTTCTTCCTCTGCCTCTCGGCTGCCTCTGAGCCTGCTGCTCAACGGCAGAGGGGGCAATCCCTCTGCTACCTGTAGGGACAGATCCAACAGAGCCAGGTCCAGAGGAAGTGGGGAGCTACCTCTTTTTGAGAGGGTCTCATATAGCTTAGGCTGGACTCAAATTCACCATGTAGCCAAGGCTACATTTGAATTCCGGATCCTTCTGTATCGGGAATGCCGGATGTACATCGTCACACCTAGCTTGGCGTGTCCTTTTCCACCTTGCCAGTCCTGGTTGAGGGAAGGCCACCTCCCCAGATGGTACACTGCAGTCATTCCTACTAGGTAGGTATGAACAAGCAGTGAACAAACCCCTTGAGCTTGGTGGGAGGGAAGCAGGGTGCCCGGTCAGAAAAGACATTCTTTTTGTTTTTGTTATTATTACATTATTTATTTATTTGGTATTTTTCCAGAGTTTCCCTGTGTAACAGACCTGGCTGTTCTAGAGCTTTCTCTATAGTCTAGTGGAACTTATAGAGAGTCACCTGGTGTGAACTATTACTTTAACTAGGCCAAAATGTGCTACATTTGTTTCTGCTGCCTTTGTTAACGAAGTGAAGATGGGTGACACTTACCTTAATTAAAGAAAACTAACCTGGGCTCATCAGTTTCCCCCAGAGCCTGGCGGGGGGGGGGGGCAGAATTCCTCCCCCCAGGCTATGGCGTTAGTGGCCAGGCCCCTAGTAGTGTAAAAGACAGCTTCTGTAAGGAAGGTAAAACAGCATCCACCTAAGACACTTAAGGAAACGCTCAACATCCTTAGTCATCAGAGAAATGCAAATCAAAACAACTCTGAGATTCCATCTTACACCTGTAAGAATGGCCAAGCTCTGAGCAGCTAGGCTGTCGATTCCAGCGATTCTGTCCACTGTCTGGAGATCTTCAGTTTAGATGAAATGCAGTTTTGCTCAGTGGTCAGCGCTTGGCAATTGAAGCGAATTGCAGATGGATGTTGTTCTGTGTCCATCTGTCTTCTTTGGAGGAAGGAGAGTGCTGTTGCTAGGAACCAACCTGTCTCTTGTTATGAAAAGTTTTTTTAATAATTAATCATTTAAATGCCACATTCCCCAGATCTCTGAGCAGTTGAGGGCTGTTTATCAGGTGTAACTACAGTATAGAATCTGCCTGGAGAGCTGGGTCTGAGCTTGACTGTACTGGCTCTCAACAGGTAAGATTTACACTCGTAAAGAGACAGAAAGAAGGAAAAAACTGCTTGCAATAGAAGGTTAACGGCAGAACTGACAATAGAGAACCTCTCAGGTCAAGGTAGGCTTGTCTTCCTACAGATTTCTTAGCCCGCAGAATCTTCTGGAGCCTGGTAGGCCCTGTGCTAAAGAGCAAAAAGCAAATACGATCTTCAGCACCTATGGAGGACCCTGAGGAGTAGTTCTAGGTGCCAACCAAGTAAGTTCTCTGTTGTTTTTTAATCAAAAACTCCTCAAGTAAAATTTTATCCTTCTCAAAGATCTCTGATGCAGTTTGACAGCTGAGAGGTTTTGTCAGTTTAAAAGGACAACCTCACCAAACAAATTTCAACAAAATACAAATACAAATTACGAAGGTGTGTACCTACAAGTTATAAAGGTGTGAGGACAAATGCGCACTATAAAATTTCTCACGCTGCCTTCCATAGTCTTAAAAATACTTTTAATTGTGCAAAAATATGTCACAGTCATTCCGACATAAATATGCTACTGTTTATACAACAATGCATATGTCTAAAACTTATGTTTTCACAAACCCAAAGAACTCTTGTGAATTCCAGGGTATTGAATGGAAGAATCCACCTTAAACAGGTCAGATACATGCTTCTCAATTTCCTGGTCCTAAAAATTTTTTTTCCCCTAAACTTATTTTCACCCTCTGTTCTGTCAATACCTTAAACAGGCATAAGAGACACCAGGCATTTCCATACCACAAACACCGGACAGGAGCAAAGAGACCCCAGGATGTGATCAGCACCCATCTTTCTCGGGTTCCCCCTCAAGGCAATGCCCACAATAAGTCTTGAGAGTCTGCTGTCCCAATTCCTTTAACCTGTTGTGCCTAACCTCCCACCTTTTTATAATAAAAAGATGTGAATGTAAAAAAATGGCCAAGATCAAAAACACTGATGACAACCTTTGCTGGAGAGGAGGTGGGGTAAAGGGAACACTCCTGCATTGCTGGTGGAAATGCAAGCTGGTACAGCCCCTTTGGACGTCAGTGTGGCGATTTCTCAGAAAATTAGGAAACAATATACCTCAAGACCCAGTAATATCACTCTTGGGTATATATCCAAAGGATGCTCAATTGTGCCACAAGGACATGTGCTCAACTATGTTCATAGCAGCATTGTTTGTCATAGCCAGTACCTGGAAACAACCTAAATGCCCCTCAAATTAAGAACGGATAAGTAGGGCTGGAGAGATGGCTCAGTGGTTAAGAGCATTGCCTGCTCTTCCAAAGGTCCTGAGTTCAATTCCCGGCAACCACATGGTGGCTCACAACCATCTGTAATGAGGTCTGGTGCCCTCTTCTGGCATACATGGAGGCTGAACACTGTGTACATAAATAAATAAATAAATAAATAAATAAATAAATAAATAAATAAGAACGGATAAGTAAAATGTGGTACATTTACACAATGGAGTACTACTCAGCAGAAAAAATAACGACATCTTGAATTTTGCAGGCAAATGGATGGAACTAGAAAACATCATTCTGAGTGAGGTAACCCAGACCCAGAAAGACAATTATCACATGTACTCTCTCATAAGTGGTTTTTAAACATAAAGCAAAGAAAACCAGCCTACAAATCACAATCCCAGAGAACCTAGACAACAATGAGGACCCTAAAAGAGACTTACATAGATATAATCTACATGGGTAGTAGAAAAAGATAAGATCTCCTGAGTAAACTGAGAGCATGGAGACCTTGGAAGAGGGTTAAAGGGGAAGGGAGAGGCAGGGAGGGGAGCAGAGAAAAATGTAGAGCTCAATAAAAATCAATAAAATAAAATAAAAAAACAAAACAGTATCCTCCTGCCTCGGCCTCCCGAATGCTGGGATTGAAGGCGTGCCCCACCATGGCCGGGCACGTCTTGTTTGTATGTGCATGTGTATGGGCACAAGCATGCCATGATGCAGGAAGGTCGGAGTAGAACTTGAGAGTCAGTTCTTTCCTTCTACCCTGTGGGTTCTGAGAATGAAACTCAGGTCATCAGGCTCGGTGGCAGATGCCTTCACCTGCGAAGCCACCTCCCGCGACCCCATTCAGATTTCTTGACTTTGAAGAGCGAGTGGAGCCTGCATGGCTTCTAGAGCGCACTCAACCTGGATCGGCACTACCCAAGACCAGAACTCTACCATGTGCCGACATGACACCCTTGGGCACTGAGTACAAAGATGGTCTGTGAAGGGCACCTCCTCCCGAGCTCAGGAGAAAGCCCTGTGCCCTGGTTAGTTTTTTTTTATTTTATTTTTTATTTTTATTTATTTATTTTTTGAGACAAACTAGAATTTTCTGGGTGAGGAAATGCCTATTGGCAAGCCTGTGGCATTTTCTTGATTAATAATATAGGTGGGCCCAATCCACTGTGATGGGGTCACCCCTGGGCAGGTCCTGGGTGGTATAGAAAGCAGACGGAGCAAGCCTTGGAGAGCAAGCCAGTGAGCAAGGCTCCCCCAAGGCCTCGGCTTCAGTTCCTGCCTCCAGGTTCCTGTTTTGAGGTTCTGCCCTGAATTCCTTTTGTGGGAGACTGTGATGTGAAAGTGTCAATCAAATAAAACCTTTACTCCCAACGTGGTATCTATCACAACGACAGGAACCTAGTTAGGGAACGCTTGCTCTCTTCCATC
Organism: Microtus oregoni; assembly: GCF_018167655.1. Taxonomy (NCBI): domain Eukaryota; kingdom Metazoa; phylum Chordata; class Mammalia; order Rodentia; family Cricetidae; genus Microtus; species Microtus oregoni. The sequence goes on along the minus strand of NW_024543222.1, from coordinate 3,124,227 downwards.
TCAATTTGGTTCCATCCAACCGTGTGACATCCCCAGCCCCGCTGCAGCCTGCCCTGCCCCTTTGGGAGCCTTTTCTCATCAGTGGTGACTCATGCTGCCCGCACCTGTCCCGAGTCCCATTATCTCATTGCCTCACTCCCCACCAATGTGAAAACGAGTGATAAATTGGTGTTGGCGGGTTGATGTGTTACCTCAGCTAGGTAACACATTTGCATCGAACAAGGGCAAGCTGACCGCATCTCGGTGAAAAAGAGGGATAATGGGGGGAAGTTTGGGCATGTCAGCAGGCTGGCTAAGGAAATGTTTGAGGGCAGTGGGTCTCTGCTAGGCCCCTAAATCATGCCTCGTCTGGGTGCCTCCAGCTGCCACAAGCTTGGGTGTCATTCCTGGCTGTCAAGGCCAAAGCCACGTCAACGCTAAGGAATAAAGTGACGGGCCAGGAGGTTAGAGGGTAAATGGACCTGTCGTTAAGTCCGATAACCTGAGTTTGAGCCCTAGAATCCATCACAGATAAATTCAGGGAGGGTGTACACAGGGCTCAACAATGCTAAAATCCAAGTCTGTGGGTTTGGGAGTTGAAAGGGCCTCGGTGAGCTTTTCGGTCACTAGTTGTACAGTTAGTAGAAAGCCCCGTTAACGCCAGCCCTTCACTACTCACTTGATAAAGAGGGTCCGAGGCTAGACCCCAAGCACACAGCTGACGATCCGATCTGGCTTCCCGACATGAATGCCCCAGACCTAGCTTATTATAGACCAGTGAGAAGTGGGAGGACTAGGGGAGTTTCTGAGTGTGGATGGGTGTTACTGAGAGAATCAGCGGTACAGAAGCTCTTGGGGGTGGCTCGTGTCCCGCAGGACCAACAATGGTCCCCTCTTCGCGTCCATCTCCCCTACGCTTTGCAGTTACTGGAGCTGCCTCGGCTCTCGGAGCTGCTGGATTCCCTAGGAAGTTGCATAGCCTCGGGAGAGGCGCAGGGCCACGCACCGTCGGCAGCTCCCCCCACTCACATCCCCCCTCCTCCGCGCACAGCCCCGGGAGGGTGCGCGGTAGGACCGCGGCCACGAGGTGGCACCCACGCGCCGAGGAAGCACGAGGCCGCTCCCGGGCCGCCTCCTCATTGGGAACAATGCGGCGCCTCGGGCTGTAGCGCCGCGCGGGACCCCGGAGCCCGGAGCCCGGAGCCCGGAGCGCCAGTGGCCGAGAGAGGGAACGAGCCGGCAAGCGGACGAGGGCAGACGTGAGCGCAGCCGTCCCTCCCCCGGAGCCATGGGCGCGGCGGGGCGCGCGGCTGCAGAGCGGCGCGGCCGAGAGGTGCGGGGGGCGGGGGCGCGGGCCTGGGGCAGCCTCTAGCCCGCTCTGAGGGCGCGGGCCCCGGGGATGAGGGCGCCCGCCGCGGGAAGCCCGTCTGCGCGCCGCGGCTCCGTCCCGCCCAGCCAGCGAGCCTGAGCAAGGCAGAAGCGCGGCCGGCGATCTGGGGGCGCGCCGCTTCGCCGTCCCCAAAATGTGAAGCTAGGAGGGCGGAGACGCAGAGACCGCCTTGCCGGGAGCCCTCGCCGAACCCCCCTGCCCTACGCGTCCAGGCCGCGCCGTCATCCCCCCCCCTCCCCCGACCCCGCCGCGGTTGCAGAGCAGCGAAGCCACCGTGCCCCGCGCGCCCTCGGCGCTGCGACCCCCTGGCTTCGGCCCGCAGCGGCTTAGTGTTTCCCGAGGCTGCCGGAACCGGGCCCAGGACGGTGCGTCTGGCCTCGCCCGCGGCTTCTCGCCCAGACAAGTTTGAACAATGATCACAGTCAACCCCGATGGGAAGATAATGGTCAGAAGATGCCTGGTCACCCTGAGACCCTTTCGGTAAAGTTCTCGACTGGTTGGCACAGGGAGGTCGAGACCTCCCCAATGGGGTGGATGGTGGAGCTGGGCGAGGTCCGTCCCTGCTGGGGTTGCAAGTCCAGGTGGCCGAGGAGGTTCACGAGTCGATTCTCGATGAGGACCATGGGAATGGGGAAAGAGATGGAGATGGGGTTTGGGGTATGTATGTGGGAGGGGGGGGACGAAGGATGCAAGTCTGGACCTGTCTTGAGTTGATCAAGATTGGGGCGATATAGGCATGGAGAGGTCAAAATGGAGTCAGAAAACACCAAAATCAAGGAGGTCCTAGGTTCCAAAGTGGTCCTAGCCAGCAACTCTATTTCCTGCCCCAACATCAGTCCTACCTGAGCTGCGAAGTTAGTGTGGGGTGCCTCCTAGGCACCCCTGGTGTCCCGCCTGTCGCCTTCTAGGTCGACCCGCCCATCCTTTCTGCCTAGTCCATCCCCCTTTTCCCGCCCTTGTTGCTTTCCCATCCTTCTGGTTGGGTACGAGCCTGTGTCTGACAGGAGGATCCCCAAGATTGTGGCGAGGGCCTCTTCTGCTGGGGGCTCCGCTTCCAAATTCGGACTCCAACAGGCTAGACAGGCGCGGCAGGAGCATGGAGCAATGTCCGAGTTAGATACGCCTCCCTTTCCCTTACCATGGACAGTCCTAGCCGGATACGGGCGCAGTTTGTGAGGGACTCACTAGGACCTGTTGGTCCTCTGAAGGGACCCTGCTTCCTTCTCCTAGACTCCAGCAGAGCTAGGCCCACAGGCCAGGCTGGGCAGAGGGTGGTGTGTGTGTGTGTGTGTGTGTGTGTGTGTGTGTGTGTGTGTGTGTTGGGTGGGGGGAGAGTGTTGGAGGGAGAGGTGGACACAGTAGTGAGATGGGGTTAGGCCACAGGTGGAGTCTGGTCATAAACCTTGAGACATGCACAGGCTTTCTCCCCGGGCTCTGGACTGATCCCCGGTGCCTCCACACAGCCTTCTGTGCCCAGCTGGATTGGAGGTGGGGAGACATGGCCCACCTGGCCGTTCTGTCAGCATGCTGGGCTGGCTTGGGGCTGAGACGGTAACCACTGGGGACAGTTGTCTATGTGTCTATGTAAATGCAAAGGCCTGTGGAATTAGAGAGCTGCCAAGGCTGGCTTTCAGAGTGTTATTTGGAGAGTGTCTTAGAAATCCCTGGCCTAAAGTGCCCTGGGGGAACCAGGTCACCAAGCAGGCTTCTCTGGAAAGACTCTGTCTCCTCCAGGGAGATCCTGGACTCTGCCCTGCTGGGCATCTTGAGAGGGTTCTTGCCGGTCTCAAATCCCAAGTCAGCTTTGTAGCTGGCTGGAAGCCCAGCTTCTGAAGGTTCCTGGTGTGATTCTGGCGTGAAGGTGGCAGGCGGCGGTCTCCAGCACCACGGACAGCGCCCTCGCCCCCTAAGCTGGGTTTCCCTCCTCTGTGTGCCCTTAACTGAAGGCGGGATTCCTGGTGCAGTCGCAACCCCCTTCCAGCCCTGCAACTTCACCTCCTGGTCTGCCTAGGATGGTAGGGACCCACAGCTAACCAGTCTCCTCCAGGTCTCCTGAGATCTTTAGATTGGAGACCAGGGGCAACCCGCTGATTAAATCACCCTAACTTGATTTATCTTTAAAGGACGTCCGGGGATGCTGTTAGTGCAGAGGTCTGGGGAGGGAATGCCCCTGAGATGTCACTTGGATGGACATATGAATGGATGAGACCATTGAGCACACTGTAAATGACCACCAACTACTTTTGGGGGACCCTGGGCCCCAGCTGTGGTAACTGGTACAGAAAGAAAGGCTAAGGCTGTAGATTGAGGCTTCAAAGCCCAGGCAGAAAGTGTAGACAGCTTTCTCATGGCAAGCATCCGTATCTCCAGCCCTAAATACAATCCCATGATTGAGAGAGAGAGAGACTGGAGGTAGGAAAGCCCTGTTTGTTCTCAGGATGGGAAGAGAGTAGCGGGGACCCCACGAGATATCCCCGGGTGTGCTCTGAACACCATTCCGGCTTTAGAGGGACTCAGGGAGGTCCCCCTGAAGTAAGAGAAGTGCGCCCTGTGCCACCTCTCCTATTACAGCTCACCATGCTCTCCCCACAAAGTTAGGAACATGGCTGTCCCTGTGGAAGCTACTGGGACCTCCAAGTATTGGTCCTCCCCGCCTCACTGACGCCAACTCTAACTGCTTCCTTTAAATACGGGCTCAGAATTTGTTGTTTCTTCTTTTCTTTTACAATTATGTGTTTCCTTTAATGGGCCAAATTTTAATTAAAGACTCCACTGACAGTTTAAAATAATGGGGATTAAAATGTATAAAGTAAGCCTTACAGAGAGACACACACAGACACCAGGGTCGGAGACAGAGTGTAGGTGGGGCAGGTGGAAGCATCTGGCATGACTTTTGGTCTTCTTGGTCATCCTGGCTCTGTATCAGGTGGGGACAGAGAGCCCCTCCCTCTGACCTGGGGGAAGGGAGGGTCTCCTTTCAGCTCTGCCAGCTCTTCGAGTCCTCCAATGAATTTGGGGTCTCAAGCCTCCTCTGCCTCTGCCATCCCCCAGCTCAGCCCTGTTTGTGCCCAGCATGGAGCGCTGGGTCTTGCTGAGCTTGAGGCAAGGACTCTGAGCCTCGACTCCTGCTGTCTTTTGGGTTACTCCAGTGTCTGGCACCTCTTAGACAATGAGTATGTATTGAAGGAATGAATGATGTCATGCTTTGGCCTGCTCTCCCTCCCTGCATGACTGCAGGCACATTTGTGACACTGCATGCCTGGGTGAGAAGATGGCCTGACTCACGGTGCTGCAGGGTGACAAGCCAGGGTGGGCATGACTGATAGAGAAGTATGTGTGGAGAGTGGGCACAGTGGGGGCGGAGGGGACGTGCCTGCCGTGAGATATTACCACCCAAGAGTGATGGGGACGTGTGGCACCCTATGAGGACACAGATAAGTGAGCTCGTGACAGATGGCGGAGGCCGTGTACACAGTGCCGAGTGTGGCCCAGGTGATTGAGACTGGCCCCCTTTCAGATCCCTTCCTGTGTGCACATTCTTCTTGTTTATGGTTTTTTTTTTTCTTCTCCATGTGCTCAGTTTTTTTGTCCCATTGAGGATGGAGCCTCCCGGTCCTGGGATCCCCACCCCCAGCTCTGGTTCTTCCTTGAGTGCCCCAGCTCCCTTTTCTCAGTTACTGTTTCTTTGTTGGCTTGAGAGCTCATTTAGCTGAAGGTGGACTGGAACTTGCCAAGTAGCTGACGATGACCTTGAACTCCTGAGCCTACTGCAACTACTTTACCCAGCCCAGCCACTCATGCTTCTGGCATGTCTATGCCTTTCCTAGCGGGAGTCGGGTACTGGATTGCTGGTGTGCTCTGCTGACCCACCTTCTTCCACTCTCCCTGCAGGCTCTTTGTCCTGGGCATCGGCTTCTTCACTCTCTGCTTCCTGATGACGTCTTTGGGGGGCCAGTTCTCTGCCCGGCGCCTGGGGGACTCACCCTTCACCATCCGCACAGAAGGTATCTGGTGGGCAAGGAGAACCAACAAGATGTCAGGGGGGAGATACCTCTGAGCTCAGCCCCTGTAGCAGGCTTTTTGGGACCTTGGTCTCTGAATATGAAAATGTGTAAGGGGAGGGACTGAGCCTGCAGTGTGACAGGCATGCTTCTTGGGCCCTGGCCCTGTCAGTGCTACTGGGATTCTCAGGCCTAGAAGGGGGGGTCTCCCAGGTGTCAGAAGGGACCCTGTGTTGCTTCTTTTCTTGGAGTGTCCCGGATGGTGTCTTTGAATACACCTGTCTCTTTGAGAGTCATGTTAGTAGGTGTGGTTTTCTGGCCTGCTAGCCTACTCCCAAATAACTGCACAGAGACTTCTTAATTATAAATGCTACTAACTAGCTCTTACAGCTTAAATTAACCCATATTTCTTTCTACGCTCTGCCACCTGGCAGTACATTTTTTCAGTGCGGCCTGATCATCTGCTTCCTCTGTATTTGGCTCAAGACTCCCCGTGACTCTGCCTTTCTTCTTACCCCACATTCACAAGTCCCGCCTAACCTTCATCTGTCTAACTATTGGCCATTTATTCCCTTATTAAACCAATGAGAACAAATACTCATAGTATACCAAAGGTCGGTCCACAGCGCATGTTCTGTGCCTTTGACCCTAGCAGAGCTGCGGTGGGGACAGGCCTGCAAAGGGCTCACATGGTTCCTGTCTGAGCACTTGTGATGTTGGTCTCACCTGGTCCTTCTCTGTCCCTGACCTGCATGATGCTGGCGAGGTGTGGAATGGAGATGCAGCGTGTGGGCTTCTGGGACCAGACAGCTGGAGTCTGCATCCCTAGTTACTAGCTGTGTGGTGTTGCTGAGTTCTTAAGTCACAGGGAAGAGGAGAGAGAGGTTGAGGGAGTAAAGACCCTCTCAGGTGCCGGATTGATCAGGCTGGTGAGCAGAAAGCCCCTGGCACTGTGCTGCCTTCACACAGCTCGAAGGTGACTAGTCCTTGTCCCTGCCCCTCCTCCTTACACCACTCACAGGGCTGCTGGGAGTGAGATAAACGCTTGGGTTCTCCACAGAGCGCCACAGGGCCTCCTTGGGTCAGTAGTAGGAAGGAGGAGCATGGCGTGGTGGGGGGACGGAGGCAAGTGGGGCTCCTGAGGCTGTCGATGTTGTGAGGAGCTTTCCGCCTGTCTAGAGAGTCTCTTGGAAATCACCTCCTCGAGCTCCTGGTTCCCAGCGATGAGTACTGCAGGCATCCTGAGTGGCGCGTGTTGTCAGCTCAAGTGGGCTCTGAGTGGCGCTTATTGTGCCATCTGGTAGCCATCCTCCAGCTCATTCCTTGGCTTAGCACGAGTCTTTAAACTCGCAAACGCTCTCAGAAGGCCGCTCACACTTATCACCATCAGCCGTTCCAGTCAAGCGTGGCATCCTGTCTCTGGCTTCCAAAGACCCCTCAATATGTGAGCCTTGCCCCCCTTCTGGCAGGCAGGGTAGGTCACTGCCTCCCCATGGTGGCCATGAGCCTGTGTTATAAGATGCTTGGGGAGGAGATCCCGTGCAGTGATTGTGGGGTGAAGTTTCCACGCACACATAATGTGCATGCTGTGTATGGGAGGGGGTGCTCCAGGGGAGCAAGGGGACCAAGGAGGTGTGTGGGTCTCTACACAGGAGATGCTCAAGGGTTGAGGTTGGAGAAGTGGTGGCAGTGTGGAGGCTGGCTGGGAAGGAGATATAGAAGATAGATGGTTGGGGGCTCAGCCCTGAGAAGGAGGCTTTGGTTCCCTGGGGATGTCCTTAGAAGTTGGTATGTCTGTCTGGGCTTCAAGAACCTAGACCTCCAGCAAATTTAGGAATCTGATAGGTGAGAATAAAGACATTTCAGGAATGGGCTTTGTGCCTGGGCTCTGGTTCTGTTGCACAGCCCGAAGGGCTGGAACCCAAGACAACACCACCATCTCATGGCCCCTGCCCTGCCCTGTCCCAGCAGGGCTTTGGGAGGGGTCTGTCTCAAGCCCTAGATGTCGTACCAGGGAAGGGAGAGACCCTGCAGGTTACATATGAAGTTACATTTGTTTGCGCGTGTGCGTGTGCACGTATGTGTGCACCTGCAGGTGCTTCACATTTCTGAAGTCTCGTAGACACAGCACATCCACAGTTTGTGCAGCTGGACCCAGGAGCGGCACGTTCAGCTTCTGGAACACTTATCATTGCTCCTTCTAGTTTTTATAGTCCCTGGTGCGGCTGTGGGAGGCCCCTCCTCTGGGCCAGTTTACACTTCAGGACAATAAATTGATCTAGTTTGGGGGTGCAGTGTGACACGTCTCCTTTTGAGATTTGGACAAAAGTCGCTCGAATGGGGATCACTTGGAGAAGGTGGGACTTCTGGTTTGGGGAAGGAAGCACCTTTGGTGCTTCGCATGTAGCAAGGCCCAGCCTAGTTCCTCCTCTACCTCCTCCTAAGAGGGTCCTTGCTTTCTCCCCCTGGAGTCAGACCTGAGCAGGTTGCCTTGCAGATAATGAGCATGAGCTTCTCTAGGGTACGTACAGGCTGGAGGTCCCGGCTCAGCTGCTTGTGTCAGACAATCCCTCGTGTCCTGGTTCTGCTGTACCACGCAGGTCCCAGTGCTCCACATTCTGGGGGTGGCTCTTGGAGACTGGCCATGGATTTGGGGAGGGAGGGGTGACAGGTGGAAGTAGAGCCCCATTCGGCCTCCTGGGGCCTGCCCTGGTCTCTGCAGCCCAGAGCCGTACATACACCACGGCTGCAGCAGCTGTCCTATACAGGAACCAACATACGCTCATTTTCCCAGCTGTCCAGACACCTAGTGTCAGTGTCTGCAAGTACCAGGGAGGGCTCTATTCTCTGGCAGGTGGGGGCTCGATCCAGGTAAAAGAGAGGGATGATGACACTAGAGAATGGGAGAAACAGCCACAGAGAGGGTGTCTGGGGAAGAGATAGAGTGGCTGGCCTCAGGGGGTAATAAAAACACACGTCTCTCTGTGTGGGGTCTATTCATATCTGCAGTATCCCAGCCTTTCTTATTTATATGGAAATCAGAGGGGAGTGTGTATTAGCTCCCAGACTTACTGCTGGGGCCTCAGTAAGTTCATTTCTATTCAGTCAGTGCCAAGAGTGGGAATGGACTCAGGGGAAGATGTGTTAGCTTGCTTAGCTGATAGTCCTGGGGCCAGTGGTGGCATCTGAGAGTGTGTCTCTTGGGGAGGGCCTGCTTCCTGGCCTGCTCCCCTCTTGGGCACCGATGTCTGGATTTAGCCTTAGGTATCTCTTCAGCAAAAATATAAGCTTCTCAGGCAGGGTGAAGCCATACCTTAGGGCTTTTGCAAGAAGAGAGGGCAACTCCTGAGCCCTGGGAACAGCGGAGCAATCTTACTGTCTTGGTTTAAGAACAGGAGAATGCCACAAGAGCCATCCAAACTGGGTCTGTCTCCTCAGCCAAAGCCATCATGAAACCTGGGCAGTGGCCTCTTGCGTGTCCCTACATCCTCTGGTTTTGGGGTCACACCTCCTGCTGACCCCTTATTAATTCCTGCAGTGAGGCATAGACTCTGACCCCCAAATGCCTTCAGGGATTCTTGTGTGGGGGTGACCTACATTTCCCTGTTCATCTCTTCCTCTGATTTCTTGCTTCAGCAAAGGAACCAGCTCACGTCTCCTGTCTCCTCTCCTCACTCCTCCAGCTTTCTGATCCTGTCTTGCTGGGAAGGGCACCCCGTTCCACCCCATTCTTCTTAAGTCCCTTGTCCAAAAACCTGTGTGTGTGGCAAGGAGGGTGGGTGCCGTGGGACAGGGGCTTCAAACCACTGCCACTCACAGCAGACAGATTCAGACTCCTCCAATGGTGGCAGGGAGGCACCCCTCCACCCCCACCCCAGACACACACACACACACACACACACACACACACACACACACCATGATTTTCCCTGCCGCGGTTTTCCCTGTGTCCTTCTTCAGCCCTCGACCCTGTCTCTAGACCCCCTCTCTCCAGTCTTCCAGGCTGTTCCAGGAGACTGTCTTCCTGTGTGAGTGCACAGAGTCATTTATCTCTGTCTGCTCAGAGTCCCCGCTGTGCCCAGGCCCACCTAGGGGCCAGGAGGAACAATGTGAAATACTCTTTGTGCAGTTCCAATGCCAGCTTTTATGGGATGCATTCCATCCCCCATTTCTGCTTTCATGAGACCCATCTCTCCCTTTCCTTTCTATTTCCTCTCTCTTCCTCCTCCCCGCTTCCTTTCCTGGGACCCTGATTTCTGTCAGTACCAAGGAGGAGACAAGAGGTTAGAACTACAAAACTCAACAACTTCAGATTCCCCCCTCTCATTTTACCCAAGAGGAAACTGAGGCCAAGAGAAAGAAGTGACCTGTTCCTGTTAGGTCAGTGTCAGAGTAGGGTTGGAGCCAAGGCTTTGATTCTTCCTGCACCCTGCCCCAGGTCCCCGTGTTACTCCCTGACTCTGTTAAAGTCTTGGTTTTTCCTCATGGTCTCCCGGTGGGCCCTTGGCAGTTCTGCAGCCTGGGTAGGAGAGCTGGAGCATGGAAGGGGCCTGTAATGGTGAAGGCAATGAGTAGGGGCAAGAAAGCCTGGGAAGGGCTGGGGGAGGGGCAGGGGGACTGGAGGGTCTCTCCAGGAAGTCAAGGCATGGACCTGTTCCTGCTGTACTGCTAACCAGGCTGTGGGGGCCCTTCAGGCTTGAGTGCTCTGTCCAGTACATGGCTAAGCAGTCCCCAATTCTAGGGTGATTAACTGTAGTTGGTTTCTTCTTCTTCTTCTTCTTCTTCTTCTTCTTCTTCTTCTTCTTCTTCTTCTTCTTCTAATTCTTCTCCTCCTTCTCCTCCTCCTCCTCCTCCTTCTCCTCCTCCTTCCTCTCCTTTTTCTCCTCTTTTCTCTTTTATTTTTTTCTTTTTTGGTTTTTCGAGACAGGGTTTCTCTGTAGCTTTGGATCCTGTCTTGGAACTAGCTCTTGTGTACCAGGCTGACCTTGAACTCACAGAGATCTGCCTGCCTCTGCCTCCTGAGTGCTGGGCTTAAAGGCATGCGCCACCAGCACTCGGCTTGTGCTCAGTCTCTTAACACTACAAGAAAAAAACCAAAAACAATGGTCACCTTCTTGGCACGGGAAGACCTTTTGCTTTTTCTCCTACTGAGGGGCAGGAGAAACCATATCCTCCCTCCCAACCCACTCCTTCTCTTCATCCTTTTCTTTGCCCTGCCCCCATCCCACGTGACTCGTGGACCATCTCCATTTCCTTCCTCTTCCTCTCCTTTGTCTCTTCTCTTTCCTCTGGTATCTCTTCAGACCCAGGGGCATGTCTCAAAAGGACACAGGTCCTCTGGCTCTGATGCTTCCTGAGTGACTGTCCTCTGAGCCAAACAACTGTCATCTTGTGGAGTTCAGCTGTGTCCCCATGCAAAAGGATCGCCCCAGCTGGCCTTGTGGACTGTATTCTTCCTTATAGAGGGCTGGGGGTGGTCATGAGCATCCAACTGCTCCCTGCCATCTGTTGTGTGTAGCTCTGCCTGGGGGACGCTAGGGTAGGTAGGGGGAGAAAAGGGGGGGCATCTATGCAGCTCCTGAGAAGTCCTCACCCCTTTTGGGTAAAGGCTTTCCAGGGGTGGCCTACTGGGGAAGAACACCCACACGCTTGTAGGTAACCTCATCTGTGCTCTGTAAGGAAGCCCAATAAACTTCTTAATTCCCCCAAACCAGAGTAAACTTTGGTAGAGCTGTGCCCCAGTTTGTGATTGGGGACCTCCAGAGAAAGGGTAGCTATTGCTGTAGTCTCCCTCTGGGAAGGGATTTGAGTCCATAGATGCCTGGCTGCTCATTCCCAGGTGAGGCTGTGAGAGATGCCTCCTGACTCCTGTGGCCTCTCTCTGACTGCAAGCATGGGAGCCCAGTGTGGGGAATCAGGCAGTGCCTGAGCCTGGGAGAAAAAATGAGCAGGGGTGGGGGGATGAATCCCGAATAGCCTGGACAGCCCTGAACAGTGGCAGAGGCGCTGCCGTGCCCCTCCTCCGCTGGCTCATCACCATCTGGCTGCCTCGCTTCCCCCTCCCTCCTCTGCCTCTAGCTCTCAGTGGCTCTTGTTGCCTGTGCACTATGCTGGGCTGCAGTGGGCCATAGCATCCTTCCCCTGAGTCAGGGATGTTGAGGCCAAGAATGGAAGGTTGACTTCCCCTCAGCCCACAAAGAGGGCTGGTCAGACTCCATGTGTCTCTTCCACAGTACTGCTTGTCCCGCGGAGGCCACTGGGGCATTCTGGTACCTTCTTCCTGAGAGACAATTGCTGTTGGCTCCCCTACTCCTCAGCTCTTTGTATTCTCATACGTGGGGTCAAACTTGCAACTGTCAGCACCTGGGGCAGATGGAAAGTACCAGAATACGACCAGAACCCAGTAACTGACGGTGCATAGATGCCATAACTCTGTTATCGAAGGTGGAATGATCCAGGACTGCTTCACGCCTCTCTCTGGCTTCCCCAGTAGGGGAAGCAGTAGGCTTAGCAGTGGGTTCCTTTCTGTTTTTTCTTCACTTCCATACCGGGCTCGCCTTCTCCTCTCAAATCAGTTACCCTAACCTTCACGTTAGCGTCTGCTTTTGGAGAGTCCAGCAGTTGGCACCCCTTGCCCAGGTAGCCTGGAAGCATGTGGTTAGCATCTTACTGGGTTCTGCTTGTTGGCTGAGAACTTGACCCTGGATCTTTGAAGCCGAGTGCCTTGTGGCCTGTGTGGCTGTCTAGAACGTGCAGAGACGCAGATTGCAAAGGCACGTGTTAATCCCAAAGATGGGAAGAGAAAGACCACAGACCCAAACCATCATGGCCAAATTCATCAAAGCAAGTAATTAAATAATTAAGCTTATTTTTACTTGTGTACACGGACTGCCTCCCTGTAAGGTGGGGTTTGAGAGGGAGACAAGGCGTTTATATCCGAGGGGTAAGGGGTTTCTAAATAGGGAATTTGATGGGCAAAACAGACAAGCTTACTGGAGCAGAAAGTAAGTTATAACCTCCTGAAACAGACATGGTTGCAAAGTGGGCATAACTGGGTAGTCATAACAACAGGGTAGTCATAGTTGGTCAAAGTATCATTTTGAAACAAAGGGTTGCCAGATGGTTATTATACTTTTTTTTTGTTTGTTTGTTTTTGTTTTTCTAGACAGGGTTTCTCTGTGGTTTTGGAGCCTATCCTGGAACTAGCTCTTGTAGACCAGGCTGGTCTCGAACTCACAGAGATCCGCCTGCCTCTGCCTCCCGAGTGCTGGGATTAAAGGCGTGCGCCACCACCGCCCGGCTATACTTTTTGAAACAAAGACACGGTTGCTCTTTCCTGGACCAGGCAGCACAGAACCATTTGTAGTTAAAGTTACAGGTGGGGCATAGCCTGATCCCTGAGCAAGAGATTTAATCATAAACAGGGATGAGTCTAGTTTGTCTTTACTGTAAGGTGGCTGTTAAGCCTGAGGTGGAGACAGGAGGTTCGTCACTAGGCAGGGAGAGTCTCACACTGGGCAGGCACAGCTGATGGTGGAAGGATAAGAAAGGAGACATTGGGGAAATTGAGGAGTTGTGGGGATCTTAGTGGGTGTACCTCACTTTCTCTCAGTTGATTCTTCACAGGGTCTGCCTGGCAGGGGGTGAAGGACTCACCCTGGAGGAGCCTGAGGCTCAGGATAAGAGCACTGTCATTTTCTAGACAGGTTCAGGAAAGGGAATGGGAAGGGGGAAGTAGGGCTTCAAAGCTGGGCATGGGTGGAACAAGGAATCTCACACTGGATCCCAAAGCACAGGATGACCCACTATCAGAATCATACAGGAAGCAAGCCCAGAGAAGGTTCCAGAACCTCAGTTGTAGGCGGAGGTTGACACCTAAGCCCAGAGCCTCAATCATTGGGCAATGCCATACTTACAGAAACCTGACCGGGGAGTCCTTGTTCATGCAAGGCATGAGGGGTCCAGGCCTTCCCTCCTACTGGGGCCTTCCTGGCTCTCACAGACCCCTGGTGCCCAGAGCACCCCACAGGCCACACCTCGAGTTTCATCGAACACTCACAAACCAGAAGCCAGAGAAATGGCAGAAGTCCCTCGGGTTACCCAGCGGGGAGGGGGCAGGTTAGCCCGATAGATGGATCGTCTTCACGAGTAAGGTAAAGGGGTTCCTCCAGGGTGAATGGGCAGGAGGCACACTCTGCTGACCCCTCCTCTGATGTGGCCCAGGAAGATGGAGCTAGGGCTGGGAGTGTGGCTGCCCCTGACCATGCCCACATTCTGCCCACAGTGCCAGGTGGCTCCGAGTCCCGTGGCGCCCTCCGCAAGATGAGTGACCTGCTGGAGCTGATGGTGAAGCGGATGGACATGCTGGCCAGGCTGGAGAACAGCAGCGAGCTGCACCGTACTGCCAGTGTGGCACACTTAGCTGCAGACAGGTGAGGGGACGGGGCAGGACGCAGGGTGAGGGGACGGGGCAGGATGCAGGGTGAAGGGACGGGGCAGGACACAGGGTGAGGGGACGGGGCAGGATGCAGGGCGAGCGGTAGGTGCCCCTGGGCTCCTGCGGGTCCAGCATAGCCTCAAATGTATCTTTGGAGTTCAGGCTAGGTGTCCTTTCTAGTAAACTAGATAAACTTTAAGATTGCAAGACACAGGGCTGGGGAGATTGCTCCGTGTGTAAAAACGCTTGCTGCTCAAGCATGAGGGCTTGAGTTCAAATCCCAGCACCTACGTAAAACCTGGGCATAGGTGTGCACTATGGGAGGCCAGGAGGACCACTGGGATTCCAGCCTAGCTCCAGGTTCAGTGGGAGAGCCTGTCTCCTGGGAATAAGGTAGAGCATGGTAGGACAGGATGCGGGGCTTCTGGCTCTGCCTATGACAGTATGCTGTCTAGCATACTGGCATTTGAGTCCTCACCCTCTCCCGCCACCCCACAAAAATGTGAGAAAAAAAACACATCCAGAACGCAGCCTCCTCCTCTTACACTCAACAACCATTAACATTTTGTCACATCTGAGGATCGTCTTTTGTCCTCGTTAAATAAAATACCGCAGGTGAAAACTGAAGGGCTCTATTGCTTCTCCCTGGAGACAAGCAAGTGACACTTAGCGTTAAGCTTTCCCCCTTCTATCTTTTACACACACTTACCATGCTCATTAGGAATGCATAGTGCGTGTGTGTGTGTGTGTGTGTGTGTGATGAGCTCTCTGGCCCAGGGTGGCCTTGAACCTACAATCTTTCTTCTTCAGCCTACTGAGGGCTGAGGCAAGGGAGTTGTTAGTGGATCACTCATGATTGACGTATGAGCAGAGGTTTTTCTGTCTTGCCCGGTCCCATGGCCACTTTTAAATAACCATTCAGAGGCTTACTATTAATTACAAAATATGCTTGGCCAAACCGCTCAGGCTTATTACTAACTAGCTCTTACCTTCAGATTAGCCTATTTCTATTAATTTATATTCTGCCACATGGCTTTCCCTGTGCTCTAATCTTGTTCCTCTAGCGACTGGCTGGCATCTTCCTGACTCTGCCTTTCTCCTCTTTGTGTCTGATTTGTTTTTCCCGCCTAGCTGTATTCTGCCTGGCTATAGGCCAATTCAGCTTTTATTATCAACCAACGAGAGCAACATATAGTCACAGTATACAGAGGGGTTATCCCATGACAGTGAAGTGGGACAGTGTGCTTCTTTGGATTGGTGTGGCGTTCCCTGCCATTTCGCTTTCCTGTTCTAGATTGCTGGTCATGGGCCACGCCTCAACTGGCCTGGCCGGTTGAGTAAATGCCCTGGGCATCCAGGTGCATCGGGGTGCCCACGATAAGGGGACATTTAACTATGCAACATTGAACATATATATGGTGTCCTTCTCATGGAATCACCTCTAGCACAATCACACCTCAACCCAACAAATACTGCATAGGGTGTGTTAGTCTCTGCAGGGGGGAAACGGGGCACAGACATCCAGAAGCAGTCAAAGTGGTACAACTAGGAGGCACTAGGCCTGACCCCACGGCTCACCCTCAGAACCATGATGTTCACGTCTGCATTCACCCCCTATGTGGTCCGCCACGTGTGACTCAGGTTTGGTCTGCTGGTGGCACTGGAGGTTCAACATTTTACTTATTTATTGCGCGAGTGTGCATGAATGCAGGCCATGGCACACATGTGGGGGTCACAGGGCAACTTGTCTGAGTTAGTCAGTTCCCTTCTACCGTGTGGGGCTTGGGATCCAACTCTGGTCATTAAATGTGTCAGCAGGTGGCTCTACCCGTTGAGCTGTCTTTCCCCCTTTGAGGGACTTTCCATATTTGTGGATTTACAAACTAGGGAAGAAAATCTTTTGTTAGTTTGTGCTCTGTTTTGAGAGAGTTCTCTCTCTCTTTTTCTCCCTTTCCCTCTCTCCCTCCTTCCTTCTCCTTCCCTCCCTCCTTCCTTCTCCTCTTCTTCCCCCCTTCACGATCTCATGTAGCCCAGGCAAGCTTTAAACTCATTCCGTAGTTAAGGGTGACCCTGAACTTCTACGATCCTTCTGCCTCTGCCTCCCGAGTGCTGGGATTAGAGACCCGCACCCTGACACCTGGTTTATATGGAGCTGGGGGTGGAACCCAGGGCTGTGTGCGTGTACCAGCGGAGCCACTCCCTGGCCCCTGTGCTCTGGCTCAGAAATGTCTATGCTAACATTACAGGGCTGGGACCAGGGCTTCAGGCAGGCATCCCGTGCAGTGCCTGTCGCGGAGCTCTTCCCTCCTCCCCCACTGCAGGGAGCTCTGCACCCTTGGTACTGGTAACCCCACTTAGAGCATCAGATGAAAAAAGGAGAGAGCTGGGTATTGGGACTACCAAGAGCCAAAGTAATGAGCGACATAAAGCCCTGTGTGGGGAGCTTGGCAATATCCCTTAAAGAGCACGCGAGATCATCTCAGACACTGGCACAGGCTCCAAAGGATCGATGGGTGGGTGAGTCAGAGGGGTGCTCTTCACACAGGTGATGAGGGAGGCGAGAGTAGAGGTGCTGAGAGCAGGGGTGCAAAGGCCCTGGGGTTGGTGTATTGAAAAAGACAGGCCATATGGATGCTGATACGGTAGAGTGCTGAGCAGGGGGAGGGCTAAAGGGGAGGTCCTGTGGGGCCATGTCAGCCGTAGGACACTGTTCTGAGAGACACGTAGCTGCTCGGTTTATTTGCTTACTTACTTATGTATTTTGCTTTGGTTTTTGCTTGTATGTGTGGTATGCACACGTGTACATGCGTGTACGGGTGCATGAGTGTGTGAGCACATGTGGAGGCCTGAATGTGCCTCTGTGGTTGCTTTCTGCCTTATTCATGGAGGCAGGGTCTCTCTCACTGAACCTGGAGTTTACCAGTTCCTCTAGTCTACCTAGCCAGCTTGCCTCAGAGACCCCTTTCTACCTCCCCTGTGCTGGGATTGCAGGTGGTTGCCACCCCTGCCTTCTGGGGATACAACCCTGGGACCCACGGCTGTGCAGCAGGTGTGTTAGTTTGGGTGATTGAGAAAGGGTCTCGCACAGTCCAGTGTAGTCTTGAACTTGCCATGGACCTGAGGCTCCCCTTGAACTTCTGATCCCCCTGTCTCTGCCTCCTGAGTCCCTGGACTATGGGGATGTACTACCACACCTGACTGGATTTACTCATTTTTCCTTTTTTAAATTTATTTTTATTTTTAATTTATTTGTGTGTGTGTGTGTGTGTGTGTGTGTGCTGAGATGCAGGGTTGAATGGATATATTTAAAAATATATCTCTGGCTGCTGTGTAAAAAATGGATTATTCATTGGCAAGAGCAGAAGCAGAGAGGTTTCTGGGAAAGAGAAGATGAGGGGGCTAAGGTGTCCAACTTCCTTGGGTCAACATGAGACTGTTTTCTCCTCTGTGTGGACTGCCATCACCCTGTGTCCCCGCGGGCCTAATCCCTGTCCCTGCTTGGTGACTCAACTCCAAGGCCACAGGTGTGTTTTTCAGGGAGCAGAGCATCCCTTCTCCCCATGGCCCCTGCTCAGTGAACTGCACTGTTAAGAGTCCAGGGACCCAGCCTGGTAGAAGACCACAACTTCACTGACTCCCGCTTCTCCCACGGCTAGCCTGCCCCTCCCTCCACGCCTTGCCCTTCATGTGCTCCCGAAGAAGGAGGGAGCCCTGCGGGTGGGGGAGCACGCGCCACCTCCAGGCTCTATCTCGGGGAAATAGCAGCCATCCATCATGACCAGCGGAGCCCATCAAACTCCACAGGCAGAGCTATAAATTGCAGGGACACTGTGGCTCTGGGACACAGGAAGAGAGGTGGGGGTGTGCCAGGGGCTCATGGGAGTCTGGGCGCTCACTCAGACCAGCCCCATCCTGCCCCAGCCACCCTGGGGTTAACCGTGATTAACCAGCCAGAGTCACAGGAAGCCCTCCCACCTAGGCTATCCCCCCACTTCAGAATTATCTGGGGCTGTCCTCCTCCTGCCCTTCTGGAAGCTTCTGAGCTGCCTTGCTTTCCACTGTGGCTGGTGTGTCCTTGGGGGAAAGCAAATTTGCTATTTTAGCCTAGGAAAACATAATTAGGCAGACGGCTTTGAGGCAAACACCACTGTATTATACATCCTAGAGCCAAACAGCTATGATCTTTGAATTTCCCGTCAGGCTCCTTTGCAGCGGCAACAGCTCTGAAGCTGGCGGCCAGCCGTCCGCTGTCAAGTACATCTGTCTGTTGTTAGGGTCTGCAGAGTCTGGGCTAGGGGCTCCAGGGTCGGGGAAGGAGACACGAGAAGCTGGGAGTCGGTACAGACAGACCATCTCAGCAGCCACACACTGCCTGGCCCGTGGGCATTGGGGGTGCGGTGCCTGAGCCGAAGCCAGCGGCTCACCTGAGATGATTTTGTGGGAAGGAGCTACTTGGTTGGTCTCGGAATGGACGGTTTCGAGGGTTGTGGGTATGTGCCAGCATGTCCACCTCTAAATGCTGGGCTCTGAGTGTTAAGTGGGGAAGCAGGTTCTGAGTGTATAAATAGAGCCATAGTGTAATTGTGGCGTGCACACTATAAAGGGCAGGGAGTAGGTACATCGGCTTTTCTTTCTTTCTTTCTTTCCTTTTTTTTTTTGGAGGCGTGGTTTCTCTGTGTAATAGCCTTGGCTGTCCTAGATAAGATAAGGCCAGCCTTGTGGTCACAGATTTACCTGGGGTTAAAGGCAGGAGCCACCTTGCCTAGCTACATAAACATCACTTTTTAAAATTTAATTTAATTTTTTTTTTTTGAGACAGGGTTTCTCTGTGTAGCCCTGGCTAGTCTTGAACTCAAAGATCCGCCTGCCTCTGCCTCCTGAGTACTGGGATTAAAGACGTGCGCCATCATCGCCTGCGTGGCTTACACCATCATTCTTGTTTGGAGAAAACGAAGCTTATTTTTACACCTCTGTGTTGGCTGCTGTGCTGGGGCTGTAGTTCAGGGGCCACAGCCACAGGGAGGTCAGTTTCCGGGGGTCTGTGGGTGATTGCAAGGTGGGGAATGATTCTCTCTGAGGATGACATCATTCTCAACTTTACAAAATGGGTTCCTTTTTTCTCAAGTCCCGTCCTGGGCCTAGCTCTGGGTTTGACAGGGAGACGTTTTTGGTAAATTGCCCAAAGTTGGTCTTCCTTAGGGCCTGGAGAGGGGCCAGGCTGTCAGGGAGGGATTACGGGAGAGCAGTGATGTCAGTGGCCAGCTTGATCGGGCCCTCAGTGGGTCAGGGAGAGGAGAGGGCAAGTTCAAGATAGTCTGCAAGGAGCCAAAGTCAGGGGAGGCCCGGGGGTGAAAGCAAGGCTATAACCAAGGCCCTGGGGCCAGTGGGCAGCTGAGGAGGGGTTGGGGCAGGAGGCCCAGCCAGCCCCGGGTCCGTCCTGCTGTGTGCCTCGGGCCTCTCGGGAAGCGTGCAGAGCAGAATGGCCCTGACAGAGGTCAGCCATCATCTAGTAGATCAGCGTCTCATCTCTGTGACAGATCTCACCACAAAGGTCACTTCAGGAACGGAGGGCGTATTTTGGCCCACAGTTTGAGGAAACTGCATGGTCTCAGCAGGGTAAGGCCGCTGGTCACATTGAGTCCACCATCGAGAGGGAGAGAGATGGATGCCGGTGCTTGGCTTGCGATCTCCCTTTTACTCAGTGAGGACCTCAGCCCGTGCAGTGGTGCCACCTACATCAGGGTGGGTCTTTCACCTCAGCTAACCCAATCTAAAAACTCCCTCTGGGGCACGCCTAGAAGTTCGTCTCCTAGGCGACTCTGGAGCCTATCAAACTGATGAGCTGAGGCATCCAGGTGAACCGTCCTTTCTCTGCCCACTGAGGAAGGGGCAGGTCAACCTCATCCCATCTGTTTACAACCTCCAGACCCCCTTCATCAGAGGATGAGGGTGGGGTGAGTGGAGACAGAAGAGGCCAGGAGGAAAGGTCACGCTACACAGGCGTGTCCCACGTCCCGCTTAGCGTGTGAGATGCCGGGAGGCACAGCATACATCTGTCTCCGATGTGTTTGTATGTGTGTGTGTTTGCTGTATAGTTTTGCAGGCACCCAGATACGTGGGTTTCTGTGTTTTAAAAGCACGTTGTTTCGTGATACAACTGTTCCCAGTGAGCTTGCTGGCCAGCTGCAGGGAAATCAATGTTCCTCTTAATTGACTGTAACCCTCGTCAATCACAGAAGAACTCAGAATTTAGCCTCCTTCTCTAGGCAGCTTAGACAGCCACTGCTGGGGCAAGGGAGTTAGTAGCGGCCTTGTGGAACTGAGCCTTTGGGGACTTTCTTGGGGACAGGCCTGGAAGGAGCTGAGGTCTGGTAGGAAGCAGGTGTCAGAATTCCCTGCTGGGTCCTGTCCTGCCCCTAAGTCTGGAAGTTGTAGAGAATGGTACACCCTGGGCTGGGGTATCCCCAGAGCACCTCGAGGTAACGGGCTTTTGATGTTGCCTGCTTCTCTGTTGGAGTACCCGAGAACTGTTCACAACATCAACTTTGGTGATCAGGGAGACTGGTATCTGAGGCCTAGCTCCCCTTTTTCTACTTCCTGAGCCAGGACTGTTTGGTGTGGGGACCAGCATGTAGGGTAGGAGCTGAGGAAAGTGTTGCAGGCCTTGATCTCCACTACATCTGACAGATGCAGACGGGTGCATCCAGCACATGCCCAGGGCGTCATCCTCCTGACTCCCCCATCCCTAGCCTGCTGTGTGAACCCAGGAAAGTCCCTTTATCAGCTCTGGACCATTCCCCAGTCCAAACTATAAAATAAAGGGACAGTAGGGAGATTTGGGGGTTCCTTCCTAAGGTTTTGGACCCTGAGCAGTCTCTTGAGGTCCCTCTGCCCACAGAGGAACTCTGCGACAGGTTTGGGCACCCTTATCACTATGGGAATCTGTGATCCTCTCTCTCCACAGCCTCTCAGAGCTGTTTTCTCAGGTCCATCACCAGGCACCATCACTAGAAGAGAAATCTGGGGGTGTCTGGCATTTTCCAGCCAGGACCACGTGCAATGTGGCCCTGGGTCCTGGTAGCACGTAGTGGACCCAGTGGACTTTGGTTTAGAGCCAATAAAAGTGAGGGGTAATGATTATGTATGTGCCTGTGGGCAAGGTCACCCCTCCCAGAACCCGACAACAACGACGATGTCCAGGCTACAGATAAGGACCTGGGCTCATAAAGAGCAAGGACCACTCCTGATCACAGGGCTGAAGGGGCCCAGCGGCCGGCTTTGCCTGCACAGGAGAGCCAGTGAGGTCCTCTAACTGCCACATTTGTTGGGGATGGGGGTGAAGAAGGACCTATGATCCCACCAGGGTGACTTTGGAGGTCTCCGGCCCCTCCCCCTCATACCTGTCCAGGCTGGTGAGGGCCCACACTTTGATCTCTTCCCATGCAAACACCTAAAGAGGGAAAGAGAGAAGAAAATGAAATACACCACCATTAGGATCAAAGGACTCCCGGTCACTGATCCAGCTGGAGGAAGCCCTGCTGATGGCCCTGTGGGGACAGCATGGTTGTTGCCAAGGAAACCCTTCAGAACAGTTTTGGCTTTTGCTGCCTGCCTTGAGGGTGGTCGCATCTCAAGGGCTTCAGTCTGTACCAGCCTGACCTTTTCTTCAGTCTTGGCCTTACTGAATGTGGTCCCTCCTGAGTGACAGGGGACACGCCTGCCTGTCTCAGATCTACTTTGTGGCACCTTCTCCTTGGAGGTGTGAGAACCCTCACTGTCTCTCTTTCTCTCTGTCTCATTTCTCCCAGGCCTTTAACTATCTGTATAGTTGAGGATGACTTTGAACTTCTGATCCTCCTGCCTCCCAAGCATTAGAGTTACAGGCCCTGTGCCCAGTTTATGTGGTCCTGTGGGTCAAACCCTGGGCTTTGTGTATATGAGGTGAGCACTCCACTGATTATGCCTCAGCCCCCCCCCCCCTTTTTCTTTTCTACCTGGGCATTTCCCAAGTCCCGGGTCTGGGCTCTGAGGCCTGAGACTCTGCTTTTACTGCCGTTTGAGGAAAAGTGCCTCAGCGTGAGACACCTAATCGCCTATTACTTGGAAACAGAAAGCCCTCTGTGAAGGGCAAGTCCAGTGTAATAATAGTGACGCCGATGGTTTTGTTTTGAACGGCTTGAACTTGTTAAGTCCAGCAGATGCCACGGCACTATTTAAAGCCCGTACTGGCGATCTGTTTTATTCAGAAACGACTTATTGTAGGAGAATTGCTGAATCCTTCGAAAAGTTCAGCTTTTCTCAGCTGAGCCTTCGCTGTTTCCTCTTAGGGGTAGCATGTCTGCTTAAACAGGGGGGACAAGCGGGCCAGCAGAACTGGCGAGGTAGCACAGTGGTAGAGCACTCGCCTAGGATGTGCGAGGCCACAGGTTCAATCCTTGCTAAGTTCCCACTCCATGCCAGCTTGAATCCTTGAGGTAACTTTGCTTTGATACCCGAGTTCCGAGAGGCTGTGTAACCCTCCCAAGGTCAGACCGCAGTGGGAAGCCAGGCTTTCTGTCTTGGTCCCCTGGCTCTCGGCTTCACTGCTCCAATGATCTAAATAATGTGTCCAGTCACTGGCTAGGCTGGGAGGTCAGCCGATGCCTCTGTCCCCCAGTGAGAGCCACCGTAATGACACTTGAGATCAGTCAGAGAATCGGCTGGAAAAGAACTTCCTAACCGATGGAACCTGACAGGCTGAAGGAATGAAAACGACTTTCCTTGTCCAGTGAATGGTGGTTGGTTTGTGTCACAGGGTCACTAGATGAAGTGGCTCTAAGCCATATGGCAGGAAATAACCAACATTCCATTTACTTCCTCCCAGTTCCTGGGGCTGACATCTGAAGCTGGGGTGCACTCCCTGGGCTCTGGCTAGGTCCTAGCCAACCAGGAAAGTGCTGGCCTTGGCCTGCATCACTTTAGGCCCACCTGTCCCTTGGCTTTTGCTGGGAGACACACAGAAGCACCCATTTCACCCAGAGAGAGCACCCACAGACCAAATAAGTCCATCCAAGTCCAGCATATAAGAGAAACAAGGGTGACTCTGGCAGCTGTCACTGAAAAGGCCCATGTGAGCTGGGTGACAGCTCACAAAAACTATATCCCTGGAGTCCCCATCCAAGTCAACCTTCCCCTCCTCTACACTTTTGCACCCCTAATGCCATGTCTGTTTGACAGGGTCAGGAGCAAGTGAATGGCTGGAGTCTCAGGTGAGGGTCTGATGATACCTCTCTTACAAGCAAATGTTAAAACGGTGGCTGTGTGAGGGTCTTGTGCTGTTGGTCACATGACTTATTTCAAGATGGCAGAATTTCACTGGACCTTGTCCATCCTCCTGTGGTTCTCCCCCCCCCCCACTGTCACATGACCTCTTTTTTTTTTATGGTTTTTCAAGACAGGGTTTCTCTGTAGCTTTGGAGCCTGTCCTGGAACTAGCTCTTGTAGACCAGGCTGGTCTCAAACTCACAGAGATCCGCCTGCCTCTGCCTCCCGAGTGCTGGAATTAAAGACGTTTGCCACTACCACCCGGCATGTCACATGACCTCTTGACAAGGACCCCAGTTGGATTTAGTGTTACCCCTAATCCAGCATGACCTCCTCTTCCCTAATCTCAAAGACCCCACTCCCAAGTGGGGTACATTCCACGTTTGTAGGAGGACATGAGTTTGGGGTGATGCTACTCAGCGTACAGTGGGGGTCCCTGGGCACATGCCCACGCTGGCAGGATTAGGCTCTGTGTAGGAAAGCCATCCTGCTCTGGGGACTCAGGACTATGCTGGGGATCCCAGGCAGGCCCTGAAGCCTGGGAAATGATGGGGTTCTGTGGGGGCGGAGGCAGGCAGATGGAGAGATGCCTACAGGAAGGTGGCTCTGTGGGGGTGAGGTGGGGCCAGTTTCACACCTGCCGGAATTCCTGGCTGGCTCCAGTGTAGCTGTTTGCCCCTTTCCAATCCCCGTTAACTCCCATTCCTGACAGGAGTCAGAAGCATAGACTTAGCGGCCCTGTGGGTCAGCAACCTGACCTGGCAGCCATGGGGGCGCCGCAACCTTGTGTGCTGGGACACCTCTTCCGGTCACTTCAGTCCTGGGTTAAATCCCCCAGCATCCTATAAACCAGACATAGTGACCCATGCCTGCCATCCCAGCATTTGGGAGGGGAATGCAAGGCAGCATCCATCTGGCAGAAGTACTGGCCTGTCCCTTGTCTGTGCAGAGGACAGGCCCGGTTTGCCTGTGGAACTTCCTTAGTGTTTGTCACTCTCAAGGGCAGGTGGTCGAACTTGCAGTTTGCTACCTAGGTCCGCTATGGTTCCTTCTCTGGTAGGCAGGTCACCCAGCCTGTGAGAGGTGAGGTTTGCATGCCCAGGTTGGAAAGACCCTTCAGACCAAGTACCTGAATAGGAATAAACAGAGCGTAAGCAGCAGTGTGTGTGTGTGTGTGTGTGTGTGTGTGTGTGTGTGTAGCCAGAAAGTGAAGTGAGAATCGAAGCAAGTGAATTGAAAGTATTGAGAGCAAGTGGCTTCCTGGAGAAGGCCCCAGGCCTGTGCTTGACAGGCAGATAAGGCCAGCAGAGTGGGATCTATCTCAATAGCAGCTTGTGCAATGAGATAAATGCTGCACAGAACAACTAATACAATTCCCGGAGCCCTGGCCAGCAATCAACGAGGAAATAAATCCTCTGAAAATCAAAGTGGCTCCATACTGATGGAGGAAAATAGAAGGCTTAACATCCGTGGCTAAAACTCTTTGAAGATCAGGGGAGGTGGGCTGGAGATGTGGCTCAGTGGGTAGAATGCGTGCCAAGCCCCAGCTCCAACCCCAACATCACAAGGACCTGACTTGGCGGGGCATGTCTGTAATCCCGGCGTTTGGGAGGGGAAGGCAGGAGGATCAGAAGTACGAGGTCATCCTCCACAACTTAGGCTACATGGGCTACATGAGACTGTCTCAGAAGAAGGGAAGGGGGTTGGGGGAAGGAGAGTGAAGAGATGGCACCGTGGTAAAGATCACTCGCTGCTCCACCATGAGTTCTAGAGGTCTGACCTTTGCACCCAGGCTGGGCTGCTCACAAATACCAGTAACTCCAGTTCCAGGGAGCTCATGCCTCTGGTCTCTGCAGGTACCTGCACACACATGTGTGCATACACTCACACAGACATGTATACACATGGTCTCACTCTGTAGCCCTGGCTAACCTGGAATGCACTGTGGTAGACCAGGCTGGCCTCTGCCTTCTGAGTGTTGGGATCAAAGGCATGTGCCACCACACCAACAAATAAAACAAATCTTAAAAAAATCAGTAAAGGGGGTGGGGCTAGAAGGATGGCCCAGCCGTGAAGAGCACTTGCTGTTCTTGCACCTATATGAAAAGCTCAACATACTGTCACATGCCTATTATGCCAGCCCTGGGGACGCAGAGACAAGAGGATCCCTGGACCTTGCTTCCCAGTTTGTCTAGCCAATCAGGAAGCTGCAGGTTCAGTGAGCAACACTTCCTCAAATTATAAGCTGGAAAGAAGTAGAGGAAAACACCAACCGATTATGCCCCACCCCCTGTCCCCTGCACCTCCCCCCCCTCCCCCAGAATGTGTCCTTAGGAAGCGTTAGTTCACTGGCGGGTCCCCAGGTTGCTGGGAGTGGAATGTGTCTTGACGTGTTGAACAGACTCGGGGGAGCTGGCTGTGCCTAGGAAGAGGCCTCTGTCACCTGGGGGGTCCTGGGCTCACCTGCTCGTGGCAGGAAGACAGAAGCCTCTTTGTCTTCTTCAGTCCCAGGTGCAGTGTCTTACTTACTCAGCACTCTGTAAACCCGCCGGGCCCCTGCAGAGGTGGGCTTCCCTGCTGTGTGCAAGGTGTGCAGTGATGGAGGCAAGCTCAGCTCCACCTCAGCTGATTTCTTCCGCTGTGGCCTCTGCCAATTGTCCTAGGCCGCTCATGGGCTCACCTCCGGCTCTCCCCTCCCCTCTAGGCTCACCCCTGGGGCTGGCCTCATTGAGAGGATCCAGGCCATTGCCCAGAATGTGTCTGACATTGCAGTGAAGGTGGACCAGATCCTGCGCCACAGCCTGATTCTGCACAGCAAGGGTGCGTCATGGCCGGGACACTGCCCTGTGTCCCCAGAGGCCAATGCCCTGCTGGATAGGGCGAGCCTCCAGGAGGTCCCGTCCCTCTGGTAATGCTTGCCTGGTTCTTGGGGGCCCTACTTGAGGCTCACATCAGGGGGACCTGGTCGAGCCCACCTTGGCCTGCCTGAGGGTGTGGAAGACCAAGTGGGTCCCTGCAGTTCCAAGAGTAAGGGCCACCATTCCTTTGGGTTTGGGGAAAGCTGGAGGCTTCTGCTCAACCCCTGTCATTGGGAAAAGCAAAGGTTTATTTGGTGGGGAGCCTGGGGTGGGGCTGTCCAGGGAACTGCCCTGTAGCTGTTTGAGAGAGCTCGCCATACGGAGCCTGGAGGAGGCTGAGTATGTGGAGGATGGTAGCTCAGACCCCAGGATTGTGGGGTAGGAGACACCTCAGGTGGGGGGGGGGGCAGGGGCAGCTACTACTCTGTCCCACCACAGACCACACCCTGGCTCTGTCTGTGTGGCCGCTTTCAGGCCGCAGTGCCTCAGTAAGCTGCCCTCTTCTTTTTTTGCAGTATCTGAAGGTCGGAGGGACCAGTGTGAAGCACCCAGTGACCCCAAGTTTCCTGACTGCTCAGGGAAAGTGGAGGTGAGTCCTAGAGCTCCCTTGAAGCAGGGTGCAGACAGTTGGAGGCTCCTCCTCGGTGCTCTTCCCAGTCGCTCAGCTCTGGATTTCTGCCCCGGCTGGGCCTTTTGTTGACCAGGTCCCTAGCTCAGCACAAGCTGGTGGCACCTGGACTCAGAAAAATTCTTTCTGCACTGAGCCTACAATCTGATCACCAACCGGAAGCCCTTTGGGGCCAGTCCCTCAGGGGCTTTGGCACTTTCTTACGGCCACCTAGAGCCGCATTCTGACATCCTTCGGTCACTCTGTCCTTCGTCCTCCTTGCCCGACTCGTGGCTGTTGTACCGAGGGCCCCCTCCTCCTCCCTCCTCCAGGGGCCACTTCTGACTGCACAATGTCCCTGTATACAGAGAGCCAATCCATAGCCTTAAAGCCAACGCCCCTCTAGCTCTGAACCTGTAGGAGGTGCTGTGGAGCAACAAACTCCATCCTTAGGGAGCTCGTGGGACCCCTGTGGAAAGAACTTCCCTGGCCCTGGTCTCCATGGAGGATGCTTTATGGTCCTGGTCTCTAAGGTGACAAAGACAAGGGGATGTGGGCTGTGGCTGCTGAACCTCCTGGATCTTTGCACTGGTGTTTGGCCCCTTGATGTCCAAGAGTTGGGTCTCAGGCCCTCTTCTGCAAGACCTTGGAGAAGGTGACCCACCTCTTTTTCTGGACCTCAGTAGCAAAGGGCTGATCTCGGACCAGGTTCCCTGATCCCGTTGTAGGTTTCTACTCTGCTGCAGCATCTTTAGGTTGGGGCACACCTCACAGCTCCTGCACAGCCTGGAAGATCTTGGGGTGCCTGCAGCTGTGGGAGTCTATGAGGTGATCTGTGGGTGAGTTGCTGGATGCCTGCTCAGGCCTGACCCTCTTCACAGTGGATGCGTGCCCGCTGGACCTCGGACCCCTGCTATGCCTTCTTTGGAGTGGATGGCACCGAGTGCTCCTTCCTCATCTACCTCAGTGAGGTTGAGTGGTTCTGCCCCCCGCTGCCCTGGAGGAACCAGACAGCTTCCCGGAGAGCCCCCAAGGCCCTTCCCAAAGTCCAGGTAGGTCTTGGAAGTGGATGTGTTCAGGGACAGCGGGAGGGAACCTCAGTCCTGCCACCTGCTCCGTCGCCATGGAATGGGGTTCCCAGCTCCATCAGCTGAGAGTCCCCAGGCCACCTTCTATGGAATCCTGTCTTGGGAACTTGCCGGAGTCCTGGAGTTGTCCCTTAATAGGTTAGAATAACAGTAATCCGAGCTGTCATGTACTGAGTGCTTCCTGCCTTAGGGCCACTTTATTTGTCCTTCTGTGGATCTGGTTAATGGGAGAAGACTCGCAGGCCTGGAGAGTTAACAGGTTCAAGGCATCACTGACTGGTACCATTGACAGGCAGCGCAGTCCCTGGTTACTCAGAGCTGACCAGCTCCCCAGGAGGACACAGGGAATGTGGTCGATGGGAGCTGGGCTCGGGTGTGAGCGCTGGAAGGAGAGCGCAGATCTGCCCTGATGCTGGAGCAGGCACCAACCTTATGGTCGGTACCAGTCTCCATTCTAGGAGAGCAAGGAACAGGATGGTGAAGGTATGTTTGGGGATTGAAAGGGCTGGCCTGTGGCTCCATCCCAGGCAGTGTTCCGGAGCAATCTGTCACACCTCCTGGAGCTGATGGGCAGTGGGAAGGAGTCCCTCATCTTCATGAAGAAGCGAACCAGGAGGTTCACTGCCCAGTGGACCAAGGCTGCCAAGCACCTGGCCCAGAAGCTGGGGGACGCCCGGAGGGACCAGAAACAGGTATGTCATCCTCTCGGGGAGTGCTTGGATGAAGTGCTCACAGCCCTGGGATGCCAGGTGGCTATAGGTATGAGGTTCCAAGCAGATACAGAATTCTGAGTGGGAATGAGTGTGTGGCACAGGGTTCAAGGGGATCACAGGTCGACCAGGGTTCTGACTGGGCATGGTGGATGTTCTTAGACCAGTGCCATTAGATCCAGATAGAGGACTTGATGGAGACAGGGAGCCTCTGGCCCTTCTCCAGGCTGGGGCAGGATGATCAGTCCCTGGAGGTCCTGCATCCTTAGGACATTTTTATCAGGTCAGGCCGAAAGGTTATAGGAGTCTAGGAATAGAGACTGAGGAGGGCTTGTTGGCCCATCTGTCCATCCGTCTGACCATCTGCCCACCCATCTATCTATCCATGTAGTAGGGAATTGCATGCTTGTCACCTCCGTCTCTGTTTCCTTCAGAGTTCTTGCCAATTCATAAAACTCTGTCTTGCCTGTTATACCACTGTCCACCTCTTCCATCTGCAAAGTGAGCTCTGAGGCAATTGCATAGCCGTCTCATTGACTACAGCCCCAGTGTTCAGTGTCTAAAAGCAGCCAACCAGGCCTGGCCTGGAGACCCTGTGTGCTGGGGTGTTCCTGGGAGCGGGGTGGGCAGACCTAAGAGCTGCTGCAGCTGCTGCTGACCTATGTCCTGCTCCCCTAGATCCTTGTCCACATCGGCTTCCTGACAGAGGAATCTGGGGATGTGTTCAGCCCACGGGTGCTGAAGGGCGGGCCTCTGGGGGAGATGGTGCAGTGGGCCGACATTCTGGCCGCTCTCTATGTGCTGGGCCACAGTCTGCGGATCACAGTGTCCCTGAAGGAGCTGCAGAGGTGAGTGCCCAGAGAGCCATTCACATCCCGGTGGGGTGGGGGTGGGGAAAGAAGGAGAGCCCAGCCCACCAGCTGATGCTCCATCTGCAGGACTCACAGCCTGGCTGTAGCCTTCTGTCCGATGCTGACCCTCCCTGGTTTCCTCCTCCACCTGCTTGTCTACTTCCTACTCCCTGCCCCCTGCAGACACCTGCGTGTATTTAGAATGCATAGAGGAAGTATGCTTGTTTAACACTGGTTCCTGGGCTCCTGACCTCTGCTGGGACTGACACTAGGGTCTGGTTTGTGCTCAGAGGCTAATGTGTAGTATCTTGCTTTTGAGAGAGGAGCTTCACACGCACATGGGATCTCCTCCACCTGCCTTCCTTGTGGGTTGGGCATAGTCTTCAGGGCATCTCTTCTGGAGCTGGGCTCATTGGCGGGTCTATGAAGGTGCTATGATTGAGCGGTAATGCTGACTTTCCCAGTGCTGGGCTGGTCGGGGTCCTTCTAGCACAGTGACACATAGATGCACCCCACCCTGAGCTTGTTGGGGAACAGGGTCTAAAAGATTGACTGCGAAAATTTGGGGGTTACAGGGAGTAGGGATATGTGGGATGCCAAGGGATTGGAGAGAGAGAGAAAATCAGATAGACAGACAGGGATAGTGGAGGGTAGGAGCTGATGTGTGTGTCTTTGTTGTTTGTGTGTGTCTTGTTTGATATCTTGTTGGGATCATTTCTTTTGCCACTCATATGTTGGATGCATATATATATATACATACATACATACATACACACACATACATGCTTATGCTTTTTCTGGCTTTATTTTTTGTATTTCTGTGTGGCATTGGATACATACATAGGTACCTCTAAAATGTGTACTAACGAAGTTATGATACACAGGAATCAAATGACTCACAGTTGAATGCCCATCTACACAGAGAATAATACCAAGGACTTATTCCAACTAGATCTCCTTCCGCCACCCTCTGCCTGTCCCACAGGAAACCTGTAGCTTGAATTCTGTCTCACATATGAATCAGTGGTGTGAGGAGGTGGGGACTTGACTGTACTGTTGAGAGGGGTGCTAAGATGAGCCAGTGGTTTGGGGGTGTTCATCCCCATAGCCTGAAAGTCATTCTTGTTTTTTTTTTTTTTTGATTTTTCGAGACAAGGTTTCTATGTGGTTTTGGAGCCTGTCCTGGAACTAGCTCTTGTAGACCAGGCTGGTCTCGAACTCACAGAGATCCGCCTGCCTCTGCCTCCCGAGTGCTGGGATTATGAAAGTAATTCTTTATGGCAATGTTCTTCTCTCCAGTGGACACAGTAAACGTGAAAAAGTGTCTCCAGAGTGAGTGGCAGGGACAAGGGAGAGATGACAAGTAGACCATGTGTACGGTAGAAAGGTGTTGGGGACCAGAGTGGGGCTCGTATACGTATGGCAGTGCTAGGAAACACCAGTGTGTGGGCTGCAGCCAGCTGAGAAATAGTCTGCCTCCAATAGCCAAAGAGCCGCAGGAACTAAGAGGGCCCCGTGGGGAGCTGTCCCGGAGTCCTGGTGCTGAACCCCGCAGTCTTTGGTCATCTGTGGGCAGCTCTGTGCGTTCAGTAGCACAGCCGCCTCCGTGCTGAGACATGCCTGCTCACCAGCACCTTCTGCCTGCACCACGCCCACTTTGCTCATCCAGGCAGAGCTCGTGGGCTGACAGGATGCCTCGATGACAGCTTTTGCAGATAATGAGGTGACTTTCTCTGGCTAGGAGGCTTCCAACAGAAAAGTCACTTGGTTCATGGAAATAGGAGGAGGACCAGTGAGTGACCCAGGGCCAGAGTCTTAGGTCAAGTGGCATCAACAATCTGGTGGAAATTCACACACCCAGGATTGCAATGGGACAAATACCGAGGGTGCCCAGGGACTCTTATCCCAAGATCTGACCTCCAAAGACCCTTGGGAGCAGGGACAGCCTGTCAGGTTCACCCACACTTCACCCTGATCAGATGGAACCACCCTTACCACACAGGGCACTCAGCCTGAGTCTTCTTTTCTGGGTCACCTGGATCTGTGCCAGACAAGTGAGCTGACCTAACCCTACTCCCTGAGGGATGGGAGCGTTTCTTCCACACACCCGGCACAGAACCAGTGTTCTGCTGGAGAGGAGCAGAGACCCCGCAGGTCTTCCCGGGAGGCAGGGATTTAGTTCAGTGGCTCTGTTCCAGCCCATGCCAGGGCTCTCTTCCCCCACCCCCACTCTGAGTCCTTCCCCACCCAGAGCACTGCCACCTCTTCTGTCCACTTCAGGAATGGGTGCTGAGCCTGAGGCTGCTGTCCATTGCCCATCCGTGGCCAGAGCAATGACTGTGGGGTTCCTGGACTTGGGAGTCACTGATAAAAAGTAACATGGCTGAGCGATTCTCACCTGTAGCCATTCCTTTGCTACTTACACGTACTTGTCTGTGCACATACACACACAGTGCCCCTACATGAATATACATATATATATATACACACACACATATATATATTACTTACATGCAGGCATATCATGAATGTATGCATGTAATCTCCACAGACACACACATGAATTTATGCATGTAACACACACTCATACATATGAACTTATGTAACACTTATATACATATACGTACATGAACAGGCATATAACACACATGCACACACATGAATCCACACGTGAGTGTGTGAATGTGTAGCATCCACATTTATGCACATGTGTGGATATGTGTATGTAACATCCACATTTACACACATGAACTTATATAATACCCATATGCATAAACATGACCATTCCTGCACACACAGTGAACATTATTCACATGGATGCACATGTGCTACCACTGTATGAAGACACATGCATATCCATTTATAAGCAGATGTATATGCTCACACCTACTCACATGTGCACATATATAGCCTCTGCTCTCATATATACGTGTATGTTATATACCTATGTAAACATGCATGCTCAAACATGTGCACTTGTATGCTCTTGCATGTGCAACACACACATGTACCCTCCTAACACCTCACCAGAAACTCAGTCTTTTCCCCAGGCTTCACTTCCTGCCAGGCATCTGTGGCTCTCAACTGTAGCAGGGGCCTTAGCGGTCACCCCATCTCAGAATTGCTGCCCAGAAAATTGGTAGGCTTGGCTGTGCCTGAATGCCCTGGCCTTGGTCCCCTGAGGGATGTAAGTGTGAACGAGCATCTTGCTCTGACAGGGAAGCTGGGTGTAAACAGCCCACCCCTCCTGGGATATCCTCAGAAAGATGCTTTCAAAACCTGTTACCAGATACGATTGAAAAACAAAACTGCCTTCCCTGGGGGGTTTCCACTACAAGGTTAGCAGCCATGCTGGGCTAGTGCTCAGGGCAGGGGCTCCAGCTTTGGCTGCAGCAGATGCCTGCTTGATTGAGCACATACCAGCACAAGGTCTCCACTCTTGGCATCCCGGTTCCGTGGCTCTTAGCCACACCCGTGAATGTCAAAGTAGAGACACTGCAAAGCTCAGAGCTGTGGCTTTTCCAAGTGGCCTTCCTCAGTGCAGTCTCAGGGCTGGGAGGCTAGGAAACTATAGAGTGGGGCTGGCTTTGCCAGGCTTATGCCAAAGGGCTGTCCCGGGTGTACCTAGGACAGGGCCAGAGGATGGGTTAGGGCCTGGGGTAGAGCTTAGCCTTGATGGGTTTGTAGGAATGTGAGGGTTCCTCATGAGGCCCACTCATGCCTGGAAGCTCTGAGGATCCTCTTGGCTGTAAGGACTGAGACGTTGGGGTGAGGGGCTGAGACATTAAGGATAAGGCCCGGGACGGGAGATGAGAATGAAGAGGAACCCATTGAGCTGGTCAATTTGATACAACCTATAGTCAGTCACCTGGGAAGAAGGAACCTCAACTGAGGAGTTACCCAGATTGGCTTCCCTCAGGGATGGAGGGTGACCTGAAAGAATAAGATGAAATAAACCCTTTTCTCTCCCAAGTTGCTTTTGGCCATGGTGTAAATCACAGAAAAAGTAACTAGAAACTAGACCCCGCTGGAGGTGACCCGGGTAAGGAGGCCTCTGGTATCCTTCCCAGAATACCGAGAGGCCTGCTGGCTCAAAACTTGTGGCCCCACACTTTGTTAGATATACAGATGGTTTTTTTTCTTTTCTATTGTAATTTGAGGGAAGATTGACAGGTGTAAGAACCAGACAGATGCTGAGTGTGGTCCACAGTACTCGCTCCGTCCCTCTGACACCATGGAAACACAGGCCTTTCTCGGTCAAGGACAGTTGAGTGCAGTGTGGGGTGTGCTGGGTTTCTCTAGAGTTGTGGTAGCAGAGTCATGATGGCTTGGTGGCTTCAACAAGAGGGCCTTCCTCATGGCTCTGTAGACCAGAAGTCTGAGCTCTGCTGTTGCAGGCTGAGTCCTTCAGAGCCCTCAAGGAAGGGTTTATTACAGGGCTACTTCTGGAACCAGGTTGCTTGGCTCAGCATTGGCGTGTGTAAACGTTACCCCTGTCTTCTTCCACTGGGCCTCTTCAATGTGTGGGTGTCACTATCCAAACTTCCCCCTTTACAAGGACTCAGTCCTAGCTGTGTGCGGGGGTTCACCTTTGTAATCCTGGCACTCAGGAGCCTGAAGCAGGGAATCGTCCTGAGTTTGAGGCCAGCCTGGGCCACAGACTATGACCCTGTGATAGTTTTAATTATCAACTGATATAACCTAGACTCTCAATGAGGGGTTGTCCAAATAAGCTTGGCCTGTAGGGATGTCTTGAGAGTTTGCTTTAACTGACGTGAGAAGACCCAGCCCACTGTAGGCGACACTGTTCCCTAGCAAAGCGTCTCGGACTGGGTGAGACTAGAGAGAGCAAGCTGAGGACAGAATACCTGTACACTCGTTCTTTCTGCTCTTGACTGTGTGGACAGCTGCTTCAGGTTCCTGCCTCGACTTCCCCACAATGATGGACTAGCGCTGGAATTGCAGGCGAATAGACCCTTTCTTCCCTGGGCTGATTTCTGTCAGGGTATTTTTATCAGAGCAACAGACTTGGACAGACCCTGACTCAAAATTTAGAAACATGTCACAGTCACATGAGAGAGGACCCAGACTATTGGTCTAAGTTTCAAAAAAAAAAAAGAAAGAAAGAGGAAAGCCTTTTTGTTTTTTTTCAAATGTGTATTTTGCCCTCACGTCTGTCGGTACACTGCATGTGTTCCTGGTGCCTGAGAAGGCCTAAAGAGAGGCACTGGATTCCTCTGGAACTAGAGTTACAGTTGGTTGTGAGCCGCCATGTAGGTGCTGGGAATTGGGCGTGGGTTCTCTGCAAGAACAACCAGTGCTCGTAACCACAGGGCCATCTCTCCAGCCCTCATTTTGTCTGCTTTGTAAAGACACTGTCTCCAAATAAGACTGCACGCTGAGAAACTGCAGGGAGAGGGGGCTTTCAGAATGCAACAGGTGAACTTTGTGGGGGTCACAAGCAGCCTGTAACAGTACAGCCAGCCTGGACTGGCCCAGGGCAGAAACCACAGGAGCATGGGGTAGGAGGCGTGGTCGCCCCTGTTAGCTGACGGCAGCAGCTGGTGATGGGGAGGCGGCCATTGCATTCTGAAAGCTCCCTTGGCTGCCCCAGGCCCTGTGTGGGGCCAGCATTGGGGCAAAGACATGGCTTGTACACTGGTCGTAGCTCATTCACAGATGTTCCTGCCAGGTGTCTCATCTGCTGACTACCCAGAAGTCTGGATGGATGAGCCAGCTTTTCTCCTTTTCCCGTGTTTTGGCATTTTAATTAACCGGCTCATTGGAGGGGTGTCTCGGGCAGTGTGCAGAATCCGCATTTGGCTCTGGTGCGCCAAGATATTTCTCAATGAGGGAGGTGGTGTGTGAGGACAATGGTCTGTGATAAGTGCACGGTTAGGCACCCGCCCCTTGCTCCTGGGGAGCGTGCACAGGGAAGGAGCTGTGGAGCAGGGGACTCTCTCCTGACGCATCCTGAGCCTTCGTCTTGAAGGCCCGTCTCCACAGTGCGTGTTTGAAAGGGAAGCCTTGCCCTTCCTCCCTGTGGCGAACTGGCAGTGCTCATCAATTTTATTTGCATAATTTCAAGCATTAATAGTACGTGGCATGAGGAAAAACGATGGGGCTCTTCCTCCATCCATGAGTGAAATTGGGTTTAGGAGAAAATTAGTTGACTTAACTGGCAAATGATGGGAACTTGAGAGGGGCACATTTAAACAAGGAGGCTGAGGAGGGAGGGCTCGTGGCTGTCAGCCTGCAGCCAGGCAGGGAGTCGGACTCCAATCCAGGGCGTTTGTGTACAGGGCCCTGGGAACGTCAGAAGCGGGGACCACATCTTGTTCGTCTTGGGCAGCCTGGCTTGGCCAGCTGTGCCTGTCAGACTTCTCTTTACCGTGACAAATACTTGAGAGCCGCACTTTAAAAGGGAGGATGATTTATTTTTGGCCTATGATGTATGAGAATTCAGTCCAGGGTCCACTGGATCCATTGATTTGGAGGTGAGGTGAGGCAGAGAGAATGGCGTGGTGGCAGTGCATAGCCGAGGCTGGGGCATGAGGTGAGGCAGAATTGAGAGCGCATAGACAGACAAGCTGTTTACATCAAGGCTCCTGGGGAGCAGAAAGCAAGCCAGCAAGGGGTTGGGAAGACAGCTTGGTGGGTGAAGACAACTCTGTGAGGACCAGAATTGGAGCCTGAGAGCCTCGTATTGGGAGTGATGTGTGCACACAGGTCTAGGGAAGGGACCAGAGAATTGAGCATCAGCTGTGGTGACTCCAGCTTTGCTTCGAGACAGGATGGGAGAGGGTGTGTGGAAGGAGGTGGAGGGCTGGGAGACACAAGGAGGACAGAGGAGACTGCCCTGGCCGCACTCGTAGTACGTTATTCTGTGAAACAAAATAATTAAGCCAAATACGGTTGATAAGAGGTGGGAGCCAGGCTGGGTAGTGGAGGTGCAGTATTCATGATGGGTGGGGCCTGCCAGGTGCCTGGCTGGTACTGCCCACTCTCTCTGCCTGGGGACTATGATGGGGCATTCCCCTGTGTCACCTAGCCAAAAATTTTGCATCAACAAGTGAACACTGGATCTCACCCACTAGACCCACTCAGTCTCTCCCTAGGAGCTGGGATTGGGCTGTGGTCCCAACTCTTCATCTTCTCCTCACCTAGGACAGAAGCATCCTTGTACAGTTATCTCCCTTCCCCTCCTTGATGTTCAGAGCCTTGAGGCTCTCATTTAGAGGTCCATGCTTTGTGGGTCCCACAACACACAGGGCGGGCAGGGGAGTTCTGTCTGGTGGTGGCTGGAAGGAGGAGGAAGGGAATGGACAGAAGAGTGCCACCCACAGAAAAGGCCCAAGTCGCTTCTTTGGCCTCCCAGGAAAGCCAGGGCCAGCCTGGTGGGGCTGGTGGAAGTACTGGATATCCCTAGCATCCCCCTCAACTTCTCAACTTAGAAGGTGATAGCAACATTGTTTCCCGGGAGCCAGGGCTGTGTTTCCCCTACTCTTCAGGGGAAGATTCCAAGCCCCTTGGTTGGTCTCAGGCCACTGCTTTCAGCCCAGATCTCATGTAGAAAGTCTTGTTCTGGGGTTGGAACAAGAGCCCCGCCATCTTTGTGTGTCCCAAGACCTACAAACAGACTGATCCTCACAGAGGCTTTGTGGGGCAGCGCAGGCTCCTCAGAACCCCTGGAATGTGATGCTCACCTGAGAGAGGGCCCCAGGGGCCAACCGGGGCGTCAAGAGCTGAAATGGGTCATCCTTGGGGAAATGATCACTGAGGGCCCTGAGACAGACCATCCTGGTTCTTGGCATCAAGGTGTGGGTCTGATTGTGCCTGACATCAGCACCGCTAGGTTATATAAACCTGCCACTCCTCACTCCTTCTTTCCAGAGCAGTAGCAGCTCGCTAGCTGGAGGGGTGAGCATTGGTTTCCTGCACTCTCCTGGGAGAGCCACAGCCCTATTATTAGCTGTAAGCTTGCTTACCAGCAAAGAACACGGGGGAGGAAGGTGCTAGCCTTATAAAACCCACTCGCCGTGTCTGCCCAGCACAGAGGGATGTTGTTCCTCAGTTTCCCTTTTGTATCCCTTGGCCCATGGCCAGTAGCAAAGGGGCAGCCTGATATCCCTGAACCCGACTCTGCTTCATTTCCTCTGAGTCACTCCTGTGAGAACCGGGTCATTCTCCTTGACTATAGTCTGGGACTCTCTGAGAGCACCTGTGCGTGCTGGACGGTATCCAAGGACACCTGCCTTTCCAGGAGGCGGGAACTGAGGGTGAGCTCATCAGGGTAGCATCAGAAGCCCTGTATTGGACAAAGGATGGTCAGCCCTGCTGGCAGGAGATTATAATTCTCCATTAGCAGTCTCCCTGCTTCCTAAGAAGCTCGATAGGTGCCCAGTTAGGTCTCTGTGTTTCTTCTGTATGCCACCTGATGCTCTGGGATGGAGACAGTGACCTGCAGTAGCGATGGATCATATAAGAGTGAAGGGCAACGCCAATGATGCTAAAGTGATGGGCACAGCCCGCAGGAAAGACAGAATGTTCAAGGCTGCCAGGTCTGATGTTCCCAGCAGTGTAGCACATCTGGGGAAGCCGAGGATCACTGGAGTCAAAGGTATTGTAGGAAATTGTTTTAATTAGGTCCCTCCTACACACATGCACACACACACACACACACAGAGAGAGAGAGAGAGAGAGAGAGAGAGAGAGAGAGAGAGAGAGAATGAGAATAGTTTCTCCCCGAATGTGAGTAGTACCTGGAGAGATTATTGGAGAGAAATTAGAGTGGAGGATTTTATCTTAGGAAAGGCAGCAGAGAGTCGTCTGAGCAACACAGTACAGCAGCGGAGGCAGACAGCAAGGGGATGTGGGGTCTTGTGTGTGCATGGTTGCCCAGAAGCCTTGTGTGAGGAGCTCGTGTCCACAGAGGTTTTTCATTGTGCCAGAATTCAGCATATTGCTTCTTACTCTGTCCCATCCTACTCTGATCTTTGGCAGAAAGTGAGGGAGCTGATTTTTTGCCCTGGACTATCTGCAACCAGCTGGGACTCCCAGGCAGGATGACACCCCAGTGCTTCTGGGAGGCAGAATGCTGGGAACCAAGCATATGGAGGAGGTGGTTGTTTTAATTATTGTAAAATGCACATCACATAAAATGTGCTGTCTTAACCATTTTACAGGGCACAGTCTGATGGCTTCAGATCTTGCAAAATTAAGATTGTCCCTAGTATACTGTAGGTCTGTTCCTCCTTTTTCCAGAAGCCAGCATTGTATGTGCATGTGCACGTGTGTGTGTGTGGATTACCTGCATGCATGTGTGTCTGTGTGTGTGTGATTACCTGCATGCATGTGTGTCTGTGTGTGTGGATTACCTGCATGCATGTGTGTATGTGTGTGTGATTACCTGCATGCATGTGTGTGTGATTAGCTGCATGCATGTGTGTATGTGTGTGTGTGATTACCTGCATGCATGTGTGTGTGTGTATTACCTGCATGCATGTGTGTATGTGTGTGTGTGTATTATCTGCATGCATGTGTGTATGTGTGTGTGTGTGTGGATCACCTGCATGCATGTGTGTATGTGTGTGTGTGTGTGGATCACCTGCATGCATGCGTGTATGTGTGTGAGTTTGTGATTACCTGCATGCATGTGTGTATGTGTGTGTGTGATTACCTGCATGCATGTGTGTGTGTATTACCTGCATGCATGTGTGTATGTGTGTGTGTGTGGATCACCTGCATGCATGTGTGTATGTGTGTGTGTGTGGATCACCTGCATGCATGTGTGTATGTGTGTGTGATTACCTGCATGCGTGTATGCATGCTAGTCCACGTGTGTATGTTCAGTGTTTGCCTCTATCATCATGCCACTTTATTCTATAAAGATATTTATTTTTATTATGTTTAGTTATATGTGTGTGTCTCTGTGTGGATGTGAACTTGGGTGCTTACAGAGGCCAGAGGCATGGGATGCCCTGGAGCTGGAGTTACAGGCTGTTGGGAGCCATCCACTGTGGGTGCTGGAAGCCAGACTGGTTCTCTACAAATGTAGGACATGCCCTTAACTGCTGAGCCATCTCTCTAGCCCCCACCACCACCTTACTTTTTGAGACAAGGTCTCTTGATTTACCTAGCGCTCCTGAAATCGCTCTGCCTCCACCCTCAAGAGCTTGGGTTGCCATGTTCAACTTTCCAAAAAAGATTTATTTTTTTATTTTACATTTATGAGTGCTTTGCACATATGTCTGAGCACCATATGCGTGCCTGGTACCCATAGAAACCAGAACAAAGCATCCTATCTCCTAGAACTGGAGTTACAGACAGTTGTGAGCCACCTGGTGGGTGCTGAGGACTGACCATGAGTTCTCTGAAAGAG
Source organism: Microtus oregoni (assembly GCF_018167655.1). Taxonomy (NCBI): domain Eukaryota; kingdom Metazoa; phylum Chordata; class Mammalia; order Rodentia; family Cricetidae; genus Microtus; species Microtus oregoni. Next base: position 3,084,622 of record NW_024543222.1, on the reverse strand, counting down.
CAACGAGTGCTCTTAACCACTGAGTTATTTCCCCAGGCCCCATGTGAAGCTTTTTTCTAGGTTCTGGGGTTACATGTTCAGGTCCTCATGTTTGCTCACCAAGCACGTTAGCCACTGAGCTACCTCTCAAGCCTGTACCTTGTTTTTTGAGAAAGCATCTCTTACTGGGCCCTGGAGCTAGCTGGCTAGGCTGGGCTGTCTGGCTAGAGAGCTTAAGAGATCAACCTCTCTCATCTCACCGACACTGAGATTATGTATGTACACCGCCATATCCAGGTTTTTTTACATGGCGGCTGGGGAACAGACTCAGTTCCTCATGCTAGCTAGGCTTCCGGTAGCCATCTCTGTAGCCCGGGATGCTGCTCTTCTGGGTGGATTGGTTTGTATTGAGCAAAGAGGTGGAGCGATTCAGGTGACCTATGAGAGTGTTCCATGTCCTTGGGCAACCACCCTATCCACTCCCTACCCCTGTATTAAATTGTGTGTGTGTGTGTGTGTGTATGAAGTCAGAGGACAACTTGCTCAGCATTCTACCACAATCAAATTCAAACCATCAGCCTTGGCACCAGGTGCTTTTACCTGCGGAGCCCTCTCACCGGCCCTTCTGCATGTGTAGATTCCACCCAGGTGGTGGATCCAAGGGACATCTCTCCGGCCACCAGGTTCGGCAGTTCTATAAACTTCCAGTGGAGCGACCCTTCCTCGGCAAGCTCCAACATCTTATTCTGTGACTCTGGGTCCGTGGAACAAGAGCTGGTGGTACTAGCGACGCTGAGGCATGAGGCGAGTCCCCTGACTGGGACTGTGTGCAGCCTCCTGAGCCACCACTGTGCAGTCTGGCTGGAGACTGTCAGACTGGCGTTTTCTCAATTCAAGCAGCAGCTCTAGCCAACCACTTAGTGTAAAATCGCCCATAAAAGTGTACTTGAATTACAGGCCATAAACCTACAACCCCGTGAGTAGCTGACCTTTCTGCTCCCTGGAACTCAGGTGCCTTTGGGAGCTATGAAGCTCACTGCCTGCCTCCCCTCGGGGAATCAGCAGAAGGTGGAAAGCAGTCCTTCTTCAGGCAAGGAGGCTGCAGCTTCTCGTTCCCTCCTCCCTGAAAAAGGCACACAGGGCCCAGCCTGCTCCTTCTCCCAGTCCCTCTGCAGCGCTGCTCCTGCTGTACACAGGGCCCTGGTGTCCAAGGACTAAGGGGCTTCCACTTGCCTGCGGAAGCTTGGCAAATCTTACTGAATGGTATTTAGAATTGCCATTGTCATGGTGCTTACTTTACATAGAGCATGCACAAGGACCTGCGTTCGAGGAAATCCAGGAATAGGGTGGCATGTGTTGCCCGGAAGCAACCAGAAAGATGCGAGGAGACCTGTCATTTCCTAGGTGTAGGTACCAGTGCCCAAACCCGCCATGATCCATATTTTACCCAGATTCCCGCTGGGAGGAGAAGAGCCACCTCCTTCCTCACATCTGTGAGGAGAGGACCAGAGCGAGGGTCCCTGGGTCCTTTAGTTTGTAGCTCTCAGTCAGGTGAGGTCAAGAGAAAGGCCGGTGCTGCCTCCCACTCACTAGGTACTCTGGGGAGCTGCAGCTGTGAGGCTCCTTTGTGGGTGCTGGCTTTGCTACAGGAGTTTGGGAGCCAAGAGAAGGGCACAGCAGAGACGCCCCACACAGTAGAGATGATGGTTCAGCATTGATAACTACCAAATATTTCATGGAGTCTCTGACTGGGAACTGCTTTAGGGTGCTATAGTTCATGAGTTCTCTGCCCATTCCACATCACTGATTGGCTCAGGAGACCCTTGCCTTAGAAGCCTGTGTTCTGTGATACCTGGGGATCGTGGGAAAGTAGCCCCCACAGGAGAAGACAGGGCAGAGGCTGTGTAGCCAGGTTAAAGGTTTTATATATAAGGAATGAGGTTGCTAGGGTCTTGCTTTCCTGCCTCCATGGCACAGTCTCTGGCATTAGGTAACACGCGATTGGGGAACAGCTCAGCAAGGCAAGTTGTTCTCCCTACCCCTTCTGCTGCCATGCCCTGTAGGGACAGACCCAGCCCTGATGCCACCATATCCATCAGTACCCCCGACCCTGGAATCTTGTCTTTGCAGTCTTGCAGGCAGGTGCCATCTACATCACCGGAAAGGGGCCCCTGTGCGTGGTTTGTTCAGAGGGTGGTGTGCACCAGCCCCTCCCCCAGCCTGGGCTGGGAATGTGCTGAGCGTGCACAGACAGCGCTGTGCGTTCTGGGCTGGTACTTTTCCACCCGAGTTACTCCAGAGAGCCCGAGACACAACCAGGCAATGGATCAGTCATGGTCCCTTGTCTTTAATGAGTCTGTCCTTGTCAGACCCCATCATCTCCCTGGCCCAAGGTTGCTTATGGCTTGGGCTCCCAGAAGGCCTTGGGGCTTCTTCCAGCACCCTAGCATTCTGTTCCTGCAGGCAGTCAATGGCCTGGCAGAGGCAAAGGGTGGGGTACCCACCTTGTTAAACGGCCGCTTTACACCCCTAGGAGCTGAGATGGGAAGATGCTCTTAGCATCCTTGGCCTATTTAGATATGGTCTTCCTTGCTCTCAACACCCAATCAGCTCCCAGCAGCTGGACCTGATTGATGCCTGCTCTGTCTGCTCACATCCCCATCCCTCCCCAGGCCACTCACTCTTCCTGGGACTCTCATTATCCAAGGACCAAAAGTCTCATGGGGCACAGGGCTTGGCACCTTGTAATATCCTACAAGATGCGTGTTAAATGGGAGGGCCTGAGGGGGGTGATGCATGTGTCAAACAGAAACAGCACTAAGTGTGGTGCTATTTCAGCCCAGGGCTCTACTCTGGCCCAGTATAAGGCGAAGGTGGAGGGGGCCATGGGCAGCAGTCTCTCACTGGGGCTCAGTGCATGCTCACTGAGTGCTAGAGCAGGCCCACAGGGGAGAAGCCAGGGGGCTTCCCAGTCAGTTCCATAGGGGTCTGAGTGGGAGGTGATAGTTCTGCAGAGAGAGAGCTGAGTGCTTGACCATGCTGAAATCGGCAGTTGTGGTGGCTGTGCCAAGGCTTCGAGCCTTTTCCGGGGGGACCACTGGGCAGATGGTTGCTCTGGAAGAAGCCACAAGGTCATAGCCATGTCCTTCAGGCTTCAGTGAGATGAAATGACTGGCACCCAGCTCCTGCCAGACAACAGAGGGTCCGAGCCAGCCATAGCTTCTGGGTCATTGGAAGCAGCCCTGTCCCAGGCAAACACTGTTGTGTTTGTAAAGTGCCGTGCACAGGCAGGCCCCTGGTCCTGGGGGACTCGGGGCTATGGCTGGCTGGAGCAGGGAGAGTCCCCGAGGCCTATGGGAGCTGTGTCAGCCATGACAGTTGGAATCATTGGCACTGAGTGAGCACGGAAGGGACCCTGAGGACTCTGGCTCACGTTCATGGCACTCTGGAACAATAGAGCTGTTCTCTGAGCAAAGTCAGCCCCCTGGATTTACAGAAACCCCCTTCCTCCTGGCAGGTGAATGAGGCCAGGCCCACTGCTTGGCAAAGTAGCCTGGGAGGATTTCCGTGTGTGTGTGTGTGTGTGTGTGTGTGTGTGTGTCCCGCTCCTAGGTAGAGGCCCATGTGCACTGAAAACTTAATACCGCTGTATGGGGCCACCCGTCTGATGCATCTCTGAGTGTGTGCTCTTGCCTTCCCTGCCCTTGGGCCATCTCCCTTCACTTCCCATCCTGGGCTGTAGGAACGGGATGGGCGCAGGGCTGGCGATAAAGTGGATTTCTCTGGGTTCAGGCTCTAATGGGCTCTTCTCTCAGTAACTTAGGGGTGCCGCCAGGCCGGGGGAACTGCCCCCTCACCGTGCCTCTGCCCTTTGACCTCATCTACACGGACTATCATGGCCTTCAGCAGATGAAACAGCACATGGGCTTGTCCTTCAAGAAGTACCGGTGAGAGGCCAGGGACCCTTGAGACCACAGCCCATGCCTTCCCTCCTGCAAGGGTGGAGCACTACATGACCCCCTCCCTTCCTGTCTCAGCCTTTGCCCTCCCACTCCAACCAGATCACTGACAGCCCTCTAGAGCCGTCCATCCCTCTGCGGGCTGGGGCTGGAGCCTGGTAGGATGAGAGGTGACCTGGATGGAGGGCCTGAGGCATCCCAGGGGGTGAGGGTGAGGAGGGTGGGAAAGAGAGCCCCTGATGTGGGAGAGGCAGCCAATGCCCTTCAGTAGCCCCAGGAGCTAAGGCAAGTGTGCCGCAGCCAGCAGAAGTGGGTTCATTTAGCACCGAGAACCCCGCTGTTCACTCCCGTGCTCTAATGCCATCAATACCCGGTGTGATTTTTATTAGAGGAAGGTGACGGCCAGCGATATTGCTTTTATTATTAATGTGGACTGTCTGTGCATCGCCATCCTGCCCACCCCGCCAGCTCTCCCCGGGAATCAGGAATCCTGCCGACCTCAGCAGTCTGCAAGATTCTGGGTCACCCGGAAGAACGCTGATCGCTGGCAGCTTTGTGTGGGGGTGTCTGAATGTCAGCGCCTTTGTTGAGTAGCCACTCGGGGTAGGATGGGCGGGTGGGGTTTCTGGAGCCTCAGAGGTGACCTGGCCTTAGGTTAGCTGATCCTATAGGAGTTCTGGGCTTTAGACTAGAAGAAGCTTTGGGGCTGGGGGGATAACAGTGAAGGAGGGAGGCCAGGGTCAGAACCCCTTTGAAACCTAGGAGGGGCCACCCTTGCTGAGGAAGCTTGGGGCAGTCTCCCAAGCCCAGGTCCCCAGGACCCAACTCATGGGCACTGTTCTTCCCAATAAGGCATAACTTATAAATGACCGTAAGCAATGAGGGGATGTCCCACGCCCTTCAGATACCACCTCATTTCCTAGCCTTCCTCCAGTGGAGGTGATGGTTTGGCTTCTGGGTACCAACCAGGGACCAGACATTAAGAGTGACCAAGCGACCCTGAGGCAGCTGGACTCATTCCTGTCAGGGAAACTGGCACAGAGAGGGTGAAGCTCTTGCTGTGGTCACATGGTGAGGCAGCCCCTATGTGAAGCTCCCGCCGAGTACTGTATTCCCGTGACCTAGACACAACATTGCCACAGAGACGCCCCTAGTTCAGGGACATGCCGAAAGGTATGATCTCAATCCTTGTTCCCTCTGGGGGAGGACAGGTGCAGAATTCGAGTCATCGACACTTTTGGGACAGAGCCAGCATACAACCACGAGGAGTATGCCACACTACACGGCTACCGGACCAACTGGGGTTACTGGAACCTTAACCCCAAGCAGTTCATGACCATGTTCCGTGAGTGATACCGGGAGAGAAGGGGTCTCCCCAAGTGTACAGGTTGGGTCTCCCCATAAGTGCAGGGGCTGGTCTTCCCCCACCCTGTGTGTGAAGGGGTGGGTGCCCCTTCTTCCTGGGCCAGTGGGATGAACTCAGCAAGCACCTGCCATCCCCGTGGGTAAAGAGAAGCAGGAATCAGAGACTGCATGAGGTATGCCCAAGGCTGGTGGCTGACCCAAGGTTGGGAGTTCTGAGAAGCACATAGCTCAGAGCAGAGGACCCAGTGGCCTTCCAGAAGCTTCTTAAACCAACCAGAGAAGCTGGGAGGGATGGTAATGAAGCAGGTGGATGAGCTGGAAGGCTGTGAAGAACGTGGAAACTCCTTCAGGCTCCGGATGGTGAGCCTGGAGGGAGGGAGTGAAGGCGGCTAAGGAAGGTCAGACTTAGGAGCCCGGCAACAGCCGTTTGCTTTCTTTGTTTAGTTGACTGATTTTTGGTTTTTCGAGACAGGGTTACCCTGTGTAGTCCTGGCTGTCCTGGTGTTCGCTCTGTAGACCAGGCTGGCCTCAAACTCAGAGATCTGCTCTGCCTGCCTCTGCCTCCCGAGTTCACTGCCCGGCTGAGTGCTGGCCATTTTTATCTTGTCGTCCCCCCCCCCCCGCACCCCCCCTCTGCCTCGGGTGCTGAGGATCACACACACAGGGCCTTGTGCATGTTAGACCAGCTGCACCAACAGTCTCCCCCACTTTTAAAACTTTGAGGTACGATCTCAGTATGGTCTCAATATGTACTCCTGCCTGCCTTTGAACTTGTGCCTCAGCCTCCCAAGTGCTGGGATTTTATTCCTGTGTGGTTTTTGATTAAGAGTCTATCTGGTGTCACTTAATAAATATCTTTTATTTATTAATTTATGCACATGGGGGCAGTGGCAGTGGAGCCATGGCAAGAGTGTGGAGGTCAGGACAACCTGCAGGAATCTGTCGTTCTGGTATCGAACTCAGGTTGTCAGGCTTGGCAGCAGGCTCCTCCTCCATCCCGAAACATCTTTCTGGCCCTCCTCCGCTGCCACAAGCAGAGTGGCATCGTAAGCATCTAATTTGTGACACTTCAGAGGCTCTGGGCCAGAAAGCCAGATAAGCCGCCTCGTTAGGAAGGTGTCTAAATCAAGAGCAGAGTGGGTTCCACGCAGTTCCCGGGGACGTGAAGAGGATGTGATCTTTATTCAAAGCGGCAAACTTGTGGCATTTCTGTCAGCAGCTTAGGTTCAGGCTGCACTGGGCAGACGTGAGAGACCATGGGCAGTGAGTAATGACTGCATTAGTTCTCAGAAAGGGAGCACAATTCCTGCAGCCCCTGCAGTCTCTAGATGAGGAGACAGAGGCCCAGAGAGGTATTGTGACCTATCTGGGGACACAGCGCTCTGTGGAGACCCCTCTTTGCTGGGAGCGCATTTGGAAGTTCTGTGGGTCCCAGAGGAGAGAGTGATTCTGGTATAACGCAGAATGAAGTCCGGAGGGAAAAGATATGAAGTGGAGGGCAGAGGCCCCTGAGTAGGGAAAGATGTGGGATTTGAGTGTCAGGTGGTGATCCACTCAGAAGTTATAAAGGTGATGCAGGAGCCTGGGGGACCAGGCAAGTGCCACTGTGTTCTGCAGGCACAGTGTGCTGACTGACCGCAGACAGACAAAGGGGCAGAGATCAGTCTGGGGGCAGAAGACAGCTAAGAGGCTTCTGCAAGAACCTAAGAAGGAGCCGGCAAGATGGCTCACCAAGTAAAGGTGCTGGCCACCAAGTGAGATGAGCTGAGTTCAATCCCTGGGACCCACACTGTGGAAGGAGAGGACAGACTCCCACAAACTGTCCTCTGACCTCCACACAGGCACCATAATACACAAGGGCACACACATATACATACATGCAGTTAATCAATTAATAATGCTGTAAAATATTTTAAAAGAACCTGCATGAGAAAATGAAGAGTTGTCCCAGGGTAAAGCTCTTTGAATTTGGAGTTCCAGACTTGCAAACTCCTATTGATTTTCCTGAACCCCAAGTCAAATGTTTCTAATTTTTCCCATTGTTTATGATCCCCTCGGCTTCTGTTCCAAACATTGTATGCTTGCTCACTTTATAATTATTCTGTTCTTAGAATTTTGAGACAGGGTCTTGAATAGCCCAGGCTGGCTCTTTCCCTCTCTCGGCCTAACCTTTACCTGCCCTTAGAGTTCTTTGTTTAATTGTCCCTGCTATTTTTATGGTCGCCACGCTTCCTTGTCCATTCACACTGACGGATTCAGCTAATTATATTCTAAATCTGTCCCTTCTGCTGGAGTTGGTCTAGTGCAGGGCAGTCCTGATGTGTCCTCAACTGCTCAACTGAGGGAGGCCACCAGAACAGGGAGGCTGCCAGTCCATCTGGAGGCAGAGGGAAGGGAGGCATCCAGGGATCTATCCATCCATCCATCCATCCATCCATCCATCCATGAGGGTCTGAGAGGGTCTGGCTGCCTGTCTGGGGAGGGGGTACTGCTAACATTGAGAAGAACCTAGGTGATAACAGACTGGTTACCCACGCAGAGAGCTCTGGGCCTCCGGGCAGGGCTCCTCCTCACGTCCTAAAGCCAAGAAGAGGCCTAGGTCTAGTCTGTAACCAGCCAAGGGGCGTGAGCATTCCCAGGCTTTGTGGTTGGAAGCACCAGGGGCTGGGCATGTGGCTCAGTTGGCAGAGGGCTCGCCTAGCATGCGCAGGACCCTGGGTTCTCTCTCCAGTGCCATATAAGCAGGGCATACAGCATACACCTATAACCCCAGAAGTTAGGAGGCAGAAGCAGGAGACTCAAAGGGTCTGGGTCATCCCAGTTACACAGGGGAGGTAAAAGACAACCTAAGATCACCTGTGGGACTCCCCCTGGCCACATTGTCTCATTAGCACATCTCCCCCTGCTGAGGAAGGCTAGGGTACGGATCTCAGGCATCTGGAGTAGGAAGTGGGGTGACAGGAGTTTGGGGTGTCCCGGGAAGCTGAGCATGCCTTGCTGACAGCCGGCACTCACCAGAGTTCCACCCATGTGGGAAGGCAGTGGGGTCTAGAGACACGGGATTCCAGGTCCTAGCACCTCCCAGGAGGGCTACCAGAGCTGGCCAGACCCGTGGGAGGGAACAAGAGAGAAGACCTGGTGACTGGTTCTTAAGACGGGCAGGTTGACCCACATCTGATCTTAGAACCTCGGCTGTGCTCAGTACTGCGGACTGTTGCAGGAGAAAGAATTTCTTCATTAAGTTAAGTATTACTTAAATAAGGAGAGAACCCTTTTGATTATATAATCTGTTGGTCAAATTGTATGTATTGGGTAATCTTTGAACAATAATGCAATAATGATGCTTTTTCTGAAAAATCTAAGCAAATAATGAATACATTATTTAAAAGAGATAAAACTCACTTGGCCCCTGAGGGACAGTGAGGAAGCCAGACCCTGCCTGGGGCTCTGGTTCTGGTAGAGAATTAGGATATCTTTGTCTTAATTCTCTGTTGTGTTCTCAACAGGAAACCAGCCAGGGGCCCCCAGGGGAGGCTGGTGGACCCTAGAGAGGCTCATGGGGGCAGGAGGTGAAGGGGGTGTGTGGAGCAGTGGGGGGGGGGGGATCCTGTCAGAAAAGGGAGGGGCTTAGGCCAGGCAGAACAAAGGCTGGAGGTGTGACCGAGGCAGTGCTTTGGCTGGGGACACTGAGGTGAGCTGGGGACACAGATGAGCTGACACTGCGGTAGCCTGACCTTATTCTGACAAGAATAACTGAGTGGTGTGTAGTAGAACTTCCGGTCAGGGAGTGTCAAAGACTAGGCCCCCAGGGCAGAGTCGGTAGAGCCTGGAGATTGCGAGAGGGAGCATGGCCTGAGGGATCTTGGGCAAGTCTAGGAACCTGATGGGACCTGAGTCAGAAAGGATTGTTCTAAAGAAAATAACTTTGGAGACAGGTGGACAGCTGTCAGTGTGCCTGGGGATAAGGGGAGGGGATAAGTGGAGGAGAAAGCCCTGCGGTGATGTGTGTGTGGTGGGAGAAAGAAGCCAAGATGGAGATAGTGCCCTAGACAAGGGACTGAGCAGAGATGGTAGTCCTGGCTATGCTACCCAGAGTCAAGTCAGTCAACCTAAAACAAGTTGGGAGCCAGGTGGCCCTGTAGGTTCTCTGCTCTGAGCTTTGTGACGGTCTCTAGTCCAGGCCAGTTCACCCACGGGTGCTGTCCCCACGTGCTCAGTAGGAACTCCTGGGACAGGCCATCCAGGGAGGCCGGGGCTGCTGCTTGGAAGTCTGTTTGATAACCCCGACTTTCCCTCTACGGCCGGCCTGTAGCTCACACCCCAGATAACTCCTTCATGGGCTTCGTGTCCGAGGAGCTCAATGAGACGGAGAAGCAGTTCATCAAAGACAGCAAGGCCAGCAACATGGCAGTGGTGTACGGCAAGGAGGCGAGTATCTGGAAGGTGAGCCCCGGCAGGTCCACTGCCCGGCCGACCGTACCATGTCTGGTGCAGAACAGCGCTTGCCCGAGTGCAGGTCACACCCGTGCCCGTGCTGGACGTACCCACCGAATGTGCCATGCCTTTACAAGTGCAGACCACACCCATTCTGGCACAAGCCTCGTGTCCACTGCGCTAAGTGCCTGCCCCACAGGTCATGTCCATGACAGTGCTGGCCACCACACTACACCTGGTTCTAGCGCAGATCACGTCCACATTGTGACGGCTCAGGCCAAACAATTCCAGGATTTGCCCAGCCCTGTCTCTGCAAAGCCCATGTGATTGCAGTCCTCATCTGAAGCCTCAGGCATGGCTGCAGAGAATCCAGAATGCTGCAGCTCCGTCTACTGCTCTGCACCCCGGAGGACAGACTATATGTCTTCCTAATGGTTCAGGATAGTCCCCAATGAGATGGTGACAGTCCCCCTCACCCCCCTGGACTGCTTCCAGAGACCTGCCTGGCTGCTTTGCAGAGGAAACCCTCTACCCCCACCTTAGGAACTGATGAATGCCACAAATCCCACAGGAAGACTTAGGCGAGAGTGGAAATTGGTGGGGTGAGCGGTGGGGGTGGGACTTAGAAATTAGAATCCTACCTTCCAGCTTAGGTCCCCCATCCTGGGATGCTTGTGAGGGCTGATGGCTGCTTCTGGTTACTAACCTGTTCTCTCTGTCCCCTGTGCTCCATGGTGATGAGGCAGCTCCAGGTATGGAACGGAAGCCCCCACGTGCATGCCTTTGCCTGACTCCCGTAGTGACTGCACTGTGGGGTCCCTGAGGGTGCCCTGGACTCTGACACTAGCTCCACAGATGTCCTAGGGTGGGGAGGAGTGATTGGGGACAGCAGGGTCTAAGGAGCAGTCTTCCCTGGATCCCGGTGAGGACAGGCAAGTTCCTGGGCACAGCTGCAGACAAGGCTGAGGGTGGGAGGGACAGAAGACAGGCAGGAGGCAGACTGTGAAGTCAGGGTTGGGCCGGGAAATGTGGCTCCGTTGGTAGAGTGCTCGCCTAGAGCGTACAAACCCCAAGGTTCGGGCCCTAGGACCCGTAAGCAGCATGGTTGGAACAAACCTGTAATCTCAAGATTTGGGAGGTAGAGACAGGAAAGATGACAGGGTCAGGGTCATCCCAGGGTGTGTAACTAGTGTCCTGCACCAAGCTGTGACACAGTTGTCTCATTTGAGAATCCTCGGGCCCGATTGGATAGGTAGCATTAGGTCAGCTGTCACAGGTTGATAGTGGTCCAACAAGATGGGTGTCTCTCACAATTTCAGGGGGTGGCCAGGCAGAGCCACATGGCTCCTTGGTAACACATGGTGTTTAGTCTTCACCCTGAGTCTGTCACAGGCTCGGGATCAAACATCTCGTCCTCAAAGACAAACCCCAGTCAATGAGAGGAGGGATGAGTGGGGCTGTCTCCTGTATCACCCAGAGACTGGGTCTCCATCACATGGCTCCACCCAGTTTGAAGGAACACCACAGAGTGGTTTCATTCCAAGCCACCGTGTGTCCACCTCATGTCTGGGTTCTTGTTGAGGAAGGTGCTGGGTGGTGTCTCATCGAGCACACTGACATCGTGATAACAGAGGCTGACATTTGTGTCAACGCCAAGCAATGCAGGGGGCCGGCAAGTGCCTTCTTCCTTGCTCTTCTCCTGGGTGGTGATTATGGCATTGTGCCCATTTTACAGATGGGGAAAGCGGGGCTCACAGGCTATAGCGTGAGTCAGTGGCCGAGAAGGTGTTACAACCACATCTAGCTGAGCCCAGAGCTGCCCTGCTGAACTCCGGCTCTGCACAGCCTTCCCAGAACAATGGCGGCTTGTGGCGTGGCTGGGGATACCGGAGGTCCAAAATCCTGCTGAGATGTCTAGGGACAGAGAGAAGGCCTTGGAGCAGAACTTGCTGAGGCCACCAGGGAAGGGGCACAAGTGGGGAGAACGCCTGGCCAACAGAGAGTGGAGGAAGGAAGTGTGGGCGGATGAAAGTCCAGCTTTGGAGACAGCCCAGATCAGATCAGCCCTATTCAATCAGAAACCTCAAAGAAACTGCATCTACCCAGTGTCTATAACTAGAAAGTGTCAGAGACGGACGGATGAGAGCTGAAGGCCCTGTCCTGGACAGGTGCCATGGAGAGCCTGTGGGAAGAGGGAGGATGGAGGCCCTGTATCTCCTGTGTCTTGTGCAGAGGTATCTGGGGTTTCGTGTGTGCGTGCGTGCGTGCGTGCGTGCGTGTGTGTGTTAAGCAGGTCTTCCTGTCTCGGTTTGCAGAAAACAGCTGGGGGCTATGGCTTTGCGACTGTTGATTGTAGAGCTTAGGAGGGGCTGGGGGTCAGAGTTCACGGTGCAGCGGGCTAAGGACAGGTATCCAGCAGGCCCCAGGGGAAGTGTGCCTTACAGCAGACAACCCAGACAGCCACTGACAGAAGACAAATGGTGATCTGAACTTAGAGCCATCACACCCGTTGAGAGCAGAGAAAACTGTGACCTCTGACAGACAGGTGGAGGAGCGCGAATACGCTACAGATACCTATTTCTGGAGTCTTTGTGTGATCATGCCCCTGTGTGTGTGTGTGCGTGCATGCGTACACGCAGAGGTCAGAGGGCAGCTTTCAGGAATCAGGTCTCTCCTTCCGCTCTGTGGGTCCCAGGAATTGAACTCACGTCACTGTCTCGATGGCAAGTGCCTTTACCCACTAAGCCATCTTGCTGGCCCAGTGTTGATCTGTATTTAAACGCCTCCCTCCGGTTAGCCACTGGTCTTCTCTGTCCTTCACCCGTGGCCCCAGAGAGCAGCCAGCATCCTACCTTACTGAGGACCACATAAGCAAATACTTTCCCTTTGTGCTGGGTACTACGAGACCCTAATCCTGCTTTAATTTCGCCTGGCTCCTGTCTGCTGTTTTATGCCCGCCATACACCAGCTGTTAGGATTGTTTTAAACAGAGGTGAGTTCACTGAAATGTACCACACATCTCTCCTTACCTAATCCGAGGCCCTTTGTCTCTGATTTTTTTCTGGAATACCCGACCCCCTTTTAATTTTTTTCTTTTTACATTGACTTCCTTATTTTGTGTGAGCCAGAGAGCTCTCCTGGAGGCCAGAGGACAATTTGTTGGAGCTGGTTCTCTCCGTCCACCATATGGTCTCTGAACTTGAACTCAGATCGTCAGGCTTGGCGGCAAGTGCCTCTGCCTGCTGGACCAAGTTGCCAGCCCCTCACCTGTGTTCCTGAAGGGTATTTTTGGCAGTGCACAGAATCCCATTTTTGCTATGTTGGCTTTTCTGAAGACAGGGTCTTGCCAGCCGTGTAACCCAGAAGCCCTTGAATTTACTATGTATTCAGGCCATTCTGTGGCAATTCTCCTGCCTCAGCCTCCCAAGTATTGGGGTTACAGGTATGCACCACGCCTGGCTAAACCTTGACTTTAGGAGAAAGCAAATGCTGTCTTTTATGGATGGTGCTAAGGCCAACCAGCCTTTGTTTATCCCTGTTGTGGTCTTGTTGCTGCCGCCTGTTTCCTGGGAGGCTGGGGGTGAGAATATGCAGAGGCAAGGACACAGACTGGAGAGATTTCAACGTAAAGGCTCTTTACTGTAAAAGGGTGGGGGTGGGGTCTTTATTGGGTTAGGGAAATTAAGCTGCCGCAGGAACGTTTTTTGGTTGGTTCTTTTGAAACTGGTGGTCGCTGCTGGCGTGTTGTGATTGGCTAGGAGTGCGCGTCATTGCTGTGCTTTTGGTCTGCAGACAGGTTGTTTTGGCCAATTTTGCTTATTCACTAAATTTGCATGCTCTTGCTTGTGCTTGCGGTATTGCCCTGCCTCACGTCCCAAAGCCACAGCTCTTCTCGGCTTCCCTCAGTAAGTTTCATGGCTTCAGTTTTTTGCCTTTGAGTCCATGATCCATTTTGAGGTTACTTTGCCATGTGGTGGGATATACAGATTCAAATTCTTCCAATTCTGAGTTAACCACACTGGGTGCCGGGCTTGGACCCCTTCTCTCTTTCTTCGCGTGTGGATGGCAAATGCCTGGGATCTCTTGTTCACAGTGCGTTCTCCCTCCTCAGAGACACCCTCCCTAATCAGCAGTGAGGCAGTTGTGGGTGTGAGCTCTCTGTCTGGACTCAAATGTCCCATCCCCTTCACCTTTGTGTCATCCTGATGCTGGTACCATGCTGTCCCCACTCCTGCTGCAAATAGACCTGGGGTCAGCTGCTCTGTGTAACGAGTCTTTCTTTGGGCCGCCAAGTCCCAAATAATGACACGGTGACTTCTTACTAAGTATAAAAGCTTGGCCTTAACTTAGACTTGTTCTCAACTAGCTCTTATAATTTAAATTAACCCATTTATATTCATCTATATTCTGCCAAGTGGCTCATTATGTTTTCTCAGAACTGTGGGTCTCATTTCCTCTGTCTGGTGAATCCGCCTCTCCCCAGATTTTCTCTCTCTTCCTGCCTATCCTTTCCTGCTTAGCTATTGGTTGTTCAGCTCTTTATTGAACCAATCAGAAGGTGCTTTGACAGAGATGTCTTTACAGTGCACAAGGAGACCCCACAATAGCTCCTTCTGCTCATATTCTTTTCCAAAGTTATTCCACCCATTTTAAGTGCCCAGAACTTCCAAATGGGGTTTAGCTAACCCTGTTCGTTCGTTTCTGTTGCAAAGCCTTCTGGGTTTTCCGTAAGGTTTTTTTTTTTTTTTTTTGGTTGCCTTGAATTTTTGTATGTTCTAGAAATGAATATGAAAAAAAGTCGTAAGAATAATTTGAAGTCAAAGCTGATGCCGTCTTCTTCCAGAGAGGAAGCTTTGATTCCTATCTTGTAGCTGGGGCCCTAACAGTCCCAGGTCATTTCAATAATTTATATCAATTGAAACAATTCAAGTCAGAATGTGGCACCTGTGGGGGCCACTCTAGTTCACTTCTTTCAGCTAATAAGTCTCCAATCTAGAACTTCCACCTCCTTCCTAGATGAAAAGAGGGATACACGTATGAGCGAGTGGAAGGACAGGTGGACAGGGAATGGATGGATGGATGGACGGACGGATGGAGACATGGATGGATGAGTGGGTGGATGTAGGGGTGAAAAGGTGGATGGATGGATGGATGGATGGATGGATGGATGGTGAACAAGGTGTGTGTGTAGACAGGTTAATGGTTGAATTGATGGATGGGTGTATAGGTGAGTGTGTGAGGAAGTTCCAGAGAGCTCCACAGGTACTCAGGGCATTTAGACTCGCAGATACATTTAAGTATTGGGTCTCCATGGGCGCCTTTGGAAACCAGTCAGTTCCATGGCCAGAACCAACCCTAATGCCTCTGGTTTAGCTCAAGCCCTGCACTTCACAGATGAAAAACTGGAGGGCCAGAGAGGAGAGGGACCTTGCCCGTGTCTCCACAGCAAGTTAACAATCACCCCACGATGAGTCCCTGTCTTCTGACCCTGGAGCCGGGGTGCCTGATGTACCAGCTCTGCCTTTTGAGTGAGGGAGTCTCCATTGTCTCCCCCTCCTTGTGCAGGGCAAGGAGAAGTTTCTGGCCATCCTGAACAAGTACATGGAGATCCATGGCACCGTGTACTATGAGAGCCAGCGGCCCCCCGAGGTCCCTGCCTTTGTGAAGAACCATGGCCTCCTGCCACAGCCTGAGTTCCAGCAGCTGCTGCGTAAGGCCAAGGTGAGGCTCTAGGACCTCAGGCCACTGTCCCATCCCTGCAGGCCACAGCCATGGATGACGGGCATCCACCAAGCTGGACATTTCCATGTGTTCTGCCGCCCAGAATCCTGGCAGACACGCAGGTATCCGGGACTTGGGGAGTGGGAGCTGTACTGTCCGGCTCTCCCCTCTCCATCCCAGAGCTGGGCAAACTGTAAAAGCTGCGGAGGGGCAGTCACACAGGCTGAGGAGACCCTGTCTAGTCTCCATGGGGCCATTGGTTCTGGAGGGCTGCTTCTACGAGCTCCCAGAGTTGGATCTCTGCAGCTACAACTGGTTCACTGGGGATGAGCCTGTGGCTGGCCCTGGAGTATCGTCTGAGGCCAGAAAGTCTCCCACTAGAGTCCAGTCCCTCCTGGTCTTTCCTTAGATCTCTCCGATATGTATGTGTCGGGAGAGGAAGGACGAGGTAACCTTACACAGTGGCTCGGGTCTCAGAATTACTTACCAAGCTCCTTCCTGGAGCCGGTGTAGTCAGTTACAGGATGAATATTTTAACACCTTCTTTCAAAGGTCCTTTCAGAGCCTGCATAGCCTGGGTGGGGGTGGGGACACTGCCTCCTCCTTCCCCACCAAAAGCATTGCTTGATGGAGCAAGGAGACGCCATTTATAAAGCCAGACTGCTCGTTCCATAATGGGGAAACTGAGGCCCATGGAGAGGAAAGGCGTGTTTATAGCCCACAGTGACTCATCTATACTGCCCCCTGCAGTTTGCTATGAATGCCGAGACCATCTCTGCCTCTCTGGTTTCTGGAGTCCTGGGCTGAGGTGGCCCAATCTCCCTGATCAGTGGTTCACCCCACCCCACCCAGTTTTTGTTTTAACATTTATTTGTTTTGCTGGAGAATTGGGGTCAGGCGTGTACTACAAGGTCAGAGAACAGCTTCTGGGAGTCGGTTTTCTCCTTCCACCATCATCCCTGGTATGAGTGGGTCTGGGGTCCCAGGAAAATGACCACACAGTGCAGAGTATTTCATGAAAGGCAAGAAGTTTTACTTCTGCAGAGGGAGCACAGCCATGTAAGGGAGAGGGAGCACAGCCATATAAGGAGCGCGCTGGGTTTGTATTTTGAATGCAGAGGGGTCCCTGCGCCTCAGTCAAGCCGGTCAGAGCGCAGCTGCAGCATCACGCTCTTACAACCTTGGAGAGCAGGATGCAATCCTCCACACATGCTTTTATCAAGGTTGAGCCCAGGTCCTCAGGTTTGGCGGCACGTGCCTTTACCCTTGGAGCCATTTTGCCTGCCCTCTGCTTCCAGCTCTTTATAGGGTTCGGATTTCCCTACGAGGGCCCAGCACCCCTGGAGGCCATCGCCAACGGCTGCATCTTCCTTCAATCTCGCTTCAGCCCGCCCCACAGCTCCCTCAACCACGAGTTCTTCCGGGGCAAGCCCACCTCCAGGGAGGTGAGCAGAAGGGCCAGATCTGGGAACCTGAGAAGGGGATGGAGCGTTGGGGTGCGTAGAGGGAAGGGATCAGGGTGGGTGCGTGAGCCAAGGCCAGCTGCAGGCTGAAGCAGCCGCCTGTTGGTCCCGGGCAGGTGTTCTCCCAGCATCCCTACGCAGAGAATTTCATCGGCAAGCCTCACGTGTGGACTGTCGACTATAACAATTCCGAGGAGTTTGAAGCAGCCATCAAGGCCATCATGAACACCCAGGTGAGACTCTGTGACCTCGGCTCTTCCCTGTAACTGGAAAAAGGAACTTCCTAGGGAACTTGCCTAGGCTTGCAGGGCTAACTTTGGAAAGGCGTCCAGCCTGGACCTGCTTAGCACAATCCTGAATCCAACCACGTGAACTAGAAAAGGAGGCATGGGTCCCCACTCCCAAACTTGGTGTGTGGGTAAGGGGAGAGAGTGACTCCCTGCCGTGAGCAGCCTGCACACTCTTATCTGGCAGCTGTGGGTCAGATATCATTTCCTCTTGGCATAAGTTAGCAGGTGTTCTCTGGGTGTGTGGGGAGGGCTGTGCCCTTCAAGCAGCTGTCCTGGAGACGCTGGCTCTCTTGCAAGTTCAGCTCAGCAAACCTGGCAGGGGCTAGGCCATGTGTCATACAGGTATGTCCACGGAACTGGCTCAGGGACTGGCTATTGCATACCAAGAGCGGAGCACTGGGGCCCCTTTAGTGAGTGTGGGAGGCCTGGTGTGTGCGCATATGAGAGATGAGGGGAGAGGGGGCCGTACATACGTATCACAGCTTCCAGTCACTCCTTGGGCTTGTTATGCCCAGATCCGTGAAGTCCCCCAAAAACCAACAAGGAGACCAAGTCCCGTATATACAAGCAAAGAGCCTTTATTTTATGCAAGTTTGCAAACTCGGGCTCTCCACTTGTCCAACGTATTGGAATAAACGGAGAGCCCGGAGCTCAGCTGGAGTTGGGTTTTTATAGTAGTAAAGGTGGGGGTGAGGGGTTTCTAAGGTTCAGGACCCTTGCTTGATTGGCTGACATTTGTCTTGGGGTGTCCTGGGGAGTATGTGCTGGCAGGTGATCCTATCTTCAATGGTTGAAATGTTAGGCATTTCCTTTGGATGGTCTGTTCTTGGGTGGTGCCCAGATAATCTTAGTTTATGGTCCTTCCTGCAACCAGGTATTGCTTCGGGGTAAACTACTGAGACTCCTTTAAGCTTATGGCTAGGCCCTACATTGGCAGGTGATAATGATTGGAAGAGCTTCCTTTGGGTGGTCTGTTTCTGTTTAGCTTCTCATGGCTGGCTCCTACAGGCTCAGCACTTTATTTCAAGAAAACTTATTTCTTTTTTTAAAAACGTATTTATTTTATTATTTCTATTTATAGGTGTGTGGGTGTGTGTGTGTGTGTGCACCCACATGCACGTGCACATGAGTGTGAGCGCTCTCAGAGGCCAAAAGAGGGTGTCAGATCCTGTGGAGCTGGATTATAGGCTGTTGTCAGCCATTGTTGTGGGTGCTGGGAACCAAACTCAGGTTCTCTGTAAGAGCCTCAAACACTTTTTTAAAAGGTGTATTTCTTTTTATTTTTATGTGTACCAATGTTTTGCCTGCGTGTATGGCTGTGTACCAGGTGTGTGTCTGGTGCCCACAGGGGTCCATCCCCTGGAACTAAAGTTACAGACAGTTGTGAACATCTTGCAAGAATAGCCAGTACTCTTAACCGCTGAGCCATCTCTCCAGCTTCCCCAAGAAAACTTATTTTAAAATGTTTTGGGCTGAGTGTTTCAGAGGTTTCCGTCCATTTCGGTGGGGAGGGCGTGGCAGATCACAGGACGCCGTGAGAATATCCGCCGGTGCTGGCTGGTGTCTCCCTTTCTTTCCATCTGGGCCCCACCCATCTGGTGACTCTGCCCCTTAACTGTCTCTGGAAGCGTCTCAGAGATACTCAGCTGTGTTGCCTTGGCTTAGGAGCGGGCGATTGTGGGAGGACACAACCCCCCCCCCCCCCCCCCCGCCACAGGGAGTCCCTTACACTGGGACTTCTAAGAGATGAGCTGTGTAGTGGCAGAGAATGTCGCATTATTTACCCTTTGAGTCTTGTTTTGTCTTAGAAAAGGGAAACAAAACCCTGGGCATCTCTTCAATTTTGTTAGTTAATCTAAAAATTAGAATAAAATAAGAACAAAAGACGAAGGAATTCAATAGGTATTATCCATCTCGGAGAGACCCCAAATCAGCCCCCTATAGCCCAGAGGGGCTCAAATATTACAAAGATCCACTCCCTTGGGAAGCTAAGACAGGAAGGTTGGGGGTTCCAGGGCACCCTGAGCTGCATAGCCTCAATAGGCTGGGAACTTACAGCTCAGAGCCTGTGCTAGCCACCTAGGCTGATTTCTTAGAACCAGCCTTGGCCTTGAAGTCTGTGTGTCAAACAGGCACTCTGGTTAACTGACTGTCGATAAGTTTCTGAACAGCTGGCAGGGGCTCCGGGGAATGTAGCCACCATAAGCAAATGGCCAGGCTTGTTCTGCAAGTCTTCACTTCTTCAGGGAGGGAGGAAGGAGGAACCAGGGGGCTGGCAAAGGAGACCAAAGCCTCCCAGGCCAGCACTCCCCACCCTGAAGAAAACGCAGGGCTTGGGCTGTGGCTCCTGCCTGTGAACACACGGTCCAGATGGGGATGTTCCAGGTGGGAGGACGGGAGGTGACGTGCCGCCTCTGCGTGACCCTCCACATCACCCATTTTGCACAGGACTAGTCCTTGTCACTGTCAGAAGATGACAGCCATTCCTGCAGTTTGACCCAGTGGGGTCATCTTCAGCCGCTGCTCCTGGCAGGAGCTTCAAGCTGGCTGGTCTGGCTGGAAATGCCCCTCACAAAGGGGACCTTTGAGTTGCTTGTGACAAGAGCTACTTGCTGTCACTCTGGAGCCCAGGAGCCTCCTGTGGAGGGGAATCCCCCTCCCTAGGCTGGTTGTTTATAGTTGCTTCTAAACCTTCCCCAACAAGCCCTAAGAGGGACCCCCGACCAGAGCTCAGTGGCTCCTTGAACTCTGTTCTGATTGTGGGGGTTCTGGCTTGGGCAGCAGCTGGCTGCAGGTCGTCCCAAGCCGTCAGCTCAGAAACCAGACAGGGTGTGACAGGGCTGAGTCTGGGAAGGCAGCACAGGTGACTGGAGTAACATGGCCGCTGGATGTGGGCCCTGGAGGATCTCTGAGCCTCAGCCTCAGGAGGAGGAAGTCTACCCATAATGCCTGGTAGTCATCCCTGGTGCAGTCAGAACAGCAGCATACTGCTTTGAGGGTCAGAGGCAGCAGGACCTGAGTCAGAACGAGCAGTGGCTGTCCCCTCTTGGGGATGCTGGCTATTGTTGACATAAAACGTGACTCTTACCTCAAAGAGATTGCTTATTCTGATGTGTGATCTTGACAAAAGAACACAGATTCAGGTTACCACCAAGACCATGTTCCAAGGTGGTAATAGTTTCATAGAGTTTTGTTTAAATACACAGAAAATAATGCCTCAACATACTTCAGATGCATTGGTGGAACTCTAAGCTGGGCAGGTCTTGGAAAACAGGGACCTGTGGACCGTCTCGGGTGCTAGCAGATACTATCCTTAGCTTTGGGGCTGGTGAGAATTAGGGGTCTGTTTGGAGGTCTGCACCCCAAAAGCAGTCATGTCATAGTCACAAGGACATTAGTTCAGACGCGGAGGTGACAGCCCGGTAGGGATCCTGAAGGTACTTGTGGCTCCCCATCCCTCACCCCCAGGAATGTCACAGTGTCCAGGGTAGACCCTTGGCTACTGGCACAATGAAAGACTCTCCCCCTAGGAGGTAGGGTCTCCAGGGAGCAGAGCCTACTAGGTGTTCCAATGCCACTCATCCTGCTGACCAGTTTCACCGCCGCTTGTTGATGTGGTCTGCAGGAAATGACATCCCTAGAAGCCAGGCTGGGTGGAGCACAGTGATATGGATGTCCAGACCGCTGTGGCCGGACACCGCTGTTCTTGCCCTCTGCCCTTCTGGGCCAGTGGCCTCCTCTAACGTGGCTCTGCGCTGGGCCCATGAAGGCTGAGGTAGCAGTAAGGGCTGAGCAGTAAAGCAAGGAGGAGGCAGGAGGCTGACCTCAATTCTGTTTTCTTAGATTCTTTGTCACTTGTGTGTGTGTGTGTGTGTGCACGCGCGCAGTGTTTAATTTGTATGCTGTGTGTTTATTATGTGCATTGGGTATGTTGTGTTGTTATGTGCATGTTGTATGTATTGTGCATGTTGTTGTATATTTTGTGGGGCTTTCTTTTTTTCTGTTTTTTTAAGACAGGGTTTCTCTATGTAGTCTTGGCTGTCCTGGAGCTCACTCTGCAGACCAGGCTGGCCTCAAACTCAGAGATCTGCCTGCCTCTGCCTCCTGAGTGCTGGGATTAAAGGTGTGCGCCACCACTGCCAGGATGTTTTGTGTGTTTTGTGTATATATTTTTTGGGTTGTATGTGTGAGTTGCATGGTATGTGTGCATGTATGTATATGTACGTGCACATGTGTGCAGGTACATGTGAGGTCCAGAATCAATGTCAGGCGTCTTTCCTCTCTTAATCTCCACCTTTTTTTTTTTAAATAAAATCACCTTTCTGTTTATTTTATGTGCATGAGTATGCTTCCTGCATTTGTACATATGTGTCACATGCATGCCTGGTTCCTGCAGACGTCAGAAGGGTTGTCGGCTCCCTTAGAACTATAGTTAGGGATGATCACGAGCAACCATGTGGGTACTGGGAATCTAACCCAGGCCCTGTGCAAGAGCCTTCATTTTTTGAGTCAGGGTCTCTCAGTAAACCTGAAGCTCATCCACTTGGCCAGGCTGTCTGGCCAGTGAGTTCCAGGGATCCCCTCTCTCCTGGTCCACACCGAAGCTGGGTTTACAGGAACCTGCCGCCTTGCCTGACTTTTCTGCAATCTTTCTGTGCCCTACCTACTCCTCCGATCTGCTTAGACTAGGTTGCCGTACCACTTCCAGGCATTTGTACAGATGCCACAGGGCCTTTCTTTGGGGTGTGCATCTCATGTAGCCATGTACCTAGGCGGGAGGTATGACAAGATTCATCTTGTTCCTTCTAACTGGGATGTGTGAGTGCCCTGTGCTCCTTGGTGGGAATGCTCTGTACCTTGTGTGGGATGCAGGATGAGGGCGGTTGCTTCGTCATCTGTGACCGTCTGCTGACAGACCTCCTGTGACAGACCAGCGGGGCTCGGTGCTCAAGCCACAGTCCCCACCTTCAGTGGCTTTGCAGGTCATGCAGGAGATGGGGAATGAATAGGAAACGGTGACTCAGGAGCTAGCCTGTGCTAGGAGAGGACCGCTAGGGTGCTGACAGCCACTGAGAACACATTCCTCATCCAAGGACAACGGGCAGGCTCAGGATGGCTCAGGGGTAGGTGATGCCTGAGAGGGGATGAAGTGCTGGGCTTTGCAAAGGGAAGGATGAGGCCTGGAGAAGGTGGAGCCGGAGGGCTGGACTGTACGAATCCTGAACTGACACCCTGAGCGTATCCCTGGGAACAGGCAGTGTGAGCTAGTAGAGGACCAGGTGGATGGTTGGCTGGCTTTCCGAGCTGAGAGTGTCAGCCTGGTCTCTGCTGCCGCCCACGGGTATGGCCCCAGCATCCAGGTCCCTCTGCCCATCTCTTCCACAGGTAGACCCTTACCTGCCCTATGAATATACGTGTACAGGGATGCTGGAACGGATCCATGCCTACATCCAACACCAGGTGGGTCACCCTGCATCCTCTGCCCCAGGGACTTGAGGCTGTTACTCCAAAGCCTATGAATTTAAAGTTGGGGCCATGCTGATGCTGGGATCTATGTAGACTTCAGTCATAGGCAAGCCATTCATCCAGCTCCTCATTCCACCGCGGGGACTCAAGATGAGATCCAACCATCGTGGCTAGCAATCCCCACCCGACCCCAGCTGAAGTGATGGGATGCAATAGTCACGGATATCAGTCCCCACCCACCCTGCCCCACAGGCCGGGTTTTCAAAAAATCATTTCTCGGTTTGATAACTGAGTGAATGGAACAGATAGGAGCCCCTGCTCGCCACCTTCACGGGAATCAGTGAGATGGGGCCTGGAGTAGGGGTCTGCCCCGAGATCGGGGATGGCCTGCTCTTATGTCCCCTGATCCGATGATCTGAGCCGTCATAGGCTGCAGGTGGCCTGAGAGAAAACCAGGAGATGCAGAACTGTGGGGCTTGGGATCCTGGGGACAGCGGCTGTGGCTGTTAGATTTAGGCAGATGCTGTGTATGTCTGCATTTTGACCAGCCACGGTGTGAGCGTCAGGACCTGGAGACTGGTTCTGAAGTGTCCCTCTACAGATAAGAATCTGAGATCCCCAAGAAGAGCCTCGGAGGCCAGCACGAGGCTCTGTCCCCGTGCTGAGCAGGGCTCATGGGCCTCAGGCTGAAGCCGTGTCTCTGACCCCAGAAGTGAGGTCATGCAGGGTAGATAACTCCCAAGCAGGTGAGAGTTCAGAGCCCGCTTCTGCCATCCAGTCATGAGTCCCTGGCGTACGTCCTCTAGGCTTCGTGCAATAATTAGCATCCATTCTCTGGGCTACTTGGTATTATGGGAATAACACTTGAGGCTGCTTAGCATTTAGTAAGTGCCCAGTAGTGGTCCTTACTGAAACTGTAGTGCTGAGCACTCTAGAGAAAAATCCATTCCCTTCCCTAATACCTCTCTCTTCCTGACAGGACTTCTGTGTGGGCCCAAGCCCGGTTCCCCCAGCAGCCCACACCTCCCAAAGTCCCTTTGTCTTAGCTCCTAATGCCACTCATCTCGAGTGGGCCCAGAATATCAGCTCAGTTGCGGGAGCCTGGCCCCCTACCCACTCTCTCCGGGCCTGGCTGGCGGCCCCTGGGAGGGCCTGCACGGACACCTGCCTGGACCATGGGCTGGTCTGCGAGCCTTCGTTCTTCCCCTATCTCAACAGCCAAGATGCATTTCTCAAGTGAGTCTGAGGCCCTGCCTGTGTCCCCACCTTCCCACCTTCCTGGCTTCCCTGTAGATGGGGGTTTAATGCTTTTGAATCAGCCAAATCCACAGAGGACGTCCCTTCTGGTCTTGCTCTTTTCCACCTCCTTTGGCCCTGCCCAGCCATCTCTCCTCTGGTCACCAAGACTCCAGGCCCATAGGTTCTCTGAGCTCTGACAGTTGGATTTCAAATTGTGACTTGTGTTTCCTTTGGTCCAGGGAGGGGGTGGGTCATGCTAAGCTGGGGCCAGCTGTCACCCACTCACCCAAGAGTAATGCTGCTGGTGGTGCTTTTACAGGCTGCAGGTGCCCTGTGACAGCACAGAGTGGGAAATGCATCACTTGTACCCCGCCTTTGCCCAACCCGGCCAAGAGTGCTACCTACAGAAAGAGCCGCTGCTCTTCAGCTGTGCCGGTGCCAGCACCAAGTACCAGAGGCTCTGCCCGTGCCGTGACTTCCTCAAGGGCCAGGTGGCCTTGTGCCAGGGCTGCCTGTGAGGTCGGAGGCCACCCTGCCCAGCATCTGCCCACCCCCGGTTGGCAAGCACCAGCACTTTCTGAGCTGCAGCCATGCTCACGGCGTGTCTCCTGGCTGCAGCCTTGTTCCCTGGCCAAGAGCAGGAAGAGGGGGCTGAGGAGGCAGCAGCTCCATCTTAGGAGGCTCCTTGCTCTCATCACAGGACTCGTGGCTAAGCAGATGGGCTGACCTACCTGTCTGGTGGGCCCAGGAGCACGTGAACGGAGATCCCTTGCTTTCTGAGGTCTGGATCAGCTGAAGACATGACCCTGACCACTCTTGGGCTCAGGATAGGCTTTCTGATCCCCAAGAACATGGCCGTGTTGCCCCCTAGTTCACCAGAGATATCAAGAAATGGAGAACAGGCCTCAGCCACGCTTGCAGTGAGGACCACATCCTCCTCTTCTGATGCAGCAATTCATGCAGGGCCAGTGTGTCTGTCTGTCCGTCTGCAGCTGTTCGGTGTGGACAAAGGGCAGAGAACTCGGGGAGCCTGGGGGAGGGACACTGCCCTCCTCCTGGTCCTTCCTCCCTGTCCCTCACTCCTGCTTCCTCCAGTGGGCTTCACTTTGGGCCTCTTCTGAGACCCAGTTCTGGCATGATCTGTGACTGGTCCACAGCCTCCATCTCTACCCCTCCGGGAGCCATCTCCATTACAGTCTCTGACAACAAACAGGCCCAGACCCCACCAAGGCATCCTCTGCAGGCTCTGACGCCACTCCCAGCCTCCTGGTATCTCTTGGCCGGCCAGGCTGGGATGAAGTTTCTGGTTCTGGTTGCATAGGTCTAGCCGACTTCATGGCTCCCACCCATCCAGGCCCCACCTTCGTCATTCCCTCCTGCTTCCCGCAGCCTCAGGCCACTTCCAGACTTCAGTACCCATCTCTAAGTGGCATGCCCACCTCCATCCAGTCCAGGGTCGCCCTTCCCTCTCTACCCCCAGGGCCTGCAAAGTCCAGCCAAGCCTCCAGGAACACTGCCATTGTTCATGTATGGCCCGCCCCCCAGCCTCGGGAAGGCAGGCTCCCTGGGCCCAGACAGTTGTAGGGAGGACCAGCCTGCATGGGACTTGCGGGTGCCCCCTTGGCCTGGTTAGCCCCTGTGGCAGCAGAACCTAGGGCAGCAAGAGACCTGTGATTCCGAGGATTTGACCGTCAGAGGAAAGCAATAGAGACATTCTTCTCTCTTTTTTTTTAAAGATTTATTTCTTGAAATAAATATTTTATTGGGATGTGAGATGATAAAGAAACACGCGGGTGCTGGTTTGTTGTTTGTCTTTTCCCGGAACCTCCAGGGCTCGCCCAGCATAGGGGAACTGGCTAGGGTCCCCCAATGCAGCTCTGTGTTGATGGAACATGGCACTAGGGACTTGGCTGGAAAATGAGGTGCTGCCTGCACCCAGAAGAAGTCCTTCCAGCACTGTGGCCACAGGACCCTCCTGTCCGTGTTCCCTCCGTACCCACCCACCTCAGCTGGCCTCTCAGCAGAACGTGGGGGTGTGAGGCCAAAGAGCATCAGCCCACTGTGGAAGAGTCACCCACCAGAGACGTGCTGGTGCTTTTGGGGTTCACTGTGTAGGACTCTGGGCTGGGACTGTGATATCCGAGTTCAGCCACCCTATCAGATGTGTGCCGCCCCACTCCTGTTACGGGGAGCAAACCCTAGGTGGGGACCGTGTCTGAGTTCTCACTGCCAGCTCAGGTGTCCTGTCAGATGATGTCATCCTAGCAGGTCTGTGCCGCCCAGCTCCTGTGTTACAGGTAAGCAAACAGGCACGGAGAGTTGAATAACTCCTCCGGCCACATGGCTTGTGACATCAGGACCCTTTCAGAGCTGCCGTGGGGACCTGGGTCTGGGTGTTTGCATGTGGCTTAAATACATGGAGACATCTAAAGTCAGGGGACCTCCTTCCAGCCAGGGATTCTCCACAGGTGGGGGCGGGGGGCAGTTTTAGTCCCTGAGGGTGGGGTGTCCAGGCACACTATGTCCTGAGTTGGGAGATGGCCAGTTACCTGGCAGCCGGTCAGTGTAATTGGGTGATACAGGGTTGGTCAGCGTCCTGCAACTCACAAGACCCACGTCACCATTTATCCCCACCCCCACACAGAGAACACTCTGGCCCCCAGTACCAGCAGCACCAACCTTTTTCCAAGATGCTAATGATTATTCTGCTTGTTTATTTATTATATATATTTTTCAGATGGGGTCTTATGTAGCCCACACTAACTTCAGACTCCCTATGTAGCAAAGGAAGAACGTGAAGTTCTGGTCCTCCTGCCTCTGCATCCTGACGGGATGCCGGGTGTGTAGCACCGCCCTCACTTTTGTTCAGTGCTTGGGCTCAAACCCTGGTAGGCAGGCTTCACACATGCCAGGCAAGCATCCCACTGGGCATAGACACATCCCCAGCCTGGTCAGAGTCTCCCGTGGGCTCAGGGGGGTGGGATGTGCGATTTGGAGGAATTTTGCAAGCCATTTGTTAGACAGCCAGCATCTTCACAGTGGCCACGATGGACAGTGTATAGCACGCAAGCTGCAGACTTCCTCGCTCCTGTTTGCGGTTCTCTTTGCCTTGGCCCCGCCTAGTCCAGGCCCATGGCCAGCCTCACGGGAACCTACATGGGTAGCAACTCGAGCGTCAGAGTCCCATGTTTGTCCCTTGACAGCATTGTGAGGGCTCAGGCCTGAGCAGGGCCCTGCCTCCTGCTTGCTTTGACTCAGGGAAATAATTAATAATAATGAATGAAGAACTGAATTTATTGAGAACCGTTTACTACAAAAGGCTTCAGGGCACATTGCACTCTGGTGTAATTAGAAGTGGCATCTTTTTTTTTTTTTTTTTTTTTTTTTTTTTTTTTTTTTTTTGGTTTTTCGAGACAGGGTTTCTCTGTGGCTTTGGAGCCTGTCCTGGAACTAGCTCTGTAGACCAGGCTGGTCTCGAACTCACAGAGATCCGCCTGCCTCTGCCTCCCGAGTGCTGGGATTAAAGGCGTGCGCCACCACCGCCCGGCAGAAGTGGCATCTTTTAAGCTTTGGTTTGAAGTGGAAGCCAACGGAAGCCAGCTCTGCTCCCCAGCAGCCCCTCTGACCTCTCTGCCTCCAGCTTTGTGGAGGAACCTGGGATTGGGGGAGGGGCCTTCCCTGGAGGGTCAGGAAGGGTCTGGTGGAGAAGCCCAAGGTCAGAATAGGCCTCTGAGTCTGAGATGCCATAGCTGAGCCCACAGCAGGAAACTGGAAAGGCCAGAGGCAGGGACCAAAGCCAATGTGCCAAACTCAGACCCTGACCTTGACCCTTGAGGAATGGGGGGCAGCTATTGCTGGGCCTATCCTCAGCTTGTGAGAGCCCTGTGTTAATCCAAGTGGAAAGGTGTGTAGGTGACTGATGGGCACAGTAGAGGGTCCACAGAGCTCCTGCACTCTGAGACCCACTCTCCAGGGGAGGGATGAGGTGGGCAGGTCACATGTTGGCGAGAGGGGTCCAGATGGCGTGGGCACCTGCTTGAAGCTGCGGATCCTGCTGCTGATTCCTGGCTCTCTTTGAAAAGACTGAGGAAAGGAAGGCTCATTGGGTTGATGTGGGGGACTTGTGACTGGGACTAGTTGGGTACCTACACCTTCAAGAGCAAACCCTGGCTGCCTGCACGGGGGCCAGGCCGATTGCTACAACCCTTGCTTCTGCTTCCCTCTCCAGATCCACCAGCCCCCTACAGGGCTCAGAGGGTTCTGATGACCCACTTTTGGGACCTGGAGGGATGGCTCAGTGGTTAGGAGCACTGGCTGTTCTTCCAGAGGACCCAGGTTCAATTCTCAGCACCCATCAGTAACTTCAGTTCCAGGGGGTCCATCTGATGTCCTCTTCTGGCCTCAGTGGACACACAGACACTCAGGCATACACATATATTAAATAAATAAATAAATACAAATTAATTAAAAACACTTGGGTACTGGAGCAATGGCTGGTTAAGAACACTGCTCTTAAAATGGCCCAAGTTCATTGCTGGGCGATGGTGGTGCATGCCTCTAATCCCAGCACTCGGGAGACAGAGGCAGGTGGATAGCTGAGTTCGAGGTCAGCCTGGTCTACAGAGTGAGTTTCAGGACAGCCAGAGCTGTAACAGAGAAACCCTGTCTCAAAAAAAAAAAAACAGCCGGGCAGTGGTGATGCACGCCTTTAATCCCAGCACTCGGGAGGCAGAGGCAGGCGGATCTCTGTGAGTTCGAGGCCAGCCTGATCTACAGAGCTAGTTCCAGGACAGGAACCAAAAGCTACGGAAAAACCCAGTCTTGGAAAAAAAAAAAAAAAAAAAAAAAACAGCAACAAAAAAAGTTCCATTCCCAGCACCCACATCGGGCTGCTCGTCATGCCTGTCACTCCAGGTCCAGGGGCTCGATACGACACCCTCTTCTAGTCTCAGCAGGTATCCCCACTCTCACGCACGTGGCCACACAGATGCATAATTTAAAATGAAATACATATTTTTAAAAAAGGGAGGTGGATATCTGTGAGTTCGAGGCCAGCCTGGTCTACACAGGATGGCACAGTGAGAACCTGTCTCAGAAGGATCCACCTTTTGGATAAAGCTGGAAGACAGCAAGTACCCTCTGGTGGCAGGTGGCCTGAAGGGGCGGGAAATAAGAGACCAGCGTGCTCAAGGCTGTTATCTAAGCTTCTAGAGTCCCAGCAGATCCTATTTCATTTTAATAAAAGGCACACACTGAACCCATGGTAGGGTGTGGTGGCCCTTGGCTGTAATCCCAGCAATCAGCAAGTAGAGGCCGGAGGGTTAGGAGTTCAAGGTTATCCTTGGCTACAGAGCAAATTTGAAGCCTGCCTGTACTACCTGAGGATCTGCCTCCAAAACCAAAAGGCCGACGTCGTTGCAGCCCAGAGGAGAATGGAGTCAGCTCTAATTCTGGAAACTTCCAAACAGCTGTCTTGGCCTTTGAAAGTGCTGTTTCTGTCTGCCCATTCATTCATCCGTTCATCAATTAAAAAGCAATTTCCGAGCACACAGCCCAGCTGGTCCTGTGTTGAACTGGAGATGAGCTCTCAGCCCCTCCACCCCTGGAGCGGAGGCCTTACTCCGGTACTCAGTGCTCTGGTGAGGTCAGCTGTGGAAGAAAAAATGCATACAGTAATGATGAAAATATTAATTTCCTGTTTTAATTATTCAGTAGAGATTAATGAGACTATAAGAGGAATCTCTGAATAGTCAAAGAAGGGGACAGGAAGGAGCAGAATGCCGGGCCCAGCCCCTCCCTAGTCCAGGTGTGGTGGGTTTCCAGGGCAGGAGGTAGAAACAGCCAGTCTGTACCAGGAGCCATGCTGATGCTGGGGAGGTGGCAGGACCCAGTGCTGCTCTTAGAGAACTCACAGCCCCCAGGAGACAGACCACCCACTGAAGGATAAAGCCACGGGGGGGCGGGGTGGGAGGGGATGCTCTGGATCTGCAGCTTGGTGGCGGTTTGGGCAAAGGAGAAAGAAAGGCTCCCCCAAAGTGTTCAAGTCTCTTCCAGTTGCTATGACAAATACCAGTGGTGGTGGCGCACGCCTTTAATCTCAGCACTCAGGAAGCAGATCCCCGTGAGTTTGAGGCCAGCCTGGTCTTCAGAGTGAGTTCCAGGACAGCTAGGGCTACGTAGAGAAAGCCTGTCTCAGAATAAAACAAATACCACAAGCAAAAGCAGTTTAGGAGAGAAAGGGTTTATGAGGACTTCCAGGTCACAGCCCACCACTGAGGGGAGTCGGCAGGACTGGGGCAGGAACGTGAAGGCAGGTCTGTTCGCACAGCGCTGCCACTGACCAACCAAGAGGATGGATGTGAGCATGGTAGCACCCAGCAGCTGGGCCCACAGCTGTCTGCAGATTCTTCTCAGCACGTTTGCAAATCCCTTTGACATACCCAGCTGACGACTTGCCTGTTTCCAGAACTCTCCTTTGAGTGTTGGGCTCCAACATCTTGTAGGTTCCCTTAAGTGTTACCGAGTCTCATAAAACCTCTGATGCACTTTCTGTTGGATGGAACCATGATTTCACCTTTATAAAAACAACCCTTCGGTAGTGTCTTCCGGTCCCCAGGACGGGAGCTCACAAGACCCGCTCGTGTTGCAGAGCAAGAACCCAGAAAGGTCGAGGAGTTGGCACCACCAAATCACCCAGCCAGGCGTGGCAGGGCCGGGGTTTGAAGTCTGGGACCTTAAGTGTGCTGACCTTGCCAGGCCTCTGCGAAGGAGATGTGTGACCCCTGTCATCTCAGTCAGGCCCAACCCCACCCTGTAAATTAGACACATTAGTGACAGGTGAGACAGGGAGGGTCAGAAAAAAGGATGGCGGCTCAGAGGAAGGAGCTGGCATGAGCTAACCCTTCAAAAGGAGCTTTCTTAGGACAGAGAGTCACATGACCTCAGACAGTCCCAATCGGGCCAAGAGGTGGAAGAGATTGGAAGAAATGACCATCGTGTCTACATAGCAGAGACCCTGAAGGAAGAGGCAGGCTTTTTAGTTCCAGAGAACAAAGAGATTTGGATTCTTTCTCAGGGAGGTGGGCAAGCTTCATAGCAGGTATCCTGGTTAGTTTCTTTCTCAGCCTGACAGAAGCTAGAGCCATCTGAGAAGAGGAACCTCAGTTGGGAAAATCCCTCCATAAGGCTGGCCTGTAGGCAAGTCTGTAGGACATTTTCTTGTATGACTGAAGTGGGATGGGACCAGCCCTTGTGGACAGTACCACCCCTGGGCAGGTGGTTCTGTGTTAGAGAACAAACTGAGCAAGCAAGTCTTGGGCGGTTGAGCAAGCCAGTAAGCCACACTCCTCCATGGCCTCTGCATCAGTTCCTGCCTCAAATTCCTGCCCTGACTTCCCTCAGTGAAGGACTGTGGTTTGTGAGATGAAATAAGCCCTTTCCTCCCCAACTTGCTTTGGTCATCGGGTTTATTACAGCAATAGAAAGTGAAGTAAAACGTCATGTGACCTTGCCTGGCCTAACCTGGCCTAACCTGATCTAGCCTGGCCTAACCTACAGAGGCAGATACTAAGTCGGAACCATAGTCCTATCTGGTAGCCCCTAAAGGGAGGGACTGCAGGGCTACAGCAGGGCTTCCTCTCTCAGCCCAGCCACATCACTCCTGTCTCCACCTCCCTAGTGCTGGGACTAAAGGCGTGTGAGCCAACACTGCTTGGCTTTGTTTCTCTTTTAGACAGATTCAATCAGGGTGGCCTTGAACTCACAGAGCCCTGTCTCTGCCTCCCAAGTGCTGGGATGGGTGTGTGCCACCACTGCCTGGCCTCTAAGGCTAACTAGTGTGGCTAGCTCCGCACTCTGATCTTCAGGCAAACTTTCTTTCTTTCTTTTTTTTATTTTTTTTTATTTTTTTATTTTTGTGTATTTATTTATTTTTTAAATTTATTTATTTATTAAGGATTTCTGCCTCGTCCCCGCAACCGCTTCCCATTTCCCTCCCCCTCCCCCGATCAAGTCCCCCTCCCTCATCTGCTCGAAGAGCAATCAGGGTTCCCTGACCTGTGGGAAGCCCAAGGACTGCCCAGCTCTATCCAGGTCTAGTAAGGTGAGCATCCAAACTGCCTAGGCTCCCACAAAGCCAGTACGTGCAGTAGGATCAAAAACCCACTGCAATTGTTCTTGAATTCTCAGTATTCCTTTTTTTTGGTTTTTCGAGACAGGGTTTCTCTGTGGTTTTGGAGCCTGTCCTGGAACTAGCTCTTGTAGACCAGGCTGGTCTCGAACTCACAGGGATCCGCCTGCCTCTGCCTCCCAAGTGCTGGGATTAAAGGCGTGCGCCACCACCGCCCGACTTAGGCAAACTTTCTTAAAGCACAAACAAAACATCACCTCAGGCCCAGACACCTTCACCAGGCCCTGCTGGGAGGTTCCTTAAAGCCAGGGCTGGGTGTGACCCTGGGTGTCCCAACACCAGCTGCTGCCTCCGCCCTCCCCTGACTTGGGAAGGCTGCAGTAGTACGCACAGCTGGACCTGCAGGCCTCCCCGTTCTCCGACATGGTCTCTGGGGCATCAGAGTGGAAAATCTGCCCCTGACCAGTGGGAATGGGGTCCTGTCTCTCCAGGTTTCAGCAGGACTCTGTGTGGGGTTGGGGAACCAGGGCTCAGAGGGGCCCACCCGGTCACATCTGCTTCTGAGTATCCTCTGGGTACCCGTCAGGCTAATTGAAATGTGCCCAGCGGCTGCTGGGGGCTACCAGCCTACCGCTGTGCTGATGAGGAGTTAGCCGAGAGCTGCGGGGCGGCCGCCTCATTTGCAAGGGAAATCACTCAAAGGCTTCATTTGCAATCTCTGGGCCGGAGGTTTTGATTAGCTGTGGAGGAAAAGGTCTCTCTGTTTTATGCATGAGGCTTGGAGCCTGGGAAACTCCTTCCAAACAACATCCCCCATCCCTGCCAGCTCTTCTCTCAGGTGGGATGATGGTGGAGAGGGGTCGAGGAGAGGGTCCCCAGAGGGCTGCTTGATCTTGAAGCTCAAGGTCACCCCCTTGTGGTGAGGATAGAAAATCCTTTTCTGGGGTGGAGGGGATGGAACCCACGACCTCATGCATGCTGGGTGAGCATTCTACCACTGAGCTACGTTCCTGACCTGAGAACATTAATCTTTGCAAGATCGTCCCCTCCTTAGCCATACAGTGGGGCCCCCGAGTCCCTTCTGAAGATTGTGAGAATCTGAAGAAGCTCAGCGTGCAGGGCATCCTTAGCAGGGAGCTTTTCTGGCTCCAGCCTCTGCCCAGGGCTCCACGCACACCCGGAGACCTACTGGGCACTGCCCCTCCCCATGGGCACTACTATCCTCCTTCTTCAGCTCAGACTTCTACCTGGAAGAAGACCCAGAGTTAGAAGCCTTTGTCATGCTCCTGCCCCCCAAGAGGTGCCCCATCCATGAAGGAGGTCCTCCTGTGGCTTCCACGGCTGGAGACATAGCTCACTTGGTACACCTTAACCTTAAGCGAGGCTCAATCACCAATACGGCAAGAAGGATGGAGGACTGGGGAGACAGCGCCATTGAAAAAGTGCTTGCCTCGCAAGCTGAAGAACCGGCTTTTGATCCAGTTTAAAAGGGGGGTAGGGAAGGGTGCTGGAGAGATGGTTTGTAGACCGCCTTGGTGGGTCAGTTAGTCTAGGGGTTGTAACCCACCTGGCTGGTCAGTTATTCCAGGGTCCCGGAGAGGCACTATCTGAAAAGACATGGGCGGGAGAAAGGAAGAAGGCCAAGCTAGGTTTGTCAAAGCCTCCGTTTATTAGCGTCATGGTTGCAGCTTATATAGCCCCTGGATGAGGAATTTGGGTTGGGATGGGGGGCAGGGGCATGGGCAGGAAGGAATCTTTTTTTAATTTTTTTTTTTTTTTTTGGTTTTTCAAGACAGGGTTTCTCTGTGGCTTTGGAGCCTGTCCTGGAACTAGCTCTTGTAGACCAGGCTGGTCTCGAACTCACAGAGATCCGCCTGCCTCTGCCTCCTGCGTGCTGGGATTAAAGGCGTGCGCCACCA
Source organism: Microtus oregoni (assembly GCF_018167655.1). Classification (NCBI taxonomy): domain Eukaryota; kingdom Metazoa; phylum Chordata; class Mammalia; order Rodentia; family Cricetidae; genus Microtus; species Microtus oregoni. The sequence continues at coordinate 3,050,659 of NW_024543222.1, read as the reverse complement.
CTGCCCGGCGATAGGAAGGAATCTTGCAGTGAGGTCGTTGGCCAGGAGGTTACGATTGGTCAGGTCACGATTCCTCGGTCAGGAAGTCGCGAGTTGACACACCTAGTTCTCTAGACAGTTGGAATGTGGGGCGGGTTCCACTAACAGATAGCTCTCAAGAGGTGTGGGGTAGGCTCTGCCAACAAAACAGTTCTAAATACCGTTGGGGTGTGGGGCTCTCTGCAAACTCCCCAGGACAATGGTCCCTGCAATATTTTTGGGGGGAAATGGCTCCTGACAATGGTTTAGCCAGGGTTCAGTTCTCAGCACCCACAAGGCTGCTCACAACTGTCTATAATTCCAGTTCCGGGTGATCTGGCACCTTCACACAGACATACATGCAGGCAAAATACCAATGTACATAAAATAAAATAAAATAATTTTTTTTTTTTTAAATCCCAGTGCTGGAGAGGAGGCGGACAGGTTTCTAGTTGATCCTAGGACAACAAGAGATTCTGTCTTAAAAGAGAAAGCGGAACACTCTCCACTCTCAAGGATAGCGCCTAAGCTGGCCTCTGGCATGTAAGCACATGTGTGTGAGTCCACCCTGTCCCCTGCAGGGACTGGGCCCACACAGATGGCACCCTAGTCGCCCTTCAGGGAGGCCTGGGGTCCCCTGAACGAAACCTAGAGTCTGCAAGGTTCCTGTGTCACAAATGAGGTGAGACTCGGAAAGCCAGGCCAGGGCCAGCAGGGACAACTTTGGCTGTGGACCTTGGTGACTTCTGAGAGCTGAGGCTATGGTGGCTTTGGAGGCCACTGAACATCGCTGGGTGGACTTAGAACTCGCACCTGAATTTAACTAGCTATGTGGCATGGAGCAAGTTTCTTCTAAAAATGGGTGCAATAAATGCTGAGAAGCAGATGAAGTCAAGCAAGCGGCAGACAGGTCCTGTCTTGGTCTGAGCATCAGTAAATGTCCAGTCTTATCTGTCACCAGAGCCTCCATGCCTGCCAAGTTCACTTTACTCTTGGGGCGACACTTCCTTCTGAGGTCTGTGCAGACGAGGCGGGCTGGAGAGCTGGCTCAGTGGTTATAAGCACCGGCTGCTTTTACAGAAGACCCGGGCTCAGTTCCCAGCACCCACAGAGGTCTCAGAACTGTCTGTAACCCCAGTCCAGGGTACTACACATACATTCAGGCAAACACTCGTCACACACACATTTTAATTTTTTTTTTTAAAAAAAGAATATATCATCCAGGCGGTGGTAGCGCACACCTTTAATCCCAGCACTTGAGAGGCAGAGAGAGGCAGGCAGATCTCTGTGAATTCGAGACCAGAACCAGGGCTGTTACACAAAAGAAACCCTGTCTCAAAAAACAAAACAAACAAACCAAAAGGAGTAAACTGTGGGTTTGGCACCTCTGTTCAGATGCTTGCCAATCTAATTTCTAGGGGAACGATATGGAGAGGAGGGGCCTTTAGGTCACGAAGGTTCTGCACTGTAAATGAGTTAAGGTTCTTATCAGGGGAATGGGTTAGTGACCATGGGTTACTGGTAAGAGGGTAAGTTCAGCCACACCTCCATCCATCTACTCTGTGTGTGTGTGTGTGTGTGTGTGTGTGTGTGTGTTTCTCTTGTTTCTCTTGTCTCTTCTGTCTCTCCTCTCCTCTTGCTCTCTCTCTCTGTGTATGTCTTGTCTGTGTGTGTCTGTCTGTCTCTCCTCCCCATGGTGCAGACCTTGACTTCCCTGCTTCCAGACTGAGCACTGAATAATCATCTATTGTTTATGATTTATCTGTGCTGTTCCATTATAGAAGCCACCAGATGAAGAGGATAGCTTCCAAGTTCCTGCTAAAGCAAACAGCTTTGCACATAGGAGGAACACTCCTAGGGCGTGAAAATGGAGCTGTGGAGGTGAATTCACTCATGCCTAGAAGAGAGGCCAGGATGCAGGGTGCTGGGCTGCACAGTGGGGAGCCCTCCATGGGACTGTTGAATGAGAGACTAGTGAGCAGCCAGCCAGAACCCCCAGAGCTCTGGGCGCAGGAAGGGAGACCCTGCAGAGCACATGGGATTGGCAATCACAGGGGGGCTCGTGGAAGGTCTGTTTCTGAAGATCTGTGCAAGGAGTGGTGTGCCTTTGTGGTGTGCCTCCCCATCCCCAGCTGCACCCCTGAAACTTCTTAGAAAAGAGAACCTCCGTTATTTCTAGGTCTGTGAGCTACAATACATGTGTCTGGCATGGTGGGTACCTGAGGAGCTTTGCTGGAAACCACTGTTGGTGGAGCCAAGGCCTACAAACTGCAGCATACCTGTCTGGCATGACGGACACCTGAGGAGCTCTGGTGGTCCTGTTCTGGGGAGACTGGGGGAGGGGGGCTCCCTGATGGAGGTGGGTCACTGGCACGGATCCTTGATGGTGAACCATGCCTGCTTTCGACCCAAGTTTTGTATGTCTTCATCCATCAAGATGTGAAGGCATTTTCCTTCCTCCACAAATAAGGCTGCAGTGGAGTGTGTGCCCTCTGCACTGTGAGCCCAGCGACTCCCTTCTCCCTGAAATGGCTTCAGGGATTGGGTCACCGAGGAAGCCTTTAGAAATTTGGCAGTGCCAGAGAGAGTGACGGTTTTGCCAAGGAAAGAGCGGGCAGACACACATCCTGGTATCAGAGAAGTCCTGTCAGAAGTTGGTGCCGCTTGAAATGAAGGGTTTCATGGGTTAGGGTGAAATGAGGATACGAACAACAACCTGGCAGCAATGGGAACTTAAGGAGCTGAGGATGAGGCAGAGCAGGGTGGGAGGGAGGCCAAGGGAGGTCAACTCTCATGGTTCCCAGTGTGAGGCCAATAGCTTTCAGCTACAATTGAAAAAGTAAGGATACAGGGCATTATCTGGAATTCCAGGATAACCACCAGATAGACAAAACTCAGAAGTGGTTGAAAGGGGTTCCCTGCAGGGGGTGAGCGGGGCACAGGGAGGGTGAGTCAGGAGATGCTGCTCTTCTGCCGCCTAAGTGCTCTGTCCAGTTTCATTTGCACCGGGCGGCGCGTTATCTCCGCAAAGGCAGAGATTCAAAGCCAACAGGAGGAAGACAACCCACCCTCCTGTGGCCTTCTCAGAGGAGCCTGCTGTGGTAATGGCTGCACTTAGACCTGCTTTTAGGGAAAGGAAAAGCAACTCAGCTGCCCTGCCAGCTGTTCAGCAGCCCTGTCCTGCAGTGTGAAGATCTCTTGGGAAGGGAGCAAGAACCATATATATATAGAGAGAGACACTCCCTGGGGGCTGAGGGGCCTTACTCATATTCTGGGCTTATTGCCATTTGGATGTGGGTGAGTAAAATCTCTCACAGAAGATGGACTTTCTGTTCCCCTTTGTTTTCTTATTGTCTTGTAGATTTGTCATGTGAACCACCTGAGTACCCAGTTGACATATTCCTGCTGGTGTCTTTCCCTCTCCTGTTGCAGGTGTTGTGGAATATTTAACCACATAAAGATATGTTTCATTTATTTATGTTATTACTTTAACACTTTATTACATTAACTATGCGAAGGTGTGTTACATTTGTTTACGCTGCTTTGTTAACGATATAAAGATGTGTTACATTTGTCTACGCTGCCTTTATTTAATTATGTAAGGATGAGTTGCATTTGTTTCACTTTGCCTGCCTAAGGCATCCGATTGGTCTAATAAAAAACTGATCAGCCAATAACTAGGAGGGAGAAGGATAGGCAGGGCTGGGGGGGGGGCAGAGAAATAAAATAGGAGGAGAAATCTAAGTTGGAGAGAGAAAAGGAGGAGAGAAGGAGGGAGAAAGAAAGGGACATGCCTGGGTCAGAAGTCAGGCAGCCACCAGTCAGCCAGACACAGAATCAGTGGAAGTAATATATACAAAAGACAGAAAGGTTAAAAAAATTCCTGAGACAAAACATAGATAAAGAGAAACAGATTACGTTATAAGGACTAATGGGACAAACATAAGGTAAGGCCGAGCATTCATAACTAATAAGAAGTCTCCGTGTCGTGATTTGGGAGCTGTTGATAGCCTAAAAGAAAGCCTGTTATAGGCAGGTCTCCATTTTTGGGGACCCTCAAATAGAGGGGTCATCTATCAGCAGAGAAACAAAAGACAGGCTGGTGGGCCAGATGACAGGTTCCTCCAAAGGCCTGGGCTTCAAAAGGCTTCGATGGCATATATTCTCCAAGAATAGAAAAAAGTGGAAGCATGATCATGGAACCCAGCCCTAACTAGCCAGAGTCGTCTGTGATGACTTTCCCGGCACCCACAGACAGCTAGCCACCTCCTCTGAGTCCTTCTCAGGAGTCCTGGCGCCCTCTTCTGGCCTCCTCGGTACCTGCACTCACATGGGTATACCCAACTTTACACACACGCACAATTAAAAATTTTAAACACTACATAGATCCCATCTCAAAAAAATTAAGCAAAATCTGCATAAAGATGACAAAAACCAGGTCTGTTCCGCCTTATTCTATACCCATACTAAGGTCTGTCTTTCCCTCCTCTGGTCCCCTCTACCCATGATTCATCTTTAAGCAGCCCCAGGATTTGAGCAAACACAGCATCTTCCGGAGCCAGAGCACATAAACATTAAATCCCACTCTTCCCTGTATCTGACTGCTCTCTTTTATTGAAACGAATAAAATCTCATGAGCAAAAATAGAAAATTCTGCAAAAATATATGCCCATTAATATAATAGTCGAAATCCCCAGGGCTTTATAAATAGGAGGAGGATGTCTGTCTTGGGGGACACTGCCTCAGGGTGGCTGGCTGGGAAAATGGAAGCAGCCTCTACCTCCTAAGAGGACTCTCTAAGAGTGGGTGCGAGCAGCCAGCACGGGGAGAGGGGCCTCAGAAACCTGAGGGGGGGTCTCGAAGCTGAAATCCCTCTCCAGTTACTGCTAGTTCTGTGCTTTAAAGGGAAGCTTCAGGTGTGGCAGGAATTATAATACAAATAAGCCCCCCCCCTGCTCTGGGAAGCCTGTGGAGGTCCCTCACTGGGAACTGCCATCTTCAAACCCAGCTGTGGCTCCAGCTTACTGTTGGATTCACAGGGACCTGTAGAGACTGAGGTCTCCTTTGCATTCGTGCAGAAGTGCTGCAAGGACTTTGAGACCTCCTGACCCCTCCCACTTGGGGACTTTGAGACCTCCTGACCCCTCCCACTTGGGGACTTTGAGACCTCCTGACCCCTCCCACTTGGGGACTAGCTGGTTACAGAACTGACCTCACTAGGTCCAGCAGAGTCTGCTTTCTCTGTTCCCACCTAGTCCCTTCCCTTCTTCTACCATCCAAGAGTGCCCCTCCCCCAACACAACCACCCTGTAAAACTCAGGCTTACCGTTAGATCTGGGTCCCACTGAGGGAGGACCAAAGCCTGCTCTCAAGATACTAGCTGTGTCTGCAGGGGGATTTTCCGGACCACCCTCCTTTCTGATCAACCAGCTACAAATTTGGGATTACTTTCTTGTTAGGTCCAAAGTGGGCCCTCCAAAATGGCGGTGCTGGTGACAATGTCCTAACACAAGGACTCTGACCAGGAAACCCAAAGGGTTGTTAGTGGGTAAACTGAAGCCTAAATTCAGGATCCCTCAAGCTGGAAACCCCCTTTAATCCACCCCTCCCAAAAGTTAACGACCTCTGGCAAAGGCATCTAGTTCTCAGCCAATCAGAAAGGCTCGTGTCAACTCAAAGACCTCCCTCTTGCTGATGGTCAGAAAGCTTGGTTGCTTTTCTGCCTTTTCCCCACCCTCCATAGCCTTGGCAGTCTGAGCCCCAGCAAACCTTTCTTTCTACCCATGTAGCGGTCCGGTTCCGCAGTTTCACTGTGCCCTCGTTTACACTCCTAATGTCCAGTCATCATCCAGAAGGCCTTACAGAACCAGCTTCCATGGGAGGCCAGATGCAAACGCGCCCGCCCCCCCATGCCTTTGGGCATGGCAGCATATCCTCTTTCCTGTCCCCACCCCCCCCAGAATCCTGCGGTTAGATGGGGTGAGGTCCTAAATGGTGTCATGTGTACAACATCCCTCTGTAGTCAAAGGCAGTGTGTTCACAGGGACTAAAGTGTGGGTTTCTTCAGGGTTGATATCCCCACTCCCACTACCCACTCCACATCCCCACCCACTCACCTCCACCATGCCCTAGGCCTGGTACCCAGTGACTTTCCTGACTCTGGAGAGAATTTGATTCAGGATTTGTTGGTTCTGGAGAAGACGACTGTGCCCCCCTGGTATGCTGGCACACTGAGCCCCAAGCAGCTGGCATGGCTGGAGGGGTATTATTAAACTGTAAAGCAAGAAGTTAAGGTCACAGTTCTCAGTGACACACAGGATCAGTGAAGAGGCAGGCTGCCTAAGATGACGGGAGGAGGCTGGAAAGATGGCTCAGCGGTTAAGAGCACTGGCTGCTCTTCCAGAGGTCCTGAGTTCAATTCCCAGCAACCACATGGTGGCTCACAACCATCCGTAATGAGATCTGGCGCCCTCCTCTGGCATGTGGGCATACATGGAGGCAGAATGTTGTATATATAATAAATAAATAAATCTTTAAAAAAAAAAATGAGCCGGGCAGTGGTGGCGCACGCCTTTAATTCCAGCACTCGGGAGGCAGAGGCAGGCAGATTTCTGGGAGTTCGAGGCCAGCCTGGTCTACAAGAGCTAGTTCCAGGACAGGCACCAAAGCTACAGAGAAACCCTGCCTCGAAAAACCAAAAAAAAAAAAAAAAAAAAAAAAAAATGATGGGAAGTTGTCGCTGGCTCGACTCTGGGGTGTCTGGACAAGGACTCCATCCTGACTTTCTCTCCCCTTCTCCCCCAAGTCTTGTCCTCCTGCACCTGGCCAGAAAAGAGGCCCTGCCTGAATTAACATGGGGAATGCAGATGCTGGCCATCCTTCCCACCAGGATGCTGGTGAGGCAGACCAGACCCTCACCTTTGATCTCAATTTCCTGCTCTGTTCTGGGTGACTTCCTGGACTGCCATCTACGGTTGTGCATGGTTCTGCTGCACCAAAGCCAAGGTCGGAAGGCTTAGTGCTGGACCAATGCAGGCCAGGTTCTGTTCTCCCATCGGGAGCCCGCTCACAGGGCCGTGACTGCCCAGAGAGGGTGCCCTCCCTAGATACCCCAGAGCTGAAGGCTACCCTGACACCCTCCATATGAGAAACAAGGAAGCCAGAAAGATTAAGTGACAAATTCAAGATTATACAGCTGTTCAGCAAGAACCAGGATACATTAGGACTCTCCAGCTCACACCACTGCAAGAGAAAAAAATCCTCTTTATTAAACACCCAGACAAGGGACGTGTGTCTGGCTGCCGGTGGTCTCATCTGATTGAACCTTTGGCAATATGAACCAGGACTCCACAGAAAACCACACATTGAAATCCAAGGCCAGTGTCTGGATCGTTGTGGGTCACTCCCCTGGGCTGTCTAGCACTGGCAGATAGTTCACACCTCCCAGCCTCAGTTTCCCCCCATGTCAGAGACAGGCGGGGTAGCCCTGAGTGTGTAGGCTGCTGCAGAAATGAGAAGTGGGTGGAGCCTGCGCGGCACTCAGCCGAGGAAGGGTCAGTTTGGAAGGCACTGAGGGTTGAGTGCTGGGTTCAGCCACCCAAGAAAACCAGGAGAGCAAAAGAAGTGTGCCAGAGTTGGGTGCAGGAGAGGGCTCTGCCTGGGTCTTCTGCTCGGAGGCCCAGCCTGCTCCCAGGCCTGTTGGCCTCAGTTTTGCAGGTCAGCAGAACAGTGGATCCGGGGCTCTGCCGGCTTTCACCTGCCTCGGTGCCTCGTGCCGCGGGAGAGGGGCCCCCCAGTGCTCACCACCCCCCCAGTCCACCTGGAGTTGTTTCCTTCACCTGAAGACTTTTGATTTGTTGATAGTATTCCATTATGATTAAATTTTTCTTTGAGAGTCTCATGTACCCCTGGCTAAGTTGGCCTCAAACTCGAGGTGAAGTCCAAGAATGAACATGAACACCTGGTCCTCCTGCCTGTCTTCCAAGTGCTGGGATTGCAGGTTCACGCCGCCTTACATGGTTTATGTGATGCTGAGGGTTGAGCCCTGAGCTCCGTGCACACTAGACCAGCACTCTACAACTGAGCGATTGGTTTAAGTGTATTCTCACAGGGCACACCCTCAGGAGAGCATGGGACCCAGACTCTTCTTGCAAACTATTTCGAGAGGAGACTGAGCAGGGGCTTGGAGGGGGATAGGGTCTGGGTAATACTTATTCTGCGTTTGCACTGACTACGGAAGCGCTCTCTCGTCTGCCATTTAAATGTGAAGACAATGGTTACTGCAGCCTCGGACTTCCTGCCGGGGGTCAATGACATTCGTCATTGTTCTTGTACAGATTAATAGTGTGGGCCATCCCTGGTCGCTATGACAACGGCCCTCCCCCTCCCCTGTGCTTTTGTGAGCATGAAATGGAATTGATCGGAAACGCTTCCTCTTGAACTCCAGATAAGCGGACCAGAGAGAGAAATTACCAGAATCCCAGCGCCTCCAAGCGGGTTTTTGTTTTTAGAAGGGTTCAGTAGGTCCCACGAGGGACCCAGAAGCCACCACGGAAAAAGACAGAGCTAATTAAGGAACCCTGGCACAGCGGATCCCACACGCAGCCCCTGACACTGTGATCAACCCAGAGCTTTCCAGAAACGTCAAAAACAATGAGGTTTTCTTTCCCCTGCTCTCTCACTGTCTCCTATTTCCCACTCAAACTACCTTTCTGCAGCCTCTGTCTCTGAGGAGAGCAGAACAGGTTCAGCCCCAAAGCAGCAGACCCAGGACTCCCCAAACCGGAGGCTGCTGTCAAGAGGCTCAGGAGGGTTCAGGGCCGACAGGGACATGGAGAGCCAGGTGTCCCCAGCTCAGAGCAGAGTGAGTGGATCCCACTCTGTAGGAAAGCTTGCTTTGTGTTCCAGTTAGCACCATTCCTGCCAAAACAGAACAGAACAAAATAAAAATAAAAATAACGTACTCTTCCCCCAATTACATAAGTAACTCAGATTTAGAAACTGTACAAAGTTTGACGTGGCTGTTGTACCAAAAACCTCACGGCAGCTGACCTCCATGGGGGAGAGGAGCTGCAAGAGGTCCCACCCTCCCCGAGGACTATTGGAAGTTGAGTTGTTGGGAGGCGGTCACTTTCTTCGGTGGTGTAGCATTGAGTTGTTGCCCTTGCTATACTGAGCCACCTCCCACCCACTCGCTGGCAAGAAAAATTCTGGGTCTCACATAGAAGACAAGGTGTGAGGGCTGGGTGTCGAGAATAAAGGTTCTAATGGGGGGGGGGGATGACAAAATTCATTATATAAACCTATAAAAACCGTCAAACAATTTAGAAAAAATAAAAAATAAAAGCCCAAGGAACACAATAAAGCCAATTACGATCCTGTGCTCACTCCAAATTGCTGCTACTTTGGGGGCACATTAGTCCATTTTGTGTTGCTAAAACGAACCGCCTACTGCCATATAAAACACATTTTGGAGGCTTTAAGTAAACAGCATGGCAGGCAGGAATGGCTGGCAAGGGCGAGTGGAAGTGGTCTCAGGCTGGAATGCCCACCATCATCCCAAGCCAGCAGGACAAGACCCCAAGGACCCCTTTAGGCTCCTGCTTTCAGAGGCTCTAGGCTACCTCCTCATATTGCTCTGGGTCAAGCTTCAAACAGAAGAAACTGAGATGTGCACACAGAAAGCAAAGCCCAGCTGCTGCGGGCACGGGCTCTCCACCCTGCTCCTTCGTGGAACTTGCCCTGGTGGCTCCTGCCCTGTCTGCAACACCGCACCGCCCTGATTTTTGACTTGGAATCTCATGTCCGGGAATTTGAGCGGATGTGGATCCCCACCTGAAGAGGGTTCAGGTGTAATTTTACAGCAAGATATGAGAGAGAAGCCACTTGGGTCTTTTCTGGGGCTGGCAAAACTTAGTTTGAGGTCTCTCTGGGTGCCATGGCAACCATGGACCCCCAGCTCCCAGCCAACCATGCCAACCATGTGACCACAAGAGGAAACAACAGTATCCCAGCCCTGTTCCGCTCTGAGTGTTCCACTCACCATCCACAAGGGCGAACATTAACTGTAACTTAACAGAACCTAGATCACTCAGGGGGCACCTGGGCATCCCCGTGGGGGATTATTCCAATTCTATCACCTGGCCTGGGAAGATCCATCTTAACTGTAGGCGTGACCATTCCCTGGGATCCCGGACTGACTGCGCGACAGTGAGCTGAGCAGCGTCCATTGCTCTCTGCTTCCTAATTGTCATGTGACGTGTCTGCCCGCCTCAAGCTCTATAGCCCTGATCTCCCACCATGACGGGCTGTACCTCGATCTGTGAGCTGGAGCGAACTCTTTTCCCCTCACGTTTCTTCTGTCAGAGCATTTTTATCGCGGCAACAAGGGAAGAAACTTAGCTGGTATTTTCGGTTTACAATGGTTCACTGGGACTCAACTCCATCGTGAGTGAAGGAATACTACACAGGGAAGGATCTGAGGTCTGTATTAATTACTCTTCTTATTGCCATGACATAATACCATCAGTTGCTCACGGTCCATCATGGTGGAGAAGGTGAGAAAACAGGAAGTGAGCTGGCCGCTGGTCACATCACATCCTCAGACAGGAAGCAGAGATGGATGCTGGTGCTCTACTCCTCTCTCCTTTTCTCTCTCTCTTTTTTTTTGGGGGGGGGGGTTGTTTGTCTGTCTGTTTGTTTGTTTGAGACAGGGTTTCTCTGTAGCTTTTGAGCCTGTCCTGGAACTCATTCTGTAGACCAGGCTGGCCTCGAACTCACAGAGATCTGCTTGTCTCTGCCTTCCGAGTGCTAGGATTAAAGGTGTGCGCCACCCCCCCCCCCCCCCCCCCCCCCCCCGCAGCAGAACCCCCTCATCATGCAGTTCCCAGCTGGGAGCCGGAATCCCATCTGGGTTCGATGGCTGGAGACCACAATAATGGGATGGTGGGATGCTGGGCATGCTGGGGAGCTGCAATCACCCGAATTTACATATAGATTTCCCAGGGCGGAGCTGCCTGCTCTCCCTGCTGGGGTGAAACCATTCTTGATTTTTTTCTGATTACCCAGTCATTGCCTTGAAGAGGCAGTGGTGCTCACTAGCTTTCTGAGTTGGGGGCAAGGTGGGGCAGGGTAGGGACTTAGCAGCAGAAGGCGCTGCATTTATGGGGATCCCTTCCAAAAGCCAGGCTGTAGTCAAACAAACCTTCCAGAATGGGAAGAGAGCAGCGGTCCATTTCCTTCCGGCCGCTGGTTCAGAGTCTCCAGTTTCTGTCCGCTCACCCTCCTCGCTTTCATTTCTCTCCTATTTCTGCCCTTCTGGCTAATTTTGCATTTCTTGTGGAGGCCAGGCTGGGCTGGCCGGCTTAATGAGCCTCCTCGACTTGCCGGGCAGATAAATGGTGTGCCATTAGCCGCCTGTTTAACAGCCATATTTCTTCCTCGGGATGAGGGCTCAATATCTCTCGCATGAAATACGGCCTGAGGAGCCCCTAGTCCCCAACGTGAAGTACTGAGCGATTACTCAGCGGTGGTTCCAGAGCTTGGCAGCTCGTGACAGCTGCGTCTTCCAGCTCATCTCTTTGGGTTGGATGGAAATGGGGACCAGGCAGGCTTCCGTTTCCCCAAGACTGATGTCTTCTCTCTAGCTCCCTTCCCCCACTCCCCGCACTTCGATTTTAACTCAGCATCCTCACTCTGTCCTTGTCTGTAGTCCTTGGTCCTTCACCTCTGAGAGAGGCAAGGAAGGTCCGCAGGCTGGTTACCTCCCTAAGTCAACCATGCTGTGACCGGTGCTTCTTAGGGCTGGAAGAGATAAGTGGGTTGTATCCAGGGTGTGGCTCTCCGGGCCACCTCCTAAATCACACCCCACTTCAAGCTGCCAACAAAAGCAGGTTATTCTCTGATCTCACACCGGATCTCCAGAAACCCATCCCCATGCTGGAGGCCTCCATGAGGACAGCTCAGCAGAGATTCCCCCCTTCATCGTCCAGTCAGCCTCTCCGCCGTGAGTCCTGCTTCGTTCCCGGCCTGCTCTTCACGGGGTTCTGTATTTGTGTTGCACAGTTGAGCACCAGGGAAGGAGAAGGAGCCCACCCAGACGGTGACTGAAGGAACCAGCAACTCGGTACAGTGGGTTCGAATCTTACAGTACACACAGCCAAGCAAGCAGGAGAGGTGGGGAAATGGAGACTTGTTACTAGCAGTAGGGAGAACACGGGGTTAACTTCAGAGCTGTGCCATCGTTGAGAAAAGGGAGTGTAGGGATTTATCTAGGGATCCCACACACACCCACATAGGAAAGCCGGTTAGGAAGCGGCATATTCCCGAGCATGCTCAATTTAAGATGTGTATCACTGAGCATGCTCAGTTCCCGAAGGGAAGATGGCGGAAACGTGTGTGTGTGTGTGTGTGTGTGTGTGTGTGTGTGTGTGTGTGTGCGCGTGTGTGACGCTTAGCTGGGAGTCAAAGAGGCCGTGTCTAAAGGTTAAAATGGAGAAGAACACTTCCTGACACGCTTCTCTTGTAAAGATGAAAGAGGAATGCTTCTAGAAATATTTAGTCTCATTTGCCAAAAAATGGTTTTAATTGCAGCCAAAGGAAAGGACACCTGGAAATTGCCTTACTACAACAGTTTGTTCTGGGGGCTGGAGAGATGGCTCAGAGGTTAAGAGCATTGCCTGCTCTTCCAAAGGTCCTGAGTTCAATTCTCAGCAACCACATGGTGGCTCACAACCATCTGTAATGGGGTTGGGTGCCCTCTTCTGGCCTGCAGGCATACACACAGATAGAACATTGTATACATAATAAATAAATAAATATTTAAAAAAACCCAGTTTGTTCTGTAAGGGCCTCCGACAGACCTAGGCTTTCTTCATCTCTCTTCAAAGATGAACAAATCAAAGCACAACATTCAGACAGAATAGTCACACTCCAAAGAAAGAGAAGAGTCAAGTACGGTGGTATATGCTGAGGCAGGAGGATTGCCCTTCTTCACTGGCACTCAACTGTCTTACCAAAAATACAGAGAATTTTCAAAGAAGCCTTCTGAAGAGCAGGCCAAGAGTGATTCAGGACTCACAGGGGAGAGCTGGCTGGATGATAAGGAATCCTCAAGACCAGCCTGGGCTATGCAGAGAGAACATATCTCAAAAAGGAAGGGAGAGAAAGAGGGGGAAGAGGAAGAAGAGGAGGAGGAGAAAGAGAAGGAGAAAGAGGAGGAGGAAGAAAAAGAGAAAAAAGAGGAGGAGAGAAACATCAAAACCTTGGTCCTGTGCCAAACTAGAGCCAGGGCACAGTGTGACTTTCCACACCTGGAGAGGTTGAGAAGGCGAACCATGAAGGCAACATGAAACTCGTCCCGAGCCATTTATCCTCCTGAGCCTTGGCAGGAGCAGATATGAAATTGCTCTACAGAGACAGTTTTACAAACATAGGCATGCTGCGCTCTTTCAGGGCAGGGGCAAACGCGTTTAATATAGACTCCCAACCAGAAGTACAACAGATGTGCCCATACATAAACCACGGTGAAAGACGAGGCGGGAGAAACACCGAAAGGACAACCAGGCTCCTAGTAATTGAAACGAACAGAATATCCAAGCATGAATTTACATTCGTGTATTTGTGTGTGCGTTCCCAATCATGACAAGCTTGCTGATGGGGCTCAGAGGACAACTTGTGGGAGTTGGTTCTCTTCCTTCCGCTCTGGCTGTCAAACTTGGGGGCAAGCACCTTTACAGGCTGAGACATCACACCAGCCTCTGAGCATGGCTTGAAAGGGTACCTAAAATGATGTGGGAGTCAAGGAAGGACCTGGAGCCATGAAGAAAGAACAGAATGCTTTGAAAGGAGAAAAGCGAACTGAAAAACAAACACAAAACCCAATGACAACCTCATAGCCTCTGTGATGGTGAGTTTTGTCAATTTGACACAATCTAGGATCTCAAAGCCAATTGTCCAATCAGGTTGGCTGTGGGTGTGTCTGTGGCACTGTCTTGATTCTAGAAGTGGGAGGGCATAGCCTAAATGTGGGCTGGGGCATTTATGAGCCTAGAATGAAGAAAGGAGAACGCAAGCCGAGCTGGAGGATGCACGCACTTGTTCTCTCTGCTTTTGACTGTGGCTGCGACAGCTGCATCCTCTGCCTGGACTTCCCCACAGTGCTGGACTGGAACCTGAGACTCTGAGCCTTGAGCTGCTTTGGTCAGGTGGTTTATCACAACAGAACAGGAGACTGGACAGTCCCAGAGGTGAAAAGTCTTCATTTAGTTGGGAATGTGGCCCACACCTGTAGGCAGGGTTTTTCTTCAGACCGCTGGCTCCCCAATAACCACATAGAGACTTACTAACTGTAAATGCTCAACTAATAGCTTAGACTTGTTACCAACTAGCTCTTTCAACTTAAATTAACCCCTAATTCTTATCTACGCTCTACCATGTGGCGGTACCTTTTGTCTGCACAGCACGTTCTTCTTCTGTGTCTGGCTGGTGACTCTGCCCTTCATCTCCCCTGCACTCTCTTTTTGTCCACAAGTCCCGCCTAATCTCTACCTGCCTCGCCATTGGCCATTTAACCCTTTATTAAATCAATAAGAACAACAAATATTCTCAGTGTATAAAAAGATTGTTCCATGGCACACACCTGTAATTCCTTGGGAGGTGGAGGCAGGAGGATTAGAAATTCAAGGTCATCCTTGGCTACTAAGTGAGTATGAATTGATGAAATCCCATAAAAAACTACTGAAATGGTAAATTAAGTTTATGAGACATCAGAAGATTAGAGAAATGGGAGAAATCATCCAAAATGTAGCATAGAGATGAAAAGATGACCAATGTGAGGTTGGAGAGAGATGGCTCAGTGGTTAAGAGCACTGGCTCTTTAGAGGACCTGGGTTCAGTTCCTGGCACCCACGCGGTGGCTCACAACTGTCTGTACCTTCAGTTCCAGGGGATCTAGCGACTTTTTCTGGCCTCTGTGGGAACTAGGCATGAATGCGGTGCACAGACATACATGCATCCAACACATTGTACACATAAGCATTTTTAATGGAATAGTAAGTATGATAAAGAAATCTAGAAGACTGGTTAAGAAGTTTGAACATACATAGATTTAGAAAAGAATAAAGACAGTGGGGCTGGTGAGGTGCTGCCAAGTCTGATGGTTTAAGCCTGGGGACCACATGATGAGGGAAGAACTGACTCTGGCAAGTTGTCCTCCACCCTCCACATGTGTGCTCTGGCATGTGTATGTGCAACCATAGTTAGTTAATTAAAAACAAGAAAGGCAACGAAGGAGGGGAAAATTCAACCAGCAAATATGACCCGAGTTTTCTATAACTGAAGAAACGAGTCATCAGAGTGAAGACACTATATTATCCAAACATGAGAAATAAAAGAATAAATGCACATCTGGACACTGGAGAAACCTCCAAAGTCACCGAGATCTTAAATGCAACTGAAGAGCTCAGGGTCCCTAAAGAAATGACACATTGATTGGCAGAATTCCTAGCATCACCAATGGCTGCCAAGAGGCTATGCTTTGAATTACTGAGGGAGTGTCTCTGTTAGCCCAGAGTTTTATACCTAGCTAAACTATTATCCAGAATCAAGTGTTATGGTAGAGACACTTCAGATAGAGACTGAAGGTTTCCTGCTCATGAATCCTCACTGGGAGGACATAAGAGATTTCCTAGTGTTGTAGTAGAAATCAAACCTGGAAGTCCATAAATAACTATAATAAAATATTTATTATGGTAATTATAAATATTGATAATGATGATGAATCAGAGCAGTTAAAATAATGAGAATTCTAGCCAATAATAACCTGCAATATGAGAGAAAGAAATTATTTAAAACCAATAAGAATGCATCAGATACAATTCTAAATATGCCAGTTAAGTCCAAATGTATCAGTAATTCTTGTCATTGTAAATGTCCTAAGCTTATCTATTAATTGTCAGAGTCTGAGTAGTTTGTTGTTGTTGTTTTGTTTTTGAGACAGGGTTTCTCTGTATAGCCCCGGCTGTCCTAGAACTCGCTCTACAGACCAGACTAGCCTTGAACTCAGAGATCTGCCTGCCTCTGCCTCCCAAGTGCTGGGATTAAATGTATGTGCCCCCACTGCCCTGTGCCTAGTTCGGTTTCTGTTGATGTGATAAATACCATGACCAAAAGCAACCCAGGAAGAAAAGGATTTAATTGGCTTACAGGTTATAGTCCATTAAAGAAGGGAGCCAGAGTAGGAGCTCAAGGCAGGAACCTGGGGGTAGAGACTGAAGAAAAGACCATGATGGAACACTGTTTACTGGCTTGTTTCCAGTGACCTTCTTATACAGCCCAGGCCCTCTGGCCTCCGGATGTTATCACCCTAGGGTTTGGCCCTCCTATATCAGTCAATAATTGAGAAAATGCTCCACAGATAAGTTCATAGTCCAGTCTGGCGGGGGGTTCCTCCATGAGGTTCCTCTTCTCAGGGGTATCAAGTTGACAGCTGAAGTTGAGTCAACCACACAGAAAAGCTGTGTTGGAAAGATATGGCGCAGGCCAGATGCCACAGGATATCAAGACCAGACAAAGGGGTTATTGAGGTAAAGGTAGGCCTGGCAAGATGGTTTAGTGACCCCCTAAAGTTGTGAACTAAATCAACTGTTTCTCCTCATAGTCGGGTGTTTGCTCTGATGACTCACAGCCTACAGAAGGAGTCTCAATAAACACCAGAGAATTCTCCTGGTGAAGACTCCCTCCTCCAGCCTGAATAATAAAGCAAGAAATCCACATACTTGGAAGCCTAAACAAGTACTTCTAAGCAATTCAGAAGATGAATCATAATCTTAAAAACATCAAATATTTTGAAGTAAGTGACAGTGAGCAAAAATGCATATCATTTTTTTTTTTTTTTTTTTTTTTTTGGTTTTTTCGAGTCAGGGTTTCTCTGTGGTTTTGGAGCCTGTCCTGGAACTAGCTCTTGTAGACCAGGCTGGTCTCGAACTCACAGAGATCCGCCTGCCTCTGCCTCCCAAGTGCTGGGATTAAAGGCGTGCGCCACCACCGCCCGGCTCAAAAATGCATATCAAACACGGGATAAAAACTAACAAAGCTAGCCGGGCGGTGGTGGCGCACGCCTTTAATCCCAGCACTTGGGAGGCAGAGGCAGGTGGAACTCTGTGAGTTTGAGACCAGCCTGGTCTACAAGAGCTAGTTCCAGGACAGGCTCCAAAACCACAGAGAAACCCTGTCTCGAAAAACAAAACAAAACAAAAAACTAACAAAGCGATCTTGAAATTTAAAACTCTTGCTGCTCAGGCATGGTGGCACGTGACTTTAGTCCTAGCCCTCAGGAAACCATCTCTATGACAGTAAGGACAGCCTCATCTACATAGAGAGTCCCAGGCCAGCCAAGGTTAGAAAGTTAGACCCTGTCTCAAAAATAAAATAAATTGAAAAACAAAAGCAAAAACTCACTCACTGTCCTGGCTGGTTTTGTGTGTGAACTTGACACAAGACAGAGTCCTCAGAGAGGAGGGAGTCTCCATTGAGAAAATATATCCATGAGATCCAGCTCTAAAGTATCTTCTCAATGGCAGAGGGCCTAGCCCATGGTGGATGGTGTCATCCCTGGGCTGGTGGTCCTGAGTTCTATAAGAAAGCAGGCTGAGGGGACTGGAGAGATGGCTCAGAGGTTAAGAGCTCTGGCTGCTCGTCCAGAGGTCCTGAGTTCAATTCCCAGCAACCACATGGTGGCTCACGGGCATCTATAATGAGATCTGGTGCCCTCTTCTGGCATGCAGGCATACATGGAGGCAGAATGTTGTATGCAAAATAAATTTTTAAAAAAATTAAAAAAAAAAAAAAGAAAGCAGGCTGAGCAAGCCAGGGGAAGCAAATCAGTAAGCAGCACCCAACATGGCCTCTGCATCAACTTCAGGATCCTGCCTTGTTTAAGTTGTTGTCCTAACTTCCTCCAGTGAAGAACAGCAACGTGGAAGGGGGAGCCAAGTAAACCCTTTCGTCTCCAGTTTGCTTTTTTGGTCATGGTGTTTTGTCATAGTAATAGAAATCTTAGCTAAGACAAATTAGTACCAGGAGTGGGGTATTGCTGTGACAGACCTGACAATGTTTGGGAAGGATTGTGGAAAGACTTTGGAACTTTGGGCTAGAAGAGCCATTGAGTGTTATGAACGCAGTGGGATGTTCTATGGGAACTTGGAAGATAAGACCACTGAGAGCAGTGTGGAGGAGGGAGGCCTGGATTGACGGAGTTTCAGAGGGAAGTTTAAAGACTCGGTTGGGGTCATTTGTCATTTTGTGTTAAGATTCTGTGGTTTTGGTTATCCGGGACTGAAGAATCAGCTGTGATTAACAAGACCCAGAACTACTGAAGCCAAACTTTGCTCTGCTGTGATACTCCATGCTGGTCGGCTAGAGCTAAGAGATCAGCAGTGATGAAGAAGAGGCCAGCATCGCTGAGGTGAAATCTGGGCAGTGTTTTCTGAGAGCACAGAGAAGCTGAGTTCCAGAGTTGCCACGGTTGTACCTAGTGCTGGCAGCCAGAGTTGGTATTGTGAGAGTCATCCAGGTGGTGCTGGTTTTGAAGGCAGGAAGGGGTCGTGGAGAGTAGCTGAGGCTTGGCACTGTGAGAGGCCAGGAAAGGCCACTGGGGAAGGTGCAGCCTCACCATAGAGCAAGAGTGAGAGATTCATTCCAGAAGCTCTGGACTCTAGAGAACCCGGACAACAGCCAGGTGTGGTGATGCATGATAATATATCCCAGCACTCAAGAGGCAGAGGCAGGAGGATCTCTGTGAGTTCAAGGCCAGCCTGATCTACATCATAAGTTCCAGGACAACCAGAAATACACAGAGAAACCCTGTCTCAAAAAATCAAAAAGAGGGCTGGAGAGATGGCTCAGTGGTTGTCGGAGCCCGTGTGGGTCCAACACAGATTCCCTAACTGGGCTGGAACAGAGTCGCGAGGAAAAATCAGACACAACTTACACGGTCATCTTTCACAGGCAAGATCTCTCTCCAAAAAGATCTCTCATTTATTCTCCAAACAGCTTATATAGCCTCACATGAATAGAGCGGGAACACATTAGGCTATCTCCTAGGCAACCAGGTGCATGGGCTCTGGTCACGTCCGCATCTAGCAGTCAGGTAGGCCTTGAATTAGCATCTCTATAAGACATCCTCCAAATTACAAAGGAAGAAAGCACCAAACATCCTGACCAGTTTCAGTCAACACCTCTCCTCAGGAGATCTACATCCTTGCTATTGTTAGGCAGAGACATCTTGTCTGCAGAGCTATGTGATCAGCTCAGACTGGGCCTATGGCTTTTGTGCTATATCGAAATATGGGCCCACAAGTGGTTAAGAGCACTGGTTCTGAGTTCAATTCCCAGCAACCACATGGTGACTCACAACCATCTGTAATGAGTTCTGGCGCCCTCTTCTGGCCCTCAGGCATACATGCAGGCAGAACACTATACATAATAAAAAATTAAATCTTAAAAACAAACAAACAAAACAAAAAATCAAAAAGAGAGAGAGGGAGAAAAAAACCCTACTACACTCACTAACAAGCAATATCGAAAATAAGTGAAACTCTCGTCCCTGGAAATGAGGGGAAACAGAAATTCAGCAATAATAGAAGGAAAGAAATGATATACTAAGGAGAGAAATGACTGAAACAGCCGGGCGGTGGTGGCGCGCGCCTTTAATCCCAACACTCGGGAGGCAGAGGCAGGCAGATCTCTGGGAGTTCAAGGCCAGCCTAGTCTACAAGAGCTAGTTCCAGGACAGGAACCAAAGCCACGGAGAAACCCTGTCTCAAAAAACAAACAAACAAAAAAAAAAAGAATGAATGAAAGAGAAAACAACCAAGAGTAGAGAGATGGCGGGGCAAGCCTTTAATCCCAGCACTCAGGGAAATAAAGATTATGAGGGGAGGGGACCATGAGTGAGAATTATCAAGGAGCTATAACTATGCCAGGATTTTCCCACAGTACTCAGGACTTACACACACCGAGTAAGCGCTGTGCCTCTGAGCTGCATCCCAGGCTCTCACAGTAGGATTCTCCTGAAGAACTTCAAAACTTTAAAAAACAGTAAGCACCGTGACATAAAACATTTTAAAGTAGTTGAAATGGCCAAATGTATACAAAATAGAAATGACCAAAAATCTCAGCTGGAGAGTGAGCTCAGTGGGCAACCTGTTTACCTGAATCCAGTCCTAAAACCCAAGATTAAGAACAAAAAAATGCCAACCTGTTGGTGTGTGTTTGTAATCCCAGGTCTGAGGAGGTAGAGATAGGTGGTTCCCTTGGGAGTGTCTGGTCAGCCAGCCTGCTCGGTGAGCTCCAGGCCAGTGAGAGACTCTGCCTCAATAAATAAGAGGGGCAGTGCCTACAGAACGACAGGCAAGTTGTCCTCCGGTTCCCACATGCACAGGTGTCAGGAGCCAATTTCCTCCTAAAATCATTACAGGAACCATGACCCTGGGGAGTCTGCAGAGAACCCCACACCCCTAATTGTGTTAGGAATCGTTCTATTGACAGAGCCTACCCCACACCCAAATTGGCTGTTAATGGAGAGCTATCTGTTAGCGGAACCCATCCCACATTCCAAACTATCTAAAGAACTAGGTGTGTAAACTCGTGACTTCCTGGCCTAGGTGACCTGACCGAAGGTAACCTCCTGGCTACGTGACCAACACGGACCACGTGACCAACGTGAACCACAGGGCAAGAGCCCAGGCCCCTGTGCCCACCCCCCAACTCCTTACCCTATATAAGCTGTACCCCATCTCTAATAAACGGAGGCTCTGACAAACCTAGCATGGCCTCCTTCCTCTCTCTCAGCTCATATCTTCCAGATAGTGCCCCTCCGGGACCCCGAAATAACTGAACTGCCAGGCGGGTTACAAACCCCTAGACTAAGTAACCCGCCAAGGCAATCAACACACAGGAATCCATGTTCACATGTCCTTGTGCATACATGCGAGCACACACAAAGAAGCTGACGAAGGCTTTTCCACAGTCATAGAACATTGAAAGCATTCATGTGTTAACATAAATCCGTCAACTCTCAAGACATGATGTTCCAAGCCGGGCAGTAATATCCAAAGACAATCTTACCCAGCCCCAAGAGCCCAGCACCACACCGCGTGTTGAGCAAACAGCGCCATCAAAGTTTCCTGGGGAGTAGGGGGTTCCCCAACTCTAATATAAGGGTGGCATAACTTAAGTGCCAAAGGCAGGCAAGAGCAGTATGTACCCATGAGGGGAATATGAGAACAAAGGCATGGCTCCTGAATCAAAGTGAACAAGCCGCACCCACCAAGTCTCTATGGAAACGCTTTATCACAAATCCAAAGATAACTCTGAAATATAAAATCAGTCAACACCAAAGTATCTGCTGCAGTATTCACCACAGGAAAGAGTCAAAGCAAACCAAGCATTGTGGCGCAATCACCGGGGAGTGAGGAGGCTGAGGTAGGAGGATTTCAAGTTCCAGGACAAATTCTTACGTTTTGAAATTCTATTCCCCTCCGGCTCCCTGAGTGATAGTTTATTCTTTCAACTGTCAACTGGATGAGTTCTAGAATCTCTTGGGAGATGGACCCCGGCATGCCTGTAGGGAATTATCTTGATTACGGTTAACTGAGGAAAGAACTCCACCCACAGCCGGGCAGTGGTGGCGCACGCCTTTAATCCCAGCACTCGGGAGGCAGAGGCAGGCGGATCTCTGTGAGTTCGAGACCAGCCTGGTCTACAAGAGCTAGTTCCAGGACAGGCTCGAAAACCCCAGAGAAACCCTGTCTCGAAAAAGCAAAAAAAAAAAAAAAAAAAAAAAAAGAACTCCACCCACTGCGGGCAGCACCATCCTCTAGGCTTGACGTCACCACTGTGGACAGCACCATTCTTTGGGCTTGTATAAAAAGGAGGAAGAGAGCCCCTCACAAACTGCTGAATTCCTGACTGCCTCAAGCTCCTTCTGCCTTGCTTTCCCTGCTCTGAGGGCTGAGAACTCAAACACACACTTCCTTCCATAAACTGACTTTGTCAGCGGGCTTTGTTTCCTGACTCTTTTAGAATCAGTAAAATCACTAAGAAGCTGCCAGTGCAATGGTCTGGGGCAGCTGGCCGTGGGAAATTGGTTAGTAGGATGTAACATACAGGTGAACTAAAGGTCTTGAGGCTGGGAAGGAGCTCAGTTGGCAGATTCCTCACGTAGCATGTATGAAGCCCTGGGATGGACCCCAGCATCCCATGAGGCAGACACGGTGGCCCACACCTACAATATCAGCACTTGGGAGGTAGAAGCAGGAGGATCAGAAGTCCAAGGTCATCCTCAGCTACGTAGTCAAGTTCAAGGTCAGCCTGGGCTAAACAGGGTCGTGTCTTAGTCATAAGTGAACAGGGGCTAGAGAGATGGCTCAGAGGCAAAGGGCACTCAATATTCTCACAGAGGACCTGGGTTCAGTTCCCAGAATCCACAGAGCTGCTCACAAATGCCTCTAACTCCAGTTCCAGGGGGTCCAATACCCCTCTTCTTACTGCTGAGAGCGCCTACATTCATGTGGTACCGGGACAGATACACCCACGAAACAAAGCAAAATAAATACACAAGAAAAGGCAAAAATTTTAAAAAGCATTTAAAAACTTTTCAGAAGATGTATGAGACTCAAGTCACATTAACATAGAGAATTAAGATTCAGAAACCACACATTATACAGAAATGAGATAAATCTAGCTTAACCACGGAAAAATAAAAACCCTTAAACCAAAGAGGCAGCATAATGAAGAAAGCAGACAAACTGCACTTGGTGAGATCTTTCAAAACTGCCTCATGGTCCAACAAGACGGCTGAGCAAGGACAGCAAGTAGCACTTGCCACCAAGCCCGACAGTCGAGTTAGACCCGTGAAGCTCATATGGCAGAAGGAGAAAACCAACCCTCACTTTTTTCCCCCCCTAAATCTCAATCATGCAATTTTACCAATAAAGACTCGGGAGCCAGATGCTGGGGTGAAAGACTGCTAGCTCAGAGAAACAGAGAGAGCTCCCAGCTGACCTCCTCTTCTGCTGATGTCCCAGCAAAAAACTCAAACAAAAACCTCAAACTGGATGTCCCTCCCTTCTACTCCCCCCCCCTTTTTTTGACTCTTTCTATTTTACACAGTTCTGGTCAGCTAGTTACCTGCTCCGCCTCTTGGCCCATGGTTGACTTTATTTAATCCTGTTTACAGTCTTCAAGCAGAAAGTTCTTGAATTAAAGGTGTGGGCTAGGGTTGAGCCACAACCACAGATAGAAACAGGTTTTTCCGGTATGTAACACAATCCTGGGGTCCACACTGTCATCAAATGTTCTGCAGCTCTCACAAGCTGTCCTTTGACTGCAACAGTTAGACAACCTCTCCCACAACCAAGGATATTAAAAGTCGAGCTGTGTATGGTGATGCACCCCTTTAACCCCAGTATGCGGGGTGGGGGGGCAGAGGCAAGTGGATCTCCAAGTTCAAGGCTGTCCTGGTCTACAGAGTGAGTGTCCTGGCTCCAGGACAGCCAGGGCTACACAGAGACCCTGTCTCAATCAATCGATCAATCATCAATCAATCCCCAGCATATTGTTCAGTACCCATTGGGAGAGTGGGTAGTGATGGCTGAGAAGGAGAATAGTAGGTATGAGGATAAGAAAATAGGTGAAGGGTTGCATGAACAGGTGGATGAGAATCAATGGGAGACCGAGAGGTAGGTGGCGTAGATGGATAGGTGGGTGCATAGATTGGTGGAAGGATGGGAGATTAGTGGGCTGGCGGAAGGTAGATGGATGGTAGGTGGGCAGGTGGATGTATGTCAGGATGGATGGATGGATAGGGGAATGGATGGATGATGAGTGGGTGGATGGATGGATGGGAGGATGGATGGATGATGAGTGGGTGGATGGATGGATGGGAGGATGGATGGATGATGAGTGGGTGGATAGATGGGAGGATGGTTGGATGGATGGGAGGATGGATGGATGGATGGATGGGAGGATGGATGGATGGATGTATGGATAGAAACATGATAGGTAGATAGATAGGTAGGTAGATAGATAGATAGATAGATGTTGAGTGGGTAGATGGATGGATGGATGGATGGATACAGTGGATAAAAAGAAAGGTACTAAGTTTACTTTTTGCCTATCCTGAAGATGGGGAAAGACTGAATGTTTGTCACTGCTATAAGAGATACATTAACATAAAACTTGAACTTAGGACCCACCTGACCCCAAGCTTGGCACTCAGTTTATAGAAAGGGAGCAAACACACCATAGGGTGGGAGTGGGGTCACCAGGCAGGTGTAGAAGAGAGAATTACAAACAAATGCCTCGATTGGGGTTTCTGAAGGGATGATGGATAAAGCCAGGGGAAAGGAGGCTTAAACTAGTGATCTAAACCACTTCTCTGTGTGCTGGAGCACCCAGGGACCCCAGGGGGGACCCAGGGACCCAGGGACCCCAGGGGGGACCCAGAGACCACACAGGGACACCAGGGGGGACCCAGGGACCACCCAGGGACACCAGGGGGGACCCAGGGACCACCCAGGGGGGACCCAAGGGGGAACCCAGGGACCCCAGGGGGGACCCAGGGACCATCAAGGGAACTCAGGGGGGACCCAGGGACCCCAAGGGGACCCAGGGACCCCAGGGACCCCAAGGGGGACCCAGGGACCCAAGGACCCCAGGTAGGACCCAGGGGGGACCCAGGGACCCCAGGGAAAACCCAGAAGGGACCCAGGGACCCCAGGGGGACCCAGGGAAAACCCAGGAACCCCCCAGGGGGGACCCAGAACCCCCCCCGGACCCGTCAGGGGGGACCCAGGAAACCCCAGGGGGGACCCAGGGACCACCCAAGGACCCCACAGGGGGGACCCAGGGACCCCCCCAGGGACGACCCAGTGACCACCCTGGGACCCCCCCAGGGGGACCCAGGGAGCACCCAGGGACCCCCCAGGGGGGACCCAGAAACCCCACGGGGGACCCACGGACCCCAGGGGGGACCCAGGGACCCCAGGGACCCAGGGGGGACCCAGGGGGACCCAGGGACCGAAGGACCCCAGGTAGGACCCAGAGGGGACCCAGGGACCCCAGGGAAAACCCAGAAGCGACCCAGGGACCCCAGGGGGACCCAGGGGAAACCCAGGAACCCCCCAGGGGGTACCCAGAACCCCCCCGGACCCGTCAGGGGGGACCCAGGAAACCCCAGGGGGGACCCAGGGACCACCCAAGGACCCCACAGGGGGGACCCAGGGACCCCCCCAGGGACGACCCAGTGACCACCCTGGGACCCCCCCCCAGGGGACCCAGGGACGACCCAGGGACCCCAGGGAGCACCCACGGAACCCAGGGGGGACCCAGGGGACACCCACGGACCCCAGGGGGGACCCAGTGACCCCAGGGACACCAGGGAGGACCCAGGGACCCCAGAGGGGACACAGGGACCACCCAGGGACCCCAGGGGGTACCCAGAGACCCCATGGGGGACCCAGGGACTACCCAGGGACCCCAGGGAGGACCCTAGGGGGGAATCCAGTTGGGACCCCAGGAACGACCCAGGAAACACAGGGGGTCCCCAGGGGCGACCTCAGGGGGGACCCAGAAGGGGACCCAGGGACTCCCCCCGTGGTGGGAACCAGGGGGGACCCAGGGACCACCCCGTGGGGGGACCCAGCTGGGACCCAGGGACCACCCCGTGGGGGGACCCAGGGACCACCCCTTGGGGAGACCCAGGTGGACCGAGGGACCACCCCGTGGGGGGACCCATGGGGGACCCAGGGACCACCCCGTGGGGAGACCCAGGGGGGACCCAGGACCATCCCGTGGGGAGACCCAGGGGGGATCCAGGGGGAAGCCAGGGACCACCCCGTGGGGGGAGCCAGGGACCACCCGGTGGGGGGACCCAGGGACCACCCCTTGGGGGGACCCAGAGACTACCCCGTGAGGGGAACCAGGGGCGACCAAGAGACCACCCCTTGGGGGGACCCAGGGACCACCCCGTGGGGGGACCCAGAGACTACCCCGTGAGGGGAACCAGGGGGGACCCAGAGACCACCCCATGGGGGGACCCAGGGACCACCCCGTGGGGGGACCCAGGGACCACCCCATGGGGGGACCCAGTGACCACTCCTTGGAGAGACCCAGGGGGGACCCAGGGACCACCCCGTGGGGGGACCCAGGGACCACCCCGGGGGAGACACCGGGGAACCTAGGGACCATCCCCGGGGGGGGGACCCAGGGACCACCCGGAGTGGACCCAGGGACCCCAGGAACCCCAGGGGGGACCCAAGCACCCCAGGTGGGACCCAGGGGGGACTCAGGGGGACCCCAGGGGGGACCCAGGGGGCACCCAGGGACGACCCAGGGACCACCCAGGGATTGTTGGTCCCTGGGTCATCTTTGGGGTCCCTGGGTGGTCCCTGGGTCATCCCTGGGTGGTCCCTGGGTGATTTCTGGGTCCCCCCTGAGGTCCCTGGGTGGTCTCTGGTTCTCCCTTGGGGGGTCCCTGGGTGGTCCCTGTGTCGTCCCTGGGGGGTCCCTGGGTCCCCCCTGGGGTCCCTGGGTGGTCCCTGGGGCATCATGGTGACCCGGCCACCCCAGTTGTCCAGAGTAGATTGTGATCCAGTCTGGGCTGTAAGTTCAGGGGAGGATGTGGGTGGGGCACAGTCTCGGCTTCAGTTGTTCGCGGTTAGGAATTATGCCCTAGGAGAAGGGCTTCTTTTAGGGTGAGTGTGCGTGTGTGCGTGCACGCGTGTGTGTGTGCGTGCACGCGTGTGTGTGTGCGTGCACGTGTACATGTGTGGAAAACAAGGGAGGCAGAAGGACACTGTAAAGTGGGCTAAGCAATCATATGGTTCTCTATAACAAGGCTGGGTCTGGTATTTGCAGCCACAGGGCAGATGTTAAAGCATCCAGTTTACAGACCCCAGACATGTGCTTGATCCAGTTACATTGTGGTGTCCCCTCCCTTCCCCTTCTTTTTTTAATTACCCTTTCTTGGTGAACAGCTGCTCCTTCTGGAACCTTGGGAAACAGATGAAATTAAAGTGCCAGAAGCAAGAGTTTATTTTTTGAGCTTACCCTACTTTTAGTACCCAAGGCCCATCAGAGTGTCTCTCTGAGCCCTGGGTTCTTAGCCATCACCTGCTTTGTCAGAAGGACGAGGCTGGAGGAGGGACCGATCATGCACGCACTTGGCAAGCATTCTCCCTCTGAGCTGAGCTGCAGCCTGCTCCTCCGAGAAGTCCTGAAGCCGTGGCTTCAGGCTATTCAAACACCAGCCCAGCTGTTTTATTCTCCACCAGGAGAGGAGCGCTGGGCTGGATGCTCACTAGATGCCCACAGCACACATCCCCGGAGCTGCAAACAAACAGACCTGGTCTCTCCGGCAGCTGCTGAGTGAGGAGCCGCCTCGAGCCAGCGGGTGCCTTCTCCAAACTTTGAATCAGGAAGAGCTCCACCCCCACCTAGGTTTCAATCTCCCCAGGACTGGGACCCAGCCTCCGTTGCTGGGGAAACACTCAGCTGGGTAGAGGAGCCTAGCTCTGGTACTCAGCAGGCACCTTTAGAGATCCCAGCTTTGACTGAATTGAGTCCCTGTTGCCTGGCTGTGTTGTTCTGTCCCCAGCAGATAAGGCTGTTTTGAAGGTGGTTGACATTTTTAGGAGGTGCGGCTAGGGACATTGAAGATTATGCGCTTGTGACATCTCTGGCTCCTGTCTCCCTTGAGACATGCAGCCTCTGTCACATGCTCCCAGGTTGCTGTGTGGTTTCCCTGGGGAGATGCGAACAAGAGTCTATTCAACATCAACAGACCAACGCAATCATTCCCACGGGATTGAGGATATCCAGTCTTGGACCAGCCTGTTAGGTGATGTCACTGAGACCAAGAAGTCAGGCCCGTTGTCTTTGGGCCAGGGGACTGGTGGGTGACTCGACCGAGGGAAAGCTCTGGCCATGGGAGCTAGAGAGCTTGCTGGTGCTTTGGCCCCTTGGTGGGGGAAGCAGGGCTTTCTCTGAACCCCAAGACACAGGCTGCTCCTTTGAACTGGAATCAAACTCGCAGTCTGAGGATGGTCCACAGATGGGTACCTTCCTCTGAGAGGAGCATGGAAAGAGACTTTTTAAGTCAACCGACCACTGGGAGCCATTACAGAACATGATTGCTCCAAGGCGACCTGGGCTCACTCACACTGCACTGCTTACCTACAGGGCTCGCGTTTTCTCCAATTCCACCCCCTCCCTCGTTTCCTCCCCATGCTCCCTCCCTCCCTCTCACCTACCCTTCCCTGCCTGTATTTGCACTAGCTTGTGGTCCCTGTGTTTGGTGAAGGACGAGGTGCCCTCTAGTGGTCGGTATTCAGAGGCCCCAGGCTAGTCACTCATGTGCTGGCTAACCACAAACTGCGCTTGGCTGCCTGGAGGCTTTCAGAGTTCAGATGCCAGCTCATGGGTACAGATGAATCAAGGGCTCCTACTAGGGAGCCTCCACGTGCCCAGAAACCACGTTCTGTTTCTCAGAGGAGCTGCAGTCTGGGCACTAGCTGGTCAAGGTAGTCCTAGGCCAGTCCCTGCCTGGGGTACCACATGTCCTGATGTCTGTGTATTCTCTTCTGGAATGAATGTTCTGGAAAACGTAGACGGAGCTCAGAAAAAAGAATTCAACCAAACCGGAACCCGAGCTAAGCAAATTCTGATAGTGTGGTAAAAGGAGTTAAAAAATTAAAAGGGGGGGGGGACTGGAGAGATGGCTCAGAGGTTAAGAGCACTGGCTGCTCTTCCAGAGGTCCTGAGTTCAATTCCCAGCAACCACATGGTGGCTCACAACCATCTGTAATGAGATCTGGCGCCCTCCTCTGGCACGCGGGCATACACTGAGGCAGAATGTTGTATACATAATAAATAAGTAAATCTTTAAAAAAAAATTAAAATAGGAGCTGAGGGCACAGCTCAGCAGACATGAAGCTGCCTAGTGTGCACAAGGCCCTGGGTTCAATCCCATGGCATACCCAGGTGGGATGGTATACACCTATAATTAATTCCTGTGCTCAGAGGTGGAGGCAGGAGGATCAGAAGCTCAAGGTCATTTTTAGCTCATTGGGAGTTTGAGGCTAGCCTGGGCTACATGAGGATCTCTCTCTCACACACATACACAACACACACACACAACACACACACACAATCTAAATGTGTAGACAATGAGTAAACACAGGGTTGTTTAGATAAAATAATTTCTATTAGACCTTTATTTTCATGCAGGCATTTGCAGCTGCCAGTGTGACTTATTTTTAAAGTATGTAAATGCATATCATCCTGAATCACGGGAGTCTAAAAAGTACGGTAAAGGCACTGCGCAATCAATGCTAATTAGGTTCTTATCTTGGTTAATGAAAATAAATATCGAATTTGTGGGAGAAGCCTGGAGATGCGCGCTGCATGCAGGCAAGGCTGAGCCTGAGCTGTGTGACCTGCCCTCTGGATGACTTCCAAGTCGACTCTTGTTTCAGTATCCACGGTCTCACCTCCTGTGCCCTTTGAGGCCAGTTCCCTGTGCTTCGGCCCACTGATGTGCAGAGGAGACCAGACACCCGACCCGGGTCCAAGGCTGGCCCTATTCCACCTCCCCACAGGCCCTGCACTCTGGGCTGCGAGCCTGGTCTGCCCTGGATGAGCCCACTCTTGAACTCAGTGTCCTACACTAGAGAAGCAAGTTCCTCTCTTGCCACATGCCAGAGCTGCTGGCAGGGACAAGGGGCTGGAGTAGCCACGGCAGAGTCCCACAGACTAGGTGGTGAGACACACCAGACAGGTGTGTTCTCTGGAATCAGAGTCCTGGCAGCTTCGGAATGGTGAGAGCCAGACTCACAGACGGCTACTCCTTCCACGTCTTCATGGGACTAAAGGGACATCAGGGGCTCACTGGAGCCTCTTTTATGCTGATGCTCATTCCACTCACAGAGTTCTGCCCTTTGCCCTACTCACCCCCCAAGGTCTTGTATCCCAATTCCATCCCCTTGGATCTTGATTGTGCCATACTGAGGGCCTAGTGTGTTACGGTGGCGAATGCTCGCCTGGGGCAAAGCGATTAGTGTTGAATCCCAAAGGGCCGAGGCCCACACCCCTCATGTGGTTGAGGTTTTCTACCACTAACGCCTAAGCTGGCTGATCCAGGGTGTGCTGTGGTGACTCCTATAGACAGAACGACAGACTTCACAACAGCCACCCCCCCACCCCAGCACCGGCTCACGCAGGCCTTGTGTGTCTCCCCCTACCCCACCCCCTGCCTCCAGCAGCCCAGACCAGCACTGGAGACTAGGCCCTGCATAGGGCTGAGCCCCATTTGTCTCTCTGAGAATGATACCTTCAAACTGCTGCTTGACAAGACACCCAGACGTCCCTAGGAGGCCTGGGGAACTGATGCAGCAGGATGCCTCAGGCTCAGACTGTGGCTTTGCCCTGGGGAACTGATGCAGCGGGATGCCTCAGGCTCAGACTGTGGCTTTGCCCTTGGATCCCCTGGGAGGCCTGGTCCACTCACCCTGCACAAAGTGTCAGACACTTTCAGCATGAAGAGGCCAGAATGACACCTCTCGACAGACAAAACAAACATCGGTGTGTGTGTCCCTAGCTAAAGCCTCCGGGCAGGAGCCACGCATTCATTCCCTGTGCACTCCCGTTATTGAAGTCCCTACTGGGGCTCCAGTGGGCGCAGCGCCACTGGTGGGGTGAAGGCAGGATAAGAAGCGGAGAAGGCAGCACGCGCGGATGGACGGGGCCGTGTTAATAAGTGATGAGGGGATGAATAATGAACGAGGCTAACGATCATCCAGGTACAGCTTTCCTGGGGCCAAGAACTGCGCCGAGACATCTACCATTTATTTATTATTATACATACATTTTAAAGATTTATTTTAGGATTTTTATTTATGTGTCTATGCTCGAAGTGCCAGTGGAGGTCAGAAGAGGGCATCGTATCTGTAGAGACAGAGTTAGGGGCGAACGAGCCATCTGACCGTAGTGCGGGGAACATAACTTGGGTCTCGTAGAAGAGCAGCAAGTGCTCTTAACTGATAAGCCATCTCGACAGTCCGCTGTTACATATTTTATAGAGATAGGGTCGGGGGCTGGAGAGATGGCTCAGTGGTTAAGAGCATTGCCTGCTCTTCCAAAGGTCCTGAGTTCAATTCCCGGCAACCACATGGTGGCTCACAACCATCTGTAATGAGGTCTGGTGCCTTCTTCTGGCCTGCAAACATACATACAGACAGAATATTGTATACATAATAAATAAATAAGCATTTAAAAAAAAAAGAGAGATAGGGTCGCACATAGCCCAGACTGGCCTTGAATTCATTCTGTGGCCAAGGATGACTTTCATCTCTGGCTCTCCTGCCTCTACTTCCTGAGATCACAGATGTATGCCGCCAGGCCTGGTCTGTGCCGTGCTGGGTGTAGAGCCTAGAGCTCTGCATGCGAGGCAGGCAGTCCGCCAAATGAACCCCGCTGCCAGGCCTGAAATTCACCAAATCGACCCCACAGATGTTTACAGTCACCGTGTGAAGCGAGCCCTGTGCGACACACACTTTGCAGATGGGGAAACTGAGGCCCTGGGCAGCTTTTCAAGGTTCCACAGCCCACGGGGAGCAGCAACCAGGATCTACCCCAAGCTGTCAGCTCAGGGCCATTAAATAGCATATTCTTTAACTCTTGAGCTTTTGGATCAAATCCCATCTCTTCACAGACCAAGGGGGGAAAGTGGGGACTGAGGTACAGGAGAGGAGGGCAGTCAGAGGGGGTCATCTACCAAGTACCGAAGGGACTCAGAGCCCTCTCACCTAGAAGTAAAGTGTAAGGGAGATGTCACTATGTTCCTGGCATCCAGAGTCCCCAGTTCACAGGGGACAGGGCGAAATGAAGACAGACAGTCAAGCTTGGGGACAATAATCATTAGCCATTAGTCCGCTTTCCATTGAGTCTACACCTGGAGAGGGGACAGCACTCTCCTTTGGGCTCTCCAGGGGGTCTCCCAAGCGGGAACCAGGGCCAGCAGGTGGCTTCCATAATCGACTCTAAATTAGATTAATTGGGGCCGAGCTCTATCTTCCTAAGGCAAAAGATTGAATTCCAGACTGTTGATTGGCTAAAAGAGCTTTAAAATGGCACACAGGCCCCAGACAATGAGGCAGGGTCTATCTAGTTTAGTGCCTTCCACTTCTAGAATGAATAGAAGGGGACCATTTGCAATCGGACTTCCCATCATGTGTAGACAGAGACTGCCCATTCGTTCCCGGCTACCCAGACCTGAATAATCACCCAGAAACTATATTAATTACAACATGCTTGGCCTACTATTGCAGGCTTCTTATTAACTAACTCTTACATCTTAAACTAACTCATTTCTATTATTTTATATTTTACCACGAGGCTCGTGGTTTGTTACCTCTTGCTTCTTGGGCAACTACATGGCATCTCTTTGAATCTGCCTTCTTTCTCTTTATATCTCTGTTCTGATTTCCTACCTAGCTTTGCTCTGCTAAGCCATTGGCCGAAACAGCTTTTTATTCATCAACCAATAAAAGCAACACATATACAGAAGGACATCCCACATCAATCATGCGTGAATGCAGCCCTTGGGGAGGTGACAGGGGAGACAACGCTTATTCTACACCAGCCTCAGCCCCTGCCTGCGAGTCACCTCCCAGGCATACCTCATATCCAGGCCTGACTTCACGTCCCACTCCCCTGTGCAATTGCCTCTCCTTTGAAGCTGCAGAGTTCTGGACAGCAGTGGTCTCTACCTGGGAGCTCACACTGCCACATGGGAGGAGGAACTGCAGCTCCCTTCACTGAGCATGTCCCATTCCCAGCCCCCCGGGCACACGGCACGGGCACACCAGCTCTGTGCAGATAACAAATAAGCCTTTTAGGATTCAGGCTGGGGAGATGGCTCAGTGGGTGGAATGCCTGTAGCTTAAACTCAAGGGCCCGAGTTTGGGTCCTCAGCACCTAAGTGGAAATCGTGTACCTGTGACCTCACCCCTGAGTGATGGGCAGAGACAGGAGACTTCAGGCCTCACTGGCCAGCCAGGCTAGCTAAAATGAAGAGTTCCAGGTTTGATGAGAGACTCTGTCTCAAAAAAGATGGAGAAACAATTGGGGAAGGTACCGGATATCAACCTCTGGCCTCAATAGACACACATCCACACACTTTCAAACACTTGTACCACAGGAACACTTCTTACTCCCCTACACACACATGCATATGCATACATACATACACACACACAGAGCTGTGTGCCTCAGTACTAGCTATAAACCAGTGAGAGCCAGGGATGCCCTCAGAACCACTGTGACTCTGGAACATGCCAAATGTCACGCCAAGGTCTCTGCAGTTGCTATGATGGCACAGGGAAACCGCATCACTGTTTTGGTGATGGCCAGTTCTACTGTGTTTGCAATCGAAGGGAACAATAGATGTCAGATAGAGACTGGTAAAGAAGCTACCTCCCCCGCCCCCACCCGATCTACATAAAGGGAATTCCTAAACTCTACCCCCCCCCCCAAAAGCCTCCGTGTGGATGCCGCTTTTGATCTGTCAGACTGGGCAAGAGGGAAAGGGCACGGGCAAGGCTGCAGACCACATCCTCGGGCACATTGGTCCAGGGTGGCACAGGAGCAGCTGGGTGGGTCACGGATAGTGCCCATGCAGGGCCATTGGCTTGATCGAGGGGTTTTGCAGCATGTCTGCAGCCTGTAAGTACACAGCTCTCAGGAATAATGAATTATGGATAGTTGTTTTAGTGGTACAGGGAAAAACATAAAGATAAAATATTGGGAAGAACATACAGGGCTTGGAGAGATGGCTCGGTGGTGAAAGGCACCAGCTACTCTTGCAGAGGATCTGGGTCTAGTTCACACACCCAAATGGCAGCTTACAACCATCTGTAACTCCAGTTCCAGGGGACCCAACCCCCTCGTCTGGCTTCCATGGGTACTGCATACACATGGTGCACATAAACTCACACAGATACACAGATAGAAAAACAATAAGTAAAAATAGAAATTTAAAATCTGGGCATGGTGATATGTTTCTCATCCCAGCATTTGGGAGGCAGAAGCAGGCAGATCTCTATGAGTCTGAGGCTAGTCTGATCTATACAGTGAGTCACAGGCCAGGCATAGCTACATAGTGAAATTCTGTCTCAAACAAAGCAAAAACATGTGGAGGACCAGTTAAATAAACAGCAGCTGTTCATACAGTGGAATTCTAAGAGGCTCTTTAGGGATGTGCTGGGGGAAACAGCAGGAGCGGGTGTGTTTGTAAACTTCATTTGTGTGTATTCAGGCAAGAAGGAACACACACACGAGAAAGACACACACACACACACACACACACAGAGAGAGAGAGAGAAGAGAGAGAGAGAGAGAGAGAGAGAGAGAGAGAGAGAGAGAGAGAGAATCCTAAAAAAGCATGCAGGAGATAGGGAGGTTGAGGCCCCCAGGAAACCCCAGTGAGCCTCCTCTTGGCATCTCATCCTGTGTGCTCCTTACCCTTGGGGTGGGATTGGTGGGCTTCCAGCAGCCCTAGCAACGAATGGAGGCCAAGTCATAAAAACACTGTGTGTTCCTGTGAGCTCTCTCTCTCTCTCCCTCTCTCTCTGTTAGTGAAGCCAGTCATCTGCCATGGAACTCCTTCACGAAGCCTGCACACTAGAAGTCCGAGGCCCCTGCCGACAGCCCATCGAGGGAAGCACCTCAGTGGATACTCTAGCTCACTAACGTCCCCAGACCACTGATCCCTGAGGCCCAAGTAGCTAGAGGATTGCTGTGCCATGGAGGAAGGCTTCACTGTGGCTGACCGCGTTCCTCCGAACCTGGTTTGGTCAAATTAGCAGTCATGAAGACAAATGCGCCTTGGTACACTTGTGCCTGTGTGCATCCATGCTAACAGCCAGGGGCCCAGAGCCCAAGGAACAGGTGAGCTGCTGCCTGCTAACCACAGTGGCCCAGCCCTCCTCAGCGGCCTCCCGAGGCAGCTTCAGCCCTGGTCAGCTGTGGTCCAAGGAAAAGCATGGATGATTCACAAGACAGAGTAGGCTTTCAGGGATAGCGATGTACACTCGCCTGCCCTCATTGCTGGTCTTGGAGGCTGACACGGGAACATTGCTAGGTGACCGTATTTTCAAAGCTCACATTGAGACAGATGGTCTGCCCGAAGATGTTTTCTCAATTTAGCCATTTGCTTATATAAAAAGCGCAGTAAGGAGGGTATGTCAGTTCCTGCTGGATTGTCCATTAACGAGCCCCCTTTAAGACTGGGAGTGAGCGCTGGGGAGGTGGCTCAGTGCTCGCCTGGCATGTGTGAGGCCCTGGGATCAGTCCCAGCACCACAGAAACTGGATGTGGTGGAGGAGCATTCCTATAACCCCAGCACTAGAGAGGCGGAGGATGAGACGCCCACAGACAGCCATAGCTATACAGCAACTCGAAGGCCAACCTGCACTACAGGAGCTCTGCCTGGGGGGTGGGGGAGGTGGGGAGCAGAGCTAAGCCTCTGGCCCCCTGGGGACGCCACCAGCTGGATGAAGGGATGGGTTGACAGGGAGTCCCCTCCAGAGCAGGACATCCCTGCAAGACTGATTCAGGCTACTCAAGAATTGATTAGCTCCAGCTAGAAAAGATGAAGTTCACCCTCGAAGAAACTGAAACTCAGCATCTGGCTCTTTACCCCAAGCTATCGCCCTCTGAGGAAAGACCTGAGAGGAAATGGGGCTCACCCTAGAGTTCAAAGTGGGCACCCCCACATACGAGGCCCTGCCGCGGCTGGCACAGGGCCTCCCGTCTCTGCCGTGGTGCTGCACAGAGGCAGTGGTGGCAGCAGTGAGCTTTCCCACACAGCGTCAGTAGGATTTGGCCATGGTGTCCTGGGTCATTAGTACAAGGTCATAGGTTTTCGACATTTTCTAGTTCTGCTGCCACAGACCTGAGAGCAATGCTCGCTTGCTCTCTCTCGTAAATTTTTAATTATCTTATGTGTATGTGTTTTTGCCTTCATGTACATATGTATACAGTGTGTTTATGTGCCAGTGCTCTTTTTTTTGTATTTATTTATTATGTATACAATATTCTGTCTGCAAGACAGAAGAGGGCATCAGACCTCATTACAGATGGTTGTGAGCCACCATGTGGTTGCTGGGAATTGAACTCAGGACCTTTGGAAAAGCAGGCAATGCTCTTAACCTCTGAGCTGTCTCTCTACCTCCACATTCTACATTCATGGTTCCCTCTGAGGAAAGCCAGGCGCTGCCACGGTAACTCTGGATTTTGCACACAAGCACAAAGAGAAGACATCTTGGTCAAGGCCATGCAGCTTAGGAGCAGTGGCAGCAGGACTCACAGCCAGGCCCACGGGACTCGGCGCTGGTCCGTGTACACTCACCTCCCTGCTTTGCACTGAGGCCTCTGCTGATGTCTACTTCCGTCTCTGCTGTGGGACGACTCTTTTCACACAGTCCCACTGCTGCCCTCCGGTCATGTGCCACCATCTTGGATTACCTCGTGGCTTCCCAACTGGTCTCTTCTTTCTCGGTGATGTGGGAATTCTGTGGGACCCTCCTGTCTCCGCCCCCAGGGCTAGAACTGTAGGTACCACGCCCAAGCTTTTTCTGTGCATGTTGGGGATCAGGTTCAAGTTACAGACTGAGCCATGTCTCCAGCCCCTCCTCTCTTTTACTCTCACTGACCACCCCTCCATATGTGATCACAGAGAGTACCCTCGGGTAAGGAGCACCTGTTAGGGCTCTCCAGGGGCTAAGAGTCTGTCCTACAGGCTCTGCTCGGCCCAGCCTGTTATCTCCGTACTCCTGCTTCCCTCACCCAGGTTCCCTCAGCTCCCCTCAGCTATGCGATCCTACCTTGCTCTTGCCTCATGGCCCTTGTGAGGGCCAAGGGCTGAGGGCCATTCCTTCTACCTGAAGCCTGAGTGGCCCCTCAGTTTGGGCCCCTTCTCAGCCTTTTCTGCCGCCTACTTCTGCTTACATCTTCTCTCTAACACCTGCACATCCCAGGATCCTCCCCGCCTCACGCTGCCTCCATGCAACAGTGTTGTGCAGCTCCTGAGTCACCGATGAAGAGAAAGGGCTTAGTGTCTCCTTGAGAAGTGCTGACAGGACCCTTAGCCCACATTCCCAATCGCCCTGCAGGCTATGTGAGGGTGTCCCCATCCACAGGAGACTCTCCATACACCTAAACTCCCTTTACATATGATAAAGCAGAGACGCAGAGAGGCTCAGCACCTAGCTGAGGTCACACAGCAAGGAAAGACAGTCTGGGGATAGGACCAGGCTCCTCCTCCCGAGAGAGGCCGCTCCACACTCTGGTGAGGCAGAACAGTTAGGAAATGGTCCTACCTCTCTAGCCATCCCTGTCCAACATAGCGGAGCAGAGTCTCTGTATGCCATCCGCGCCTCCTCTTTGCTCTGACTTGCTTTGGCTAAGAGGTTGTGGTAAGAACAGGGCAGAGGCAGGCCAGTTTAAGTCTCAACATCTGTTTTCTCTTTGGATGACGGCAAGAGCAGGCTGAGCAAGGGGAAGATGACAGAGGCGTGGAACCGGCTATAGCTGCCTTGGTCCAGTCATCCCTCCCCACCTCTTGCCACCTGAAAACACAGAATGCAAGAACTCAACTGAGGGGGGCTGGGGAGATGGCTCAGTGGTTAAGAACATCGCCTGCTCTTCCAAAGGTCCTGAGTTCAATTCCCAGCAACCACATGGTGGCTCACAACCATCTGTAATGAGGTCTGGTGCCCTCTTCTGGACTGCAAACATACACACCGACAGAATATTGTAGAAAGAAAGAGAGAGAGAGAGAGAGAGAGAGAGAGAGAGAGAGAGAGAAGAAAAGAAAGAAAGAACTCAACTTATCAGGGCCTCCCCAGCAACAAAAAATGTTCATAATTTAGAGCTGCTGAGGACTTCGAGGTTAGGTGGTGTTTCAGTGGCAATAGCTATCCAATGCAGCTGGTCAAGAACCTGCATCTATCCAGGGAGTTGGCAGTCCACCTGCAGTGGGTACCAGGGAAGTCTGTGCTGAGCCGGAGCTGGGAGAAGACTCTGCCTCCCCCGGGGCAGCTGGGACCCTGGAAGGAATTGCTTCACCCTGGTTTGTCCAGTGTCCCGCTTAGACATGGCTTCTTCACACTAGGCCACACGATGCAGGTATCATGGAGCAGACTGTGTGTCCTTTGTTTCTGTTCCCCAGATCTGGCAAGGGAGTGTCGACCCAGTAAATGCCTGCCTTTCTCCTTCCTTTGACGCTTTAGAAATGGTTATAGACACGGGGAGCTCATTGCAGGGTAACATCAGAGCAGGAGACAAGGAGAAGGAGATTAAGGATATGTTAGGAGCCTGAGGCTTGTACCCTCATGGGATTGGAAGACATCGTGCCCAGCTTTGGGGCTCTAGGGTCCATTTGGGAAGCTGGCACCTCTACAGTTCATGCTCTGAGCAGAGCATCAAGCAGTAGACATGGACCCCTGATGCCAGAGGCCGTTGAGTAGTGGTTACCACTCCTCAGGTCCCGCCCACTCCTCCAGATTCTCTCCCACTCCGGACATGCCAGGCCTCCACCCCTCAGTCCTATCCTTCTCTCTCTATAAGACTCAATTCCTATATGAAAGCTGCATCAACCTTCCACCCCTTCCCTGGAGCCCTACAGCGCTTTGCACCACCATCTGTTACAGGGACAAGGGCCACACAGTGGGCACATACCGTGTTCCAAGTGAAAGAACAGCAGATCATGTATGTGAACCTTTTACCACCCTGGCATTCTGAAGTGGGTGCAGGGGGTTCAGCATTGCTTAGACCAGGATCCCATGGCCCAGACTTTCACAAGCTGCACCTTTATAGGTGTGGGTCCCTTTCGGCTGGACGTTAAATTCCGGGTGGCACAGCAGCCACCAGGACCCAAGTACAACATGACACCCTCAGGGGCCGCACTTCCCTCCACCACGGGGACAGATGGAGCGGGCTGCCAAGCTTCCCGGCAGCAAGATCCCTCGGCAGCCAAGCGCCAGCAAAAATAGCCATCTCATTTGCATGGAGTTGCAGCAGGGAGGAAGAAGCAAGGACTCAACTTCAGACAAAGGAAGAATTTCAAATTAAATAAAAGAAATAAGAAGAAGAAAGGCAATGAGCAGCGAAGCCCCCACGGAACGCTGCTTCAGCCCGGCAATTTGGCACGCTTAGCTGGAGACGCCGCCCCAGTCAATACAATAGCGGGCACATTATCAGTATTGCCACAAACCGTTATTCGTTATCTCTGGGGCTTGCTGCACCATTGAGCCGTCCCCTGCACTCAGCTGTATTTTAATCAGTCGCGTTATGGGGAGGGGGAAGAATGTCCCCCGGAGGAAACCGTGGCCTCACTCCGTGTGCCAGCCAGCTTGCAGATAGGAATAGGGATGTTCCGAGGTGCCACGGTGTCACGTGACATCGTTCTAGTTAATTTGCAGAGAAATTAAACATCCAGAGAAACTGAGCGAGGGAGCTGAGTGGGGGGCTGGCTTGGTTTCAGACGCTCCTGAGACAGCCTTGGGGTACAGATTCCACAGGCGCCGTTTGCCAGGATTCACGGTGGCATAGCCTTCCACAAAGGACTCAGAACTCCAGCCAGAGCCGCAGATCACAAAGTCTGATTGGATGACAGGAGTCTACAAGGAAGGAGGGCCGGAAGGAGAAGGGAGCAGCATCTTCCTCATCTGCACACATTTCCCGAGACTTTTCCACAGTGGTCTTGACCGTGAAGGAAAGAAGGGCAGGTACCCCAGGCTGGGGAGATGGCTCAGGTAGTAAAGTCCTTCCCGCACAAGCTCTAGGACCTGGGTTTGGATCCCTAGGGCCCGTGTCATAAAGCAGGCATGATGGCATGTGTCCGTCATCCCAGCACCGGGGAGGTAGAGACGGGAATCTCTGGAGCTCGTTGGCCAGGTAGTCCAGCCAACTGGACGAGTTCAGGTTTAGTGAGAGACTGTCTCAGACACACCGCCCTCACTCACCCACCCACATTCTCTCCACAAAGGATGTAAGATCGCTTGCTGCCAGTGGTAGCTTGTACCTGTAGTCTCTACACGCAGGAGTCTGAGTCTAGCCTTGGCTACATAGAGGAAGCCTGTCTCAAAAACCCAAGAGCCACCAGTGTGGCACATGCCTTTAATCCTGGGACTCAGGAGGCAGAGACAGGCAGATCTATGAGTTCGAGGTCTGCCTGGTCTATGGAGCAAGTTCCAGAACAGCCAGGACTACACAGAGAAACCTTGTCTCAAAAAAAGGAAAGAAAAGAAAAGATGAAGATACTGTTCTATTTTCTACTTCACTTTTTGCTTGCTGCTTGTTTTTTGCCTCAGTCTGGGATGTCCTTCTACACCCATCTTGGCTTAAAAATCTTTCAAGACCTCGGCAGGGTCCTCGCTTCCAGCCTCTAGAAAAGCATCATCTCTGCTACTGCATTCCGGAGAGAGCATCGTGGTGGATGTGTGGCAGG
This sequence comes from Microtus oregoni, assembly GCF_018167655.1. Taxonomy (NCBI): domain Eukaryota; kingdom Metazoa; phylum Chordata; class Mammalia; order Rodentia; family Cricetidae; genus Microtus; species Microtus oregoni. The sequence goes on along the minus strand of NW_024543222.1, from coordinate 3,010,071 downwards.
GAAGGGGCTGTGGGTTGTCTGTGTGCCAGGATGAGGGCATTTATCCTCACCTCCTCCCACTCCTTGAGGTCTGTCCCTGAGACCTCTGAGTCACCCGCACCTTATTTGTGTCTCCTTCCCAGTTACACTGTCCCCCGGCGCCCATACAGTTAGCCAGTGAGTAAGAAAACTACATGGGATTCCATGCTCTGGAATTTAAACAGCTACCACCACCTCCCTGAAAACACTGTGTTTTGTAAGTCGCCAGCCCGTATTTTAATTTCAGTCTCTCTGTTCTCCCCAGCTTTTATCACGCACCAGAGATTTCTGTGCAAACACAAGACGCGTCTTTGACAGGCTCGACAATCCCTCTGCTTCCTCGCCTGGTGCTGATGGAGGCCTTCCTTATCCCTGTCCCCTCAGGAGTCTATAAATAGACACACACACACACACACACACACACACACACACACACACACACACAAGTTTCGGTGCTGCAAACCAGCTCATCTTAAAGGAGCTGTGGGTGTATTTTCCCAGACTTCAGGATTCCTTTGCCCCCATGGAAGCTGGCAGGTGCTGGCTTCTGTCAGTTACTTCCTCCCACCCTCAGGGCCCATGCAGGGCTGCCAGGACAAAAGCAGGTCCCACCCGTACAAACTCAGCTCTGAGGTGCACACTCTATTTCAGCTTCCCAGCTTCCCCTTCTGTGAATGCTTCTTAGACCACTCAAACTGGAATATAGGCCATCTCTCAGGAGTTGGGGTGTGAAGAGTTAAACCATCCTTCAGCAGATATTGGCTGTTCACACTGTGAGCACAGTCTACCAGAGGGAAGCTCGACTTTGGGCCTGTGGCAACAGAGTGGGCAGGGGGCACTCTGGGATTAGGTATGGCCTCTTGCAGACTGGCCTGCCATAGAGAACAGGGTGTTCACCCTGAGCAGTCGTGGGCCCAGAGAGGAGCAGGCCTGGACCCCACCTACAGTTTGAGGATTGCTCCATAGGATTTGCCTTCAGAGAGAATTACACAACTCCCTCCGTCCTAGATATGTGATTGAGAAATAAATGTTCGTTGTGTGTGAGCCTTGATTGGGTTTTGGAGTTGCTTGTCAAGTGGCGACCACAGTGTGCTAGTTAGTTTTTTGTCAAATTGACACCAAGTAAGTTCACCTGGGAAGAGGAAATATCAGTTGAGAAAAAAAAGTTTCTATCAGATGGTCCTATAGGGAAGACTGTGGGGCATTTTCTTGACAATGATTGATGTGGAAGGGCCCAGCCCACTGTGGGCGGTGCCATCCCTGGAAGGTGGTTCTGGGCAGTGTAAGAGCTGAGCAAGCCATGGGGAGCAAGCCAGAAAGCAGCACCCCTCCATGGCCTCTGCATCAGCTCCTGTCTCGAGTTCCCTTCATGACGGACTGCAAACTGTAAGAATGAAATAAACTCCTCCCTAAGTGGCTTTTTGGTCGCAGTAGAAAGCAAACAAGTTTGTTTGGCTAGTTCAAAGGGGGTAGGTTCTAGACTTCATCATTCTCCTGAACTGTTCTTTAACTACAAAACTAGCAAAAGCGGGCACTGCCAACCCTCTTCAAAGACCATGAGCTCGGAGTAGCTTTCCCAGGTGTGAGAATTCAGTTTCACTACTTCCCCCAACAAATAAGCACCCTTTATCACCCATCAATCTGTCAACAAGGGGCTGGGTACACAGCTTGGTTGGTAGAGTGCTTGTCTACTGAGCACAAGGCCCTAGGCTCCATCTCCAGCCCCACATAAAATAGACGCAACAATGCAGACCCGCAACCTCCACTTAGGAAGTGGAGGCCGGAGGGTCAGAACTTCAAGGTCATTCTCCATTATCATAGCAATTCTAGGTCTGTTGAGGACACACAAGACCCCAAGTCCTGATTTTGTGTTTGTTTGTTGTTGTTGTTTTGTTGTTTTTGTTTTCCTGAAACTAGCTCCTGTAGACCAGCCTGGTCTTGAACTCCTGGTTAGCTTTTATAGTCAACTTGACTCAAGCTAGGGTCATCTAAGAAGAGAGACCCTCAATTAAATAATTGCCTCAATCAGATTGGCTCTGTCTGTGAGAGAGTGTCTTGACTGACAGCTGATATGGAGGTCCAGCCTACTGAGGGCAGCAGCATCCCTGGGCAGATGGGTCTGGGCTGTGTAAGAAAGACGGCTGACCATTGAGTCTGTGAGGGACGTGGTGAGCAAGGCTCCTGCCTGGCTTCTGCTTCAGCTCCTGCCCTGACTTCCCTCTATGACGGACTGTGACCGGCTAGTGTAAGTTGAAATAAACCCTCTAGGTTGCTTTTGGTCATGGTGTTTATTCATGGCAACAAAAAGTTAACTAGAACATTCTGTGTCATTAGAGTGAGGCTAGCCCAGCTGCTGAAGTCAACTGGTCAGTGACAGGCTCAAGGCCGAGGCATTGCCCCCAACACCGGGAGTCAGCCAACTGCTGGCAAGGGAGACCATCCCAGCACCCTAGGAGAAAATGACACAGAGACCCACCCCAGCACCCTAGGGGAAGGTGACATATAGACCCACCCTCAGAAACCTGGGCCTCAGAGTCGCTGTCCAGCTGGTTTTGAAAGCAGACTAGCATCCTGAGTACCTGGGACTCCCAGAGAGTATACGGATATATATATCCATATAGTGAGCTGAATCCTCAAATCACCCAGATAATCAATATTCAACTACTGTGCTTCAGAGTCAGGCATCGACTCGCTGCCAGCCATCACTAGGCAACCAGAAACTCACACACCATCGTCATCCAAGACAGCAGGGCGGCCCCAGGGGCTCGGTCCTGAAGGACTGACTGATGGTATGTGGAGCCAGGGAACCACGAGACACAGGAATGTGCTGTTCTCAAGCCTCCGGGGTGCTTTACCCAATACACTAACTTGAAGCAAACTGCTTGATTAAAAATCCTTTTTATTGTAGACAGTTTCACATCGATACACACAGAGATGTTATGATGAGTACCCGTGGACTCATTCTCTCTCGTAAGTTTTGACGCTTAGGGATTAGGCTCCATCCTACACCCCGGGTGCTCCCTGTGGGCCAGGTCGTATTAGGTAGATCTCCACTCCAGCTGTGGGTGCTTCAGTATGCACGATGGTCAGCCGGCAGTCGACCTGATTAGACTTGGGAGGGCTGAGATTAGTAGGGTGTGCCTCTGAGGGTGTTTCAAGGGACAATTTAACTGAAGGAGGGACCCGCCCTGGATGTGGGTGACACAAATCAATAAACTGAGGACCTGAATGGAACAAAGGGCGGGGGGGGGGGGTGGAAGCCTGGTAGTAGAGATGTCTTAGTTACTGCTCTGTCGCTGTGGAGAGACACCAGGACCCAGGCAGTTTCTAACACAAAGTGTTTCATTGAGGGCTTGCGAACAGTTTCGGAGGGTGAGTCCACCACCATGGGGAAAGCCGCAGGCTGGTAGGCATGGTGCTGCAGCAGTAGTGAGGGCTTACATCTGATGCACAAGCAGGAGGGGGGGGGAGAGAAAGAGAACCTTTGAAAACCTCAAAGCCCACCCCAAGTGGCGCGCCTCCTCTAATGAGACCACACCTCCTAATCCTTTGCAAAGAGTTCCACCAATAGGGATCAAACATTCACAGAGATGAGCCTGTGGGGTTGTCCTCACTCAGGCAGCCACAATAGGGTGTGCTCTCTCTTGTCATGAGGTGAAATCCTTGCTTTGCACAGCCTTACACTGATGCTTGCCTCACCGCAACTCAGCAACAATGGGGCCAGGTAACTGTGGGCTGAGCCTCTGAAACCACAAGCTGAAATAGACGGTCCCTCCTTGTAAGATTTTCTTCTTTTTTTTTTAAATATTTATTTGCTTATTATGTATACAATATTCTGTTTGTGTGTATGCCTGCAGGCCAGAAGAGGGCACCAGACCTCTTTTCAGATGGTTATGAGCCACCATGTGGTTGCTGGGAATTGAACTCAGAACCTTTGGAAGAGCAGTCAGTGCTCTTAACCACTGAGCCATCTCTCCAGCCCTAAGATTTTCTTCTTGCCAGGCAGTGGGGGCACATGCCTTTAATCCCAGCACTTGGGAGGCAAAGGCAGGTGGATCTCTGTGAGTTCGAGGCCAGCCTGGTTGGTCTACAAGAGCTAGTTCCAGGACAGGCACCAAAAACTACAGAGAAACCCTGTCTCAAAAATAAAAAATAAGGGCTGGAGAGATGGCTCAGTAGTTAAGAGCATTGCCTGCTCTTCCAAAGGTCCTGAGTTCAATTCCCAGCAACCACATGGTGGCTCATAACCATCTGTAGTGAGGTCTGGTGCCCTCTTCTGGCCTTCAGGCATACACACAGTCAGAATATTATATACATAATAAATAAATATTTTTAAAAAATAAAAATAAAATAAAATAAATTTTAAAAAAAGATTTTCTTCTTGCAGCTTGTAGGGAGTGAAGGGTCAAGAATGGACTCTGGGTGTCTTCTTTGCTCCCACCTTGGTTTTGAGCCAGAGTCTCTCACTGAACCTGGAATTCACCATTCAACCAGCTGGCTGACCATCAAGCACCAGGGGTCTTCATGTGTCCACTTCCACAGTCCTGGAATCACCAAGGTGGAATCCCTGTTTTTTCACGTGCACACTGAGGATCTGAACTTGGGTCTTCGTGCTTGTGCGGCAAGCTCTCTACCATCTGAGCCATTTCTCAGCCCAGTGGTGTGTTGGAAGGGCTAGTCCTTGAAGAGGGTCCCACAGCCTGGACCTCATGACGGCAGTGTGGTTCTCCATCCTGCCTGTTGCTATGGACTGGGAGGAGATCAGGCAGCTTGTCCAGATGCTGGTCCACATTTAGTACAATCCTTCTCAGCTCGCCTCCCAGCAGCCTGCCGTGCCTAGCTGTCTCTTTCTTTTCTAATCTGTTGTTGATGTCCGTGCACTAGGGGTTGGCAGCCAGGGAGGGAGGATACAAGCAAACACGGATTGACAGAGGCGTTGTATCTGGGTGACGTTACAGTAGGGACCCCAACCACTCACATGCATTGTTGTGACAAGCCACTTTTCTGTGTATTCTTTTTTCCTGTTAGTTCAGTTTTTATTTATGTGTGTATGCCACATATGGACGGATGCCCTTGGAGACAAAAAAAAAAAGAACATCAGCTCTCCTGGAGCTGGAGTTACAGGCAGTTGTGAATGGCCTGACAATGGTTCTGGGAAGTAAACTCGGGCCCTCTGGAAGAGCAGTAAGTGCTCTTGACCTCAGCGTCATCTCCCCAACCCTGAACTACTGATTTTTGCTGGTTTAGTTTAAGTTCTCATTGCTGTTTTGTTGGTTTTTATTTGCCTGTATGGCTTATTGGCGTGTGTGTGTGTGTGTGTGTGTGTGTGTGTGTGTTTTATCATTGTTGTTTTGTTTGCTTTTGAGACAGGGTTTTAGTAATAGCCCAGGACTGGAACTCACTCTGTAGCCCAGGATGGTCTTGAACTTGCAACCCTCATCTCCCTGCCCACCTCCAATACTGGGTTATAGGTGATCACCATCACTCTGTCACCAAACCACCGGTGATATGTTTTTAAATGAAGATGCATTTCATTTTTCTTATTTATATCTGTGTGTGCATGCCATGTGTGTACAGGTACCTCTGGGGGCCGGAAGATGGCATCAGACTCACTGGGGCCTGAGGTACAGGCAGTGTGAGCCTTCTCAGGTCCTCTGGAAGAGCAACAGGGGATCTTAACCACTGAGCCAGCTCCCAGACCATGACGCCGTTGTTGCTATGGTTTCTTCCTCCTCCTCCTCCTCTTCCTCCTCTGTAATCAGAGGTTTCTCTGCCCTGCCCCATCCTGTAGCAGCTTCTAAACAATCACTCAGAGGCTTACTGTTAGTTACAGACTTTGTGACTTATTGTTTAGGTTTATTAATAACTAGCTCTTATACTTAAATTAACTCATTTCCATTCATCTATGTGTTGCTACGTGACCGTGGCGTTTTCCGGTCTGGTCTGCTGGCATCCTGCTTCTTGGGTGGCTGGCTCACATTTCTCCAGACTCTGCCTTTCTTTCTCCCTCTATTCAGTTTGGTTTTCCCGCCTAGCTATTTTCTGCCTTGCTATAGGCCAAACATATCTTCACAGCTTACAGAAGTGACATTTCTTCTCCTCCTTCTGACAGGGTCTCCTGGAACCTGGGATGGACTTGAGTTTACTATGTAGCAAGGATTGATTCCCTTGGACTCCTGAGCCTCCTGTCAAATGAGTTATTAACCCATTTGGTATTTTTGAAAACTGCTGGGGATGAAATTACCACAACGTCCTTCTGCCTCCTGAGTGCTGCGTGACAGGAGTGCGCCCACACGCCCAGACCAAGCCACTGGTCTTCGTGCGAGCAATCGCTCATCTCCCCGACCTGGAGCTGATCAGAGCATGAAAACCAATGAAAGCTTAGACGTCCCCTGGGGAAAAGACGAGAGATCCAGTCACACTGAGGCAGCAGCAACTCACTGTGACCCCAGAAGAGGGCTACTTTGGAGAAATTAAGGGATCGGCTTTCCAAGCCTGAAGAACCAGCGCTCACCCCGAATCGCTGAGGGATACTCTATTCTGACAACAAAGAGAATCAAAGCCCACACTTCTCCTGCCTTCCCCTTACCCCACAGTCCCGTACCCCGGCTCATCCTCGGAGACCACTCCAGGATAAAATGCACAGGCCGTAGTCAATTGCTTCAGAGCTTTTCTCTCTCTCTCTCTCTTTTTTTTTAATTAACTGAAGTAATTTTGTAATAATCCCCACAGCTTGCGTCTTCAAACGGCAATCAGTTAAGGACAGAGCCTTCCATCGGGGTTTGTCTAGTCCTGGGGCTCGAGTCAGAGAGCCCTGCCCCACAGGGGGCTCTAATCAAACCCACACAAGTTTTTGACTGCACTTCATCCGGAGCAGATGGCAATGGTGGCAAGAGCATTTAATTAGCCCCCGCGTTAGCTACTGATTTAATGGGCCTCGGCGAGCGAGCAGATACCTGAGATGTACGCATCTACAGAGGCGTAAACTTCTGAAGGGCTATAAAAAGCGTTCCGAGAGTGACGGCTTGGAGTGTTCTGGGTTCCCAGGCTGTCATAAAAGGCGAAGGCCAGGCTCCCGTTCCTCCGCATGCCACGCACACACTGCTCTTAAACCTTCCACGGGCAATTAATTTCACAGTGTCCAATTCCACAGGGGGTCAGGAGCTGTGCACACAGCTTTCACGGCTCCTCTGAGCCAGTGGGCCAGTGGCTGCCTATAAACCCCAGTATTTATAGATCTCACAAAAGGGCTCTCAAAGCCGACCCTCCCCGGTAGCACGTTTCAGCCTCACAAATCCTGTTAAGCAGAACAGTTATTAACCCATTTTACAGGTTTGGAAACTGCTGGTAATCAAACTACCACACCGTCTACCTGCCGGTACAGACCCCAGCTGACCTGGTACCCATGAAGGCTCCCAAAGCAGAGCTGTCACTATCCAGGAGCTGAGGTGGCCGGGCAGTTCCTTCCCCACCACGCTGTCCATCCAGGAAAAGCAAATCCGATAGGGCAGGAGGGGACCATCCTGAGCTATTAACCTCTTGATGGTCGAGAAAGGAAACCAAACCCTGCTGCTTAGCTGTGAGCTTGGTTCTCTGGTGTCCTGAGGTGACCGGACTGGTTAACCCTTTGTGAGAGACTCCACACACCTGGAGAGCGAGCAAGTTCTCCTCAGTCTCTGCCGTGGGAAAGTATGTCTTCCACTGGGAAGGACCCTACCCATCGTGGGTTGAGATGATCTAGCTCCACCTTGCTGCATCTTCAAGTACATCCCCATGTTCCCAAGCGGCCTCTGCAGCTGGTGGACACTGCCCTCCTTAGTGTCCTTCCGGGCCTCCCACTTTGCCCTGGAGAGAGTTATATATACTGCTGGCCTCCGTTGCACCACGGTCCTGCGCTTTTGAGGCCTTGTGTATCTGCATCAGTGGGGATGGTGACAGGAAACGGCTTAGCAGGAAATGGCAGCAGCAGCTATGGAACCAGGGCCTGTGATCAGCTCATTCCGCTCCTCTAGGCTAAAGCACAGCTTATATCCTGAAGCTCCGGGGTTGCCATGGTGCCTGGCTGCTCTCAGCCTGATAGCTAGGAGCCTGGAGGAAGGAAGAATCCTGGAGGCACAGCCGCGGGTCCCCTACCCACTGATACCTTGGGCCATCTGCATTGCTTGTGTCCTAAGCAAGTATTTTAGGGTTATTGTTGCTGCCATGAGACCCCATGACCAAAAGTAAGTTGGGGAGGAGAGGGTTTATTTGGCATACACTTCCACATCACTGTTCATCACTGGAGGAAGGCAGGACAGGAACTCAAGCAGGGCAGGGACCTGGAGGCGGGAGCTGATGCGGAGGCCATGGAGGGTTGCTGCTTACTGGCTTGCTCAGCCTTCTCTCTTACAGAACTACTCGGTACAGCGAGAAAGCCACCTGCCCGGGCTGAGGCTTCCCAGGCAGTGATGTGGCGTGCCTCTGTGTGAAGATCAGTCAGATGTCAGCCCTGCAGAAGCTCCAAGTCTTTGCACTTTGGAACCCTGCAGTGTGGTGGAGTTCTTTAAACTGCTGGATCCAGGACTCCCAAGTCCTTGATGCAGCAGCCTGGAGGGCAGGGTAGGCAGCAGGGAAGAGGGGCCTTAAAAAGCCTCTAGATAGCCAGTGTGGTGGTGTAAACCTGTACCGCCATCACTGAAAGCAAACGCCAACAGAAACTGCTCAAGAAAGATGGAGTTTATTCTGGGTCTTGGTTTCCAGAGGTTTCTGATCATCAAGAGAGGGAGGAGTACGTGTCATAAATGCCAAGAGGTAGGGGAGGGAAGAGGAGGGGAGAGGAGGGGAGGGAAGTAAAGAGGAGTAGGAAGGAGAGGAGGAGGGGAGAAAGAAGAGGGGAGGAACAGGGAGGAGTGGAGGAGGGAAGGAGAGGAGGGAAGGGGGAGGAGAAAAAAGTCGATGCTGTGGGCTTTTCTCTTTGCTTTCCCCCCTTAATTCCCTCTGGCGCCCAGACTGGAATGGTACTGCCCCCTAGGCTCCTTCCCTCACGGACACACCCAGAAGGGCTTTGCTAATCTGCTCAGCACTTCTCAGTCCAATCAAGTTAACAATATTAACCATCATATCAAGGCTAGCTCAGACCAGTACCCAAGGACCCTCAGGCCAGTACCCAAGAACTGACTCTCTGGCCCAGACCCAAAGACTGACACCCCTCCAGGCCAGTATCCAAGACAGGACTCCCAAGGCAAACCCTCAAGACAGTCAGTACTCAAGGTCTGGGCTCATTTTCCCAGCACCCACATAGTGGCTCACAGCTGTCCATAACTCCAGTTCCAGGGGAATCCAACGCCCTCTTCTGGCCTCCACCAGCATTGCACGCTTGTGGTACACAGACAGAGAAGCAAGCAAACACTAAAACATTTTAAAAAGCCAAGGCAATAATTAACACCAAGGAAACAAAAAGCTGTGGAAGAAAGAGAAAGTCAGTATGTCCACAGGCAGGCATACACACGGTGACGGTTTACCTCACCAAAAAGTGGAGCTCGCCATGTTTGGAGGACCCCTGGAGAAGATGTGGGGGGGTGAGAGTCTAAACACCGAATTCTCACCTGCTGGAAGAGAAACTAAACAGGCAGTTTTACTACAGTCAACCCAGGAGAAAAACCAAGCAACATCAACAAGCTGCTGACGAGGTAGGAAATGGCTGCTCCAAGAGCAAGGCTGAGATTCCGGGGGGAGGGGGGAAGGCAGGGGCAGGGGCGGGGCCCAGGGGCTGAAATGCTAGGTTTTTATGCTTCCTGTGTGAGCATATTGGGATTCGCAGCGAGTTCCACTTTAAAAGTGGGAAAGATACTTCAAAACAAAACAAGACAGAGGGCTGTTAAGCCTGCATCTCTCAGGAGACCGCAGCCATGGCCCTGGTTAACTCAACTCCAGCAGAATGAAGGGAGGCTGGAGCACCCCTCACTGTATCAAGGGTGCCTGCCAGCTGCCCCCTGATGTGGGAGTGTCATATATCAATCTGTTGATTTCATTGGTTAAGTAATAAACAAACTGCTTGGCCTCATAGCTTAGAACATAGGTGGGTGGAGTAAACAGAACAGAATGCTGGGAGGAAGAGGAAGTGAGCTCAGCTCTGCTCTCTGGAGCAGAGACGTCATGCTCCCCTCTCCTGGGCAGCCGCATAGCTCTGCTCTCTGAGACACGCGCGATGAAGCTCCGACCCAGGATGGACGTAGGCTAGAATCTCCCTGGTAAGCCACCTCGTGGGTTACAAAGATTATTAGACATTGGCTAGTCCAGGTGCGAGAGTTAGCCTAGAAGAGGCTAGATAGAAATGGGCCAAGCAGTGTTTAAATGAATACAGTTTGTGTGGTGTTGTTTGGGGGCATAAGCTAGCCAGGCAGCCGGGGTGCTGGGGACGCAGCCCCACCACTCATATTACTACAGCCCCCTCCTCCCTTCCCCACGTGTGCTTCTGCACAAGTCACAACCAGTCCCTGATAGTTAGTATCACTTCCCAGTTGCCGACGGATGGTGTGAGACCTCTCCCAGACATCTTGAGAAGAAAACACGAATTGGAAGCAGGTGTGGTGGCTCCCTCCACAGTCAGCGTCGGGAAGTGGAGGCAAGAGGCGCCTACAACCTCGAGGCCAGCTCAGTCACACCCTGAGTTCCAGGCTAGCCAGGGCGACATGGAGACCCAGCTGTGAAATGATGTCGGGGCTCAGCTTGCTCGGCTGTGGCAGTGGCATTCCGGCCTCTGCCATGTCCCCTACACCCTGTGAGCCTCGGGCTGCCTGCCTGTCCTGCCAGGCCACATGTTTTAAAATGTCCCTAAAAAGGAGCTAGGCTTGTAGTCCAGGCACCTAGGGACTCAGGCCCATTGCCCGCAACCCCAGCTTCTGTAGACAAGGGCCCCTCTCACTTGCCTGTTGGACTTTCTTGGTTTCAAGTCCCTCTCCACCATCCTGAGAGCCTTAATTTCTTCATGTAGATGGCTCTCCACCTCCTGCCCACCTCTTTGGCTACTATCCAGTTCCCATCTCTCCTCCTGTCTCCAGCGTGAGGCCTGAAGAACCTTCTGGAAAGACAGTGTTTATTCTTGTTTGTTTGTTTGTTTGTTTGTTTGTTTTGAGACAGGGTTTCCTCTGTGTAGACTTGGCTGTTCTGGAACTCTCTCTGTAGGTTAAGCCAGCCTTGAACTCAAGATCCGCCTGCCTCTGCCTTCCCGAGTGCTGGGATTAAAGGCCTGTGCCACCACCACTTGGCAACAGTGTCTATTCTAATCACTTCCTCTTCACCCTGCTGGCAAGAAGGATTCCCATTCTAGGGATATGGGGCGGCTGAACCCACACCTGACGCTGAACAGATTCATGCGTTGTTGGTCATACACGCTGTGATCTTGCAGGAAAGAGGATACTGTGTGCCGTGCAGGAGCCCCGTGGGCGGTGCATGGGAACAGGACAAACCAGCAGGCTTTGCAAACCACAAAGACAAAGTAAGGGCTGCCCAGATGGCTTGATTGGGGAAAGGTGTTTGCCACCTGAGGCCAAGGACTGAGTTTGATAACAGGACCCACATGAGGAGAGACCCGACTCCTAAAGGTTGTTTTCTGGCTGATACACACACATATACACACACACACACACCACACACACACACAAACACACACACACCACACACACACAAAGAGAGCCATAGTCTATGGGCACATACATCTACATAAACAAACACACAAGTGGCAAGGAAGGTGAGCCCTGCTTACTGCAGGATGATGGGGTTGGCTTGTTTGAATAATCCCTGAACTAGCAGGGAAACTGAGTCCACAGCTCAGGGATAACCAGGAACAGCTCAGCCCCCTTGAGGAGCCGGCGGCTCAGCGTCCGCCCACCAGAAAAGAGCGAGAGTGGGCCTGGGGTACAACTGTGAGCGCTCCTAGCCTCACCAGCATCCACATGGCCCTCTCTGTGAGCCTTCCTCTCCAGCTTCATCCCAGCCATCCCCCAGTGGTGGATCTGCCTCCTCCTGGGACAGAATGGGCACCCTGGGGCTTGCTTTATTTTAAGTGTCAATTCTGCTCGTCCCACCACCAGGGAACATTCGGTTTCCAAGGTACTGAGGCTGACTGAGCACGGGGAGAGAGGTGTCCATCTGTGACTGTACCTCCCCTGCTGGGATGGTTCCTCAGAGCCCACAGGAAAAAAATCCAAATTCTTCAGTATCGCCTCCTCCATTCGCTCCCCACCCCCATAGCTCCAGTCCCCACTGCCACCAAATAATAAATGCCAGCTCTGTCCTAGAATTGTTCTTGTTCCTGAATCCCAGACAGGGGTGTCTTCCACGAGTGTGGACACCCCAGGAGCACAGGTCCTGAGATTCGGGGCGTAGCCTGCTAAAGGATTGCTGTCATTACATGTAATGTAATGATGTAAATCTCTGGGCTCTGGGACTCGGACACATCCCTAAAACAGGGATTTGATTGAAACGTGGTGGGTGGCTCAGGCCTGTAAACCCAGCACCTGGGAAGCTGAGACAGGAGGATTGCTTCAAGATAGAGGCTAGCTGGAGATACAGAGTGAGTTCCAGAGCAGCCTGGACTACAGAGTGAGACTGTCTCAAAATAAAGTAAAACTGGAAAACCCAAGCGACACCTCACAGCAGTATGAACAGTGTACTGTTCTCTGGCTGTGTGAGAACCGAAGGGACAAGACATATCCAGCATCCAGCAATCCAGAATATCTCTCTCTCTCTCTCTCTCTCTCTCTCTCTCTCACACACACACACACACACACACACACACACACACACACACACTGCCACCACCATCCTGCACACGGTCCATCCTGAGCAAGCAGGGCAGGGACCAGGCTTGGTGAAGCTACTTGGGGTTGACTTTCCATGGTGACAGCCCCAGAGACACTCTGCTGAGCTGAAGGGGAGGCAGGAAGGAGCCTGAATTTAGTCTGAATTTAGTTTGGATCTTTTTGAAGGATCATCCTATGGCTGGCAGTAGAGGTCCAGGGAAGAACCAAGAGCTAGCAGGAGTGAACACGCTCAATTCATCCACACATCAGACCCCACTCTTAAGTGAGGACCCCCCTCTGGCCACACAGCGCTCAGGGCCTGATCATCTCCTAACTGCCCCAGCTCATGAACTTTGGGGGTACAGAACAGAGCTGTGTGTCCAAGTGTGTGCACAGAGAAAGCTCAGGAGAAAGGGCACAGAGGGAGTAGTCCAGACTAGAGAGCCAGGCTCAGAAGGAATAAGAGGACAGAGCTGGAAACTTCCCAAGGATCCAGGACAACAAGTCCACCAGGAGTGGTGATGGACCTTAAAGCAGAGACGTCAGGACACACAGCAGCTTCCAGGGTGACCTAAGACATCTAGGTGGAAACAGTGACCCCCTAGCTGCAGAGCTAGCTCAGGTGGAGCCTGTAGGTGTGGGGCAGGGATCCGACCAGAAAGCTGGTCACGAATGATAAGCGTCAACTGTCCTATCTGCCACTGCCCTGAGCAGCTACCTGAATGTCCCCCAGCTGTGCCAGAGTCCTTAGCTATTCAGTGCTCATCATGGCCTTGCTCGGCCGTGTCTCCCTCTTCTTCTGCCCGAAAAGCCTGGCACACTAAGGAGCAATTGACATTCTGGGTCCTGGTGTCAGCAACAAAACGCAGCTTCTCTGCTTAGGTCGTGACTCAGTGAAGGTGGTTAATCTGGGGTAGGGAAGCTTGGCTTGGGCACTGTGGATGTTCACGGCAATTCTGTGGTATCCGGTCACATCACAGTTAATTAATAAAGGTCTCTGCGTGTGCATGCCTAGGTGTGTCGGAGTCTCTGGGTGTGGCTGTGCGTGTGTGCTTGTACATATGTGTGCATGTGTTCCTAGCTCTGAGATCAAGTATTCCCTCAGGCAACCCAGAGCAGAAACAGTTCTCTGTAGTTACACATAGGGTCACACACACATGCATATACATACATGCAAGCTCATGATTTCCCCGCAGTCATGGGGGCATTCTACAGACAGGGTCAGTCATATATGTTCACATACGTGGAAGCTCATGTCCTCTAGTCTTTAGGTGTAGGGGACCTGTAGAGCCCAGTACACCTAAGCCCCAGGCTTTTCTACCAACCCCAGAAGCAGCTGTCCTTCCCACTTTCCCCTGCTGACCGTCCTCTGGGAGCCCCCAGGCAGCAGGGCTGAAGGAGGCACCCCAGTCTCATCTCCTGCCTCCCAGAGCCTGTGTCTCCTCCAGGTAGCAGCTCCGACAGACAGAGCAAGCATCCGCTGCAGAACTGGCCAGGCCACTGTCCTGAGAGTCTGTCTGGGAAAAGCGAAATTATTCCAGAGCCCTCCTTGTCCCTCCTCTGCCTAAGGGGGTGACTGTGACCCTCTCCACAAGGAAATGGTCTCTTTTCCTCTACACATCGACATGCCTAGAGGTGCTTGGAGCGCCCCCTTGTGCCCCAGAGCAGTAGGCACAGTAAGGGGGACACCTGAAATCTTCCTAATACCTGAAAGGGGGTGGGGAAGCTGCCACAAAAGTTTGCCCCCCCAGCAGCCCTCCCCTTCCTCCAGAGTCCTAGGTACTGAGGGAAAGGCCTGAGTTTAGGTGCCCGGACAACAGATTTGCCTTTCACAGTGGTAAGCCTCTGAGACACCCCAAGGTCTCACTGTGGGTCGACCAGACTAGAAGGATTCTGCCCCACCCAGAATTCCCAGGGCCAGGAGTGTAGTCTGGCTCACACCCAGCTCACACCGGACCCAGTCCTCCCAGCCTACAAAAGAGTAGAAGGATCTCAGGATTTTTCTTTTCCCGTGTGTGTGTGTGTGTGTGTGTGTGTGTGTGTGTGTGTTACTTGTGTGGGCACACATTATGCATGTGTGTGTAGAGGGTGGAGATTAGTGTTAGGAATTTCCCGCCATCGCTATGCCACTCTGTTAACTGAGGCAGGATCTCTCAATCAAACCCCGAGCTCGACACCATGCCTAGTCTTATGCGCCAGCTTGATCTGCCTCTGCCTTCTGAGGCTGGAATTAGAGGTTGACCTAGTATGTATGTATGATCTGGGGAGCCCGACCCCAGATGCTGAACTCAGGTCTTCATGTATGCGTGACAAGCACCTCAACTACTAGGCTATCTCCCCAGTCTGGGTTGGGTTTTTTTTTTTTGTTGTTTTTTTGTTTTTTTGTTTGTTTTTAATGTTCTGGTTGTAACCAGCCCTTCTAATCAGAGGTGCACCTATTGGAGCCATGCTGAGTCAACACCCACAAAGAGCCGCTGCTCCAGCCATGAGGAAAAATGCAGGGAAAGGGGATGTCACTCAGCTGATAGGGTGTTCGCCCAGCGAGCACGAAGTCCTGGGTTCAAGGCCCAGCACCGCATAAATCGGGTATGGTGGTTCACCCTAGTACTCAGGAGGTGGAGGCAGGAGGATCAGAGTCCAAGGTCAGCCTTGGTTATATATTGTATTAGAAGCAAATATAAAGCCATTGGGCAGTGGTGGTGCAAGCCTTTAATCCTAGCACTCAGGAGGCAGAGGCAAGTGGATCTCTGTGAGTTCGAGGCCAGCCTGGTCTACAGAGCAAGTTCCAGGACATGCTCCAAAGCTACACCGAAAAACCCTGTCTTGAAAAACCAAAATAAAATAAGATAAAAAATAATAAGCAAAGCAGAACAACAAAAACCATGCCCCTACCCCAAGCTCTGGCAGGTGCTACAACAAAGATGAACTTTGAGCCGGGCGGTGGTAGCGCACGCCTTTAATCCCAGCACTCGGGAGGCAGAGGCAGGTGGATCTCTGTGAGTTCGAGACCAGCCTGGTCTACAAGAGCTAGTTCCAGGACAGGCTCCAAAAACACAGAGAAACCCTGTCTCGAAAAACCAAAAAAAAAAAAAACAAAAACAAAAAAAAAAAACAAAGATGAACTTTGAAAACATTGTCCAGGCCACATGTATGGTCCCATGTGTAGGAAAGAAACATCTAGAATTACTGGTAAATTCTAGAAAGCAGACTCGTGGGGTCTGGCTGTGTACTGGAAGTGAAAGTCATGCCATACCAAGGGTGAGCTCAGCCCTGCTGGACACCAGCTTTGAGACAGGTAATTCAGGCAGGCACAGCAGCACAGGCCTGTGATCCCAACGCCTGGGAAACAGAGTCGGGAAAACCACAGCTTGAGGCTAGCCTGGGAGCTGTCTCAGGAAAACAAAACAAAGCGAACCCCTACAAAAAGGTATTTGATTTTCTGTTTCCCGTGTTTTCCTCCAATGAAAAGCCTCTTGGGCCAGACTTTCATACAAATTCTCCCTTTTTGCTCTGATTTCCTGTTTCTCTGCTCATTCTGAGACTCGGGCACCCGAGGCTCTGACTGTGGCTTAGATGGACAACCGTGGTCCCCACCTGCTGCCCCATCTGGCCCTCACTCCTTGTTTTGCTTTGTGCCTAGACCTATATCTGTCCTGGAAATGACTCCAGCCACCACGTGAGTTAGAACGGCTTTCGCTAAGGGCTTTGGACCTTATTTTTATTTTTAGATAATGTCCGAGAGGAACAAAGAGCCCAGACAGCCTAGGCGAGGTTTGGAGCGCAGCCAAGCTCTTTGGGGATCCTACCGCCACGGATGAAGGGAGAGTGGGCCCCATCGACAGCCCCTGTGATCTTAATCCAGTAACGAGGGCTTATTTGCCTTCTTAAGCTGCAGGCAAGAGTGGAAATCTCTTTTTGTTGTCAAAGATTAGGAAGCCATTTCCCCACCTCCTTCATCCCACTCCACGGGTCCTTATAGGACCCACTGCTCCCCTCAAATCACTGAAGAATTCAGGGGTACTGACAGAAAGAGATGTTTTAGGGAAGAAAATCGTAAAACCCCACAGTCTCATCCCTGTAACTCCAGGCGCACCATAGGTTACTCCTAGTACTGGCTGTCAAATGGGGCTGTCCCCCAGTCACCACTGACCTTGAAGCTTGGACTCAAGGTCAGATGCCCGTGGGAGCACATGTAGGCACGCCTGCACGCACATAAGAGAGAGAGACAGAGAGACAGAGAGGGCAACTGGAAAAGACACAGATCACCTCTGTTTGCTGGGGTCACCTCCAGGCAGAGCTAAGAAAGCCAAGCCAGGCCAGACACTGCACGTAAGGCTATCCATGTCCTGACCATGCGCCTCAGGCTTGCTCACAGGGTGGTCTCTGATTCCAGTCACCTTTTTGGTATGGGCTTTGCCATCTCATAAACAAAGAACAGAGGAGAGAGGAGAAAGCTAACTGCTATCCGCTGGTCCCCAGCGCCTCCTGCCTGCTCTGAAGATAGTGATCTTCTGGGTGCTGGCTGTAGCCCAGGCTGGCTCTCCTTGGTGGTTCTGTTTGGCCGAGGTCATTGTGAGCATCTAACCCAGACTCAGGAACATTGAGTGGGAGGAGAGCTTCAGGAACCACGGTCCTACACTTTTCCTCAGCGCTTATTGGTGAGAATGAAGTCATTTGACCATCCATGACCCAATCACTGGCCTCATGGAACTGCCTAGTCAGTTTCCACCATGGTTTCTCAGAGTGTGGTAGCCTCACCAATAGCGAGAGT